>NC_043978.1:19237194-21637194 GCF_902148855.1 Sphaeramia orbicularis | reverse complement strand
CACACGGTGGGCAATAGAAACGACAAAAAGAAAAAAGGAAATAATGTAAATAATAAAGTCAAGGACATATCTGTTTGGCTGTACCGAAAACATACCAAACGGTGACACCACTGAATCATACTGAACCAGCCCGTGAACTGTGTGTACCGTTACAGCCTAGATCAGGGCTCTCAAACTCATTTACTTTCAGGTGCCACGTTCAGCCCAATTTCATCTCAAGTGGGTCAGACCAGTAAAATAACTGCATAATAACTTATAAATAATGACACCTCAAAATTTTTGTCTTTGTTTTAGTGCAAAAAAAAAAACAATTCAATTGTGAAAATACTTTTATAAACTATCCAAACAAAAAAGAAGTAAAGAACCTGAAAAAACTGAAATTTCTTGAGAAAAATAAGTGCAATTTTAACAATATTCTGACTCAACTTATCATTTACACATGTGCATTGTGGATCGGATCTACAAAGACACTGTTGTTCATCCATCAGTCTTAATGATGACCTTGACTTCAGTTTTGTGGGTCCTGGAGTGGCTTGTCAGCCCTATTTTTGCCCTGAAGTATCTGCCACAAAGACCTGTCGACTTTGAGATGAGGGAAACTGAAGTGTAAAAATGCTAACTAATTTCCTGGTTTTAGGATTTATTTCTGTGGCACTATCCTTCACAGACATGTTACACTCTCTGGTTTGATCTTTGTGGAGTAGGACTGATACTGCAGCACAATCACTTTGCCCTAAAAATGAAACAATATCAATTTATAAAACAATATAAAAGCAGTTGCTCTCTCTCTCTCACCACCCAGTGCAAATATGAATCACCTCAAAATAATACTCATAACAGAGACTTCAAAAGGACAGAAACGTTGAAATTGCCTTAACCACATGTAATAGGCTAAATGCACTAAAGCGCAAAAGCAACAAATTTACCTCTGTAACTTGCTGACAAAACCATTGCGTTACAGTAGACTTGTGCAGTTAATCTGACATGTTTATCATGGAAGTAGTGGCTAAACGTAATCGGGAGGAGTCAAATCACCTGCTCCTTTGAGTTAGCACAAGACTGCCTGGGATTAAGAGCCTCTTTATGGGTGAAAACATGACACCATTGTGTTGAATTTCATGGGTATATAGTCTTTATTGTAGAGCTCAGGCTGTTGATGTGGGAATATGCATAAACAGCTATAGATTAAAGATTTTTTGTTTTAACTCAATCATGCAGATAATTTGGAGATAAGTGTTTGATTAACTGTAATGTGATTATTGAATTTAAGAGCACTTAAGGCCTTACACTACAGCATTACAGACAAATGTAATGTGATTACTTTTGTAAGTTTGTTTTTTAACCCCAACACTGTTTATCATTAGAGCATAACACATGCTATACATCCACTTACTGTCCTTTTACACACTGTATGAATTCACTAAATATCTCACCTTTGCATACATAGCCAAGCCACTTGTAGGAAGATATAAGTCCCAGACACTCAACACACTTGTCCACGGAGGATACTGTTGCAGATACCAAGCGATAGTTTTGACACTGCCCGACAAACATTGCAAAACCTTGAATGTAACACTTACATGTACCACAGATTTACAAGTTAATATCTACCAGTGAAGAAAAAAAAATTCAAGTTAAATGTGACATTTAATTTACCTTTGTGCTGACAGCTGGATCCATTTGACCTGGACAGGAGAGCTGATTGTAGTGATCAGTGGCTGCCTGAAAAAAAAGAAAGAATGAGAGCAAATGGGTGCTCTTTGTGCATGAGTTGGTATTGTTACAAAATTTTAAACCATGAAAAAAGAACAAAAATTGAGTGGCAAATCAGCAGTCTGAAAAACAAGAACTGACATTAAAAATATTATGCTGTGTTTATGCATGCTTAATGATTACTGTATCGCACTGTACACTTTGAAGAGCATATTTTGAGAATATCTTAACACACCATTGTCAATATAAACCAGGGATTAAAGCAAAAATTTTTCATCTGACTGAAAATTTTCTTCTGGTCAAAATCATTGGCCACTATTAAAAATGATGCAATACAATACTACGATAGCGTACAAGTTTACATAGTCAAATTTGGCAATACTGTAAAACACACTGAATGGGAGAGTGTACAAGTGTAGAAGATTAGTAACATGGATAGAAAAAATGTCATGAGTGGTATTGGTGGGGCGTCTGGGGGTCCTCCCCCAGAAAATTTTTAGAGCTTCAGGTCAATTTTGGTGCTCTCTGGTTAATTTTAAAGGGTATGAAAACCCTTGAAGCAAGTGAAAATAATAACTAGAAGAAAACCTTACTGCAAAAAATGAGTGAAAAACTTTTTATTTAACAATTTAGGAACTTTAGGAACATTTTTCAAAATTCAAAACATATTGCAGCAGCAATGACATTTTTTCCCCCTTTCCTCATACAGCCCCAGACAACCAGTGACCAGAACCATCTACTGATCTAACCTGTTTAACACCTGCTGATCCACTAATCCTATCAATAATAAAATACAGTTCTTCATCTTTACATGGTCATCAGATATCAGACCATATGTGGATGTTCAGATACTCTGTAGTCACTGTGGAAACATTTTCATCTTCTACACCATTAAGTTACCAGTAAAACCCATTGAGTTGGATCAATGACAGTAGATGGGAACACTGGGTTTATGTTCAGTTATTTATATCTTTTTCTTCTGTTTTCTGTTTAGATACAATAACCTTTGAATCTACTGTGAATATTCATGAAGATTTATATTAAAAATAGGGAATTAAATATAGGAAAATACATGATTTATGGTGAAACTGCAAAATATAGAGGATAATATGACAGTTAAAGCTGCTACATCACTTGAGGAAGGTTAAATGGAGAGAAACATTTATTTGGGAGCTTGGGCAATAATACTACTGGGTCTTTATGGATTAAACAAAAGTGCATTTTGTGATTAACAATTACAGAGTCTGACAAAGTTTAAACACACAACTAAATACTCAAGAGTTACATAACTTTCCTTAATACAAAAGTGTATAACGTCACTAGAGACCTGTCGATAGACATATTAATTTTGATTCTTTATGTTATTTGTCAGTTAGTCCTTTCAGCCCTAATTATTTTTCTTGATATACAGAACTTCAAGCCACTCCTTTGAACTAGATCAGACTACACTTGTCAAGATCTGTTTGTTTTTTATTGGCGGTCACAAAGGTTTAGTTGAAAAACCATCCTGAGTCTGAAATGCCACCTAATGATTTTCTTTTAACTCTTACAGAATGGACTTTGAACAATAATATATTCATTTTTATGGATAAGGTTTTCAGACAGACAAAAGGATGAGCAATGGGTGCTTGCTATTCCCCATCTTATGCAGGACTCTACCTAGGTAAATGGGAAGAAGATTTTGTGTTTAATCAGGAAAAGAACAGCTTTTTAAAGCACATTGTCTGGTGGGGATGTTACATTGATGATGTACGCTTGTTTTGGTCAGGGTCAGAACTTTAAGCTTTCCATGGCTTCCTTAATAACATTAACCCAAACATTAAGTTGTCATTGGACTACAGTAAAGATAGCATTCATTTTCTGGACCTCACTATTTATGAAGACAATTTAGTGAAGTTACACACATCCATTTTCAGAAAACCCACTGACAGAAACACTGTTCTACATGCCAATAGCTTTCATCCCAAATGGCTTAAAGAAAACATCCCTTATGGCCAGTTTCAGAGGGTGCGACCAAGGTGCAGATTTTGTGAGTAAATCAGGGGAGATGTTTGCACGGTTTCAGGCAAGGGGCTACAAGAATGCCACATTACAAGAAGCTTACACAAGAGCTAAACATCTGGACAGACCCACCTTACTAGAAAGGAATCCCCCTAAACAAACACAAAACAGAACAGTATTTGTCACTACGTATAGTACAGAAGTGGACCAAGTCAGAAGAATAATTAATAAAAACTGGGACATCATTCAGAGCGACAAACAACTCAGACAAATTTTTCCACAGCCTCCACTCATCACCTTTAGGAGATGTCCTACACTGCAGGACAAACTGGTCCACAGCCATCTCCAACCTAGCACTCCATCATGGCTGGGTCAGAAACCTAAAGGGAGCTACAAATGCGGCCACTGCAATCACTGTACAAATGTCATACAGACCAAAACTTTCATGGACTCTACATCACATAAAAAATACACAATCAATCATTTTATTAACTGTAAAACAACATTCATCATTTGCAGACTGGAATGTCCGACCTGCAAAGTGTTCTACATCGGCCGGACAAAAACACGTTTACAGGACAGACTGTCAGAACACAAATATGCAATAAGAACTGGAAACACAAACTACCCGATGGCAAAACACTACCTGGAACTCCACAACAGCAACCCATCTACACTACAAGCTATTGGCATTGACCACATTCCATCCTCCTTAAGAAAGGGGGACAGGCAAAAGACATTAAACCAACGGGAAGCTTTCTGGATTTTTAAACTCCAAGCCACTGTACCCCCTGGACTGAATGAAGAGTTGGACTTTTCTGTTTTCTTATAATGTATTATCTGTTTCTTGTTTTAAAGACTTTACACTGGTTTCATCTTAATATGTAAATTTTGCACTGTTTTTTATTCATGTATACTTGTAAATATTTCTATTTGACCTGCAGCGACACCATCTGCTGGCCTTTTCCATGTGGACACCCTCTGCAGGCCATTCCCTTCATGTCCAGCTGGCAGGTTCCTATTGGTTAGACCCTACTATATAGGAACCTACACTTTTTCAGGCTCCTGTTTGACTTCCTGATGAAGGCTTGAAGCTGAAATGCGTTGAAGTTTTTTAGGTCTAGATATGACCATGCCATGATAATAAAGGCATTTGAATGTTGAAAGAGAGTGCCTTGGATTCTTCTTCCAGTGTGATAAATACTTTTTGAATCCCTTTTTCCAAAGAGCACCTCAAACAAACTCTTTTTGGTCCGAGAAGCATTCCTTCCCAAACATTTTTTGAATTAACATTCATTTATGCTGTATTTTTGGGTAAAATTATACCTTAATTGACGACATTGATCTTATACTTAATCAGAGTTAAATTAGTAGGATAACACCTATGGAACAGTTTTAAAGATACCTCTCTCACTTTATTGGAAATAAAAAACGTCCTTGGGTAATAACCATACCTTTTCCCATGAATTACTCCAAAAAAAGATGGAAGGTGGCTTACAAATTGTATCCCTTTGAATCCCTTCTCTAATGCATTTATTATTAGTTTTTTTTTACTCAAGAATGGATCTAAATTTCCTGTGTATAATTCTGATTGTGCAATTTGAGGGCTAATGGTTGTTGAAGGACTAATAGTAGAAGATAGCAAAGTTTTTAAACCTGAAGGGATAGCATCAAGCAACCCTGGTTCTACAGAGCCACTATCCTGCATGCTTTAGATGTTTCCCTGTTCCAGCACACCTGACGGTCATTATCAGCCTTCTGCAGAGTTTGATGATAGGCTTATCATTTGAATCAGCTGTGTTGGAAGAGGGACACATCTAAAACATGCAGGATAGTGGCTCTCTTGGACCAGGTTTGCTGACCCCTGGTCTACGTCACGGCACAGCGACCTAACCTCCGGAAAAACAGAGAATTGACCCGCCAGCTCAACAGTAGGGACGGGACCTCACAGTGGCCTGTGGCTTACTTCCGGTGGCTGTGGTTCACTATTTCTGGCAGGGCCAGACTGAGACTCATTTTCAGCCCTGGAGTTTCATACCTCAGACCGGCCCACTTTAGATCACGACCAATTATTATTAAAATCATGTCATTCTAACCTTACATGTTGGGTCTACGCACTGTTTTGCAAAGTCTGAGACAAACAGAGCAGTAGAGACACTGATTTTTTACACAGTAAGTCAGCCACTTGCTGTTTGTTCCAACTTTGCTATTAAAAAACTTTTGGTACAGTGATATTAGGGGTTTGACGAGGATGATACGAAAAAAATGTATGTGTATCCTGTGACTGAGGGTGAGCAAAGTAATCAAAGCTAACAACAGACTCATCTTCATCTGTCTCCTTTGTGCCTAGTGGTTCAGGGTTGTGCTGCTGAGCTGCTCCTCTGTCATCAGTAGACTCTGCTCTCCCTTTCACACTTTCTCCAGTTTCTCTCGACTCTCCTGCACCTGTATCACAATAAAAAATTATATAGACAGACATTTGGACTTACTTAACCAATTCAGATATTTACATTGGCAAAATATGCAGGCTTATTTAATATTTCTTTATGCTGTTGCCTATCAGTTGTGGGCTTTGTGTATTTACTGTCTCACTTTTAATGATAAAAAATAAAATCGGTCAGGACTATGGTTTGGGTATAGAAAGTGGTTTTACTGGAACTAATGCTTGTTCACACAGTCTATTCTAACAGCTCACCTTTTCCTTCCATCCTGACAGGAACAATCCCCTCATCACTACTGGCTCCTGGCTCTGCTTCTGACACTAAAGCACAGTTTAAAAATGCTCAGAATTCTCAGCACAAATCTTCTATTTTGCAAAGCCTTGGTGTCAGTTTCATTCATGTAGTGCTGAATCCTGGAGCACCTCAGAGCACCTTTCATACTGAACAGGCCTACACCATACTCTTCATTGGAGCCTATTTATTCTAATAATCTTCCCTCTATGAGCAGTCCTACCTGCCCACTCTGGACTTGTGGGCTCATGGCTGGTGTCTGCAGCTGGATCTGCTTTCTGACTCTGAGGAGCTACAAGACAAAGTTTCCCAGTTCTGTGGCGTTGTATCATACTATTATTTAAAATGCATAACGTTATGTTCCACGCCACAATGCCACACAATTCACTGACTCAATAATTAACTAACTTGAAAGGTGGTTTACCCGATTCATCGTCCTCATTAGTTGTTTCCAACCGGGAGGTCGCTTTTGTGAAAAAGTTGCCGATTTTGTCACATTTGG
This sequence comes from Sphaeramia orbicularis, assembly GCF_902148855.1. Classification (NCBI taxonomy): domain Eukaryota; kingdom Metazoa; phylum Chordata; class Actinopteri; order Kurtiformes; family Apogonidae; genus Sphaeramia; species Sphaeramia orbicularis. The sequence continues at coordinate 21,630,246 of NC_043978.1, read as the reverse complement.
CTGCATTTGCTTCCAGAGCTTCCCTCTTTTTAATTCTTGTCTTCTCCACACCACCCTTGTTCTTTCTACTATCCATGTTTCAAACAGCAAACACAGCTGACCATCCACAGCCTACAGAGCACAGATGGTATATGCTCCACAGCTACAGTATAGAGCTACTAACCATATGCAAGGACAGATTACACTAGGTCACAGTACGTCTGCAAAAAAGAGGAAGAAAAAAAAAAACAAAACAGTTTGCTAGTAGAGGGGGTGGCGGCCCAGGAACAGCAGCAGCAGCTTATGTGATCAACCCAGTACTATGACTGAACCCCCCCCCCCCCAGAGTATGGAGTATGGTGCTGATCCATCCTGCTTATGTTATGCCAATGCATACATGAAGAATGTCACACGTCACTTTTTAAATCAACAGTTTACTAATAATAAGAATTTTTGTAAAGAAATAATTCTATATTGTTCTTTCCTCTTTAGTCTGATGATGAACTATCCAATAAATAATTGTGATCCTAGTTTTTGCACAGGGATCATTAATGTATACGGTGACATGGCTGCAGAGCATCAGTATGATGGGATCCACAACAACCATGTCACATCCGTCCACTGACATATTTAGCGTTTTTGTGTCAGCTGGGATTGTTTTAGATCCACAATACTAACATTTATGAAGAAGAGCACAATTAGCAATAGTAAGTCTATAAGTTTATTCCAAATAAAGTACTGGTACTGACCAGAGCATCATGGGTAATGTCACGTCCGTCCACCAGCAAAAGTTTTCACATACACCTACTATGAAAATCCAATATTTATGAAAATATAGGTTGCACTGTCAAAGAATATCAGTAGTCTGTGCACAAATGGATTAACATTATTTCAACACAGTTCTATGCATTTCTTACAACTTTCTTTTGACAAAAATGCAGTAGGGACGAGATCTCACTGTGGCCTGTGCTACCACTGCCAGAGGTGCCGGTGCCTGTGGTTCACTGTTTCTGGTGCCAGTGGTTTATTTCCAGTGGCTGTGGTACCGCTGCCACTGTTCTATTGGTAAAGAACAATTTACAATGGCAGGCGCATCATACGACTATACGGACGTTCAAGCCAGGCATGAAGTAAATCTGTTTGTTGGTTATGGAATGGGAGTCAGGCTAATAATGCAGACGTAAGTTTGTTTGTGAATATAGACCAGATTTTGTTGAAACAAGTACTTCTGAGATTGAGTGACGCGGACATTTTTTCAACTGAAATTTCATTAAATTAAGACTTTTTTTTTTTTTTTTTTTTAAGATACGACTTTATTCCCTCAAAATTATGACTTTTATTCTCAATATTTCACTTTATTCTCGTAAAATTATGACTTTTTGTGTTCGGCTTTATTCTCATGAAAATACAGGTTTCATCTTGATATTTTACGACTTTATTCTCGTAGTGACAAGTGTTTTTATTTCCTTATACAGCCCTAATATGCCGTTGTGTTTAACAGGTTCTTCCAGTGTGGAATATTTAGCTGATTTCTGGTTTTCCAGTGGAGAACGATTATTTTCTTTGCGACAGTCAGGGCTTTGAACAATCGACCGGCTCTATTTGTACAGTGTCACGAGATAACTTTTATTATGATTTGGTGCTATATAAATAAAATTTGATTGGATTTGACCAGTATCAATTATTTCAAATTTATTGTGTTCCTTCTGTCTTCTTCTTCCTGTCATGCACTCAGCCATTGCTCATACCTTGTTCTTTTTATGACAAACTGCTCCTTTTTCCCCCTCAAACATTTTCCATTGCATATCTATGACATTGGATTGTATTAAAATTATACAGGCCCCAGTTTTCCCAAAAGGTTTTATTATTCACGTTTTTGTTAAAGGGTTGCCAAAAAATAGTGGGAAGAATATGACAATTACCGTGCAAACACAACAACGAAGTCAGTGTTTACAATCTGTGAATCTGTTTGCGCAGGTACACCTTCTGCTGGTAGTGAGTTGGAACTCCTCTATGTAGCACTGACATGGTTCAAAACACCGCTCCGAACAAGGTGCTTCCTTAGCTCACAGTCCAATACAACTGATAGGAACCCCTGGCACCTGGTACCGAGCTGAGCTGTGGTACCGAGCCATGGTCCCATGGCGCCATGGCACTTGGCACCGAGCCCTGGTATCGCGGTGCCACGGCACCTAGCGTTGGCCCCGAGGTGGTACCGCGGTACCACGGCACCTGGCACCGAGCCGTGGTAACGGAAGTGAGCCACCGGTGGTGTCGGTGCATCAATATGCACTCGCTGTCTGTCCAAAAATGGCCTCTCCTTTGACCCCCTAAGGCCATCTGAGCCGTAATGTAAATGTACAGAAGGATGTTTACCCAGAACCATCATGTTAGCTCTCCTCTGCACCGCTTCCAACTGCCTCTGCCCCACTAAACTAAGCTCAGTTGTCAACAGCCCTCTTGAAAGCACACACTTTAGGCTGAAGTCGACACAAAACATACGCTGTGTGTACATTTCAATAAATATGACCACATATAAAACACTACTCGCCAACAGTCGTGTAGCTAACGTAAGTGGTAGCTTAACCTAACCTTAGCATTGACACTGACAGATTCACGTAGCTCGGTGCTAATAGCATAGAACAGCTTGGCTCTGTGCATAAAGTCATTCTGAATAACGTTGTATAAAATTGAATTCATCCTTACCTTGTACAGAGTGGTCCAAAGCAGCATTATTCTGAGTCCCAGCGAAAAACTGGCCGAGTGCAGCTGAGCTTTTCCTCCTAAAGCAGGAGTGTTTCAGAAGTCAACCTGACCGACATATGTTAGGAGGAAGAACAATTAAACTGTTGTATATGTTATGAATTAAACTGTGCTGTATATGCCAAGTACATATTTGAAAAGTGAAGCACCCTCCCTTTGCTCTTTTTTCAGTGTGTTTCCATTTGTTTCTGTTTCCTTCCTTCTGGAGATTCAACTGACGGGAAAACCCGTCCGTTAACAGAAGACCAAACCACTCTATTCTTAAACTAATTCACTGGAACTGAATATTAAGTCCTGTTCCTAACAGAAGTTCAAAAACTCACAGTTGGAGTGAAAACAGCAGAGTTGGGTCAGGCCGTCTTCAGCAGCTTTTCCATGGGTACACACAGTAAACACACGGGCTGTTCTCCACAAGAGCCCACAAGCTTCTACACCCTTTTCCGTCCTTCTAGAAGGTTCGGCCTGTTTTTCCACCGGCAGAAATTATCTACTGATTTCTGTCCCCTTCAGAAGCTCTTGTTTTCTTATTAAATGCTCTGTGGTCAGGCACATCTGTGTTGTTGACCTACTTCCACACACACTGGCTCATCTGGGGTCTTCTTCTCCCTTCTTCTGTTTCTTCTCAGTTCGCTAGTGCAGCTGTGCGGACACCTGCCCAGACTGTGTGTGCAGACGGTCACATAAGCAGGGCCCGCTCCAGGAAGAAAACAAACAGAGGATCCCTCTACAAAACATGTACAAATGACTGAATATGGGAATCCCTGTGGCGGTGCATCCAGGAAGGCTAAAACTAGAGCTGCACAATTAATCAAAACTTAAACTTACAAGAAATACAGTTTTAATATTTACCCTAAAAATTATTGACAACTTGGCATTTATATCAGTCACAATATGTCAAATAACAAAATGTCAAGTTCTCCAAGCTGTAGATGTGTCCTGATATTTTTATATGTCTATTTAAAAAAAAAAAGGAAAAAGATAGAAAAGAATTATTTAATATAATTATAAATTTAATATAATATAATTATAAATGTAATATAATGTAATTATAAATATAATATAATTATAAATTTAATATAATTACAAATTTAATATAATTATAAATTTAATATAATATAATTACAAATTTAATATAATTATAAATTTAGTATAATATAATTTATTTGGTTTAAAATACATGCATTCATCCATTCACCCCTATTAAGGCGTCTGTACAGCATAAAAAAAAAAAGCATTCTCTCTTTCTATTCTAGAATGTGGATGACGTATATTTGACGTCAGCCAAGCCACACCCAAAAGGGCAACACGCCAGCGCAGCGACCCTCACCCATGCTCACCCACTCACGCACGCACGCACAACCCCTACTTGGAGTCGACACGCCTCCAGGGGAGAGTGAGTTCTGTCTCCCTACCAACCAAGCCTCAACAGAACCCATTGGCCCCGCCCCCTTCGGCGTATGCTCCTGGGGACGTACTGGCACGCACCCGCCACCGCCTCACTAGCAGCGCCAGCCAGCCCGGCCCGCACAGCACTGGACCAGGGATGATTACGTTCTTCCAGGCGTGGGCGGAGCTTATCACCCTACCAGCCCCCTCGATAAGTCCGTTGGCCCCACGCCCTTCCGCTCGCACCCTGAGCACCATGCCGACCAGGTGACCAGCGCTGCCCACTCCACAGCTCTGCCAGTACATCTGACCATAGGGGTTCCCACCCGGACTCGTACTCACAACATTCACTTCGCGAGACATGCGCTTAGACCACTGAACCAACGTGCTGCCCCACCCATTGGAAGCTCGACACTGTATTTAACCCTTATACAAATTACGTCACGCCTCACCCCTCCCACCCCCAAAATGTGTTCTAAAAGAACGTTCTAAAAAAAAAAAAAAAAAAAAACAAAAAACTATTGACAGCCTGCCTTGGAAATGAGTAAACGCCTCAAATCAAGTCAAATAAAAATAATAATAAATAAAAATAAATAAATAATAAAATAAATAAAATAAATAAATAAAGAGCCAATCGCGGAAGAGCCTTTCTAGCCAATCAGAGGCAAGGGTACGTGCAAATTCATGTCTTTGCAAACGGGAGGAAATACCGGATTTAGAGCAAAGAAACTTTCTCATTTTCATCAACACTTACTATTATGTTGGTCCTCCATAACTTTTCCCCTCACAAATCTTATACAGGGTGTCCCATTAGTCTCCATACATAGGAAAAATAAACGTTTCTTGACATAAACCATTTTGATTTCTACAATATGCTCTATATGACTGCCATTTTGTCGGGAACACATTTCAATGCGTGTCCTCCACTGCTGAAGAACTACAAAGAAGAAATAGAAAGAAATACATGTTAGAACCATGGAATGGATTGTGTCTCCTATGTATGGAGACTTAAGGGACACCCTGTATATGGAATAACCGGAATATATGTTTCAGATGTAAGTCATTTTTAAAGAACTGGGTTGATTACTGAACACTGCTCGTCTGTCAGTTGTTTAACAGGGAACACTTATTTACTTACAGTGAATTTTGGTTGGAATATAAAACTCCGGTACTCCCTACAGAATATGCAGTTGTGTTTGATTCTATCCCTTCAGGTTTAAAACCTTTGCTATCTTCTACTATTAGTCCTTCAACAACCATTAGCCCTCAAACTGCACAATCAGAATTATACACAGGAAATTTACATCCATTCTTGAGTTAAAAAAAAAAAACCAAACTAATAATAAATGCATTAGAGAAGTGATTCAAAGGGATACAATTTGTAAGCTAGTTTCCATCTTTTTTTGGAGTAATTTATATTCTGATGTGGAATGGGAAAAGGTATGGTTATTACCAAGGAAGTGTTTCATTTCCAATAAAGTGACAGAAGTGTCTTTAAAAGTGTTCCATGGGTGTTATCCAACTAATTCAGCTCTGATTAAGTAGAAGATCAGTGTCGACCCCTTTTGCTCATTTTGTCATAATTCAGATGAAACATTAACTCATTTGTTTTGGGAATGTGCCTTTTGTTCAACTTTTTGGTGTGATATCTTTTTTTTTTTTAATAGAAAGCTGGATATTTCTTTTAACTTCAAAATTGAAGATATTTTATTTGGTTTCTTTATTACTGATTTGCCTGTTCAGAAATCGTTTATTCTTCATCTCATTTCCCTATTAGCTAAATTTCATATACATACAAGCAAGTCTGCCAATTAGAAACCCAGCTCTGTGGTCTTTAAATCTTATTTGAAATCCTATCTAGACACTTAACTTTTGCACTAACCCTAAAGCTGTGAAGAGTAAAGCCTTATGTGAAGAGTTTAAGTTGTAATTTGTTTTTTTCTCTTTATTCCTTTACTTTTATTTTATTTACTTACCTATTTATGTAATTGTATTTAATTTCTTCCTGCCTCACCTCAAGCATTATATTTTTTTTTCTCCATGCCATCTTCTGGCCTATGTGTATATGGTATTTTGTAAGTAAAGTATGAAAAAAAAGGAGAAAAATGAAAAAAATAAAGAAATAAAAATTTAAAAATTCAAAAAAACAAAACACAAAAGTGTCTTTCATTTTGAGGTCAACAGTCAACTAATAACCCTACACCAAACCTAATGCCACTGGAATAAACCTACCTTTTACATGACTGTAACCAAATATTTCATATTAGTTTGGGCTTTGATCGAAGTTTATGACCAGTGCGGCGCTTCTGTTTGGCTACAATAACGGTTTACGAGGGCCTTAAGCTCTCATTGCTGGCTCAAAGGAGTCACAACATCAACTCAACATTTTCAGTATTAAAAAAATAATAATAATGGAAAAACACATTTACAACAGCCTTGAACTAAATAATTCAGGCTTTTATGTACATTACAATAAACAGCATTAGATTTAAGTCCAAATTAGAAATATTATTGCATCTTTTTAAAACAAACATCTGATTGGGTTTGAATTCATATTTTGACACTTAAATCTAATGGTATGATTGTTCATTTCCATATTTTGAAGTTTAACATGAGACTGAACTCCAACATAATTAGTTTACTATTTCAACAAAAACTTCCAAAGGCAATAATTAAATCAGTGGTATCTGGTGGCAAATATTTGATCCACAAGCACCAGGCCCATTGATTCCAAAGTAATTAACTATACAATAAATATACAATAGATGTAAACAATGTGGAAAAACCAAAAAAGTAGGACATACCTCTGCAGAAAGTCATTTAATTCAATCAAAATCTTGCAATGAGAAAAAAAAAAAAAAATGTAGTATCCAATTTGTACATGTCTGCTCCATAAACTACTGGGTTCATCCATGGCCGACGCTCTACGCTTCATCCAGGTTTCATGAATATATGTGCAGTGGATATTCAGAGAAATAAATTAACAAGCAAATGGAGGAGAGAAAATAACATCTTCAGAGGACTTAAAACTATGGCAGACAAAAACAGATTTAACATGAACAAAACATTACGATGAGCAACTCGGTGGTGCAGTGGTTAGCACTCGTGCCTCACAGACAGAAGGTCCTGGGTTGGATTCCAACACCGTCGATGGGGGGTGGGACCTTTCTGTGTGGAGTTTACCTGTTCTCCCTGTGTCTGCGTGGGTTCTCTCCAGGTACTCCGGCTTCCTCCCACCATCCAAAGACATGCACCGATAGGTTAACTGGTTAATCTAAATTGCCCACAGGTGTGAATGTGACAGTGATTGTTTGTCTCTATATGTTCAGCCCAGAGATGAACTGGAGACTCGTCCAGGGTGAACCCCGCCTTCACCCCTGTGTAGCTGGGATAGACTCCAGCGACCCTAGTGAGGATAAAGCAGGTTCAGAAAATGAATGAATGAAAACATTATGATGGGCAATGAAGGCCACAATTTCATCTCATTTATATTCAGGAATCAATGTCATTTTAGCAAAATTGTGTAAAAGTTATTCTTAAAGCAGCGAGCTAATAATTAAAAACCATTTCACGATACAGTCTGAAACCACAGACGTCAACAGGGTAACTGCTGATCCAACTACATAATCTGCTACAGTGCTGTGTAAAAAGTTGGGCATTAAATCGTATCACCAACAGATATGACACAATTAAAGAAAAGCAGTTTCTGTGAATTACAGGCTTGTTATTTTAACCTGAATAAAAGCCAGGGATTGTAGTTTTGTCCTCCGTGAAGCTGTGGCAGCAGCTCAGTCAATGTGAAACCGCAGAGAAGTTGTTCAAGTTGTGCAACTAAGAGGATACAGGCAACAACGGTTCCAAAGCAACTAGGCTGTGAGACACCTACACCTGCACCTCTCTCCCTCTCTCCTCTCCTTCCCCTCCCCTGCAGCAGAAGTCATACACATGCTTACTAACCCACATTCTTCGTCTGCATATCAGCTGTCTACACTGACGTCACACACCTACGCCAAGCACACACACACTCACATGTTCTAAACAGTTGTCAGTGATATCTTTAGGGGGTTTTTTGGTAAACAACTTCTTGGTAGATTTAGAAACTACAAGTTTAGTTTTATTGGGAACAGGGGGTTTTACTCTGATGAAAACTATCTGACAAACCCATCCTTCCTAAAGTAGCCAGTGGTGAAACAGTCTAAGTGTATTTCACTGAACCAATGTTGTGTTCACTGTCAGACATTTTTTTTTTTTTTTTTTTTTTTACACATGCATTTTTGTTTTCAACGGCATGCCACCCTTGAAAGAAAAAAAAAAAAAAAAAAAAATCTCCTGGCCAGAGATCTTATGGTTAACCTGCATTACATTGCACCTCTCATGTTTCAACAGTTCATCCCCCCTCAGTTCAACCACTGTTCACAGAATCCACTCCTCACACGTCTCTTGTGCGTCCTCGTTCACAGAGCTCAAAGGACTTAGATCCACAGCATGCCAAGCCTTTTGGATCACTGACTGGCAGCCCTCACCATCAGTTTCCATTCTTCCTTTATATTTCTGCCAGAGAGATAAAAAAAAAAAAAAAAAAAAACAGGTTTCATTCAATATTGTACACAATAATAGATCCATGCCATCCTTGGTGGTCATTCTGCGTACAACTGCATCCAGTACATTGGTACCATGTATGTCTGATTAAAAATTAATAATTGCCCTCCAATCCATATTGCCCCTAAAATCTGATTATCACCCAAAATGTTTGATCCTCTCAGACCAGGGATTAAAGCAAAAATTTTTCATCTGACTGAAAATTTTCTCCTGGTCAAAATCATTGGCCACTATTAAAAATGATGCAATATAATACTACAATAGCGTACAAGTTTATATAGTCAAATTTGGCAATACTGTGAAACACACTGAATGGAAGAGTGTACAGGTGTAGAAGATTAGTAACATGGATAGAAAAAATGTCATGAATGGTATTGGTGGGGGGTCTGGGGGTCCTCCCCCAGAAAATTTTTAAAGCTTCAGGTCAATTTTGGTGCTCTCTGGTTAATTTTAAAGGGTATGAAAACCTTTGAAGCAAGTGAAAATAATAACTAGAAGAAAACCTTACTGCAAAAAGTGAGTGAAAAACTTTTTATTTAACAATTTAGGAACTCCTAAAACATAACACCAACTCCAACAGCACAGGAATTTTGGGGAAAATGTCTGTGTAAATGTAACCCTAACCAACTAATCTTCAGCTTCTCAGATTGATGGCGGATCAGGACTTTTTTACCATTGGAATCATACAGAATTTTCTTGTGGCAAACTACGCACATGCACGCACCAGGCAGCTTCATTTTTTTGCATCATGATCCACTTGGAGTTCCATCGTCTCCCTTCTCATCAAGCCACGCCCACCTCCATCTATTTTTCACGCATCTCAATAGTCACCACTTCAGCACCTTCCTCTACAAACGTGTCCATGATGTCGTATATGCTAGCCAAAATAATTTGTACGTCATCAAACCTGCGTCCACAACCCCCTCCCGCCAATATCATGTTCTCTTTTGATTGGAAGAAATTGCGTCAACTGAAACAGAAATTATATTCCGTTACAGATACTCTCTGAGGGTATTTAAAATACAGTGGCTTTGCAAATACCAAGGGTGTTACTCATTCATTCAATTTTATCTTTGTACTGTACCACAGATAGAAATAAGATGCTAAACGGGTCAAAATAAAGCACTTATGCAGTCGGGCGCGTAATCGCGTAAGGCCGCGGCGTGCACAGCCGCACACACGGGAAGGGCACATACACACAAACACAAACACACACACACTAGTCATATACCGGCAAGAGGAGATAAGCTATGAACCCAAACATGAAGGTACATATAGATCAGTTCTGTCTTCTTCCCTTTTCGCTGTGGTTCTTTCATAATGAAAGCTACTTGTTAGCACTAAACTAAAGTTAGCGTCTGGAGGCTGAACTTCGGTAAAGCTGAACTTGTCCATGTGTTTCTGAGGCACAGAATGGGCAGCGTTTCCTTCCAAAGATAAATAGTCATCAATCTCTCCTCCCGACATAAAAATAAAGAAGTCATCTTCTTATCATCACTGTTAAACCTATCAGCCCCCTGTGAGTGGCGTGCCTGTGTTAAACACCTGCAGATTCAGGACAGCAGACCCAGGACAGGATCGCGGTGCCGACTGGACTCCGCGAAACACGTGGGGAAGTTACTTCAATATGACTTTTTTCCCCCCTTAGTTTTTCCATTTGACGGAAATCCGTCGTGGTGACGGAGAACTTTACTATCTGATATAAACCATGTCACACTCATGCAATATTTCATCAAACATTACTAAGCAGGAAATTGGATTTAATTTACCTTTCTGACTGTGTTGGGTGGACTGACCACTGGACTTGTCTGATTCTGGTCACTCACAGCTGACTGGTTCTGATTGCTGTCAGTTGGCACCTACAACGGATAAAACAAATAGGAGAGGGACAATAAAGAGACAGGTACTGGGAATGTTCCACCAGAAAGGATATCTCTGGTATCTCTAGATAACTTTACAAGATACAATCAATGCAAGATACTGATTAAAATCTATCACTTATGAAGCTATACCTCATTAATATTTTCGACTGTGGATGGGGAATTTGAAGCTCCACAAACTGTTGAATGCATTTCCTCATCAAGACCCTGCAAAAAGAAGAAAAAAAAAGAGGGATATCTTAAATATGTGAAGATAGGATGTTGCTTATGTAACATTACAAGAAAGGTATTATGGCTGTGCCTCTGAAAGTCTTTTGTCAGACACAAATCCACTCTGAAACAGTTCTTAAGTCACTTATCCGATCACATGACTACAGTCTATAGATTCCAAAAACTACTATCTTCTAAGGTAACACTGACTCATGAAATCAGCACTGGATTACTTCATTGTTTATCTACTGCAGACATGCAAGTCAACAACCCACCGTACACACTTAACCAACATGAAAAAAATCAAGTATAGTAATTCAAGTATTTCTTAAAAACCAGTATGATGCTTCTTTTAACTCCATATGGTGGCAGGACCATATAAACCATAAGGACTTCGTAAATCACATTTGGTTAGGCCACAGTTCGACACATATACACTCAGATATACTGACTGAAGCTTTGAAAAGAATGTTATGAGAGAATCCTTCTATGCCATCATCCACACAAACCATGTCCACATAAACCATAACACTGTCCACACAAACCATGCCATACTCATGTCAGTACACACACTGTGTACTGACATGTCACTGTAACACGTGTTTACATTACTTACACTACTACTACTGCGTTTTTTAAAATCTTAGCCTTTCATACTGTATATCTCCAATTTGCATATATTTTTCAATGCACACTTTTATAATTTAAAGTTTTTTGTTTTTTTTAAAGATATGTCTGTATCTTATTGTTTTGTTATCAGATGTATGTGCACTGTCCCTGGCAGAGACCATCTGCAATTTCATTGCACAACTGGTGTAATCATAATAAAGCCTACTCTATTGACACACAGCATCAATGAAACATGTTTGCAGTCGTGAAATTTTGCCCCAGTTAAGCCATAAATCAGATTTAATTTACCTTTCTGACCATGTTAGGTGGACTGACCACTGGACTTGTCTGATTCTGGTCGCTCACAGCTGACTGGCTCTGGTTGCTGTTGGTCAGCACCTGTAATGGATAAAACAAATAGGAGAGGGACAATAAAGAGACAGGTACTGGAAATGTACCACCAGAAAGGATATTTGAGGCATTAATAAAAGAAACCATCCTCTTGTTGACAAGGACACAGAGGAAAACTTTGTTTTGAATCTCTAGATAGCTTCACAAAATACAATCAATGCAAGATACTGATTAAAATCTATCACTTATGAAGCTATACCTCATTTATATTTTCGACTGTGGATGGGGAATTTGAAGTTCCACAAACTGTTGAATGCATTTCCTCATCAAGACCCTGCAAAAAGGAAGAAAAAAAGAGGGATATCTTAAATATGTGAAGATAGGATGTTGCTTATGTAACATTACAAGAAAGGTATTATGGCTGTGCCTCTGAAAGTCTTTTGTCAGACACAAATCCACTCTGAAACAGTTCTTAAGTCACTTAGCCGACCACATGACTACAGTGTGTAGATTCCTAAAACTACTATCTTCTAAGGTAACACTGACTCATGAAATCAGCACTGGATTACTTCGTTGTTTATCTACTGCAGACATGTAAGTCAACAACCCACTGTACACACTTAACATAAAAAAAAAAATCAAGTATAGCAATTCAGGTATTTCTCAAAAACCAATATGATGCTTCTTTTAACTCCATATGATGGCAGGACCATATAAATCATAAGGACTTCATAAATCACATTTGGTTAGGCCACAGTTCAACACACATATACACTCAGATATACTGACTGAAGCTTTGAAAAGAATGTTACGAGAGAATCCTTCTATACCATCGTCCACACAAACCATGTCCACATAAACCATAACACTGTCCACACAAACCATGCCATACTCATGTCAGTACACAGTGTGTGTACTGACATGTCACTGTAACACGTGTTTACATTGCTTACACTACTACTACTACTGCGTTTTTTAAAATCTTAGCCTTTCATACTGTATATCTCCAATTTGCATATATTTTTCAATGCACACTTTTATAATTTAAAGTTTTTTGTTTTTTTTTTAAAAGATATGTCTGTATCTTATTGTTTTGTTATCAGATGTATGTGCACTGTCCCTGGCAGAGACCATCTACAATTTCATTGCACAACTGGTGTAATCATAATAAAGCCTATTCTATTCACACACAGCATCAATGAAACATGTTTGCAGTCGTGAAATTTTGCCCCAGTTAAGCCATAAATCAGATTTAATTTACCTTTCTGACCATGTTAGGTGGACTGACCACTGGACTTGTCTGATTCTGGTCGCTCACAGCTGACTGGCTCTGGTTGCTGTCGGTCAGCACCTGTAATGGATAAAACACATAGGAGAGGGACAATAAAGAGACAGGTACTGGAAATGTACCACCAGAAAGGACATTTGAGGCTTTAATAAAAGAAACCATCCTCTTGTTGACAAGGACACAGAGGAAAACTTTGTTTTGAATCTCTAGATAGCTTTACAAGATACAATCAATGTAAGATACTGATTAAAATCTATCAATTATGAAGCTATACCTCATTAATATTTTTGACTGTGGATGGGGAATTTCAAGCTCCACAAACTGTTGAATGCATTTCCTCATCAAGACCCTGCAAAAAGAAGAAAAAAAGAGGGATATCTTAAATATGTGAAGATAGGATGTTGCTTATGTAACATTACAAGAAAGGTATTATGGCTGTGCCTCTGAAAGTCTTTTGTCAGACACAAATCCACTCTGAAACAGTTCTTAAGTCACTTATCCGATCACATGACTACAGTCTGTAGATTCCAAAAACTACTATCCTCTAAGTCAGCAGTTCCCTACCTATTTAGGCTTTAGGGCACTTTCTACCTCCTACCTTATATACCATCGTCCACACAAACCATGTCCATATAAACCATACTACTGTCCATACAAACCATGTCAGACTCATGTCAGTACACACACACACACAGCACCACATTTGCAGTTGTGATATTTTGCTCAAAGTTAAGCCATAAATTGGATTTATTTGATCTTTCTGACTGTGTTGGGCAGACTGACCACTGGACTTGTCTGATTCTGGTTGCTGACAGCTGACTGGCTCTGGCTGCTGTCATATGCAACAGGAGGAATATGGCCCTTGCTACTCTTCAGATAAAATGTTGTTCAACAGTAGGTAAACAGGTTCACATTTGAAGAACCCATTAAGTTTCCTGGCTGTATAATGCATGTGTCTCTCCCTAAGTGGAGAAACACCTTTCCACTATAGAAATGCACTGTTTGGAGTCTGCATGACATTAACAGGAGAAGGATGACTGTTGCTGTATGTGCAGCTGTTCTTGACTACATAAGGCTGAACTGCATTCTGCCACCCAATGCTCTAGTTGTTACATGTTTTGATAGTGCACAATGTCCCCCACAACATGAAACAGTTTCACTAATAGAACCCATTCCAGTGAACTTCCAAGAGAACCACACTGACAAGGCTATGGCAAGGGAAATATTTTAACTGGAGTCCACTCGCAGCCATGGTTTTCATATAAAAAAATTAAATGGTGTTCAATCTGACTGATTCTCTGCATCACCATCCTCAGTCTCTAAATCACATCTTCCTTCTTTCACTCTACTTCATTCACTATAGATTATTACTGCAATAATATTACACTAATAAAAATAAAAGCAGGTCAGCAGCATTTTGATTTTGTGATATGACAGTGATAGGAGCCACATTATGATTTTGGGTCCAAGAACCTTGTGAGATTAACACAAACCGGGGGTATCACTATAGTGATTTTGACATCAGATTAATTTCTGATTGTTTGATTCTTATTTAAAAACATAACTACAAGAGACTAATTACTGAGAGAGTTCAGCTAGACGCATGCTTCAAAAAACTGTGAACCAACAACAAGAGAAAGACATTCAGATCCTCCTCTACCTGTTCAATCTGTCAGTCCCAAACTGATGAGTACTAAGAACTAGTGTAAAGGCCAACATTTAAAGCAGGCTCAGCTGTGTGCTGATTGCTCAGAACACCTGCCCCTGGCCTCCTCAGTTAACTACATGCACCAGGTACAGGTCAGGTTTGTTTCCCCCTCATGTGTTACACAAAGCAGGCCATGAACATTTTAAAGTGGTATCCTATCATCACATAATCGTTACAGTATAAAATATCCTGCTGTGGTTCATATTTTCCCCCAAAAGCCAAACCTGAGCTGTCCTGCTGCTGTCTGTCCTCCTCTCCCCCTGCCCCGCATGCACACCGGAACGTTAACGAGGCTTAATTAACAACCACCGTAGCTTGCTGCACATACAGAAAACTAACAACGGTGTCATATTATATCCAGTGCTGTTACTTTTCAATCATAAGGCCAAACCTGAGCTGCCAGACTGCTGTCTACTCTCTGTGTACACTTACAGTTAAAGACTGCATAACGTAATGTTAATTAGGCTTAATTAATGAGCAAGCTATAGCTTGCTGCAGGACACAAAACCAACAATGGTGCCATAACATATACTGGTTTATAACTACTGAATCCAAAAACCAAACCTGAGCTGTCGGCTGTCCTTGGCCTCTTATTAGCAAAGCTTTTAGCCATAGCAGCGTTAGCTAATGAGCGTTAGCTCTCTCATCGAACTTTACCATGTGCAAAGAACACACACATCGATGGCTTGACACACAATCAGCAAAAAGAGGCTGAATTAGATTAAAACCCCTTACCTGTATGTGTTTACTCCGTTAGTTAGTCCACCAAGCAGCGACTTCCTCCTCCAGTATTTCATTTTTAAACGTCCTGAAGGTCTGGAGACGGTGTGGGCGGACCTTGGAGTCGACGTATTGTAGGTACCGCCCACTGACAAAAACTAGCCAATCAGAAGAAAGTCCGCCAAATCGCCCGCCAAATTTGACGTGTGTATCGAAAATGTGTAAGGAAGTGCAGTTCCACCACTGGCCAGTGGCGACGCTGTCCTATACACTGGGATACACTCAAAGTGATACATAAGGACTTTCAAAGAAAAAGCGAAAAAGTGTTATTTAGACACTCAATAACCCAGTAACACTCTTTGTTTTATGAGGACTCTGGCATGGTCCGGCTAAACCACATAGGCCCTCGGAGCCCAGGTGCGTAGTCAGGTGAAATGTCCCTCTAAACCACAAATACCAACGCACACACACATATATATATTCAGAGCTATACATGTTTGTATATTTAGAGCTTTATATCTATGTATAGATTAATTTTTTGTACTATTTTTCTTTTTTTGTTGATAATTGATTGATAATTTATTTCCTGCAACTTTTTATTATGCTTGAATGGAGGAACTGCACACAATAATTTCCCTCTGGGATTAATAAAACATTCTGATTCTGCTTTATTTATTAGTTGTGCAATGTTTCAGTGTCTTTTTTTCCACCTTGGAGGTAAAACAAGGTTGCTTAATCTCACTTCACTAATTTTGGTTCTTTTAGTAATGTCTTGTTCCTTCAACAGATAACCAACTAAAGGGCATTCAGTGGAACTTATGAAAACAACTTGAGGACCTTGACTTTGCAGATAACATCGTACCGCTGTCTAGCACCAACAATAAAATGCAAAACAGCAAAGGTGCCAACAAATCTGACTGCACTAGAGTTAAGACCAAATGTTGACAAAACCAAGATTATGAAAGTTTGATTATGAAATAATAAAGATGAACGATAATGTTCTTGAAGAAGTGAACTGCAACAAATTTTACTGTTAAATAACAGTAAAATACTGGCAGCTAGAGTTGCCAGCATGTTATTGTCATTCTACAGTACCTCTGCTGTAATCTACAACTACAGTTTCTTACTGTAAAAAGTATTACGGTACTGGGCTGTACATAATGTACCTTTTACAGTAAAATACTGTTACCCACAGTTGCTGCATTTTGCAGTAACTACTAAGTATTCCAAGAAACAATATATTACTGTCAAACGTATTTAATGTAATATTTACGGTATAACACAGCGAAAATCTAGGATTTTAACATTTCAAATTACATTTCAAAATACAATATCATGAACATTGCCGGAAAAAGCTCAAACGAGACATGACATTATAACATATAATTGCGTAAATTGACAGTTTAACGGTGTCCACTTCGCAGCTAGCAAGTATGCTTCAACTTAAATTAGCTGCATGTTTGCTACATACGGCTAACACCCCGAAATATGAAGCAGTATTATCACGTGTGTTATACTGTGCAAGTTGCGTCAGGTGTGAACACAGTTTATGGAGGCAATTTAATGTTTAATGAACCCAAAATGCCACAGTTACATTGATAAAATCACAATTAACTTGATAAATGAACAACTGGAGCAGGATGGAGTTCTGGCAGTGTTGGTAGAAGCATCAGGTGACCTCTGTTCCTGTTCTGTATGGGGTTAAGTCCAGGTGAAAATAGTCATCCTCACTTATTTTCTCTTTTTATTTTATCCTTCTGCTTTGAAAAAGAACCACTAACCTTTGATGCAGCAAGTCTATAATTAACATTCGTTTGATTGAATCTTTTCTAAATGAGCTGGTGGGATTTGACGCCAGATGACTTTGTTCATTCCAGTTCTGGGCAGACAGCAGTTAAGGAATTGAAGAAAATACTGTACAATACTGTCAAATTTTGCAGTAGATTACTGTTTTAAAGTTGCACCTTAAAGACCTCATAATTCACAGCATTATACTGTATTTACAAATAACAGCATGATGCTGTACAAAATTTACTGTTTTTTTTTTTTTTTACAGTAATTTGTTACAGTGTGTCATCATTGGTGTATCTGGGTAGCACAATGAATGGAGGAACTGACAAAGACATCAGGGTCAGGATTTGGATTTCAACCTGCTTATTGGTGACTGTCTAACAAGGTTTATGTCGCCGAGCGGCTGAACTGGGGGAAATTGTCCAACGCGCATCAGTCCAAAGACCAATCTGAAGTTTAATCAAGGCTCCTTTATTTCGTATCACAAAATCTTCAGGCATCCAGGCATTACAACATCTTGTGATTTAGTTCATTGACGTTTTGGTAAACCATAACAGCAAAATATACTTAAAAGGACAAAACAAGAAGCGGTAAGCAAAAAGTAAGCTTCCCCCATCATATATCACAAATTGCTACCATCACCAACACCACGTGATCCAATTAAAATGTGTCATTACATAGCTGCGACATGACTGAGCCTACGTCTGTCTTCTATACTGCTGAAGGTGTGGGATTCCTGTATCATCTCCTGAAAAAAACCCAGAACAAAAGGATCTTCAGTTCCAATGTGAAAAGTACCTTCTTATACGAAGCAGAAACATAGAGATTTATCCCTAATAATTTATTTAAATCATTTTTCGTATTGTCTTTGGTATTGTCTAATTTTGCTCCTCTCATGCACCATGTATTTGTACAGAATGACAGGAAAGCCTCCTTGTTCCATATTCTTCCATACTATCATGAGTATGTGTGAATTTATATGTGAAGAGACAGGACATAAGTGTTTTTAATAAGCTAAATGACCCTTCTTTGACATAATTCACCTTTGGTCTGTCATTGATAAACCTCCAGCTGCGATGATGGGGGTATTCTGTTTAGTCAGCCACATCCCCATACGCTCTCTGTGCTGACCTTGTGCTGTTTGGACAGATCCTGTACAGTCTGATATGCATTACTTTGCATTTTCTCAGTCAGTTTTTTTCTACCCAGTGAGCCCTTGATGCCTATATACAGCCAAGAAAAGAGATCACTGTTTTCGATTATGTGTTTGAGTGAAAGTATCCACATTTATCCTACACAAATAAAACATTGCAGTTCCTTTACTACGATCTGACTCGTCTCTATGACAAACTGATCCAAGAAAGTAGTGATGTCAAGTCTTTAATGACAAAAAATAATATCACATCAGTTTTTTTCCCCCTTTTCTATTTAGTTTCTCCCAGTTATCTTTGAATATATAATAAACCCCTTTATTTAATTATATTAAAAGGTAGATTTTATGGACAAAAGAATTGAGATAGATTGAATTCAGGCGTTTTACTGCTAACCAGGGACTGAGCTATAAAATAACTGCAATGAATAGTGTTAATTCAGCTTACAAAATACTTCAGATTTTTTTTTACTTACTTTTAGCCAAATTTGATTTTTTTTTTAAAAATCATTTTAATTGTTTTAAAATGTTTTACTTTTAGATTTCTTCAATATTTGTCATGTTCTGACTATTGAATCTTTTTAAACCACATGTGATCATGTGGTTTCATAATTTTTTATTCAGAAAGAAAAAATAGCCTCTTAACTTAGAAAAAATATTGATTGGACATTTATTCTGATAATTATTGACAGCAACTGACATGAACAGTTTCATCATGATAATATTTCAAAAGCAACAGAAATGGGAAGTCCTACATGCTGGAAGGAAGATACGAACCAATATTTTTGCTCATATGTTTATCCTCACTCATAAATATTAAGTGGCTTCATGGGAGAAAGTATTAAATTATTATTATTATTATTATTATTATTATTATTATTATTATTATTATTATTATTATTATTATTATTATTATTATATAAACAGGGTGTCAGATATTCCAGGGTCCAGGATGAATATACAAGTGAATGTAAAACAGTTGACTTTTGATTATTTAACCCATAAAGACCCAAACAGCCACTGGTGAACAAAATCACTTGCCGATCTTAAATGTTTAATACCTGTTGATCCACTACTCCTATCAATACATGTAAATAATTGTAAAATACAGTTTGTCGTCTTTTCGTGGTCATCCGAAATGACTCATTTGGATGTTCAGAGGCTCCGTAGTGGCCATGGAAACTCTGTCATCTTCTACAACATTGATTCACCAGTAAAACCAGTGGAGTTTGGTCACTGTCAGTGGATGGAGAAACTTGGGTTATGTTTGTTACCTCCGCCAAGGAGGTTGTGTTTTTGCCAGGATTTGTTTGTCTGTCTGTCTGTCTGTCTGTCTGTCTGTTTGTTTGTCTGTCCGTTAATGTGCAACATAACTCAAAAAGTTATGGACAGATTTTGATGAAATTTTCAGGGTTTGTTGGAAATGGGTTAAGGAAGAAATGATTAAATTTTGGTGGTGATCGGGGGTGGGGGGGCCCATGGGGGGGGCCACTGATCAGCCTTGGCGGAGGTCTGCGCTCTCCGAGTGCTTCTAGTTTATTGATATATTTTACTAAAAAGGTCACTTTTTCTTCAGTCTTCTCTGTTTCTGACATAACAATCAACTTTAATCTGAGCTTTTATGATCAGTATATTATGAGTAAATTAAATATAGGAAAATACATGATTTACACTGAAAAAACACTAAATATGCAGAGTATAATTGTCTAATAAATGGTGATCAATCACTTAAGAAAGGTTAAATATGGAGAAAAATTCATTTGGAAACTGCCAAAAAAGTAGCTCTGGGCCTTTATGGGTTAATAAGTGTGTTGTTATGATTTAGTTTCATACATGCAAATCTGAACACAGAAAGCCTTTTAGCCTTTCTACATACTTTATGGACTCAAACTGCAAACTGGGAACCCTGAATTTAAAGATTTTATTTGCAGAATACGTCATCAGCCACAGAATTCTTGAAAGAAACAAATCTGTACAACATGATACACAGGAAATACTGAACAATCCAGTATTGCGTCAGTTTTACTTAATGGCTTGGCTCATATTCCAGATGTCTTCAACAGGGTTCCAGCCTTTTTTCCAGAGCTCTACAGTAATTTGTCTACCTGAATGCTGACTGTGAGTCACTCTATTCTGCCACATTACTTCTGTTTGCATGTGTTCCTATGGTTTAACAGTGAATTTCTTGTGGTTTACATTACCTGCAAACCAGAAGTGATGATTATTAGGCAAGGGGTATTGTTTTTGTTTCAGTTTGTTTGTTAAATAGGTCAAAGTTTAAAATTTTCAATGAATTTTTGGAAAAAAAAGAAATTTTTTTTTCCCTATTTACTTACAATGGGCAAGATGTCACATGTCTGTAGCAGCAAAACTGTTGGTTGAATTCATACCAAATTTGGTTTTTGGATTGCCAGGACCCAGAATAGATCTCATTACATTTTGGAGAAAATAGGTCAAAGTTAAAATTTTGTATGAATTTTTTAAATCTTTTTTTTTTTTTTCCATTTACTTATAATGGGCGAAATTTCACATGTCTGTAGCAGCAAAACTATAGATTGAATTCAAACCAAATTGGATTTATAGACTCCCAGTGACCCAGAATAGATGTGATTACATTTCGAGAGAAGTAGGTCAAAGTTCAAATTTTTAATGAATTTTTAAAATCTTTTTTCTTCTCCCATTTACTTATAGTAGGTGAAATTTCACGTGTCTATAAAAACATCGATTTTGTTTCAATTTACGTCAAACTTGGCACATATATAGAGGCAACTGATATGCTGACATCAGCACATGCATAGACATGATGACATCAGCTGGATCGATACCAAAATAAGCTACAATGCGTGTGAGGGGCGGGGTTTGTTGTACCTGGCACTACTTGTTAGTTCAGAAGTCAGTGAGAGAAAGCTAGAAGTGCCCTTGTCCTTCTATTATCCCAGGAGAGACTGAATAAATAGAATATAACATCACTCTGGACAACAAAAACGAAACTGTTTTGCTGCAGTATGCAAGACCAAATGTACTTTCCTGGCGTGTGCAGATTCTTTTTTCTTCTTTCTTCTTTTTCTTTTTTTTTTTTTTTTTTTTGAAGAAGTAGACCTCAAATGCTTAATTAACCATCTAGAGTTAAAGTAAGCAGGACACATGAAGAAGATATGGCTGGATGACATGCTGCCTGTCAGGATATAATGAAGCACAGGGACACCCGATATGCTTGAGCTAACACAGGAAAATCCTGAAAGCAGCCATAATTACTGTAAAAGCCACATGCTTTTAATGGTGATAGTGAAGCAGCTGAAAACCCCCGGCTCTTTGGGATCATCAGTCAACTGGATGTGTGTGACGGGGCCTGGCTAAAAATGTCATGCAATTATTTCACAGAACATCGCTTCTTGGGCATCCTTCAAGGTGCCAAGGTTAAATGAAGAATTAGCTAGAGCATTTCCTCCTGCTTGGTATCTTTACATTTTTAGATTTGGATGTTGCACGAGCAGTATGAAATGTCAAAGTTCAATTATCATCTCATTGTATTGGTATAATTAATGTGCCTTTTTGTATAGAAAAATTAACACAATCAATCATTTCTTGCAGTGTGCAGGCATTACCGTTAAGCCAGCCACGTTGTAAAATAGTCTTTTTAATCTCCACCAGCTAATTGAATTTCCATTGTTTATCGAACAATGTGTAATTGCATCCAGTTCTGACCCTTTGACCCTATTGATGTCTTCACCTGCTAGAAGATAATAAATGAGCCTGTGAGTCACTTTAAATTTAGCACTTTTAACACTGAAGAACAGCAGAGCGTTACAGCACGGTGACAAACAAAATCTTATTTTGGCATCGAAATTATCACCAAGTATTTATATCACAGCAGTGACAGAATAAGGAGACCTGAATAGTGTTAAGCTTTCAGGTTTTAACATCCATCTTCCTGATCAGAAACCAAACTGGTGCTAATCTTCATGCAACAGCGTAGTGTACAGTAGACACTCAGAGGGCAACATGACTGAAACTGTCTAAAAACAGAACTGTAAATGTATGTTTAAAATTACCTTCCAGTCTCTGACATGCAATGCACACTTGCTTAGTAACGACAAATAGGTTTACACGCAGATTAGAGAACAAAACGTGATCTAACTCACGCTTGCTATCGTACACCCTGCCCTAAAGTCTTGTTAAACTTGCAATGAGAATAACATACCGTGCAGAAGCTGTGCATGATTATTAAGACTGTTTAACCCATAAAGACCCAAACAGCCACTGATGATATAAACCATCTACCGATCTAAAATGTTTAATATCTGTTGATCCACTAATCCTATCAATCCATGTAATCAATGACAGTGGATAGAGACACTTGGTTTATGTTTAGTTAATGATAGATTTTGCTGAAAAAGTCACTTTTTCTTCAGTTTTCTCTTTTTTTTTAATATAATAACCCAACTTTAATCTGAGCTTTTATGAATATCTACATGATCAGTAAATGAAATACAGGAAAATACCTGATGTTCACTGAAAAAAATGCAAAATACAGAGGATTATGTCATAATAAATAGTGATAAATCACTTAAGAAAGGTTAAATATAGTCATAGAAGCCATAGAAGTAGCACTGGGTCTTTATGCATTAAGGACTATATACATCTTGAAGTTAGTTACTTTACAGTATATGCCTCTTAAATGACTACTGTCAAAAGTTATGTTGTGGTTTATACTTATAACACTTCAAGTTACTGGTGATGGTTAATATCAGCACTTTTATTCAGAAAATACAAATAAATCAAAAGCTAATCAGGACAATGTTGAATTAAAAAACATTACCTCTGGTGGATGTCTGTTTTAATGTTTGGATTGGGTGTTATTTCAAGAGCCTTCTCAATTTTCTAAAGCCTAGACATTTTATCTTACAGCAAATGTAAATATCTTGATAAACTATTGGGATAAATTAACTGTATTAAGTAGTTATATCATATATTTAAATTAGTCATGCATGATGTTTTTATGTGCTTTTACCTCTAACCCTTAAGGACATACATTTTTTTCTACATTTATGCTTTCCCAAGTGATTTATCACCTTTTATTGTAATATTTTTCTCTGCATTTTGCATGTTTTAGTGGAAATCAGGTATTCTCAGGTATATTCAATTTACTGATTGTATAGATGATCATAAACGTTTAGAGGAAACTCAAAAGTTACAATTTATAAACAGATAAAAATAGAGAAAAAGTGACTTTTTCAGCAAAATACAGAGTTTTTCATGCTCACTACAGAGTCTATGAACTTCCAACTGGGACAATATCTAATATCAGAAATTGTATTTTACTTTAATTATATAATGTATTGTTAACATTGGTGGTTTGGCATTTTAGATCAGTAGATGCTTTTAGTTGCTGGTCACTGTTCAGGTCTTTGAGGGTTAACAAAGCCATGTTAGTGCAGTGTAGACTTTCAGACAGAGGGTAGGGGCTCTCCATTACAAAAGTTTGTGCTTTTCTGTTAAAGAGTCCTGCTTGTTAGGGGACACTGTAACCCCCAGCTCTCCTTTGCCCTCTCGTCTCCATCCCCCCTCCCATTAAGCAGCCGCTCAGGTTCACCACACACTGCTCGGTCAGTTGTGCAGCTGCCTCATTTGGGTAACAAGCTCATCTTTAGACCCGTGTCCTTTGTCAGTAATGTTGTCTGTGATCATTGACAACGCAGCGCTTATATTTCACTGTATTCTTCAAGCAGTAGAATGGGTAACATTAGGAGTAAATTATTCCAAACAAAGAAGTCATTCATTGGAGTTATTGTAAACATACGAAGCTGGATTGCGAGGTGATCCCACCTGTTATACAATCATGAAGTCATGGTAGAGTAATTAGGAAAAAGTGACTCCCACTCAAACCTCAATCCCCTTTACTCCTATGACATGTTGTCTGTTCCTACTAACATGCAAATGCCAAATCAGTAAAACTATACTGGATGTCTGGGACTCATTTTGGCCAAAGTGTAGGACACACCCTCTGTTTTCCTTTTCTTGTGAAATTCATATTACAAATTACAAACATCTTTTCCTAAAGGCTTTGTTTGTGCAGCATGACGCCTGCTTTGGCTGCTGTTCTGACTGCAGCTGCTTGGGTTGCAGTTGCTTTTAATTCCTAAATCAACTTTGTATAACGTGGTGTTAGAAAGAGAAGTGAAAGTAGCCCCATTACTAAATGATTTTAATATGTTTGAGCGCTGCAGCCATGACTACAGTGGATCCGGTTGCTTTCTGAGTTGTTGCTGAAGGCTATTAGTTGCTTGAATACAAACAAGTCCGATGTTGGGGATGGCCTCTGCTGCTGAATGCTGCTTCTGTTTAGCCTAATAAAACAGCTGCCAGCTCCTGCTATGGGATCTTACTTAGAAGGCAAGCTGCAAAATGTAGAATTTAAAACTTCACTTCAAACATTAACCCATAAAAACCCAAGCATCCATCATTGAACCAAACCATCTGTTTATGTTAAAATATTTACTACTTGTTGATCCACTACTCTTATTAATAAATGTAAATAATTGGTGTAAAATGCAGTTTGTCGTCTTTTCATGGCCATCAGGTATGACCTGTTTGGACATTCAGAGTCTCCGTAGTTACCATGGAAACACCATCATTTTCTATAACATTGATTCACCAGTAAAACCCATGGAGTTGGATCAATAACAGTGAATGGACACACTGGGTTTATGTTCAGTTAATGATATCTTTGCTGAAAAAGTTACTATTTCTTTAGTGTTCTTTGTTTTGATATAACAACCTTTGAATTTAATCGGCATTTTCGTGAACATCTAAATTAAATATAAGAATTAGATATAGGAAAATACATGATTTACAGTGAGAAATGCAAAATACAGAGAATAATATTATAATGGATGGTGATAAATCACTTAAGAAAGGTTAAATAGAGAAAAAAAAAATATTTGGGAACTGACACAAATGTAGTCCTGGGTCTTTATCAGTTAACCCATACAAAGCATCCAAAATTGAACAAAACCGTCTATTTATATAAAATATTTACTACCTGTTGATCCACTAATCCAATCAATACATGTAAATAATTGGTCTAAAATACAGTTTGTTATCTTTTCATGGTCATCAGATATGACCCATTTGGACATTCAGATGCTCTGTAGTTACCGTGGAAACACCATCATCTTCTTAAACGTTGATTCACCAGTAAAACCCATGGAGTTGGATCAATGACAGTGGATGGACACATTTGATTTATGTTCAGTTAATGATATATTTTGTTGAAAAAGTCACTTTTTCTTCAGTTTTCTCCGTTTCTGGTTTAATAACCTCAATTTTGATCTGAGCTTTTATGAACATCTACATGATCAGTAAATTAAATATAGAAAAATACCTGATTTTCACTGAAAAATGCAAAATACAGATGATAATATTATAACAAATGGTGATAAATCAGTAAAGACAAGTTAAATAGAGAGAAAAATTCATTTGGGAACTGACACGAAAGTAGGACTGGGTCTTTACGGGTTAATGATTATGTAATACAATAAATGTGGCCACAAGATGATGAATGGATTCAAAGGCTGCATTCATGGCAGCGCAAAAGCTGTATTTGTTTGAGCTGCTACCTCATTGATATGCTTGTTTGTGCCTTTCCAAGTCCCATAAAACATAATGGTCCCAACCTGTACCTGCTGGCACATGCATCTCATTCTGCATGGTTTATAATACAGTTCACAAGCAAAAAAAAAAGGGAAAGTCAAAGTAATGCAGGACTTTGTTGAATTTATTGTTTATGGAAAGGATCAAACCTGCTTCTAGAAAAGCTCTGAATAATCTGAGACCGTGCCTGTGGTGATGAGGACGGCTGGTGTTGTTTGGTTCTGCTGACCTCACTGCCAGAGCGGCTGCGTCTCTGGGTAGCAGATGTTCATGAGGCCTGTGTGTATTCGCTTCATGAGGGAGTCGAGGCTCCTCAGTCAGTCGGGGTCAGCCTGGGTCTTGGGCTCTTCATTTAGCAGCTTGCCAGGAGACGCTGCAGAGCTGAAAGAATGTGTGAACGCTGCCCAGTTTGTGATTTAAAGGCTGCCCAGGGTTTTAGCCTCAGACGCCTTGATACTATTTATACCGGTAGTTGTCCTGCCGGTGCTGAATGAGCTGGGAAACATCAGCAGATTTTTCATCCCAAAGCCCAGGAAAAGTACAAGCACACTGGGAGCAGGAGGGTTGTTGTTTTTTCAATCCACTGCTGACGAAAATTCAAGCATGGGACAGACTCCTAACAAGTTTCAGGCAGATCCTAATGATAGAATGTTTCCTTCTACTTGCTCTTTCTCTTTTCCCAGCAGGATTTACAGAAATCAGATTCTAAAAAGATTGAGTTTTATTCTTGGCTCTGGTTTACGACTGAACACATTCTCACACTAAGAATAATGTGTAGCTTCTCATTCCTGGCACAGCATCCTTTGGAGCAAACAAATACAAGGATGATCGTTAATTATGTGTCTAATTAGCCTTTTCGTTTACTATATTGTGATGGCACGCCGTCAGGGCGTCTTACCAGCATCACTGCTCATTCTGTTGAGGCTTATCAAAGAGGTTGAGGAGGTTTATTTCTTTATTTTTATAGAAGTATGAGAAAAAAAAAGGCCCTTCAATTTAATAAATAAGTGTCAGAACAGCTTTAGTAATACAAACACAATGATTCTGCAATATCCTAACACAGCTCATGTCTTCTTTCTCCACCTTAAGAAGAAAAACTACTGGTGATGCTGTAATACAACTGATGCGTTTAAGTGCTGTAGGAAAAATAACAATGAACCAACAATGACTGTGTTAAATGGAAATGATAGGCTTAATTTACTTCTTATAATATTCTTTATGTAATCTGTTTTTAAAAATAAATTAAACATTTTGGACATGCTTTAGTTTTGGGATTTTGTGACATTTTATAGCATCATTATCTGATTTTTAACTCATGTTATTTTGATGGAAGAGATAGTACACCAAACTACTGTGTTTTAAACAACGGACGATGTTTACCATACAAATGGAAAAATTCTGTCAACTCACATTCCAGCTAGTGATATAATTCTACTGTACATATGTCCCATACAGATCCTCTCTCAATGTGTTGTAACACCACATGCTTTCTATTAAATGAGCATACTATGATAATTTAAGTCAAATATAGTTTGTTTGTTTTTTTTGACAAAAATGTTCAGATATCGCCAGCGTCATTGAAAAATCTAAACTCTCTAAATACAAAAAGTGTGTAAAGGTGTATTAATTCTTTTAAATACAAATTTTCATTGCAGTTGTAGCTTCAGGTTTCCACACCAAAAATGAAAAAATAAGATCAGGAATTCTGTGTGGACCTGCTTTAAAGTGGATAGACACTGAATGTGATTAGACACTGATGAATACATTTTTGTGAATATTATAGTCTTTTTATATGGGCAGGTCCTCATAAATGTTACATACTGGACCTTTAAATCTACATCTTTGGTGAACATGAGAAATGTTCTATCTTAAACATTTCACAGGAGTTATTCTGCACAGTAAAACTCAAAGATAACATCAAAAAGCATGCACAAATACGACATATTTGTTTTACTCTTAGTAGCCCTTGATGTTATACAACACATTAACCCCATTTTATGAGCTGGTAAGGCTACTTTATAGGTCCCTTGTCTGTTAAACATCCACTTACTTGACCAGCGAGATAACACACATCTATTTAGGACTGGGCAATCTGACAGTCTAATACAGGGGATGAATTTAATTTATTATTATAAGATGTGCTTTTCAGGATGATCCTACAAATAGTGTCTTTAATTGAGTAAATAAAAGTGTTCACTGATTTGAAATGGACTGAGTAGGAGCACAACTGTTTCTTGTAGTTAGTTTCTGATAATTGCAATAACATCTTCAGTTTTTATATCAGTAATGATAAAAAAGCCATTATACACAACATAAACCCTGCAGAATCCTGAGGTTTATAACGAAAAGTTTTGTATAGTTTGGCTGTAATTCATTTATATTTTAGTAGGGAGTGGGAAAATGGTGATTATGGATTGAGATTCTACCACAAAGTACTGGTTAATAATCTTTTAGTCAGATTATTTAGACCAGGGGTGTCAAACATATGATCTGGAGTCCAAGACCATCCAGCCAAAGGGTCAAATCCAGCCCATGGGATGAATTTTTGATATTAACATTGATGATATTAATAGTCAAGGGTGTCAGACTCATTTTAGCTTTTGGGCCACATAAAGCCCAATTTGATGCCAAGTGGACTGGACCATTAATATAATAGCAATGTAACAATAAGTGATGACAAATCCATTTTTCCCATGGTTTCAGTGCAAAAAGTAAAATTAAATGATGAAAATGTTACATTTACAAACTATCCTTTTAGAAAAAATGTGAATAATCTAAACAACCACAACTAACCAGAGATTTTGTAAGAAAAATTAATGAAATTCTAAAACGAGTGTTCAGAGAATGCAAACCTCCGCCGAGCACCCCGAACGGTGTGCATGTGTGGATCGACTATTTCTTTTTAAATTAAACAGTTTCAAGGTTGTTCCATACAGCAGAAAAAGTTGAAGCTTGGTACCAGTCATGTGTATGTCAAATTATATTAAATTCCAATCAATATTTGTTGAGTTATACTGAAAAATGTGTCGTAAATGGGATTTTCAATGGCAAACTGAAATATCCACAGAGTCCACATTCCACAGCGGATGTGGACAATTTTGTGCCAGATACAAGATATTGTTATAAGCTATGGGTGTATCAAATTGGAGGCTAATCGGAGTTGTTTCGGATTTTTTATGAACTTTTGAAAATTGCTCAATGATGAGAGATAGGAAAATTTGAGATTTTGTGACCTTGCTGTGACCTTGAACTTTGGCCTACTTGGCCCAAAATTTTATGGGTTTGTCCCAGGGCCTAGGCCTATCTGTAGGTAAAATTTGGTAAAGATGGTTGTAATAGCTTTCCTGTAAAGTTGCTGACAAACAAACAAACAAACAAACAAACAAACAAACAAACAAACAAACAAACAAACAAACAAACACACAAAGCAAAGTGATCACAATACCTCCTGGTGGAGGTAAATATCATATCCTAGCACTTTCAGACATTCCATTTTAAATATATTAATAAGGTTTTCCCAGGATCATCTCTGGACCTGCTGCTGTGGTCCTGCCTCTCTCCTGCCTTCATCGTCATCACTCACTTATCCTCAACTGCATCCATGTGTCTCCCCCTACTTCCCCCCTTCTCCCCCTCTCCCCCTCTCCCCCAGTCTCTATCTCTATCGCTCTCTCTTGTTCACTTCCTTTACTCTCTCCCTTTAACCCCAACTGGTCAAGGCAGACGGCCATCTTCCAGGAGTCTGGGTCTGCTCCAGGTTTCTGCCTGTTAAAAGGTAGTTTTTCCTCTCCAGTCACCAGTCACAAGTGTTTGCTTCTGGAGGATTCTGTTGGGTTTCTGTAAATTGGCTTAGAGTCTGGTTTTGACCAACTCTATATATAAAGTGTCATGAGATAACTTTTGTTGTGATCTGGCGCTGTATAAATAAAATTTAATTGATTGATTTGATTGGTTTCCTCCTGTAAGTCACTTTGGAAAAAAGCGTCTGCCAAATGCATGAGATAACTTTTGTTGTGATCTGGCGCTGTATAAATAAAATTTAATTGATTGATTTGATTGGTTTCCTCCTGTAAGTCACTTTGGAAAAAAGCGTCTGCCAAATGCATAAATGTAAATATAAATGTAAAATCATGCCTGTAACTAAATGTTTATGCCTTTGTAGATCCACTGTGATTTATAAAGTGTAATGTACATGTGAAAGTGAGAAGCTCATTTACCAATTTTATTAATTTTAACATAGTGAAACTGCTTTTTAGATGCCTTAATGGACTGGACCCGAAGCCTCTGAGTGCCTGTGTGCCTTGGCTGCAGAGCTGTGGCAGGGTCACCAGAGCAGCCTCAAATGGAGACTGCAAGGTGCCTTACAGAAAAACTGCCTTTGCTCGGTCTGCATTCTCCGTGAAAGGAGCTAATCTGTGGAACCTACACTCCATTGAAATAAAATCTTTGACAAACTTAGGTTCATTCAAAAAACTAAAAAAAAAAT
Source organism: Sphaeramia orbicularis (assembly GCF_902148855.1). Taxonomy (NCBI): domain Eukaryota; kingdom Metazoa; phylum Chordata; class Actinopteri; order Kurtiformes; family Apogonidae; genus Sphaeramia; species Sphaeramia orbicularis. The sequence continues at coordinate 21,599,673 of NC_043978.1, read as the reverse complement.
GAATGTGCCAGAAACAGCAGTGTACTCATGTTTAATGTTTGCATAATGTTTATCTGTTTCTTTGTTTTAACCTGATTATTTTCTTTCCTATACCACAGTTTTGTATGTAAAAGGTCTCTCCATTCCTCTCTGTATTTTAACTTTTCGTAAAAGCCCATCTAGGGACTGGTGCTACAAATTAGCTTTTGCTATAAGCACTATGATGCATGCATGGGATTGCTGTGTTACAGTTGGTCTATGTCTTTTGTATCTGTCCCTATCAAATAAACCAAATAAATAAATAAATAAAAAGCTGAGGCATAATGTTGTAAAAATTGCACCAATTACTCTTTTACGCTAAAACAACAAAAATTTATAGTTATTTATAGATTTTTACGATGCTATTTTACTGGTCTGACCCATTTGAGATTTTTTTGGGCTGTATGTAACCCCTGAACTAAAATGACTTTGAAAGCCCCGCATCTAACGCAGCAGTGACTATTTACTACGTCGATGTGATAGTTTACGAGGAGTACATGAACGCAGCACAATTCCACGCCTATTGTGCATTCTGATTGGCTGCTGATGACCAGCCGCCGCCGCTCATTGGCTGCTCCGAGTCCATTGAATCCCCTCCTCTACCTTTGTCAATTTCATGCGCTCCCGTTGAAACGCCTGGGCTGTTGTTTCCCGGGGCTTCGGAGGAGAAGTTGACCCCGCTTTGGAGAAAAAAAAAACGCCTGGGATCTTTAGTCGGAAAAGCGCACACTTTTTCCGCGCGGGGACCGGATCTGTGAAGCTGAATGGGAAGGGTGTAAACCGGGCCGAAGCCAAGGGGGTTTCACCTATCCATCACCTTGGAGCGGCTGCGTGGTGCGTTTGGAGACACTACGACTCCTCCAGCCGGCGTGAGCACCGCTGCAGCACCGAGGGAATGACACACACACACACCGAGATGGTTCACGACTACCCGGGGAGACTTGCAGAGACTCTACTGTGAACTTTTCTATCCTAGAACTGAACAAGACAAGAGGGGATTAGGAAAAGGGCTTCTTCTTCTTTTTCTTCTTGTGCGTTTTATCTGCTGAGGGATTAATTATGCCAGACCAAATCACAGTTTCAGAGTTTGTGGCAGAGACCAATGAAGATTATAAATCGCCGACTGCTTCCAACTTCACCACCAGGATGTCCCACTGCAGGAATACAGTAGCTGCTTTGGAGGAGGTGAGTCTTTATCCATGCAATAAACACTAAACTCAACCAAAATGGGACAGATATTTAATATTAACCCTTTCATGCATGAATTATGAGAACCTTAATCAAGATTTTTTTTCCCTGATTGTTTTTATTCCTCTTTAGGCAGGAAAAAATACAAACAATGTGATTTTTTTTTTTTTTTTTTTTTTTTTAATCAACCTGTTTTTCATGGAGTTACAAAATGTCCACTCAGCTACACCATGAATTTTATTCTTGAAGCAAAGAAACATGTATTTAAAACCCAATATCATAAAGTGATATGAAAACAGTGAAATGAAATCATGTTTAATGCAGCTAATCTGATGTTTTCTCACATTTTAACGTATTCTAATACTACTTATTACTCGCTTCATGGAGATAATATGCAAAAAAATAAATATTAACAATTGATTTCCACTTAAGAACCAATCAAGAACAGCAAAGTTACAATAATGGTATGAATTGCAGTTTGAGATGATGCATAAGTGTTCACTGTGTTGGTTGATATGGAACTAAAACAACAAAACCCATGAATATTCAAGAGTAAAGCTGTAGAGTAACTGTCCACTGTAGTGACCACTATGCATGAAAGGATTAATCTATATATCTCTTTTTTATTTGATCCTTCTGAGACCCAGCTATGCAATTTTGTCCTCTTATAGGGAACAAGAGTCTCTCAGCTTTACTAAAAAAAAAAAAAAAAAAAGAAGCACTGTTTGTTTATTTGTTGATTTTGAGCATTTACAGAATACATGCAAATTCAAAATTCCAAAGAAAATCATTCATCTATACTCGAAAAGGAGTGGGAAGAAGAAAAATGTATTTAATCCCACCCCCATTCTCATCATCAAATAACTTAACATAACATTTTAAATACTCACTCCTGTCCTTTGACTTCAAGCCAGAACAATGAACAAAATAGGCCTATACCAAATTAAAATGAACTCATTTGACAGTATTTACATTGGATAACCAAAATGTGTGTTTAAAAAAAAAACCCCAAAAAAACAACTGTCCACTGCAAAGAACATTCTATTAACAAATAAAACATGTCTCTGAAAAAACTGTTGCATCATGCTGTTCCCAATAAATGCAATTATTTAATGTAGAAAAGCCGAAACCTTTTCTTTTTTAGGGTTTCATAAGGATATTCAGATGTCCAAATTAAAAAACATCACCTCACTTCTGTTAATCCCTCATGCTTATTCCTATTCTATCCCAGTAGTGTTTGTTGCTCAGCTGTCTGTATTGAATTCTCAATGATGAACCACCAAAAACAGAGCACATTTATATTGAAATCTTATAAATGAGCAGATTATACTACATAGAGTAGGTCTTATTAACTTCATTTATCTATAATTGTGCAATAAATCACCAAATTCAACCCATCTCTGTTTGCATATTCTCAAACAGGAAGTGAATGTGGCTGGAAAATGCAACATAATCTGACCTATGTTGTTACTGTATGATTAGATTACATACAGTGGGCGTTAACAACTTTATTTATCCATATTTGTTCAATCAGTCACCAGCTTCAACCCATCTTCGTTTGCATGTTCTCAAACATGAAGTGAATGTGTTAGGAAAATTCTGCATAATCTTCATAAAGATAATTGTCAAAACTCTGTGAGCCATCGTAGACAATATTTAAGTTCTGATCTTTGCAACTATTTTGTCCAAATGGTTATTCTTGCAGTGATAGAAGGAAGAAGTCTTGTGCATTTGGCCCAGTTTCCTGCTGCATTACACTGCGAGTGGACAGAGAGCACTTTGTGTTCCTCCTTTAACTTGCAGGTCATCAGGAGGAAGGACACTTCCGCTTTGTTCCCTCTCAGCCTTTCACTGACTCCCTCCCTCCCTTGTTACAGTTTCCCTGCTTTTTGCACTCTATAGCAGAGCCTCGCCCTGTCTCACAGTAAAAATAGATTTCCCCACATGGCCGGCTTGTATGTGTGTTACTGTGTCTCGGCTTCGGGCACACTTCACGCTGGGGTGAGATGAGGGGGGGATAAAAAGGGTTCTTTCAGTTTCAGTGTGAAAAAGTTTTGAGAAGTAAAATTAGGACAGTAATGAGGTGTCACTGTGCACTTATTTTTGTAAAAATAGACACAGAATTGGCTTCTAATGTCAGTTTTACTCTGCTAATCCACATCTGGGCTCAGTGTCAACTTTACCTTAAGCTCCCTGATCCTCTGCACCTTGGTGAGGGCTGGGGCTTTATTTTTAACCTATGTTTGTAGAGGAGTCAGCCAGGCAGCCAGACATACACCTGCTTAGGCTGACAGGTGCTTCAATTTACCCTCAGACACATTTATTGCAGCTGTTCCCCCCCCCCCCCCAAAAAAAAAGCATATATCAGTTAATCTTCTATTTGGAACCACCTCAGTCCTGCTTAGCGAGGAATGGGTTCTGTAGTGGTAAGCAACTAAGACTTTGGATTTAACTGCTGCAAATAGTAGGTCAGCAGTAATTGTTGGCTTGTGAGGTTGAAATGTTGGGTTGAGATCCTAATTCAGCAAGTTTTTTTAAAGTTGTGTTGCCATTGAAGCTGCTGAATTGTTGTTGCAGAGCCGTGGAGTAGCGTGTTATTGTTTCACATTGACCTCTCCACGCTCAGCCTCACAGAACACAAGGCTTTATTGTTGAGACAACAAGACCTCGCTTACTTCAGTCTGTTTGACCAATTAAACACTGCAGTGGATGGGGAACACTTCCACTTATTGTCCGCCCACCGCACTGGAATCTCAAACGCACGCATGCAAACAAATACTTATTTGCATACGTTTACACGCTGGGTTGGTCAAGAATACAGACGAGCTCCTCTTACATCCTTCTTTTGGCGTTTCTGGCAAGTGACTATTTTTGGTAATTTCCACATACATTATATGACAGTGAGGCAACAATCAAACGTGGTCTACAGGGTGTGTAAGGTCCACCTCTGCATGAACAGTGAGTGTACCTGCTTCGTTAGGTACCATGAAGTAATGGTACTAATGTAAGGAATGATGTTCAAAGTCTGTATCAGCACTCATGTTCTTGTAATGTTCTAAAAGTGATGTTCTAATGTTCTAGAATACATGCTCCTTTCACCTTACGTGTGCTTTTCTTGTGTGTTTTATATTTACTTATTGGATTTTTTTTTTGCCACTTACTGGTAAGGAACCAAATATGGTAACTTCATTGACCTTGATTTTCTACATACTAAAAAAATTGAAAAATTTCACAAAAGTAATAAAATCTTATGTCCTCCAATAACACACTAAGGTTGAAATTTTGAATATCAGAGTATTTCTATGAGTGAACTATAAAAGGTTAAACATTTTGACTAAAGTAAGCGGGAAGGTCATTCATGCAGAATATTCATGCATATATTCATGAGTGTCAAATGAAAACAAAAATATCAGACTTTGCCGTTTTCAGCATTGTGCTGAGTTTCAAGCATTGTGCTGATTCTAGATTTTCCTGCATTGCATTGCAGATTGTTATATAAGCATTCACTTCTTTGCTTTGAACTGACAGTTGAGGACAGGCTGATGGGAGCAGCACTGACTCCTGTAATGCTACAGTGGACTGGTGTATCATTTCAGTGGATCCCTCATGTTATGTGAATTGGCACCTTCCAGTTTGATAATGGGCTGTCGGAGTTGCTGCTGACATTGAGATTAACATTGTTTCTCGCAGTCCGCCTCAGTGGTTTTATGGTCAGTACATTGGTTTATTCTTTATGCAAAGTCTTAAGATTAATCGGTTTGTGTTGAAAAGGCATCTGCTCTGTCCTCTGTGGGTGCTGCTTGTTTGCAGAGCAGATTAATTTGTTAGTAAAGTGTGATTAGTGTGAAAATCCTCCATCCCATATGGCTCGAGTCCATCTCTTTGTTTCGTACATGTAATTTAGAGGCAGGACTAGGTGGTACAGCGGAAAATGTTATTTATCACAATGACTGTCACATCATTCTTTCTTTTAAAGGTTCAACATGTGTGCATGCTTAAATGAAGTGTGTGTTTCAGGCTGGTCTGTGCTGGGAGCTCCTCTGTTGTTGATCTTAAGGAACTCCCTTTCTGAAATCGACAATAATGGCCTGTACAGAGGACTCAGTTCAGTTTTTCCACTATCATTATTGCATTTACTCATGAGCTCCTCAGTGCCCATCTTCTGCTCCTCTACAGCAGTTGCATTCTAAACACTAACTACTGTTACCTACTCTTGACAAAACACTGACTGCAGCATAAATGTGCAAATCTTGCAAACTGAGCCTTTAAGTTTAATGGTTAATTTGTACTCATAAGTAAATGTTTAATAAACCAGATAGTTAATTGTGCTTTCAAGCTATTTTATGAAGAAGAAGATGAAGTTTATTTACAATGCCTGCTTTTTGGATTAAAGGTTCAATATGTAAGATTTACATGTGAAGTTTGTGTTGGAGTCTGTATTGTACTGGAACTAGTCACTTGTTGACATTAGCTTATTTAAGTTAGCATTGACTTATATCTCTACAGTGAGAAACAATGTAAGAACAGATCAGTTTCTGTCATTGTAATAAACACAGAGTCACAAAGGGCTCTTTTTGGCTTCATACCTTATTTGATGTCAGATTATAATATTAATGATTTTCAAGCTCAGCAGTGGTAACATTATCGGGATTGTTTGCAAGTCAAATTAATAAAGGCTGTAGTTACTTGGCAAATAAACAAATGACAGCAATGTTGCTCTTACCATTTATAGTCTAATTGTCTCATTGTGTTTGGTTGGTTTCTCTGTTGCAGCTATGGCTCTTGTAGTTTCATAGGCTGCTAGTTCTGGGTTCGGTTCGGCTCTTGTGGTTTAATAAGCTTGGTTGTGCCTTTTTCTGCACAGATGTGCACACACACAAATGTGTTTTGAGAAGTGTTGTTTGTGTGGTTAATTTCATTTTCATCACTGTGCATTGTATGTGCTTCAAATTGGGAAACACTGAGTCACTAGTGTTGAATGATGTTGCTGCTGTAGAGGAGCAGAAAAGAGGCGCTAAAGAACTCTGGAGCAAGAATAAAGATTTTTATTGAAAATTTTACCTGAGTTCTTTGCATAGAAATTGGTATACAGATTGTTATCATGAATATAGGCCAAGTACTCCAATTAGAAATGGAGTTGGCTAATGTCAACAGAGTGGTTTCCGACATAAAAAACAAACTTGAGCACAAATTTTATACAAGTACATCAGCATATGTTACTATATCATACTGAATGTTGTAATATTTGCCCTGTACACAACTATGACTCCTCAGTCCTGTTACAAATAAAAGCAGAATAAGGTTGTCAACTGTTTAAACAGGTTCTGTCAACAAAAAAAATCTATTCTATTTTATCTATCTTCTTATCAAAGTCATGCTTCTCCACCTCGGTGTCTTATAGCATCTCCTGCTCTGTTTCCACATTGAGTTTTGTTTAAAATAGCTGGTGCTCTTACAGACTCACCTTCTTAAAAGACCTCTTTAACTGATCTCTGTCTGGTTGTTTATGGCCTTTAAACACATTAACCGGAGAGGAGTCTCAAGCACTCTGAGGTTTTATGTAAATGGGAGTACAATGTTTTGTAATTATGTCTTTCTGAACCTAATTGCTACTGACACAACCTTAATTAGACTAGTAGTCTTAAACTGCTGGCTATTAGAGGCCATTCGGAGAGAGTCTGTGTAAAAACCGCAGCAATAAAAACCTGTTTATCCACTAAGAGGGTGCTGGGCTTTTTGTTGTGACCCCCCCCCCCCCTTTGTGCTTCTGTAACTTTGCTTTTCTTCCTTCACATTTATGTTGACTTTTCCCTGGCAAGACATGAGAGGGAGTGTTAAAAGTCCAGGAACTGGTTTTCCGTTCCCAGTTTCAGTTGGCTGACAGTGAATTTATTCAATAACAGGCAAAACTGTGCAATTGAAGTCTGTATGTGACCTACTATGAAACCTAATGACAAGTATTTATGTTATAGCCTCTTGGACTTCAAGTGGTGTTGTAAATTTCATCTTCATTAGTGGAGCTCCACTGTTTATTGAGTGACTCACTGTTGTGGTATTCATAGCTTGGCAAGTGGAAATTGTTTCACACTGTGACACATACATGGGCTGATGTTGAAATGCAAAATATTTCTGTACACAAGTAGAAGGATCCCAGGTTTCACTCTCTGAACTTTCTTCCCTTTTTTCCCCACTTAAAATGATTAATAATTGACTGAAATATTTTTTTGTTAATGTAGGAAAAGAAAGCATTCCATTTGCAGGAGCCTTCAGGGCTGAGCTGACCTCTGTGTTACGTATTGATTGTTGTTCAAATGCTCCAGTGATTCTGTTTCACTCAAGAAATCTCATGTGGATGTATGTCTGATGGTGAAACTGACATGCACTCTAGTCATGTTTGTTCTATTTTAGCATTTATCCTTTTTATGCCCCATTTGCTGAATCCTGCCGGCTAAAGAGAGGCTCCAAAAATGATCAGATCAATAGAGTTGTCTCCTTAGACACATCTCAGGTGCGTCCAAGGCTTGCTCAGGTATGAAGACGGGCAAATACTGCATTTACAGCCCGCTGAGCATTTTCTTAAGCATTATATTTTTTCTATGGTTAAGCGATCCAGTTGTAGGGATCAGTGTATATTTAGATCAACAATTCTTTTAAGGTGTCGGCTGACTGCTTTCAATAGGTCTGAAACAGATCTGACTCATTGCTGAGTACCTGCAAAACGGCAATCGCCAATTGACATTCAAGACGAGCTTTTGTGTTGTCAGCAGTGTAGGCTTTGATCAGCATGTCAGCTGCACACAGTCACACAGACAGACTCACAATACGTTTCCTGACATTACAGGCACTTTGTAATTATGTCACTTGACAAGTACGGTGCTTGTCTGTAATGTGGTCTTGGGCATTCCATGTATGACTGCATTCATAAAAATATCCCCAAGTTACTTCTGACCTTTTACACTTGCAATCACACTTTGTTCAGTATTGTTCACTTCATGTTTACAGAGACAGTTACATAGCATTTAACACTATTGCATTTAAAGACTTGGCTGCTTTGCACTGCTCACCTGGACTTGGACAAAGCTTAATCCAGACTTTTTCCTGCATAGAGAACTCAATCTTCCTGCCACCTCTAGCTCTGACAAGCAAAGCAATAAAGCAAGGTGTAGTCTAGGTTATGATATGGCTAGGTGTACTAAAGTTAAGTGGTTGGATTAAGTGTCTTTATACTTTGCCATTTATAAGAGTCTTTCTGATTAGAGTTTTACCAAATAAAGTTTTTACTAGTGTAGAATGGAGCTGAACTTTTTTATTGGCTGTTGAACTGTCTGTCCAAACTATAGATAATGAAGTCAGTCAGTAAATCTTTAGTGATAGTAACTTTTTTGTCTTATCTATTCTTGGTTGGCCTAAGTAACAGCAGAACTGATCATCATACTGTTTTAGCCTGACAGCTGCCCTTGTTTTACAAACAAAAAAAGTCAGACATGCAGTATTTTGTTGGACTGTCTTTAGCTTTGATTACTTGACACTTTTTCCATAGTATCCTGAATGCCACACAATGCTTCTGTGGTGTCACAATTAATGTCACAATACTTCTCCATAGTTGTAACTTTTTTTTTGCCAAGATCTTGTATTGATGATGGAGAGTTAGGTCACTGTGTAAAGTCTTCAGCACATCTTCAGTACCTTCCAGCGATCCTCAATGGGTTTCAGGTCTGGTCAATCCATGTGTAAAAATGACACCTCATGTTCCCTGGACCACTCTTTCACACGAGTCTGATGAATCCTGGCATCTGCAATCTTCATGTTCCCATGCAAATTTATGTAATTTTTAGAAATGACAGTCTTCTCATTGCACCAGTTTGGGTTAAATAACCTATTGCAACTGAAACATATTAATCACTGGAGTAATTATCAAGTGGAAGGGTGTCTTCTATTTTTTTAGTGTTGTAAATCCAGGTGGGGACTTTTCTCTTGGCCAGGCTGTGAAGTTACCTGTAGAAGGTATTTGTTTAACCTAGGTGAAAGTACCAACTCTTCCTCTATTTGACATAGGAAAACCCCTGTTAGTAAGAAAATAAACAAAATACTGGTTCAGTTGTAAAATGCAATGATGTGGCCTGGTGTCTGTTTAAAACCCTTTCATGACTTTGATATGTCACTGAGTCATATGTCATGTAGTGTCACCGAGAACTTCTAGGATTCCAGTGTGGTAGGCATTTGAGATTAAATAAACATCAGCAAATGTCATATTTAGTTTCCTGGGAGCCTGGGAGTGGTACAATCTTACTGGCTTCCTATTCTAATTGCATTATTACATAACATCTTAAGCATTTTGATCTTTTGACCAAGGAAGTTTTTGAAGCTTGTACATCGTTTGAGCTCAGACAACATCTCCAATAAGCAGAGAAAACAGAACTGTTGCATGTTCTGTGTCCTCCATACTGAGTTTCAGAAACCCAGCCAGCCAACCACCCACCAAGCCTCTCCTTCTGCCCCATATCTCTTTGTTCACTTAGTTCATTTTTCCCTGATGAATAATGGTTATTTATAGCCAAGTCAGCTTTTCATAGGCTGTTACTGGTTTGAAGAGGGTGAGGGGCAGAGATCGGTCCTGAGGGCTAGCTTCATTAGTCTTCCATCTGGCTATTATTTCATCCGACAGAGGTCCATCACACTGGTATGCCAGCTATGTGCTTGAATGGCTTGTTACTCTGCTGTCTGATTTTGTACAGAGATTATTGGTGAGTACCCCAGGGAATGGTCATGGCATTTACAGTATGCTCAAGCCACTGTTGACACGGACAGCGCCGGCCACAAAAGCCCTCTGCGGTTCACATACAGCTTCTAAGTATGATAGAAAGTGATGAGTTTTTCAGAAAAGTCAATAGTACAGTTGCTTACATGTTTTTCTATTCACCCTTTCCACTGCTGTAAAATGTGTGCTGGTTCCTGGTTGGTGTCACTGCCAGTTCAGTTTCAACTTGCAAACTTAAGAACCGGTTTGTTGGGAGTTTGACTCATGAAACAAACTATATTTAGGTCTTGTGTTCACATGTAAACCATGTTTTTTAAGAGTGGGATTTTTAAAAACTCTGGTTTGTGTATATCCGTGAGGACATGCACAAACTAGGAAAACTCAGATTGGATAATGTTATATCACACCCCATTTTACCAAAGTTAATCTTCTGTTAGGACAAGGTCATATCTATAGTAATGTCTTGTTACACCAGTGGCATCACTACTTAATCTGTAATCTATCTAACCTGTTTTTGCAGAACAGAACAGTTGTTCTACTCTATTACTTCCTATGATATTAACGTCTCATTTAAAGTGTGGTGATTTATGGCCGATTTGTTAACGTCCTAGGGTGAGTGTGCTCTCATAACTCTTGTGTCAGTCTGTCAGCTTGTGTCTGCTGCAAGTTGTTCCCGGGCCGGGGGAATGCCCTCTCAAGCTGAGATTCCTCCCCCCATTCCACGCATGGTTTGGCGGGAACGAGCTGTGGTCTGGAAGGGGACAACAGCTGCCCCTCTGGAACAGGTGGCCTGGAGGAAAGTTTTAACAAGGCTTCAGACTGTAGGATTATCGATGCAGGGACAATCCACATCTAATAGCTTTAGAGACACATGGATGGATCGACGAGTTCTCACGCATACACCGTCTAAATGTGCCGTTCGGTCCCAAGTGAGCAACCAAAACCCCTGGCCTCTCTGACCAGACTTCAGAATGCCACCTAAGAAGCTTAATGCTTCCTGTAATTGAAAGGGGATTTTCTGGCATGACAAGCACTGTCCCGTCTCCTTTCTCCAGCCTCAGGACCTTATTGCAGATCCAGAAACGGACTAGACCAGAGAGCTCCAGCCCCGTCACTTTATGTTTCACCTCTGTTTGAACAAAGCTGTGTTTTTGTCTCTCAGCTCCACCCCTGGGATCTCAGCCTAAATGGAAGGTGCGTCCAAAGATGGTTTTTTGTTATCATCCATATACAGGCTCTGTCCAAACCCTCATTAGGATGCAGGAGTCCTCCCTATGGATCTGCCCCAGGGTGAAGGTCACAGTCCTGTCCCAATCAATTCAAAGCCATGATCTCTCTTATCTACCCAATAGACTTTGACTGTTTGAATGTGATATGATTCTTCTCACTTAGATGCACCACTGGTCTTTATTGTATGTATGGGATGTGAGATGGAATTGGATTACTGGGGTTTTATGAGGCGTATTCACTCTGGTTGTTTGGAGGAGGGTGATGCCGAAGGAGCCAGAAGTGAAACCAAACTGGTCATTCACAGAGGTTAAGGGGGTCGGACACTAGGGGCTTAGGGGGTAAAGACGAACCTAAAGTGCTTCTCATCCATCAGAGTGTCCTGGCCCAGATTTCCAGAGACGGCTCCCGTTGTGGTCTATTGTCCCCTGACAGGCCCTACCTCTTCATTAATGAACTCTACCATTGATTTGTAGTCCTGACTGGCCTACTCTGCTTGGGGCCAGGGTGCTGTGGGAGGAGTGAATCTTCACCGTTGTGTTGTCCTGCTGTCACTTTCACTCAAAGAACAGACTTAGACTTCATCTGCGGTGGGGAAGTTATTTAACAGGAGCTCTGCGGAGGTTCTGAAGAAAATTGCAGTCAGATGGCTTTTTACCAAACTAGCTGTTTGATCATCAATTGGCTTGAGAACATTTAACTGAATTTGATCATTTAATGTTCACCAGTTAACAAATTACCAGACTTATGCAACACTTGCCTATTCCAATTCCTCTTTTTTGTATTGTATCTGTTAAATACTTGTGGATTTGCAGTTGTCATAGAATGTTGTAGGGTTATGAGAAATATTGATACAGTTTACTGATGCAATGTTAAGTTTTCAGAAAACCACAGCAACAGGAAATAGATCTTTTTTCATTTGTATAAATGATTGTTTGCGTGACAGATTCAGCCCTTACCATAGCCAGCTGCTCTATTATGGCAGCTCACAAAAATAGTTTTACTAAGTATAGGAACATGCTTTTCAATAATTTTACAATTTTCACTCATGTTTTTTGACCTAAATTGCATACATCGTCAATCTGGCTTGTTTTGCTTACAACAATCACATTGGGTTTATATGGAGTTTCTATTATTGCATGTACATTTAGTTGAAATCCTTTATAGAGCACTGTTAAAGCTCGTTTTTACATATTTAGTCACATTAAGTCTGTTCAAACTCCTCGATCCACTAAAACATCATTTTGGAAGTAAAGAAAGTAGCAGTATATGGTAAAACTGAAGTTACAGAATGTGAAAATGCACGAATACAAAAGAATACTTGCCTCAAAGTGCAGATGTGACGTCATAACTGTCTCTCTGCATGATCTATTGAAGCTGCTGAAGATGACCAGCCTTGTAGTGATTTTCACCTCTTAATATTTTTTTACTTAAGCCTTAAAAAAAACAAAGGTAAAGTATGCTGAGTAACTGTTAGTGACGTGTATTACATATGACAAGAGACGCAGTCCATTCAGCTGTTCAACACAAAAGTAGATGTTTCTTTACTATCTTTACCACAAACCGTGACTTTGTTTGTGCACAAAATTATCTTTTAAATTGACGAACATCGTATGTGTAAATGATGATAAAATTTCTTATTGGATCAAAAAATTATTGCTTTCTCGCCACTGATAACTTCATATTTCAGTGCTCTATATTGTATTGATTCCCAGAAACATTTCATCATGTTACATTAAGATTTGGTGTAAAGATTTGTGGCAGACATTTAATTTATTTTAATTAAAAAAAATAAAAAAATAAAAAATAAACAAAAGCTGATAAATGGTACTGTTACAATCCATCTCATTTCTCTACTTTTTCCCCACTGATTTTGTCTTATTTTATTATTTTTTTAATACTATGACAGTTTTCTTAAAGTTAGACTTTAAGTCCCTACATGCCTGAATATCACAATATATTGAATTGTAACCCCCCTGTATTATTCATTTTATTTTGGCAGATTATTGATGCAACCCTAGCATAGAAAGGCAAACTTATGCTTCCAAAAGATATTAATGTCTAAAATCATATATGCTTTAATTTACTGACCAAGAATATTTTCTACTGCGTACAGTCTCACAATAAAGTTCTCTTGAAGCCTAGAGAGTTTGGGTTGATGTCAGACAAAGCACTTTTCCAAACTTTGTCCCCGTCGTACTTGAAAATGACACGTTAAAATGAAGCTCTTGTCCTGTGTGACTGAAGTGTGCTTTGAAGCCTACAGTCACACATTCACACTCTGTCTCACTTCAGTGTTTTCCAGGAGAAAGCAGGTCATTTTCCTTCTGTCTCTCTCAGGCATCATTATACTCCATAAAACTATGTAGTAACTGCTGGGCACTTTGCCTCTGGGCGCTTCTGCTCTGACACCACGAGGCTGACACATACATCTGTGGAAAGAGCCAAAGGGAAACTCAAAGGTGAAGTCAGAGGTTTTTTTTTTCCTCCCTCAAAGCGGAGCACATTTGGTCCCTATTTCCCAGCTCCTCCTACAGACTTACTCTTTTATCAGTCTCCTGCTAGTTTATTAACTTCATTACATACTACCCTTAACCTTAAAGACACAGTGCTACTTTTGTGTGGGTTCCCAAAAGATTTTTTCTCTCTATTTAACCTTTCTTAAATGATTTATCACCATTTATTATAATATTGTCCTCTGTATTTTGCATGTTTCACTGTAAGTCATGCATTTTCCTATATTTCCAATATTTTTTAAAAAACTCTTTTTATTGAAATTAGAACAACTACAATGTAAAAAAGTCATTTATTGTATCCAATATATGTGTCAGAACAAGAACATTACACCCGCACTCACATGTACACATAAAAAAAAAAGGAAATTTCAAATATTTAATTTAGAAGTTCATGAAAACTCCAAGTAAATTCAAAGGTTATCACAAAACAGAGAAAACTGAAGAAAAAAGGTGACTTTCTCAGCAAAATATATCATTAACTGAACATAAATCAAGTGTCTCCAACCACTGTCATTGATCAAACTCCATGGGTTTTCCTGGTGAATTAATGTTGTCTGATGACCATGAAAAGATGACAAACTGCATTTTACACTAATTATTAACATATATTGATAGGTTTAGTGGTTCTACAGGTATTAAACATTTTAGATTAGCAGATAGTTTTGGTCATCAGTGGATGTTTGGGTCTTTATGGGTTAAAGTCGACTATTTTAACAGATTTTAATTTGGCTCCACAGTCATTTTTGTCTATCTTTGTTCAAAGTTAGATAATTTTACATTCATGTCTGTTTATGTGCTTACCCTTCCTGCTTTTATCTGATGACAAATGCTAAATGATAGGGTAAACGTGAAACCTTTTAGTGGTAAGCTTGGGGATTTTTCTCTACAAATTAAACTATTTCCAGTGAAGTATTTACATCCGAACATGCTGAGCAGTACACAGTCTGGGAAAAGCAAACGGAAACTGAAGTCCTGCCCATGTCTCTCACCTAGTAAAACCTAAAACGCCCCGAACAACACATCGGCAGTTAAAATCAAAGTGTGTTTTCTCTGACACTTAAAGTCCCGCAGCCTATGTTGTCATCCCAGTGTGAGTTCTGGCAGCTGGCGGTTAAGGCTCGGGTCCAACAGTGGTCTTTGTAGTGCTCACAGAGGAGCCGTAAAACACCAAGTGTGTCAGTGCTAAAATACCAGCGAGCCTATGAATGGATGTGAAGTTTGAGTAACTCGCAGTCGGGCGGAAAACCTGCAAAGAAATGGAAGGAAAAGTTGTTGAATTTCTACACAAAGCAGAGTAGATGAGTTGTTAGCAGCTGATGGCAAGTTTTAATGTCAGTTTTGCCTGGGAGATGGTGACTACACATAAAATCTTTCACTCCTTAAAATGACCTTTTCCTTACACTTAACCTTTTATTAAGTGATTTAAGAGCATTCATTATAATGTTGTCCTCTGCATTTTGCATTTTTCAGTGAAATCCAGGTATTTTCCTATATCTTCTTGAGACCCAGCAATGCATTATGTCCTCTGTAGTGGACAAGACTTTAAAAAACCTCTGTCCACTGTAAAGGACATTTCATAAAATAAATAAATAAAAATGTGTCTGAAAAAACTGTTGCATCATGCGGTTTCCAATCAAGGCCATTATTTAATGCAAGAAAATGAGAATTGCTATTTCCCTGGGTCTCAGGAAGGTATTTAATTTACATGCATATAAAAGCTCAGTCAAATTTAGTGGTTATTGTATCGGAGCAGAGAAACAGAAGGGAATTTTTCTACATAATCATTATATCATACATATATAATTAGGGCTGCACAATTAATCGATTTTAAATCAAAACTGGATTTTTAAAGTAGGATGATTTTTAAAAAAGGGAAATCGTGAAATTGATTTCATCTCTCTTGTGCTTCCCTGTGGGCCCAGATACCCCTAAAAGGAAAAAAAAAAAAAATATATAATTGAATTATTTTCCTTACTTGCTAAATTTTTCATTCGCAAATGTAAGTTCTATAACACAAAACCAAATGGTATTTATTTTTTGAAAGATGTTGAACTTTATTTAAAGCTGTTAGATAAATCTGGAAACAAAAAGGCTGTAAAAAACATCAGTATTTGCTCTGATTTGGACATTGTATTGTAGTGTATTCCCCCTGGCAAACGTGTTCTGTTATTTTCTTGTTGTATACATTGTTTGTATACTCTACTTCATTCAATAAAGATTGAATGAAGAAAAAAGTAAAACTTCTGTGGGCCCATCCCGTGATACCATCACAGATTTGAGGAAGGGAGCAGTGCCTTGCATTGTGGGCTGCTCATGAAAACGACATGCTGACTTCTGTTGTCTTTTGTAGTTTTACCCAAAAATCAAAATCGAAAATCGAGTTTTTCGAGGAAAAAAATCGGGATTTTATTTTTTGCCAAAATCGTGCAGCCCTATATATAATATATTGTTAACTGAAAACAACAACCATCTACAACATACTACAGGGTCAAAATACAGTAATGTCCCATCAGAGGGAACTTCAATTGTTTGCCATTCCAACATTTATTCTGAAAAACAAGTAGCTCCTTGTTTTGGATAATCCCTTATGGTACAACTAAAGCAAAAATAACTTTGAAAGTAAAAATGTGGGTCATTTATTAACACTAATCTGTCAGATTGTGACTAAAATGTCCCGTCAGAGATTTTGAATACCGTGTTTTGACCTTCCATGGGTTTTACTGGTGAATTGATGTTGCAGAAGATGACAGTGTTTCCATATTCCTTATGTAGACTCTGGACATCAGACAAAGGCACATGTGATGCCTCTGAAAAGTTAAGAAACTGTGTTTTATCTGGATTATTTCAATGTATTGATAGGATTAGAGGTTAAATAGTTGTTAAACATTTTAGATCGAGAGATGCTGTTGGCCACCAGTGGCAGTTTAGGTCTTTGAGAGTTAAATCTGCATGTCTGTTTGTAAATGAGCTCATGTCAGACAGTCTTATGACACGGTTAAAAGAAAAAAAAAAAAAGAAGCCCAGCCCTTCCTCATTTCTTTCTGTTCGGGTCTGACCTCTCAGGCTGGACTTTTCCGTTCTGCCTCAGGCCTTTCTGACTCCACACATCCCAGCTCTCTGAGTACAGAGGAACTGTGCAACTGTTGGCTGTCAGCGGTCGGCTCGATGGAACCCACCTCTGTCTAAATATTGACTCTGCTCAATCAGCATGTAGGAAAACTGTGAATGAAATAGTTTAACAAGCACTGAGAATAATTCTTGTTGATGTAATTTTGGCTTCCCTGAATGAATGAACTCCATGATTTACAGTAAAGAGTGAGTTTTAATGATTCCTTAATGTAAATGGATGTGAAACTGCGCTGCACATCTTCCTCAGAGATCTGCCTGCATTCCAAGCTGGCAAGCCTTGAACCTGATGTGCATACTGTATATTTGACATATGTTTTGAATAAGTCACAGCTTTTCCCCCTTTGGATGTGGAGGTAGAAAGAGACCGCTCTTCCTGTGTTTACCCTGACTGTGCCACGTGTGGAGCCATGGACAGCAGCCCTGTGTCTGGCCGGCAGAACAGGCATCGGACCAGACGACCGCTGTAACGCCACACCTGCAGAAAGGCTGACTGCTCTCATTCTGTAATGTGGCCGACAAGACCGCTCACTGGGGAAACTCACCACAGACCAATAGTCGGTGAGATCAACTTAAACCATGCTGAAAGAGTGGAAGAAAATTGCGGTACTTCACACCAACGCTTAATAATACTCTACTATTTTGGACACATTTGTAAGATTTATGTGGTGAAATCCTCCTGAGTCTCAGCTTAACCCTCAAAGATCTACACAACAAATGTTTAATAACCAATGAACCACTAATCTTATCAATACATGTAAATATTTTACGTAAAATACAGTTTCTCGCCTGTTCATGGTCGTCAGATATGACACATTTGGATGTTTGGAGTAGAGCCCGACTGATTAATCGGCCGGCCAATTATAGCGTATCACCAATTAATCAACATCGGCCAATATGTAGCCAATGTAGCTGATATATTAACTTTTTTTGTTGCGCGGAGATTCTGTTGCTCGCTGCTCCTGTGTGTGTGTGTGTGTGCGCTCCGAAAATCACGGATCCCCCCTCCTCTTATGAAGTATTCACCCCCCTACACACACCCATGTCCGTGCACTTCCTGTCTACCTCACAGTTTGATTCTGCAGGCAGGCCTGGGTGTTAATAGTGTAGGGGAGACTGGGGACAGTTGTAACACGGGTCAGTTGTAACTCTTGCTATTGCTCCAATCAGGAACAACTTAGGACTCTCCTAATTCACTCTGCACATGCTCAGTTTAGTTCTTCGTCCACATAAGAAGTTGTAGTGCAGTGTAGGCAGACACATAAAAATTTGTGAGTGAAAACATAATTGTGTGCTCAGTAATATTTTTTGCTCTAATTATTTTTGTGATTGCATAATTTGCATTTGAAAGTCGTGTAAATTATATTTGTGAGATAAACAAAGATTTGTGCAACTGTTTATTCACCTGTCCACAATTATCTAATATAGGATTATTATATCCTGTGTAGATCAGTGTTCTTATTTTCATATATCGGCCAATATATCGGTTATCGGCCAATATCGGATATTGGCCGATATATTGGATATCGGCTTTTTTTTTTAGCCCCCAATATCGGTATCGGCATTGGCCCCAAAAATCCCATATCGGTCGGGCTCTAGTTTGGAGGCTCTGTAGTGAATGTGGAAATGCCATCATCTTCTACAGGGTTATTAAAAAAGAATGAACTAATTTCATGACACATTGCTTCAGTTCTCAAGCGTCATCATGGAATGAGTCAGTGACCATTTGAAAGAGGAGTTTTCTAAGTTTGAGCTTTTTTAAATGAAAAAGTGCCCCAGCAATGGATTGGTCAGAAGGGGGCCCAAGACCTTGTTCTTTGTACTTGGCCTGCAAGATCCCCAGACTTCACTTCTTGTGGGGATATGTAAAAGATCGCGTTTATGTTCCACCACTACCCACTAACTTTGATGAGCTTAAACATCAAATAACAACAGCGATCAAGTCACTGGATCGTGGTCAACTCAGTGGGTCATGATATGCTGATACGCGTCTCTTATCGCATTGATGTTGTCCGTGCTGCAGGTCAAGGCCACACTGAGCACTTGTAAGACAGGAAATGAAAGTTGATTGTGAGTAGAACACTTGTGACTTGGCTGGCGTTTTCTTTTGCTTTTCCTTATTAAAATATTGTGTAATGAAATCAGTTCATTCTTTCTGAATATCCCTGTACAATATTGATTCACCGGCAAAACCCATGGAGTTTAAGAAATCAGTGTGGTTGTAGCTTCTTGTTTTCAGTGCGATACTCATCCTACCACAACACATGCACCTTGTTTTTCGTAATCTTACCTTGTCCATATCCTATTTTGCCTGCATATATCCTCATTTGTTGTACATTATCTGTCATCATAGAGTTAGCTTTTGTATATTTCAGTAGTATTTCTAGTTGTACTTTAGTAGCATATGTGTATTTAATATTTTATTCTGGAGCTTTTGCACATGCCTATATTTTTCTTTAGTAATTTGTGTGATATTTTTGCATAGTCAAAGTGTTTTTGCTTTTGTTTGAGACAGATCCGCTTAACAGATTTTCATTACATGGTTTCTGTGATAGTGACAATAAAGATCTATTCTATTCTATTCTATTCTATTCTATTCTATTCTATTCTATTCTATTCTATTTTTTATGTTCAGTTAATGGTATGTTTTATTGGAAAAGTCACTTTTTCTTCAGTTGTCTGTTTTATATAATAACCTTTGATTTTACTCTCAGCTTTTGTTTCTACATAATCTGTAAATTAAATATAGGATAATACCTGATTTTGACTTAAAAATGCTAAATGCAGAGGATAATATTACAATAAATGGTGATTAAATCATTCAAGGATGGTTAAATGTTGAGGGAAAATTCAACTGGATGCTGCTTCAAAAATAGTTCCAGGTCTTTAAGGATTTAAGACTAGTTTGTACTTAAGGATTAGGAAAAAAAAAGAAATGAACAGAGGAGTTATTATGAGAAAATGAGCAGTTTTGTTTCTTTTTAGTTGTAGTAGTCGTCTTATAAAATGAAACTTGACTTGAAGCAGCTACTCTGATGTGAAAACTGAACTGAAAAGTTCCAAAAGACAGTTTTAATACATAACGTTGTGCTTTGCAAAGGTAGAACTGGTCATTCATTTAGAGATTTTAAATGCTTATCTAATCTAAAATCATTTACACAAGTTTTACACAGTGCCAGAGTTGGCAGCATGTAGGAAGATGGTATTTTTTGACTGACCAAGCCTTTTTCTCATCAGGATTTTGAGAATGTGTAGCTCCTCAAGTGTTGATTGGACATAAGAAGAGACACTCCTATTAGGTTTTACCAAATTTTCAGGTACAATATCCAACATTTTTGAAATTATCAGTAGTTATGATCAAATAGGTTAAACTGAAAATGTACTACTTACTATGGATCTGATGCATCCACATCTTTGTCTGCAGGCACATTCTGTACCACAGTCTGGTGCTGCTTAAATAGGACTACTAATTGAAAGTAAATTTTGTGGGGTAAATGGACTTTTATAGCACCATTCTACTTGCATTGCATCACATTCAATGCCTTTTTTGACTGTTATACAACATACTGTGCCATGCTTGCTCCCCCTGTGTCTTCCATTTTGACCCACCATTAAAAAAAAAATATGTGAGTTAATTCTTTTGTCAGATGCTGGGCTGAAGGACAATAAAACATAAGGGCCAAATAGGGGGAAAAATAACAACAAAACAAAATTAAAACGGAAAATGATGTCAGTATCAACATATACTATCATTTAGTGTTGGTATGGGCCCAGAATTGTCCGTCGATGCATCTCTACTCTTGAGTTTTTTCTGTTAAAATATTCAACTTTATAGGAAATACTGTTGGGAACTCCTTTTGCTTTTGTCTTAAGATGATATTGAAAAATTTTTTATTTCAAGGATCTCAACAAATTTTTATCTGAGACGTTAAGTTATTGAAACTTTTAACTGCAAATGTGTACCAGCTCTTAACACTGACTATCTGTCTTTACTAATAATCAGTATAAGTAAAAAAAAAAAAATAAAAAAAAAAAAAGGAAATCCCCTGCTCTTGGTGTACTGCTGCTAGTTAAACCTGTTGACATTTTTATTCATTCGATTCAATTAGATTTAGATTTTTTGACTATTCTTGACATCAAACTGTACCAAAGCGGAGAATAGATTAGATCCATCTCTCAGAACAGCAGTTTCACTTTTTCGCTGCTTTTCCACACATTGCAGATTGACCACACATGGCATGGTAAACATCATGTCAAATCTAAACCAGAGACGCTCCGGATTATTATTTACGAACTGTGAGTGTGTGTAGGCTTTACAAAAGCTATTCCCTTTTTAGAAGTTTTTAGTAGTTTTCTCGGGGGAGTGAAGTTTGTTTGGTTTTATTGTGTAACATCTGGAACCTCGATGAAACGCGGATTACAACCCCACCGCCGGCATCACAGATACTGTACCCACACATGCAGCAAATAAATTGGATAATTACATCCCCAACTACTGCCTTCTTATTGCCTGATTTTCACGGTATGTAGCAGACTGTTTCCTCGCATGACTGTTGCAGGGGGGGAGGCAGGGGGGTCAGGCGAGGTTGGTAGACGCGTTATAGAGAAACACCAGACACAACCCAGATGTGTGTATGTGTGTCAGCATTAAAGAGGCATGTGGTGATGACAGTAGTACTACAGACGACTAGGACTGCTCCGTTTTTGTTTTTGTCAAGATCCAATGTGTGTGAGTGGGAGGTGTTCAGACCTTGAAGAAAAGCGGGTCTAGCCGTGCAGACATGCTGTCATCAGCAGATAGTGAGACGGCAGGAACAATGGGGCTGGGTCTGTCTGTCTGTCTGTTTGTTTGTCTGTCGAACATGCAGTCATCCAGGAATGCCTTTCTTCTTCTTCAGACACAGCGCTGCAGTAGAAAAGACTCAATAGCTCGTCTCTTACCATAGCAGTGTTTTACCCTCCTCCCATTTGCTCTATTTCTGAATGAGCTCCTTTTGTTTTCACACTCTTTAAGCACTCGACAGCATTTTATTTTAAGAAACAGAAACCATCATTTTAAAACAGCAGTCAGTCACTGCTTTTGTGTACACTTTAATAGCCTTTCAGTCAACTTATAAAACAAAAAGGTGCTCTTTTCAGCGAATATATTTTCCCGTCACAAAAACAACTGTCATAAAACCAAAACTGTTTGCCTTCTACCTTGCCATAACAGGATTTTCTTCACATTCTTCTTGCACAGTGGTCAAATAAAGGGACTTCAGTGTTCAGTGGACAATGGCTGTGTTCATATGGGACTGAGTGAATCCACTTTGGCAATTTCCTCTCTCGGTTTGCTTTAGAAAACCTTTGCAGATGCTGGTTCAGGTACATTTGGAGTATTAGTCCTGGGTTGGTTCCTCTTGGTTGAATTTTTTTTTTTTTTTGAGTGACTTTCTCGCTCAACAAAAATTCAGAATATAACCTGTTTGTGTCTTGTGATACATTAGTGGTGTATGTGTTTCTGCAGTTAAAAATGACAAAGTTTTAGTACAGAAGGAATGTTTGGCATGAGTTTTGTATCAGGTTCATGTAAAACAGTTGATTAAAATGTTAAGTTGTTCATGACACTGGAAAAAATCTTGATTTAATTTTCAACCACATCAAAACACGATATCGATGTATTATTGTTTTATTTAATTCTTTTTAATTTGTGTTAATTAATCCACATTATTCTCATATAGAAGACAGGAAGTGTACTATTTTATTTGCGACACATGATGTACACTGCATCACCTTTGTTATGGGTAATATTTGCTCGAAGAGGAGGAAAAAACACATGAAAACAACAAAAATGACAGTTTACGAAGAAAAAAAACTAATGTGACTTATGTAGTCATTGATCACTGTCGCAGCTACCTGTGATATTTTTGGCCATAAATGCTCAAAAAGCATCTTCCTATAACTCTGTGGATTATTTTACTTGATTTTTATGTCATCAAAATCATCAATCAAGCACATGCCAAAGGGAAAAAAAAAAGAGGGATGAGTAACTGAATGGTATTCATGTTCCTTTGTCAGGGGCAGCTCTAGCAAAGATTTAAAAAGAGCACAGAACCGCTCACCTTGGCAAATGGTGTGTAACAGTTGACTTGATTTTCAGAACTTGCTGAGTAAGAAAGCGGGACTCCCCCAACAAGCCCACTCAGGACAGGATAGACATGGATGTAAACAGAAAGTTGCTTGCTTGGTGGATTCATACAACCACGAGGTGATGACTGTAGTTATTTCATTCACACAACATACTGTATTTGCACAGTCTCATTGAGAAAAAACAAAAAATGTCACGCTAAGCAGGAAAATAACCAACTTACTTATTAGTTTTCATTCCAACTGTAATCAAGCTGAATTTGTTCAACATTAATTAGGTTTAGAGTATCTTCTTTCGTGCTCTTTTTATCTCTGAACATATATTAAGATGCTATCTTTATGTACTGTGGTCAGGAATAATTTATCTGACACTACTACTATACAAATCAGGAAGTGGAGGCCCATAAGTGAATGGATCACCCTGGCAACGACCTCCATGACCCAGCAGTGTTTTGATAGTCTGTGTAGATTGGCTGCAGCAGATGGTGCCCGGTTGTAATCACAATGATGTTGGCGATGATGATGTAATGCATTAAGACGAGGATTAAATTAATTCAGTTTGCCTTCCACCTCCTGCAGCCGGAGACGAGGGCAAAAGAAAGACACGCTGTTATAAAGTGTAGTCCAAAGGAGGAAAATGCTGACTCTACGGTTATGTTTTGTTGTATTAAATGTGCTTGTGAATCAGCTTCATGCTCAGAGGTGAGGTCTGTTGTGTGTCGATTCAGCTTTACCCTGCATTGTCCGGAAGAGGAATTCCCTCTATCTCTGATTTTATATCGTGGATGATCTTAATTTGTCATGTGATCTGGTTTATACATGGATCCCACAGATTAGGTCAATAAATACATAACATTGGAGAAAGTTTCCTGCTCTGGTAAGATTATCCGTATCTCCGCTGAAATCTCACTCCATCATGTCAGTGATGCAAAGTCAGAAATGCCCATTTCTTCTAAACTGCCGCTCTTCAGATCCATTTGTTTTATTTAATTTCTCTGTGGAATTTCTTTAGTTCTACTCCATAAATGTCATTGCCTGTACTGTATCCAATGGTACAATAAATCAATCAATAAGGAATGCTTTTTTTCATGAAGTATATAAACAATATGTAGCTTTTAATCTTATAGACCTGATCGAAAGAGAAATTCAGGTTCTCAGTAAAATCGCCGCTTATCAGTTAATCGTTAATTGATCAATGAGGTCAACCAACTAATGATCAATGGATTAACTGATAATTTGTATCGCTAGTTACAGCCAAACTATAATGGAGACTTAGGCTGTATTTGACAGGTTTTTGCTCGATCCAAATAATTTTAGACTGAAATAACAAATAGTCCACACTAGTTTACATTTTCCTGTAAATACGGCTGCAGTGTTTCTGTTAATTACCTACATTGTGGCGACCAGATTTTTCTTGTCAGAGTTTTATAATGCATCCACACCAATATAACTCTAAAGTATTTATTAAAATCAGAATTACTGCATATCATAGCTCAGAAGGTGGACCTGCAGATGATGGACTTAGTTATTCTTCGTCAGTGTTTCTTTAGCAGCAGTAAAACGTATTACACAATCTCTGCAAGTCAATACAATACGGACTAAATCCTAAATTGTGAACAGACATTGAAGTATTGCTGTAAATAGAATGAAATAAGCGTACAAGTCTGGCCACCCTGTGTTAGCGACATTAATCCTACAAATCCATAGATTAGTGCAGCACCTACAGTATGTACTTGTAAAAAGACTGTAATTACACTAATAAACCCTAAGCTATTTCAAACAAATGTTAGCTGAGGACAGCTTAAGGACACAATCTATATGATGCCTATAAGTAGATTGTGAGATTGCAAAGCCCCATGTTGCATTCTAGGTTTTTAGCATTTAGGGGTGTAAGAAAATATCGGTTCTGCTATATATCGCGATATTTCATTTCACAATACTGTATCGATGTTAAAAAGTACTGTATCAATATTTTTAGGCATTTATTCAAAGCAGATATTGTTGAGGTTCATTTTTGTTTTTTTGTTTTTATTTTTTGTTCATATTTCATTTATTATTATTTAACGCTCTTGTGTACTCTAATGTTAGTTCCTTTGTTGGGATTGCACAAAAATAATGTTATGATGTTAGTTATGAACTAATAGAATATGAACATTTGAACAGGACCTTAAACTGTAATGTCTGTAAAACATAATTTAAGTTTTAACACAGGAAAATTTTCTTCAAGGAAATAATCATTTTAAAAAAAAGAAACAAACAATAAACTGCCTTTTTAACAGTATCATGATATATTGTGATATATCGTATCGTGATCCTAGCATTGTGATTTGTATCGTATCACCAGATTCTTGCCAATACACACCCCTAGTAGCATTAATGTTCCTTTGAGGGCATTCATAGTGATTCACTGTCTGTCTTTACTGAAAGTCTTTGGTTTTCGCTGACTTTGACCAGCAGAGTTGGTGTAATGTGAAGGAGTGATGACTGATGAAATGATGAGCTCAGACAACAATCCATTACAGTAACAGTGTGGTTTGTTCAGCTGACCTCTGAACTCTGACTCCAGAGATTGTGATTTTACACTGACGTTTCACCAAAGCAATGATGCAAAACACTGCATTAGAGGGTAGAAACATTTTTGGTTCATTATAAAACTCTTGGGGGATAAATTAGGCACAACAGTTTAGGTAATTAAACGCAGCAGCTGTCTCATATGGGTGTACAGTAGGAAAACATAGATTAGTTTTCACATCATCAGTCAGCAGATTTGTTTCAGGCGGCTTTTCGCTGTTTTAGTTAAAATCTTGGAATAACATCTGAGATTTTTGTCAACAACAACAACCACCAAAAGCCATCATGTCAGCCTAAATCTACTGAAACCAGACAGAACCAGGGGGAAACCTTCCAGAGTTTGGTTGTAACTAAATTTCGTGAGATGTTTTGTCATTGTGATCTTTCTGCCCTGGTTTAGGATTAAAAGTATTATTTATTTTTGAGTGAGCGCTGTTACAGACTTGAGAATGTTCCTGCCTGTGTTTGGTTACGAGTCACTCTGTGCAACCCTGGAGCACAAATCGAAGTGGAAATGTGTGAAAGTGATTTAGGAGTGCTGTGTGTCTGTATTTGTTGTGTTCAGCTGGGATTGGTTTATTACCCCGCCTGTCTGCTGCCCCCCTCGTCTTACCCCTTTCTCCAGCGGCCTACTCTCGGCAGATTGAAAGGGCCTGCTGGAGCGTGATACCGCCTGATGGTTTGTGTGCGTGTTTGTGTCAGACTGTGGGTCGATAGGAGCTGTGATGTCCATGTCAGTGTGTGTAAAGTCTTCAGCCGGTCACATCGATTCACTGTTTGATCACTGACTTTAATGTATGTGGAGGTCAACAAAGGAGTTGGGCAGTGTGTGGTCTACCTGCATTGGAACATCTTAACCCTACGTTTCATCCTGTGATTGAAGTTCAACCCCCTACCGAGGGAAGCGATAAGATTATATCGACACCAACGCCATTATCTATTCTGCTCATCAGATTTCTTATTGATTCCTGATCTATTTCCTGTGTGGGGAGAAAAGTAGGTTTGCATTGCCGACGGAACTGTTTCATTCATGAGCCTGAAATGGTTTTTCTGGCCAAGAGCTGATGGGGAAACCATTTTTATAAACAATAATAGTAAAGTGAAAACAGTAAAGTAGTGGCATAATGGTTAGCACTTCTGCCTGACAGATAGAAATTTCTGGGTTTTCCCTGTTGGTCTAGAGCCTGTTCGGGTTTCATCTGGTTTCCCCTGACGTTAAAAACATTTACATATAGCTGCTGTCGGTGCCCTTGACCATGGTACTGATGAAGATCTGGAGCCGGAGTATTACAGGCCTTTTATTGTTAGGGGTGTGTATTGGCAAGTATCTGATGATGCGATACAAATCATGATACTAGGATCATGATACAATATGTCACGATATATCATGATACTGTTAAAAAGGAAATTTTTTTGTTTGTTTCTTTTTTTTTTTTTTTTTAAATGATTGTTTCCTTGAAAAATTTAATGACACCAAAAATATGCACAAATACTAAACACATTTTTATTTGATCAGAACAGGATCTTATGCTGTGTCACAAAATGTTCCTGTGTTAAAACTTAAATTATGTTTTACAGACATTACAGTTTAAGATCCTGTTCAAATGTTCATATTCTATTAGTTCATAACTAATATCATAACATTATTTTTGTGCAATCCCAACAAAGGAACTAATATTAGAGTACACAAAAGTGTGAAATAATAATAAATAAAATCTAAACAAAAAGAAAAACAAAAAAACAAAAACGAACCTCCACAATATCTGCATTTGAATAGATACCTAAAAATATCGATACAGTACTTTTTAATATCGATACAGTATTGTGAAATGAAATATTGCGGTATATTGCAGAACCGATATTTTCTTAGACCCCGATTTATTGTACTAGATGTAGTAGTTTTAGTATATAGCCTATTGCACTGTTGTTTTTATCTGTGTTTTTCAAATTTCATTCTGTACTACATCCATACATGTATTCAGAATGACAATGAAGGACTCTTGGATATCTTCAGTTGGTCACAGAGGACTTCCAATGGCATCTCACAACTCCTAAAGTGCTAATTGCAAATGCTAATGCTAGGCAGTGTGTGTATTAGGATGGTTAAAATGCATAGACTGTATTTCCTCATGAGGTTAATGAAGCGACTTAACCTTTAACCTTTTAGTCTGTCATGTAAACTAAAGAAAAAAGAGAATACATTTGTTTTCATTTAGATTTTCTTAGTCAATAGCTGCCAGGGTGTAATGTGTCAATCTTTCTTGAAATGACCATTTTACAGATATTTCAGCTACCATTGTAAGACTGAATCAAATAGAAACATGAGTTCGATATGGCTGTTTTTTTTTTGTTTTTTTTTTTAACTTTGCAGCTGTCAGAGATGTATGCCAGCACTGATAAAAGGAGCTAATGCAATTCTGATGTATCTGAAAATGTAGAAGTTCTTTCAACTGAAGGCACTTTCCCCATTCCCGTCCCTATTCCTATCTGTGTTTACATTTTATTTGGGAGAGTTGATGCATTTGTGTGACTGCATATGATTAAAGGTCATATTGAAGCTAACTTTATCTTAATGTAACAAACAAATCAAATCACAGTAATGTCCTGTCAGAGAGTGAAATTTAATTGATTGCCATTCCAACATTTATTTCAATATAAAGTAGCTCCTTGTTTTGGATAATCCCTTATGGTCCAACTAAAAGAAAAATGAATTTAAAAGTAAAAATGTGGGTCATTTAGCAACATTAATCTGTCAAATTGTCTCTAAAATGTCCCGTCAGAGAGATTTCGAATACTGTGTTTTGACCCTAAAGCAGGGTAAAAGTATGTTTGTGTGTCTGCAGCACAGGCCGACAAAGAGCCTCAGTATCAAAGCGGTTATGTGATACTAGAGCAGAACACATACCAGCCATCTGACTGTGCTGATGCAGCATATGCACCAAGGTATTAGTCACAAAGTGAACAGATTGCTATAAATCTCAGGAACATTTGGCTTGTCTTCCTCAATGAAACATGAAAGCTACAGCCACGGAGCCCAGCTGAGTTGGTCAGAGCACCTTGTTTTGATTCGCCTCCTATTGGTCATTGTGCTTAACGTGACAAAGTTGTTCAACTAGATGGTGATGCCTTATTTAAATACAAGAATAAACAGATGCATAAGTATTGGCAGGCGTGCTGTAAAGCATATCGCTGCACAGATACACCGTTTCCTTTTAAACTATGAATTAAACATGCACAGACAGTGTAATGGATTCTGTGCAGCACTCATCTGTTAAACACTGGTTCATGCTTAGACTTCAGTTGTTCACCCTTGTTTGACCCCCTCACCATCCACACCCAAACACATTCATAACATCAATAATAGATGGCCATTTCGAGTACATTGTATGGTTGAAATGACTTCCTACAACCCCAGTGGAGCCAAACAAGTCCGTGATAAGACATGTAAAGAATTTCTGTAGATTTCTGCATTAATCAACATGCATTTTACTGTGAATTGTTTTCTTACCAGATAGATCAAATTTTTTTTTTTTTTTTGCTTTTTTGGTCCCATGTACTAAACATCTAACACTGAATAGTAAATCAATATCTGGTGTTACACTGTGGACAATTTCACATAAGCTCAGACGCCAGCACAAAAGCTTTCAGTACTC
Organism: Sphaeramia orbicularis; assembly: GCF_902148855.1. Lineage (NCBI taxonomy): Eukaryota > Metazoa > Chordata > Actinopteri > Kurtiformes > Apogonidae > Sphaeramia > Sphaeramia orbicularis. Next base: position 21,570,490 of record NC_043978.1, on the reverse strand, counting down.
TGTCTGGTCCTCTCAGTAGACTTTCAATAGAGAACCAAGAATCAGATCTAAGCAAATACTTGCAGTGTTAACTTATAAAACTGTGATCACATTTTTCATTTGTGTTTGTCTTCAGCGTTTACATTGGAAATACCTGTTTTGACTGTATGGATGGATGGAGCTGTGTGGGGTCTGTCCTGCAGTCAGAGGAGTCTCTCTGAGCCAGACAGAGCTAATGAGATAATGGCATATGCACCCGATGAGTCATTTCACAGGAGCTGAAGGAACTAAAACCACAGCACTCTAAGTCCTACTCTTACTCAGATTAACAAGTAGCTTCCAGTCGTTGTCTTTTAATTTGTAGAGCTTCTTTTCTTAGCATGTAATTCTTGTTGGACACACCACTGTCTGCAAGTTTCTCAGCATTACAACACAAATTTTCAGCTTGTATTTCACTAGTTTTCATCTTACATTTGTTACTTTATTTTTATTTTTAATTATACTGTAAATAAGAGGAAATGATGGATAATACTGTAAAAATAGGTTGATAGATTTTTAGGATTCTTGGTATAAAGTGGACAAAACCACTGCAACATCACCAGTTTGTAAAGAACTATGTTTAGCTTTACATTTTAATAGTTATTAGTTGCTGTTCAGAATAACAACAGACTGTATTTGGATAATAGAATGGTGCTTGGGAAGAACATGGAGTGAAGTTTTGTTAAGCTAACACTAAGGCTCAGTTACTGACAACACTGACCAGACTGCTACCAAAGAAATCTTAACTTCAACACTAAGCTAGCTAATTTTAGTGCGCTTGATAAATGTTAGCAGATTGCGTTATTTGATAACAGTATTATTACCTTTGTGTATAAATTCTAATTAGCATGCTGGCTGACTATGTACTATAGACGATATAATGCTGTACTGAAATGAGGTTAATGTAGCTAACCTAAGCTAACAAAGTGGGTAATGTAATTAAGTTTATGTACAGGTGCATTTAATTATACATTTTAGTAGATACTAATTCTTTTGTTAGAGCTACAAGTGACCATATGTGAAGGAAATATTTGCATAGGGAAGGAACATGTGAAATTGAATAAGCTAGTGCTAGTGTTAAGTCACTGAAAACACTTTACTATACTGCTAAAAATGAATTCTTACATTAAACGCCAATGCAGTTTTAGTTGGCTTGCTAAATGTTAACACATGTAGTTGTATTTAATAACAGTAATGTCAACTTTGTGTATAAACTCTAATCAGCATACTTGCTAATAGACAGTGTAATGTTAATTTGAATTAATGCTAATGTAGCTAATTCATGCTAACAGGCTGGGTGTTATGATTGTGTTTATTGAAAACTACATTTAATTAGACATTATACTAGATGCTAGTTTTTTTTTTTAGAGCTCCAAGTGACTATATTTGGATGAAATATTGGCACAAGGAAGGAACAAATAAAGTTTTTCAAGCTAATGGTAATGCTAAGTCACTGAAAACACTTTACTACACTGCTTATGAATTCTTATGTTAAACACTAATGTAATTTCTGTTGGTATACTTAATGTTAGCACATGTAGTTGTATTTGATAACAGTAATGTCAACTTGGTGTATAAACTCTTATCAGCCGACTTGCTTATAGACAGTGTAATGTTGTATTGAATTAATGCTAATATAGCAATTCATGCTAACAGGCTTGGTGTTATGATTATGTTTATTTAAAACTACATTTAATTAGACATTATACTAGATGCTAGTTTCTTATTAGAGCTCCAAGTGACTATATTTGGATGAAATATTGGCACGGGGATGGAACAAATAAAATTTTATAGGCTAATGGTAATGCTAAGTCACTGGAAACACTTTACTACACTGCTAAAAATGAATCCTTATGTTAAACGCTAATGTAATTTCAGTTGGTATACTTAATGTTAACACATGTAGTTGTATTTGATAACAGTAATGTCAACTTGGTGTATAGACTCTAATCTGCATGCTAATGGATAATATAGCTATAGGCCTATGCTGAATTAATGCTAATATAGCTAAATTATACTGACTTGATCGAGGTCATGGGCAGCTGCATTTAATTATACACTTTAGTAGAGGCCAAATGTTTTTTTTTAGAGCCTCAAGTGACTGCATTTTAATGAGATAATGAGCGTTGGAGAACAACAAAGGGTGAGATTCTTTGAACTGACTGTAATGTTATTCACTGAAAACACTGACCACATTGTTTGCAAGGAAATATTGTGCAAAACTTTAAAAGTAATTTTAATCTACTAGAGAAATGCTAATGTGTACAGTTGTCTTTGATAGTAGTAACTTCAAATACAGTGTTTTTACATTACACCATCAGCAACCAAGCTAATACCTATAAAATGCTCTACTGAATTGTCACTAATGTAGCTAAGTTATGTTAAACGATTGGTATTGTAACTAGGTAATGGTAAAGTTTGTGTTACATTTGCATAGTAAACTCATTCGACTCGACTTTAACATCTGTCTGTTCAAAAGGAAAAAAAATGCATTATTCATTAAAATAATCTCTTTTGAAGCTGGTGTGTGAACTGTCAATCACACCTGCCAGTGAACTCCCACACGGTGTACACCAAAACCCAAACATCTTATTAACAGAGGAATGAAGCCCAAAAATAAATAGGGAGTGAAACTTATTTGGCTTCATTAAAATGATGAAGGGATGGGTAAATCATTTTCTCTGCACATAGGTAACTTAAATCTAGCTTTTAAAAGAATGCACAAATTTGAGCAGGCTTTAGTTTTATCAGGCACTTTTTTCATTAGAACTGGATTATTTGGGCTTTCCCCCCCATTATATTCCCTCTTCACTGAGTCTGTCCTGTGTAACTGTATACAGGCTGAGGGGGTCTCCTTCACCATGCTTCATAGGTGGCCCCGTCAAACACCCAGCCAACACTGATAGAGGACTGAAAGACCATATTGTCAATGCATTTGTCTTTTTTTCTAAGCTCTTTCTCCTTTTCTTCTCCCTGTCCCTGTAATGACCACAGACACTTTAATAGTCTGTTATGTGCATTTTGACATTTCCTCTCTCTTTTCCTTGTATATATGGTTGCAAGAGTGTAGAAAAATAACACCTAAGGGGAAAATAAGGAACTGTTCTTCCAGTTTCCTTGCTCGGATATTAATACAGTCCCGATTTATGGATTTAATAAGTTTTGTCACCACATCTAGTGTCATTCTGGAGTCTGTGTGTACAGTATTGTATCGTGTACGGCAGCTGAATAGGAGCCATTGTGTGTTTTTGTTTTCAGGGGGTCCAGGGGATCTGATATGTGTCAGTCGGATGGGGAATGGGGAATAGTGGCGCCGGCTTTTGCCTGGTCGGGCGGACGTACTTAATAAAGTCCCAAAAAGCTCATTTCCCAAAATCCCCCTCATCCTGAGAGACTCACTCACTCATCACCGATACAGTAGCACATTGTCTCAGCTGGGTTCACTACAGTGTGTGAATGCGGGTGTCATGCATGTGAAGGACGGTAGAAACTCAGGGAAAGTGCCCTTTGTCAGGAACCTGCAACGCTTACTGTTCCTATCCTACAAGCTGTTATACTATTAAATCAACACACGCGTGCACACACACACACACACATACACAATAACTGACTAGGGATCTCAGGTCTATTCTTAGCATTGCCTTGAATAATGCATTACTTGCAGCAGAGTGGAGTTGGCATGCACACACCGAGGACTCATACAAATGGTGCCCACTGCATACAGGCAGATAATATCATAAATTTCAATGCAACAACTCAAAGTGCAACCTCATGTTGAATGGACATCCCTTTGAAACACATTGGACCAGTTTCTAGGGATGGTACTGCATTATTTTTGTCTCGTCAGGTGTTTTTGTTAGCCCTCTTGTGCACCTGGTTTATAAGAAGTGAGAAAATCCTGTTTCACTTCAGACCAGTAAGATAAATGTATGCCAGCTAAATAATGACCCTACTGCCTGCACTACTAATTTAAGGGACTTTCTCCATTAATATTTAATATACTGCTGTAATATCACCACACTAAATTCAGGGTGTTATGATTAAATATTTTCCCCTCTTTCTCTTGTCCAGGCTCTGGATGTGGACCGCAGTGTTTTATACAAGATGAAGAAGTCTGTGAAGGCCATCTACACGTCTGGTCTGGGTGAGTGTTCCTGTGTGTTGCATCAGGATTATTAGTTTATTGTCTTATTAAAGGCCTCACAATCATTTCGGCAGGGCTGCTTAAAAGTATGGTTTTGTGTTAATTACACCTTAATTTAAAGAAGCTTTTAAAAAGGACAACCTGAAATGCTTATAATTTGTTGTTTCATGATGTGACAAAGTTGTTAAAATCAGCTTTGATACTTCCCCTTAACTTCAAGAATGTGCAAGTTTTGACAGGTATATTGACAGTATTATATTGTAAAAAACAAACAAACTGCAGGATAAACATTAACTCAAGCTCTCTACTGTGAGTTTAAGGTGCTGTCCCAACAAATATAATATAATATGAAACCGTTCCCTCTTCCTTCTTTTTCAAAAAACTTTAATTTCCTCGTCAAAGTGTGTTTATATGTTTTATTTGGTGCCCAGAGGTCTGAAGATTTTACCTTTCCAGCCAAGCGATCCATTTTCACCTTAACAGTCACATACCATGAAAAATTAAAACTAAATACTATCTTTTTTGGTCAAATTTCATGTTAATCTTGTAGTGTTGGCAGATAAATAAGTTGTGCCGTAGGTGTGTGAGTGACACTGATGAATTATCTTCACCGCAATCTTTTCATGATAAAAAAAACTTGGCTGTCAAAGAATGAAACAAGCTTTTCATGACATAGCCTCAGGTGTGGTTATGTTTTGATGAGCTTTTGTGTTTGTTTTGTATGCATAAATGGTTTAATAAAGGAGGCAGATAAATAAAACGGTAATTAATTGCTGCTCAAATGGTTTGTTCCATTGCCTTTGAGGCAAAGGGAGGGGAGTGTCTTTTTTTTTATGGCTGTATATGTTATTACCATGCTCATTGTAGCGGCCAGTGCCAGTGCTGGGTGTTTCCAGTGTCTTTTGTTTGGTCTGCATGACAGAACCCCGCTGAGAGAGAGAGAGAGGCCGAGGGGGAGAGAGGGAAAAGAGAGAGACCTCTGAACAATGTGCTGAGCATGTCTTTTTCCCCAAACACTGCAAGCTCTGTTCAGGCCGGGCGGGACAGCTGTCGGACCCAGACCCCCCAAAGGAACAGCTGGGGAGGGGCGCCCTGTGTTTGTGTGTGGGTGCTGAAGCATGGTCGCTCACGTTCTTCACTTAAACATAAACGTGTCGCCTCTTTGTGCTCGGCAGACTCACAGACTCTACAGTGTCGTCGCAGGACATGACTGATGGGATTGTGAGCGCAGGTGTACGCGTAGAAGATTAACCCAGTCAGTTTTCGGTTTAACTGAAGTGAATGTCTGCATTGTCGACCCTCATTTGAATCTGTTTGAGTAGGACAGCAGGCTACATCATGTTTGAGACCTGCAGGTGTTTCAGGCAGTTCGGTGATTATTTTTTACCGCGTATCTATTAAAATTGTATCACTTATTGTAGAAGGCGAAGGCTCAAATGTACCTTTTTGCCTCTAGGTGAAGTTTATCTAGTTTAGCATCAGTGTTGACAGTAGAAACACTCCTTCTGTCTGTGGAAATGCAACTGGGAAAGCTGCTGTTTGCAGTTTTGTAGATGTACTTCAACTGAGGTCACCTTTACTTATCAATGATCCTTGAAACCAAACAAGAAAAACTGTCTGTATTCTGCCTTTTTGTTTGGAGTAACACATTCAGGATGGCTCCGTAAAGCCTGCTGTTTTATGTCAGCCCTGTATCTGATGGAAACATGAAACAGACATGGACTTGGAAGGGAAGCTGATGAGAATGGTGTGCAGGATTGCTCCAATGAGAGATGGCCACATTTGCTGTTTTTGATGAAGGTGATGGAGAGCATAAACAGTATAGTAACACTTAGCTTCTCAGACAGTTTGTTCCATTCATTTCTGTAAATAGTAGTCACTACTCACTATTAGTGCAAGTTAATTGCAATAATATACTTTGTTTTTGGTTGTTTAGTCAACACAATATAGAATGGGAGTAGTTGATGCCTTTGCTAACAATTAAAAACTGTTATTTCCTTTTGAAAAGTAAAATATTGATGATTAGTTATTGGATGCCATATAAGGAAATCTTAACTCTAGAATATATTTCTTTAAACATTTTCATCTTGGATTTGAACGACATGTAAAACCAATGCAGAATATTCATATTATAAAATATGTAATATACTAAAGAGTGTTTTATTTAAAACCAAGTAAATCATCTGTGAAAGTAGGGGAAAATCTTGACATTGGGTTTTAGAAAGTAAATGACAAGATGTGTCAACTGTAGACGTACTTGTGCTACAGTATCTACAGTATGTCACATCTCTGCCAACTCAACATTTGGACACATTGAAAGCTCAGACTTTTCTTAATGTCTTCCTGAGAGAATTCTTGGAAAAATAATGAGACTCATGACTGGGAGCGACTGCCTCGGTTCTCTGTGACAGACAATGACGAGCAAAGATATTTCTGACAAAGATATGATGAAAAGTGATGACGATGGAGATGGGAGAGGACGTAAATGGTGAAGGGGTTGTCTGCACTTTACATAGAATGGTGAGGAAATGTATATATGATTGTAAGGGTTACCAAGGCTGAGCAAGCAGTGTTAGCTTGTACCTTGGAGAAAAAGAAGAAAAAGACTGGAAAGTGAAAAGCAGCGAGAGAGAAGGGAAGCTGCACAGATGAACAGGAGAGAGCCCAGTGTTGCTGCAGGGACCTGTCAGCCTGTCAGGTTGTGTGTTATGATGAATAAACCAGCAGCAGCATCTCAAACCCCAGAAGAACCTGGAGCTGATCGAGCAAAGCCAGGACAGACCTGCCAGAGCTGCTGAACAGATAACGACCTGAAGCAGAAGAGTGAACGGCGTGTTTCAGCTGTTCTGCAGTCAGGCAGGACGGCTTGGTGAGGCTGTGAATTATGCAGAGCCTGGCCCACGTCGCATGGGGTAAAAACATGGGGTGGCATCCGTGGCGTCCTCTGGGTCACATGCTTGTGTATTACCATGAGCTGCTGCTCTGTGTCCTACCAGGCTGCCAGGTAACTGAGAAAATGATCCCATGGGCTCCTCTGTAATTAAACTGGAGAGAAAGACCTGAGGAGAGGCTGAAATTAAAGAAACAGTGCTCAGAAAGAGGTGAAAATGAAAAACATATATTAGAGGTAGACCAACGGTGGACTTTTATAAAGGCTGTTATAACAATAGTTTGGTGCAGGAGAAAGCTCAAAGCTGGTTAATGAGCTGCTATCGTCCTCGCCTCTTTTCCCTCAAAAACATTTAGCACTGAAAACATATCATTCATGTCTGTAATAATCTCGTTCTTCACAAGAAACCAAATAACTGAAGTGAACGTCAAACTTAAGTAATTAGCTAGTAATTAATCAACTAGCGCTGCTAACAATGCTGTTCAATTTTGATTCATCTGTTGAGTGTTTTATTCATGAATTAAGCTTTTAGTCAGAAAATGGCGAGAAATGCAAGTGTTTTTCTGTTCTATTCTGTTGTATTGTATTGTATTCTACTGTACCATACTATACTATATTATATTAATAACATTAAAAAACACTAACCACTAATCAGTTCTTGCAACTCTGTAAAACTGAACAACTGTCTGTGTATAGATGTGATGAGTTGGAATTGAATACAGTAATGTGTAATTCCCCTGTATGTTATTAATTTACTGTCTATTTGACCTGATTTAAACCATATTTGAGCAAATTCAACAGATATAATAACAGTTCACACAAATGACTTAATGTTACCCTTTTCCATTTTTATATGACCTTGACATGCATTGATTAGTTGGTTTCTCCCTGCATGAGGCCATCTTGATTTGAGCATGTCGCCAATCGAAAAATATTGAAAATGTAAGATAGTAATTGCAGTTATATTGTATCAATACAGTTCTACAGGGTGGGGAAGCAAAATTTACAATGAACATTTAGTTGTTTTTTCTCAGCGGGCACTACGTCAATTGTTTTGAAACCAAACATATATTGATGTCATAATCATACCTAACACTATTATCCATACCTTTTCAGAAACTTTTGCCCATATGAGTAATCAGGAAAGCAAACGTCAAAGACTGTGTGATTTGCTGAATGCACTCGTCACACCAAAGGAGATTTCAAAAATAGTTGGAGTGTCCATAAAGAATGTTTATAATGTAAAGAAGAGAATGACTATGAGCAAAACTATTACGAGAAAGTCTGGAAGATACTATTAAAGAATAATGGAAGAAGTTGTCACCCGAATATTTGAGGAACACCTGCGCAAGTTTCAGGAAGCGTGTGAAGGCAGTTATTGAGAAAGGAGGACACATAGAATAAAAACATTTTCTATTATGTAAATTTTCTTGTGGCAAATAAATTCTCATGACTTTCAATAAACTAATTGGTCATACACTGTCTTTCAATCCCTGCCTCAAAATATTGTAAATTTTGCTTCCCCACCCTGTACATCTCACAAGTGGTATGAGGAACTGTATTATGATGAAAACTATACATAAAAGCTAGATGGGAACAATTTGTATGTTTTCTGAGGTGATACATTCCAACAAAGTTATTATATCCAACTGGAAAGTTTAATATTGGTCACTCTCTCTAAGTTCCACTATAGAATATGTCCCCTTTTTGTCTATCTCCCACTCACACTGTGGTTTTTTCCTGTGTCTTTGGATTAAAGGTAACCATTTCCTCCCCTCTCTACACCAGTGAACATGAGGTCCAGTGATATTTTCCCAGAGTCCACAGGGAGATACAGCATTGATCTGAGGTCAGCGCACATTGTGTTAGTGAGCGTCCAAGCGTCGCGATGGAGCCGAGTCTAAGGGAATGAGAGTAGGAGAGACGAGGGGAGGAAGCAGAGGGCAGCTGCCGTCTAGTGATTACACTTGATGTGTGGGACAGAGTGAGAATGCAGGAGATGGCCAAGAGTTCGCAAAACAAACCTCTGGGATGTTTTGTAATCCTCAGCAGACGCCTGGAAGCTGCACCCGATGTTTTTCCACATGAGGATCTGTGTGTTTGCACGAGAGGAGAGGGACTGTTGGATATGACCTGATATATCATGTCATGGTCAAGGTCATATTTAGTCAAAACAAACACATATGGTATAGCGTCAGTGTTCTGTGCATCTTATGAAGGGCTTTTGTCACAACTGACTTCCTGAATAGATTAAGGGATATTTCAGTCACAAGACCAGTTTTACTTTGATATGAAAAAGAAATGATGCTGAAAGGAATCCCCTAAGTGTGTTTCTTATAACTCAAAAAAGGCAAATACTGGAAATCAAATTGGCTTCATGGAGATAAAATCTGAATGAAATCTGTGTACAGAATCTGTAGATAAGTGGCTTTGAGATATAATTAACTGACCATTATGTCCAAGCATTGAAAAGTCAAGATTTTTCATAAATAGGACTTTTCTATGGAAATGCTGTGTGGAATTGTCTGGTAAAAGACACACGAACTGTCCATGTACATGACAAATGCCGTATTTTGTTTTACAGTATGTAGTATATAAAATAAAAATGTCCGATCTTGAGAAGTCAAGGAAATAATAATAATGAAACTAGCAAAATAAAAATATTAGAAGATTACAATATTGGCTGGTATATTGAATTGCTACAGAAAGTTAGAGATGTGTAATTATTTCCAAAGTTCTAGAGATTTGCTTATTGTGACCTTGACATTCAGTTGTGCAACATCAAACCAAGCTCTGCTTACATTCCTTATTTAAGGGTTTTGCACTCAGTTTTTATCTTATTGATTTATGATTAAAAACTCTAAAAAGATTTTTTTATGTTATGTGGGAAAACTTGTCAGTATCTTTTAATCAAGTACAGTTACATTTGCCACTGATTATGTAAAATTTTGGTGGATGGGATCTTGGCTTCCGAGTCTGTGACTCAAACTTCAGTCCAATAATATGGATTCTTCCTATATAATGAGAAGAGAGACAACTTCACACTATGATGTTTCCACCTCCAAACTTCTTGTTACTCTATCATATTCAGAGCCAACCCAGAACAATGTTTTATGGAAGAAACAGAGTGTTTGTTCAAAGTTTGAAAGAGTCAGAGAGTGCAGTTTGATTAAAAAAAAAAAAAAAAAAAAAAGAAAAACTTCTTGGCAATAATACAACAGACTCGGTTTGGAGGAAAAAATGTCTCTGCATATGGCTCTAAAAATACAAACAGAAGTTTGAAGGTGGATATATCATTGTGCGGAGCTGCTTCTTTTATCTTCTTATGTTACCGGCAGAATCCATATTATTGAAGGGAAGATGAATAGAGCCATGTAGCGGCAAATTCCTGAGATTAATCTGCTCCATCCTAGAGGAAGATGAGGATGAGATACAGGGAACCTTCCAGCAGGACAGTGATCCAAAACACACTTCAGTGAAGCCTCTCAATTGGTTCCAGAGGAAGAAAATTAAAGTAGAAGAAGATGAAGATCATGATTCACAAGAGGACGTAATCCCACTTTGGCATCGGAGCCATTAGTTTCTTCATGCAGGAAGTAATCTGGCCTTACAGACCTATCATGTCACTTTGTTAGTGTCGTGCCAGCACTGGAGATGAGTCTGGCACTATTCACTCGTCATTGCACTCATCTTGGCCAGTACTGAGTGCAGGATGCAGTGTCCTGGCTGATGTCCTGGCTCCTAAAAGCCCTGGCTTATATAGACGTACATTGAACTTCTCTTGAAAAAAGATAAAGTTAATAATTATTTTTCCTGGCACCACTCCGGTCATATTCATTGTCTGTGGACCTTCTAATGAGTGCTCTGGTCCATTGTTTTTTTCTGTTAATAAGATCTCAAGGCAAATAGGAGGCTTTGTGTGCTGGGTTGGGCTTTGATTGACACGTATATGACCGCTCATTGGTTTCTGGGTCAGAGTTTTGGAGCTGAAGATGTTGTTTTTTTTTCTTTTTCCTTGTAGACATCTTAGCTGTAGTTGTGATTGATAAGCTACACTAACAACAGATAACACAGCCCTTTCTTATACAAATGCTTGAAGCTTTACAGAGTGAGTACACAAGCATTTAGCATTAGCTCACCTATGAGCCCTCACACTCCTGCAGCTCCACGCCTTTTGTCCAAGTATGATCACTTCCATCTGCAAAAAGCTAACATGGTGATGGTCAAACCTCAAACTACTATCTCCAAAACAGCATTTTAGCAACCAGTGGCTGGTGTTGTGGTTTGTCTGTCCGCTAACTCTATGTACAGTTTATGTCCAGCAGACATTTTGATGGACTGTAGATAGATAGATATACTTTATTGATCCCAAACTTGGAAACCGCAGAATTCAATGTTAAAATGACTAAATCCCTGCAAAACAAACCATGGAGACAATTTTGTCTTTGGGAAAACATGCCATTTTCAGCATGCTGTTGCCGTTGTTGTTGTAGTGAGGAAGACTTCCAGGATACTGCAGATGCCAGAATTCCAACTGAAATAGTCACCCGATAGCAGAATTATTCCAGTAGAGAATATCCTGTGAGCCACAATATACAGGAAGTGTCTGGAACCTGTCATGGCAAACTGGCTTATCTATGTATTAAATAAGTTTCAGTTGGTGTGTTCAATGCTGTTCCTATACGCCATTCATGCTATGAAACATAGCTGTAATGTTAAATAATGTTCAGATTTGTATTTATTTTTGTTATGTAGGGGAGTTTGTGAGTCAAGTTCAATGTCATAACCAGAATTTCAGGTGAAGTGGTCAATTTATATCTAAATTAAAATGTTGCTGTGTGGATATTTATTTATTTAATTTGCTGTGTAAGTCTCAGCAGTGAATGATGTAGACCTAATGAATGGGCTGTATTGGAAGCACACCAACTTCAGAGTAGATTTACACAACAGCTCACTGACATCCACTTAAATGTAACAGATACAATAGACTGTAAATATCTTTAGTATCACTGTTTTTCTTGTGGTTTTAAAAGGTCTATAAGAGATAATTTAAGAGAGTTTGACTGAAAACTCACACAACTGGCCCCTGAAATACTTTCAGGCCAACATTGCATTTCACTGCTCTACAAGTAAAATGCCTCCACATTAAAAGTAGAAAAACAAGACTGAGTCACTAATAAATAAAAATTAATTAAATAAAATTTTTTTGGTTGGCTGTAGTTTCTGATACAGCCTTGGGTCAAAATATGAAATTGTGGGAATTCATGAGAGAATGGGTTTTACTCTAAAGGAATGTTTGTCTCGGAGCTACCAGATCACATTTAGAACACTGTCTGTACATGACAATACACTGAGATTACAGGTTCCACCTACTGGAATGTTTGTAAATGTAAGGTATAAATATACATAAGCCAATATATATGTGTAATAACATTTCATCACTCATTGAAAATATCACCTAACCAGTACTCTTGTCATTTGTTTTCCAATTCATCTTATTAAAGTATGTAAGACTTAACACATTTAATATGAGGCAGATCATTTCTAACAGTTTACAGATTAGTGTTATCAGACATGTTTACAATATAAACTATTGTCAAAGTCACTGCTGTCCTTTTGTCTCGTACTTTCTCTGCCATGTTGCTTCAGATCTGAACTTGTCATGCAGCCTTTAGAGGCTCTCAACCATAGCCTGCATGTGTGATGAGTTTAGGTCATGTTACAACAAATATGCATGTACTGCCTCAGCAGCCCAGGGGGGTTTGGGCTGTTTGTCGGTGCTGAATAGCGCAGCTCAGAGCTCTCATGTGCCACTTCAAAAACAACAGAAGGCCACCGCCCTGTTGGCTCCCAGCCTGACCGAGCCACCGCCAAACAGCTGGAGCTGATGTGTAAACAGTAGGTGGTAGATGTGAGGGACATATGACTGTGATTAAAGTCTCATATCTTCACACGTTTTACTACTTTGAAGCAGGAGATTTAATAAACAACAAAGACTTGGAATAAAATATTCATTGTAGATATTCAGGCTCCAACTGCAATCTGTTATCGTCTGTACTTTATACAAGGAGTTCAGCCCTGCGATTTAGCCATTTGTACGCCCGTTCTCATAATGGCCCTTTTGTAAAGCTTCCTGTAAATTAGATTTGTCTGATGTGAGGAGGTCTGCAGGTAGTGACTCAGAGGCTTTTAGCTTTCCACTTTTAATAACATGATGGATATCTCTGCAGCTTATCCAGCTACGTCTATAAATCCAGCCACATCTATGAACCTGTGTCTCGCTGTCTTTTTATCTCTGTGTTCATATTATTAAAAGCTGAGTCATGATGTGGCAGCAGGTGTCTTTTAGTTTGTCTTTGAGTTTAACCCTCCCCACCTCGTTGCTCGACTCATTCCCCATTGTGCCGTCACGTTTCTCTCTGCGAGCATCGTCATAGCAACAGTCCCCGAAGCCTCATCCCTCACGCCAGTACTGTCCCGGTGGCATCAGCTGTTATCATTTGCCCACTCTGCCATGAAGTGTATCAAGTGGGATCATTTAGGCCTAACCCCGCGATAGCTTAGATACGGTGTAAGACTTCGGTCATAGCTCGTTTAGGGGTTTCCCCCTAGATTACATCTTGATTGACAGTTGGTGTGTATTTCTTTTCTTCTTCCTGTCCTCCCCGTCCTTCCTGTCCATCTGAGTGAAAGGAAAGGCAGAAATGGAAACTTTAACTGTGGTTCTTCCTTTAACTTCTCGTTTTCTCCCTTTGGGTGGTGTTATAATCTCTGTTGCAGGCAGTAAAACAATTAAAGCAGCGATCAAAGTAGTGTTAAATCCTTATTGGTTTCTTAGAAGATGATATTGCCATGCAGCCTTAATCACAGCTTGGCCCCAAAAAAGTCCCACACTGTAAAGTTTTGTTAGACTGCATTTAGCTTTGATTATGATTCTATCCACAAAACATTTAATCTTTGTTCTGATTAAAATTTCTTCCTTGTGCATGATGGTTCATCACTAACAAATAATGTGTTGACCAATTAACCCAATTTTTGTAGTTTCAACATTTTCTTGGTCGTTTTCTGTGCTCTGTTATATATTCTACACGTCTTCGGGATACATGTTATAACATGGTTAAGAAATGAAAAGTAATTCACAGCATCTGTTGGGATTGAATAACTTGCTGCAACATATTAATCACAGCAGTAATGGTCCAATGGAAGGATCTGAGCTGTTTGCTTAGTTAAATCCGGATGAGAGCCTTTCTTTTCTTTTGGTCAGGATAAGAACATTAAGATGTGATTTGTTTTTGTTTTCATCATTCAGGCCTAACCCCATCCATTTCACTTAAAACTACTCACAAACTGGTCTTTTTCACCTCCATATTTATATACCCCAAAATATTAAAAATGAAATAAAAATATTTATGCCTCGTATTATGTTTTCCCTCAGTGATTACCTTTGTATTATTATTGTCCCAGATCTGTAGAGGTATTTTTCATCTGTGTTTTTTGTAGGCAGAACATCTTGATAGACACCAAATCTGTTAACAAAATGAGATTTGTGAGGATTCAGCCCAATAGAGGACTGATCATTTCGTATATTCACCTTTCAATAATTAATTACAACAAGACTTTGGGATGTAGGAGGATAATACTGGAATCAGACGAGTCAGTGTTGAGTAGTAGTTATGGACTGTACCAACCAATATCCTGGAGAAAACACTGACACACAAGAATTGATCAGCTTGAAAGTCTTTGTTCAGCGAAAGACTGTCATTCATTATTAATACCCAGTGATTGATTTTTGACTTTTAATGATCAGTGTGGAAGACTTTGGTTTGACACCTGTCAATGCTGACCCACCTGTTTGTGTTTTCCAGCCCATGTAGAGAATGAGGAGCAGTACACTCAGGCCCTGGAGAAGTTTGGAGAAAACTGCGTGTACAGAGATGATCCTGATCTGGGTTCAGCCTTCCTCAAGTTCTCCGTCTTCACCAAGGAGCTCACTGCACTCTTCAAAAACCTGGTAAGTGCGCTCTATGAGTGGGTCGGAGTGGATGGAGGTAGGAGGGGTAAAACCCTCGGGGACATAGAAAGATTTCCATCCTGTTCCTAATTGTCTCTATCCCCTTGAGTCCCTGTGTGTGTTCTATAACACACACTGAGAATTTAAAGCCCTCAGGAGGAGGCTCTAGTTTTCCATTGAAACGGCCAAAGAGCCACTGCAACACCAAGCATCGGCTGGATCTAATTCAGCCTGATCCAGCTCTATTAAAGTCAGGTTTTGAAGCCAAAGCTTTATTAGAAAAATTTCACACCACTATGGGAGGTCAGTTTCTCTCCGTGGACATTGTATCAGCTTAATCTGAGATTTTGTATTTGTGTAATCTAAACCCCCTATATTAAAGAAATATGAGCAACCGTCTGACCTGGATGTGAAGATGTAATCTCTTAAGGCTCCAAAAAGCTCCTGCTTCTTAGATTACTAGCGCTGCAAAATGCACAGGGGGAGGCCTGAGGTCTGTGCAAAAAGGGGAATTACTTGGACTGGATGGTTTTAAATCACTTTAGGCTACTGATGCAACATTACTAGTTTTGCTTTTACAGATGTTTAAATTTAATTTCTCGGTGATCTCTGCCCTCAACAGATTTAAGGTGGTGGAAGAGGAGACTATGAGACTGTAAAGGCTACACAGCAGAAATCACTGGGGCACATTCTGATACCCAAGATAATAAAATCAGAAAATCTGATGAGGAAATAAATGCTTTACAGTATTCATGATACATAGCATTTTGTTAAATCTAGTGCTGGCCGAAAATGTTATGATAGAAAATGTTCATGTAATGTTGATATTTATTATGATAAATGCTAAATCATTATTACCGTACTTTCCGGACTATACGCCACACCTGACTATAAGCCGCACCCACCCTGTTGCTAACGTCTCACCATCAATTCATTGATGCCAAGCTTACGTGCAGCAGCTCTATTTCCTTCTTTGTCAGCCGGATCAATTGTTAGCCCAGAAAACATAAATTAGCCGCATCATTTTAGAGCTGCGGGTTCACAGTGTGTGGAAAAAAATAGTGGCTTATAGACCGGAAAGTACGGTACTTTTAAAGGCTCGGAAAGTTTTAAGGCTGATTTTTGAGTCTGATTGCATGTTCAAGATGTTGGATGGTTATTTGCGGCTTAAAATGATTTGTAAAAGACTTAACAAGGGGAAATTTGGCATAGACGATATGGAAGCACAAATGTGATTTCATGATTTAGTGGCTCTTTTCATCATTTTCTTTATTTTGATTTGAATAAATCAAAAATAATTAGTGCATCAAGATGAACATTACGTAAAAGTTATCTGCATTTTAAACTATTCTTTATGGCCAGAAATGACAAATGTAAAATATATCTACATGTTACATACATACATGCTACATTTAGAGTCAACTATTTATATAGCGATAGCAGTAACTGTTTTTCAATCCACAAGCCCTCGCTGAAGCCATCCCCAAAAAACTGTCAAGATAGACATAATGATAGAAAAAAAAAGTACCTATTTCCAAACATGTTTTGACCCACAGGTCTTAAAAATGGTATAAATCCATTTGTCACATTATTTATGGAGCTCCAACATGACTTAAGACAAGCCTTTTCACCCACCGCACTCCATAATAGTGGCAAAACTAGTTAAATTTGATTATTTCTTTCTAATCAATATTTGGATTTTAACCATCACTTCTCAGTAAACTGCCTCCAGTCTTTTAGTCCCTGTATCGTTAAGACACATTCAAATACACCTTGTAAAATCAGAAATGTGTGCTAGAATGACCAGGACAGTCAATCGAAATGTCATAGTGTAAATATGTTTTTCATCTCTCATTCCTTTTTTGTTTTAAATAATCAGATGCTAAAATCATAATATTACACTTCTGTACAAAATTCCCTAAAATCTTCTCAAATTTTCACCAACAAAGTCTGCAATATCCTTGTAAAACAGGACCCAAGTAGTTGTAAGTTGATTTACAGCAGCATACCTAATATTTATGTATTTTGGCTGAGGGGTTTCCTGCTTGGCCAGTGTGATAATAGCCTAATTAGAGCTAAAAAGTGCAAATGTTTTTATATTGACTTACAGAGCATCTTCTTAGAACATTAGTGCCTTTGGATAAATGTTAGTGATGACCCCACTTATACACAATTTATTAGTGTTTTAGTGATTGGAATTTTTTATTATTCTTTTGTTTTTAACTTTGTTTGACCCAGTTTAGCCTCTCGTCTCCCAAGACTAAAGTCATGAAAATTCCCATGCTTTGGTTAAGGTTAGAACCCTTCTCTTCCCCCCCTACCAGTTATCATTTTGGACACGCTGCCCACATGCACAGACCACACAAACAACACACGCTAAAGGGATTACACCTTAGCCGGGTCACTCACCTTAGAGTTTCAACCTCCTGCAGCTTTAAATCCTCTGATGTAACCTTTCAACTCTTATCTGTGTCTCTCCTCACCTTCCTCCAGTTCCAAAACATGAACAACATCATCACCTTTCCTCTGGACAGCCTGCTGAAAGGAGACCTGAAAGGAGTCAAAGGGGTAAGAGGCCAAAGCACTGTGTTCTGGTGTTTCTCTACAACAGAATAGTAGATGTCAGTGGCTGGTGCACTGAATCATCATCGGCCTTAAAAATGCAGCAAGAAAAAGAAATGCAAGTGCTGATTCATCTGAGTGACATTACAAGATCAGTCCTGCAAGTATGTACTATTCAGCATGTGGGCTATGAGCCACTGAACCAGTTTGACGTGTTTTTTGCCATCCTTGTGATTTTAATCCACCTCTTTTACTTTCTGCCGTTTCCATTAAAAGTGACATAAACTGCATAGATTCCCAGAATACACCTGGTTTGACCTAATTTATGGATCTCAAAATGAACGTTGCAAACCAAGGCCTTCAGTCTTTACGATCGATGTTTAGAGGAAACACAGAATCACTCAAATGTGCACTGAATATTTAACATTTCTGCAATCACTCAAGAGGATGTATGGAACACAGCTAGCGTTTGGTCTGTAATTATTCAGGGTAATGTATGTTTTTATGGAGCATTAAAGAGGCAATTTGTAAGATTAAGATTCAATTCGATCTATCAAGAGACGAGGCACCATCTTAAAATGAAGTTGTGGTGATGGAAGATTACAGCAACAAACAGCAAATTTATTAACGCATAAAAAAACATATTAACACTGTCAGTGACATTATACAGTTAGTTCCAACCATAGGCTATTACTTATCAGTGCAGTTATATTCATATGCAGGTTAATATCAGATTTGCTGCAAAAGGGTTTGAAAGCCTGTGCAACAGTTTTTTTTTTTTACTTCGCAAAAAATTGGTAGAAACTTCATGAAGGGCCACAGAGGAGGGGTCCCGCTACAACAGGTGCTGTGTGTACAGACATTTAAATAAATGATGAATACAGAGGATTTCCAAATATTATGTACAATGGGATGAATGTATTAGATATAGGCAGAGTGATGAGCAGCATTTAAGCTACTTTATTCACCACAGCTGCCTCCTCTACTGGAAAGTATCTCTTGTTTTGCTTCTGTTTCTCTCACTTGTTGTCTTTACTGTCTGATGTGGATTCTTGACAGCAGCAGGTGGTGTTTTTTGCTTTCACTGTTCAGACTCCATCCTTCAATATGACTGACAAGAGGTTAGAATCCACCCTCTGAACAGCACTGCTTCTTCTTACCTTGTTGGACTGAGAGCAGCTGGCACCCTCTGTTATCATTCAGGAACAATGGAAGTGGAAAAGTTCTCTTGGTTGTTTTAGCTGTTACATGGGCATGAATGAGTACAGGATGCTGTGACTGCATTTGCAAAATAGTGTCAGAAGAGAAGTGTCTTTTTGCATGTCTTGGTGTAACTGTGATGAAATCCCCGCAGAAGAAAATTACACCTAAAAAGACAAACCTTTTCATATTGCGGCTTGGAAGTTGTAGATAGCGATAACGCAGAAATAGCAGAGGGTAGAATAACAATGGTTTTGCCACTGTGAAATATTCACCCTTATTCTAGACGAGCACCTCCAGTGAGATAGACAAGTTTGCACGAAGTAGGATATCTCTACAACTTCAGCTGGAGAGAGAACCTACTTCTTCAGATTGTGATTTTTTTTTTTTTAGAGTTGCAGGAGGTGGAAATATGGGGGAGAAACATGGGAAAACATATCTTCTGCCTGCAGCTCACTCATCTGTCTTCAATAAGTGACTAAACATAAAGACAGATTGTTTCATATCGCTGTGGAAAAATTAAGTCAGTATATCCCAATATGCTGAAAGGTAATTATTGAATCTATGCTTAATGATGCCAATAATGTATCACATAAGTTTTTTTTTTTTTTTAAATCATTTTTATATATTGGTATTTTAGCAAGTTTTAATTACAAACAACATAACAACAAACTAGTCCCCACCCCAGTACAGCTCCAACAGAGAACAAACATTCTTGCATACAAAAAAAGCAAAGAAATGTATACATTGGACATATTCACATTCAGTTGTCAGATATAAAGTATTAGGAAAAAAATGAGGGGCGGGGGTTATAATAAAAAAGCTAAACTGATGGATATGATTAGATTAAAATAACACAAAGGAAACAATAGATAAATCAATAAGTCATATGGGCCATGAAAGGTTATGTGAGATCATGCTAGTCCATCTTGTAGCTGGTTTTCAGTATAGTCAATAGACAGTTGCCAGACAATGAAAAATTTCTGTTTTAAATGAATATTATTACATATTACCCCTTTAGGGCAAACAAGTGAACAGGATTTTGGGCTCAGTTGTCGTAATAATGAAATGAATGGAGAAGGATCTTGGAACTTGGAATTAGTTCACAAATGTTAAACATGATCAAAACACAAGCAGTCATGTGAGATTAATGACATTTTTTACATTTATAAAACAGACTGATACAGTAGCTAACAGTGTTCAGCAGGAACTGTCGCGACGCTGCAAAATTCAGTTTAAACTCCCCATTTTTCTCGGTTATTTGTGAAAAATTGCAAAAAAAAAAAAAATAGCTCTACATCCCTGCGGTGGGTTTAATGATGCGGGCTGTTAGTTATTCAGTCGGTCATGTGCGTCCACCAGACAGACACTCTGGACCAGTCTTTGCCTCCACTTTAATGTAATCAACCCTCATTACTGTCTGCCGTGGTCTGTGACCTTTCACCGCCGAGGCACATGATTGGCTGTGGTCGCCACCAAGGTATGATGTGATTAAGTTGGGTCTCTAATGAGGCTGGTTGCCATAGAAACACCTGTTGTCCCCATGACCCTTCTTGACTAGACCTCTGAACCGCTGCTCTCTGTTTGTCTTTTTTTGATTGCTCTTTTCGAAGCCTCTCGAATGAAACGTTTCTGTTTTAGCGTCTGTCAGCTTTGGTACCTCATTATTCCCTCTCGGTGTCATCGTCTGTTTCTTTGCCGCTTTCCGTCTCTCGTCTTCTTCGCTTCCTCACTCTGTCACATCTTTAATACCTACACACTTATTGCTCATTAGCTCATGGATGATTCTCATTACCCCGATGACATGGGGCTAATGAGCTGTTCGGTGTTTTATACCCCCAGACACACACATTCACACCCACACATACACCCATGAATGAAATGTCGCTGTTAGTGTAATGTCAGAAAAGCTCAAAATTAAGAAATGGAGCAAGGAGGGATGTGGGACAGTGAAGAAATAATGGGTTGGTCCATGAACACCCTGCTTTCCAACCTGCTGCTTTAGTGTCACATCATCGTCATCATCATCATCATCATCGTCATCTTCCTTCTGTTATTATCTTCTGCTCATCTTCTCTCCTAACGGAAGCACCTGTTAGAAATACTGAGAAGCACACAAAGAAAAAAAGAAGAATTTATCAAAGGCTGTCCATCAGACGATTAATTATATTTTCGATTAACTGAGTAATTGTGTGGTCTGTAAAATATTACAAAAAGTACTTCTCAAAGCCCAGCACGATTTCCTCAAATGTCTTGTTAATCACAATCTACAGTTATTCACATTACTGTCACAGAGGAGGAAACCAGAAAATATTCACATTCACTGATAGGGGTGTACGAAAATATCGGTTCTGCAATACATCGCGATATATCATTTCACAATACTGTATCAATATTAAAAAGTACTGTATCAATATTTTTAGGTATTTATTCAAATGTAGAGGATCATTTTTGTTTTTCTTTTTTCTGTATATTTTATGTATTATTATTTAACACTCTTTGTTGGGATTGCACAAAAATGAGTTGAACAGGATCTTAAACTGTAATGTCTGTAAAACATAATTTAAGTTTTAACACAGGAACATTTTGCGATACAGCATTAGATCCTATTCTGATCAAATAAAAATGTGTTTAGTATTTGTGCATATTTCTGGTATAATTCCATTCTTCCAGGAAATAATCTTTAAAAAAGAAACAAAACCAATAAAAAATTGCCTTTTTAACAGTATTGTGATATATCGTGATATATCGTATCGTGATCCTGTATTGTCATTTGTATCGTATCGCCAGATTCTTGCTAATACACACCCCTGTTCACTGATATGGAAACTGAAATGACTCAAACAGATTACTAATTGTCAACATAGGCATCGATTACTTTAGTAGTTCATAAGTAAGACACCTGTATAATCATTTGTTAAAAAAAATTTACCTATTAATGACACAATTTTTGGTGATTTATTCTAGTTTTTGTGATTTTATTTCATCTTTAAACCTGAGGATAGTAATACTGTATATCTAAAAGTAAATAGGCAAAGAAATTTATTTCGATTTTAATGCTTTTGATTTTTTCTTAGGATCTTTTCATCTTTGAACACATTGTATTAAAGGCAAGAACATAAATTATAACATTTCTATGCAGAGGCATCTATATTTTGAGTTGTTTGGCATAAAAAATTATTGGTAATAACACTTGATTTCACCTCTCTGTCTTATATATAAATTATAAACAAAGTTATTATTGAAACTTGAAGGTTAACAGTGTCTTGGTGGCTTTCATCCATGGTAATAACTCGCTCATGAGTTCTTCAACGCCCCCCTCACACTGAAAAATACTATGGTTAGATTACAAATGGAGCCATTCAGATCAATAAACACCTGCTCTCAAACTTGCACTCCAACACAAACACTAATGTATGAAAGAGAATTGTGACCACCCTGAATAATATATATTAATAAATGGAAAGAACAAAGTAACAATCAAGATTACCAGCTGAACAGCCCATAAGACTTAAAAAGCTACTGGCTACACTAAAGTAAAATTATATAATTACAGAGATAGTTATATAGTAATAAAATTATATAATAAATAAGACACACTAATTAACTAATTTTAATGCAAGTTACAGACTGTTACTTTGCTACTTACCCTTCTTTATGAGGTAATTCTTGAAAAAATGTGACTTTTTTTTCTCAAAATATTGCAACTTTTTCTGGCAATAAACCAAATATTTTTCCTCAAACAATTGTAACCTTATTTTTGTCATATAATGCCTTTTTACGTAAGTCTTTATGGCTTTTTACTTGAAATATTATGTCTTTATAAGTGATATTTCTTAATTATCAATGTGGCTCTAATCCTCTTTCATATGCATGGACATAACCTGTTCAGATCTTAACTTTGAACCTTTGTTTGTTTATTTGTTTATTTATTTATTTAGAATATGCAAAGAAACAAAATAAAACAAAACAAAGCAAAATAAGACAAAAACAAAACAACATTTAAATGAACAGAATCTATCTTCAAGTATGTGCAAGTCTGAATTTTGCATGGTCAAAAATGAGTAGGAAGAAGTATAAACTTATTTAATATTTAGATAGTTAAATGTGTTAAAAAAATCACATTATGAGAGAAACGTTTTGTAAAAATGATGTTGATCAATTGTAAAAAAAAAAAGTAAAATAAAATAAGTGATGCAAAGAACTAGAGAACCTCACCACCACCCACATCAACAGGGAACATAATGTGACAGATCTTCCCAAAAAGCTCTAAAATATCTTATTTTCATTCAGATCTTCTAACTGTGCAGATTCTTAAAATGTGATGTAGCTGCCCAGCAGCTAAAATAATCACCATCCTTTTCATTTGATTTAACTCTGGGCTTAATGGGTTCCTAGTGGCCGTTGTTCCCTCGGAGCTTGTTAATATTCTGCCAGTGCTGTCTTTTACAATGAGTGCGATGAACTAACCCTGAGGGAGGCAGCTGCTAATGACTGTGTGATTAGAGGCCCACTACCTAGCAACCTGTCACCACTGTTACTCAGCTAAAAACCCACCATTTTCCAACTCGTCTACCTCTTAAGCCATTTTCACCACCGAGGGCAATTGGGATTTCATGTGTAAAAAGAGGGCGACCATGTCATTTTTAGGTTGCCGCCTTGTAATTTCCACATTTATGGAGGTGTTGATGAAATGACGGACGCGGGAAAGCACTTCGAAGATTACCGAAAAATGTTTCAAATCACTTTCTCCGAGTAAAGCTCAACCACTGCAGTACAAGCAAAAAATGAATGGGGTGGGGTGGGGTCCCTGGAAGACCCAGTAGTGTTATTACTGGAGATAAACACACACTCAGTGGAAAAAGCAAAGTGCTGAGTGTGTGAGTCTGTTGTGCTAGCAGCAGGTTTTCAGAGTGGACGGCAGCATGATGTCATGCCTGCTGCAGACCCTCTTCATCCTCTGCTTATTGACTTCTAACCCACGATGAGTCACATCAGCTTATCACTGTTCAGTCACAGGGTGGGATAGTTGCTCTAGACCCCACTGTGTTTGTATAAGTCAGAAGTGTGAGGAGGGGGAACTCGGTCCAACTGCGTCCGTCAATGGGATGTGGATACTCAAACCACCCACGCATACTCTGTTTCAGATTATAGATAAGATGTGTTTTAATTTGCTTGACTGTAGTATTCTGTCAGATGTTTCAGAAGTTAATATTTAATGCTTTTCTGTCATAGCCAACAGTAAAGTGATTTATCTTTTTATTTTTAATGTTCTTTTTAGTTTTGATTTTATGACTTTTTGTTAAAGATATTACTAATTGATTGTCCTTAAAATCCCAATAATTAATCACTAACAAGTAGAGTAAATAAACACAACTGCTTAGACAATCTATTAATTCTTGAACATCTTTTAAAAGTAACAACGCACTGGTTTTGTTTGTTATATCTCGTATTAAAATGACAAACTAATGAATTCAAACCAAGCAAATGTATTTTTCAGAAACAGGCTCAAACATATTCAAGTTCAATGTTCAATTTCAAATCTGCACTTATTTTAAATGTGTATGTTTTCATGTGGGTGGTGCAGTGGTTAGCACTCGTGCCTCACAGCAAGAAGGTCCTGGGTTCGATTCCAACACCAGTTGACGGGGGGTGGGACCTTTCTGTGTGGAGTTTGCATGTTCTCCCCGTGTCTGCGTGGGTTCTCTCCGGGTACTCCAGCTTCCTCCCACCATCCAAAGACATGCACTGATAGGTTAATTAGTTAATCTAAATTGCCCATAGGTGTGAATGTGAGAACGATTGTTTGTCTCTATATGTCAGCCCTGTGATGAACTGGCGACTTGTCCAGGGTGTACCCCGCCTTCGCCCCTATGTAGCTGGGATAGGCTCCAAGCGACCCCCGTGACACTAGTGAGGATAAAGCGGGTTCAGAAAATGAATAAATGAATGTTTTTATGTTAAATGTGGATTTGGCAGTTTCCTATTTCACGTTTTCTGTTTTTTGATGTTTTCATATAAATCTTTCGTAGGTTTAGGATTTGTACACATGTACATTTAAAGGTTGTTAGTTGTAACTTTATTATCGAGCTAAAATGGCAGAGATGATAGATTACCGCTCAGTTCAGTTTAGTAAAAACCCTTTCCTTCATATAGTTTGTTGCGCATTTGGGGTCTGCATTTCTGCTGAAGACAGTGGAGGCGGATGAAGTTTAACAGTGAACTATCAGAAATTGCTCAGTAAGTGTCACTTTCTTCTTTATCACATTCCGCATTTCAGTGCTTCAGTTTGAAAAGGTGTGAGGAACGTGGAATAGGAAAAAGGCTATTTCTGGGACGTGTGGCAGCAGGTAGGAAAAGGTGATAAGTTTGCAAATGGAGACTGTCGTCAAGGTCATGACATTCCTCCTCCTCCTAATCCTGCTCCTGTCCTCCCATCAGACTGGGAAACAGGGCGCTGAGTCTTGGCCGCTTTCTGAGGGAGTGTTTCACCCTGTGCTCTGCCCAGCGATGCCTGCGTCTGGTATTTTTAGCCATTGTTGCCGTTTTTCTGACATTTCCTTCCGCTCCCGAGCTTTTTTCTTGCTGGTTTTTGCCTGACCTGCATTGCCAGCTCCCAGTTTCTTTTTTTTTTTTTTTCCCTTATCCGTCACGTTAGCTCTTTTTTTATACTCTCTCCCTCTGGTGGTTTGAGCTCTGGAGTTGGTTGAGTGAATGGCTGAGTGTTCCTCGACTTGGCCCGCTGAACCACACCAGGATCCTGTGGTCTGACAGGTTGAAGCTGCCATTCCGCTGCTGTTGAAGAGGAGGTCAACAGCAGGATCACGGTCCTCTTTGGAGCCCTAACTACTGCACTGGAACATAAACTGCCTCTCCAACCAAACAGACACATGAGCTATTTTCATTTAACTACAGAAATGGACATTAGTCTAAATTGTTGCAAGAGAGAAGTTGAGTTAAATTCATCATAATTTTCTCAAGCGGATTTCCTTGGCATCCTTTTTCTGTTTAAAGGCAACAATTAATTTAGTTGAATGGTGTTCTTTTGTAGAATGACAAGGACAATTTCCCTCAGTAATGTCTGCTTTTGTTTGCCCTAATCTCTGTTCAATCAGTGGCGCAGCAGTGGGGATGCTGTTCAGTCAAGCGTTTTGCTTAAGCAGTTGCTGGAAGTTTACCCATGACAGTGACAACTCAGCGTTGTCTGTCATCAGCGTTAACACAGGAACCGGTTACCAAATGCCAGAAATAATTGTGTTGCACTTATGGTTTCCAAAAAAACCCTGAAATGTACCCTTGTCCAGGTCTGCTGAGATAACTCTGGGCTATTCTGCATCTGTGAGGAGGATGCTGTAACCCTTTAACAACTGCAATGTCTCCGGTGCTGCATTTTGCTCTCTACAGCATTCAAGTTACTGGAGCTCCTGAACCGTTTGCACTATCCACAAAATTCAAACGGCATTGGAAAGCTGAGATCCCGAGCTTTCTGACACTGTATAAAACTTTACAGCAGGAATGTGGGACTGTATTTCAAGTAGAAAGGAACTGTGTCAGAGACTTCCTCACAGGCTAAAAACGCCTGGAAAAAACAAAAAATATGAAGTCATAATATGGATACTGAATGTTCAAGACCAAAAATCATGTTTGAACAGATGTCAAATAGTTGAAAGTTTATTTCTGTAATCTCAAAGTTATGTTTTGGGTATTCACTGCTGTTCTGATATGAAATGTGCTAAAAACCTAAATCTGTTTTTTTTTTTTGTCTTTTTTTACTAAAACACTGTTTTAAGCATTTATAGTTTATAATAATGATAATTAATGGACAGATATTGAAAGTGAAGTCCTGTGAAAGTGAAGCATTTTAAATACTTGGATATATACACTATATTTTGAAGCAACTATGAGTTTATCTGTGGGATTTAGTTAATGTTGGACTGTTCGTTTTTAATTAATAATAAGGGTGTTTAGTTTACAGTGATTCCTGACAGAAAGGTTTAACATTGACAATACTATTTTGTCTTCAGAAATGACATGTTCAATGAAGTTACCACTAGTACTGTTTGTAAATTATCTGATTAAATGACAAATGTCTTTTTTTTTTTTGTCACAGGATTTGAAGAAACCCTTCGATAAAGCTTGGAAGGACTATGAAACGAAAGTGTAAGGATCTTCTATAATAATCCATAACAGTTGCTTCATAAGGAATTTTTGTAAAATAGTCCTGTATTTCTTTCAGTTAACGGTCTAACTTTATTATTGCACAGTTGCCACTAGTTTTAATTTATGATTTGGTTTTAGGTCGAATGTGCATTCTGTGTCTTGTCTCTAACTTGTGATTGTCTTGACTAACCACTCTGCCCTTGTGATTATCTGTTAACACATCCCTAATAATGTGAATAACTCGCCGTCACCTCTCCTCCTCCTCCTCCTCCTCCTCCTCCTCACTGATACACCATTGTGACTGTGCACGTAGACGAGCACTTGATTTTTATAGCACTTTTATATATTTTACAAGCTGCAAAGGACATTCTTTACTGAAAGGGTAATATATCACCTCTCCCCGAACCATTTCGATTTGATAGTACGGACTTTGTACCGACATCGAGAGTTCAGCTGGATGCTATATGTGACTGTTCCTCTTTTTGCCGCCCTATTATTATGATTTGACTCTATTGACGGCTTCATCTGCCATCAATAGAATCCAGTTTTCTGCCTGATTGGAAAGCCACCCAAACACCCAGAAATAATCCACTCCTCTGGTCATCTCTTATCTGTCTGTTTTCTGTCACAATAGCCTACTACTTTCATATTCACAGACACAGAGAGATGATATTATGTGGTTGAAAGGCAGGTTCGACGCCTGCCGCACTAAAACCGGTTTGTGAATTCTTTGCATCCAACCCCTGAGTTTGAGTTTTTTCAGTGTCCAGGTCTGAGCTGTCTCACTTTCAATGCTGTTTATTCAGGAAGGGTGTTGAATCTGAAGTAGAATCACTAACAGCTCAAATTCTGTCTGCATTTTAGAGAAATCATCAGCGAAAAACCCAAAGTCATGTCAGTATTTCAAAATGGCCTCCACTTCCTGAACTGACAGAACTGAAAGTGAATGAGTTCTCAGCCTCATCATCAGCCGAAACAACTGTCAGCTTGGCTGGCCTCCAAACAGCCCGGCTAACATGTGTCTCTCTTTTAGTCCCAGCCCTGATAACAGTGTAATGCTGTCAGGGCTGAAGATTCATGTGCTGACAAAGGCCAGTAATATACATTCAATGAAATCAAATTTGGCCTGTTCTCATGGGCCAACGACCAAAAAACAAAAAACAGCAGTTGAAATATTCTGTTTCATTTAGGTCAGTAATGCAGCCTTTGAGAACAAGCCAAATTTTGTGTTGTTTCTTTTATTGTTCCTGTCTAAAACAAACAATACCAATGCAGCTGTAGACAGGGTGTGAGGTCCAAATAAAGAAGTAAATACAAAGCACCATCCTTGAAGGAGGCTATAATTTTAATGTGCAAGAGCAAGAATAAGGGTGTGATTCTTCCTCTTTAAAAAAAAAAAAAAATGACACAAGATGAATCACATTAAATAAGAAAATAATGAAAGTTTTGCAAAGTTTGACATTTTCATTACAGGATTTTTTTTAATAGCTGGCTTATGCACTTTAAAGAGGTTATATGTAGTATTGATAATCCAAATTTGCAACAACAGGGGAAAGTTACATATCAGAATACACTTAGAATACCAAAATCACCAACAAATTGACACTATGCATCCACAGCCTGTGGCATTCACTCAATAAAGTATAAAGATCATTGTTTACACACAACAGTAGTATGGTATTGAGTTTTCTTCTTCAAACTGTAACTCATTGCTGCAAAATAACACTCTTATAATCATCATGTACAACATCAGCTGATGGTTTACATTACAGCTCTGTTTTTAGACTGAAAACAGCCACAGTAAAACCACAAATCACCTAAGTTTTCTGTAATTGCACTAAAGATCTGTTTGATAGTTCTGACCTTGTTTGGACAATTCCAGTTATGGCTGAGCTGTGAATCGAAAAAAAGGCAACTTTGCAAAGAAAAAAGTATCACATAACTTTATACCTTCATAAGCTTCATAATCAAATTCACTCGTGTAGAAGAAACCAGAAATCAGATGCAATTCTTTTTGTTTAGAGCTGTGACCAGTGGATAAAATAGCAACAGTGCTTCTAGCTTTCATCACTTTGTCACTTTCTTTGACTTTAAAAGTTGTTTCTTAATGGTTCTCTTCTGATCTGACCACTTTCTGATGCTTTGGTTAACGGCCTTGTAGTGTGAGTTTTCCTCACCATGGGAGACTGACAGAGTGACTCACTACTCCCCCTAATGGTCACATAAATCCCCCATCCCATCGGTGTAAATAAATTCAATTCATATATCTACAATCATATACAATGTCATCTTTGTCACAACTTCAGAGCTCTTTATTCTCAACACTGTAATGATAATTTTAGGTCACTGTAATATTTGAAAGCAGGAATACTACATATAGCCCCTTTAATATCAACTTATTGTTCAGTTTTTTTGTACTTATTTGTGTCTTCAGCTGAACATCAGGGAATCATATCTGTCCTGATGCACATGAACCAGGCTGGACATCTCTCAAAGAGGCGTTGTTGCTCACAGATGACCGACTCTTCTCCCGTCGCTAAGAAAAAAAAACATACCGCCGCATCCTTTTTAGTCGGAAAAATATGCTGTCGGGAAGAAAAAAACAGCATATGGGAAAGAATGCCCTGTTGCATGGATTGGTGCCTCCCCTCCTCTTTTGTGTGCTGTGTTTTGTTCATTGCCTGTGAGAGATATGCAGAATGTATGGTGTTTGTGAAAAATCAGCCCTGAATACTGTCTGTTAAGCAATGTATTGTTACCAGACTAATTCTAACAAGGCTCTACCACCAAGCCTGCAAGCATTAAATTTGCTTACGCCCTTGTGTGCACTAATCCTGACCTTTAGGAAGATTAAATCCATACCTCAGCATAATCATTTAAATCTTAATAATACATAAACAGTGATTGCCTAGTATACATAAATCAATTCTAACAGTAATCTGGATATGGACCACAAGTTAAATCAGCTTTTTATACTTTATGCTGCTTTGTGGAACATTGAAATATCTCCTGCATGGTACCAAAAGTCTCCAAATTCTTAAACTCTTTAACTGGTGGAAGCATAGATTCATAGTGCAGCCTGTCATAAACAAAGCTTTGGTTTTGCTAGACAGCAGTATGCCTGACTTTACACATCACCACCATTTTTATGAGTGTCTTATCACCATCTTTATGTGTTTTAAACCCTTGTTGTCACTTAATGGCAGCACCAAGATAGAAAAAGAGAAGAAGGAACATGCAAGGCAACACGGGATGATCAGGACAGAAATTAGCGGGGCTGAGATTGCAGAAGAGATGGAGAAAGAGAGGAGATTCTTCCAATTGCAGATGTGTGAGGTTAGTGCCGCTAATACTTAATGTTTTATTTGACTAATAAATCCCTTAGCATGCTTGACGTATATAAAACATGCAACATAGGAAGTGATGTAACAATGCAGTCGACGATTCATGCAATAGATAGTCATGCATTCCATTTTGGTACGATGGTGTGGTTTGTTCTGTGATGGTTTGCTTTTAATGATGTTCTACTTTGAAGTGTCTAACATGATGAAAGAGATGGATCACAGTAGGAGCTTCAGAGTTGGATTGCAGTTTCACGCTGCTTGAAGCTGAGCTGGATTTGTATTCCTTGCGTTTACAGTATCTCCTCAAAGTCAACGAGATCAAGATCAAGAAGGGTGTGGATCTGCTGCAGAACCTCATCAAGTACTTCCATGCGCAGTGCAAGTAAGATGCACACTAGATTTTTTATGAGCAAATGTAGCAGGTTGCAAGATAATTGTGGGTTGATATTTTTCACTAGATTTGTGGTACATGTATCCACATTCTGTATGTTTACTGGCTTTCTCTGCAGTTTCTTTCAGGACGGTCTGAAAGCTGTGGACAACCTGAAGCCTTCCATAGAGAAACTGGCCACAGATCTGCACACGGTGGGAACCTCAGCAGCTCCAGGACTTCATATATACATTTATATAAAAGTCATGTATCTGAATGTTCTCTCTTTATTCCTTTTCTCACATTTTCCCCCGATGTTTCCTCTGCATCAGATAAAACAGGTGCAGGACGAGGAGAGAAAGCAGCTTACTCAGTTACGAGACGTTCTCAAGTCATCACTACAGGTGGAACAAAAGGAGGTAACACATGCAGAAAAATGCAAAGCTGCTTTGACTTTCAGTCTCAAGGACCATGTTCAGTGAAATATCCCATTTTAATCTTCTTTGTTCTCTTTGGAAATCTGATTATATTTGGAATTAGCAATTCAACTGATTTGATTAGGAGCACAATCGCAATAATGTGAAGTTAACACTGGTGTTACCAAGGGAATCGGTTTTAACTGATCCTAGCCCTGCAGGGAGTAAACCATTAGATGTAATGCGAATTACAGCAGCTCCTAATCTCACCTGAAAATTGTTTTTTCTCTCCTCTGCTTCCTCCATCTTTTGTGAAACAAGTCTAGGAGAGTAAGTGGACTTTTTTAAAGAACCTTTTCTGTGGTTGTTTGCTTCCTGCTCACTATGTAGTTTGTTTTTATTTATTTTTTATGATGGATCATAATCGTTGTTTATTTAAGTCACACTGCCTATGGATAATTCCTGTGCTGTTTTAGTTGAATGAGTACAGCCGTTGTTCTTCTCTTCCATTATCCTGTTGGCTGTGTGTGCCTGCTGATAACGGCATGCACAAATAAAAAAAAATTAAATCCCTGTCAACAGCCATCAGAAGTCATTTTCCATTTCTCATTGTGTTTCCCTGAAAGGAAGTGACATCATTGGCCTTTGTTTGGTCTTTTTCTGTGGAGCTGCAGTGACACTGCTGTCAAACCTCAAGAGCTAAACGGACTAAAATGCTAAGGCTAAGGAAAGCGGTCGTTCTTTTTTTTTGTTTTGTTTGCAGACCCAGATTTTATACGCTTCTCATTTTGTTGATAAAAAGCATACAGACCCACAGGAGCCATTGTTCTCTCTATTGCCTCCACTGATGAAGGGCTAGAAGCAGATTCATTTACTGGTCTTATAGCTCCCACTTGACTGCAGTGTCAATTCCCTAAAAAAGTCCCAGTCCTGCTTTTTGTATTGTTTTGTGTTTGTGTTTTTTATTTGTTTGCATGTGTTTGTGTTTTCCCAGGATTCCCAGGTGCGGCAGAGTACCACATACAGCCTGCACCAACCGCAAGGCAACAAGGAACATGGCACGGAGCGTAGTGGGTACCTTTACAAGAAGAGTGACGGGTGAGATTTCCACTTTGTTTTTATAGATCACTGTAGTTTTAAGAGGCTTTGCGTATTTATGTAGTTGGAGCTCTAAATTAAATCATATTGGTGTTCCCACAGTCCTGAAAAACCTGGGATTTTTGTGGTGAAATTTAATCAGATCTTAATCAGAAATATTGTGAAAAATCCTGAATCGTAATTATTTTGTTTGTAATAAAATTAACAAATCAAATGAACCAGCCAATAAAATATAGACAATGATACAAGAGAGAAGTTTTAATAAATGGACATCAGGGTTTTCCTCAAACTTGCACTAAATAAAACATTTTGGATAATTTATATAATTAATAATTTAATAATTGCAGCCTATAGCTTAATAGGTTAGAGTTTGAATATTTTAAATGAACATGCCATTTCATTTTCATAATAATTACCAAATGTATACTTTCATTTATATGCTTATAGTTTGAAAGGCCATGCAGATTTTGCTACCAGCCCTTGCAAAATCATGTAAATGTTCTGAAATTTTGTAAAAATTCTGTATAAATGTGTGAGATTAACCTGATATGACTGTACTTGAATGAAACTTTCTTGTAAATTATTTATGACATGAAATTTCTATAAAAAAAAAATATATATATATATTAACACCCTCTAATCTAATCTCCCACAGTCCTTATTATGAGTGGGAGTCTCTAAAACCACACTTACTCTTCCAACGAACATTACATGACATCTCACACTCTGCTTCATCCCCTCTTGTTCCATGAGCTCTTGTTTTCGGGCATTACAAACGCTGGAGCCAATTGCTTGAACTGACCAAGGCTTTAGGTTTTTCACACTGATCTCATATTCAGGAGATGTTGGACAGGAAAGCTGTCTACTTCATGGCTTGGACTGGCTTCAAGGCAGTCTTGAGTTATAGCAGCAGTGTTAATGTTTAATATATGTTCTATGAATGACTTTTATTTGGATTTGATATACATATTAAAGCTGCAATAGGCAGACTCAGAAAATACGCCTTATTCCTGCAGTGCTCTACTTTCTGTCCTAAGCATAGACTGCATAGAAAGATGAATGGAGCTGCCAATTTTCTTTTTTGGGATTTTTTGCAGAATTTGCAGCGTAGTCTCACATAGCCAAATTTGTCTCCACAATTTGTTAGTGATGTACAAGCACTGTAGATAGCTCTGGCACCCTTCAATAGTGTTCTGGAACAGTAGTAAACATTATCTGGGTTGTTTGGATAGCATTTCATAGCACTGAATGCAACATGCTGCCATAGAGAGAAGATGTTTTTGTTGTATTATTAAAGTGACTCAATCCGTACAAAAGAAAGCAGAACACAGAAGAATGAGTGTGTGTCTAACTTGCCATTTTCAGCATGCAGTTGCAGGATCTTTCATGCAGTGAAGTGAAATTTCAGAGTGAATAGGTAGCAAAAGGAAGGAGAATGACAATCCTGCCATGATGCAACAGAAACCAAAAAAAGAAGGAATGTTCGGGAGATATACTCCTGGAGTCTTGACAGTGATTGGTTGTTGCAGCTGTCAGTCATCCTCTTTTACACCCTCCCTCTCTCTGAAAATATCAAAGGGTAAACTCTTTCCATCTCACAGGTTTGACTTTCTAAAATCTGCAGACAGAGGAGGTTCAGAAGGTCTGGTTTCTTGTCAGGCCACGTGAATTATAACACACTGAAAGGTTATTATGGAATCTCTGCACGATTACTGCCTACTGAAGCTTTAACATCTGTGTTGCAGGTTGAGGAAAGTGTGGCAGAAGAGGAAGTGCACAGCGAAAAATGGATACCTCACCATCTCACATGGCACAGTAAGCAAACGGCAACTCCTCAACCTTCACCTCAAAGTTTAGGAATTTTATTTTTAGCATCTGAAAGAAGCAAAGTGGTTGTTCTAATTAAAACATATGCACGCTCATATTCATGCACATGAACAGACACTTAAATAATCTTTGCCATCTTAGCCATATTCCGCCTCATTGCATCCTGGCTCCGTGCCGTCTCCCTCGCTGGTCATTATCTTCACCCATTAGGCATGAATGTATTAACAGCGAGCAGCAGAGAGCGGAGACTAGATTCAGGATTTAAAACTCTCGTCACGTCGCTGCCTCAGTCAGGCCTCTGTTGGTTCCCTTATAAAGTTTTAACTCCTCTCACACTCAGTTGCAGCTTATCAGATGTTTCATTTGGCTCTGGGACCAGTCTGATATGGTCAAACAAAAACCTCTTTGCTTATTTATGTTGTTGTCATTATTCCCCCTCCCTCTTCCTCCTTTGGCAGGCGAACAGACCACCAGCTAAACTCAACCTGCTCACCTGCCAGGTGAAACACAATCCAGAAGAGAAGAGGAGCTTTGACCTCATCTCTCGTAAGTTTAGCCTTCTGTCAGTACTTTATACTTTCTTTTACCGTCTTTTGGCAGCTTCTTCTCTCTGGTCTATAATCTGTGTTCTTTGCTCTCAGATGTCTTATTTTAATTAGCTCTGTTCATCACAGGCAGCAGCAAGCCTTGATTTATTATACACAAGTGTGGATTTTAGATATCTCTTTCAATTTGTGATGCAGCTAGTTTCTGTTTTTCAATAATAAACGTGTCTAGCACATTTTTATATAATTAAACACAGATAAATAATGTATGTGGAATGGTTTATGGGTTATGGGATGAAATAGGACTGCTTTAGGTTAAGGATATAATACAGCACTGTGCAAAAATCTCAGGCCACTTTTGCCCAATTTCTATTTCTCAGTCTCTGTATTAGGATACAACAAGAGAATACAGGGAAATATTGTGCACAGTTTTAAAACCTAAAAAAAATGTGCCAAATGACTTCCATAGACAACAGAGATCTGTATTCCCGTGAGAAAAAGTAGTTGAAATAGTAAGAAAAATTTGACATATACTGAATGAAACCTGTTCTGTTTCTTTTCTGAAATTCTTATTCTTATAATGTTGTTCTTATATATCAGTTATATCACATTTTGGAGACTGAGAAATGCAAATATACATTATAATTTGCCATTATAATATAGCTAAAACAACAAACCCACAGGCAGCCCCTGATTTTTGCACAGTACTATGTGTAGCTTTTTTCCATTAAAATATCTTTAAATAAATAAATAAATAAACTCTAGGCTTGTGTTATATTTTTGTGGCATGATGGCTAGTGTATTTGACTATTTATGTGCCATTATACAACATGGTAATCCAGTATATATTTAATTTATAGATATATTTCAATACTAGAATGTCCTCTTGAAGAGTTTATAAATGTTGATCTGAGGACTCTTTGGTTGTAAAAAAAAATGTAAAAGATGACGAAAATAATGAAACAAGATGAAAATGGCATAAATAATGAAACAATGAAATGATGTAAAAGACGAGACAAGAAAAATGATGTAAGAGATGTCAAAAATACTGTGAAATAAAGCCTTTAGAGTTGCTGGGTTAACATCAGAGGAGTTGATAAAAATGTATATCTGTGGTTTGGTTCTTCTTTTGGTCTCAAGTTGAAAAAAACTGGGAACCACTGCTTTAACACGTTATCCATGTGTGAACATGATTTCTGCC
Organism: Sphaeramia orbicularis; assembly: GCF_902148855.1. NCBI lineage: Eukaryota > Metazoa > Chordata > Actinopteri > Kurtiformes > Apogonidae > Sphaeramia > Sphaeramia orbicularis. Next base: position 21,534,704 of record NC_043978.1, on the reverse strand, counting down.
TGAGTCACATCAGATGGATTTTCATCAGTCATGGCAGAGAGAACAGCAATCTCCCACGCTACTTCACAGCATCACCAAACTACATCTTTTGTTATTGTTTTGATTCGGAGACCAAAATTTACTTCGAGTTTGTTGAAAGTTAGCTCAAGTTCTGCACTGATAAGCGATATCAGCTACATTATCAGCCAATGGAGATATAATGTTGAATAAAAGTGTCCTTGGTTATTTGTCAGTGGTTCCCATGTGCAGACACTGGAGAATTTAGTTTGTATTCAGCTGTGTATCCTCAGTCTGACCTGTTGTTACATCATGTTAGTGACATTTTGTAGAGTTTAGAACATGGGTGTCAAACTCACGCCAGTTCAGGAGCCTCATACTACCAAATTTGGCCTGAAGTCGGCCAGGTCGGTAAAATAATAACATAATAACCCATAAATAATGACAACTCCAAACTCTTCTGCATGTTTTACAGTGAAAAAAGAAAATGACATTATGAAAATGTTTCCATCTACAAACTATCCTTTAAAAAATGTAAATAATATGAACGACATGAAATTTCTAAAGATTTTAACAATGTTATGCCTCAGTTTATCATTTACACATAGGCATTACAATCAGATCACAGTGGATCTTCTAAAACACAAAACATTTAGTAACAGGCATTATATTGTTAAAATCGCACTTTTCTTTCTTTCAGGTTGTTTATATTTGTTCAGGTTTTTTGTGAAAGGACAGTTTGTAAATGTAAACATGTCATGTAATTTTAATTTTTCTTTTACACTTAAAGAGGAAAAGTTTCAGTGGTCATTATTTATAAGTTATTATGATAGTACACTGGTCTGACCCATGTGAGTTGTACTGTATGTGGTCTCTGAACTAATGATTGTTAATTTTTTCAGTGTAAGGTTTGCATTTCACAAATTCATCCCATGGGCCTGGATTGGACCCTTTTGGTAGTCTTTAGCTTTATGTTTGACACCATTGGTTTAGAGTCTTTAATTGACCTTTTTGATCAAGGCTGATTTCTGTCCTTTTCAACTTTTTATTATAGATGACAGAACGTATCACTTTCAAGCTGAGGATGACCAGGATTGTCAGATGTAAGTGTCAGTTCCTTCCTTCCTTTACATGTGTGTTAAGTCTTGTGTTTAAGTGCATCCTGTTTACCGCCTCCTCCACTTTCCACACACTTCCCAGCTCACACCATGTCAGACATTTAGCCTTGTCTTTACCTCCACCTCTTGCACATTAATCCTGCCTTTTCCCCTCCCTTTTTTTTTTAGCCCCTCTAATTTTTCTTCCTCTTCCTGCTCCCATTCCAACCTCTCAACCTACTTTCTCCTCCTGCCATACCTCTAATTCATGTTTACTCACTGTCTCTCCTTCCCTGTCTCCTCTATTATTTTTTTTTCCAGCTGGATCTCAGTGTTGCAAAACAGTAAGGAGGAGGCGCTGAACCAGGCCTTTAAAGGGGACCAGCATGTCGGCGAGAACAACATAGTGCAGGAGCTGACCAAGGCGATCCTGGGCGAGGTCAAGAGGATGACGGGAAATGACGTTTGCTGTGACTGCGGAGCGCCAAGTGAGTGGCATGTGACAGATGATATAACCTCAACCTGTGATTTTTCTAAATCCAATATAACGGACATTAACTCTGACAGTTTTCCAAAACATACCACACATTTCTAGACAGATATTCCATCTTCTACGCAACATTTGGTTCCTATTTATTTAATTATCATATGAAAACCAGCTTGCACAGACATAGTATTTGCGTAAGTAATCCATCATAGTGTCTGATAATGCGATTGTTTTGAAAGCTGTTCGTAGTTGCACCCAGTGAACTCAGATATAGTAGATTTCCAAGTCAGTTACTCTGCTTTCAAATTAAAAACTCATATTTTTCCCCAGCATCTGTGTTTTCTTACCATTTATCTTCTGAGTTATATCTTCTGTGTAATACAGTGCATCATAAGCTGTATTTACAGAAAACTCATATCTCAGATGATTGGTCATTTCAATATAGGGATGTGCATCGGCAAAAACTCTGAAATACAAAGTCAACAGTGGCTATGATTCAGTGTGCTACAAATATAAAAAAATATTTAAAAAAGCATAATACTGAGATACAATAAGCAAGCATTACTCATTTTTAAAAAGCAGCCACTGTATGAAGACCACACCACCATAAGGCTTAAAAAAAGCAGTACAAAGAAAAGTACTATTTGGTTCCACAGCTTCAGTATGGTTAGGTATAGTATTTAGAAAGCTCAAACGAACAAGAATCAAAGATAGAAACACATGCGCTACACATTCATGGTCACATTATTAGGTACAATTTGCTAGTACCAGATGTACCTAATAAAGTGGCCTTCTGCTTTAGCTCATCTACTTCGACGTTTGACATGTTGTGTGTTGAGGGACACTTTTCTGCTTACCTTGGTGGTTATTTAGTTTACTGTTACCTTTCTATCTTCTTAAACCAGTCTGGCAATCCTCTGGCATCAGCAAAGCATTTTCACTCAAGAGAACTGTCACTTGCTGGATACTTTCTCTTTTTCAGACCATTCTCTGTAAAGATGGTTTTGTGTGAAAATCCCAGTAGATCAGCAGTTTCTTAAATACTCAGACCAGCGTCTGAGTCTGGCACGAGTTATTGCCATCAACTTTCTTCTACATTCTGATGCTCGGTTTCAGCTTCAGCCAGTTCTATTGATAATTTCTACATGCTTAAATGCACTGACTGGCTGCCATGGTTCAGTTATTGCAATAAAAATTTCTGCAGGAATACTTGCACGTAACTGTTCATTTAAAATTGATTTATTGTGTTTTTGGGCACAATACAGTATCACAAAATATTAAACTATGTTATCAAGTATAGCGATATTTTCTTATGTGCCTTCAGTTTGCATCACTGACATGGTTGTATTGTTAAAACTTGATTCTGGTGCCTGTATTTTTCAACAGAAAGCTGATTGTTGGTGCATAAGTTTGCATTACATTAGCAGCCCATTACATATGAAGACCAGACCTGCTGCGTATGTGGGCGTGTGCTTCACCTGCTGCTTCAGTTTCCTCAGACTGGTCGGCGCTCGGAATGTAAACTGTAGTGACTTACAGATTTCTTTTGGTACATTCAGTATGTCTAAAACACACAAATCATCCCTATTATAAAAACTGATGATAAATAGAGTGATCTCCAGTTGTAGGTGTCCTGTCAGCAGTTTCACAGTCTCCCTTTTATCATTATGGTCTGTGGGGAAAACGCTTCAGGGGATTTTTCCACTGCAGTGTAGCAAGTGGACATCGGAGGAAATGATGACAGTTCTGAACGGTGCTGCCGTATTCAGTTCTCCTAATGCATTCATGATCACAGAGGATTGTTTTAAAAAAAAAAAGAAAAAAAAGTGGCTTGCAGAAGGTAGGAAGTTGGTGTGAAATGTGGCATGCAGCAGCTAGCAGTGATGTATTTGCATAGTTATGAGCTGAAGTATGTAGAAGCCTGGTATGGTCCTTGTTGGGGGAAAATGATAAAACTCTCTCAGACTGGAACCTGGGTCTATTTTACACATATTTACGCTGTCAGATACATGTAGTCATGGAATGATGGAATGTAGAAGTCATCCAATCATATTTCGTCAAATCCCATGAAATCTTTCTCTCGTATGCACGCGTGCTTTTCTCCATGCTGTACATTACCCACCATGCAGCAGAAACTAGGCCAGACTTGGTTACAGTTCAGCTTTGGTCACTTTGCTCTGACATTGTGCGCTGTGAGATAGTAAAACACCCCTTCAGGCAGCTATTAAATTTCCCGAGCCCACAGCTTTCCACAAGGACACATCAAAGTTGGCTCACGTGCTGCAGAAATGACTTTGGCCCAAGGACAGTGAGTCGGCTGTGGTCACGTCGCCTCCTCCTCCTCCTTCCTCACGCCTCTTCTCTCATCTTATAATGTATTTTAACTCTTTCTCTTTCCTCTCTCACAGATCCAACATGGCTGTCCACCAACTTGGGCATCCTCACGTGTATTGAATGTTCAGGGATCCACAGGGAGCTGGGTGTGCACTACTCCAGGATCCAGTCCCTCACTCTGGATGTACTCAGCACCTCAGAGCTCTTGGTAAGTTGATCACGACAGACATCTACTCATGGTGTCACCTCACATCCTGTTATTGTCAATTTGCAGTATTGATTGTGTGCATCAACCTCTAGGCAAGATAGAAATGAAGTAGAGCGCAGGTGTCAATCATATGGCCCGTGGCCCAAAATCGGCCGGCCAAAGGGTCCAATCCGGCACATTGGATGAATTTGTAAAATGAAAAATTGCACAGGAGATATTAACAATCAAGGATGTCGTTTCAGGGGTCACATACAGACCAATTCGATCTCAAATGGGTTGGACCAGTAAAACACTATCATAACAGTAGCAGTAGAGTTAAAAAAAAAAACTACCTGGTTTTCTGCGGGTCATTAAAAAACATTAAAAGTCATTAAATAAATTTTGTGAAAATTAAGGCCTTAAATGACATTATAAAGCATTAAATTTGATGTCCAGAGGCATTAGAAAATGAAATACACTTGATGGAAAGAAAGGATTGTTATTCACAATTTATTTTGATTATATAAACATTTAATAATTTTGATTGGAAGTACAGTGTGATGATTGACAGGCGGAACCCTTTAATTGGCTATTGTTTATGGCCAACACACGAAGTCACAACACTTGATGCTTGGAATGCAACGTGCTGTGAGTGTGCTCATGCTGTGGTGAAAGAGCAGAGGGAAAAATTATCAAATGTTGGAAAAATGGGAAAATGCAAGTTTCAGCAGAAGTGATTGGAGGAGGAACTATTCAGAACCTGGTTAAAGCTTGTCAGCAGTAAACTGTCATAAAACTATATATAAAACTATATCTGCAGTTGGTTACAGGCATTAAATTTGTTTAAAGTGGCACTACAAAGGGCATTAAAAAGCATTCAGTTAGATTTGCTGATACCTGTAGAAACCCTGAGTAACATTTTATGAAAATATTCACATTAACAAACTATACTTTGACAAAAAATGTGAATAACCTGAACAAATATGAACTAGAAAAGCACTTGGAGAGCGCAGACCTCCACCAAGGCAGATTTGTTCCTTGTGCCAGTATCAACATTTCTTGAAATTTTCATCCAAATCTGTCCACAACTTTTTGAGTTATCTTGTACACAGACAGACAGACAGACAAACAAACCAACGCCGGCAAAAACATAACCTCCTTCGTGGAGGTAACAATCTGAAATGTCTTAAGAGAAGTGCAATTTTAACAATTATTCTACCTGTTACTAAATGTTTTGTGTATTTTGTAGATCCACTGGGTTCTGTATGTTGTAATGCGTATGTGAAAATGATAAACTGAGACATAATATTGTTAAAATTACAATTATTTATAATGGACATCTCAGGTTGTTTGTTATTCACATTTTTAAGGAAGCTTTGTAGATATAAACAATTTCATAATGTAATTGAACTTTTTCATTGTAGTTATTGTACTGGTCCGGCCCACTTCAGATCATATTGGGCTGAATGCGGCCCCTGAACTAAAATGAGTTTGACACCCCTGAAGTAGAGGGAAGGAAATGAAAAGGAATAGAAACAAAAGCATCATCAGCAAGGAGATCCTACTGTGGAAAACCTCCACTCTCAGAATAGCAGAGATGTCATTTGGCTTTTCTAATCAATGTTTGGCGTTTAGATTTACTGCCTGCGGGATTAAATGCTTCCAGTCGTGATTGCTGTCCACAGTGTTAAAGACGCCAGTCGTGCTAACCACAATCAGACGGGCGTAGCGCTGTCATAAAGCTCCACGCACACAGTTCAGGATCTCTGCCATGCACTTGATAGAGGTGTGGGCTGAACTGATGACTTTTAAATGGATGTTTGAAAAGGTTGCATGCGGTGCAGGAAATGGCGCGTACTCTAACTGGTGTGTATAACTTTATGTCTCTGTGTGTGTGTGTGTTCAACAGCTGGCCAAGAATGTGGGGAATGCGGGCTTTAATGAAATCATGGAGGCTTGTTTAAGTGCCGAAAATGTGGTGAAACCCAACCCAGGCAGTGACATGTAAGTCACCCCTCCATTCTCTCCTTCACACTCCATATCCTCCCTCTGACCCCGACACCCACCTCCTTTTCTTCTACCGCCTTCTCACTTGTCTCGCTTTAGACACGCACAGGGTTTCTGCAGGTTGTTGAACTCTATAATCCAATAACCTGATCATTTCATCATGGTCTTACAATGTCTCAGTATGGTCCCAGCTCTGATGAAGTTGTACTGATTCTAGATGATACACAGGTGAATTATTGTGCCACTTTTAATCTCTCACTATTTAAATTCATTTGCAATTATATTTTAAAAAATTGTTATTGCTAGGGGTGTAAGAAAATATTGGTTCTGCAATATATCACGATATTTCATTTCACAATACTGTATCGATATTAAAAAGGACTGTATTGATATTTTTAGGTATTTATTCAAATGCCGATATGGCAGAGGTTCTTTTTTTTTGTTTTGTTTTGTTTTTTGTTTATATTTTATTTATTATTATTTAACACTTTTTAATTAAATAATGGTCATTCCTTTGTTAGGATTGCACAAAAATAATGTCATGATGTTAATTATGAACTAATAAAATAGGAACATTTGAACAAGATCTTAAACTGTAACATTTGTAAAACATAATTTAAGTTGTAACAGAGGAAAATTTTGTGATATAGCATTAGATCCTGTTCTGATCAAATAAAAATGTGTTTAGTGTTTGTGTGTCCGGTGTAATTCCATTCTTCCAGGAAATAATCTTTTAAAAAAAGAAACAAAACCAATAAGAAATTGCCTTTTTAACTGTATTGTGATATATCGTATCGTGATCCTATTGTCATTTGTATTGCATCGCCAGATTCTTGCCAATACACATCCCTAGTTATTGCTGTCGAGCAGATTCTAAATTAAGTGGAGGTTTTTAATTTGAATATAGCATACACAATAGCTATGATGCAAATTATTGATATTAGGCTTAATAGTATTTAAACAATTTTTCCCACTTTCAGGTATGTAGATTATTTTATTAATGCTACTTTTAAGCAGTTGCTCCATTCAGTAATCCAAACGAAAACAAAAATGATCCAAAAATCAGTAGAATGTCATGAAATGAACACTGTTACCGAAACAGGCTATTGAAATTAATCCATGAACGTTAGTGATCACAGGTAACCAGATAACATGTGAAAATTCAGAAAGAGTTTTGAGCAGTTCCTAATTAAAACATAACGTGCTGTGCAGTTTTAATACCCCTCGGACAGAATGGACAGACAGATGACAAAACAATTGCAATACCCCTCTGGCCAGAGTTGGCCGAGGGGTAAAAACAGTGGAATATTGAGTCGAATTCTTGACAATAGTCTACAAGGGGTTAATTACTGTATGAGTTTGTCATATGCCGTACTGTACCTAACAGCTGTAACACTTCAAATACCAGCAAATTATATAATACTCTTCATAGTTAGATGCGTGCTATGCAGTATTGAGAGCAGATCCTTCTAACAAATATCATAATAAATATAGTTTCTGTTTCATTTTAAAAAGGAAGCGAATATTTAATTTCCGTGTCTCTTCATACTTAAGTTCTACTTTTACTATATTGCAGTTTGTACAATAAACATTGTTTACATTCTGCAACTGTCATTTTTTGTGTTCAAACTAACCCCACAGTAATCAAAGCTTACATCACATAGTTGATTAAATTAAAATGATTTGACACTGAAAGTACCCCTGACACTAAAATAAGCCACAAATATATTTAAAGGCTGTCATACAAAAAACAAAAATTATGGTGTTAAGTCGAACCACTTGAATTGTGCAGATTTCTGGTCATGCTGCCAAGTACTAACACAGTCACTTTAAATGTGCCTTTGAGAAAAACGTATATTAATCACACTGTAACAAAACCACAAAGTGAAACAAAGAAGCACTAAAATAGATGCATTTCTGCTTAAGTGACACTCGTTCACACAGTTGCACGTACGCAGCCTCTGTGAGTAAAATGGGATTCAGTGTCTTTCCATTAACACTTTGACATGTGGACAGGAACTGGGGATTGAACTGTTAACATTCCGGTTTGTGGATGAGCCACAGTAGTCTGTATTCAATCTGTGCAGCCTGGTCAGAGTCAACTAGATGGTGTGTTAGTTAATGTGGCATCTTCTCTCATCAAGTTCAATAAGAGCATATAGTGAACATTAGGGATGTAACAATTACTGGTATGACAATAAACCGCGGTAAAATTAACTATGGTTAGTATTACCGTTTAAATTCAAATTATCACAATAACTGTGTTTGATTACCGCACTTTGAAAACTCACAGTACTGCTCATCCCCTGGAGAAGCAGCAGCATTCCAGGTGTGCATGCCAGTTTGCAGTGTTTGGCCTCTGAAAACATGGCTGAAGGCACCTGCAGTATTTGTTGAGCAAGAAAGCTCTGCAAAGGAATAATTTAAGTTTTACAAGGAAGGTATTTTTATCACAGTTTTCTGAAAGCAAAACCATGATTAATTCAATTTATTCCCCAGCATAGATAGATAGATAGATAGATAGATAGATAGATAGATAGATAGATAGATAGATAGATAGATAGATAGATAGATGACATTGTGGGTAGCTGCACTCTCATTGGCTGATGCTCTGGGTAGCTGCACTGTCGTTGGCTGACGTTATGTGACGCAGCGCTCTCATTGGCTGATGATTTGAGACACTGCGCTCTCATTGGCTGACGTTCTGTGACGCAGCACTCTCATTGGCTGGCATTCTGTGACGCTGTCCTCTCGTTGGCTGACGTTCTGTGACGCTGTCCTCTCGTTGGCTGACGTTTTATCACGCTGTGCTCTCATTGGCTGGCGATTTGTGATGCTGTGCTGTCATTGGCTGACGTTGTGTGACGCTGCGCTCTCATTGGCTGACGTTCTGTGACGCTGCGCTCTCATTGGCTGACGTTCTGTGATGGTGCGCTCTCATTGGCTGACGTTTTGTGACACTGCGCTGTCACTGGCTGGCGTTCTGTGACGCTGCGCTGTCATTGGCTGACCTTCTGTGACGCTGCGCTCCCATTGGCTGACGTTCTGGGAAGTCACATCGTTCCAACCACAGACCTCTGCCAAGACAGATCAGCCCCACCCCCCCACCCCCAGATCACCACCACAATTTAATAATTTGTTCCTTGTGCCAGTATCAACATTTCCTGAAAATTTCCTCAAAATCCTTCCATAACTTTTTGAGTTATCTTGCTAACAAACAAACAGACAAACCACGATGAAAACATAACCACCTTGGCAGAGGTAATAATTACGCACCTTTTATAAAATCCAGTTATACTTTTTCTACTTAATGCTGCTGTTTTGCCTAATTTTGTATTTTGAGTCACACACACATTTGCTCAAAAGCCAAAAAACAATATATTCTGCAATTCGAGTCGTAACTGAGCAGCTGCCTCTTCTCATCTCTCACCAGGCAGGCGAGGAAAGACTTCATCACAGCCAAGTACACCGAGAAGCGTTTTGCCAGGAAGAAGTGTCCGGATTCAACGTCGCGGCTCCATACGTTGTGTGAGGCAGTGAAGGCCCGGGATATTTTCTCCCTCATCCAGGTGTACGCCGAGGGAATCGACCTCATGGAGCCCATTCCTCTGGCCAACGGACACGTCAGTACACACTATATTAACCCTGCATCATGTTTGAGACTTCAATGGTGTCATTTAAATGTGGGGTACGAGATCTTAGAAAAACGGTTCGAGCAAGCTACATTTTGAAAAGACACAATTCAAAAGTCCAAACCCCTTTCTTCAGACATTCCCCGGAAGCCACGCCTCCAAAGTACTGGCACGCACAATGCTTGTTCCTGAGGGCTCACGAGTGCTGCACCCCCGGCTCCAGCGGCCTCAACTCCGGCTCCATCCCCGATCCATGCTCTTACAGAACAGCCCCAGTTCATACCTATCTGGCTAATGTTACATTTCCTAGTGATTTATGTCAGTGACAAAACAGTTTGTCGGTGAACTTTCCATCCTAATGTAACTAATATAGCCAAGCTCTGGCTCTGGCTTCGTTTCCTGTACAGTTGCTCCAAGCCTTTGAGAACGCATGATTCATGCACAAAGGGGGGGGGGGCAAATGGCAGTTGAGTTTGATAGACATATCACCATTCAATGATTTCGATTTCGTGCTTAAAATGATTAGATGGTGTTTTTTTCAGTCCTGTCTGTTCCACGGGTGACAAAGTTTTTTTTTTTTTTTCATTTTTGTTAGAGGATTTAATTAATTGGTTGTGAAGGGGATTTTAAGCAATATAGTAAAAAATGCTCCAGGAAAACATCTCGCACCCCACCTTTAATACACCATATCCTACGTGCTTTTCTGTCATGGTTCGACTGATAGGTTGTGTAACACTTGTGTTGTGACGTCTTCCTACCATCACCTCACATTCCCATCAATCTTTTTCTTTCAGGAACAAGGGGAGACAGCGCTTCATTTAGCAGTCAGACTGGTCGATAGAACTTCTCTTCATATTGTTGACTTCCTCACACAAAACAGGTAAACACAATGAGAAAAACAGAGGGCCTGACTCTTTTCTTGTACACACAATTCGGTGTAAGCGCATCAAACGCAGCGATCGATTGTTAGAGCTTATTAGTTGAAAATATATTAGATTTTGTGCCGGTCCAATTTAAACACAAGCCAGACGATGGTACATGTCATGTACACAACAACACAGACTCTTCACACTAATACACAATTTATTAAGAGTTGAATTGCCAAAAGAAATGAACATCACGTCTCTATGGTTGAGGTGCTGGGATATTGAAATGAAACGTATGTTATGTTAAGTGGAATAGACTGGAGTTGATTTCTCTTTGTTCAGTTACTTCAACAGTTTCAGAATGAATTTACATTATTGTCTGTATATTATTATGAACGCCAGGGATGCACCGATCCAACATTTTACTGATTCTATTCTAGTGTGAAATTAATAATCAGTGTCTCACTAAGTGTAACATATTGGGATCATACGATGAAGTTTGACTTTGAATGGTGCTGTCTGCCTTTGTAAAATAAAATGTAACTCATAAATACTAATTCCTAAATAAACACAATAGAAATAAAACACTAGCACCTTTTTAAAGCCATTGTCACAGAACCCAATCCAGTTTATTTCTAAAGCACATTTAAAAGGAGTGGTATTTTGCTTTTTTAAATGGAATTATGCATTTTAAAACATTTCCCTGTGGTCTACATAAACTGTAAATGCTATGCTTGGGTCTGAATTCTTCATTAATTCAACTCCACAGGTCCATCTTCAACCCTATTTCTGAGTAATGACACCAGAAAGGTCATTTTGAGCGCTGGCCCTTTAAATGCAAATGAGCCACTTCAAGCCCCACCCCCTCCAAGTTGTTGACCATGCTGCTCTGTCTTGTTCAGCCACTTGTATTTGTAAATACAACCAACAACTGAACATTTTAGGTAATCGGCTCAAAGTTTGGACATATTTTCAGTATGGACTACAACTGCTGCTGCTGACAAACAATTATGGCGTACTCATAGAAATCTTCATCGGAAGTCTTTCTAGTAATTGATAAAAATAAAAACTTACTAATAAAAAATATATGGTGAGTTGACAGAGACAATCACAATACATAAAAGACATGACAATCTCTCAAGCTGAAATTGAAGCACTGTGGTACTGTTTGTCTTTCAAATGTTCATTGTGGTCAGTTTCAGATGTCGCAGCTCCTTCATAATTCATAGTTTGAGTTCTTGTTTGTTCAGTATTAATTGTTAGCCTTCTAAATCCAAGCTGGACTGACTGTACATATCCTGACCAAGGAAAATAAAATTCTCACTTTGTGCAGTAATCTACACCTGGCTTTTCTGCCTCCGTCCATAATAATATACATTATATAGACTAAATGTCATCTAAAATTAACATTTATTTTGCAACATTGTATAGCAAACTATTACATGATCAAAAACAAATTCATTTTAGCAAAAAAAATGTCTGTTGTGAATGTCTGGGTTCGTCAGAAATTTGTGATCTTAAAATGACGTCACGCCTTGTCGAATCAAAGTAAAAGAAAATGGCAACTGATGCATCTTAAATGAAAGAGACCACATGTTTAATTGAATCATTGGAGGTAAATAGCATTAAGTGTTTGAGGATGAACAATAGACGGTGATCCCTGATTCTGATGTGGTCTCTGCCTGACTGTGTGTCCTACCAGTCTGAATCTGGATAAGCAGACGGCCAAAGGCAGCACCGCTCTGCATTACTGCTGCCTGACTGACAACAGCGAGTGTCTGAAACTGCTGCTGCGAGGGAAGGCCTCCATAGACATCGGTAAGAAAACAGAAAACACTCAGCAGCTGGTGACTGCTGTGGTGCTTTCACTGTCCATTTCTTCCTCTTTGATTATCTTTGTCTTCCTTGTTCCTTTTCTTTTATTCTCATACACCCCCCTCCCCCCTTTGGGCCGAGTCTTGCAGGTGTAGTTCCCACAGGTGCAGGCTTTTCCAACAGACTGTGGCGAACTCTTTCTCACAGGGCTAATCTTTTTGCATCAACAAAACACCCAGATTACAGATACAGCAAGAGGGAGGACACATAGAATTGTTTAGTGTGGGAAATGGTCTAATTACACATTTCTTACTGAAAGAAAATGGGCTGTGTGTTTGTGTTTATGCGGCATGTGGATACAGCAGTGATTATATGCTTGTGCTGTGTTTCCCTTCCAGCTAATGAGGCTGGGGAGACACCACTGGATATCGCTCGGAGGCTCAAACATCTACAGTGTGAGGAGCTGGTGAGCTCACTGTGTTTATTTTTTTGGCTCATGCCTGCAGAGAAATCCCTTCCTGAAACTGTACTCGTATGCCGTCACTCATTTATGTTTATGTGTACAGTTGAACCAAGCGCTGGCAGGGAAATTCAACGCCCACGTTCACGTTGAGTATGAATGGTGCCTGCAGCATGAGGACTTGGATGAGAGCGACGAAGATCTGGATGAGAAGGTGAGGGGGCTGTGACTAGAATGAAGTTTTATCTTTAACCCTTTATGGGGCAAGCGACTATTTTTGGTAATTTCCACACACATTACAAGACAGTGACATCAACAGTTACAGTGAGGACAGTGAGTCAACAATCTCAGGTTCAGTGTGGTCTACAGGGTCTGTAAGGTCCACCTCTGCATGAACAGTGAGTGCACCTGCTTTGTTAGGTACCATGTAGTAATGGTACTAATGTAAGGGATGATGTTCAAAGGGATAATGTGGATGTTGGCAGGTGTCTGGATCAGCACTTATGTTCTAAAATTGATGTTCTAATGTTCTAAAATACATGTTCCTTTCACATTGCATGCATGTTTCTTGTATTTTTAATATATTGTTGTTGTCGGGCAGAAACCTCTTATGTCCAAAACGGTTATTTTTCAGGAAACTGGTAAAACAATGTATATTCTAAATAAATGAATGGAGTTAAGAGATGTAGTCACAGGCCATTTTCAACACTTTTCATTGGTGAAATATTTCTAAAACTGGCAGGTCAACGTGAAGACTGACTAATAGAATCGTTTTATGAAAAAACAAAAAAAAAAGACCAAAAATGGACTTATGAGGTTTCCACCCAACAGCGACGACATACCGCTTGGATTTATTTATTTATTCATTCATTCATTCCTTCATTCATTCATTTATTTATTTATTGCCACATATGGGCAAAGGACCAAATACGGTTACTTCATCGGCCTTTCATTGGAGTTTCTACATGACAAAAATCTTTGAAAAATTTCTCAAAAGTAATAGTCTTGTTATGTCCTCCAATAACACACTGAGGTTTAAATTTAGAATTTTAGAGTATTTCTATGAGCGCCCTTTAAAGGGTTAAAGAGAGTTTTAAAAAAGTAAAGTGAAGCAAAGTATTTTAGCAGCTCTTAGAGGCTGACGAATCTGGAAAAACAACCTTAACATTGCATCTCATATTTCCTGGTTATTTTTCTTTTTTTGTGACTATTGCCTAAATCTGTTTTCCAGCCGAGCCCTCATCGCAGAGACGAGCGTCCCGTCAGCTGTTACACCCCCAGCAGTAACTCCCACCTCGCCAAGGACAAGCAGCGAGCCTACATGCCCAACCTGGTCAACAATGAGACCTACGGCACCATCCTCAGCACAAATCCACCCCAGCCCGGAATGCCCTCCACCACCTCTGCACCGCCCCTGCCCCCAAGGAATCTGGGTAAGTTCAAACAAGAAAAAACATCAGGACGAGAATAACAGACAAAGGTTTATAGCATTGGAAAGTAGTGGATGAATGTAAGTACTGCACTTGTACTTGAGTGTACTTTGAGGACAAATTTGAAGTACTTGTACTTCACTCAAGTATTTCCACTTCATATTACTTTATACTTCTACTCCACTGCACCTCAGAGGCAAGTGTTTACTTCACTACTTTTGTCTGACATCCTCGTTCTCTCCTGTGAAAACCCTGTCTCCAAATGTCTTGATTTTGAAGGTTTTTGATTAAACTAAAGAATGAAATGTTCTTTTATCGGTTGAATTTTAAATCCTCCTCCTTTGCCTTAAGCTGTGTAAATTTTTAAAAAATGTATAGACACAAAGCTGAAAAAAGGCCTGTTTTTCTGAGCTCAGGACAGTGACACTACAAATATATGCTGATCTTGTAGAGCGTGATGCATTGCTGTAGATTAAACCCAACTTTCCCAACTAGGGGGAGACCCAAAAGTGGGTTGTGGACTCTGCTTCTTATTGCTTTCAGTAAAATCTCCTGTCAGACTTTTATCGTGATATATGTGAAAGTCGTGCAGTCGTTGGTGGTCGAAACCAAAATTTGATTGAAATAAGATTATAGGTGAGATATATCGCAAATGTGACCCAGTGTGAGTTATGGATTTACAAAAAGAGACAGAACCAAAACTGTTCTTGTTTAAAACCGCTAGTTTTGTCAGATACACACAATTGTACTGTATTACAATTGGCACTATATAAATAAAATTGAACTGAGACTGAATTATTATTTTTTTCTCATTAGAGTTTTGTTTATCTTTTACTTAAAAACTCACAGTGTTATTGACCCCATGTTTACGAACCTGTTTTGTTTTTTTTAATGTACATTTGGTTTGACATCTATAAAATGTTGTTGCAACTCCATGACCACAGTTCCAAAGGCAGACGAGTTGAGAACCACTGGATTAAACTACCAACAGCATATAAAGGACTAACATGTAAAGTGCAACATGCTCTTTAATGCAGAAGTACTGTGAATCAAAACTATTATATCTAAGAATAAAACCCTGACTGCAACCATTTTACTGCACAGAGACTTTTGATTTTCATGCCTAAAGCACATTTTTCTGATAATAGTTTGACTAAAGTAAGACTTTGAATACAGAATCTGTACTTGTACTGGAGTATTTTCAGTTTATTAAAGAGTTGAAGATGTTATATCACAAAAGAAACAATATTTAACAGCATAGCAGCAGGTGTAAATTGTGAAATGTCTTTTAAAGCTCAACAGAGGTGGTTTGGATTGAAAAAGAAAATACTAAAATGTCCTTCGTGGAGTGTCTATTTAGTGGTTTAATATACTGTGACCTGTCCACCTTTCTCTGTCTTTAATAATGGTTGTAGTCGACTGGAGCTCTGCCAAAGTGCAGAGGAGAAACAACCAGCTGTGCAGCCCCCGACATTCTGCACATTCCCCCTCCTCATTAACTGTAGCTGTCAGTTACTCTCTTGCTAAAGGCGGTCTCTCCTTTTGCTCCGTTTTAACAATCACTTGTCTCTCTCTCTCCATCCCTCTGACCCTCAATAGTCCAGTTATCCGGTCTGGGAGGAATGGGTCAGTCCTCAGCATCCAGCAGCTGGAAGCCTGGCTCTTTAGATCTGTGCGGGCGACAGAGGTCGTCCTCGGACCCTCCCAACATGCACCCCCCTGTCCCCCCTATGAGACTCACCTCAACTGGAGGTATGGATAGAACCTCAACCTGGGTCTTGTTTTTGTTTTATTAATTTCTGCTTTGAAGCTGTGTTTTTAGAGTCTAGTATGAAGTCTGGTCCAGTCAGTTGCATATATTTGTATATTTTCTTTGACACTTTATATTAAGGTGCATGTAACTGTTTGTTGAAAGGTGTATTGTACTATACTAAGGTATTTTATTAGCTGGTTATTAGCATTTTGCTTTTCCATCAATGCATCAGTAAAAAACACAATAGACTTATTTATTTTATTGTACTTAATTTACTTTATTTTATTTTATTTTATTTTACCAGGTAAGTAAGTTGAGAACTGATTCTCATTTTCAGTAACGACCTGGCTGAGAAGCAGCACACAAACAGAAAGAACAACAGAACAGATTACATGTACTTTATATATATATATATATATATATATATATATATATATATATATATATATATATATATATATATATATATATATATATATATATATCAAGGTAGAGACTGCGATCTGGTAGGATCGGCGATTCTACCAGTAGAGACTCAGATCGTAGTCTCTACCAGTAGAAACTCCGATCAGAGTCTCTACTGGTAGAAACTCCGATCCTGCCAGTAGAAACTCCGATTGGGTTAGGGTTAGGGTCAGAGACTCTGATCGGAGTTTCTACTGGTAGGGACTACGATCGGAGTCTCTACTGGTAGAATCGCCAATCCTACCAGATCGCAGTCTCTACCCTGACATATATATATATATATATATATATATATATATATATATATATATATATATATATATATATATATTATCATTATTTTATTTTATTTTATTTTATTTTTTAACATTTATGGTGAAAAAAATTACTGATCTCTTAGAAAGGGTGTCAGCCATGCCTATCATTGCGACTGACTAATCAATTACATATCCCTAGTTAGTAATCCCCTTTTAAGGATTTTCAGGGCCTTATTTCTTAATATCTGAGCAACTTGATCTGAAGTGTAACCTATTAGTCAATAGCAGCGGTGTCAAACATACGGCCTGTGGACTAAAACCACCCTGCCAAAGGGTCCAATCCGGCCCATGGGATGAAGTTGAAAGCTGCAAAAATTACACTGAAGATATTAGCAGTCATGGATGTCAAACTCATTTTAGTTTAGGAGCCACATACATACCAATTTAATCTCAAGTGGATTGGACAAGTAAAATAATAGCACAATAACTTCAGAAAAAAGCAAGATAACTTGATAAAAATGTCACATTTACAAACTGTCCTTTCACAAAAATGTGAATAATCTAAACAACCATGAACCTGAAAATTCTTAAGATTGATTGATTTATTCCGAACATGCAGTGAAATTTAACATATGTGAACAAGTAAAACACAAATAATATAAAAATCAACAATTAAGACAGTCTTAGAAAGAAGAACAGCACAACAGTTTCATTTACATGCACGAAAAGGGGTGGGAAGAAGTGCAGCTTATTTAATCCTGCTCCTTCTTCGTAAAATATTAATATGTATTTATCTCCGGCTTCAAGAAAAATAAGAGGAATTTTAACAACACTGTCTGTTACTAAATATTGTGTGCCTTTGTGGATCCATCGCCATCTCTAAGTTGCACATGTGTGAATGAGAAGCTGAGGCATAATATTGTTAAAATTGCACTTTCACTTTTTTGTACTAAAACAAAGAGAAAAAGTCATCGTTTACAGGTTATGTTATTATTCTACTGGTCTGGTCCACTTCAGATCACATTAGGC
This sequence comes from Sphaeramia orbicularis, assembly GCF_902148855.1. Taxonomy (NCBI): domain Eukaryota; kingdom Metazoa; phylum Chordata; class Actinopteri; order Kurtiformes; family Apogonidae; genus Sphaeramia; species Sphaeramia orbicularis. The sequence goes on along the minus strand of NC_043978.1, from coordinate 21,516,888 downwards.
TGTATGTGTTCCCCTGAACTAAAATGAATTTGACACCCCTGGTCTACAGTATTTTGCGATAAAGTGGTGTGATTGTGTGATTATGTGTCCTAGGTCTGGCCCCTTCTGTGGTGAAAGCGGCGGGTATGATGGAAGCTATGAATATACAGTCCAAATCGGGTCAGGGACCAGCGGGGTCCAGGGCAGCACCACCCAAATCCCCTGCAGGGTAAGAAAATCAAAATTCATACAGTAAAATTCTCACAACTTCCACAGAAGTGAGTGGACACACACAGAAACACAGCTCTTAACCTGGGGCTGTGCATCTTTCTTACTCTGGATGTTTTTCTTGTAATGTATCATGTGTTTCCCGAGAGGAACGAGCTGCATGGCTGCTGTTCAGACGCTTCATTAGCTCCGAGGCTAAGCCCTACGTCGAGCCAGACAACCTATAACTCTCTTCCACAGTCACCCTTTTGTCTTCTAATCTCCCGCAGGTCCGATAGTGCTATAATAAATCTGTAACTGAGCTGTTAAAGCGCCCCGCGGTGCTGGACGGTTTTCAGTCTGATTTTTGTCTTTATATGGCTGTTACTACGCTGATGGAAGTAGTAGATGCTCTGGCAACTGAAACTGCATACTTCTGTTTCTCAGCAACGACAAAAGCTTCAGCAGAGGGCCGCTGAATCGAACAGAATCTATCGAAAGACCAGGTGAGTAAATAGATAAGAAGGAGAAAATGTCAGCACTGTCTAATCTCACATACAGACTGGAAAGTTACATTCACATTGTTTGACTATCTGTCTTCTGTGAAACAGTTGTTGTCATTGTGATATAATTTCCTCTTCCTGTTCCAGCTAAGGAAGTGCCAGGATGCCCCCAGAACTCCATAGGTCAGTCCCTGCCTCCAGCCCCCATGCCGAGGAAGGCCTACACGGTGAGTCGTCCCCCCCCCGTCATCCTCTCATCCTCATCCAGCCATTGTTGACTTTAATGTGCTTAATCAGTGAAGATACTCTGACTCAATGGCTCCTGGTTTTCCAAGTCATGGTTTGTTCTGTTAATGTGTTGCCCAGTCCACTGCAGAACGCTGCTGCTGCTGCTGCAGGTTTGACCTATTGTCTCAGTGTTTCCAGTGTCTACTTACCCACTGGATTTCCTTCCTGTAGTTTGAACTTTGTGCTCGGCCAAACATTATTTTCACTCTCTTGGAGTCCGCAAGGTCCCCACTGTGCTTGCAAGAAAAGCTGTGTTTTTATCGCCTTTCTGGTTTTTTTTTTTTAACTCTTTATTTATGAGTTGTTTTTTTTTTTTTTTTACAGATTCAAAAACAAAACAAAGAGGTCATGAGGTCAAGGGATTACATGAATCACATTGACAAACAACACAGTTTTTTCACTTGAAGGTTTACAAGTTTGTCTCACAGGTTATGTAAATGTGCCATTTTTCCCAAAGTTCTTCACCCAGTTCTTTCTGAAGTCATATTGGTGTAGGTCATCTGTTCTAGTAAATGGAGATGTTTTACAATACTGGTAAAGACACTGGTGGACATTCTCTCTTAAGCCAGTAGTTTGTAATGGTCTTTTTACTTGCTGCCAGCAAGATCTTGAGGAGGTAAGATTCATTTTTACTGAGACCATCAGGTTCATGACCAAGAAAGAGGGAAGTGACTGAAGTGTTGATTTTAAAACCCAAATCCTTTCTGGTTTTAAAGTTGTAATAAAGGAATTAATTGGCAACTTTTCAGCCTCAGATTAGAGGGAATGGGGCTGAATGATATATGACCAAAAATCAGGGTTGGTACAGGTGCTTGAAATTCTTGAAAATGCTTGAATTTCAATGTTGTGTTTTCAAGGTCTGAAAAGTTTAGTTTAAGTGCTTGAAAGGGCTTGTAATTATAACTCTGATATATTTATGTGTTTATCTATTCTTAATATTAATTTAATATATCTGGAATTTACCCTTGTGGGACTAATAAAAACTTAACTTAACTCTGCCAGGTTAGATGGCAAGGCAAGCCAAAGCTCCTTACAGAGAGGTGATACATTTTGAAAAATAAAACTTTATGTCAAAAAAGAAAATTAACGGGTGCTCTCAGGTCGACTCCAGGTACATTTTTATCTTAATCTTTGACTTGGTGAAGCATAATGTTAGATGTTTACAGCATAATACAATGTACATCATTGTATTAAAAGTGACAAAAGTAATCATGAGTATATGTATTCCTGTAGATATGTATTTTACTCCAGCGATAAGGTGCCGTGCTGGAAAAATTTGAAAATGACCCTTAAAAGTACTTGAAAAGTGCTTGAATGTGTCCTTGAAAAATGTGTACGAACCCTGAAAAATGTGTTTATAAAAATATTGTATCATATTTTAGGTCAAGTCATTGTCTTTCCAGTTTTAAGGCAGACAGATTTTGGTCGTAAGTGAAATTTGAAAAAACTAGATTTTTCCAATTTTGATGACCAGAAAATTACAGAAATCTCTAGTGGCATAATATTAAAAAATCAAGTAAAAGTACAAAACACCATGAGTTTCCATACCCATATTTAATTTACCGAAGATTTTGCAGGGAAAAATGAACAACGGCAACATCTGAAAGAACTTTCCCAACTTAGCAAAAAGTAATTTCTGCATGTAATACATCATGCAACTTGCTTTGCATGTACGATTAATAACCAAAAAACTCATTTGCACAAATGGATCTGAACATCAAGAACCATCATTTGATAATCAGTCAAAAGTGATATGCATTTACCTCTTTGTTTTACCGTATACCATATAGTTTCTCCAAAGTTGGTGCAAAGTGCCGTCCCACAATTAAAAAAACTAATTTAATTTACCAAGATTTACCGAAATCCCTGTTTTTTCATTTTTAATGCAAAAAGGAGATTAATTATCAGCTTCTTAGCCTATAATTAGTAGCACCAAATTCGACCTCAACGGGGAATTTCAGATTAATACAAAGTCTTTTGTGCTTCATATCCCACTACATGTTATCACTGCATGATTCAGTGGTTCTGAGGGTCTTAATATTCCCTCTTTGAAACCATTAATCTCTTCTAACCAAAAAGCTGATTAAACTTGTCCTTATCCTCCAGAAACAGAGGCCGAAGCGAGTGAAGGCCATCTACAACTGTATAGCGGACAACCCTGACGAGCTGACCTTCTCGGAGGGCGAGGTGATCGTGGTGGACGGCGAGGAGGACCAGGAGTGGTGGGTCAGTATCTCACGTTAGCCTGGGTCGTCTGTTTTTGCATTTTGGATACTCAGTTTGTTTCCCAATGTGGATAGTGGATGTCACTGCGTTTGGTAACCATGGAGGCTAAAAGCTAAAAACCCATGACCTCATTCTGGCCGATACCCCCACCCCCTCCTCCTTTTCCGCCCGCTGCTGCTTCCTCTGTGGAGCCCCTTGTGTGAACATGGACCAGCTGCAACTTGTTTTCCTCTGAGCCACCTCTGCAGATATGACCGTATTTAGTCACTCTTTCGGTCCCCAAACTCCCGCCATATTTTCTCTGTGGAAAAGCATCATCTGTGTATTTGTGTGAGAAATATGAAAATGGTTGCAGACTAATGAAGACGCACAAACGGGAGATACAGTCAGATGCAACAAGGGTCATTTTGGTGCTTCGGATCCAGGTTACACCAGCGTTTTTCATTGTACACAAACATAATAAGTTTAATATTGATCAGGGGTGTTGAATTAACTTGTTAGTTCAGGGGCCGCTTACAGCCCAATTTGATCTCAAGTGGCCTGGACCAGCAAAATAATTGCATAATAGCCTACAAGTAAGAACTCCAAATTTTTCTCTTTGTGCTGGTGCAAAAAAGTCAAATTGAATTATGGAAATGTTTACATCTACAACTATGCCTTTACAAAAAATGAGAATAACCTATCTACAGAGGTATAAAACATTTAATAACAAGCATAATCCTGCAGGTCGTCTGTTTGACACCCCTGATCTAGAGTTTATAAAACTGGCAAATAAATCCTTTTATTTGTAGCTGTTTTTACACAGATCAGACCATATTTGTACCATTACTTTTTATTTGTACAGAGGCTTATCCTGTTTGACTTGTAGCTTTGTGCAACTATTATCAGAAAAGAAACATGTCCTAGCTTTTTATTTTCAGGTATAGAAGACGTTAAAAAAACTGGATTATTTTCAGTTCTGTCTTCTTTATCACATAAGGTAATACCCTGGAGAGGTGTTTGACTTATTACTGACATCTCTGTGGTGACGTAGCATCGTCTATTATCAGTTAGGATCCTGAAATGATTCAGTTTTGATTCACAAAGTCTGGATTTTATCCCAATCAGAGATGAGATACAAGCTCATACCTTTTTAAGATTTTCCTCATGTTTTAATAACTTGATTTTTATATACTTCAGTATGTGTAATGGGTGTTGCAGCATTTGTGCACAGTGAAATTAGACTGATCTCTGGATTTTAAGAATCAGTACTGAATCATTCAGAAAAACAATTGTGATTTTATATTTGTGCTTTGTTGTATAGTTAAGTTGTGTTTTAGCTTTGTGTATGTGTCATTGTACTGAAGAGATACAAACTGCAGTCCCGCAGCTAAAAAGCTAACTTAAAAAGCATTTAAATGTGCAGATCCTACATGTTTACTAAGGTTCTTCTGTTGGTTATAGAAACCCAACATCATATTAGTAGATAGCAGGAAACCTGTTTAATGTTGGACACTTGCAGTTGGTAGGTGGTGTATTGAATGTCCTAAGATTTAACTTTTTTAAAATAATACAGGAATAAGATGCACAAGGCTTATGTTTCCATCTTGTTAAAAATACCTTGATTTCTTTTTTGAAAGTGAAGCTAAAAATATATATATTTAAATTATGCAGCCTCAGAATCACTAAGCCGTACATAAAAAACTATAACTTGTTCTACCTCGTTCTTATTCCTTCGTCTTCCAAAACTACTGAAACATATATCAAATAGTTAAATTTAAATTTTGCTTAATGAAAACTGTGAAAAATGCCTAAACTGCAAAATTAATCTGTCATTGTCAATCTGTTTCATCATAAATTCTCTTATTGCAGCTTCTTTAGATTTTCTGGTTTCTTTCCTGCTGTGTGACAGTAAATGAATATTTTTTTGTAACCATTATCTCACATTTCATAGACCAATCAATTAATTGAGAAAATAATCAATAAATTAATAAAAAATTGGGGGGACAAAGTGAGAATACTGAGGAAACTGCTACAAAAACTTCCAGATATTCAGAGGGTAGAACTAATAAATGTAAGCACAAGACAGAAATAAAAATGCTAATGACACTTGGTAAGAAAAATTATTATAGTTTTAACCTCTTGCATTGTAGTTTACACCAAATTGTTCTGTACGGTTGATCAGGTCTCAGTTCAACAATGTTATGTGCACAAAAAAACGATAGAAATAAATGTAGTGCTTATCAAAACGATGCCACAGCGAATGTCTGCCTTAATCAAACCTAAAGGCAATCCAACAAAATATTGTAATATAAATGTTATTCAGTTTCCTGCAATCTGAAATATTACTTTGGATTTCATCAGATTAAAGAAGAATCTTAATAAATACGTAAGATTTGCCTACTTATTGTAAATGCTTTTTAGATATGTATTTTTTTGGTTGTTTTAGTTTTATTTATTTAAAAAGCGGACTGTGCATATTGATGAACATACCAATGTAAATATGCCAGAATTAGTCAAAAACCTACTTTACATCTGTAGTACCCATCTGCAGTTTGCACCAATATATTAAAAATGTCCGATGTATCTTTTAGACTATTTATTGCCTCGATACTTAAATGCTGTATTTTTGCCCGTATTAAAACTCCCCTATAGAACTAAAGAGACCCGACTTAACTCCCACACTGTAAATCTATGCGTTTGTATCATCCTTGAACCTGTTTTCTGTCTCCGTTCTGCAGCTTGGCCACATCGAAGGTGATCCGATGAGGCGAGGAGCTTTCCCGGTCACATTTGTGCACTTCATTGCAGACTGAAGGATAAATGTAATCGTGTCGGGTTCAGGTCTGGGATGCAGCGTCTTCCCATCACCTTTGTTTCTGTTAGCCAAAAGCCAGCGAGAACACCGCTAACAGTTGTGTCGTCATCATCATGGTCGTCGTCATCATCATCAGCTTTAGTGGCACCATCTGCGAACCACACCTTGACTCCGCTTGGGCGTGGTCACGGCAACGGTCACACCACAAAGTCTGGGTATCACTTTTTCGCAGCCATGTACTCATACTGTAGGACCATATGTGGTTTTAACGCTTGCTGTTGATGTTTCTGACTATAAGATTTTCAAGTGATGATTGTAGTGAATGACCTCTTGCGATGAATGCACTTTCCTCGTCTTTGTCCTCGTTACAGCCTAACATTTGACACAATGAAGGTTATATGTACAGTATTCATTTCCTCCATTTTCTGTTAAAAGTGATAGACGGCAATGTATTTAAACTTACTACTAACTGTAAATGTGAACATGCTTACATTCCACCTCTGTGTTGAGCGTCTTCCTGCTTCTAGGTGCAACTGTTGAATCTGTAGTGCAGTAGGCCTCCTGTGTGGAGCCAGACACTTCTTAATGGTGCTAAGTTATACCTGGAATATGCTCGAAGCCGCCCCCCGAGGGAGCGCTTCCCTGACCCCGTTTTAAAGACAGACCGGTGTTGAAAAAGAAAATTGGGGGGTTGCTGCATGCAGAAAATAGCCCTCCACTCATGACACCTGGGAAATCACACTTTCTCATGTGTGTGTGAGCGCTGCAAATGAATTCAGTCATTCTACGAGTGCTTTGTCGTGTCTTAATTTCATCCACGTGCTCATTCTGCCAGTACAGTTTTAGCACGGAGGATATTAATCCACACAACACTCCAGTTTTTTTTTCCCCCCGTCTTACTGTTTTAGGTCAAATGACGACACTGACTGAAGCTGCAGCAGCCAGTAGTAATTACCTTTTGCTTCGTCCGACACTTGAGGCTATTTCTGCCTGTCATCTGCCTTATTAGCTTTAGCAAAATAGCAAGTGTGTCTCATTCACAGAGTAAGCTGAGGATGAAAGAACAATAAAATAGTAGGACGTTAAAAAAAAGAGCCTATGCTAACAAGAGGGAGGCCGCTCTGTGACTGTAGTTTCTTCCTCTTGCCTTTGAGCACATTCACTCTTACAGGCTGATTCAGTGTTCACATTCGAGCTAAATCCAGTTTATATCTGACACTCTATACAAGCAGCCATAGAGAGACTATGTAAACCTAATGTATCTGTACATCTCTGGGGTCCCATAATGTAGAAAGAGGAGTTTTATCTATAGTGTTATGAAATAAATCTAAAACATTCAATGTAATTAACTTCATTTTGGTTGCAGAGCAACTTTCTTTGTTTATAAATACTGTATGTTGATATTAAGGCATTTAACAGGAAACCGGAGCCTTCTATGGATTTGTGAATGACACAAAGAGAAGCATGTGAACTGAAGGTGATAAACACTCTTCACTCCGTTTAATATAAACTCACTGGAAACAGGAAGATTTATTAATCTATACGTGTACATAGATTTGGTTTGTTTGTTGATATTTAAATGTAAAGCGTTAACCTGGGCAGTAAATGTCTTTTAATGCACTGTGGTGATGAGCAGTTACAGATACAACCTCAGCTGGACTTGTGTGTGTGTGTGTGTGTGTGTGTGGGTGTGCAGAAATACACAATACACACACATCTGGGAAATACACGTAATCCTTTCACATTAACTGTTAGAGGATCGAGGTATCCGCTCTTAACTCTGTTGTGCAAGTAAACGGGAAAATGAAACTGGAATAATAAAATACGAAATACAACAGTGCTATTGTGTTTTTTTTCTTCTTTCTAGATGAAGTGTACACATATTTGCAGAGTAGAAAGCAACAACAAAACAAATATCTGCTTTTGTACATTTGCTGTGATTCCCTTCAGACTAAACACAGATTATGCATCAAGAGCGCCCTCTGGTGGATATTTTTAAACAGCGCTGCATGAGGTTGCACTTACATACATAAAGTGCATCATAGTAGAGCAGCAACAATCAACTGGCAAGATATCGATCTTTAAAATTCTTTTTATAATCAATCATCATAAATCGTCCAATGTGACAGTAACTGAATATCTTTTGGTTGTAGACAGTGATATTTGAGACTTTCTGAAACCCTTTTTAACGTTTTTATCACAATTCAACGAAAAAGTAGTTCATTAAATAGGAAAATAATAAATGGATTAATTAAAAGTTGGGGGGAAATGTAAGAATATTGAAGATACCATTGCAAAAAACCTCCAAATATTCAAAGGACAAGATAAGTGCAAAAACAAGACAGAAAGCAAAATGCAAATGACACTTTATTAAGAAATATAATTATAAACTGTTCCATTCGAGATTGTACCAGATTGTTCAGTTCAGTCTGAACTAAAGCAAATTCAACTCCAAGAACATGCTATTATTATTGTTATCTAGCACAGTCTATAGTAATGCTAGTACCACAACTGTAAAGCCACTCGTAGATTATTAGGCTTTATACCAGACTAAAATAAACCAGAAAACACATCAAGCTTTTGGTACCAAGAAACTCGTAACATGTAAAAGAAATATTAAAAACAAAGACAAAATCATCATTACAAAAAGGTCCAACGAGTAACAACAAACACAGATTCCTCCGGCAGAATATGAAGCACAGTTAAAGCGTCTATGTAACGTATCTTTGAGGCAAAAAGTACCAATACTGCATAAAAAACACACAAAAACTACAAATGGACATTAGAGATTTTCAACATGAAGAGAGTCAAACTTCCTTAAACCTCTACAGATGATTATCTCCCATTTTTTTCTTTCAACTCAGCTGTTTTTTTTTTGTACCATAATTTACATTAAATAATATAAAGTTACATTAATTCCCTGTACTGTAATAAAAAAGGCACCCATTTCTGTCCTTTTTCCTCAAACTTTCCCTTCTCTTAATTCTTACTTCATGAGTGAGGGATATGATTCTAAGAAAAGATTAAGATCAATTCACAGTTTCTGAGGGGATTGTTCGAAACGCATGTAAAGGGTTTATATATATATATATATATATTTTACAGACAAAATGCTGTAAAATTCCTTCTCAAGGCCGTCCACAACTTTTAAGTACATTATTACTGTATGAAAAGTCAAATTTTCATTGTCTAATTGAAAAACTGCATTATTTTTTTGTTTGATTGTAATAATATAGATTCAAAAGTACTCAAAATGCATTATTTTTAGTCAAGTAATTACAATAAAAAGTCACCAAAACACCTAAATTGTCATCAAACCTAAGGAAAATCCTGTCGTTTCATCCATCTTTCATTTTTTTCCCTAAATCTTAAGAGTTTTATTCTTTAGTTTTGTGAAGTTTTTTATTTTAATATCAGCTTTAAAATGTGGATTTATAGTCAATTTTTGCATCACAAGAGGGAAAAACAATCTAGAATGAGCTTTACTGCTCACACAATGATTTTAATTATTTTACTTTGCCTAGATGTTTGTCTTTACTGTTCTATTCAAGACCTAAAGACAAGGAGTTTGTATCCCTAAAAATCAAGTCAATTTCATGACTTTTCTGTGGATAAGCTGAATTTAAAGGGTGAAAAGTTGCAAAACAAGGGAAAGAAATTCTTTTTGGTCTGTTGCAGTGCGACTGCCATGTTGCTGTTGCTGGTTCTGCAGGTGTTTCATCACTGTGGACAGATGTCGGCTCCGTCCATTTGCCCTCGTTCCTCAGGATTTGTCTGACATCAGAGCGCAGTCGAAGGAGGTCGACAGCACCTTACAGATGGACTGGGCCTGATCCTGTTCAGATGAGGACAGACAGTGCTGGTTAAACTAACGCCTTAAAGAAGTGATATTTTGCTTTTTTTAAATGGAATCATGCATTTTAAAACATTTCCCTGTGGTCTACATAAACTGTAAATGCTCTGCTTGGGTCTGAATTCTTCAATAATTCAACTCCACAGGTCCATCTTCAACCCTATTTCTGAGTAATGACACCAGAAAGGTCGTTTTCAGCGCTGGCCCTTTAAATACACATGAACCACTTCAGGCCCTGCCCTCTCCAGGTTGTTGGCTGTCCTGCTCTGTCCCATTCAACCAACAACTGAACATTTTAGGTAATCGGCTTGAAGTTTGAACATATTTTCAGTATGGACTACAACCGCTGCTGCTGACAAGCAATTATATCGTACTCGGAGAAATGTTCATCAGAAGTCTTGACCTTATATGTGCAAATGTCGTGATATAACTAGTTATTGACACAGCAAATCAAGCAGGAATTAAAACGGGTTGTAGAAATCCACTCAAATCAATATAAAGATAGCTTTGCAGCACCTGGAGGGTTCAAATTCAAACTTTTTGAACTATTAGGGTCCAAATATACAAACAAATGTACCAAAGACAAATAAAAGTCGGTTTAGCAAAATATGACCCTTTTAATATACCATTAATACCATTTTTAGGCTTTTGAGCCTTTATTAGAAACATTAGAAACACCCCCCCCAAAAAAAACAAAAAAAAAAATTACACTTAAGGGTTCCACGTTCAACTCAATTTGATCTCAAGTGAGTCGGACAAGTAACATACTAAAATTACATTACGACAACGTTTGCGTTTATAATCTATCCTTTCACAAAACAGTGAATAACCTGAAAAAATAATCAACAACCTGAAATGTCTTAAGAGAAGTGCAATTTTAACAATATTCTGTCTAGTACTAAACATTTTGTGTATTTGTAGATCCACTGTGATGTGTAAGTTGTAATGCACATGTGCAAATGAGAAGCTGACTTGTAATATTGTTAAAACTGCACTTTTTTTTTTTTTTTTTTTAAGAAATTTCAGTTTTTCCATCATTGAGCAGGTTACTCACATTTTTTAAAGGATAGTTTGTATAATGTACATGTTCTCATAATGGAATTTGACTTTTTTTCCCTGCTGTAAAACAGAGAGAAAAGTTTGGAGTTGACATTACACTGGTCAAAGTTAAGTTTTTTGAGCTGATTTAGGATAATTTTGGTGTGCTGAATCCAAAAATCACATTAATTTTGCTCAATCAGGTCAACTTTCTGAACTATGCTACATATTGGCTTTTTAACATTTTTGCTTACATTTATGGGCATTTTCACATCATATGATACAAAATTCTTTCATATTTCTTGCAATAAATGAGTTCTGAAGATTTTACTTTTGACAATTTATGATTAATGTTTTTTTTTAATATTACAGGTGAATGAAATGGCTTCGACTAGAAGATCTTGCAAAAATAAGCCTGACGTATTCTGCTACATCTGCGGTGAATACACCATTGTACCTAACAGGAATCCTGTTAGAAAATGATTTTTTTTTCTCTTAAAACCTATTTTGGGTGAGAACTACGGTATATAAAAAATCAACTGATAAAGTCACAAAAATGTAATCAATTTTGTGAGAAGATCAAATTTTTCAAAATCAAATTAGCAAAAAAACCTGACCTGATTGAGAAAAACAGATTTCATTTTTGGATTTAGCGCTGCAAAATGGTCCTAATTCAGTTGAAAAACCTAGACAACTTGCAAAAAACATTTTTTTGTAACCCAGTGTTATTTATATATTATCATGATATTATTTTCCTGGTCTGGCCCACTTGCGATCATATTGGACTGTATGTGACCCTGAACTAAAATGAGTTTGACAACCTTGGTGTAGAGAGACAGAAAGATGTGAGATAATTCTGACAGATGACCTCCTAACTCCACAAACCGTATGACTCCAAAAACTTCTATAAAGGCAGAAACAAGCTGAGATGAAGGTGATCAGTGTCTGAATAGTAGTTCAGGTTCATCTGTACAACAGAGAATCACAGGACACTTACACAGAACCACATTAACCTCTAAAAAGGTTAGTTTTTATCCTGGTTTTACTATATAATAAATATGGGTCTGAAAGTCTAAAACTTTAAAACTCATTGATCTTATGCAGTTCAAAACTATTCAAATAATGTATAAAGTAAAGAACAGCTTACTGCTGGGCAATATTCAAGAAATGTTTTGTGAAAGAGAGGGAGGCTATGATTTAAGGGAAAGTTAAATTCAAAGATTCATAAAGTGCACACTATGTGAAAAAGTTTCTGTATCACTGTCTGTGGAGTAAAACTGTAGAACAAATTGTGTGTGGAGATAAAACAAATATCAAACATACTTCAGTTTAAAAAAAGATATAAAGTATTGATTCTTGTGAGGTACAGTATGTAGTAATGACAATGAGGGCTGTTTGTTTATGGATAATGTTGTATTGATAAATATGCTGTAATTATTGAAGAAAACTTGAATTGTTGAGTCTGATTGTATGACTGTACTGCCATGAACATATTGTTGTGTATTAGTTGTGGCTGAATGCTAAAAGTAGGAAAAATGTATTGTTTGATTGTTGTATTAAGTCAGTGATAAAGGTGTAAAAGCACTTGAGGTAGGATTAAATAAGTTTATACTTCTTCCTACTCCTTTTCGACCATGCAAAATTCAGACTTGCACGTACTTGAAGATAGATTCTGTTCATTTAAATGTTATTTGGTTTTTGTCTTATTTTGCTTTGTTTTGTTTTATTTTGTTTCTTTGCATGTTCAAAATAAATAAACAGAAATAAATATCCTTTTGTACAGCATATTTAGAATATTTTCACTGCTTATACAATAATACAACCAGTCACAATCTTTTCCTATGGAGAAATGAAGCACTTTTAAAGTTCACTGACAAAAGGTTAACCTCTACAGCCTGTGTTGTTTTGTCATTGTGGTGTTATTTCAGATTCTAATCAACAAGTAAATTATCTGATCAAGGCAGCATTTTGTTATGAGGTGAAAATCAAGTTACTCATTTGAGTTCAGAGGTTCAGAATAGGATGATATAATGGCTGCAGTTCCAGATTTGGCCAAATCTGACTGAAGGACATGAGGAATGAACACCTGTGATTAGAAACAGTGACACTTAATTTATTTCATTACGTAGAGCTGTTAGGAAAAAAAGCTTAAAGTACAACTATGTCATGATATGTATGGGAAGGAAGTATTACGTGACCATTATCGCCACCACTGATGTGTTTTATTCCCACTTAGTCATATGATTCTGTTTACAGCTCAAAAACATGTCTTGTATTGGTGTTTATTGTCGCTCTAAACTCACTGAGCTGCTGCACTGATAGACCCAGATGCTGCACTCCTCCTGGTTTGCATCGGTGGTTTTAAGAGCCAGCAGGTTCTTCCCTGCACCGAGGCCATCGTCGTAACACAGCATACGTACAATCAGGTAGAGCGGGTGGCGATGCAGCACATCCTGGAAGAAGGAACCAATAAAAAAACTTTTACCAACATGAGATTCTCCTCTGCATTGGTACAAAAGGGTGGTATATTAGGACCATTATACAAAACAGTAAAATGCACAAGATATGGAGGAAAAATCCAAGATTAAAGTCATAAATATAGATGGATATTCACTGAGATTAAAGTGGTAAATTTACAAGTTAAACTCACAAAAACTCATATTCCCTGAGGTCACTGCAGGAAAAAATAGTGAGAAATCTTCTATTGCTGTTGTATAAGGAAGAGGATTAGGGCCACTGGGAAAAAAAAATAAAATTAAGGTCCAATATATATTTTTTTATTATTATTCTGAGAAAAAGGTCTGAGATTAAAGTCAGAATTCTGATGTTTTTTTTTAATCATAATTCTGACTTTAATCTCAGAATTCTGACTTTTTTTCTCAGAATAATAATAAAAAAGAACTATATTGGACCTTAATTTGTTTTTTTTTTCCAGTGGCCCTTATCTTCGTACATAGTTGTATGACACCATATAATGCAACAAAAATACACAATATTATGTGGTTAAGTGGTTATTTATCATATTAAAAGTTACTTTTGACACGTAATAGCTTTAGATTAAGCTTATTAAGATGTTAAAAATGTAAAAGTAATCTATTTTTGCTTTATCAGGCTGCATTTGCAAATAAGAATCTGCTCTTAGTTGCTTGCCTGGGTAAATAAAGGTCAAATTAAAAAAAAAAAAAATGTATTTCTTAATTAATATAATAACATAATTTATCTGATTTCCTTCTTTAGAATTACTTTACCTTTCATTACACTCTGTTACAGACTCAGGGTCCAAGTAAAAAAACAAAACAAAACAAAGACAAGACTTAAAAAAAACATAAATACAAGAGTGGAAAACAGAAAAAAATTATAAAATGATCTAATAAACACCCTAGAAAAGACAACTGTCTCCATGGAACCTGAACCTTGATATTTACTTTTACAACAGGCCAACAAACACATTAATAAATCAGATTTAATAAAACCGCTTTAACAGTATTAGAACTGCAGTCGCACACATTTCACTCACATTACACCATCTAGGCCTATTCATTAATAATCTCATAGCATCATCATAAGCTACTTGAAGTCTCTGTAAACTGATTTCACTATAATCTGACCACCAGCAATATAAGAGGCTATAACATGACTTTACGTTCCATTATTTAAAGCTCTTTCCTGCTCTCAGAAGGAAAATACGATGAAACATGATGATATGATGATGAAAACTTCAGCGAAACTTCATCTCATATTACACCAGTCCAGATAAAGAGGAAAAAAACGAAGAATTTTGTACATTTTTCAAACTAGTGCTGAATTCATAACAGCTCTGTCCATCTGTGGTGATGAAACAGCAGCACGGCTCCGTCTAATCAATGGCCGTACAGTCTTGTGTCTCTGATGCAGTTTATCATTTTACTACTGTTTTGCTGCAGAGAAACACAACTCACACACTGGTCGAGTGAGGCCACTTTGACTCCGTACTTGGACACTCCCAGGATCATCTCCTCGTCTCCGGGAACGAAGGGCAGCTTTCCATCTTGCTGTAAAAAGAAACACAAGAGGAGAGGTTAAACGACAGTCATAACAGTATTTAAACTAATGACATAGATGTAGAGGACGCAAATAAAAATATCAGTCAACAGAGTTTAAGCTTAACCCATAAAGACCCAAACTTCCACTGTCGACCAAAAGCAACTACTGATCTAAACTGTTGATTCACTAATCCTTTCAATACATGTAAATAATTGGTGTAAAATACAGGTTTTCATCTTTTCATGGTCATCAGATATGACCCATTTGGACGATCAAAGGCTCCATAATGAACATGAAAACACCGTCATCCTCTACAACACTGATTCACCAGTAAAACCCATGGAATTTGATAAATGCCACTGTAATTTTTGCATTTCAAAAATTCAACCCATAGGCCAGATTGGACCCTTTGGCAGGCTGGTTTTGGCTCACAGGCCGTATGTTTAACACCTATGTTCGGGACATTTTCAACCCTGATGTCATCTTCTTTACCTGAGCAGCATCGATATAATTGATGAGGTCCAAAGGCTCCTGGAGGGTTTTGCTCATGTCAAACTGTAACTTCTCGATGGCTCCCACATACTTGACCCTGAACTCAGCGCACGTGTCTGATGCACTGTTACCTGCACGAGACCACACAGATTCAGTGAAAGAATAAACTGGAAGCAAAATACAGCAGAGGTGAGAGCTGTTCCTGTTTCTGACCTGAACTCTTTGTGGAATCTGTGTCAAGGCTGGCGACGGTGCTGGATCTGGAGAGGCCTCCCAAACTGGAGTCCACAGACTACAGACAAACAAACACAGGGCTGTAGAATGTAAACACTATCCCACAGGTTTAACAGCTGCTCTGTCCTAACATTTCAGCGTATACGTGTGTGACTTTACTTTGCTTTTGGTGCTGATCTCACTGCTTTGGGAGCTGCTGCTGCTGTGGCGCTTTTTGACTTTCCGGAACATCCTTCACCATGACGACCGCATCCAGCCCTCCAGCCCCGACGACCACTAGTAACACAGACGACAATGCTCCAAATGCAGTTGCATTGCACTGTAGACAAAGAACTTTCATGTATAGTCATACATAGTTATACATCTACAAAAAATTTACAAAATAGGGATTTTTCTTTTGTTTTTAAGAGTTGACTTCCTTCTCATTCTCAGTTAAAACATTACCAAATGTTTCCATGTTTTAACTAATGCTGCATAGAGTTTACTGTTCAATATTTTATCATTCTGATAGTTTTGAGTGTCCGACCTCTAAATTTGTGAAGTTTTTGTTGTTTGGTCAGTGTTTACCATGCTCTGACCATAAAGAATCTAAAACTTTGTATATTTATACTTTTATATGTTTATCTTGTTGTTACATGTTAACAGACAATTTCAAGATGTGGTAAATAGGTTAATTTTTTGTGTGTGAGAAAATTAGAAAATGTCAGAGAGCTGAAACATGAAATTAACTAAACTAAAACTGTTTTTCATTCATTCATGTCCTTGATGAGTACGGAATTCCTTCCTATACGTTTGCATTTTGTGTTTTTGTTATTGAATGAAGCATCTACTTCCATTTTTCTTCAATGTAAGAAAAGTGTAAAGTCAAACTGATGCAGTAAATGGGTTTATATCTAGTTTTGCAACTGTTTTGAATGCAATACTCTTAAACAACACTTAAAATCTATAGTATAATGTGGAACATAATGGTCTTTTCCTTAATATGCAATATAAAGTAGAATTTAGAAGCCTGGGAACAAGAGAACATTAATGAAGATATCCGATTGTTTTACTTTCATTTTCACTTTTCTCTCCAAGGTTTTACTCCTTAAATAGTGCATAAGTTATTAATTCTGAAGCATCTCCTTTTGTTCTAAGGATGCATCATTATGACTCCATTAAAAGGTTGTTTAAGATGAGAAAAATGAGACAAAAATAATAAATAATCGTCTTAATAATGTAAAAGGACATAGAGTTAAATACCTCTGTGGTCATTTTAGGTAAGGTCACAAATAGGAAGCAGGTTTCACCAGTAAAAGTTGTATCTATTTTAATCTGTATCATGAATAACTGGTAAATATATTTAAGGGCCCTGTGTGTTTAATGTGTTGGGGCCATTAAAAATTTACACCAAACCCCCAGAGACATGATACACCGCAAAAACGGTCCAGTTTCACTTGGCCTCATCAGATAGCTACAGCTAACAATGTTAACCGAGCTAAAAACTCAGTGAGGTAAACATTTTATTTAACTAGACCCTGAAATAAACCCAATATCTACGGGAAACTCATCGACTCCACCTTAAATGCCCTGAAGTTGAGACGCATTCAACTTCTACTGAGGGCTGGAAAATACAACCCATTACCTGCATTCGGTTTAGTTTTTTTTTTTTAGCAAGCGGCTTACCTGTTTGTGCCGTAAACGTTTCACTGTGTCGTTTTTGTTTTTTCCTCCTCTCTGTGTTATGTTTACCTACAGTTTGACTCCTTTTGGCTTCCCTCTGAGTTTCACAGCCTCCACCCAAACCAGTTAAAGGAGACGCCACCACGTACTACTGCACCACAAAACCACCTCGAAAGTTAATATTTTCACCCACAAAATTTAAATATATCTAATTTTAGGCTGAATAAATTGAAGTTAACACCACATAAATAAAAAAAAATCTTGTAAAAATGTGTTAAGTAACGTAAACGGCCGTTGGCGGAATCTTTGTCAGCGTCTCTGTTGCTCACCGGCGGTATTTTGGCACCGCACCGGAAGTGTGCCGCTAAGAAAACGTCGCCTCCCCCCATTCATTCATGATTCGATGCATAATGTTTGGATCCGTTTATTTATCTTCAGATTTTTAAATTAAACCAGTCACTTTATTAAAAATGGCTGCAAAGCGAAAAGTAGAGGTGATTGTCCCCGCTGAGGAAAGCGACCAGCTCTTAATTCGACCATTGTGAGTTAATATTTTATTATTATTAATCGGTTGAAATGATAAGTAACTTGTGATAAACATGCATTACTGCGTTAAATATCCATAACTAATATTATTAATCTACAGGGGCGCTGGTCAGGAAGTTGGGAGGTCTTGTATTATCCTGGAGTTCAAAGGAAGGAAAATAATGGTACGTTTTTGTGATTATGTGTTAATAATAATAATAGCTTATATGTAATTTTATACTTAATTTTGGTGAAAAACTGACTATTTTTAGGAGCCTAAAATAATAGGGTGGTATGTTGTATTCTTTTAGTCATACTTTGTGTTTTATGCAATCTATCTGAAAATTATACACTCTGAACTTGATGAGCATCTTATTCTTTTATACACAGTATTGTGACAAAAGCTTAGGCCACCATAAGGTTTGTTGTTCTAAAAGACAATGACCACACATTTATCCATCTCTGGAATATACAACTGGCATATACAGCAAATATTCTAAACAGTGTCAAAAACAAAAAATATATTTCAGACAAAAAAAATTAATATTGTTGAAATGGTTTGGGATCATCCGGACAGAGAAAAGGATAAAATACCATGAAAGCCTCTGGGACATTCTGAAGGTGTGTAATCGAACACAAGATTATTTAAGACAACATCCAGACAGTCAACCCAAGAGAGTTAAAGATGTACTGAGTTTACCTTCACTGTCAGAAGCTGTAAAGTTCAGATTTTTTTCTTTCTTTATGTGTGTCTATCAGTACCATACACATATTTCCTGCATGCTTCTTGTTAGAAATAAAGATACGCAACCATTACAACCCTGTAAAAACATCAAAGTTAAAGGCGGCCAAAAACTTTTGCACATACTCTATATCGACATTTTGTATTTTTGACACAGTGAAGCTCCTACTACTCATTTCCTCACTAATATAATCTCTGTGTTTTAGCTGGACTGTGGCATTCACCCTGGCTTGGAAGGAATGGATGCACTCCCCTACATAGATTTGATCGATCCAGCAGAGATTGACCTGCTGCTAATCAGCCAGTGAGTCATTCCATCTCTGTTTTACAGTATGCCATGCACTGTCTACGTGTGGGTGGTTAAGGATTTAATATGTAAAGGTGCTGATGGTGTATATTGTACCATCCTCAAGATCTTAAAAAGGAGTGAAAAACAATGATGCACATTTTCCGTGGGCTCTTAAAAAGCCTATAATCCATTAATCTACTTTTTGGGTCTTAAGTATGACTTTGAAAGGACATGGAAATTGATTGAATTTAGTGTTTGGCTTTAAATAATACATTTGAAGCTTTCTCGATCTTTTAAAACCAAAGCCTAAATTGAAAATTATATATAAAGGTCAAACAACAGAGCCAAACATGTTATCATCATTAAACTGTTCATATCAGTCAATACTGACAATTATCACAAAACATATCACATCATTCATTCTACTTTTTTTTTTTTAATTCAAATGCTGATTTTTGGTCCTAAGAGACAACTGTAGAAACCAGATGGTTATTTGTGGTTTTAATTTTTTTTTATTTATGGCCAGAACATGATAAAGACTTCACACCCAGGACATTAATAACACTTAATAATAATAATAAAACAAATTTGAATGAAATAATACTGTAATCTTTTCTTAAAAATTTGAATAAGCAGAAGTACAACAAAAAAAGTATGTTATATTGCAATATTGATAATTATTTCTATATTAATTATAAGAGAAAATCAATGATCCTAAATACTAATCTTGAAGGAAAATTATCACAATGCAATATTGTGTTTCCGGACATGAAATTGTGTTACAGTCATTTTTTAAAATATATTTCTATCACCGTACTTCCAATAAAAGCATTAAAGTAACATGTGAAGCAAAAAATATAAAGCAGGTGTAAAGTTTTAAAACACTTTTAAAAACAGCACTTGTCCAAAATCACATAAAATTAAATCAAAAATAATTATCATTCTAGATTTATCAGAAGTCAGAAAAAAAAACAAAAGCTGCTGAAAATCCAAAAGCAAACGCCCGCTGTTATCCAGCACTGTTCTGTTATGTGGAGCTTCATCAAAGTCCAGACCCAGCACAATGAGACATGCAGCAGATTTTAAACTGGGTTCATAATGGTGTTAAATCTGTTGAAACCTGCAGAAACCCTCCATAATAATGTGTAAATTATGTGTGGATACCTTTCAGTTTCCATCTGGACCACTGTGGAGCTCTGCCTTGGTTCCTCCAGAAGACCAGCTTTAAAGGCAGAACCTTCATGACCCATGCCACTAAAG
Source organism: Sphaeramia orbicularis (assembly GCF_902148855.1). Classification (NCBI taxonomy): domain Eukaryota; kingdom Metazoa; phylum Chordata; class Actinopteri; order Kurtiformes; family Apogonidae; genus Sphaeramia; species Sphaeramia orbicularis. The sequence continues at coordinate 21,496,770 of NC_043978.1, read as the reverse complement.
CCATCTACCGCTGGCTCCTGTCCGACTATGTCAAAGTCAGGTCAGACCGGTGCCCTCGTCTTTGCATTCGAGTCTGTGATATCCTACTGTAATATAACCTCCAATCTTTATTTTCTACTTCAGCAACATTTCTGCAGACGACATGCTGTACACAGAGACTGACTTGGAGGAGAGCATGGATAAGATCGAGACCATCAACTTCCACGAGGTCAAGGAAGTGGCTGGGATCAAGTTCTGGTGCTACCACGCTGGCCATGTTCTCGGAGCTGCTATGTTCATGATTGAAATAGCTGGAGTCAAGGTATCTACACAGCACACTGGTTTGGTTTAGATATGGGTCATTCCATACCAACTCATCAAGGTCATGTCATGGAATTCTTGAAAACATCTCTTTAGTTCACAACAATTAATAAAATTCTAAAGCTCTACTGTAAATACTTTTAAAATTCAGATTTTTAAAAAAAGTTTTGAAGCCTTTAGAGCTCACTTAATCTTTATTACAAGTGTTATAAGCCCCACAAACGGCTTATTTTTCACTGAATTGGGCTGAAATCCATCCATCCATCCATCCATCCATCCATTTTCTTACCCGTCTGAAACAGATTACCGAGCCACCTCAGCTGGCCCCTCTTGATGTTGAGGAGCAGCATCTCTACTCCGAGCTCCTCCCTGGTGACTGAGCCCCTCACCCTAGCTGAAATTCATTAAGGAGTAAAATTTACTGATAAAATATACAGTCAATATTTCAGTTTGTGGTAGCTAATTTTTTATACAGGTCCAAATAATTTCATTCAAGAACATGTGTGTTTGAATTTGTAGTGTAGATTAACTGTTGATCTTAAGCAAAATACAAACATCCTCCCGAGACCCAACAATTAATTTTTTGTCCTGTATGGGACAAGAGTTTCACAGGTTTTGTACACAACAAAGGTCATTCCATAAAAAAGGAAAATGTGCCTGAAAATATTGTTGCATCATGACATTTTCACCTAAGGCTTAACTAATTGTTAAACGTAACAAAGAATTAGGGTTTCTATCAACACCATGGTACTTGCTTTTAGTTATCTTCTATAGGTTGGAGACACCTACACATTGATAATGTATTGGTAAATAAAATAAGCATCAAAGTTACTTATGATTAGAAACAAGGCAGGCCCAGGTTTACTTTCCATCTTCACCACTTTTTTTTTTTTTTTTTTTTACATGTATTGCTATAGATGAGGATTTTGTCTATATTGAATATATTCACAATATATTTAAATGATGCAAATTTCAACCCATTCCAGTGAAAAATAAGCATCATGTGAGGCTTAGAGTACAGGAATAGTCAGTAAAGTTTCATCTGATAATTAAACTAATGATTACATGTATCTGTGATGGACAAACTTTAAATAATTCAGATCTATTAAACTGTTTGGATTGGTGCTTCAGGATTTTGCAACATCATTCATTCAAGCATTCATTTTGCAGAAAAGGCCATGAAAAACTTGGATAAATGCAAAATTCTAGCTTATAACAGCAATGTTCCTTCCCATATTTACTATTTCTGCCTCTCTAATTTGTCCCTGCAAAGCTGCTGTACACTGGAGACTTCTCCCGACAAGAGGACAGGCATCTGATGGCAGCTGAGATCCCCAGTGTCAAACCTGACATCCTGATCATAGTATGAAGCAGTTATAACATCTGTATATAATCAGAGTTCGTATTATAATCTACTTTTCATTGATCGCAAGGTGGTAAATGTTGTTTTCTCTGCAGGAGTCGACCTATGGCACCCACATCCATGAAAAGAGGGAGGAGCGTGAAGCTCGGTTCTGTAACACCGTCCACGACATCGTCAACAGAGAAGGACGATGTTTAATCCCTGTTTTCGCTTTAGGTCGAGCTCAGGAACTGCTGCTAATCCTGGGTGAGAGACATGACTCCTCATCAGACCATTTGACGTTTTATTTTATTTTATTTCATTTTCATTGAGGTATGTCTGTTTGTCTGTTAACAAGATAACTAAAAAAGTTATGGAAGGATTTTGATGACATTTCCAGGAAATGTTGATACTGGCACAAGGACCAAATGATTCAATTTTGGTGGTGATTGGGGGGGGGGGGGTGCACACTGATCTACCTTGGTGGGTCAGACTGATCATTTGTGTCATTATCCACAAGTACTTAACCTGACACAACAAAAGTCAGATGAGAGAAATAAATTTCCAAAGGTGACGACTAAAGACATTTTCTCTTGTATTTTTGTCTATTTTCATTAGTTTTCCAAACATACAATAAATAGTTGGTTCTAATATATTTGTTGAATCTCACTTATTTTTATCTCAGGTTTTTACATCTAGTTTTATATTTTTTGTTAGATTCTGTGCATAATACAGTGGCTTGCAAAAGTATTCATCCCCCTTGACGTTTTCCACATTTTGTCAAGTTACAGCCACAAACATAAATATATTTTTATTGGAATTTTATGTCAAAGATCAACACAAAGTGGCATACAATTGTGAAGTAGAAAGAAAATGATACATGATTTAAATTTTTTTTACAAATAAAAAACTGAAAAGTGCGATGTGCAAAAGTATTTCTATTTTTTCACATAAAATTCCACTAAAATATATTTATGTTTGTGGTCGTAGAGTGACAAAGTCTGGAAAAGTTCAAGGGGTATGGATACTTTTGCAAGCCACTGTATTAACCTTGGCTTCATGCTCTTTTGTAGATGAGTATTGGCAGAATCACCCGGAGCTCCATGACATCCCCATCTACTACGCTTCATCTCTGGCCAAGAAGTGCATGGCTGTGTACCAGACGTACGTCAACGCAATGAACGACAAGATCCGCAAGGCCATCAACATCAACAACCCATTTGTCTTCAAACACATCAGCAACCTCAAGGTCAGAGCTCTATCTGTCTGTCACATGTTTAGGCCGATCATTTATATGTAGCGTCAGCAGATGATTTGTCATATCCGTCTGTTCTTTCCAGAGCATGGATCACTTTGACGACATCGGCCCCAGTGTGGTCATGGCGTCTCCAGGGATGATGCAGAGCGGTCTGTCCAGGGAACTGTTTGAAAGCTGGTGCACTGACAAGAGGAATGGAGTCATCATTGCTGGATACTGCGTGGAGGGAACGTTGGCCAAGGTCAGAAATGATCACAAACAGCAAAGCAAACCTTTCAGTGGGCTGAATATATCGGACAGTAAGTGAACATTTAGTCCTCGAAGCTGATACTTTGGAAGCAGCGAAATGGTTGAACATAAGGATGGAAGCAACTTTGACAAGGACCAAACTGTGATAATGACTGGGTCAGAACATCTCCAAAACCACAGGTGTTTTTGGGTGGTCCAGGTGAAATCCTCATTGAGATTAAAAATATCTTTTCCAAAAGTGACTCGATCAATAGAGCAGCACAGACACTGTTAGAACAATATATCAAGACATTAAACAAAGCATTTTCATACATTACAAATAAATAAAAACAGTATCTGATCATACACATCATATAATACAAGAAAAAATTGAGATTAATAAAGGACGAGTTTAACAATGATTTTAGTGCATTTTTAAAAGCAACCACATTAACTGTATTGTTTTCTAAATGTTTTAAATCTACAGTTTTTCAGTAAATGGTAAGTGTAAAGATAAAACCTTAATGAGCCCAATTAGCATGAAGGCAGAACTTATACATGTGAGTTAAAAACCATAAATAAAATAAAATAAGACAAGATGGTTGCCACCTGGAGAAATTACCAAGGCATATGAATCAAAACCAATAAAAAAGTAAGATAAAAAATAAAAAATAGGATTAAATAGTATTTAAGATGATAAAACATATGAGTTAAAGCCTGTAAAAGAAAATAATGATTAATAGAAACCAAACTATTGGAAAGTGCAGCTAAAAAGGAACGTTTCCAGTTACATTTTCTTAATTTCGTTGTACATATGTATAATGACAATAAAGGCATTCTATTCTATTCTGTTCTATTCTATTCTATTCTATTCTACATTTGAAAAGATCACAGCATTGGGGTGTTTCTTCTCCTGTTTTTTCTCTGCAGCACATCATGTCTGAGCCGGAGGAGATCACCACCATGTCAGGACAGAAGCTCCAGCTGAAGATGTCGGTGGATTACATCTCCTTTTCTGCTCACACCGACTACCAGCAGACCAGCGAGTTCATCCGGGCTCTGAAACCGCCGCATGTGGTGAGAGAACAGGAAACAGAACCGTCCTTTACTTCAGTTTTACAAGACGGCGCTTTAAGCCTCCTGTGCTCGCCGGTCCTCAGATCCTGGTCCACGGGGAGCAGAATGAGATGGCCCGGCTGAAGGCGGCACTCATCAGGGAGTACGAGGACAACGACCAGGTCCACATCGAAGTCCACAACCCACGTAACACTGAAGCCGTCACCCTCAACTTCAGAGGAGAGAAACTGGCCAAGGTCGGTCCTATTTTTCCTCTTGATATAACACATGATAGATAGATAGATAGATAGATAGATAGATAGATAGATAGATAGATAGATAGATAGATAGATAGATAGATAGATAGATAGATAGATAGATAGATAGATTCTTTATTGTCATTACACATGATTATACAATTATACAATTCCCGTCACAGCAGATAAAAGTATATATACAAACAAAATAGACTTAAAGTATAAAAATATAAATATTATAGTTAAGTCAAGTTAAGATAGGGTGATTCAATAAATGCTGCTGTGCTTCTTTTCTATGTAAAAATGTGCACGTCCCTTGAAAAACAGCATAATTTGGTGATTTTATAATTGAAAAAAGATGTAAACATGGAAATTATTTGGGATATTCTTGTTGTGGAAAAGTTGACACATGTGTTTGGGAACCAAAGAAGACATTTTTAACCAAAATATTGAATAAAAGAGAATATTTTTATGACAAAAGACACAGAAACTGTTTAATTTGATAATAATTAATCTGTTCAAGATTATTTTTTGTGTGAAAATTCAATAAAAACTCAAGTGAGAAAAATTAAGATGTAAACATGGTCTCTGTAGGACATGGAGAAACTGACAATATTTTCAGCCACATTAATACGTAGTTACTTTTTATTTCATAAATAAAAAAACTAAATGTATCTCAATACTCCAGATGCATCATGGAATTATGATAAAATAATGATTCAGGAACTGACAGAGAAATTACCTCATAAATATTAATTGTGCATCAGTTACACAAAGTGTCAGTTATTTATTGTAATGATGATCTCTTTTGGTTGTTTTGATGTGAGGCTAAATTGTGTATCAACTAGATAACACACTGTCATAATAGTCTCATAGATATTATTGGTCATTGTTGATAATGAATTGCTTGTATGTCTTGTTTTGTATGTTTTTGTGATTTTATTTATTTTTTTATTTATTTAACCTTTATTTAACCAGGTAAGTTAGTTGAGAACTGATTCTCATTTACAATAACGACCTGGCCAAGAGGCAGCACACAAACAGAATAAATAGCTGCACAGGTTGCATGTACAAATGACAGAACAGATTAAATATACAGCAGTCAAACAGGATGGACAGCAGAACCAACCACAATGACATATTAGTTATCGTCTGAACTAAATATTGCACTTGTGTTTTTTCATGTATTGTCAGTTGTCAAGATAAGATAACAAAATCCTTTATAAAATGTACAACAGGGAAATTTACAAATAAAGAATGGTTAATAGAGTCCAAAATGAGAAAGAAGGAGCCTCACCGACTCTTCTCCTGGTCTCAGGTGATGGGTTCTCTGGCCGATAAGAAGTGTGCCCAGGGCCAGAGGGTGTCGGGCATCCTGGTGAAGAAGAACTTCAACTACCACATCCTCAACCCCTCAGACCTGTCAAGTGAGTAGCATTGGAGTAGCAGCCTCATCTCCATCTTCTGATTCCTGATAAACATATAAGGGCTTTATGTGGTGACCTCTTTGTGTCTTTGTGCTGCAGCGTACACAGAGTTGGCCATGAGCACCGTTAAACAGACCCAGGCCATCCCTTTCACTGGACCGTACTCACTGCTCGTCTGCCATCTGAGGAACCTCACCGGTAAAACCACCGTTATTTTCACTTTTATGTCCGCCATGTTTGATTTCAGTAGCCTACAGATACAGATACAGTTATAGATATACTAGATATAAATACGGATACAGTTATAGATACAGATACAGTTATAGATATACTAGATATAGATACGGATACAGTTATAGATACAGATACAGTTATAGATATACTAGATATAGATACGGATACAGTTATAGATACAGATACAGTTATAGATATACTAGATATAAATACGGATACAGTTATAGATACAGATACAGTTATAGATATACTAGATATAGATACGGATACAGTTATAGATACAGACAGAGGTAGAGATACAGATACCGATACCGATATAAGTATAGCTATACTAGATATAGATATATATATAGATACAGATATAGATACTGATACCGATATAGAAATAGCTATAGATATAGAAATAGATACAGATATAGATATAAATATACATATAGATATAAATATAGAAATATATGTAGAAATAGATACAGATATAGATATAGAAATAGATATATATAGATACAGATATAGATATAAATATAGAAATAGATATATATAGATGCAGATATAGAAATAGATATAGATACAGATATAGATATAAATATAGATACATATATAGAAATAGATATATAGATATAAATATAGATATAGATACAGATAGAGATACAGATATAGCTAAAGATACAGATATGGATACAGATATATAGATATAGATGTAGATACAGATACAGATAGTTCTGCAAGATATCATCACACAAACTTCATATCAGTCAACATCAGTAAAACTGGATTGTTTTTTAATCAGTGAAAATATTTTATGAGGTCTTATTCTGAGCTTTAACAGTTTTGTTGCTGTTATATTTTTTACACCTTGTGCAAACATCATACTTCCACCTGGGACAAAATGCGCTGTATAAATAAAGTCTTGTTTCCTTGTCTCTCAGGTGATGTAGAGGAACTAGAGGGAACAGAGAAGAACACGTTGAAGATCTTTAAAAGCATCACTCTGATCCACGAGGTTGGCATGGTGCTGCTGGAGGTGAGTCAGATCTAACCACTGACGTCTTGTCTTCACATGAACATTAACCCATAAAGATCCAAACAGCCACTGGTGACCAAAACCGTACTGATCTTAAATGTTTAATACCTGTTGATCCATTAATCCTAATAATACATGTAAAAATACAGTTTGTCATCTTTTCACGGTCATCAGATATGACCCATTTAGACGTTCAGAGGCTCCGCAGTGAACGTGGAAACACCATCATCTTCTACAACATTGATTCACCAGTAAAACCCATGGAGTTGGATCAATGACAGTGGTTTTAGACACTTGGTTTATGTTCAATTAATGATATATTTTACTGAAAAAATCACTTTTTCTTCAGTTTTCTCTGTTTTTGATATAATAACCTTTGAATTTACTTTGAGCTTTAATGAACATCTACATGATTTAACAAATTAAATGATGGAAAATACCTAATTTTGACTAAAAAATGTAAAATACAGAGGATTATATTATATTAAATAGTGAAGAAAAGTTAAATAGAGAGAAAAGTTGATTTGGGAACTGTCACAGAAGTAGCACTGGTGTCTTTATGGGTTAAGGTTCAGATCAGCTGATGTTACATATTATCACAGCTGTTCAGATCTCAACACTCTCAGATCCAGATGTCACTATAAAGGCTTCAGTTAATGTCTTCACCTTTTCTACTTTCCTAGTGGATCGCGAACCCTTTAAATGACATGTACGCAGATGCGATCACCACAGTAGTGCTGGAGGTCCAGTCGAATCCAAAAGCTCAAAAAGGTACGTATGGTAAACAACTTAGTATATACAGATCTGTGCAAAAGTCTTATTCCACCTTTAGCTTTTTTTTTTTTCCCCCAAGGGTTGAAATGATCATATATATATTTTTCTCATCTTCAGATTCAACAACAAAATAGAGGAAATATGCCTTAAAAGACACAAAAAAACTTAACTAAATGAGTTTTAAAGGTTAAAGTCATTATTTAGTGTGACCTCTGACCCCATGACAAGAAGCAGCACAAATAGTTAGAAACATCTGACATGTTGAATGAAACCTGGTATAAAACATCAGAAAATGAATGCCATAAATCTCATATTGTCTGAACAAAAGGGTTAAAGACATGTTAGATCTAAATACGACCACTTCTGTCATTAAATGCATTTTTTTTCAGTATTCTTGTTATGATAGAAGAGTCAGTAAAAATGCAGCCATTATGACAGTACATGATGTAAAATTATAATTCTAGAGAAGATGCAACATGTTATATTTTGGGTCTTGAGCTGATAAAATTTGGGAACCACTGATCTAATGGAATCAAACTGTGTTTCATCAACAGTTATGGAAACACAGAGCACAATCATGGACATGGATGTCTTCCAGACCCGGTTAGAAGTCATGCTGCAGTGAGTGCTCTACTAACTTTCTCCATCCATACTGTTTTTGTTACATTTTTATTTTCTTTTTTATATACTCAATTTTCTTTAAGACCACTCACCAACACCAAGTACCATTCTTATTCTTTGTATATGAGTTTTCACAAGTCCAACTTAACCATGACAGGAAACCACAGAAGTACCCACCATTCTTACTATTCATATAAACACATGATTTATTTTGTCCATCTTTAAGTATATACAGTGGCAAGAAAAAGCATGTTGACCATTTGAAATTTCTTGGTTTTCTGCATGAAATGGTTCGAAAATGTGATTTGAAGTGTGAGTTAGATTGTATGGGTCAAAGTGGCTCCACACTTGGCTCAAATCTTATTTCATTAATTGGATTTCAGGTATTCTAAGTCCTGACTCCATCCATTATCTCTTTTTGGAGTCGTTAACCTAAGGGTTAACTGAATTAATATATAATTGTGGGACTTTTTGAGTTCCCTTTACAGGGTAGCATAGTTGACAGGTATAGTTAACATTTTTGCTGTTGAGACCTAAAATCAACATAACCATAACACCACATGCATTTTTACAGAAAGATTCTTCTGAATATAATTTATACAATTGAGTAAAATTGAAATTGAAAGTTATTTATAAAGATATTGTAGTAACACTGTTGACATAAGAGTGTAATAAATACACATTTGACCCACACACTACTTTATATTAAATAACTAAGAAAGAGGAGAAAGAACATATGTTGGAGTCTTGTCAGTGTTTTCTCCAGGAGGAAATGACATCATGTGGAGTAGGTCATGTGATTCGGAATTAACACACTTCCTTTAGAAGTGTTTTTATAATGGGTAACTTAGATGAAACTGATTTCTCTGACACAGATATTATTTGTTATTTTCCATATAAAATTAGATATATTGCTAAAAAAAACAAAAAAAACCAAAACCATCTGTCATGATTATCTCAATAAAAAGAACACAATCAAAACAATTTTTGAATAAGCTCATGTTATTATTGTTTAGTGAATTAGAAGGTGGTTGTTATTAAATTTGGATGGTTATTTAGTTGACATTTTAGTATATCTACTCATTTATTAATCATTTATTAACAAGTGATTGTTTCCATAATTAAATAATTATGGAACATAAAAAAATATTAGTTTTTTTTTTTTTTTTACTTTTAATAAAGATGTGTGCAAGATATACCCCATGGACTTCAAAAGTCCCTAAATTATATATTGACCCAACTTACTTTTGCCTGCAGCACTGAGTGTTTCACAGCTGTGTTCAATGAAGGCCTGCAATATTTTATTTATTTTATTTAACCTTTATTTAATCAGGAAGTCCCTTGAGATTAAACCTCTTTTTCGAGGGAGACTTGACCAAGAATATTCTAATTGTTTGTGTGGTTAAGAACGTTGTGTTTGTCTATAGTTTGTCTTCGATGCTGATCAGATCACATTTTATGGCCAATTCATGCAGAAAACTAGAAAACTTTAAAGGATTCACATACTTTTTCTTGCCACTGTAAGTAATTTGTCAGTCTTAACAGAAAACAGACTCTCAATCTCATGAATGTCTCTAATTTTTAAACTGTTGGTGGGTCAGCCTGTAATCGTTTGTGTCATGCAGGACTTGCAGACGCAGAATTTGTTGTATGATTTTCCAAATATCTTCAAAAAATGCTTCATTTTTTGGATCGGTCTGAAAATTGTGACTCGCTTTGGCACTTCCACAGCTGCTCCTCCAGCAGGCACGACCAGATAACATTCAGTGTGATTTTATTTTTGGTCTCATAAAAAAAACAAACAGGGTTTTTACAACAAAATTCACACCAGTCAGAACATGAGGTTGAAAAAACAGTGTCACACATATTCTGACACTGTTCTGAGGTGATTTTTTTTAACTTAATTTCATTGCCCACCTCTTTAATATAACTGTAATACAGAGAAGAAGAGTTAACACTTGAAATACAACACTATCCATATTTGTTTCGCTTTTATTAACTTATTTTATGACATATCTGCATAACTATAGATATCTGAAAAAAATTCAGTTTACCAAATTGTGTTTCTTAGTGTCTTATTTTGCATCACAGTGATAATCTGTGTGTTTTCCGTCTTCAGGGACATGTTTGGGGAGGAATGTGTAGATTTCAGTGACGGTAGAAACATCGCTGTGACTGTAGATGGGAAGACGGTTCACATCTGTGTGGAAACAAGGGTGAGAATCTGTCACAGTCCATTAAATTACAGAATAATCATACATCTGGTGGAGTGTGTTTGATGTGATTCTGAGTCTTTTACTAGTCGGTGTGCTGCGAGGACGAGTGCACAGAGGACGACTCGCTGAGAGAGATGGTGGAGTTGGCGGTTCAGCGACTCTACGACGCCCTCAACCCTGTTATTTAAGGTGTAAACATCTGCAGAGACATTTAGAAGCATTTAATGACTGAATAAGGGCTGGGGTTATTTAGACTTCATTATCACAGATGGAAGAATAGAAGGAGAAATGAGCAATTTGTACATGAAGGCTGAAAACAGGACCCTGAGGCCAGTCAAGACCACAGCTGTAGGGGTGTCGCTATATATCTGGTGCTTTCTCCGATTTGTTGTTATTAATGTAGTTAAAAAAAAAAAAAAAAAACACTTAGAAACTTGTTCTTTAGGAGTAAAATTTTTCTGCTGATGCTTGATTTTACTCTTCCACAGGCTGCCTCATTCTGATACTCACTGAGAAAAGAAATAATCTCACCTTTTACACCGTATCAGTGTGTAGTATCTGGAAGCCCCTTGCTGTGTATGTCACTGCAAAAATCTAGATCTTACCAAGTGTATTTTTCTCATTTCTAGTCAAAATATCTCATCACACTTAAAACTAGAAAAGCACTTGGAGAGCGCAGACCTCTGCCAAGGCAGATCAGTTACCTCCTCTGTTTGTCTGTCTGTGTGCAAGATAACTCGAGAAGTTATGGACGGATTTGGATGAAAATTTCAGGAAATGGTGATACTCACACAAGGAACAAATGATTAAATTTTGGTGGTGATCGGGGGTGGGGGGGCCCCACTGATCGGCCTTGGCGGAGGTCTGCGCTCTCCAAGTGCTTCTGGTTCAAGATTTTTTTTTGCTTAATTCAAGCAAAAATCTGCCAATAGAACAAGTGAAAATTATCTTGGTAAGATTTCTTGAAATAAGATTTTCAAGATCTATTGTCTAAAAATAAGTTCTTATATCTCACTGAAAAGTTACCATTTTAGGTATTTATGTCTTATTTTAAGTGTGATGAGATATTTTGACCAGAAATGAGAAAAATACACTTGGTAAGATTCAGATTTTTTCCCGTGCTCATCTTGGCTTGGTTGTGACTTCAACACGACTAGTCTGGCATCTATATTTCTACTGTGAGCTCAAGTTTTTTTTTTCATAAAACTTCATCAGCAGACATTTATTCGGACTGGTCCACACTTACATCCCAGTCAGAGGAAACACAACTCGAGGAGATGAAAAGAAAAAAGATAAGCTATGTTGACTTTTTATGTTGAAATGTGAGCACTTTTAATTGTATTTAATACTGTAGGTTTTCTGTATGTGTTGAAACACTGTAGTTTTTATTCATTCATTACTAATATGCAGTTTATTTATTTATTCATGTTATGTGAACAGTGAGTTTGTTAATGCACTAAATTGTCAGTTTTTGATCCTTAAAATACAACCTTTTCCATACTTTTTTGTGCTGTTTTTTTTTTCAGTTGGCTTGTTGGGTATTTTTGCTAGTTTTTGAGGTTAGAAGTTATTGTACTGTTTTAAAAAAAAAAAAAAAAAAGAAAAGAAAAAATCAGTGTTGATGCTCAGGAAGCAAGAGATCAAGGTAACATTTACAGTAGTTCACTGTGCACTGACAGTCATTTATTTAAATAAATATCTGGACAATACAACCTTTGAATATTATATCATCCAAGGCACATTCTTAAACTCAACCATCAGAGCATGTATTTATAGATTCTGATCCAACCACTCAAGATATTATTGTCCACTTGTTTATTTACATTGCTTGAGGTACTCTATAAATAAAGAAATCTGTAAAACAGATGACTTTATAAAAGCCAAAAGAGAACTATAGTGCTATCACCAGGTCGTCAATCAACCAATGAAGTTTCCTGTGTGGGTGTGACGACACGTTCAACACAGAGAGGTGATGGGAGTCGGACTGTGTGACAGAGGTTGAAGTAAAAACAAGCAATGACACAACAGTGTCTCCTTATGAAGCATTTTGTTTTCCAGGGAATCTGATAAACACTGCAAACACTGACAAGGTATGGAACAGTCCTACCTTGATCCATTAATCCACTGACTGATCGACTAATCTGCAAAAATACTCCTGAGGTAAGATTTCTAAAATGCTTCAAAAGGAAACTCCTAAAGATATTCATTCCACTGATATAAGACGATTACACACAATCCTTACCTTAAAGAAGCTTGTGGCATTGCATATTAATCTAATAAAATAATTTGCAATGAATACAAATCAAGTATTTTGTTTTTCACTGAATAACCCAGTCGACTGACTGCTTTTTGGTTGGCATATTGCAGCAGAATATTTAATCTAGGACCTTGTCATTCAACCCATTGCCACTATTGTCCCTGTGACCCCATGATTTATGTGCACAATATTTGTTCCACAGAGATCCGACTAGAGATGAATAAGGACAGTCTTTAGCACAGGGGTGTCAAACTCATTTTAGTTCAGGGGCCAGACTAGTAAAATAATCATATAATAGCCAATAAATAATGACAACTCCATATTTTTCTTTGTTAAATTATACATGTTTACATTTACAAACTATCAAAAAACGTGAATAATCTGAACCTGAAGTAAAATTTTTAACATTATGCCTCAACTTATCTATACATGTGCATTAGAAATTACAGTTCACAGTGAATCTACAAAGCAACAGTACAAAAACACCTAGTAACAGGCACAATATTGTTAACATTTTAGAGTTTGGAATTTGAAGTTGTCAATATTTCCAAGTTGTTATGCTATTATTTTACTGGTCTGACCCACTTGAAATGGAATTGAGCTGTATGTGGCCCCTGAACTACAGTTGTGGAAAAAATTACTAGACCATCAAAAGTCATCAAAAACAGTGGTTATGCAATCAAGTACTAACTCCTGTGTGTATCATGTGACTAAAACAGACAGAAAAGAAAACATGGAATGCCTAAAACCACTGTTTTTGGCAGTACAATGACATAGATATTGATGTAAGCACTGAAGTGATTTTGGTTATTATCAAGAAAACATGGAAATGGCTAGACATCAGCTCTGAAATTAAACTCTTATGAGCTCTTTTTGTTGTTATTGTTATATTTGTCTGAACAAATGTACCTTCAGTTGTACCAGGTATTAAAATGGTCTAATAATTTTTTCCTGTTAAAAAAGTTTGACATTGTTGACTGTTAAAATCTTCAGTGTAGCTGTGAACCAGATCAGAACCTTAGATGTGAGACCCCTGGTTTAGTTGCACAGCAGTGTATGGTGGTGTTGATTCTGGTCCCATCCTGATGAGGTTCAGCCCCGTTTGTGGCTCACCAGTATCGCGAAAACCAGCCCCAGCATCACGCACACTCCCAGCTCCAGAAGCCCGTCCATTTTCATGTCCTCCATGCTCTCCTCTTTCTTCTTCTTCATCTCTTCCTTCCGGGCTCGGAGGTCCCTCTCTCTCTGCAGCTGCTCACCATAATGCTCCTTGTAGAACTGGTCGAAGTCAAAGATGCGGTCTTGTCCGGTGCCCATGACGGTCCGCCGGCTGTCGGATTGCTTCTTGGCGGAGCTCACGGTGGTGCCCTTACCGGAGGGTCTACCTGTTGCCGTGAGGTCGGACTGACTCAGCAGACCCCGGTCATATTTCTTCCGGAGCGCCTTGTTCCCCAGTACGGTGTAGGCCTCGTTGATCTCCGAGAACCGGTCGGTGGCCTCGTCGCTGCCCGCGTTTCTGTCCGGATGGTAGATGAACGACTGTTTATAGTAGGCTGTTTTAATCTGGGCTTGGGTGGCAGTCGGTGACACATCCAAGATTTCATAATAACCCGTTTTGGATCTGTACAGAGGCTGTGAGCGGCCTCCGTTGTCGCTGTAAGCCCGGATAAACACAAACGGTCCGTGAACACACCACTCATACCGGCCACTGAGGCTCTGCTGCCGGCTAACACACCTGGACGTCCCCAGAGTCCTCCGTACAACCGGGTGAGTCCAACACCGACGGAGTTTCCTCTCAGAAAACTTAACTTGAGGTTTCTTAAGTGGATAGTGTTTGTTTAGTCCGTTATATCCGCCAACAGCAGTGACAGCTTCCCTTTCGAACCTATTCGTGTTGACACCGACTTGTATTTTTACCCTTGTGTAACCGTCCGGTGAAACTCCCTGGGTCACGGCCTTTTCAGCTCCATAAAGTTTACCGTTTGAGGTGTCAGTCAACAAACACCCCGCAGACAGAGACGAAATACGTATCGCACTTTTTCTCTGCTTGTTTACATTTTCCAGGAGGGGACGGCGGCATATTTTCTGTGCAATGTTGTAGACTCCCCTTCCGAACCGCAGCGTCCCCTCCGCCATATTTACAGGGAGCAACAAACACAGGCTGACTTCCGGTTGTCAGAGGGACGTGCGTCAAACTACAGCGCCCCCTGGTGGTGAATATGGGTAGGTGTTGAAAAAAAAAAATAAAAAAAAAAAAGTGGCAACTTTTGCATTTTCTCAGAAGCTTTATCAATTCCAGAAGGCTTAATTTTCCTTTTCAGGAGCAGTTTAAATTGAATAAACATTTATGTGATGGTGTTTAGACATATATTTGAAATAAAAATGTTCAACAAAAACTTGAAACCAAACTGGATCTAGTATCTTATCATAGGTTTAATGTGAATTTGAAAAGAAAATAATTTAAAAAAGTAGGTACTGACAAATAAAAATGAGTTAAAATAGGAAAAATGTTACATCTTTAATCTGATGTATTTGGTGTAGTAGCCAGCCAAATACTTACCACTTTAGTAAAAAAAAAAAAAAAAAGTGTCTTTCTTGGTCTCTTCTAGTAATTCATCAAGATTTTGACCTCTATCTATTCCCTAAAACTATAATTAAGTATGCATGCCATGATCTTTCTTTTTGTGTAACCATTTGGGGTGAGGCAACCCAAACTACGTTGAAACATATTGTCACTGCACAAACCTTAACAAGTGTTCAGAGAACGCAAACCTCCACCAAGCTCCCCGAACGGTGTGCATGTGTGGATCAACTATTTCTTTTTAAATTAAACAGTTTCAAGGTTGTTCCATACAGCAGAAAAAGTTGAAGCTTGGTACCAGTCATGTGTATGTCAAATTATATTAAATTCCAATCAATATTTGTTGAGTTAGAATGAAAAAATGTGTTGTAAATGGGATTTTCAATGTTAAATTGCAATGTCCACAGAGTCCACATTCCACAGTGGATGTGGACAATTTTGTGCCAGATACAAGATATTGTTATGAGCGATGGGCGTATGAAATTGGAGACTAATCAGAGTTGTTTTGAATTTTTTATGAATTTTCGAAAATTGCTCAATGATGAGAGATAGGAAAATTTGAGATTTTGTGACCTTGCTGTGACCTTGAACTTTGGCCTACTTGGCCCAAAATTTAATGGGTTCATCCCAGGGCCTAGGCCTATCTGTGGGTACAATTTGGTATAGATGGTTGTAATAGTTTTCCTGTAAAGTTGCTAACAAACAAACAAACAAACAGGCAACAAACAAACACACAAAGCAAAGTGATCACAATACCTCCTGGCGGAGGTAACAACGTTCGACCAAAAGCCAATGAAATGCCAGCATTGTATGTCTCATTGTTTAGGTTTTGTCAGTTTTATAAACTTCTCATTTATGAAATTGATCTTTAATTGTGGGAATGGATGGTCTTGTACTAGAAATATTTAGGGAAATAATTTTAAAATATAAGAGAAAAAGAGCTGCTAGTGGAGACTGCATACCAGTAAAATGCAAGACAACATTTGGTAGTCATCTTTGTCAGTCAAAGGTTCTCGGATCTGAAATACCTTGCCATCAGAAATAAAAACATCCATTCATTTAAAACTTTTCATCCATAAGGAAAAACTGTGGCAAAAGCAACAACAAATCTGTGAACAGTGAATCACATCCAGCACTGATCTAATGTCATTAAGTTCTTGTTGCTCAGATGGTTTTTGTATGACTTAATTGAGTCATAAATGCTGATGTAAAGCCATCAGGAGTTTCCTGTGTGCAAATGTGAGTCAAAATCTGGCCAAACATACATGAAATGATAAGTTTACAAATTGAATAAAAGAAATATGCTGACGTCCCAATGTTATGAAAGGTAATTAATATATAAATTAAGATGAGCAACATATAAATTGAGAACATTTATTGATGAAAAAAGATCTCGAAATAACATAAAGACTATTGTATTGAATTTCTACAAAAAAAAAAAAAAAAAAAAAAAAAAATCCTTATACTAACCGACAGCTTTTCTTTTGAAAATCGAAAAAGTAGAAATATTTCCGCCTAACCCGGAAGTTGGATTTTACCAGAGTCGGTAACTTCAGATTCATCATGTCCAAGTTTAAAACTGTAATTTGGCCGAGAGTGATTTTATTTGGTGACTCCATCACACAGGTCAGCTTTGGCATTAAAGTCGCTGTTTAACAGACTTTTAATATTGCGTGCATTTTGTCTGCTGCTCTTTCATTTGTAGCTAACGTGTTAGCATTGGAGTGAATGAAACAGTGCTGTTCTGTCTTTCAGTTTTCTTTTCAACCTAATGGATGGGGCTCGGAATTGGCCAACAAACTAGCAAGGTGAGTGTCCTTTTTTTATTATCATTTACCACACATTAATAGTACTAAAGGTATATTTTACAGGTTAAAAGCTATTTAGCATCTTTGATCATCTTAGTTTGTCTTGAATGACATCTACAGTCGCGGAAAAAATTATTAGACCACCCATGTTTCTTAAGTTTCTTGTTAATTTTAATGCCTGGTACAACTAAAGGTACATCAGTTTGGACAAATATAATGATAACAGTAAAAATAGCTCGTAAGAGTTTAATTTAAGAGCTGATATCTACCCATTTTCCACGGTTTTCTTGATAATAACCAAAATCATTTCAGTTCTTACATCAATATCTGTGGCATTGTACTGACAAAAACAGTGCTTTTAGGCATTCCATGTTTTCTTTTCTGTCTGTTTTAGTCACATGATACACACAGGAGTTAGGACTTGATTGCTTAACCATTGTTTTTGATGACTTTTGCTGGTCTAAGAATTTTTTCTGCGACTGTAAATGTGAATGTTTTCCAACAGGAAGTGTGATGTTGTAAACAGAGGGCTGTCTGGATACAACTCCAGATGGGCAAAGATTATTCTACCTCGACTCATCAACCCTCAAAGTCCAGCAGACGGTAACATAGCTGCTGTCACTGTCTTCTTTGGAGCCAATGACGCCTCCTTGGAAGGTAAGCAAGACTTGGAGCCTCCTTAGCGCAATGATCATTTGTAAGTGTAAATTCATAGGCATATCCACAGAATGATTGTTTTGTTCTTACTATCACACAGATGCAAACCCTCAGCAGCATGTCCCTCTGCAGGAGTATTCAGAGAACCTGAAGGAGATCTCCAGACTTCTAACATCAGCTGGAGTGGCATCAGACAGAGTCATCTTCATCACTCCTCCTCCTATACATGAACCTGCCTGGGAGAAGGAGTGCATTTTGAAAGGTAAGTGTAATTTGGTTTATTCTCTGTTGTTTTTGCTTTGGTTTTATCCTCCAGTAGGGTTGTTTGACAAAAGAAAAATGATAAATGTGATAGACTGTGATCACATCGTGATATTTTTAATATGTTTTCTAACTCTAAATATCTGTAATGTTCTGATTATAGAGTTGAAAGCCATAAATAACATTATTAAGGCCAAAAATCATCCTTTTAGTTCAGAAGAAATAATGACTTCACTTTAATTGTAATTATTTTGTGCATTCACTGCTGGGATTTACCATCCAGAGACACCAAAGTCACAAGTATTTGCTTATATTTTTCCAGGCTGTTCACTCAATCGACACAACTCTGTGGCGGGACAGTATGCACAGGCGTGTGTCCAGGCTGCTAGTCAGTGTGGTGCAGACGTGTTGGACCTCTGGACACTAATGCAGAAAGATGGACAGGTAAATGAGGAGGGGGTCCTGTGTTCGATCCCATCGCTGTGTACAGGGTGGGGAAGCAAAATTTACAATGAACATTTAGTTGTTTTTTCTCAGCAGGCACTGCGTCAATTGTTTTGAAACCAAACATATATTGATGTCATAATCATACCTAACACTATTATCCATACCTTTTCAGAAACTTTTGCCCGTATGAGTAATCAGGAAAGCAAACGTCAAAGGGTGTGTGATTTGCTGAATGCACTCGTCACACCAAAGGAGATTTCAAAAATAGTTGGAGTGTCCATAAAGACTGTTTATAATGTAAAGAAGAGAATGACTATGAGCAAAACTATTACGAGAAAGTCTGGAAGATACTATTAAAGAAGAATGGAAGAAGTTGTCACCCGAATATTTGAGGAACACTTGCGCAAGTTTCAGGAAGCGTGTGAAGGTAGTTACTGAGAAAGAAGGAGGACACATAGAATAAAAACATTTTCTATTATGTAATTTTTCTTGTGGCAAATAAATTCTCATGACTTTCAATTAACTAATTGGTCATACACTGTCTTTCAATCCCTGCCTCAAAATATTGTAAATTTTGCTTCCCCACCCTGTAGAGTTTGGATGTTGTCCTGAATGTATGAATATATATGTTTACAGGACATGAAAAGAGGTGATGACACACATCCAGCTGCTAAAAAGTGTGCTAGATAACAACAAAAATAGCTCGTAAGAGTTTAATTTCAGAGCTGATATCTAGCCATTTTCCATGTTTTCTTAATAATAACCAAATCACTTCAGTTCTTACATCAATAGCTATGGCATTGTACTGACAAAAACAGTGCTTTTAGGCATTCCATGTTTTCTTTTCTGTCTGTTTTAGTCACATGATACACAGGAGTTAGTACTTGATTGCATAACTATTGTTGCTGATGACTTTTGATGGTCTAATAATTTTTTCTCTGACATATATATTAGACAGAATAAACGATAAGCACTTATAGAGGCTAGTTTTGTATTTGCTTACTCTGAAACATTTCCTCGAGGGTAATAACTCATATTTAGAATAAAAGATGTGAGATGGGTCTATTATATTTCTCTCATACATTGTTTCGAGTGTCTGGTTTTCCTCGGTTCCCTTTACTTTCATTGTGATTTGCACCAGCAGTTGACTGACTTTTCCTCCTTGGTTTGACAGGACTACACAGTGTATCTGTCCGACGGGTTGCATCTGTCAGAGAAGGGAAACCAGTTTGTGGCCCATCACCTGTGGGGGCTTCTGGAGAGTCGTGTGGCCAACCTGCCCTTCATCCTGCCCTACTGGGGAGACGTGGACGCCAAGAGTCCAGAGAGCAGCCTGCTTTGTGACTAGTGAAGAAGAAAGTACAGTACATTCACACTGCAGGGAAAAGTGTCCAAAATCTTACTTTTTTATATCTTATTTTTTTTGACTGTCTGAATAGGACAAGTCAGATTTTTGTTTTTTTTATTTTTTACTCCAAATCAGACCCAGTCCACTTTCATATGTGGCCCTAAATCAGACGCATATCTGATGTTTTGCAATATGACTTCAGTCTGAACAGTCACGTCGCATTTCATTTGACCTTTACATCACCGAAATGCGATAGAGGTCACAATTCTGAGACATGGCAAGATCCATATTTACTTCCATAAACACAGTATGTAGTGTGTGACGTCACCTCAGGACCATACACTGTTCACACATGACTCTGATGACATCACATTTGGATTATAATGTGAACCACACACAAAAAAAAAAACAAAACAGGATTGGGCATTAAGACCTGCAGTGTGAACGTAGCATTAGAGACATTTAAGATTCTACAGGGCTGGACATCCTGTAGAGAAGACATTATGACCAGCATTAATGTGTTTTTTGCACCTTTTTTTTTTTTTTTGCATAAATGAATGCGCTGTTGGGACTGAATTCAGGCTGAGATACAGTAACGCAGACCATGTGTTAAGGTTCAAAATGCACAATAAAGTTTTTATTAAGATGTGCGTGAACAAGTAACTTAAAAATCACAGGCATAGAAACATTAATATACATAGAATTTTATATATGACCCACATCTGTTAATTGTAACAGTTCACATCCATCCAGCACAATCAACGTTAGATACATGACCTACAGTTAAATATACTTTTTACACCTTTAACATATGGCACAACAGGCAACAGTGGTGAGACAGACGTGAGAGAAGTGCATGAATGAAACGGGTAAAAGATGATGTGGAAAGTAACATCTGAGCACCTCGAAATATTTCTTCTGGGGGAAAAAAATGGAATATGTCAAGGTATGACTTCATCAACTGGGAATTTTCACAGCAAAGTAAATCGATTGGAAAAAGTCAGGCACAAAATTAGACAAGGCACAACTTTTCTTTGTACAGGGGTCAAACACACAGAATGTCATCACGCAGAAGATTAAAATAAATAAAGTTCAATTATGTTATTTCATCAGCTGAATTACATTTAACACTGAGATTACCAACTGAACCTTGCACAGTTTTAAATTGTTGCGTTTTAAGCACGAAGGGGTAAAAGAAATATTGTAGTCACAGCAAAGTTAACATTTATAAAACATAATCCTCCAGTGATGTGAACAATACTTTTAGTGCACTTATGATGCAAAGTACAAACAAGTTTAATGTCCATAGTTCTGAAAGCAACTTAAACTGAATTCATCAGACTGAAAGATTTCAATATATGAAGCAAACGAGACAGAGGCTTTAAATAGGTTGTGTTTAGTAAAGAAAAAAAATCTCACTTTAAAAAAAAAATTACAGTGGACAAAGCTAACAGAACCTCATGATTTGTGTCTTTTTGTTCCTACAGTGTGTTTGGGGAACCGGCCCGCGATTGGTCTGCGAAAAAGGGGCTTGAAACTAAACAAGGCACAGCTTTATTTCACCACAAGCACATGACATCAAATCACTGAGTAGCTATTTTAATAGCAGTGGTGTACAGATTTCAGTCCCTTACAACTGACTGAATTTGATCCAGATCTAGTGTTTGACTCCTCTGTTATCCTCAGGTGTGTACATGTGTGCTATTGCCTTTCTACATTTTCTGGTTGTGCCTTTTTTAATATGTAAAACTGATATGATGCTGCGTCTATTTGCATGTTCCCTAAAATACATGGCAGGTTGTATGTGTTTGAGACCAGAGTGACTGTTGGTCAACTCTCAGCACTCAGTCTCTTTAGTGTCAATGCACTCCTGCCTCTTGAGGCGCCGTCTGTCCCTGGCTGTTGGGTTCGGTTCTGTCAGATCCTCGAAGGAGGATTTCGTAGCCAACGAGGAGGCTCCTGCGGTTGTGGAATCTTCTGGCGGGGCCTCCTCGCCCTGGTGAGAGTCGCTGCTGGTGTCCTCCTGGATTGTGGCCATCCGCGGTCCCCCGGCGCTGTCCGGGGTGGGGACGTAGTTCGGACCTGGGGCCTGGGTACTGCTGCTGGCCACGCGAGGCGCCCCGGCCTGGTTCAGCGGGGGCAGGGAGGAGGGCGCGGTCCGGCCTGCGGAGGAGGAGGGAGGCTGAGGAGGCTTGACGATGCGCACGGATGTTGACTCGAGGTTGCTCAGCATGTCTTGACTCTGAAGAAACAGAAGAACAAGTGAGATGGAAGCAAATCAAGGCTGTGGCTCTGTGACTGAGGTGAGATCCATTCCATTTTTTACTCCTTTCTGTTAAACTCACACTTGAGTCCTGATCTTCATCACGACTATGTCTACATGCACAAAATATTCCAGTTTGTTTTTTGAAAGGAACAATGTCATCACCTTCCTAAAATAACTGCCCAAGTCTTTTTTTTTTTTTTTTTTTTTTTTTTACAAACTTTACAACTTTTTTTTGCCTGAAACATTACATACTCAATTTCAGGTTTTTGTGTTTCCTGAAAATCTGAAAAAATGACATGGGCAATTTAGGAAGGTGACGATATTCCTATTAAACCTGTTTGCATGGCCAATGAAAAGAGTGTTTTTATATCCATGTTCACCCTCAGCTGTGATTAATACTTAAAAGTAGGATGTTTCTACTGGTGGCTGACTGTATCAACCACTTTTATTCTTTAAAACACCTGTCTGAAAAGGACTGCCATTTGCATACATCATAAAACCTGTAAACATCGTATTATATTTACAAGTAGCTGTGATTGTTCTTCCAAATGAAAGTGACCTCCTTTCAAGCATCTATCTCCAATATAGAGGATCTTTCTCTCCACAGATGACCTTAAAAAGGGTCTGTGTCACAACCTACAGTAAAAATGCAAATGAGATCTATATTCCAAATGCACTGTAAATTAAATACATATCCAAAGAATGTACATAAAAGCTGAATAATGTCAGCATATCAATATTGTAAGTAAGTGTAGAACACCCAAGCGGATACACTGATGCATGATCTGTGTGGAATCCCGTGTGCATGTAAACATAGTGTTTTATTCTGAAAACAACCGTGTGGTTTGTATATTAAAATTAAATTAAAATCTCCGCTTTATATCAATTTAAAGTTGGAATGAGTAAAATGATAAACCTTTTTCACAGTGGACATTTAGGGTTGTAACATTAAAAGCTGTTGTGTGTTTAGTTGGACGAGGGCCCTGGTGTTGTGCATGCTGGTTCACTGCAGGGCCACTGGTTCACCTAAAAATCACAGCCAGCGACTGATATCATGAGTTAACCCTTTTCCAGGTGAACATGTCTGCTGTGAGAAAGATGTATGGAGGAATGCACCCTCAGTCTCCATGTGTTTCCATTAAAACCTAACAGTAAACTTAAAACTGTGCAGACAGCAATTAGAAAAGAAAAAGAATGGATAAAACAAAACGACAAATCACCTAAATGACCGCAACTTTTCTTGGCTTCGAACAGCAGCAAATGCAAACTTAAAACGTCGACACACACTGCATCTGATTTCACAAAAGACAATAAAGGTGAAGCCTGTTCAGTCCTCTCTCTGTTTGAATACTCCCAGAATGCAATCTTGCTGTCTTGAGGTAATTTCTGATCACATGTCACTTGCAGCTGTTCACATTTAGTCTCACTTCCGGCCTCTCTCTCCTCCGTGTTTCTGATTAAATGTGCAGCCCGATCAGTGATTACATCAAGGAGTAAGTGACTGCAGGAGTATCCCAAACGTGGGCCACGGACCATGCATCCTCATCATGGACTCAATGGCAACGCATCGCAACACCAAGCCACGGTACACGCACTCACCTATGGCGGGAGCTCTATTACAAACTTCCACCATCTGCTGCAGTTCCAATGAGAGTGAAGGGAAGGGCCAAGGTAAAGAGCAGGTCATTCGGAGCTTCAGCTCAGCAGTAAGCTCAACACCAGTCAGAGACGTTTTAATCCCTCCCTGTTTCTGTCCTATCTGTATTTAAATACACTCATTCTCTTAGAAACAAATGATACTTAACGGTCATTTTTATTAGTTTAATGTTTCAGTCCAGTTTTATGAGTGCATAAGATGGTTTAGTTTAATTTTGAGAAACTAATTTTTTTCCCAAAGTTTTTTCAAGTGACTTAATGATGCTGAAAAATATTAAGAGGAAAGAATGGTCTAAAAAAAAAAAAAAACATTACAAAAAGGAACTAGTGTGATGTATTGCTAGATCACTGAAATGATTCTGATTTTACCTGCATTTTTTCAGTTCTATTTTCTAGATTAGCTCTTCTTGCATTGTTCATTATAGTTTTGCTTTAGTTTTAGAGACTTGGAAAGCTCTGTTTATTGAATAATTTAGTCACAGGTAGCTTTAGTCTTTATTTTTTTCTATAGTATTCCTGCTACCACTTGCTAATTATTTATCAAATTGGCAGTATATGCTTTGTAGATATACATTGAAATATATTTCCATGTTAGAAATTAAAAGTAAATATATTTACAGTTACTGCCATTAATGACCTTTGAGATGTGTGCAAGAGAGAAATAAATAATTAAATAACATACTAATCATCTGGTACTAATAAATATAGTTTAGTTAATGATATAAAGTTCATATATTCTCTTTGGTATAACTGTTTTTATGGTAGATCTATAGGTGTATTTTTTCTATTTTTTTATGCCTCCATAAATAACATTTTGTTTCTTTTTAGAAAAATACTTCATTAGTCCAATAGTCCTAAAACATAGAAAATAAATGCCAAAATTAGAAAGATCTGATATGCCTCAATGTGGAGATATGCCAGGACTAAATTGATCTGTAGCACAATTACAATTTTCAGCAATTTGACAAATTTATAACGGTGGCTTTTACAAAAGTTAAAAACATCTTGCATCTTATAACAAACCCTGATTGAAATCTCATGCATCCATCATGACTAGTTCAAAAGTAATGACTTATTGACTTAAATATTTTTATCTGAACCACTCATTTTAACAGTAAAGTCAGCCTAATGTCCCATTTTCAAAGCCCCACTATCTCAGAAACTAAATGAAGACGGAAATGTGTGTGGTGTTTAATAGCACTGATAACATTATTTTAGGGAAAGCGAGATGCAAATCAGACTGTTTCCATAGCTCACATGAAGTACTTATGTTACTCACACATCTATAATCTAGACTTTCAACATAATTAGAACCTTTACAGTAAGCAGTGGTTGGAACACTTAGAGATTGAGTTAAAGCTCCCTGAGATACACTTTTAGCCATAAAAAAAAAAAAAAAAAAAAAAAGAATTTATCCGGATTTGCTCTTGCTAATTTGTCAGAAAATACAGTTTTATGGCAGCAGAGGATTCGCCACAGAAATATTCAAGATCAAATCTGTATCTGCAACAACACGACAAAAGGTAGAAACCAGGCCTCATGCTCTCCCTTCCCTATTAAAGATGTCAGTGGGTTTAAACAGAAGCAGTGTTTTTGTTAATTTGGTTAGTGTTAGTGTGGCAGCAAGACTAGTGCACATTATCGTATGCAGTGTGGGTATCCGAGTAGAGATGAAGTACTTACACTTGGAGGGTAGTAGAAGGACTTGGTGTTCTCCTCAAACTGCTGATCAAGCCTTTTGTCCTACAAGACAGCAATGTCAGTCATAACATTACCACAGAGATACAGAATCCTAGATGATGTTTAGTGTAAACTGAGGTTCGACAGTCCTTACCACACAATGCACCAGGATACTTAAAGGAATCCAGAAGACGAGGGAAAACACAACAACAGAGCCGACGATGTTATCAGCCAGGAACTTCCCTGATGGCAGAATGAGGTTAATAGACAAACAAAAGCCGAGACAGAAAGAAAGTTTATGACTCAGCGTCTGTAGATATTAACTGTAGAAACAAAACGTAATGAGTCACATGTACATAAGTGGTCAGGGACTTACCAAATGTGTTGATGTTCAATTTATCGATGAAATCCCACAGCCTCTCGATCACATCCTGCACCTGCTTCATGCACTTTCCCTGTGGTGATATGAACATTAACACTCGCTAAAGATAACACACAGACTCTAATTTTTGACACTTAACCTTGCAAACAACCTCCTTTTTTTACTCATTAACTACTGTCTTGAATAATCTGGCTTTTCAATATGTTTTAAAGTAGCTGTATCATTGTGACCAGAAAGGTCGGCTTTACTTTAGAGCATCTATCTCTACAGTAATCAACTTTATTTTTAGCTCAGCTCATTATGGGAAAATTGTAACTTACAGTCTCGTCACAGAATCCCACAGTGCAGGGTTTTCCTTTGCGAAGGTATAGAAAACTTCCATTGGCCTGGACAAAGGGAGAGCAGGTGCCATCCTTTTTTCTACAGCACACTTTACAGGAATCCTCGGTTTCTGGGAAAGAGAATTAAAAGTACTATATCAGTTCATGGTCACTGTCACCCTCTGAGTGAAGCTGCAATGGACAGAGACAAAAGCCAAGGTTGGACATCAGCAATGAGCTCGTTATCACACCACATGTATCAGGTAAATGGTTTTGACCGACTCTACTCCATCTACGCTCTATGAACATCAGTTTGCATGGCAGCAAGCAAATATGTTTTGTACTATAACTGATAGCAGCTGGGATATGCTCTGGTACCCACACAACTCTCACAAGGATTAAGCAGTTCTGAAAATTGATGGGATGGGTGGAATAATAATAATAGTGTGTGTGTGTGTGTGTATGTATGTATGTATATGTATATATATATGTATATATGTGTGTGTGTGTGTGGGTGTATATCCTCCTGACACCCAGGAAGTCAACATTTTCACCATTTTACATTAAATAATTGACTTGATTGAAAACAGCATGATGCAACAGTTTTTTCAGATACATTTTTTAACTTTATATATATATATATATATATATATATATATATATATATATATATATATATATATATATATAAAATATGTCCTTTTCAGTGGATTTTTTTTTTTTTTTTTTGTTAAAGTAAAGCTGTGAAACTCTTGTCCACTACAGAGGACAAAAATGCTTTGCTGAGTCTCAGGAGGATATAGGACTATAGAGTTTTATTCGTATTGTTTTGGGTTTTTTTTTTTAACTACCTTATGCATGCACATTTTCTTAAACTTTATCCTGTTGCCTCCTTGACCAGTGAATTTTCCCATGAATTTCTCTCAACCCCCCCCATTGCATTCTCTCTCACTCTCTACCTCTCTCCATCTATTTCTTGCACTCACTGTTTCACCATCTCTATCTTTCCATTGCTCTCATTCTATCCTACTGTCGCTCTCTCATCCTCCTTTCTATCTCGCTCGTTCCTCTCTCTCTACATGTCTGCAACTCTAACTCTAATATTCCATTCCATTTTAGTCCACTTTTGCAATTAACTCTTAAATCCCCTACACACTGGTTCTTTAAATATGAAAATCCTGACCATCCTCTTAAATGTTTATCAAAACAGGCTCTGATTTTATGATAAATGACTGTTTACCGTTGCAGGCACATGACTGAAGGTTCTGCTCGGCCTCACAGAAAGGGTTGCATTCTCCGCTGCGACACCTGCCGTTGTCGACACACACAGTGCCATCGTCGGCATTTACAGGGGGTGGACATTTACTGCTGTTGCCTGTACCATATACAAAGGAGTATTAGTAAACAGTGTCCAACATCACAACCCTTTAGGAGACAATCGCTGCAGTTCTTGAGTTTGACCAGCAGGAGGAACTCACCTGTGCAGGAGGATATGCCTTTACATGTAGCATTGATTGCCTCCTGACACCGTGTTCCTGCCAATTCAAATTTGCAATTCCTGCAGCACGGGCTGTTTCTGTCACTATAGATGGACAAGAGAAGGAAACATGCATGTGCAATCATTACATTAAACCAACCGACTTTCAAACGTTTTATTGCGTAACTTTAGCTTGAAGGGAGGCTGAAACTGACACTTTGTCATCTAAGAATCTTACCTGCACTGAGAATCAGGTTTGAACTTGCAATCCGATGTGCAGCATAGGTCATCATTGAGGTGAAGTAGCCCCGGGTCACACTCCTCCCCTTCCTCCACCCGAGAGTTCCCACATACCTTGCTGTTCCTCTCTTTGAAGCACACAGGAGCCTTAAAACGCAGCGTTTTTCCTATGGAGGTCTTGCTGCAGTTGGAGAAACGCTGCAGGAAGAAAAGGAAAGGAAACAGGTTTAACATCATCTTGAGTGTATGTATCTGAGAAGTGTTCATGACAAACAACTAAAGAAAGAAACCTTAAGATCACAGTATGTTCTAGCCTCTTGTAGCTTATTGCTTTTATCAAAGTACAACATAATACTGGTGAGGTTTCATAAAATTGAAACACAACAAAAATATGGTAATAATGTACTGATGTCACTCATTTATCTTCTGCCAAGCAATGTAGTGCTTCAGTGATATTTAGAATAGTTTCCAGAAAATATAGTTATAGTTAAAGTAGTGTTCAGTTATGTTAACAGTGCTTTGTTAGTACAGGTTTGCTGGACTCTAGTAAAGTCTTGTATTTGCACAAAGCAAAGATACTCCGCCAGCATCTTACGTCAAAAGTATGATTACATAGACCATTCATCTCTTTTCTGTGTCATCAATCTGATGTGTTAGATGATTCCTCAGCATCTAGGCCAGTAATACGGGGCTTTTTGTACAATCCTCTGTGCAACAATTCAAAAATGCAGAACAGACTGACCCTACTCATAACAATCATAGTCATTTGGACTTTTCTAGCATCAGTTTCTCGCCCGTTCATTTCCTTTTGTTTATCTTCCTCCTGTCGTATCAATCTCTTTCCACACCTCGTCAAGGCTTAACTGACCAAATTCATAAGGATTCACAATAAACTCAAATATTTTAAAATGATGAATATGGTGCAGTAATATGTTTACGGATGTATGTTTAAAGAGCTTATTACCACAGCTTCAAATGGAGCTCAGTCATCATAATAATGGACCAGAATGAACCACTTTGAAATAATTATGCAAGTCATCTAGCAAAAAATTGTGAAACTAACAGCTTCAAATACAGTGCCAAGCAAAAAAATTAAGCATATAAAGAGTGGCTTGTTTAATTGTGTTTTAACAGCTTTCATAGTGTTAAATGCATTTTTATTGAAGCATTTTCTATCATTCAAAAAAAAAAAATCCACTCTTTTCCCTTTAAGACTGCTGACACAGTGATGTACTGTACTTATGAGGCATTAAGGCCACTGGCGGGGGAGGAATATTAACTGTCTGCGGTTACATTTCACAGCAACACCCATGAGTCACAGTTATCCAACACCCAGGAACTCACAGACAAGTGGCATGTGCGCCCCCCCCCCCAAAAAAAAAAATCACACTCTGCATCAATTGTATCTTCTTAACTAGTAATAGTCTACTGTGTATGATATGTGCTGATATTCTGTATTGTTGCTTTTTGTGAAGGTACCTTATTGTTGACGTGGTCTCCACTCACAGCAATAGGGTACATGACGAACTTCCCACCCTGGTCGTCAGTGGGAGCACAGAAACGAATGTTGTCAGGGTCATGCTCTGCTCCAAAATTATGTCCCAGCTCATGAGTGGTCACCAAATCTGCCTCCTAATGTGACATGAATACACAGGAGTTTGTATCATTTTATCAGCTAACAAATGCTGTCAAACTTCACTAAGAAAAAGACAGTGGTGTTTACAGAATGCTCCTTTTTTAACTCATTTACAGTCTGTACAGCACAGATTTCACAGCCAAAAATCATGTATGTGTCAAACAGTGGGTGTTTTCTTGATCCCTGACAATCCTCTCAGCTCAGAGCTGTTAACTGTGCAGATGAACATGCAGCATACTGATACTTGTTTTGTGTAAATGTAACAGACATAAAATCATTACTCACACCACCCACACCACAAGGTGAGTCCGTTCTGCTTTGACTATAAACTTGGCAGGGTGACATGTTACATAACATCCTAACTGAAACCAAATGCAACCCATAATTAATTCAGTGAAAGAATATGTTTGGAAAAGCAAGTGAAAACGGACCTTTGTTAAGATGGTTTTGCCGTAATTCTTGGTGCTGGTCAGGCCTGTGTTGAGGTAACTGGGTTTCTTGGCAGAGGCAGATGGGTAGTATGCTACAAAATACCACAAAGAAAGAAACAGTCAGTATCTGCTGTTATCTCTGACTTTCCTCTCATTTTGGGGTATTTTCTCAGACCCAGGGTTTGCACACATTTTTCAAGGTCATATTTAAGCACTTTTAAGGGTCATTCTCAAATTTTTCTAGCACAACACCTTATCGCTATATCTACAGGAATACATATACTCATTAATTTTTTTTTCACTTTTTATCACAATGATGTACATTGTATTATGCTATAAACGTCTAAAATTATGTTCAGAAGTTAAAGGAGAAGTGCGATCTCCAGGCACACTGGAACCAAGCCAAAGATCAAGATAAAAATGTACCTGGAGTCAACCTGAGGGTACCTGGTAATTTTAATTTTTGACATAAAATGTTATTTTTCAAAATGTATCACCTCTCTTAAGTAGCTTTGGCTTGCCATCTAACCTGGCAGAGTTAATATTAAAAATAAATTAATCACATCACAGAGTTAGAATTGGAAGCCCTTTCAGACACTTAACCTAAAATTCAAGCACTTTTCAGACCTTGAAAACACAACATTGAAATTCAAGGATTTCAAGCACCCGTATGAACCCTGCAAACCGCACCTTGGCTAAATGCACAGTCATTGACGTTAAATAGTAGTTGAATTTAAAAATCCACTATTTCTCTAAATGTTCAAATAATCAAAATAAAATAAATTAAACAAATTTCCAGTAATCCAGCATAACATAACTGGTTATGAGAAACACGCATCGTAAGAGGGACAGAGCCAAGTGTAAAACCATGTCAGGATTTCATTACTGCACAATGAACATGTTTGTATCATGCTACTAGCTACTCACTATGGGCTGCATCTTTGTGTCTAGGTCTGTCATTATCATTATCACATAATCACCTGGTCATTACTCATCTACATAACTGAATATATTAAGCATAATCACAATGACCTCTAAACAGCTGTATAAAAACAGTTGTATAAAGCAACAGAAATGCTACATATCATCTCTGTTGTCGCATCATTTTTCTCCATGTGAGACTGGACAGCAAGGTTACTATCATTAACGAAAACTAATGAAATGACGAAAACTACAATTGAAAAAATATTTTTGTTAACTGAAATAAATAAAAACTATAATTAAAAGAAAAAATGATAACCAACTGAACCTGTGCTGTGTGCTTAAATTATGGATAAAATTCCCTTCGTTTTCATCTTTGTCAATGTCAGACTGATATGAAATCGATTTATTTCACACAAGCAATTTTAGCTAACGGCACTTCATGGTCTGTCAATTGTTGTTTAGTCGGCTTCTTGTCCCCACTCTACCTGACAACATGGAGACTAAAGTTGGGAGAAAGCAGCAGAGTCCTGTATGGGATTTATCTGAATACAACAGCGAGGAAGATAAACAATATGAAAAAACTAAAACTAAGCATTTAGAAAAAAATGAAAACCAATAAAAACTAGCAAACCTGCTCTAAAAATAAATCAAGACCAACTGAATTAGAGAAAAAGTCAAAACTAAATAAAACTAAACTATAATGAAAAATCCAAAACTATTATAACCTTGCTTAACAGGTGATTTTGATTAAGCCATCATTTTGTGCCCCATAATAGAACTTCAGCTCGCATTAAGAGGGTTTGTAAATGTAAGTTACTGTGCTCAAATTTGCCCTGCGCACAAACAGCAAACAGAAATTCATTATTCATAATTCATTCATTTTTATTTATGCTCCAGGGTTTGTCCCAATAATGGGCTCTTCTTCTTCATAAGGTGTATATTCGCATCGGAAATAAACCACACTGGTGCCATAAAATGATGAGAAAAATCTGACTAGATATTTGTTGTTATCTCTCTGACAATTTATCTTCAACTAAGGCTTCATTATCTACTTACGTCGAGGGCAGAGTCCGCCCAGAGCATGAGGTTTAGATGGGGCCACGTAGGCCAGCCCCAGCGTCCCCTCTGCGAAGTCCTGGTAGGTGAACAGGTGGGCCAGACATACAGTGGAGGCGTTGTCAGCTATGTCAGCACTGAATTGCTAAGGAACATATAGAAAACTTTTATCAGCAATTTTAAATGCATAGTTGTCAACTGACAGCAAACACAAACATCAATTGTGTTTCAGTTAATTAGTTGTGTGGTGAGATCACATAAAAAACACTATTAATGCTCAAACCACACACAAGATTTTGCACATTTTGCAAACATGAACTAAGTTTCTTTGTTTTCAAACCACATATGCTGTTACTCAGTATTCATCCAGAGTATTCTCTTACCTCCAGAAGTTTCTTTACATCCCAGGCCTCCTGTCCTGTCGAGCTGTTCTCCATGTTATAATGGACCCAGCTGATAGGATGGCAGCCGGGTGGAGGCTTCGTAGGCTCCTTGTTGATAATTATCTAAGTACAGTAACCAAAGACAAGATTTATAAATGATTTTCCATGTATAATGAAACATAATTCCATTTTTCATAGTCATTTGTCTGTTTTGTTCATTAATCATGTATGGTTTGTATCACAGCTGAAAGGAAGTCCAGCTGTATAAAACATACTCAATTAATTTTTATGCCCTTATCACTGATTAATTATTCAGAACAAACTAAAACATAATTTGCCATGATGTTGAGCTTGAATGTTTAGTACATCTTCTCGTAAAAGCTTTCCTAATCTATTTGTGGTTAAAAGCAGCTCATTACATCTAGTTCTTTATGACGTTTAGAGTGAAGAAGATTGGGAAATGAATGCGTCGTGAAATTAATGCATATCTTCTCAGTGAGAAAAGCCTAGTGCTCATAGTATGATGAACAGTGCCTCCATTCATTCCCTAAGCCTGTGGAATAAATTAAATTACCCACGAGGCACGCACAAAAGATTTCAGTTCTTCATAAAAATGCTGTTCTTAACACACCGAAGGACAGTGGTACTCTCAGATTCACTTGTGGGAGAGATCTTAAATCAAAGACATGTTGCTGCTAGGAGCCCTGATCACTGATTATAGGTCAAGATTTAACAATACTACAACAGTGTGATGATGAGATAGTAACACACACACACCTGGTGGATCTGAACTCCATAGCCTTTAAACTCATCATCCCAAGTTGTGTTCCGGTAAATGTCATCGACTCGATCAATCAGCTCAATCTACAAGACATCAAACCAAAGACAGAGCAAATGAGTAGCACCTAGAAATATATAACCCGTAATACAAGAAACAGTTAATTTTATTGGAGGTGTGTTATCCACAATTAAAATGGATGGCAGAGTGATTCGTTTACAATAAACCATGGATGCCAAAATAATTTTAGTTCATACAGCCCAACATAATCTGGTGGGCCAAACAGTGAAAAAGTAAAATTATGTTATGAAATATATTTACATCTACAAACTATCCTTTAAAAAATATGAATAACATGAACAACATGCAGTTTCTTACGAAAAGTCCAATTTTAACAATATTATGCCTCATCTTATTACAGGGTTCCTACAGGTTTCTACAAGTCAAATTCAAGACTTTAAGACCTTTTCAAGACTGCTTTGAACAGAATTTGATGCCCATTTCACAGCCTATTTCATGGCCATACTGGCAACAATTTGTGTCTCCTAGAATTTAGGAAAATGTATTCATTTACTCCAACACCTTGATTCCCACCAATCCGAGTCATTCCTCACGGGGGCTGCAAAATTGTCGGATTGGAACTAGAGGAACTGAGTCGACTAGCGTTACTTTCTTTGCAGCTTGGACATTTAGCAGATGCATTGAAACACAGTACAGCCAACAAGTTTATGGATTCATATCTTAAATCTACCATTTTAAATTGAATACCTTTTAAAGACTTTAAGGTATTAAATGCAGATCTGTAAATTCAAGACAGGAACCCTGTATTAACAGAAGACACATTACAACGTACAGATCATAGTGGCTCAACAAAGGTACAAAACATTTAGTAACAGGTATAATATTGTTAAATTACACTTATTTCTCTTTAGACATTTCATGGTGTTCATAGTTGTTCAGGTTATTCACATTGTTTTGTGAAAGGATGGTTTGTAAATTTAAAAATTTTCATGTAATCAATTATGGAGATAGTTATTATTTATGGGTTACTATGATAGTATATTAGTTATCCGATCCACTTGAGGTCGAACTGAGCTTATATCTTCAGTGTAATATTTGCATTCACAAATTCATCCCATGGGCCAGATTGGGCCCTTTGATGGGCTGGTTTTGTCCCATGGTCCATGTGTTTGACACCCCTGAACTAAACCCTTAAATGCTGAATCATTGCAGACATGACCATGAAGTCATACCAGGTAGTTGAGGGTGACGCTCTCTTGTCCACGGCCCATGTGTCTAAAAAAGCGATAGTCTGCCACCAACAGCAGGGGACATGTGTTCTTCTTATGGTCGTGGACTTGTCTCTTCGCTCTCTGATGGAAGTCTATGATTGAAAACCAACAATCACAAACAGATGCACAGGAAAGCAGAAGGAGGAGAAGGCACAATGTTACATAAGCACTGCTTCATTCAAATATATATAAGTCAAGGGTAAACTTACATAAAGGCATCAAGAAGTTAAATAATGAGGCCATGCTCCAGTATCCCATTGTTAATTGCCCTCATTTTCACATTTAGCAGCACGTCTTCTTTTTTGTTTTTCTGTGAACTGATTTAACTCTGCCTCTGTTCTGCACAGAAGAAATAACGTGATAAGGTGTTTAAGATATTACCTCTTTTTGTAGTAAAATGGCGTGTGCTTCACTGTTGCTGAACAGTGAAAATAGGTCTACATTTTGAAAGACAGACGACTGTGGTGTTGAATAATGGAAATGTGATTTATGTTGTCCTATTACACAACTGTGAAATTTGATCGTAATTAGTGAATAAATTCTTGAATTGTGAGTCAGTTCATGCTGGAGCTCAAGTGGACATTTGTGCTAAATTCGGATTGAGATAGAGTTTATAAGAATGAAACCTGAATCCCCAAAACACAGAAATGACTGATATTCTTCTACTAAATACTGTTCTAAATGTATATCTATAAATAATTCAATCCTAAATAAATAAACATGGAATATAAATCATACAAATCTGATGATGATATGAATCACGATAAAGTACAACCTAAACTTTCTTAAACAAAAAAATAAGATATGCCATTTGAGGATTACATCAGACGCTTCATGTTCACTGCTCAGAATGTGAATGTGCGCCGATCTGCTTTGCACAACAAGCAGTGGGAGACCAGTGACAACTCAGAGTTATCTCACTGGGCAGCAGAAGCTCCATGAATTTTAATGCCTCCTCCATAAGAACAGTCACCTCAGATCGTATCCCCAGTGAGTGCTTTGAACCAGGAGCCAGTGAGAGGTGTTTGAGAAATCTCATCTGGCACATTATCACTAGTATATTCTTTACATTTCCAATGCAGCACAAAAGAATCACAGAACATTCAGTTTTTCTATAATACCCATCTGTCAGTAGCGTGTATGTACATTGAAAAGACTAGATATTACAGATTAAAAGGCTGCTGTTAATGTCACTCTTTAAGTATCTAACGCCCACCTCCTTTGTCACACTACAACAGTCTTCTCCCTGTGCTCAACCTTAAATCTCTGTTATCCGCCCACTCTTTTTTTTCTTATCTCTTTTTAACCGTCTTCAAACAGCCCTAAAGCTGAGAGCTTGAGTTGGACGAGATTTGAGATCTCCAGCCATTAGCTTCCTCCTACATATGCACTGACACAAATGAGAATGCAGTCGATCTCTCTACACCAGAGGTGTCAAACTCATTTTAGTTCAGGGGTCACATTCAGCCCAATTTGATCTCCAGTGGGCCAGACCAGCAAAATAATAACAGTGAAAACAGTTAAATTATATTACGATCAGGTTTACATCTACAAAGTTTCCTTAAAAATCTGAATAACATGAACAACTTGAATCGTCTTAAGAAAAACAAGTGCAATTTTAACAATATTCTGCCTCGGTTTATTAGTTTATTATTTTCACATGTGCATTACAATCACAAAAACATTTAGTAACAGGCAGAATATTGGTAAAATTGCATTAACTTTTCTTAAGACATTTCCGTTTGTTCATATTTGTTCAGGTTATTCACATATTTTGTAAAAGTATACTTTGGTAATGTAAAAATTTTCATGTAATTTTACTTTTTTTTACACCAATAAAACAAAGGGAAAATTTGGGGTTGTCATTATTTATAGGTTATTATAATATTTAACTGGTCTGACCCACTTGAAATCTAATTGGACTGTATGCGGAACCTGAATTTAAATGATGTTGATACCACTGATTGTTAATATCTTTAGTGTAATTTTTGCATTTCACAAATTCATCCTGCGGGCCAAATTGGACCCTTTGGTGGGCCGGATTTGGCCCCCGGGCCACATGTTTGACACCTGTGCTCTACACCATGTGAACAAAACAGATGGACTCGCTCACCCTTTCCTTGGTCCACCTGCTCCTGCTCCTGCCAATCCCTTCTCGCCGTTTGTGGCAACAGGTCTGTAGCCTGTGCATGCATATAACCACACACTTTTGGAGAGGCAATGCGGCTCAGGTTCTTGATGTCATCGGAGCGATACACTAGCAGCCTACCATCAGTTGGAGAATTTGTAAACCTCCACAGGGGCTGTATGATCAAAAAAACAGACGTGACATGAAGAG
Source organism: Sphaeramia orbicularis (assembly GCF_902148855.1). Classification (NCBI taxonomy): domain Eukaryota; kingdom Metazoa; phylum Chordata; class Actinopteri; order Kurtiformes; family Apogonidae; genus Sphaeramia; species Sphaeramia orbicularis. The sequence continues at coordinate 21,459,818 of NC_043978.1, read as the reverse complement.
AAAATGAAGGGGGTCAGAGAAGTTGGAAGGAGTCAAATTTTCCATTTAGAAATGTTATTTCAAAAAGGTTATTTCAGATATTTTGACAAGGGGGTATGTGAGGTACTTATTAGTCAGTATAATATCTACAGAGGATGGAATCAGCATGCCTCCAATTTGGAGAAGCTGACAGGAGTACCAACATGGAAGCTAAATGATATTAATGCTGTTGTCATGGGCATCAACAAAACAGATTTTAATCACCTGAAAAAAAAGACCCACCTGTTCTTTGTGGAATATTTTCACAGCTTATCCCTTTTCCAAAGCTGGACTTGCACTATTATATGCGTTTATTCTCTCTTCAAAGCCACCAGACTCCTCTGCCTTAAATCATTTTCTGTTACAGACTAGGACAGTTGCTGGTTTACCCATGCCTCTATCAGTCAAAACTAATAGCACCCTACTTCATCTTTCAGCTGCACCCTTTAGGGTCATCAGAGTAAAGTATATTCTTCCATCTGACCCTGTCCCCTATATGTTCTTCTTTCACACCAACTACATGCATGTCCTCCTTCACCACATCCATAGACCTCCTCTTTGTTCTTCCTCTTTTTCTCCTGTCTGGTAGCTCCATCTTCATCACCCCTCTACCAATGTATTCACTATCCCTCCTCTGCACATGTCTGAACCATCTCAATCTGGCCTCTCTTACTGTGTCCCCAAAACGTCCAACCTGGGCTGTCCCTTTGATGTGCTTGTTCCTACTCCTGTCCATCCTCATCAATCCTACAGATAATCTCAACATCTTCAGCTCTGAAAAATATTCTAAAATCTGTGCACACTTAAACGGATATTATTAACTGAATTATTAATATTATTATTAATATACTAATATTGAATTTTGGTGCTCACCTTATCAACAGCAGTCCACAGCTTAACTACTGTGTGCACAAACTCCTGTCTGTTTCTACTAACAATCATATAGATCACCTTCTATTGTAGCTAATACACCAACTGATCATACAGTAACTCCCCTCCAAATCATCTGAAAAAACAATATAGCCCATACAAGCCTTGACACCAGATGTCATTACTTAAGGTGCAAAGATCATTATAGTTTATTGTTAACTAAGAACTTCAAGCTGTGGAGAATAGTTTTTTATGTTTTGAAACCGCATTGAAAGTATAAAAATACAAATGAGCTGAAAAATAAACCTTAAGATTTAGCGAAAACACCAAAAAAAGTACCGTTTATTAAGCTGTATTGAAGCCAAAGCACAGGCATTGAAAAACTCCAAACAATAAAGAAAGGGTTAATGAAGAGCTGACTTTAGTTGTAGGGCTTTTTGAGGGTCTTCAAGTGATAAAACTGTTTAACTGTCAAAATGTAATGTTCACTTAAGTAATGTTACAGCTGTTTTTTACCTCAACATTGTACTCAGCTTCATCAGTTAGTATGTGAGCAGAAAACTCATCTCCATCTATGTGTGCCTGCACACGTGAATTTTCTTCTCCTGTAAACACAAATTAACAATGAAAATTACCATCTAGTCATCTAATAAATCCCAATAAATGAATACAAGGGAGAACCACTGAGAATTGAAAAGTGTCAATATATGTGCATCCCTTAATATACTCACCAACGACGTGGCCATTGAAATAGTTTTGAAGCTGGACGTCGTAGTTCTTTTCCCTTCCATGCTTATCAACAAATACAGCTTTAAAGTTGTCAGTGAAGAGGTCTGTATTGGTGGTCAAGTAAAGCTTGAAATTTCTGTGGACAAAAGTAAGAATTCAACACATGCGATAAATGTCAATACCAACATATTTGGATGTCTGCTTTTACTACAGGAGAGCTTTGCACCTACAAAATAATATACATATATATGTATAAAATACATATATTCATGTAGGAAAAAATAATGACTAGTCACTGTTTTTACAAAAACAGATGAGAGTCACAACTAGAGATAAGAAAAAATAATGAATTTTTTAAAAGGTTGATCAAATCTGTAGGTTCAATTTTTAATTTACAAGCTTTAATTTTACCTGATAATAACTGAGTAGCCACTGTAAGAATAATGATAGTTTGTGACAGTTTGTCTGTTTTTCCTGCAATTTTTATTCTCAAAGCCAATAGCTCCAGTTAAGAAGCCTAACATTACATGGTAATTAGTGCCTAAACTTCTACAAATACTTTTTTTTTTTTTTTTTTTTTTTTTAGAAATTATCTGCCTCAGAGATTAAATGTTCTAAATGTTACATACTTTAATAAGATGAATGACAAAAGTGCAGGTTATCTGATGTTTTAAATCTATATGTTAAAGTGTATTTACACATACATATTAGTTTATGAACATTTATATAATAGATTTAGAAAACTTCCACTATACAGAATCTGAAAAGTGAAGTTAATGTAATGTGCAGAAAATGTTTTGAAGTAGACCTGGTAGCTCAGAGACAAACATTCCTTTAGCGTAATACCCATTCTCTCATTAATAATCAGAATTTCATGTTTTGACCCAAGAGTGTATCTTGAAAACTACAACTACAGAGCATTTTTAACTTACTTTTCTTAATTATTAGTGGCTCAAACTTGGTATAATTTCACTAGTTTTATTGTGGAGGCATTTTACTGGTAGATAAGTGTAGTTTGTAATATGTCCTCTCTTTAGGTGTAATCACTGCACCTAAGTTCTCCATAAACCTCAGGAAAACCCCTGAACTCCCTATCTTTCTTCAGCAGACAGCTGCAGCCTCATATTAGGTTAAATTGCTGGATGTATTGGAGCCCATGACCTATTGTTCACACAAGGACATTATTCTTCATTGTCAGAGGTTTTTTCGCAAGTTTTTTTCGACAAATCTTTATGAAAATCCCAACTGTCTGGTGGTGGTGGTGGTGATGGTGCTGCTTTACCTGTGCAGAGCTCTGAAGCTCACCAGTCGCTCCAGGTGGGACTGGGTGTGGACATCCCTCTTCCTGACAGAGTGCAGCTGGAGGCCTGACGATGGCAGAACCTCATAATCTGACAGGATGGAATTTAGTGCATCTGGAAAATGTGTGGAGCGGAATATATATGACCATGGAGAAAGTGTTCAGACTGAGCATATATCTCGTTAAAAGACGACAACGGGAAACGCACAGTTCCCTATTAGCCTGATGACATGCTTAATTAGCAGCTAGCCAAAACTCTTTAACTTTAAACGCCATATTAACCTAAACTACCATCGATACAATTATCAGTTTTAATAATTAGAACAAACACAACATGCCCGCTGCCATGAATATTATGTTAAAACACCAGTTAACGTTTTTCAAGTTGAAGAAACAACGATAGGAAAAGCTAACGTTAGCTTACGTAGCTAGCTATGAAACCTACCGTATTCGGGCTTTTTCTCACGTTCCTCCTCTGTAGAAATTCTTGATTTAATGGCGCTGTTGACCCAACAAGGAGCGAAAAGCGCAAATAAAAGTATGCTCTTCATGTTACGCAAGTATGCGGGCTATGCTAATACTGTCATTGTCATAAGTTTGTGGTTTTGTTTGGTCTGAGATAACGGAGTGAGCAACCCGGAAGTGCAACGAGTGGTAAACATCCGCTTTCAACCCAGGTTTTTAGCAGATACCTTTCTTTCTCTCTTCATATTTCATGAGGACTGGGCTTGTTTTATTGAGATAAATGTATATGCGTCTACAAAAAAATTAAGTAAAAAAAAAAAGTCTCTTCTTCGAGGGTTTTTATTTCCTGGCAGTACACACAATTTTGTAGTGATGACGTTCCGATCAATACTTAAGAATAATACCACAGATTAAGGTCATGGCGTCAAAAGTTAATGTGCAGATGCATGTTATTAAAAATAAATGCATTGTACAGGATAGTATGGATCCACCTAGTGGAGAGGAAGAAAATATGTAACGAGGCCTCCATTCTGTCATTTTGTGGACATACAATAAATGAATTCATTGCCTTGTTTTAAATCACAGGTGTCAAATATGCGGCCCACGGGCCAAATCCGGCCCGCTAAAGGGTCCAATCCGGCCCCGGGGATGAATTTGTGAAATGCAAAAATTACACAGTAGATCTTGAAAATCAAAGGAGTCAATATAGTTTTAATTCAGGTTCCACATACAGGCCAATTCAATCTAAAGTGAGTCAGAACCAGTAAAATATTCTCATTATAACCTATAAATAATGAAAATGTCAAATCTTCTCTTTTTTTTTGTGTAAAAAAAAAAAAAAAAAAAAAAAGTAAAATCACATGAAAATGTTTACATTTACAAACTATCCTTCTACAAAAAATGGGGAAAAACCCAAACAAATATGAACAACCTGAAATGTCTTTAAAGAAGCAAATGTCATTTTAACAGTATTCTGTTCATTACTAAATGTTTTGTGTATTTGTAATTGTAATGTACATGTGTAAATGATAAACTGAGGCAGAATATTGTTAAAATTGCAGTTATTTTTCTTAAATTGCACTTCTTCCCACCCCTTCTCAGGCATGTAAATGGAACTACTGTGCTATTTTTCTGTCTAAGATTGTTATGATTCTTGATATTTGTATTATTACATATGTTTTGCTAGTTCACATATGTTAAATTTCATTGCATGTTCTGAATAAATCAATAAATCAAAAAGATTGTTCATGTTATTCAGATTTGTAAGGAAACTTTGATGTAAATATTTTCATAATATAATTTAACTTTTTTCACTGTTATTATTTTATTGGTCTGGCCCACTGCAGATCATATTGGGCTGAATGTGGCCCCTGAAAGAAAATGAGTTTGACACCCCTGTTTTAAAGAATTTTAGGCCATGTTTTAGTAAAAGTGCTGTTTGATTATAGTGATGTCTAGTGGTGAAAGTGCATATTGGAAAAAGCAGAATACCCAGTCCCACCCTCACCTACGGCAAAAGTTCCTTGTAAGTGGCAGCTTTCTCTCTTAGAGGCTTTTTTAGAGGGAAGTCACTCTGCTCCCTACTCCCCAAACAGCAAAACAGAAAAGAACTGCCATTACTTCATCTAAACATGGCCTTCCTTTTTCTCTCCATCTCCACTAGTAGGCTCTGTAGGGTTTTGTGGTACTGACGTTATCTACTTTATACTGTTCTCAGAAATCTGCAGTATGAACCATTTACTTATGGGTTTTCTTACACATTTTTCCTTGTGCAAATTTTGTTTTACTGCCAAATACTACACTAACAGCATGTTTATACAGGCATGAGCTTATCTAGGGTATAAACCTAGAAAATGCAAGAGATGTAGTTAATTTCCATGTCTCAGTCACCTTTTAATTCAGGGTTGATATTACCATTTATTAAAAATCCTAATTCTCAAACATCAGATTGTGAGAGCAAATTAACAGATTAACATTTGAGTTAAAACAGTCATATTTCCAATAGAATAAATAGAGGAAAAAGGACACCTTGGACTTCGTTTATAAAATGTTTTATTCATGATACATAGCCGATACATAGGGATTCAAACAGTTCCACAAGGGTTTTGGGGACTACAATTGAGTAGCAAACAATAGTGGTCCAAATCTCTATTGACAGACAAACAAAACACCCTTTTAGGATGTGTACAAACCTGCATTGAAAAAAAAAAAAAAAAAAAAAAAAAAAAAAGACTCAACTGGACGTGTGTTACAGCATTTGTTCCCGTTCCAGTGTAATATCTCAAGAGACATGCATGAAAGAATAGTCTTCCCATGAAAAGATCCCTGCATTTGGTCAGACAACCCTCACCATTTCCCCTTCAAAAAGACATGCTTCAATGAAAGAGTGGCTTCATAAACCAGGGCAGAAAATGAGGGTTTAACTCAACAATGGGCACTACTTGGTTATTATTGTATGTTGCCAGATTGGCTTTCCCTGCAGTATGAAACTTCTATGTGACAATCTCATCCTGTATAACCGTACCACGCAACTGTGTAGAGAAAGACACACTAAAAAGGTATTAGGGATTTGTTTTAATCTAACATTTGGTAATTGGGAAAGTCCAAAACTCCTCAAATGGTGGAATTTAGGTTTCCAGTTGAGACATCAACTGAACCAGGAGTTTGACACTATGTCAAGCTATCAATTTTCTACAGCTGCAACTGCACGAATGGAAAGGCCAGGACAAACACAAACCAAAGGAATGGAGGGTTTTTTTTCTTTTTTGTCCAAATCTACTTTGCGAAACAAATCATTTTTATTTAAATTTTTCATTACATAATGCTTTTCAGCAATAGGGTTCATTGGGAGAATGTTTGAGTGGAGCATTAAGGAATGAAAGATGTGTAAAAAGTTTTTTTTTTTTTTTTTCCTTTTTTCTTGGAGATGACCCATTTAAGTTTGTAGATTTTAGTTCTCGCCGCCTTCTCCCGCTTCTCCTCCATCGCCCTCTTCAGCAGCATTGTCTGATGTCCATAACTGAGGAGACACAGAAAAACATTTATTAAACATCCCCCTTTCCCAACTTGACAAAGGCAATCATTTGATTTATATTTTGGCATTATGACAATCCGCTCCACAAATGGATAAAAAAAAACACCTATCTAATTTACTGCTGTAAATGAAAAAAAGTCAACACACACTAATTTATATTAGGCGTTTCTGGGATACTAAACCAAAGTGTTTACCTAGACATTATGCACCGCCCTGCTGTGCATATTGAGATTCAAGTCATTAATGAAATGTGATCTTTAAATCTCTGAATATTTTTTCCAAGGCTTTAGAAGGATTTCACCAAGCTATTCAAGGGCATCAACAGAATTGCATCTTCTTGGGTGCCACCTTGGCGCAGAAATTTCTTCACAGATGTACGTTTTGGTCCTGATCATCATGTCAGAAGTTATAAACCAAAAAAATTTGAGAACAAGGACTGGCCGACATAAACTCAATGAAAATCACCTATTTTCCTTTAAGGTAGTGATTATTATAAGTGTACTTTACAACACTTTAGAGCCTCATACAGGTAAAGAGACAAGACCATAGATTGTGCATTTTTGTTTACAGCATAGCAAGACCTTTAAACTGCCATTGTGATCAGGCTAACCCCATTGGTACACATGGGTGATTGACATAAGAGTAGAATACTCACTGTCAGGTTATCTCTGAGGAGCTGCATGATGAGAGTACTGTCTTTGTAGGAATCCTCTCCTAGTTTGTCGAGCTCTGCAATGGCTTCATCAAAGGCCTGTAAGTTAAAAAAACAAAACATTTGAGTACTTGTATGACTAGAATGAAAGCCAGGTAACAGGATAGACTGCATATTTGTCTACAGACCGTTTTAGCCAAGTTGCAGGCTCGTTCTGGGGAGTTGAGGATTTCATAGTAGAAGACAGAGAAGTTAAGCGCCAAGCCCAAGCGGATGGGATGTGTAGGCTCCATGTCTTTCTGACTGACTTCATACGCTGCAGTGTATGATTTCTGAGCATTGTCAGTGGCCTCTGGCAAAAGACAAAGAAAATCAATCAGAAAACAGCAGTCAACTGTGTGCATTTTATGAGGTTATTGTCTATCAAATTTCATGCCTACTACATGTCAACAAAACTGATGTGTGTCTTCATGTAAAACACTTGTGTGCCAAGTACTGCACTCAGTGAATTTCTGTCATTACTGCATTTTTTGCATTATGCTGCTGTGTTGGTAAAAAGATGGTGTATTGTTTAAGTACCAAAGAGGGATCAAAAGAGCCATTTTTTCCCCGTAAGTACACACACAAGTATTGGTTGCAGAGGCTATTGTGATAGATTTGACTTTTTGTTTGTGAAACAAAAACTAAATCAAAGACATCACCTCCAGCATACTCATTATTCTGACGTTTCAGCAAAACATGAACCTCAACAACTATCTCTACTACTATGTAACTGTAATTTGAGTTAATTCTAAATTAAACCTATGAAATCAAAACACTTTAAAACAACAATAAAACATTACACAGCAGCAAAATGATGCAGATTACAAATATGTTCTTTATACCTATGGCAAGTTTGCAGCAATATTAGAGATAGCTTGCCAATGCTAAAAAAATAAACTTAAGCATCAAATGTGTATTAATCTCCAAGCATAAAAATCTCCAAAAATGCATATTTACTCCTGTTTCAGTGGATTTCGTCGGCACACCAGTTTATTATAATTAAATGGACAAATCTAAAATACACAATGCTAAAAATGCTAATTTGGCCTAGAGGGAGGCAGGAGGCCCCCTCCATTCACTACCACCCATCCCATCTACCCGTTTTTCCCTCTTGTGAGTTGGGGCCCCACGGTCACACATCAATATAGCTGAAATAATTTTCAGGGTTTGGAAAAACAGTTTAATTTGTGAAGAGGCTAAGATTCAAAAAGACTGAAGGGAAGCTGATGTGTTTATCTTATACATATAATTTACTATACACATAAAAGAGTCTAAGTCAAATAGGACAATGACAAGAATAACGCATTTTTGCATAAAAACAACTGAACAGAAAACTAAACTTACTCTCCTTCCCTTCACCACTAGCAACTTCAGCAAGGTATCTGTAGTAATCCCCCTTCATCTTTAGATAGAAGACCTGGCTCTCAGCAGGAGAGGCCGTACTAATTAAATGTTCATCCAGCAGGCGCTGTGAAAAGAAAAGAAAAGAAAAGGTTAATTTTATTAATTAGAGTTAATGTTCAACCAAAAGTGCACATATCCATCTGGCAAAACAACAACTAAACCAGATACATAAACTGGAAGAGTTGTTAATATTGTAAAATATTGGGAAAACAATAATGTTCAGTATATGACAACTGTAGGTGGGCCTCACCCATCCCAACTGTCCCATTAGCCTTCATTTCCACCACTCCCTTTTCTCTTTCCAACCCTGGGGCCAAATAATTAAAAACCCAAGCATCAATTAAGCTCAGACATTTTCAGTTTGCCTAGCAGTATTGGACTCTCACCAACTTGAATTCTAATCAAGATGTTGGTTTGTGATCTGTTTTTGTGATTTTTCTATCCAGATACAACGTCATATCATGACTCGCGTAAATATACAAGCCACTTTTAATTGGCATGTTATCTGTACGCATTATCCGCTTTCCCACATACATGTTCGCGCTGTTGTTAGCCCCCTGTCCAACCTGAATCGATGCGTCAAATACCACGCATGAAGGGTTAGTGTTATAGTTAAAGTTAAGTGAAACCGAGATCTTGGCGTAAATTGACACGTGATCAAATGGCATTGAATAACACACGAAAGGTTGAAAATGCATAGGTATAGCACGCTAAATGCCACAAGAACTGGCATGACATACAAGGCCATTTATTGAGATCAGTCTGCCAGATGAGAGACCTGGGTTTGGGTCTGCTCCCTGTCACACACTGCAGAGCTCTGAGCAGCTCAAAACACACAGACACCAAGGAGATGGGCTGGTTTTTACCAAGAACTAAACAGGAAAGTGGTCACTTCACTCCAGGACATGGAGCAACAAGTCTGTTACATAAATTACATACAATTCAGGCAAAAACATGACCTCTCTATAACAAAACCAAAACTCTGAAGTACAGGCAGAGAAATGAACAATTGAAGGGTTAGTTCATCTGCCCTGTTTGTTATGTATCGCTATGCTAGCAGTCTAGCAATTGTTTCACTTTAGGTCAGCTCATAAATTTAATGTGAAATGGTCAGGGCATCACCTGATCTGTTGGTCATCAATTCAGGGAAGGAGGATTTAGAGATTTGGAGGTTGCAGGAAAACCATCACTGCAAGTGTAAGCTTCAAATAATTGTAACAATTTGAAATTCAACCCTAACTTTAAAAAAAGAACAGATGAGAATACTGTTAAAGCGCAGGAATGCTAGGCAGCATAGATAAGAATAGTAGGAGTATTGTTTGGTGTAGTATCATTAAGTGGTTGCTTTGTAGGCTACTATGGCTCAGCATAGAGGAAGCAGAGCATTCTGTCATTTTCTATCTCAAATAGTTATAATGTTGCTGCCATCAGACCACACTACCTGCTGCACTGCAAGACATGTTTTCACACTTTATCAAAATATCAGGGAAGCAAATAGCTGCACAGTTAGCTGATCAATCACAACATCAATGTTCACAACATCTAAATATATAAGCACATTTTCCATTTCATCTATGTGCATTCACTCCTTTGTTAAAAAAAAATAAATAATAATAATAATAATTTTGCCATTTCCACAAACATTTTGTTAATGGAAATGCACTGACTCCGAGCTTAAATTACTCCAAGTACCCACAATGCAGGTCATGCTTCTCCCAGTTCTCAGCTGTCTTCTGCATTAGATTTCCAATCATTTCCATGACTGCACCTCTATTGTCAGCACCTTACACTGAACTTTGATGCCTTCCTACTGACACAGTCAATAGGAGTTATTGGTGGACAAGTTGTGTTATTACAGAGTGAATTTCAACTACAGGTTCAGGAGAATTTCAACATTAGTTCATTCATAGAGACTTGTTTCTGAGAAAGCTAAAATTATTTGTTTTAACCAAACCCGTTATAGGCTTTTAACTTTCAAGTAATAGTGATTAAATGTAGTAATGTTAATTGTGATAATGTAAGACGAGATGTGCTGCAAATGGCATCCTATGATCAGACAAGGTTAGCTGTTTGCAGTCTTCCAATGGACATCAGAGGCTTACTTGGCCTAATCTGTGTTACTGAAACTGTGGCTTATGCTTAAATTAACTGATTTAGAGAACAGATCATCCATTTCACTCAGAATGAAAACGCTTGCTAACATGCAAAATATAAGGATAGCCATGGTCACAGGGTAATGCAGTGAGCAGTATACCTTTAAACATATTTTCCCTTTTTGAACCACAGGAAGAATGAAACTGGCCTTGTCTGAGCAAAACCCATCCGAGCAGCCACTCCCCAGTCATTTAGTGACACAAAGATTGGCTAAGCCGAAACATGCGCATGTCTCAAGTGCTGAGCATTCCTTTTTCACTGCACGCTCTGCACAATAGACAAGACAAGGAGTTGCCCCTCTCTGTTTTCACACAAAGCTCTGATTTCAGTCACCAGTTCACACAAGAAAGCCAACAGTTCTGCTGCATGAAAGCCTGACTTGTTATGTGTCTGAGTACCTTCATATGTCCTGCAGGGATTGAGCACGCCCCCAAGGTTCAGTGCAACTGGCAATACTACTTTTTTTTAAAAAAGAAAAAAACATCAGATTTGTGACCAAACATACTGCTGACTGAATGTGAAAAATTCATAAAAGTCTTCATGACAACTTGGAGAGGTCTCCAATACGTCCATGTCCAACTGAGTATGTAATAGACACCTGAGTACTGCGCTTCACATTTTTAGAGCATTCTAGCCTTTTCGGTCATGTATTGTTTTATAAAATAAACAGTCTACAGAACTGATGAAAATCATGACACAGGGTCACACAAGCTGCTTGTCTATTGCAGTGTCTGCACAGCCTTTGTAAGTGCAAAACTAACCAGGCTTGAGGACTGACACACCCTCTGTCAACACTCACTAGCAGAGACACTGAAGGCTGAGTCACTGATGTAGACGTATATCATTCCAGGCATCCACTTGGGAAGCAGGTTGAAAATCAAACACCTCTACAGCTTTGCAGTACATTTTTAAAGACAGTAGCTCATTAAAAATTATTTCACACTTCATGCTGAACTTCCTCAAAGATCATTTCAAACCCAAGGCAGGTTAATAATCTCAACCATCTATCCATGTGGTTGCATTAGAGTACAGAACAGGTAAAAGCAGACATCTCTCATGTTCTAACCTTTGAATATGGACAATAGGGAGTGAATCTAATTTAAAATAGCAAGCACACCCTCATTGGTGTTAATAGGTTGTTCGGTCAATTCATTTGTCATTTATGCATGCAAATTCTTGCACTTGGATAACCACATTAGAGATCCATCTGCCAGATGGGACTGCATGAACACTGGAATGAGAACGGCTTTGCAAAATACAGGTACCAGAGCAAATCTTTACACATATGCCCCTGAGTTCTTTCCCCGCCCATTCAGACACACCTTACTGGTGCAGCCACTATTTTGACCTTTTGTCACTTTACACCCTCACGAAGTTTCAAGCCCATTGTTCTAAATCCAGATTCCCAAAAGACAGGAACAGTGGGAGGACTACATAATACTTCCTTGTCCTCTCTGGGCTCAGAGGCCATATTTATACAACAGAAGAGCTGAGAGGGAACACAGAAGATGCCATGTGACAAACATCATTTAACTTGTGGATATGCAAAAATGTTTAATGTAGAAAAGAAAAATCAATGTGCACAGATGTACCCTTAAAATCGACAACAAAACTCTTATTTAAGGAAACTGTGACCTAATGGCGATTCTAATGTTAATTTCTCCTGACATAAAAAACAAAAAAATGCATTGGTGTCACTCATAATCAGGGCTAAAATGACTAAATGAAACACTATGGCTTTGCTTTAAGAGCAGTTTTTCCGGTAGGTCAGCATGTTTCCATACTACACCAAGTACAAGGAAAAATGTAACACTTTACCAAAACGTCATGGCAGATGTCTTCCAGTTCCTTCTCCACCGTCTCCCGATACTCCTTGATCATCTGCTGCTTCTTATCCGTCCCATCTACCTTCGTGTGGAGGGCGGAAATCACCCTCCAGGACGACCTCCTTGCCCCAACCACGTTTTTGTAGGCGACGGACAGTAAGTTCCTCTCCTCGTTTGACAGGTCGCCTCCTAACTCTGTTACCTTCTTCATGAAATCTGCCATGTCGTCGTAGCGTTCAGCCTGTTCCGCCAACTTGGCCTGCTGGATATAATCACTTCTATCCATAGTTTTTATAATTCAGGGACCGATAAATCAGAAATCCGGGGTAATGTGGTCGTCAAGGACTGTAGAGGTGAAGGATGAGTATGAAATGGGTCGGCGATTTTCTTCCCCACAGTAACGTTAAGGCTGGAAAAAAAAGTTACTGAAATTATTATGTGGTGGTCAAACTACGTAAAAATGAAAGAAAACATTATCTATCGACCATCAGAGTACAATGAACACACGACCGCTTGGCACAGACGGAGTTGGACCTGAACATAGTATCATTTCACCGTCACGAATCGCTAAAATCGACACTTTTAGCTATAGAAAATTCCTATTGAACACTAGTATTTTACCTATCGTTATTGTCCTGCTTAGATCATCTTACACGTAAATATTCCGAGAAAGATGTTATCTTAATCGAGTCTTTCTGGTTGAGGTAGGCTAAGGGCATCTCAAGCAAATACGTTAGCTTGCTGAAAGCCCGTTTTACACGGCAACCCGCCACAAAGCTGTCTGCTGGAGTTAGCTAGCGCGTTAGCCACAGCTAGCTAGCGTAGCCTACATGGGCCACTCCTTGCAATAGAAAAAAATCTTCCTTTAACGCTACTAGTAACTCATTCAAAACACCAAACAGGCTTCAAATTGTTATTTAACGATCAACCCGCGATTGGATCTTGAAAGTAAACCGAGAAGAATAAAAAAAACTCATCGTTTCTGACCTACTGAGGTCCAATTTTGTCCCACAAAGTGAATCGCTTGGAGAGATTGGTCCGAAAGGCAAAGAACGGTAGCAGCAGTGAAAATCCAACTGAACTTGCTAAAATGGGGCGGGTCTTCTTCAGCTCAATCCTCCAATCGTAAATCGTATTTGCTCTTGATTGACGGGACAATGTAATATTGTTAACCAATAGATGTTTTGCGCGGGGGAAAGAGGTGGGTCTTTCTGATGGTTTGACAGGCCTGAACGCTGCAGTGGCTGGGGCTGGGGCCACGGGGTTTCCTCCAATTAGAGCAAGAGAGAAAACGTCATTGTATTGCCATGGTGATGGTCATCCAATCATTCCGTTCTTCCACACGCTGTAGGGGCCGTAGGCGGGCGTGGCACCTACTCCCTTTACTTACATTGTGTTTTATTTCTGTGTTTTTGCATGAGGTTTATTGAAGAACTATTCTATGTTGTTCTTATTGCTACTAGAGTCACATAAACACATTTTAACGTTGGAATCCATTACCTTTCACCTTTTATTATAATCTGTCTGTATTCTTTTACCATCTGAAAGAGCACAATCATTATCAAATAATAAACTTAAAAGTTACTGTATATTGTAAACATCCAGCATGCCACAAGACTTCTAGTCAAATCAAATGAGCTATGGCCGGGTAGATTGTACATATATTAAATTAAACAGATTACCCAAATTCATGTAATTATTATTATTATTATTATTATTATTATTATTATTATTATTATTATTAGTAGTAGTAGTAGTAGTAGTAGTAGTAGTAGTTTCAGGAGTCATTAAACTGACATTGTGATAAGTGTCATGTCAAATTTATCATCAACATCTCTGTCATTTGCTGGTAAAAACTGTAGCCAATTACACAGTTCAAGTCTACAACACTGTTAGTTTCTCTTGGTATATGTATTCTGACAGTTTGAGGTTTTTTGTTTTTTTGGTTTTTTTTGGTGGTATGATAATATGAATTATGAGCATCCAATCACTGAACTTTTTCTGTCAAATGTAAATGTCCACCATCAAGGTTTTAACAAGATCTGACTCTGAGAATCTGGTGAATGTTACATTTGGATATTAGTTTTCATATGTGTCAGCATTAACAATCCTAAAACAGCCTCTAAATACAGATATCTATGGTATGTCTTTAATGTAACCATAAATCTTGGTGCAGGTTTTTTCAGTCACAATGTGGATTTCACAAACAGGTTTGCATTTTTAGTGCAAGTTCATTATGTGATGGTGAGAGACACAATATAACAATCACCAAATCTGTTAATTTGGGACCTGGGAAGAAAACTGATCTTTTGGGATGCTGACAAAGGTTCAGAACATCTGCTTTACATAATAGACATTTCTACCATAACCTGAAGTACATGTATGTAGATAGTAAGTTTTTGACACTCAACTCCCAAAAAACTGTCCTCCTGATCCTGGAAAAAACAGGCTAAAGAATAGAAATGGACCATTTAATCTGAACTAAAAGGACATTTTACAAATTATCAGTGTTGGTGCAGATAGTGATCGATGGCAATAGTAGGCTCCTAAATTGGAAATACTGACTTTAAGGAAAAATAATGGCTCAAAAGATTAAAAAAAAAAGTCCCAATCCCACGTTAATTTGTCTTTTTTTACAGGTAGTTTGTTTCGGTCCTCTGTGTATTGATTAATTGTCCGAAATTCTATTTACCTATACTTAGACAATCCATCCAACAGTCAGTTTATAATGTGGTTAACCTCCTAAGACCCACTGTCCACATTTGTGGACAAGAGTTTCACAACTTTATACAAAAAAAAAGAAAACTGTCCACCACAAAGGACATTCCATAAAAATTCTAAAAACTGCATCTGAAAAAACTGTTGCATCATGATGTTTCCAATATAGGCACTTATTAAATTAAAAAACAAAACAAAAAAAAGCTTGTACTTTGCTGATATTTCCTGGGTCTTAGGAGGTTAAAGATGGTAATTCCAGATAATACATTTTAAGGGAAGGATTGTTTTTGGAGAGATGTGGGATGATAATAACTCTCTCCTGATTCAGTCTATCAATGTGATATTGGCCCTTAAAAATATACATTGGTCTAATTCTAAAAAGGAAAGAAATCTTTTATCTCAGTGTTAATTTAAGATGGTCTGTGCATATACATCAATATGTGATAATTCAATTAAAGACAAACTACACAATGATGGATACATAATTATCTCTACAAAAAGATTATTAGTTTTTTTGTAATTGCATTCAAACAGAATTCAAAGTAGTCTTAAACTTGCTTCTGCAAAAACAGGCCCACATATTGTATTTATAGCATAAAAACAGACTGAGTGGTTAAAACATTACATTATCTTGTGTTTCTGGGAAAACACCATGAAGCACTGTTTCTATTCCAGTCTGGTTTGTTATCAGTCGCCCTTTCAAACTTTTGCGATCTTGTTCTTTCTCTTACACAACTGAAACCCTGTTGCTTTTACCTTTGTCCTAGTTTGATCTCCACCTTGTCTACCTGTCAGCCGCTGACCTCATGAAAAGGTGTGGTCGTAATGTGTAGAAACTAATGGAAACTACACTGATACCAATCAACCTGAATTCTATTTGCGTAAGCTGTGTGTGAGTATCTTGATAGACAATAAAACACTGGGAGAATAAGAACATTTTAATACGAATAATCCTCAAAGGCCTGAACTGGAAGCAACCAGTATAGACAAGATTTACACTTTTTGTTAAACCTGTTTGTCTTCATGTTCTCCTCTTTGCTGTTTTGGTTGGATTGGGTGTTTTCCACTGATGATAAGTGAAGGTCATGTTGGACAATAGAGCTGAAATGCTGTTGTTCTGCCCTGTTGTTTGCTTTTTGACTTGTTTCTTCTTCACGGCTGATTGCAGGCGTGTTCAAGTACTGACTCCCTGATGATGAAGCCAGCTGTCTGGTGCAGCCCGGGGACTTGTTGGCACCGAGGTTTCAGGTGATTTAAAGAAAAATCCAACATGAATCAGAGTGCGATTTGGGTCACTGACAATTTTGCATTTGACTTGACCTTTTTAGGCAAACGTAGTAGTAGTAGTAGTAGTAGTAGTAGTAGTAGTAGTAGTAGTAGTAGTATTAGTAGTAGTTTATTCGGTCGTTAATTACTTTAAACAACAAACAAAAAACAACATATCCATTGTTCCATATACAATGCGACCAAAAGGGTTTAGGCTAAAGTTAAGACATATTTTGCCTAACCCTATTTACAATTAACACAATGTTTCCACATGAAAACAAATAAACAAAGAAAAAAATTTCAATGTAATCATTACCAAATATACAACAGAAGAGAATACATATTCAATTTAATTCAGGTAAATCATGTCTTGTCTCAACTATCAATATTGATCCTAGTCTTTTAAACAAGTATTTTCTTCAGTCAATCCTGAGCTCTATCTTTGTAAAAGTTGCAATTGTTTTAGGCTGTTTGAATTGATCTTCCAGGCCATTCCAAACATTAACCCCTCTAACAGAAATACATCTACTTTTTTTTATTTGTTCTGGCCTTAGCTTTTTTAAACATACATATATGTTTCATACATGCATATATTTCAACTTTCTGTTATTAAAAAATGACCTAAAATGATCATCAGAGTGTTTAGATTAAAAAGTTTGGAGATAATTCCATTCTGTTGGATTGTAGAGATATGAACTGAATTTATTTACACTGATGGGACAGGAGATTTATGTGACCACTAGAGGGAGTAGTGAGTCACCCTGCTGGTCTCCCATGGTGAGGAAAACTAACACCATGGAGCCTTTGACCAAAGTATCAGAAAGTGACCAGATGGGATGAGAAACAACTTTTAGAGTCAAAGAAAATGACTTGGTGATAGAAAACTAGAAGCACTGTTGTTGTTTTCACCACTGGACACAGCCCTAAATGAAACGATTGCAGTCTGATCTGGGAGGGTTTCGTCTACATGGCTGAGTTTGATTATATGAAGCTTATGAAGGTGTAAAGTTATTATGTAATGGTATTATCTTTGCTAAATTGCTGTTTGTTCTGTGGTTCAGACTAAACTGTGACAGCTCTGACCTTGTTTGGACAATTCCAAACAGACATTTAGTACAGCCATTGACAACACAAACCAAACAGGAAGTGGTTTGTGGTTTTACTGTGGCTGTTTTCTGTCAAAAATCAGAGCTAAGCTAACAGAGCTAATGTAAACTATCAGCTGGCAGAGCAGGTGGAGATTATAAAACACAGTGTTATTTTGACTGACTGTCAAAATAAGCGTCTGTGAGTGTTGGAGGAAAACTTGATGATACCATAATACAGATGTGTGTAAACTATGAGCTTTATACTGTACTCAGTGAGTGATTCAGTCTGTGAATACATAGTGTTGATTTGTTGGTGGTTTTTGTAGTGACGGAAAAATTGTGCAGTTTTATTACTACATAATGTTACACACTGAACCCTTATGCTGAAATCTCAGCTCAGAATGAATTCAGTTAGATTGAAAAAAGGCCTTCAATAAACTTGTTCCATCTCTGCAAAATGTTCATAATATGACATTTCACACTATGTATGCCTCAATGCTTTGCTCATATAATGTATGCACTGTACTTGTCATTTATGTACTCATTTTTCTTACCATCATTTTTACCATCTAATGCCACCACACTGTCATTTGACTGTATCTTTGAAGAACAAGACTAAGGATGAGTTACATCAGTGATATCAACAAAAAAACATGCATTCATACTGTTGCTGCAGTGCAGTTCAGGATACATTAGAGCTGTTGTAAGTGCCCTCAACAGGAAAGAACTCAAAGGTTAACATCCTGTATACAAAACTAACCACACAAGAGGCCTTCTGTTGTTTCTACAGATACAAGAGACAAATACACCAGCTTTGTTCATTCTTCTTCTTGCAAACCAGCTGAAGGTACATTACTGCTGTAGGGAATTAAAATATAATTAGAATGGATAAAAAATATTATTTCTAACAGAGCAAATGAGTAAAATTCTTCACTTTCCAACACAAACAAGTCCAATCTCCCAATTTTGGGGGTTGAATTTCTGCCATCATCTCACACTCCATGGGATATTAACTAAGGCATCTATTTCTGTTATTAGTCATGCCTTTCTCAGATGAAGACTCTCTTGTCCACAGTAGGCCAGTTGACTAAAAATAGCAGTGGTTAATAGGTTGGGAAATCCCAAGGCTTCAGCTCTAGTTTTGAGCTGCTTGTAGGGATATTAGCCAGCAGCACGGTGGCTTCTGTCACTCAGGTTCATGTTTCCCAGTGTATCATCTGGTATGTGGAACAGCCAAGATGTTAGAATTGAGATGCTTTGCGCTCAAATGCAGCTGAGGAGTGCGGTGTCCATAAAGTGTTCATCATGGTCAAATCATAATGCGTGTTTGCTTTTTTATAGAAAACCCCCATCTGGTCCCATATGTTTGCAAATTATTCATTACAAGACACAATTTTATCTCAGCGGTTGCCACGGTAACCAAGAATGGACATGAAGATCTTGACCTGTGATTCATTCTTTCCCCACAGGACATGTCATAGGTCACTCTAAGCTCTAGGCATCTTATTATTTTTTCATTCATACATACTAAATTATTTTTAGTATCCTAATGTAATACATATATTTAATCTTTTTGTTCAGGTACCTGGAAGAACAGCAAAGGTCAGGTCACAGTACAGACAAATCTATCTCATCTTTTGGTCAGTTCACACAGGATACATCTTCTACAGCAACAATACAACTAACATCTTCTTTATAAGCTGTATGAAGAGCAAAGTAACTCCTAACAGCAATGATTAAGGTTAGGAATCTATCCCACAGCTTCCTTTAGGATCATTTTTATTTTAAATTAGATGGAAATTATTATACAATGATTGTAGTTTTTTTCCAGGTTGAATTTAATCAATAAATGTTCTAAATATTTTTTAAAAATAGTCTCACTATTATATATAAACAAAAAGAAAAATAAAAAAAAAATTCATTGATTAAGGGCCATATCCAGAGAAGAACTGCATAAAGTTAACTCACTTTATTATGCCTGAAGGTAAATTCAGTATCTACATCTTATCCATCTGAGTGCCGTGCTCCCCCCCCCCCCCCCCACACACACACACACACAAAACTAGCACCTAGCATTAGCATTAGAATGTAGCACATAGGAGCAGTGAGCTGGCATCAAAGGTGCTCAGGGATCATCTTCAGATCTTCATCAGCTCTGAGGTTAGAGGCACCAACCAGAGAATGAACATATATGTACTTGTTTTTAATGGTGGGGGAACCTGGAGGACCTGGTGGAAATCTGTCTAGCCCAAAGAGAAGAGGTTAAGTCAACACAAAAAAGCTCTGATCCAACTGAGATTGACTGAGACTTAGATGAACCTTGTAGCTGTGAGGCAGAAGGCCACTATGACACTGTGACACCCCACTCATCTGAGTCAAAAATATTGCATGTGACTCACAAAACACCCACATAAGGTTGGAATTCATCCACCTGTGTCATTTGCATGGATGTAAATTTTGGAGTTTTCATACATATGAAGCAAAATCTGCCTGTTTCTATGCAAATAAGCTGCAGTGAAAAAAACATCTGATTCACAAAAGACCAGTGCAAATTGTAAAATGCATTTGGCTGGTGAAATTACCGTCTGCTGAAAGCTGCTGTTAAATGAACTCAAACTCACCTCTGACTCACTGTCTCTGTACATCTCTGTATCTATAAATCTTCAAGTGTGTGAGGCTTGAGTGACATTGAATTAATGTTTAATCATATTGTGTATATTCACTCAGATATTGGAGGACCGCATTAGCATATGTGACACCAAACAGAACATCAGTAATAAATAAAACAAATAAAAAGTACTGTTTCTGCAGATATATTTGGTGACACATAACTTACTTTTAAGAATCAGACATTGATCATCAAAGGTGTATCAAACCAGCCTGAATTACATTTATTGGCACCTATTTTGATATTTCAGTAGTGTCTGCACATGCACATCTCTGTTCATTGAAGATACAAAATCTGAAAGTTTTTGCTGTTTTTGTTATGAACCAATCTGTTGCTAAAATACAGAAAAACGCCTGAAACACTAAAAACTCCAACATTAAACAACAACACATTGTTCTTAGGTACAAAACTTTATGAGCGTTTTTGAACAAGTGTATCATTAGTGCAGTTACATTCCTTTTGGATCTGGGCTAAAAGCTTAAATCACTGCCTTCCATCTCACCTGAGCTTTTACTTCAGATGAGATGGAAGGTGTGCACCTATTAAATTGTTTCCTTATCAGCTTGGTGCAGACCTGATACCTAACAACAACTAAACCTAACTACAGCAAACTATTCACCTTGAAGTTGAGGAAGATATTAAGATTTTAATATATCTAACATCTCCAAAACCTGTGTCTGTTGAAGGTATTGCAACCTCCAGAACCTGTTATGTAAAGCCAAACTGCTTTCTTGATTGTCTTTATAGCACTGGCCTTCTCTACTTGATGATGCCACTAAAATCTACTTGCAAGACCTTGTGGGATTTCCAGGAGACAGATGTAATCGACTGCATGAACAAAGCACTAATGATTTTGTGGGTTAAAGTGATGTTCCTTGGAATGGCTAAGAGGATGAAACAGTGAACAGGTCGCCAAAAGTCAAATACATTTGAAGTTTCACAGGGGAGGAGACAAATGTGAGAAACAGAGCTTGATTCTGTTGATATCGTCTGTATAGGTATATAATTAGAGATCAGAACCCTGGTGCCTGATATTTAGCCCAAGAAAACATTGATCAATACTAGTGGAACCTGCTTTATTAACGTTTTCAAATTCCACATAAAAAATTGAAGTGGAAAATTTAAATATCACAAAAAAGTTTTTCTGATTATGTGGCACATCAAAGTTTTCTCTGCACATTCAACTTGTCACATACCAAAAACTGTCAGCTGCCACAGGTTGTCAGAATGGTATGGTATGGTATGGTATGGTATGATATGGTATGATATGGTATGGTATGGTATGGTATGGTATGATATGGTATGGTATGGTATGGTACGGTACGGTATGGTATGGTATGGTATGGTATGATATGGTATGATATGATATGGTATGGTATAGTATGGTATGGTATGGTATGGTATGGTATGGTATGATATGGTATGGTATGGTACGGTACGGTACGTTATGTTATGTTATGTTATTCTATGGTATGGTACGGTACGGTGCGGTATGGTATGGCATGGTATGGCATGGCATGGCATGGTATGGCATGGTATGGCATGGTATGGTATGGTACAGTATGGTATGGTACAGTACAGTATGGTATTCTATGGTAAAGTATGATATTGTACGTATGTTATGTTATGTTATGTTATGTTATGGTATTCTATGGTATGGTATAGTATGGTACAGTATGATATGGTACGGTATGGTACGGTATGGTATGGTATTGTATGGTATAGTATGGTACAGTATGGTATGGTACGGTATGGTATGGTATAGTATGGTATAGTATGGTACGGTATGGTATGGTACGGTACGGTATGGTACGGTATGGTACGGTATGGTATGGTACGGTATGGTATGGTATGGTATGGTATAGTATGGTACGGTGCAGTATGGTATGGTATGGTATGGTATGGTACGGTACGGTATGGTACGGTATGGTACGATATGGTATGGTACGGTATGGTATGGTATGGTACGGTATGGTATGGTACAGTACAGTATGGTATTCTATGGTAAAGTATGATATTGTACGTATGTTATGTTATGTTATGTTATGTTATGTTATGTTATGTTATGTTATGTTATGGTATTCTATGGTATGGTATAGTATGGTACAGTATGATATGGTACGGTATGGTACGGTATGGTATGGTATTGTATGGTATAGTATGGTACAGTATGGTATGGTACGGTATGGTATGGTATGGTATGGTATAGTATGGTATAGTATGGTACGGTATGGTATGGTACGGTACGGTATGGTACGGTATGGTATGGTACGGTATGGTATGGTATGGTATGGTATGGTATGGTATGGTATGGTATGGTATAGTATGGTACGGTACGGTACGGTATGGTATGGTATGGTATGGTATGGTACGGTACGGTACGGTATGGTACGGTATGGTACAATATGGTATGGTACGGTATGGTATGGTACGGTATGGTATGGTACAGTACAGTATGGTATTCTATGGTAAAGTATGATATTGTACGTATGTTATGTTATGTTATGTTATGTTATGTTATGTTATGTTATGTTATGTTATGTTATGTTATGTTATTCTGTGGTATGGTATGGTATGGTACAGTATGATATGGTACGGTATGGTACGGTGTGGTATGGTATAGTATGGTATAGTATGGTACAGTATGGTATGGTATAGTATGGTATAGTATGGTATGGTATGGTATGGTATGGTATGGTATGGTACGGTACGGTATGGTATGGTATGGTACGGTATGGTACGGTATGGTACGGTACAGTATGGTATGGTATGGTACGGTATGGTATGGTACGGTATGGTATGCTGTTGTATGAAATGGTACACCAAGATGAGGATGAACCAACAGTAGAGGTAAACATGTATGAATCCCCATTTTCTTTTGTAGGCTCATCAGATAAAGTTTTCAATTCATTTTGATGGAAACCCATCTGTCGTCTTCTTGTCAGATGCAGATGCAGTAGCTTCAGGTAAATCTGGATCAATGACATTATTGTCTTCTGCTTGGCTCAGCATTCTTGCAAATAAGTCTACAATGTCATTCAAGGCCCCGGGATCTTCCAGCATGAATTTTATCCAGTACCTGCAAGAATTCATGTAGAACTTCAGGTGAAAAGTCACCACACTTGGCAAGGTCTGCAAAACATTTTTCACATTGAACCCCCATTATGAGAGCAAAAAAATGTTGAGCCAGCTTGTAAATGTCCACAACAAACATGTCTGTCTTATCAACAAACATTTGAATAGAATCTGTTTGTTCTGGTTTTAGAGAATTGTCCACATCAACAACAGCACTTATCATGAGCTCACTTCTGACCCCTTAGGCTCCCACAACACCTCTTTTATGCAAATATGGTCAGTACTAGGTCCCAAAAGCCAGTATGGTGACAGATACAAACTACTGGTTTCAAAACAGCAATTCATAAACCAATGGGTAATCCCAAAGTACCCTAGTCCACTAAATATATACAGTCTATTTGACAAATGCACATCTATCTGGTTGTAAAATATCATATTCACCAACATCATCCTGTGCAGTTGGAGCTGATCTTACCCAAATATCTTTTCAGACACTGAGTAGCGTCAAAGAGTCACCATGCCAGATATGAACACATTGACAGAAACAGCATGTTTCAATGGAAGATTCAGTGGCAGCGACCGACAAAACAGGATTGACATTTAGTGGCGAGGAAATATTTGAAAGAAGGAATCTGTTAGGTGTGTTCTGAAACTTTCACCTGCCTGAGGCGAGGCCCTGAGCACTTTGAACACACAGTGATACCTCTTAGAACATATAAAGACAGTATCTGCACAATCTCAATCAGCAACCCAACCAGTGTAGTTTCTGTGGCTGAGTCCCAAGTCCCAGCAGCCAACATGCTCCACTGGGCTGCAGATATCCTGTCAAAATATTTGTTTGCCACTGGCAAAACAGCCTCTGGTGTTTTGACAATAATGCCGTCCATCTGGGAGCCAGAGTGAGCCATTCACAAGCAAATTCGCTCTTTTTGGTGTTGGACGCACAGTTTTAGAAGTACACAATGGCTTTTCTGAAATGTAGAACAATCCCCACATTATTTAGGTGTTCAAGTTCCTTTTTTTGCATTAGTCATCATTACACCCTGACAATATATTGCAATTCTTTGCATTATATTAACATCATAGAGAAAAAGTGAACATAAGTGACGTGAATAGGTCATGTCAAATCATGATAATAGAGGGGTTCATTCATTTTCTGAACCATTTCTGAACATGTTGCCAGTTTATTGCAGGGCCACAGGGGTTCAACATTCCACAGTTTAGTAGAGATAAATACATTCTGGAGCTCTTTTCTGGTTAATTTCAACAACAGCATGCAAAAACAAACACATATGTAGCCATATTTTATGCATCACACCCAAAAAATAGTAAGGGGTTGCTGCGCACTGCACACATCCTGTTGCAAATGCTTGTCAACATGTCCAAATGTGTGCTTCATTTGTTACAAAATGCTCATTGATAGAATAACCTGCACTGATAATATCAAAAATGAAAAAAAGAAAAATCCAAAATAACCTAAATATTGCAAGTTGCACAGCTTTGCTGATATGGCACACATGAAATATAAAGGAGAAACACTCCACGTTCAGTCCCTGCAGTGCTCACACAGACTCACTTTTTCAGGGAGGACTTCCATAGTAACTCTCACTGTGACTATGAAGGACTGTTGATGTGCTCCTGCAAATGGACTTTGTAAGTTTCAACAGCTGCTGATGGCAAGAAGCTGAATAATAGATGAGAAGAAGCTATTTTTTGAACCTCATTAACTTCTTGTTCTGTGTTTAAGAAGCATCATTGCTACTCAGTTTTGTTTTCAACAAGCTGTTCTCTGCCAAAGCAAAGAAACTGTGTGGAATATATATTATTAATAATGTATCTGGGCATGAGTGGAGGTGGAAGAAGTTGTTTTTTCTAAATATGATTAGCCTCACTGTGCTTACCTGGTCCATCATGGTAAATTAAAGCATAAATGGTCTTGACACCATGATGAGAGGTTTTCTAAACCTTCCCGTCCTCTTTGTAGAAACCGATGTACCATATGAGACACATAAGCACACTCTCATTAGTATCAGTATCAGTCTAAGATTTAATTAAACCCAACATGGAATGCCAATGAATTAGCAGATTGGTTTTTGCTGTATTGATTTGGATTTTAGTGCTGACTTGCCTATTTACAATTAACCTTTTCCCAAAGGTTTTAAACAAAGCGGCTATAATAAACTGTGTACGGAAAATCTGTGTGCACACAGTTTGTGTACAGTACAGCTTTGCATATAGGTTGTGTTCATCCTGTCATTCTTGGACTGTATATGAATAATGTACAACTTGGATCCACTAAGTGCACATCACTGTACAGATTCTGCCAAACCACATCTGAACCTCTACACTGTATGTGTATGTACATGAAGTTTTTTTCTTTCTGTCAAGCAGGGCATGCTCACTGCAGCATGACCTTCATCAATGTCTCTCCTCTCCTCTCCTCTCCTCTCCTCTCCTCTCCTCTCCTCTCCTCTCCTCTCCTCTCCTCTCCTCTCCTCTCCTCTCCTCTCCTCTCCTCTCCTCTCCTCTCCTCTCCTCTCCTCTCCTCTCCTCTCCTCTCCTCTCCTCTTGTTTTTTCCTCTACTTCCTCTACTCTTGTTTCCTCTCATTTCCTCTCATCTCATCTCATCTCATCTCATCTCATCTCATTTCCTCTCCTCTTCTTTCTTTTATTCTCTTCTTTTCTCCTTTTTCTTTTCTCTCATTTCTTTCCCCTCTATCTTCCATTCTTCTGCTCTCATTTCCTCTCCTCTTATTTCCTGTTTTTTTCCCTCATCATTCACTTCCTCTTATTTCCTCTAGCTTCTTTTTGTTTCCTCTCCTCTTGTTTCCTCTCATTTCCTCTTCTCTCATTTCCTTTCCTCTCCATCCTTATCAGAATAATTATAACAAACAGATGCTTCTTCTGCAAACTGATCTTAACACACATTGATAGAGGTTGTCCTTTCATGTGATCACTCATTTATTTAGGTTAATACAAACACAGTACTCTTAAAGCAATGTCCCTTGGGATATAGTGCTGCTGTCCTATCCCCACCTACTGTAATGTGTGGAGTATGCTCATTATCATTTCTCCCTCCCTCTCTTCACTGACTCAGCCTTCCAGAGATGCTCTACAGTCAAGCATGTTCACACACACACACACACACACACACACACACACACACACACACACACACACACACACACGTATACACTACATCGTCACCGGCAAAAACCTTCCTGCTGGCCTAGAGCTGTACCTATTTCACATTACCACCATCCCACCGTCCTATTCCTGGTTTTCAATAAGAATATATATATATATATATATATATATATATATATCCCATAACATCTGCTGTGTACACTGAACACACCTCCCCCTTCCATCCCATATGCACATACATGCACATATTGTACACACCACCACAGTGCTCCCAGTCTTGGAGCATCTTTCCACTTCGCTGCAGAGTGGAGTGGCATTTGGCTGCAGAAGAACCCTGAGTGAGGCGAATTCTGGCAAGAGGCTGGCCCTCTCTGTCAGGCTACTCTATTTGAGCCAGAAAACATGTTACGCAAGCTGAAAGGGACAGTGAAAGGACTGAGCAGAAAGCTCCGGAAAAAGTAAAAGCATAAGTAAAAGAGGATGCAATTAGAAAACCATTACTCTGGGGAAACCATTGTTTCCCTAAGTTAATTGTACTAACTGATAACTTGCAGAAAAGCACATTATTTGATTTTTTAAAAAATTTTTTTATTGTTAATAGATTTAGGGTGATTTATAATTTCTATAGTACCTCAGAGCAGACTTCCTGTTTTTATTATTTTATTAGCAATCCCATTATTCCACCTTTTTATCTTTTTATCTTATTGCTTTATTTCAATCTTATTTTGGGAGCATCTAGGAGTGTATGTGTTGTTATTAGGCGGTGAAAGGTGCAAGAGGTTTGTGGGTGATGCCATTTGGAATTTAACTGTGCTAGGACTCAACTGAAATAGACACATGGATCAATGAATCGTGAATCATTTTGGGGAGTCGGTTAAATAATAGGAATTCACTCGACTGTCTTTATTATTTACTCATTGACAAGAGGTCCAGATGTAGAGAAAAACATCAACTTTGCAAAATATCAGCATAAATGTATCACACTAAACCTTTAAATCTCATTTTCTGATGCATTTGGTTGAATATGTTAGAAAACTTTGAAAGTTTAATCCCAGGGTAGTAGTGGTAGGAGTGGAAATATAACCTCAGGCTTGAAGAAATCCAAAAAACTGTTTAAATTTAAAGTACAACTGTAACACTGAACAATATTATTGTGGTTTATTTTATTTGTAACTTAGATAAGATATGGCACTGGAATAAAACTTGCAATTCACTTTGATTAAAAAAAAAAAAAAAGCATTTTACTTCGGGGGGGTGCTGCCATCTTGAAACAGGAAAGCTGATGACCTCCTTTGTTGGTTCACTGCTGTTATCTTTGTTTACCAGGATGATTAATGAAGTAAACACATAATTATTGAGATCACTGTGATGAGTCACTACTCACATGCTCGTAATATTACAATCTATAATGAATTCAATGTTTTCACAATTAGTATTTTTTTTTTTTTGTAATTTAATTTTCATTAATTTTATCATATTTTCAGACATTCACAAAAAGGAAAAAAAATACAAGAGGAAAAAAAAAGACAAAAAGAAAAACAAAAAACCAAGCCTACAATTTAAAAAGGCAGCCGCAAAAATTAGTATTATAGTATCAAAAGACATTACCAGATTACCAGACTAACAAATTATCAGATTACCTAAAGGGACCAGATACTGTTTGATCACATCACATCCTGTTATTAGACTGTTTATGTGAAGTAAAATAAATGCAAATTCTGATACAGCTGTGCAGGAAATAAGAACGAATGAAGATGATAGGAAGCTAACGAATTTAGCAAATTCTGTGGATTCACGTGCTTTGTTATGGTTACTGCTAAGCAGGTTTATATCATATATACAGTATCTTTTCAACGCGTCTATACTTGTGACTGTATAACCAGTATGTAATGCAACGCTATGCAAATTAGCCATGTGGAGTTCATCTTCGTTTCTCCTAAATGAAAATGAGTAATTGCAATTCATTTTTAATGGTGTATTTAATTTGATATTTATGGGATTATCAGCCTGTTTCTAAAGTAGTTTGGGTGCTTAAACAGAAATAAAACTTCTTTAGGCAAACTGGCATCTCTGTAAACCTCTCTGAAAACACCACGCATCTATATCGACAATGATTTCCCATGGCTAGAGTAGGTGTAAAATTACCATTTTTCAAATTCCTCTCAAACCACTTGAGAGTTTAATTTCTGCGCTACAATACACTGAAATGTAATTATGGAATTTTGCCAAATGATGCAAAAAAAAAAAAAAAAAAAAATTATGCAGAAGCTCACGTAGTTTATTGCTCTGACTGCACCATTGTTTCTCTGATTCCCTGGTTGAGTTTTTGTTCTTCAAAGTGTATCATGGGGGAAGTTTGGGAGACTGAGAGCATAAAAACAGCATAAAACTTGAAACATCCCACACCGGAAGATGAAAGCTGTTGTGATTCAACCTTGTTGTAGCAGAGTTTAGTGATATTGTGGAGGAGGGAAAAGGTGTTACACAACAAATGAGCTTCCAACACTCCCACCCAGGGTGCTCCAGTACCAGATACTCAGCCAAATGAAACACTGATAGGAGTAAGCTGAAGTGCTCCTCTTTCCCTTGCCATCTGTCATCTTTGTATCTCATTGTTTCATCGACATACATGCAGTACAAGTAGCACAGAAAACATCCCCTTATCTGCCTAATACTCATTGTTGCTCTGCATTTGGTGAAAGTACACACCCAAATACCAACATGTGTCAGGCAATCAGACAGGAACGCTAAGGGGGTTCCTGTGTCGACCTGTAGAAATGAAAAGCAGCCCGTTCTGCACAGGAATGCAGCCAGAAAGGAGAGAGAGTAAAAAAGGAGAGTAAATGCTTTCTCTAAGGAAGTATGCATGATAAGTACATGTGGCTCCTGAGGGGAATGGTGTACTGGTAGTAGTGGATTGTGTACTGTGCAGGAAAAAGACCATGTTTCTGGACAGCTTTGATTCTTTTAAGTTTGATATAATGTAAAAACTTATGTGATAATTTTTTATAAAACATTAAGTCTGGCGATCACACAAACCCCTCTCTTCCTCTTCTGTGGTTAGGCACTGAAATGGAAAGTTACAAAAGCTTATTTTATGATATATCAGCCACTCCCTGTGGTTTCCCCAAAGGTGAGATGGGTATACACCGCTGAGTCCCATAGAGCTCTGTAATGTTCACTGAGTAACTGGGCGTGTCTTAAATATAGACGCGGCACAGATGAGCTACTTATGACTAAGAAATGCACAGGTCTGTGAGAAACAAAAGTAGTCTTGACTTTGACGAGTAGGATTACGCAGTTAACAATCCCACGCAGATATGATCTTTTGTGCATCTTTGAAATGTTGAGTTATTGGAAGGCAGAGCAGACTCAATCACCAGGCCTGCTGGGAAAAAAGACACTCCCTTGACTGTGCTTCAACATGCCACAAGAACAGCAATGGAATGTAACTAAGCATTTTTACTCAAGCACTACACTTGAGTGTAAACAGGGCACCTGAACTTTTATGCAGGTTTGTATTTCTACTCCACTACATCCCAGAGGCAAATATTCTACATTTTACTCCATATTAAACATTTTTCAATGGCAACTATAGCTAATTGTCAGATTACAATCTATAACTTCCTTCCTGTCCAATGAAAACTACTTACTTTACCTCTGAATGTGTTCATTTTCAATAATTGTGATAAATTGAAGTTTGAAATGTTGCTCTATGGGTTGAGTTTAAAATTCTCCACTCCTCCTCCACAAAATCTCAGCAACTGGAGGAAAACATCTGATTTGACTGAATCATTTATGCTGAATCTACTCAGAATTCATCCAGGATTCAGTATTTTGAGTCATATGAATGTGTAAAAAAAAAAAAAAAAAAACACTCACTTTCCAACCTTGCACCAAACCCTTTAGTTGCATATTCACATTCTGAAGATGATAAATTATAAACTGTTCAAATTTACTTTTAAATATGATCATCAAACCCAATGAAGAATAAACTTAAGCATCGGAGTCCATCAGCTCAGCTCAAAAGTGTTCATAAATGTGTCAGGTATTGTTTCTTGTGCTTGTTGCATGTGACAGTTTCCCGCTGTAGGAACCAATAGTATTCACCACCGTGTTTGGGGTGAAATTCTGTGGTACCTGTTTTCCATTTCAGAAGTATCTGGATGACATCATTCATCATACTCATCACTCACATCACACAAACGGGGTGGAAAAAATTTAAGATGGAAGTAGAGGTCAGGCATTTGAGCGACATTCTACAACCCATCTGTTCAGATGCTTTTACGCTCTCAACTAGTTGGTCGTGTTTTGCAGCTCTAAGGTTAAACAGAGTATTCTGCAATATTTGCACAAATGATTTCCAGTCTGTTAATTCTAGATCTGAGCTTTGAGGGGAATATGTGGGTTCTCTAATCTGGGATCCAAGGAAAATTCCAGCATTCAGTTTTGGATCACTTTGAGTTGCACCATTTTTTGCTTTTATTTTGTCAGATCTTAAAGGACATCTGACTTTTGATAACTTAGAATTTATAGAACTAAAACACGACGTGATATGTTGTTTATGCTATTGTTGAGACAATACTTGAAAAGCCCATTCAGGGACAGGAGTTTCAAATTAGCTAGTACTCTTTGTGCAGAACACCAAATCTTCTATATGTCCACTATGTTTCACTGCATTATCCTTGATAAATAAATTAATAAATAAAATATTATGCAGCCAATGGCTATATATTGACTTGTGTATAGCTCAAAATCTTGAAACGCCACAGAGATTCAGACTCAGATTTGGGAGCAATGTATGTGATTTAGGTCAAATCTGGTAATATCAGGTTTTTTTTCTCTCCCAGTAGTAAATCATTGTGTGAAATACATTTTCACAAAGCTGAAAACTCCTTCTTTTCCGAGTCACTATTTCTCATAGGACAGTGACACATACTACATCTGATGATCTTATGGAAAATTATGTACTGCAGGAGCCAACGGTTCTCAAAGTCATGCAAATGAGCTCAGGCTTAAACATGTACAGCAGAAAAATGCAACACATTAATGCAGAGGTAAAATACTGACAGGGATAATCAAATAAATTATACATTAGCCTAATTAATATTGTTTTGAATAAAGAACCTTTACTTCTGATCTGCATACTTCTTCTTCCACTACTTAAGCTTAATCAACAAAAACAAACATAAATTATGTGAATGTGATGATGGAGATTAGCTCTAATTTATTGCATTTCTAAGTCCTGCCTGGTTTTTAAGAAAATAATGAATATAATTGTAGGTAGAGGATTGTAATGACCATACTAGGCTTTCTTGAGCTGTGATGTAATCAGAAAAGCCATGTTGCAGAGTCTCTTTTCAAAGCTTCGAACAGTACAATGTTGTAGGTGAAAATACTACAGAGAATACTACAGCACCCCCCTGGAGCTGGCCAGAGGGGCTTTTCCAGTGCACCAGGGTATTTGGATCCAGACCTAGAGTGATGATGTCAGCTGACTGCAAAGAGGTCACAAACTCAATTATTCACAAGCATGTCTCTTTTTTAAGCTGTGGATCAATATATTGACTGAATAGGTTTGGAACATATTCCAGTGCAGCAGCTCAAACTGTGCAGAGCACTGTAGTTTTGGGGCCTTTGTTTCCTGGTGTTCCCTCAGGTATGTATAGTATGTTAGATTATGGTTTATTGTGCAAATCATGTCTTTCTTTTAGCTTATGTTTAACTCTTTGTCTTCTTTGTTGCCTTTGTAAACATAGAAAAAGTCAGACAGAGGAAGTGTGTTATCTTTAATGCAGTACACCATGCTTTTACAGTAACTGAAAATGGACTTCCTCTTCTTTTTTTCATTTTATGACAGATTGCATCCAGTGTTGAGGTGTATGACCACTGACCATGTCTATCTGTGTCTGAATAGAGAGCCAAAGTCCCGCCTCTTCCTACTATCCTAAATCAAATCTTTTTTTTTTTTTTTTTTTTAAGCAATTTTTTTGATTCAGTTTTAACCTGTAAAGACTCAAACAGCCACTGGCCACCAAAATCATCTACCAATCTAAAATATTTAATGACTTCTGATCCACTAATTCTATCAATACATGTAAATAATTGGTGTAAAATACAGTTTGTCATCTTTTCATGGTCATCAGATATGAACCATTTGGACGTTCAGAGGCTTCGTAGTGAACATGGAAACACTGTCATCTTCTACAACATTGATTCACCAGTAAAACCCGTGGAGTTGGATCAATGACAGTGGATGGACACACTTGTTTTATATTCAGTTAACGATATATTTGACTGAAAAAGTGGCTTTTTCTTCAGTTTTCTCTGTTTATGATATCATAACCATCAACTATACTCTGAGCTTTTATGAACATCTACATGATTATTAAATTAAATGTAGGAAAATACCTAATTTTCACTGAAAAAACACAAAATACAGAAGATAATATTGCAGTAAATGGTGATAAATGATGACGCTTAAGTAAGGTTAAATATAGAGATAAAAATAATTTGGGAACTGACACAAAAGTAACATTGGGTTGTTATGGGTTAACCTCCTGAGACCCAGCAATGCATTTTTGTCCTCTGTAGGAGGCAAGAGTTTCACAGCTTTATTGAAAAAAACAAAAATGCTGTCAACTACAAAGGACATTCCATAAAAATCTTAAAATACGTCTGAAAAAAACAGTTGCATTGTGCTGTTTCCAATTAAATCAATTATTTAATGTGAAAAAGTCAAAACTTGTGCTTTTCTGGGTCTCAGGAGGTTAATTATGCGATCCTCTACTTGTAGGATGTTTGTCAAGAAGTCAAGAAATTTACAGTTTGTGGTAAAACTGCTGACTGATAAACTACACACCTGAAAGCGGAGGAGGTGTCATCACTGTAACTGCCTCTCAGTCAAAAAAGATGTTTCTGCCACTTCAACGTAACTGTGACTTTCACCTCTTTTGATACTTTTTCACCTCAATCTCAAAGATTAAGGTAAAATGTGCCAAGGAGGCATCCATTTTGGTGTTATATCATGTGCGACAAGATACAGTCAATTGAGCTGAGCTATTCAACACAAAATTATTCATTATATTTGTTTGTCATATTAAGGTTAACACACACTTAACAATGCAATAAAAAATCACGGACAAGTTACACACAGCATATTTCAATCATAAATGTGTGTTTATAACACCTTTACAGACTGACAAATAAAAAGATGTAGTCAAATATATAATCAAGCAACAACTATAATAGCTTATATGCAGAATGAAGCATGAATGGATGGATACTGTTATGTCTGTTTGGAATGGGAGGACCCAACGAAGAGTAGCTGATGTCCTCCATCAGCTAATAGAGATCCAAATAGACAGATAGATAGATGAATAAAAAGAGCTGTGTTAAATAGATACAGAACAAGTGGCAAGTCAAAGAAATATGAACATTAAGAAAAGGCCATAATAAGAAGAGACGAGATGAGATAAGATAAGCCTTTATTTGTCCCACAAGGGGAAATTCCAGGTTACAGCAGTGTTGCACAAAAAGCACACAAGAAAAGCGCAGAAGAGCAGAACAAGTGCAAAATCAAAGAATAAAGACAAATAGAAAAAGCTATATATACTATTTACAATTGTGCGTATGTTGATCATGCTACAGGTTGAACCTGACCGCTGCAGGAAGGAAAGATCTGTGATACCGCTCCTTCACACACTTTGGGTGTCTCATACTGTCACTGATGTAGCTCCTTAGTGCAGTGAGTGTGTGCTGGAGGGGGTGGGAGTCTTTGTCCATCATGGAGGACAACTTGGCTGTCAACCTCCTCTTCCCCACCCACCTCTTCCACCTGTTCCAGAGGGCATCCCAGTCTCAATACACAACATTAAATAGTCAGCAGTTAAAGGGGTCATATTTTGCTAAACCCACTTTTATTAGTCTTTGGTTCATTTGTGTGTATTTGTTTAGTATAGTTTAGTTTATTAGTTTATTGTATCGTGTACAATCCCAATTAATGAACTGTATCAATAACAGTAAAAAGGGGCATCTTAAACCAACATGGATAAAGCCCTAATAGTTTAATAAAGTTTGAATTTGAACCCTCCAGGTGCTGCAAAGCTATCTTTATATTAATTGCGGCAAAAATCAAATAGATTTCTACAACCTGTTTCAATTCCCGCTTAATTTGTTACGTTTTATAACTGGATACGTCATGACATTTGCACATATAAGGTCAAGACTTTTGATAAATATTTCTCTGATTACGACATAATTGTTTGTCAGCAGCAGCAGTTGTAGTAAAAACTGAAAATATGTCCAAACTTCGACCCGATTACCTAAAATGTTCAGTTGTTGGTTGTATCAACAAACACAAGTGGCTGAACGGGACAGAGAAGCATGGTCAACAACGTAGAGGGGATGGGGTGTGAAGTGGTTCATGTGCATTTAAAGGGCCAGTGCTCAAAATGACCTTTCTGGTGTCATTACTCAGAAATAGGGTTGAAGATGGACCTGTGGAGTTGAATTAATGAAGAATTCAGACCTAAGCATAACATTTACAGTTTATGTAGACCACAGGGAAATGTTTTAAAAGGCATAATTCCATAAAAAAAAATAAAAAATAAAATAAAATAAAATATCACTGCTTTAAAGTATAAGTATTTTGTTTGCATCAAGTGAGCTTCCACATAGTACAGTGCTTCTGTAACTGTGGTATAATTAGCAAAGGCCAGATGAAATGGTTTGGGGGGGGGTTGGTGTTAATTATTAAGTGAGTCAGTTCCAGTTCTTTTCAGGAGAGGGGTCATCACAGAGGGTACTGAGCTAATTTTCCCGCGATAAAGAACCACCGCGCTATCATTTGCAGCTAATATTTGTGTTGGCACTGTAATGAGATGCAAATGTGATAACAAATTCAGTAGCAGATAAAATACCATAGGGTCTCTCATTCTTACACACCCACACAAAACGCACTCTCAAAAGCACTCGTTTCCACACACACGTTCGCCCACGATGCCTTGTTCTGCAGCTAGGATTAAAGCTCGTGTAAAACAGAGCAGGCCATCATGAGTTTTCATCCCCCCCACCACCACCACCACCACCACCACCACCACCCCCCTCTCTCTCTCTCCTGATTATTCTAACTGACACTGCACTCTGTCTTTTCTGGGTTGCCTCTGCACGCCTCTAGGGCACAGATTGGCACAGAGATAAACTTAGCAACAGCTAGCCGGGTCACACTGCAGCCCTAATAGAGTGAAAGAGGAAGAGTGAGTTGGGGGTGGGGGCAGGGGTGGGCATTGTGAACCAGAATAAATGTTTACACTACAGGTAAAACAGGTCAGCTTTCCCATTGAAATGTCAGAAAGAACAAACCAATCCGTTTTGGCTGATGGTTGATGATTAAGCCTTTTACTGCAGATAGAATAGAAAAAAGGATAAATAGGAGTTTGATTTCAGTATCATCACTTGGCTTGTTGAGCTTTTGATTATGTGTGGGCGTTCGTATGGGGGTGTTTCAACATTTCAACACCAGCTTCTGCCTTACCACGCCTTTACAGCTCATGTGTTTGTTGTAGATACCACTGAGCTGCTGACAACATTACGCTTCCATTAGAAGTGATGTGCGAGGATTCAACCCTCACAGATATATTATTTATGACTTCTCACCTCCATGTAAACACAGTCATGTCTGTTCAACAGGATCTTTATTGAACTGGTGACTTGTGCTGGGTAGCTGGGATCAGGGGTGCCTTAATGAGGGTAATGATGATTCTAGGGGCCCATGACTGACAGGGGCCCTAGAAAATAGAGCGTTTGTGTTTTTTATAATAGAAATTTTTACTCTATCACCATAAAAGAGTGTTTGCTTCACAGGGCACTGATAGTCATATTTGTTCTTTGCCTTAGTTTTGTTTTGTTTGTTTGACCCCTGGCCTGCATCCCCCCTCCTTGTTTCATGATATGGTTTGGTCCAGATGCCAGCGCTCATTGCTGACACCAGCAAATACATTTCCAAAAAGTAAAACTATATTTTACTTGTATTTGTATATCAATGGGAAAAGGTCTAATATTATTTATAATATTACACTATTTTCAAAATGTGGGTGACTGTGACTCAGGAGGGTAGAGCAGGTCGTCTTATTTATTTATTTATTTTTTTAAATAAATCTTTTTATTGGATTTTCATTCACATGGTAATATCTAACATGTACAATATTTCCATGTGTTGTAGTTAAAGACAGTAGACAGTTGTCTTTATACAATGTATCCCAAGCAACAATTTTAATGTAACCTAAATGGCTTCTATGAATGAACTATAATAAGCCATTATCCCTTCCCTCCCACCCTGAAAAAAGAAACAGAATAAAACAAAACACAAACACTGAAGGAAAAGAAACAGAAAAAAATGACCACTGCTGGATTTGCAATAAAATAAATAAGATTAAAGTAGGTAATTAAAGCTAATTAGGGGATGGGGGGGGGGGGCATCTAGTCACTATCTGGGTGAATAGTAATATTCTAAGAAGGGCTGCCAGTTTTTGTTGAAGATATTACTAGAACCTGATCGTCTTGTAACCGAAAGGTTGGCGGTTTGATTCCAGCTTTGTCCTAGTCATGTGCCATTATGTCCTTGGGCAAGACACTTCACCCACATTGCCTTCAGTCACTCACACTGGTATATGTATGTTTGGTGGTGGTCAGAGGGGTTAGTTAGTTTTGTTTTATTTTGAGCACAAAGAACCATACAACGTGATCAAACAAAATTTTCGGTGCTTGAAAAGGAATGGGAAGAAGTATGACTTGTAGAGGGTCGTTTGGTGTGGACTGGCAGCCATGTTTTCATCAGTCTGCCCCAGGGCAGCTGTGGCTACAAATGTAGTTTACCACCACCAGAGTGTGACAGTGGATAAATAATGGATCAATGATGTAAAGCGCTTTGGGTGCCTTGAAAAGTGCGGTAGAAATCAAATCTATTATCAAATAATAATAATAATAATAATGATAATAATAATAATAATAATAATAATAATAATAATAATAATAATAATAATAATAATAATAATAATAATAATAATATAAAAGATGATTTGAACCTTTCTCATCAATCTTGCACAAAACCATAAAATCTATTGTAAGCAGAATATTGATACCTGCACAGTGTTATATTTTAAAAGTTTGTGACATTGAAGTTTTGGGTCCAAAGAGATATTTGTTTCACAGGGCTCTAAATCCCTGGTGGCCCCCCTGGCTGGGATGGGCTCCAGTTCTCCTGTAGCCCTCCAGATGATTAAACAACTTGGAAAATGAATGGATGAATGTTCTTTATTATCAATCTGCTGATTATTTTTCTTCTACTCCTCTATTCTGTCTTAAATTTACTGTGGACTTGTTGCCATAGCAATTTGAGCTTTCTGCCCACGCTTTCTTTTTTATTATAAATCACAAACAATCTGTCCAATCAGAATAGTATTTTGGCTCCAACCCTGTGGAATAGCTTGACCCTGAGGAACTAATTGCCTTTTCTTATTATTCTTTTACCTTTACTGTAAGCTGCTTTGATTTTATTTATTCATTTGGTTCTTGCTTGCACCTTGTATCCATAATTTGGAAATATGGCATTTCGGTAGCACTCAAACAAGGCCTCTCAGTAGTAAGTGTTGCTTTGTATCAATTAAATCTTTTCACTGTGACATAGTGTAGACTTGTCTGAACACACTAATGGATATTCTTCATATCTTTTCAGGGGTAAATCGTGGGAAAGACAGATGCAAAAAGGTGAGTTTTTCAGCATTTGAATAGAAACGGCTCTGATTTATTATTATGGTTTAATGGGGCAGTTGAATTGAGCTCCTGTCAGGTTTTTTTTTTTTTTTTCACTTAAGTTTTTATTGAAATTTTTTACACATATATTTGACAGAACAACAAAAGGCGAACAAACCAACATTACTTAGGTACATTTTACACATTCCCTCCAACATTTCTGCTGTCTGTTTAACTGCTTACTTTGCTTCTGAGGTGTAATAAAGAAACGCACCAGATTTTTCCAGGAAAATTCCCTCCAGATCACCGAACTAGTGGATGTTTGGTGTATCTTCCACATATTAAACCACTCACCATCTGCAATTTCCACATTGAGCTCCTTCTCCCATTTTTCTTTTATATATTTGGTTGAATTTTTGTCGTATGAGTTGAACCCATGATAGATTGTTGAAATTATTCTTGATTTACTTTCCTTATATACTTTGATAATGATTTGGATCACACTGTGCACTTCCCTGGAAGGGTCAACCTGGATTTCTAGCTCCTTTCAGTTTTAGGCTCATGGTTAAACTTCTATGTCAGTTGATAGTTACTTTGTATGAAAGATCAGAAATCTGGCCACATTGAGTGTAAAAATAATTTTCTGGGTGTAGACAGCCTCAAATATTTCATGATTTCCAGTCTAACTTACTCCACTTTTTTAATGACATCATCCACACTGAGTGTAAACACAAGGTTACTACTGGCAACAACTGACGAATCAGAATGAAAGGCCTCTGTTACCATGGTTACAGTCGGTTTCACTACCCATTTGACAAAAAAGGGATAAATCAATGGTCATAATTTGTGATTTGCTTGCTGTTTAGTAACATTATGTAATGAAAAGCAGAATGGATTTTCTGACAGTCAAACCTGAGTTCAAAACATCTGTATTAACTCTTCCTGTTCAATGTTTTGTGTTAAATGCTAAATTTGGACCGGGCCTGAAGCAAGAAGCATGGACATAAACACACAAAGGAAACCCCTGGAGGAAGTACTGCCATACCATCTTCCTGGAAACAATGCTACAACAGGAAGTGATTTATGACCCAAATATGGAAAATCTGATAACATGTTTGGTGTTTTGTTAGTCTGTATGTTGAGGTTTATCAGTAGTTCTTTGTGTGTTTGTTTGACATTTATGAGTGGTATTGGATGTTGTCTATTGTCTGTTTGGAGCAGATTTTGCTACTGAATCCACTTCTAAAGGTCTGTATGGACTTTACTTCATCCCAAATCTGTCAGTGTCCGGGCTGTGGTTCATTGAGGTAATGTGACTAAAAGGCTGAGAAGCACAGACGGTAAAGGAGAGAGAAGCTTCAATCTGCGTCCAGGCCTCAGGTCACGTTCTGCTCTGATGACGCGCACTCTGCTCTCGTTTCTATTTTCTCCCCCTCCATTTTCCCCCCATCTTGTTTCATCCACTCTTCTTTTCTGCTCTTGTTTCGTTCTCTCCTCTCACTCCACTTCCTCTCCTCTTCTTTCCTCTCACTTCCTTTCTTCTCCTCCCCTCTCATGTCTTCTCTTGTGTCTCCTTTCCTCTTGTCTCCTGTGCTTCTGTCTCATTTATTTCCTCATTTGCTTTCCCTTTCTCTCCTCTTGATTCCTTTCTTCTTGTTTTTGTTTTCTCTCTTCTCTCATTTACGCTCTTCTTTTCTCCCTTTTCTTTCCTCTCATCTCCTTTATTCTCTGGTTTCCTTTCCTTTCCTTTCCTTTCCTTTCCTTTCCTTTCCTTTCCTTTCCTTTCCTTTCCTTTCCTTTCCTTTCCTTTCCTTTCCTTTCCTTTCCTTTCCTTTCCTTTCCTTTCCTTTCCTTTCCTCATTTCTCCTCTCTTTGTTTCTCCTCTCCTCTTTTCTCCTCTCTTCTCCTCATTTCTCCTCTCCTCGTTTCTCCTCTCTTCTCCTCATTTCTCCTCTCCTTGTTTCTCCTCTTCTCCACATTTCTCCTCTCCTTGTTTCTCCTCCCCTCGTTTCTGCTCTCCTCTTTTCTCCTCTCCTCATTTCTCCTCTCCTTGTTTCTCCTCTCCTCGTTTCTCCTGTCCTTGTTTCTCCTCTCTTCTCCTCATTTCTTCTCTTTTCTCCTCTCCTCTCCCCTCCCCTCCTTGTTTCTCCTCTCCTCTTCTCATTTCTCCTCTCCTCGTTTCTCCTCTCCTTGTTTCTCCTCGTTTCTCCTCTCCTCGTTTCTCCTCTCCTTGTTTCTCCTCGTTTCTCCTCTCCTCGTTTCTCCTCTCCTCGTTTCTCCTCTCCTCGTTTCTCCTCTCCTCTCCTCTCCTCTCCTCTCCTCAATTCTCCTCTCCTCGTTTCTCCTCTCCTCGTTTCTCCTCTCCTCGTTTCTCCTCTCCTCTCCTCTCCTCGTTTCTCCTCTCCTCGTTTCTCCTCTCCTCTCCTCGTTTCTCCTCTCCTCTCCTCGTTTCTCCTCTCCTCTCCTCGTTTCTCCTCTCCTCTCCTCTCCTCTCCCCTCCCCTCCTCTGAAGGTGACCCTACTCTATGATGACACAGATGCACCAGTTTTCTAACCTCTTTCCTTCACATTTATCAGTCTTAACCATATCAAACACAAACCTGAATCTCAAATATCAGCATGTATCTAATGTATCTTCGTTGTTTTAATGGCTTTCTATTTTATTTTACATTCTGGAGGAAAACATCTAGTACAGACATTCAGGAACAGTCTCCACATGATCTTTTTAATGAGTGTAGAATGTTGCAAAGCCAATCTCAGCATCTTTTCCTTTTCACACTCTGAGTCTGATATGGTCTGCATCCTATCATGATTAATCCCAACAAACCTGGCTCCCTCCTCTTCGTCTTTGACTGTTGCTATGGAGACCAACTACATTTAAAAAAAAAACAGACTGACATGCTCAATGACATCCCCGCATGATCTTTTTGGGCAGTGAGGTCATGTGGTGCATATAAAGGCAGAAGCAGACAGGCAGACGAAGGGCGTCCGATGCAGACAGAGGGAGGATGCCAGAGGAATGTGTCACTGCCGACTGGTCAGTAATCTGGCTGACACCTGGTACAACAAACACAAAGGAAGACTGACAGAATAAAAGGCCAGTCTGTGTGTCTCCGCTTTGGCTTCCAGTGTTGCTAAAAGTAGACATTTTCCCAATTGTGAGTCTTTGTGTGACTCCATCAGTGCTGTTTACGTTCCATTACTACGTTTATCCCATTCATTTCTAATGGGAAGTCATGGTATCAAATGCACCACTTACTTGGAGCCACATTACTGTTTACAACCAGTTCGTCATATTTATAGCAAATATAGCCACATTCCTCCTCTTTCAGACAATGTGACTCCTAAAGCCTAGCAACTCACAGAACATGAACTATGAGCCTCAATGTGACAGCCAACTGCCATATTAAACCCAATAATAAATCAGACTACCATTCAAATCCAGAGAAACCGTTTTATGTTGCTGTTTTTCCCCATTTTGTTGGCTTAGTTACATCAGCTTGTTCAGCTGATTCTCCTCTCCTTCATGGTGAAAGGGTTTCAGTGATACAAGGTTCTGTTTACAACTTAGAAACCTCTGTTAGAGTGCTAGACATGACTTGGGGGGGGTAGGGTGGGGCATCAGTACTTTATTTTTTTTGGTTGCAGTTTGTTGTTTCATGATGTAATTTTGTAGGTATGGGACTCAGGACAGGACATTTTTATCAAATGTATATTTTTTAACAACTTTATTTATCATTTTTCCATAACAACATTGACATCATTAAGGCATTTCTTTTAAAATCTGTGAACTTGCCCCCACCCCACCCCCATCCAGGTGGCATTCCTACAAATACATCCACATAAACACACACATACCAAATTGGCAAACAGAACACCAAAAGAAAAGCATATAAGAAATATACAGTACAATAAGCACAAGTACAATTTAAAAAACTAATAAAAAGTACAAAAAAAAAAAAAAAAAAAAAAGAATCTGTGTTGATCATTCTGGTCATACTACCAACATTCTGGACCTCTGGCATAAGAACCAAATGTATATTTTGAGGTTTTGCACTGCTGCTTTACATAATTATAAAATCAGGGACATGCACCAATTATCAATTAGTAAAGATATTAGATATAGAATATATATATATAGAATATATAAGATATTAAGCCTGAAAGTGTAAAAAAAAAAAGAAAAAAAAAAGAAAAAAAAAGGTCAAATTGTCATTCACTCACTCCTTCAGAATACTTTAATATCTGTATAAAGTGAATCTTCTTCAATGTGACTCATTCACAATCACAGAAAAAAACCCAAAACAACCTAAAAGAAACAAACAACAACAAAAAAACACATTACGAGCATACTCAGATGAATTACAGAATAAAAACAGTAAAAGATTTATAAAATAAAATATAAATGAGCATAAAATCTATATTATACACAACTAACTAATGAATGATTGAGTAGATGTCCAAATAAATAAAATAAAATAGGTGGAAAAAATATTGTTTGTTTTGATTTTTTCTTGCAATAAGAACTAAAGAGTTTCATTATTTTATTTTATTATTATTACTTGCATTATTGTTAAAACCAGTATTATCACTATTATTATCATCACTAGCACGTAGACCCGTGGAGAACCACAGGTTCTAGATGTGGTATAAATGTTGATGTGATAAACGTACCCCTGATACAGTTCAGTTTTTTGGTAAATTCCACTGGCATTTGCAGTTGAATACCCTCTCAGCTGGCACAGGAAATGTGACACCATGGCAACGTGGCCCTATAGTTTATCTGTTGCTAGGTAACCCACTTCAACAATGATTCCATGATTCTGGGACGTAATTGTAAGACTATTGTATTCCAAGATTATTAATATCTTCTAAAATATTTGTCCTATCAACTTGATGTTTTCGCTAGTCTCTTCTTTGACCAAAATTATGTAAGTATGCAAGTAAGTTTGGGTGATGCCCAAGACACACACAGAGTCCACTTCCCTTTTATAATATAGATTATTATTATTATTATTATTATTATTATTATTACTTAACTTAGTGTAACTAGTTGACTTAAAGAAATTATATGCCCAACACTAATAAAACTTCTCCATAAAATTATGCATTAAAGGCAAAAACTGATGCATGAATTCACCAGAATGCAGGACATGGAACTTCTATCAACCCTCTCTGAGAACCTGTTCATTCTGTGTTTATTTTTAACACATTCGTCTACAATAACGACCATAAAGGAAATGAAATGAGCTGCTATTCTCAGATAAAACCTGATGTATGTGCAGTAAAATTGAAGTTCCCCTCGTCATGGTGATGAATGCTGTCTGTTTTCCACCGTTCTTTTCATACAGTTGGATAGTCCTGCTTTCATGGGTGCATTTCAAGCAGCCGGCATGCAGTGGTTTCCATGGCTACCACTGGCACGCCAACGTTGTGGCTGCAGAGTATTGTGAGGGAGGGGAATTACATGGGAAGATGTGTGTGTGTTGAGGAGGTGGAGGAGGAGGAGGAGGAGGAGGAGGAGGAGGAGGAGGAGGAGGAGGAGGAGGAGGAACAGCAGGGGAGGGAAAGACGTTGTTGTTGCACTTCCCGTCTTGATATCCTGCTTCCTGCATCCTCCCTGGAGTTTCTCATCTATCCGTCTATCCTCCCTGCATGTGTCTTTGTCTACATTTTAACAAAAAAGATCCATAGTGTCATAGATTTCTGTCGTAGATTTCTTATCATATTGATCAACTGTGAACCCCTGGGTGTTCATTCAGTTCATTACACCGTGAGTCCTGGTCTTGTACATGACAGGCACAAACAGAGACACAAAAAGATCAATATTTACCACACCTCCTGTCATCAAGATAAGAGGATAAGAGGAGGAAGGTGGTGAGAGTAGGATGAGGGACGAACAGAACAGGTTTTGCTCTTGAAGCCAATGAGAGTGAAAAAAAAAAAACAAAAAAAACAGGAGGATGAAAATGGTGAAATATT
The DNA here is from genome assembly GCF_902148855.1 of Sphaeramia orbicularis. NCBI lineage: Eukaryota > Metazoa > Chordata > Actinopteri > Kurtiformes > Apogonidae > Sphaeramia > Sphaeramia orbicularis. The sequence goes on along the minus strand of NC_043978.1, from coordinate 21,415,628 downwards.
CATGAGAGGGTGAACACGAAAGAGACAAAGACGGTGTCAGAGACAGTGCAGGTTTGTGTGAATTCATGCACAAGTGAGAGAAAATGAGCTAATAAGAGGCCTCCAGTGGGGTACATATCAAACACTGCCTTCTATCAGCGTCAGTAACAGCACTCAGCTAATTTCCCCAGACAAGAGCTGCAATGCACTATGGTACAGGAAGTCATTTGCATAAAAATAGAGGCCGTGTGAATATAAAGCCCTTTCTATTTGTGTGTAGTTTCATGTGTGTGAAATGCAGATGAGTGGATAAAGCTCAACTGCCCGTAGAAGCCAGAACAGAAAGCACATTGGAAGAAAGAAAGAAAGAAAGAAAGAAAGAAAGAAAGAAAGAAAGAAAAACACAAAACAGTAGTGTTATACAACCTGTTTCAACAGCAGTGGTGCGTTTGAGGACCGTGTGAGCATGAGGGAAACACTAGACTTATCATACACTGCCCTCTACTGGTCACAAATAAGAACTATTAATCTGTCACTGTTTCATGTCATCAGTCTGACATTAAGAGCAAATTTAAAGAACCTATACTTTATACTTCTTTTCTACTATACATTGGAGTCAAATATTGTAGTTTTTACTCCAGTACATTTGCTTTTGTTTATCAGATTAAAGATCTTCAAGTCCTTATGTGTTGCTAAGGAATGTTTGTGATTAATTGAAGGATTAAATGTTTTTTTGGCTTTTTTTACAGGTTCAGTTTAAGCTACACTCCCTTATTGAGCCACAGTTTTGGAAATAATTATTAGAATAATGTGATAAAGTCGTGAAAAGTCAGTGTTTCTTATGTGCAAACGACACAAAATGTTTCTGCTATTGAAATTCAATGGAGAGTTGAATTTAAATTGATGATGACAATAACCCAGTTTTCCCAACAACAAGAAAAATGTAAATTAAGAAAATATGATGAATTACAAGGGCAAAAAGGACTGTTATAGAAAAAAACTATACATCATATACAGGTAATGATGAGCATCAGAGTGCTTTGGACTTGTTCCAGCTGTTGTATTTTTGCACGACTTACTTGTTGAACATTGACGATGGATTATTATGATTATTTATTTATGTTTTTTTTATTTTCGCATAGTGCATTTGACCCTTTTGTTCTTCATACATTTTACCTCTTTCCTTGATGAGTGCCTTATTCCTTTATACACATTTACATGTTGTATTTTTTGATCCACTGAAGTGCCTACCACTATTTTTCTTTTTCCAAATAAAATCTGTTGAAATCTTGGAAAAATAATTGATATTCCATGAAAAGAAAATCACTGTGTCTGTCTTCTGTCTAAAAGCAGAGCTAAGATAACAGAGCATTAATGTAAACTATCAGTTGACGCAGCTTGTGAAGATTATAAGAGAATTTTTTTTGGTGTTTTTTTCACCATCAAACTTGATGGTACCATAATATTGATATATGTAAATGTAACCCTGGTGATAAAACTGCGTATATATCACTTTAATTCATGTCTGTCTCCAGTGAGTGTGATTATAATTTCATGGTGTTTCATTATGTTGAATGTGTTGGCGTTGGGGACGTCATGCAATCATGGGATAGGGTATAGCCAGTCACGCTTCAGTCGCGTGACGGGGTGAAACCAACCACTGCTCCTATATAGAGGGTATGTACGTGACGTCACCACTAGCAGAAGTCACCGCGGTTCCGCCCACTGAGTGGCAGAAAGAGAGATGAGTGGCAGTGTTGGCTTCAATACTGTCTAAACTTAAGAACAATATGTAATAAAAAATGGGGAAGAGCTGTTGTGCGATTGATTGTATGAACAGGTTTGAAAAGCAGTCAGAGCTATCGTTTTACAGACACCGAAAGACAAAGAAAAGAGAAGTAGATGGCTCCACAAATCCAGGAAACCAAACCTAGATTTGTGGATTTATGCTGTATTTTTGGGTAAAATCGTACCTTAAATGACATGCTGTTTTGACTAATGTTATTTCTTAGTAAAGCTCTTAGTTTCATCATCAGATCTTTCATGGTTTTTGTCTTCATGTTGTGATTCTGAACCTTGTGCTCCTACATGATTAGTAAACTAACTTAAACTGAGGCTAACCCAGTTTTTCAAATAATACTTTATTCTCCAGTTTTTATACTGGAGAATAAAGCTACGACGGAGTATTAGAGCCATATAAGAAAATAAAAACGCTTGTCACTACGAGAATAAAGTCATAAAATATCAATATAAAACCCATAATTTTATGATAATAAAGTCGAACACAAAAAGAATCACAATGTTATGAGAATAAAGTTGTAGTTATAAAAAAAAAAAAACCCTCATAATTTAACAAAAATGTCATTCGTTTATGAGATTAAAATCATCATATTCCGACAATAAAGCCATAATATTACAAGAATAATGTAGTAATTTAAAAACAGGTGGGAAAAATATCATAATTTTCAAGAATAAAGTCGTACCCTGCTGGTCTGGCTGTGTTTACTGCTATACTCGGTCATGTTGAGCAGGTTGGTTTTTGCCACTCAGCCTGACTTAGAGGGGCGTGGCCCGGGGGGAAGTGACGTAAATACATACCCTCCATACACACGGTAGTTAATGCTCAGGTGTAGCAGAGACGCTATACGAGAAGCACGCTGAAGGTTGGTTTGAACATACTTCACTTCTTTTATAACCACAAATAAGTTAACGCTCAGTGTACACATTGTGGTGTTTAGGAGCCGTCCACCAAGACCCAAGCCGCGTTAAACGGACCGGTATGACGAAGTTATCACCCGAATTGGTGAGTTGATGCCGCGCTAGCTTAGCCGCAGCTAATTAATTCATATGATGTGGTTAGCTGGTGATTTTGCTGCTGCTTCCAAACGAGGTCTTCCTCAAACCTAATGTCCATGCCTGTTTAATTTGAGTTGTGACATGAACTTATTTATTGCATTAATGATATGACCAATTAATGAATAGTATTGTGTATTTATTTTCATGAAATACTGACTTATTCAACTGTGTTAATGATTTGATTAATGCTTGAGTTGAAGATTAATTGGGTATTTATTTTCATTCCCTAACTAATGGTACAAATGATCTGATTAATGCATGGATTCATGTTTAATTAATTTTGAATGTTGTTTATTTTAAAATATGATTGATGTATATTCATTGGATGAATGAATACACTATTGGTTGAATTTGATTAAGTAATTAATACAGCTGGTGATATTTTGTGTGCACACTGGATGTAACCTGTTGGTCTGTTCAGTAATTGAATCCTGTTCTCTATACAGTCCAGGTTGTTGTGATTATTCTATTCGATGGCGAGCTAATGAACCAGGCTTTGAGCCTAGCCCACAAACTCAACAGTTGCACTTACCCAGTGCGAAGAACCCCCTAATGCATCCTGCTGCTTGGCTGGTAGGAGGGCTCCTTCAGCCCACAACCATTTTTCACACTCCACCCCACACATACTCACTCATTGCCCACTTCTGAAAGGTTTCCCCCTTCTAACACAAACTCTACTGCCATACCTGGATCCATAGACACATCTTCATAAAATCCCAGTGTGGGTTTTGAACTGTACAAACTTTATATTTGGGGACTCTTGTTTTTTTGTTGCTCTACTGGTCAACACATCAGTTTGTGAACTATAGTGTTGCATTCTTATTCAAATTGAACTGCCGCAGCTTTCTTTCATTTGTTTATTCACTACTGCACTGTCAGTTATATGTTGTTGTTCACTGTTTATTTTTTCAATACATGGTACCTATTTAAACGCAACCCTCAGTCTTTCTCTCTCTCTCTCTCTCTCTCTCTCTCTCTCTCTCTCCTTGAGTCAGTCCTAGTCTTCTGATCATTAGCCTGTTATTACATACTTATTAATTACAAATTAATTACAAATTAATTACTAATTAATGACAAATCGTAATTACACATATGCTACATAAACAATTGGATTTATACTTTATTTAGTGAGTGATACAGTCCCTGGATACAAAGAGTTGATTTGTTAGTAGTTTTGTTAGTCCTCAGTGTGTTCTGACACATGACTGCCCACTGCTGCTGAGAGATTGGAATATTTATATCATGTTGAACCTTTTAAACTTGCTCAATAATGTTAGGTACAAAGACATTTAAAAACATATGAAAGTCTAAGTAAATAAAACATATTATTTATTTTCAGTAAATCTGTCCAACCACAAAATATAAAATAAGTAATGATAAAATAAAAATTAAAAACTAATATGAGTTAAAATAAAATAAAATAAATAGAAAATGTATTGATGCTACTTCGAAATAAAACAAATTCATTAGAGTCCTGGTCCTGTAGTCTGGACAAACTTGTTATTGTTTTACCTTCAGTGTAATTTTACTGTGTGCTACAATAAAATTGTCCACATTACACACTTTTCAATGTCTTGACAAAAAGTAGAATAACAGAACATCCCTCTGTCACGTCACATCCTTTTTCCTAAGACATAGTTTTTCCAGCAATGTAAATAATGACATAGTTTGCTTCTAATGCAGTTCCTTATACATCAAAAATAACCCATAAATCATAACATATTACCAATTAACTTCTTGCAAAAATAAATCTCATCATACAACAGACAAATTTTTTATATGGCCTTCCATATCTCTTTCTTTGACGTCTTGTCATCTCTCCTGTAAAATAAAATCCAGAAATAAATGAAAACACAGAAAATACCAGCTGAATACCAATGAAATAGCGGGATTTCACAATACAGATAAAACAAGTTCAATTTGACACTTATCTGATGCTCTTTTTGAAACTTTTTGTGTCTTTATTCATTTGTTGGTCACCATGAACATATCCATGTGCATTTCTCTAAAGGACACCCTGATCAACATTAGACAAAACTAAAGCTGACGGTTAATCCAGCTTTTCAACTGCAGTGATTTTTCTGCTCCACCCTGGGATGGACCAAGGACTGAGCTGTTGGTGGTTCGACTGGTCTGTGGATCAGTGAACAATAGACGTACATGTAAAGATGTTGTTTTAACACCAGCCTCACGCGCCCTCTGAGCTGAACTCTGCACACACATTAAGACGTGAAGCTGTAGGAGGAAACAACATGACAGAAAAAAAGATCCGATTTTATAAAACAGATCACTGACTTCATACAGGAAGAGATTTTTTTTTTTTTTTTTTTTACTTTTCATTTAGTATTTTTACTTTTTTACAAGATATTCCTCAAGACAAAATCAATAACAATTAACCTATAAAGACCCAAATATCCACCAGCGTCCAAAAGCATCTACTGATCTAAAATGTTTAATAATTTTGGATCCACTAATCTTATCAATACATGTAAATAATTGGTGTAAAATGCAGTTTGTCATCTTTTCATGGTCATCAGATATGACCTATTTGGACGTTCAGAGTCTCCGTAGTAAACATGGAAACACCGTCATCTTCTACAATATTGATTCACCAGTAAAACACCTGGAGTTTGATCCATGACAATGAATAGACACTTGGTTTATGTTGAGTTAATGGTATATTTTACAGAAAAAGTTGCTTTTTCTTAAGTTTTCTCTGATTTTGGTATAATAACTCTCAAATGTAATCTCAGCATGATGATTAAAATACATAATCAGTGAATTACATGTCAGAAAATATCTGATTTTCACTGAAAAAAAAAAGCAAAATAGAGAGGATAATATTATGATAAATGGTGACAAATTACTTAAGGAGGGTTCAATCTAGGGAAAAATTCATTTGGCAACTGTTCCAAAAGTAGCACTGGGTCTTTATGTGTTAAAAGGGGGGGGGGGGGGGGGGGGGGTAGAAATACATTAAGATATTGATAGAGAATGTCAGTAATGCAAATGAAAGTACATAATAAAGAAAAAAAAAAAGAAATACACAAGGGCATTGTTACGCAACTTTAACATTGTAAATAAATGTACATAATAAAAATAAATACACCCAGATTTAGGAAGAGATTTTTTAATGGAATTTTGTTTTTGTTTTCATGCTTTACTACATATACTTCAATCAATATCTGCATTAAAACATGCAATGTCTTTGCAAATGTACGGTGGCCCTGAAGGGCAAACCACAACGACACATCGCAAAACACACAAGAAAAATAAAATCACACAAACAACAACAACAATAAAAATGCACACAAGAAAAATAAAATCATGCAAACAAGAAAAAACAACCCACACAGGAGAAAAAGAAAATCACGCAAACAAAAAAAGGTTCAACTGGAAAAGGAGGATACAGTAACTGCCATGACCAGGATCTAGATGCTGACTGGATTGTCTTTCTGACAGGTGGGAAAACTGGAAGGTTATATTTAAATATGGCTACCACCGAAGAAATTATCAGGGATTATTTTGATGCAGGGCATACTTATGCCAGTTTTCGTCAGACAACCATATTTAAATATAAACTTCCAGTTTTCCCACCTGTCAGAATGACAATCCAGTCAATATCCAGATCCTGGTCATGGTAGGTACCCACCTTTTCCGGTAGGACCTTTTTCTTGTTTGCATGATTTTCTTTTTTGTATGTGTGTGTGTTTTTACTTGTTTGCTTGATTTTCCTTTTTCTTGTGTTTGTTTTTTTTTCTTGTTTGCATGATTTTCTTTTTGTGTGTGTTTTTACTTGTTTGCTTGATTTTCCTTTTTCTTGTGTTTGTTTTTTTTTTCTTGTTTGCATGATTTTCTTTTTCTTGTGTGCGTCTTTTTTTTTTTCTTGTGTGCTTTGCGATTTGTCATTGTGGTTTGCCCTTCAGGGCCACCATACTAATGTCACAATCGTGACTGTTTCGAACCCCCTCCGGCTTAGATTCTTGGCCCCGGTTCAACAGAAACCTCTCTGTTTTCTCTCTGGGGATTGACGTTAACTTTTTGGCTGTCTTGTCACTTGCTGCCAACCCCTTTCTGGAGCTCCTGCTAATGTGGTACGCTTCATTTTTTTTCCACCAAAACACAGCACTTGCATTGAGTCGATATAAAATCAAACCACGCACGTCCTTCCAGGTGAATCTCTAAAGGATTCTCCTGCAGCTGTGCAAATGCATAAGGTACATACTATTGCACCACAGTCTGTGCTTTTGTACAGGTTGAACAGGTGACCAAGACGTACTGCAGTCGCTTCCCAACATGAAGGTTTCTGTAATCGCCAAGGAGCAGCGTTTGGCTTGAAGACAACAGAAACTCTTGCAGGTTCATACATGTCCTCTGAGACTGCTGAATGTGTCACCTCAGTGAAATAAAATCAGAAACTCTGTGTGTGTGTGTGTGTGAGTGAAAGAGTGTGTACAAACTGATTGACTCAAACAGGTATTTCTATGAATTATCACCTGCTACAGTGATGTGGAACTAAATGCAGTTACACTTTTTTCACCTTGTATTCTTAAGGCTATTTGATATTTCATCTTTTCCTCATAGCTTTCCCACGCTTAACCGTTAAAGACCTGGAAAGTTAGATTTAGTTGTAGTTTTTAGACTCAATTTAGAGATTTATTACCATTTATTGTAATATCATCCTCTGAATTTTTACTGAAGAGCAGATAAAAAGTACTCTGCAAAGGTCCTCAGCTAACATTAGGTTTGTTGATTTAGTAAAATTTTAATGATAACACATTTGCATTTCTCAATCTCTGTATTAAGATCCAATGTGGATATATGTGAAGTATGTAAATCACAAAAAACAAATGTTTCAGGGGAAAAACAGCTTCTATAAACCAAAGTGGTCGTGTTTAGTGTGACCTCCCTTTGCACTTACCATGTCTTTAACCATTTTATTCAGATAATATGAGATTTATTGCATTAATTTTCTGATGTTTTATACCAGGCTTCATTCAACACATGTCAGATCAAGTAAAATGAAATGTAACTTTAGCGTAATGATCAGAAATGAGGGCAACATCAGGTCCTGCAAAGTTTTGTGAAAAAAAAAAAAAAAAAGATGCTTCTAATTGTTTGCGCTGCTTCTTGTCATGAGGTCAGGGGTCACAATAAATCTTGACTTTAACCTTTAGAACCCATTTAGTTATGTTTTTGTGTGTCTATTAATGCTGTGCACATGTTTCCTGTATTTTCTTGTGATATCTAAAGAAAAGTAGAATGAGAAATAAATATGTATGCCCATTTCTACCCTGTAAAAACAACAACGGTTGGTGTAAGACTCTTTTACAGTACTTTATTTATTGTACTAACCTATACTTTTTTTATACTGATCACAGGGATGTTCAAAGCAAATTCAAAAGTTGTTTTATCAGAATGCAAAACATTGAAGCATAACTGACTTTTCAGCAACAATGAATCTTTAACTGAAGATAAAAACAAATATCTCCGACTCCTGCCATTTGTCAAACTACATGGGTTTTACAGACGACTCACTGTTGCAGGAGATGATGTTTCCACATTGCCTGTGGATCTTCTGAACATCCAAATGGGACACGTGATGTTGCTGAAAAGCTGAGAAAATGTGTTTGGCCTGAATTATTTACATGGCTCAAAAGTTCTATTAAGTTTTAGAGTTATAGTTGTTTTTGATGCTATGATCTCTTTCGGTCTTTCAGGGTTGAACAAATACTGATCTTAACCCAGATGGACCCAGTGCTATTTTTGTGTCAGTTCCCAAATGAATCTTTCTCTCTGTTTAACCTTTCCTAAGTGATTTATTATCATTTATTCTTATATTATCCTCTATATTTTGCATTTTTTTCCAGTGTAAATCATGTATTTTCCTATATTTAATTCACTGGTCATGTAGATGTTCCTAAAAACTCAAATTAAAGTAAAGGGTCATGATATTACAAACAGTGAAAACTGAAGAAAAAAGTGACTTTTTTTGTAAAATATAAACTGAATATAAACTAAGCGTTTCCATCCACTGTCATTGATCCAACTCCATGGATTTTACTGGTGAATCAATGTTGTAGAAGATGGTGGTGTTTCCACAGTAACTATGGAGCCCCTGAATGTCCAAATGGGTCATGTCTGACGACCATGAAAAGACAATGAACTGCATTTTACGCCAATTATTTGCATGTATTGATAGGTTAAGGTGGACTGGTTAAGGTGGTCTGGTTAAGGTTGACTGGTTGCGTCTGTTGTGAGGTTAAGGTAGAATGGTTAAGGTGGACTGGTTAAGGTAGAATGGTAAAGACGGACTGGTTAAGGTAGAATGGTTAAGATGGACTGGCTAAGGTAGAATGGTTACGGTAGAATGGTTAAGGTGGACAGGTAACGGTAGAATGGTTAAGGTGGACTGGTTAAGATGGACTGGTTAAGGTAGAATGATTAAAGTAGAATGGTTAAGATGGACTGGCTAGGGTAGAATAGTCAAGGTAGAATGGTTAAGATGGACTGGTTAAGGTAGAATGATTAAGGTGGACTGGTTAAGGTAGAATGGTTAAGGTGGACTGGTTAGGGTGGAGTGGTTAAGGTGGACTGGCTAAGGTAGAATGGTTAAGATGGACTGGCTAAGGTAGAATGGTTACGGTAGAATGGTTAAGGTGGACTGGTAACGGTAGAATGGTTAAGGTGGACTGGTTAAGATGGACTGGTTAAGGTAGAATGATTAAAGTAGAATGGTTAAGATGGACTGGCTAGGGTAGAATGGTCAAGGTAGAATGGTTAAGATGGACTGGTTAAGGTAGAATCATTAAGGTGGACTGGTTAAGGTGGAGTGGTTAAGGTGGACGGGCTAAGGTAGTATGGTTAAGGTGGACAGGTTAAGGTAGAATGGTTAAGGTGGACTGGTTAAGATAGAATGGTTAGGGTAGAATGGATTATTGGATCAACAGGTATTAAACGTTTACATCAGTAGAGGCTTTTGGTCACCAGTGCTTCTTTGGGTCTTTATGTGTTAAAGTTAAATACTAAGTAAAGGACTTCATTCATCATTGGTGAGCATGTAGTTTTGCAGTGTGTTTTATTGTTTTTCTGTATTTTATTGGGTTTTGCACAGTATTTTGGTCAAATGCTTTATGGATACATTTGGATTGGATTTTCCCCAAAGGAATGGGGCTTGTATTTCTCAGAATGGAACATAACTTGATGAACTGCTGACTAAACTCAAACATACTAAAAGGACAAACACTGTGCTGGTACTAGTGTCAATGCTTCCTCCGGTCTCAGATGTTTCTTGTGTTGGTGTTTTCAGCAGGAGGGGCATCAGAGTCTGTCATTAGTCATCAAACAGTAATAAAAACAACAGATAATGACTTATTCCATTGTAGTTTTAGGAGAACGCCCGACCTAATCACGCTTAATGCAATTGTAAACTAAGAACATAAAGGATGGTGTTTTTGTTTCCTGCTTCCTCTTGAAGACACATTTCAGGTTCGACGGTAAATCTTTTCAGGGAGGATTCCTTTCAGATGAGTCTGGGTTTACAGGGAAGTGTGTTTCTGTGAACGTGAATGTATGCGTAAAAGTGTGAACAGATCAGCGAGAACTTGAAGGAAGAAACGAACATAAAATTCTCCTTCTGCAGGGGGAAGAAGGAAGGGTATTTTGGTGATAAGAGGGCCGACCGGATCATCAGGTTAGGTATATTCAGTCGAGTTTAAATCTGGTGACTGTGAAGGCCTTAATAGATAATTTATATCATATTCATCCAAGCCTTTAATGAGCCCTGGTGTCCATTTGATGACATCATCCAGGAACAGACAATCCCATCAGCACAGAAATATGTCCACATAGGAAGAAAGTGATCCTGCAGGATAACTTCATACTGATTTGCAGTTACCTTTGAGAAAGAAAAGAAAGGAAAGAAAGAGGAAGGAAGAAAAGAAAGAAAGAAAGAAAGAAATAAAAAGGAAGGAAGAATTGGAAGGAAGAATTAGAATTAGAAGGAAAGAAAGAAAGAAAAAGAAAGGAAGAATTGGAAGGTAGAATTAGAAGGAAAGAAAGAAAGAAAAAGGAAGGAAGAATTGGAAGGAAAGAAAGAAAAAGGAAGGAAGAATTGGAAGGAAAGAAAGAAAGATAAAGGGAGGAAGAATTGGAAGGAAAGAAAAAAGAAAAAGGATGGAAGAATTGGAAGGAAAGAAAGAAAGATAAAGGGAGGAAGAATTGGAAAGAAAGAAAGAAAAAGGAGGGAAGAATTGGAAGGAAAGAAAGAAAAAGGAAGGAAGAATTGGAAAGAAAGAAAGAAAAAGAAAAAGGAGGGAAGAATTGGAAGGAAAGAAAGAAAAAGGAAGGAAGAATTGGAAAGAAAGAAAGAAAGAAAGAAAGAAAGAAAAAGGAGAAGAATTGGAAGGAAAGAAAGAAAAAGGAAAGAAGAATTGGAAGGAAAGAATTAAAGAAAGAAAGAAAAAGAATTGGAAGAAAGAGAAAGAAAAAGGAAGGAAGAATTGGAAGGAAAGAAAGAAAGAAAGAAGAATTGGAAAGGAAGGAGGAAGGAAAGAAATTCTTACTGTTAACATTTTACTCTCAGTGATTTTTTTGGTGCATATTTTACAGACAGTATTTAGTTTTTTGTTTGAAGGACCTTTTCAACTGTCCAACAGTTCCATTCAGGTTCATCTGACGGTTTACTGCTTTTACATAATTCTTTTCCCATGGTGCGTGAGTGAAGACACTGTGATTTCTGCTCATGTGGGTGAGTACCAATCCAGCGGAAAAGACACTAAACCTGATTGGGCGGCAGAGGAGGCTAGACCAGGTGACAAGTGGCAGAGCTTGTTTTGCATTCTCCCACGCTTTCCTCAACAATAAAAGCTTTCAGTCCCATCACCTCACTGGTCCCATCCATAACTCCAGTCATTGCTCCATAAAGCACACACCGTCACCTCTGCTTCTGGAGGTTTTTGTAAGTCACAAGTTGATGATGTGAGGATTTGGTCAACTGAGGAGGACTGAACACACAAACACCCACAGACAGGTGACAAATTAAAGGAAAAACCTGATGGCAGGATGACAACGCCTATATCCGCAGGCCACGAGGGTTCACTGGGGTTGGAGGAGTGTAAAAATGACATGAATTCTACGTTCACATTCACTACATCTCAACCCAAAAATGAACTCCTGCAGGAGATTCTGGACATACCATCATCAAAACACCAACTGATGAAATATCTTTTAGAAGAACAGTGTTCGCCACTCTAATAGAGTTCACAAACTTGTAAAAAAAAAAAAAAAAGTGCTGAGGCTTTCCTGGTAGGATGTGGTGTGGTTGACACTTTTATACTGATTTATAAACAAAACCTGGAGAATTTAACCCTCAAAGACCTAAACACATACCAGCAACCAAGAGCACCTACTGATTTAACCCATAAAGACCCAGAGCTACTTTTGTGTCAGTTCCCGAATGAATTTTTCTCTGTATTTAACCTTTCTTAAGTGATTTATCACTATTTATTGTAATATTATCTTCTTTATTTAGCATTTTTTCATTGTAAATCATGTATTTTCCTATATTTAACCCTCCGGTATCCGGGTGTGCCATTTAGGCACACTTTGTACTTCGTTTTAAAAACTTCTTATTATTTTTCACAACTTAAATAAGGTTAGAATTCAAAAGTTGTTCATTTTCGCATGATCTTTAAAATTCTGGCCGCCAACTAAAATTTGCACATTGTAAACAAAAGAAAATTACAAGACTAGCATCTGTCTCCCAAGTGTGCCTAAAACACACTATTTCTTCCATTTGATATGTATGATTAGGGCTGACCTTGATTTACAAAAATAAAATCAAATTAAAGCAGAAAAATAAATCAATATATAATATTTAAGAGTGTGATTTATATGTGTGGATTTTATGCACACTTGGTGACAGATGCTAACATTTTTGAACATTTGACCTAGCGCCAAAAATAATAATGCTAATTAACCAATGTTGGAGTTCATCATTGACATATGCCAGGATGAAAAAATCAAATAATATGTGATCCACTTTCTATGTCGTATATTGAAAAAAATTTTTTTTTTGTTTTTTGCATCCAAAAAAATGGTTTGTTTACATTACAAACATGGCATTTAAAGGGTTAAAAAAATGTGACAATTATTGAGTATTTGGTATTTTTATTTACAGCTCAAGTTGATTAAATAGAAAAAAAGTGTAAAAGAATTAAAAACAAACTGTATGAAAATTTTTTTGACATTATTCCACAAGTGTGCGAAAAAGGCACACTTGGTGCTTAGTAAGGGCCTTGCTGGACGGGATACCGAAGGGTTAATTTCCCATATTTAATTAATTCATAAAACAGCAGAATCAAAACATAGAAAACAACACAACACAATAGAAGAGATAAGCACAACAAACACGAAAACATGACTAACTTTGAATTTATTGCAGTGGAGAGGGCAGAAATACCATAACATGATGCTGTCAGATCAATGCAAAATGAAGGAATGGAAAAAAACATGTATGTCAGTATAAATGAAGAACCAAAACAGGGTAAAATGAAATATTCAACATTAAAAACATTAAAAAGAAGACTTTGACTTAGAACATCATGACTTCTGTATGTACCTTCAGATCAGAGACCATTATCAAAAAGAGATAAAACCAGACCTTCCAGGTGAAATAAACCAGATCACTGAAATTGTGGGTAAAGCGCATAAGAATGAAGGAGGAAAAGTGACATCCAAACTGTATCAGGGATTGGTGTCGAACAGCAGCTTCAACTCTGTATATTAGAGATAAATGGATAAAAGAACTGTTGGTAGAATTAAGTGATGATACATGGTATGAAATATGTGAAACTCAAGTGACTACATCTAATTCCAGAAATTGGAAAATATTTTGTTGGAAAATCATGAGTTTTTTTTATAACACCAAAGATCCAAAAGGCTTCACTATCATTACCTCAGCCCTGTTGGAGGGTGTGCGGTGAGCAGGATGTGGGTCATGCGCATGTTTTTTGGCAGTGCATAAAACTGTCCCAGTATTGGAATAATATCAGTGTAGAACTTGGAAAAATATTGGGATACGAACTACCAAGAACATGTTCTGTGTTATATTTGGGTCATTGAACAGGAAGGGACATACTAAGTAAGGATGAGTATTTGATTAACCCTTTCATGCACAATGGTCACTACAGTGGACAATTATTCTACAGCTGATCTCTTGTATATTCATGGATTTTGTTTTAGTTTCATATCTGCCAACACATGCATCATCCCATACACTACAACTGATAACATTACTGGAACTTTGCTGTTCTTGATAAACCGGATTTAACATATTTGAGTATAAGTCATTTGCTTGTTACCGTTATTAGACTGTAATTAACAACAGAAAGATTTTTTTTTATTTTTTTATTTTTTATTTTTGCATATTATCTCCATGAAGTGAGTAATAACTTGTATTAGAGTTTGTTAAAAACATCAGATTAACAGCAATAAAATGTTCTTATTTCATAGTTTTCACACAGTATATCAGTAAATACTTGTCTTTGCTTTCTTTGGTGTCCAGTTAAGTGGACATTTTTGGAACTCTATGGAAAATTGCTTCATAAAAAAATAAAAAATGCCTAAAGAGGAATAAAAACACCCAGAAGAAAAAAAAAAAAAAATCTTGATTAAGGTTCTCATAATTCATGCATGAAAGGGTTGAAATCCTCTTGGCATTGTCTAAAAAAGCCATTACACAAAAATGGCGCAAAGAGGACCCCCCCCCCTACCCTAAATAATTGGAGAGACATTGTGGAAGAAATTCACAACATGGAGAGACTTATGTATATCATAAGACTACAGCAAGCGACTTGTGAAGATCGATGGAAAAAATGGACAATATACACTGTAAGACCGGATAAGTTGAATTTACACAAAAAATTTAAGTAAACCGGTTGCCTTAAAAAATGTAAGTAATGAGCAAAAAAAACTTGAGTGTATTAAACTTAAAAGCCTGATTTGAATGGAATTGCTATTTTAAGTACAACACATTAAATGCTAAGCTAATTTAACTTAAAGTTTGTTGCATTGTCAATTGCTTTGTATAATCATGAGACTTAATTCCATCAGTTCATTGTACTCAGTTCCAAGTTGATTTAAATTGTAATCATTTGAAATGTAAATTGCTGTGTATAATTATTCAACGTCATGTTTTGTAGCATGTACAGAAGTTAGTTCTTTGGACTTCGCCAGTACGCAAGGTGCTTGTACTTTGGCAAGGTACTAAAAGTTTGCGTTGGTTAAAAATCACCATGGATGAACAGTGAAGCCATTGTTCGTCCTATGGCTCTCACTCATGGTGCAGCTCTATAAAAATACAAAAAGAAACACAAAAAGGCTAATAAATATTGGCATACACACATTAAGTCAAAATTAACACTATGTCTACAAATTAGTAGAATATACTTAACATTTTATAGTAATGTAATAAAACTTAAATCATTTAAGTAGATTGTAATTAAAGCATTTTAGTAAATACAAAGTCCGGGCTTACAGTGTACAAGATGACAACTGACACTATGTTCTGATTTTTTGTGTTGTAAAATTTCTAAAATGAAACAATAAAATATAAGTTAAAAAAAAAAAACATTGAAAAGAGACAACATCACATAAAGGCAAGTCTATAAAAATGCATTTTAAGAAGTGATTTAAAAGATGTGACTGATTTCGCAAGCCTTTTGTGTAACTTCTGCTGCCGTCTTGGCCAGGACAGTCTTGAAAAAGACATGTTTAATATCAATGAGCTTTTTTACTTGTTAAATAAAGGTTAACCCTTGTATGGTGTTTGGGTCTGTGGGACCCGTTTTCATTTTTTGTTAAAAGACAAATGATGAGTAATTTTTTTTTTTTTCCCCCTCTCATATCTCGATTATATTACGTTTTATTTAAAAAAACAAACAAAAAAAACAACTAAAAACGAGTAGCACTTTAATTCATAAATGTGATCTAGCAAAGGCAAATATTAAACATATATGCTTTTTATGTTGCTTGTAATTGGAATGAAGTAAACATTTGTTGAGTATTTTAAGATAAAATTGTTTGACAAACCCGGAAGTCCATACTACAGAGCATTAATCTAAAGTGTATCTTTTTTAAAAGTAAAATAAACGTATGGTTTAGAGTGAAACGCTTTTGGTTTCAGTTAAGTTTAATCAACGCATGCGTGTTTTGTTGAAGCGCAGGGTTTTGGGGGGGTTTTTTGTAACTTTTTTTCATGTGCGCCACAGAGAAGATTGGTTTGTGAGTCTTTTCTTCGTCCTTTTCAAATAATATGGCTAAAGAGGCCAGAATGAGGGCGACAATTAATTAGAAACTGACTGAGATGGGAGAACAAGAAAGACTAAAGGAGCTGCTGAGGGCTACACTGACAGAGTGTGGATGGAAGATAAAATTGTTTGATTATGTTGAATTAAAAACCCACAAATGCAGCAGGACCACCATATCCACGAACACTGTCTGAATAACAAAAATCTGAACACTACACAAGGGTTAAATAAATAAAAATGCTAAATAATTTGACAGAATGAGGAGCGTCTGACTGTGTGACCTTTCCTCTTCTGCAGATCAGTCATTAAAAAAGTCACAGTCCTGTCTGATGTGTTCATGAACTCTATCTCTGTGTGTTCGTTTTAACTGCGATGACAACATTTCCCATAGATGCGACTCTTAAAATAACCCTCTTAAGTGTGTATGATCACATGGGAATGTCGTATGTTCTGTTTGTCGGCATTCCTTCAACTAACACTGGTCTACGGTAAACCTGGCTGCTTATAAAAACCTCTCCTTATAGTTGACATTAGTGCGACGTTGCTTTTTATGGCATTAAATGTGGTTCAAAACAGAGAGCTGATATAGAAAGATAACACGTGACGTCGAAAAAGACTTGAGCAACCATCTGTAAATAACTTTCCTTGTTTTCCAGTGGAAGTGTCTGGGCCTGTAGAGCTGCTGCACAATACTCTGATCAGATTTCTGTAACTGTTTTCATCTGTCAGGTGACTTAACCCCACAACGGTTCACAGATGCTGTGTTATCTCATTGTTGTTCATCTTACAGTTGTTAGGTAAATCAGTTTTTTGCGTATAGACAGATGAAAATACCTTCTCCAAAGGCTGTTCTTACTGTTTCCAGCTTCAGACGGGTTATTCTTTATGGTTACGTCTGTCTACAAATTATCAGGCAAATGAGCAGCTGGTGGGTTTTCACAGGACCGTTAAAATCTGGATGTGTGTCTGTACAATAAGGCAGTTCTTTGAATATTGGGCTTTTATTTGCTTAATAACAGAGCAGCTTCTCTTCTTTGAAATCTGATGTTGTTCATCCGAAGATCCCACGATATTTTTTACATCTTCATACAGACACAAACACCACTTGTGTAAAAGAAATAGACCCACCTCTGTTTTCTGCAAATGTGTGAAGAAATTAAGTTATAAATACTTATCTACTGGTGCGTATCACAATCACACACAAAAAATGTAATAAGAGGAAAACTATTTAACTTGCTAAAAATGATGCAAAAGATGAAATAAGGTGAAACAAGGTGAAAAGTTATGTAGTCTAAAATTTGCATTGTTAATCATGCTAGAAATACAGATATAGATACATTTTATTTATCCCCAGAGTGGAGTTTTCATGAAAAAAACAACTTAAAAGACAAAATGAGATGAGAATGATGTAAAAGATGAAGTGATTTGAAAATGATGGAAGGAGGCAAAGAAGAGACAAAAATATGACACTGAGAGACAAAAATGGATAAAATGAGGCAAAAATTATGTAAAAGACATAAACATGAATGACAAAAATGAAAAAAAAAATTAAATGAAATTAATTGAGACAGAGACAATGTAAAAGACAAAAAAATATATAAAAGACTATGACAATGTAGAAGCCAAAATGAGATGAAAATGATGGAAGAAGAAAAAGAAGTGAAAGATGTAAAAGACAGAAACAATGTGAAAGATTAAATGAGATAAAAAAACGATGTCAAAGACAAACTAAGAAAAAAGTAATGTAAATAAAAAAAAAACTGATGCTAAAATGAGACAACAAACATTTTAAATTAAATGAACTGAGAGAATATAAATGACTAAACTGATATAGCAGTAAAACAGTATAAAAGATGAACTGAGATGCAACAAGATGTAAACAACAAAGAGAAAATGAGACAGAAACAATGTAAAAAAAAAAAAAAAAAAAATCAAATGCCATTAGAGATGAAATGAGACAAAGACGAAATGAGACAAATTTATACAAATGACAGAAATATCAATAATATAATCTGAAAAAATTAGACAAAAACAATGTAAAAATAAGTAAGATGAGGAAAAATGAGACAGAAACAATGTAAAAGATGATTAAATGAGACAAAAGACAAAAATGTTAAACAAAAACAATAGAAAAGACCACAGTTTATAAGAAAAAACAACAATGATGTAAAAAAAAAAAAAAAAAGACATGACAGAATGCACTTTTCAAAGCCGCCTGGACTTTCATTTGTACTTTAGTCAAAAAGTTGCATAATTTCTTCTATTTGCACCAGAGTGTTCTATAACATGTATCGATATTTCTATTTGAGAAAATGAAGTGTGTACTTTTGACAATTGTGTTCTTCTGCATCAATACCAAACACTATTAAACCCAAACAACAGTGATCCAGCTTTATTCAATACACTTATCCATGAACTCTATGATAACCAATTACAAAGTTGTGTTGATCTTGTTTTCAGTCTGTGTGATTACTTTGGTCTGAACCTGCAGCTTTAAAAGGATATCGATCCCTTTTATTGATCTGCGTCATGAGCACGTGACAAATCACTTTAATGAATCACATTAAGTCCATCTCTTCTCACTGTCGATAACAGCTGCGTCTTAAATCAGACTGAGGGACCAGTAATATTCACAGCTCCGGGCTAAAACATCAGCAGTGTTGTGAAGCAAAACACGCCGACACAAACACTCCATCAAGAATCCCAGAATCCCATAACCTCTGCAGAAACCACTGACCCGTTTCCTCCTGTAAAGTGTGTGTTAATGTGCGTTTGTGTGCGTGTTTCAGCGCTGGTGTTGGGATTTGCAGGGCTGCATGCGGGTCTGCCGTGCCCTCACTGTCTGTGACTGTTTTTACTATAATCACAGGGAACGGTGTGATAACATCTAAGCCAGGCCTCAGCAAAACGCTGCAAAACATCACAGAGATCATCCTGAAAGCGTTACTGAGTTTTCATAAAAGTGTATAAACAGAGAGGTAGAAAACACAAAATAACATTATCATCAGATGTATATGTACAAATTTTGATTTAATTGGAATTTTCCTGTGTTTACATCTACAGTCATGGAAAAAAAAATATTAGACCACCCCTTGTTTTCTTTTTCTTTTTATTGTATTGGTCTTTTATTGTTCTATTTGTATTTTTAATAGTAATGTTTTGTGTTACCTGCCTTGAGATTACAGATGCTAATTAGCATTTTCGCTATAATCCGACATACATTTGCATCTGATGTTGTTCCATACAAATGTTCAAAAATTATTTTTGTCCCTACCAAAAAACTAATAAATAAATGAAATCCTCATTGTTGTGGCATTCTCAGCTAAAACATCTGTTTTGATTGATTTTACTCACGTACAGTCACGGAAAAAATTATTAGACCACCCTTGTTTTCTTCAATTTCTTGTTCCTTTCAATGCCTGGTACAACTAAAGGTACATTTGTTTGGACAAATATAATGTTAACAACAAAAAATAGCTCATAACAGTTTAATTTCAGAGCTGATATCTAGCCATTTTCCATGGTTTTCTTGATAATAACCAAAATCACTTCAGTTCTTACATCAGTATCTATGGCATTGTACTGACAAAAACAGTGCTTTTAGGCATTCCATGTTTTCTTTTCTGTCTGTTTTAGTCACATGATACACACAGGAATTAGTACTTGATTGCATAACCACTGTTTTTGATGACTTTTGATGGTCTAATAATTTTTTCCACGACTGTATTTATCCACCATCTTAAATGCACAAACCAAAAAATAAAATGTTCTTTCAGCATTTATGTGACACAAATTTTTCCAAAGAGTGAACAGATGTTAGATTTGGACAAGTAACCTTCATATTTGGTTTTATGTGAGACCAAGAACATGAGTTTACAGAAACAAATGGCACTGACACAGCACAAAGTTACAATCAGAAACAAACAAAACACACAATTAGCCCATGAATGTTTATCATGAATATCTAACTCTGTGTTGTAACATCATAAAAGCAGAGATACTTGGAAACTCTGCAGATCCTATTTTACTTTGGAAACTCAGGAGCTCAGAGGTATAATGTGCAGACTTAGTGTATCTGAGTACTGCGTTAGAGATGTGTCAACGCCAGGCAGAACACAGGCCACTGTGACAGAGAATTTCTGAAATAATGCTTGGAGAGAATAGATAGATAGATAGATAGATAGATAGATAGATAGATAGATAGATAGATAGATAGATAGATAGATAGTAGCGCTGTCAAACGATTAAATTTTTAACCAGATTAATCACAGGGTTGCTGTGGATTAATTTCAATTAATCACGGTTAAATATCATTAATTTTTAATCTATATCAACCACATTTCATTTTGCATGAACAAACAGACTCAAGAAAGAAGGGAATATATATCTGCACTTAACGTGTTTGTCACAAGCTGGGCGACGCATTAGCCAAAGTGCTAGCAGAATCCCTGACTAATGTATGCTTTGAGTTAGTATGGTTTTTGAAGCTGGAAGTTTAAATGCATTTATCGTAGTTGCTTCCAATGATCTTATATTTGTACTCTGATTTATTTATGTTTGTCACCTTGCACTTTAGATGTGAGCTGATGTCTGTGGTAGCTTCAAATGAATTGCCGGTATGGCATAAATAAAAATTTTCTGAATCTGAAGCGCTTCGGTGAAAAGAAAACTCCTTCCTGCAGTGTGTACATAATACCTTATGTCGGTCGACTGTTCCTTCTTGGGGTTTTTTTGTCCTCATATTTCCATCCAGAGGGCCAACGTGCTGTTTTGCGTCTTCCGTCTTTATGGGTTGGTTCTGCTGCCTGTCACTCCCAGATCAACTGCCCATTTGCACATGCGCAACGCTAACTTTACTTAGACAAACTGCTCAAAAAATGAACACATTTCAGGCAGTTTGTCCAAGCCTTGTAGAAAAAACATACAAAGGTGGATGCATAGGTGCATGCTTACAATACATACCCGTGGATATGATCATATGATGGAAACATTCACCCTTATTTCAGGAGAACAGTACATACTTCACACCAGAAACAAAACAAAGAACAAGAACAAAGAATAAATGATGCAGAAACCCACATTCACTGCCTATCTGAGTCTTATCATGACTATGCATCTGATTCGTTGCACCATTTTCTTGAGAAAAACAACTTCTACAGCACTAGTTGAAGGCATAAATGCAATAGTTTCACTTTTGACCCCAGGACTTTTCATTATTAGTAGAACAAGAATAAGTCGCTTTAGTCGGTTCCACAAAGAATGGACGTGGTCAGCCTCTAATGTGTTGCTGAGAATTGAGTTACCTGCTTTCATAAACAAAAAAAAAAACAAAAAAAAAAACTGAGTCATATTTTTCCCAGGTTGATCTCTATAATCAAATATTCATCCAGACATGAGTGCCAGACAGTGTCAACTCTAAAAGCAAAGGCGACCACAATCAGTGACATGAGAAGGATGACGATCCCACAATGTCAATAATATAATATTTGTAGATGAACATGTCTGTTGCGAAAGTAAAGATGTGAATAATAGTCTTACACCTTATCTCACTCACTACTAAACAGTGTAAAATACAGTACAGGTATTCGTGACTTTAAAAGATAATGGAATTATTGACTAGATTTAGATGTAAAATATAAATGAAAATATGCTGAAATGCAGCATAAATATTTTCCTCAATTAAATTAAACAAAACAGAGTACATTTAACAAAAACACTTGGATATTTGGATTTTACAAAACACTACTTCTACTTTCTATTCTAGCATATTTCAATCATTTTTCAATAAATTTATATCTATTCAAAAATACTGAGCCATATTTTTGCAGCAGTTTATTTATATTTATTCAACTCTGTAACATCCTCTATTATTCACAGCATTTAGGTAAATATAGCTCAAATAAATTAATGTCATGTATTGAAATAGCAACTTTTTAAAGACCCCAGTATCATTAAATTCTGATATCACACGTATCAACATGAAATTGAATGAAATAAGTAGAAATAAGTAGTATTTTACTTTGTTAGTAATTCCCTGAATGTGTTTCCTGAGGGTTTACATGAGAAAATTAAGAACAGAATGAATAAAATTGTGAAATATTTAATAAATAAATGATTTTAATGTTTAATTCAGTTTAATATTTGTTAGTATTCATCTGTTTCTTCCAGAAAATATCACATTTCTTCACTGACTAAACATTAATTCAGTCTAATCTTACTTTTTCTTCACATGGTCTATGAAGGTAATATGTTTTGACATCTAAATACAATGACTGACAACATGATACTGATCTTTAAGCACATTACAACACTTTATTTCTTAAATATAACTTGACCCCTGACTGTGGTCTGTTTACCCAACAACAGCCTGCTTCGTTTCACCCCAAACCGACCGTCCACAGCGACTCGATTACACATAAATACAGTTACAAGCGTTCACTGTTCAGACAGGCACTAACATGCCCAAAAAGCGGGGATGGATTTGCATCTTATTTCCATCCCAGTTATATGCCTGGAGTGAGGAGAGGTGGGACGGTGTCAGCACCAACTGTCTTCTAGGATGAGGGTGGTGACGAAACTGGGTGGAAGAAAGGGCAGCAAATGGTTAAAAATGGAGTCTGGGTACCATGTGCAACAGTTAGCATGAAGGGATGAGTAGAAAAATGTCTCTTCGTGCTCCTCATTTGCATGTTTTTTATGGAAATATGATTCAGATACCTATGTATTTTAGTTTTGACCCGAGAAAAATCTACATGCCTTTTTCCTTTAACACTTAAAACCCACGTTTAGATGTTTCCTGTCCAGCTGTCTTTTGTTGATTGCAGTCGTTTTCATCCCTCTGTTTGCATACTTGCGAGCAGTGAGATCACCTTTTTGCCTCAGGTTATTTAATGCCAGTAACTACAGCACAGCCCAGCATGGTGGGTGTGGGTTACCTGCTGCTGAAAAGAAGACGTTAAAGAAACAAAACAAAATGTTTAATGGGTTCTTTTTTCTTTCTTTCTTTCTTTTTTTACTTTAAAACAAACATGCAATGTGACAGGGGTTACTAAGATGTGTATCTTTCTCTCATTTGGGCTCTTCATTTGACTTTCACATGTGTTTTAATGTATCTGTTGACATTATTTATTCTGTTGTATTTTAATCCTTTTACAACTGCTGAGTCACTGGGGACACATTTGAGGGATATATTTGTTTTATCTTTGAACTGATGTAGTTTAGGTTGTGTTTTTTCCTTTAAAATGAAATCTAAAACATGCATTTTGCTCTTAAATGCCTTCTCTTCTTGAGCCGTGAACCTCTGCTTACTGTTTGATCCCAGAGTGCATAAGTAAACTGGTGAAAATTGTGTTTTTTGACATCACCTTTCAGTCCAAAATGATAGAAGTGTAGCTCTGCTGCTTTCCTGCAGAACAAAAATATTAGATTTCACTTCCACCACATACCTGGTAGGTTCTGTGTTCAACTTTCAGCCAGACCAGGGCTTTCTGTGTTGAGTTGAGGGTCCTTTGATTTCCCCACTAATTAAAACAGATATAAATACGTTAATTCTCCTTTCAGTATTTTGATCAAAGCATTGATGAAGATCTGGAGTTGATCATAGAGCACCTTCAATTCAAATTTTCTATCTATCTATCTATCTATCTATCTATCTATCTATCTATCTATCTATCTATCTATCTATCTATCTATCTATCTATCTATCTATCTATCTATCTATCTATCTATCTATCTATCTATCTATCTATCTATCTATCTATCTATCTATCTATCTATCTATCTATCTATCTATCTATCTATATACAGTACAGGCCAAAAGTTTGGACACACCTTCTCATTCTTTGCATTTTCTTTATTTTCATGACTATTTACATTGTAGATTCTCACTGAAGGCATCAAAACTATGAATGAACACATGTGGAATTATGTACTTAACAAAAAAGTGTGAAATAACTGAAAACATATCTTATATTCTAGTTTCTTCAAAGTAGCCACCCTTAGCTCTGATGACTGCTTTGCACACTCTTGCCATTCTCTTGATGAGCATCAAGAGGTAGTCACCTGAAATGGTTTCCTAACAGTCTTGAAGAAGTTCCCAGAGATGCTTAGCACTTGTTGGCCCTTTTGCCTTCACTCTGCGGTCCAGCTCACCCCAAACCATCTCGATTGGGTTCAGGTCCGGTGACTGTGGAGGCCAGGTCATCTGGCACAGCACTCCATCACTCTCCTTCTTGGTCAGATATCCCTCACACAGCCTGGAGGTGTGTTTGGGGTCATTGTCCTGTTGAAACATAAATGATGGTCCAACTAAACGCAAACCGGATGGAATGGCATGTCACTTCAGGATGCTGTGGTAGCCATGCTGATTCAGGTTGCCTTCAATCTTGAATAAATCCCCAACAGCGTCACCAGCAAAGCACCCCCACACCATCACACCTCCCCCTCCATGCTTCACGGTGGGAACCAGGCATGTAGCATCCATCCGTTCACCTTTTCTGCGTCGCACAAAGACACGGCGGTTGGATCCAAAGATCTCAAATTTGGACACATCAGACCAAAGCACAGATTTCCACTAGTCTAATGTCCATTCCTTGGGTTTCTTGGCCCAAATAAATCTCTTCTGTTTGTTGCCTCTCCTTAGCAGTGGTTTCCTAGCAGCTATTTGACCATGAAGGCCTGATTCACGCAGTCTCCTCTTAACAGTTGTTGTAGAGATGTGTCTGCTGCTAGAGCTCTGTGTGGTATTCATGTGGTCTCTAATCTGAGCTGCTGTTAATTTGCGATTTCTGAGGCTGGTGACTCAGATGAACTTATCTTCAGCATCAGAGGTGACTCTTGGTCTTCCTTTCCTGGGGCGGTCCTCATGTGAGCCAGTTTCGTTGTAGCACTTGATGGTTTTTGCGACTGCACTTGGGGACACATTCAAAGTTTTTGAAATTTTCTAGACTGACTGACCTTCATTTCTTAAAGTAATGATGGCCACTCGTTTGTCTTTACTTAGCTGATTGGTTCTCGCCATAATATGTATTCTAACAGTTGTCCAATAGGGCTGTCAGCTGTGCATCAACCTGACTTCTGCACAACACAACTGATGGTCCCAACCCCATCAATAAGGCAAGAAATTCCACTAAGTAACCCTGACAAGGCACAGCTATGAAGTGAAAACCATTTCAGGTGACTACCTCTTGATGCTCATCAAGAGAATGCCAAGGGTGTGCAAGGCAGTCATCAGAGCTAAGGGTGGCTACTTTGAAGAAACTAGAATATAAGAGATGTTTTCAGTTATTTCACACTTTTTTGTTAAGTACATAATTCCACATGTGTTCATTCGTAGTTTTGATGCCTTCAGTGAGAATCTACAATGTAAATAGTCATGAAAATAAAGAAAATGCGAAGAATGAGAAGGTGTGTCCAAACTTTTGGCCTGTACTGTGTGTGTATATATATATATATATATATATATATATATATATATATATATATATATATATATATATATATATATATATATATATATATATATATATATATATACAGGGTATCCCATAAGTCTCCATACATAGGAAAAATAACCGTTTCTTGACATAAACCATTTTTATTTATATAATATGCTCTATATGACTGCCATTTTGTCGGGAACAAATTGATCCAAAACACTTCCTGTTTTTTTGAACTTGACAATAAGTTTTG
The DNA here is from genome assembly GCF_902148855.1 of Sphaeramia orbicularis. NCBI lineage: Eukaryota > Metazoa > Chordata > Actinopteri > Kurtiformes > Apogonidae > Sphaeramia > Sphaeramia orbicularis. Next base: position 21,389,793 of record NC_043978.1, on the reverse strand, counting down.
CCACAGTGTCGTGTGTGATACTCGTCCCATATTTTCTGTTAAATGTGCTTGCAACCATACGACTGCTTGCTGAACTGGCCATCAGGATGATTTCAATTCATTGCTCTTTATTCAAATGCATTCTTTGGGTTATCTGAAATATAAAGAAATACATATTAGAACCATATATGTATGGAATGTATTATGTCTCCTATGTATGGAGACTTATGGGACACCCTATATATATATGTGTGTGTGTGTGTATATATATATATATATATATATATATATATATATATATATATATATATATAGTGTGTGTGTGTGTGTGTGTGTGTGTGTGTATATATATATATATATATATATATATATATATATATATATAATTTTTTTGTTTGTTTGTTTTATATTTTTGTCATTTTCACTCATGTGGTTTTTCTACCTGTCTTTTCTCTCAGCAATTGCTTGTTGTGCGTTGCTGCTGTTAACTGGGAAATTTCCCCATGGTGATATAAATAAAGTCTTATCTTATCTTATCTTATCTTATCTTATCTTCAGTCGCAGCTCTCTGCTCCTAATGCGTAAAGTGCTAATGCTTATTGCTAATGCTAGGTACTGTGTCTGTACCTCGTCTCGTCTCATCTCATTTCATCTTATCTTATCTTCAGTTGCAGCTCTCTGCACCTAATGTGCTAAGTGCTAATGCTAATTGCTATTGCTAGGTACTGTGTGTGTACATAATGGGTAAAATGCAAAGACTGAATTTCCATACAGGGATAGTAAAGTAAGGTAATCCTAACCTTATCAGTAGAAGTACTTTCAAAGAGTAGTAGATGAAATTTGAATAAAAAGATGAAATTGTGGCATGTTCTGAGAAGCACTTCAAGTGCAAAATGATGTAGGAGTAACTCTGTTGCATGATTTTGTTGCAATGGATTGATGTGATTGTTGTCCGTTTGGTCAAGAGAAGTTCTAGTGTATGTGAAAAAGAATTTTAAAGGTTAATGTAGGCAGTTTCTGTGACAACTAATTTGTCAATCAACAAGCTGAGTAGCTGACTTGATGGCCTTAGTGACTACATTTACATGCACATCCATATTCTGAATAAAGACAGTATTATAAGGCGCTATAAGCTGTTAACATGGCCGGTGAAAATGTAAAGTGTATTTCTCTAACATTCCTCTACATTCTGCAACGCACACCCCAAAGATAATGCTTTCATTCCACTATGTGAACTCATCTTCCACTTTACTCCTTCAAACTCCTTCTGGACAGAAATGTGGATTTGGGTGGTGTGTGTTGTGACGTGCAGTAAAATGCAAAAATTAGATTTATCATATGAATGTGCTATAAGAATCCTCATAAAACTAGAATAATATTAGCATACAGTAGTTAACACATAGTCAATTTCCCCCTGAGGATCAATAAAGTTCATCTGTACCTGTATCTGTATCAGCATATCCCACATGTCTGCAGTAAAAGGACTCATTTTTAATATCCATGCAAAAGGTCAACTGCCAAATTCAGAGTAATAATAGAAATTTTGTGTGAATTTACTGTTTGTTAGCAGTTGGAATTGTTTTTTGAATCTGTCTTTGAACCATTCTGACCAAAAATAAATCAGAAACTGAAACCCTGGTTCAGCAGCTGTAACCAAAAATAGTAGGTTTTCCTTTGGCCTGAATGTGAACTGTTGTGTATGTGTCAGGGGTTAGTGTGTGTCAGGTTGGAGTCTGATGATGGACACAACAACAATATCAACAAGCAGAGAAACCAGTGTAATAACTGCTGACTAAACCCCACGCATGAGAAGGAATAAGTAGACAGGTTTCAACTGAATATAAAAACAAGAAAGGATTAGTTGAACAAAAAAGTTGTAAAAAACGAAAGCTGGATTAAGTAAAATACTCTCAATACTTTATTGAACTGCCATGATTTTATGTTTGTTCATTAATTTCACAGTTGTTTGTTTCTTTAAAGTTTACCAATCGATTAAACTGTACCCAGATAGCAAAGTCATTATGGCTTAAATCTGGCCCAAAACTGGCATTTTGGCAAAGTTCTGGGCGGATGTATGGGCCCTAAATGACCCAAAATAGGCAAGCCAAACTCAAACCAGAAGGAAGCCAAAATTCGCCCAAAACTAATTGCGGACTTCCAAAATATAGCCATAATTGTCCCAGAAAACAAAGAGACACAGAGAGCCGGTAGGTAACTCAGGCATCTTTGGAAATTTGTCCTAACATGCACTGTGGGAAGTGGACGACATGCGGGTGACATGGTGGTGCAGTGGTTAGTACTCGTGCCTCACAGCAAGAAGGTCCTGGGTTCGATTCCAACACCAGTTGACGGGGGGTGGGACCTTTCTGTGTGGAGTTTGCATGTTCTCCCCGTGTCTGCGTGGGTTCTCTCCGGGTACTCTGGCTTCCTCCCACCATCCAAAGACATGCACTAATAGGTTAATTGGTTGATCTAAATTGCCCATAGGTGTGAATGTGAGAGTGATTTTTAGTCTCTATATGTCAGCCCTGAGACCAACTGGCGACTTGTCCAGGGTATACCCCGCCTTCGCCCCTATGTAGCTGAGATAGGCTCCAAGCGACCCCCGTGACCCTAGTGAGGATAAAGCGGGTTCAGAAAATGAATGAATAACTGAATGAATGTCCTAGAAAAGCCCCAAATCCCCATAATCCAGCCAAAAAGTAGCCAAAACTGACCCAAAGAGAGGCCAAATGGTGGCCAAAATTCACCCAAAATTTGTGTTGATCATGCTTTTAAAATGAAGAAATGAAGAGGAATCAAGAGTGAACCCCTCCCACCACCACCACCAGTGTGCCACTCCCTCCACCATATATAAGTACACTACCAGTCAAAAATTTGGGTCTCACCTGGTTTTTCTTTAGTTTTATGACTATTTACATTGTAGATTCTCACTGAAGGCATCAAAACTATGAATGAACACATGGAATTATGTAGTTAAAAAAAGTGTGACATAACTCAAAGCATATTTTATGTTTTAGATTCTTCAAAATAGCCACATTTTGCTTTTATTACTGCTTTGCACATTCTTGGCATTCTTTTGATGCGCTTCATGAGGTAGTCACCTGAAATGTTTTCCAACAGTCTTGAAGGAGTTTCCAGTGATGCTGAACACTTGTTGGTCATCTGCGGTCCATCTCATACCATTTAAATGAAAAGGTGCGTCCAAACTTCTGACTGGTAGTGTATTTAAGTGACTTCTCCCATCAGTTCTCTTGACCACAGCACTAATGAAGACCTGGGGTTGGTCCCTGGGCTCCTTCTGTTGCAGCTAATTGCTAATGCTAATGCTAGGTCCTATATGTGTTATTTCCCCATGAGGACAGTTATGTGAGCTAACCTTTAACCCTTAATCTCTTCTATCACATCTAATAAATCCACTCCGCTGAACTACAATAACTTTCATAAAGTTTATTGACGTCAGGAAACATACATTTGGCTCACAGTGAAACACATGATCGACACTATAGCTAATTAGCCGCAGATTAGCAGCTATGTTTTCATTCACAGTGAAACCAATCAGATTGAATAGTTTTCTGTTTTAAGTCCTACATATCCTCAGACTCACTGCGACTACATTCAGACAGCAGGTTTTAATGCACAATTCAGATTTTTTTGGTGAAATCTGATTTTTTTGTGTGTGCTTGTTCATATTAATTCAATTTAACTTTATTTGTAGAGCATATTTCATGGACAAGGCAGACTCAATGTGCTTCACAACAGGTATATAACATAAAAAAAAGAAGACACACAGGGCTTTACAGAATTTTGCACAGTTCACATTAAATGCACCTTCTATCAGTTTTGAGTATGAACAAACTGAAGTGACCCGCATGTGCAAAAGAGGTCCTGATGTAATACGTGACCATGCAGGCACGCACTGTTTATGGAATTAAGTATGTTTTTTCCGCTGCTCCTCCTCCAAAGATGCAGAAATGTGACATTTCAGACTGGAGTCGCATTGCAAAATATCAGATACGTATCAGATATAGGACCACATATGAAAGTGGTCTGGGTTGGATTTGAAAAAAATCGGATTTGTGCTGTTCAAACTGTCCTTAACAGATTGGATACAGGTCACATATGGGCAAAAAAATCGGATTTGGGCCACATTTGTCTGCAGTTTGAATGTAGTCATAGACACCAAACTCAGAATCCTTAATATTCAAGACCCCATTCGAGTCTTTTCTCATGCTTTGATGCAGACTCTGTTTGTCTTTTGTCTGTTTTCCCCCTATGGTTTTTACCTACTTTGTACTCTGTCACGTCAGCATCAACCCACCACCAGTTCCTCATGCACAGGTTCCCAGCCTCACAACCACAACCACAACCACACACACACACGCACACACACACACACACACACACACACACACACATACTCATATGCCTGTATCTGTCCCCGCTGGATTATCCCATGTTCTCAGTGCAAACACAAACAAGCTCCAGGAGAAGCAGGTGTCCTTCCATCGGGATAAATAAACAGTAAACCAGGATCCAGGAGCAGGAGGTTGTGTTGGTGGGGGGTGGGGGGGCTGATGTGAGTTTCTACCCCAGTGTTTGGGAGGAACTTTGAATATCTCTGATAGCATCTTTTAAGCCTCCTCTTACTCTGACAAGGCTGTTTGTTTTTCATTCACGAAGTTACTTTTCATCTTCTGTTTTTAGCTTTAAGGATTTACTGCATATTTGTGTTTATTTCTTTCTTTTCTTTTTATCACAAATCAGCTCACAGATAGATGAGGTGTCTGAGTTTGACACTGGATTTTCAATCACCACTAAATCTGACTGTAATGATGATACTTTCTTAATCTATATGTCAGATTAACTGTTGATTTTCTAACTGTTAAATGTCTTCTGATTTGGTTTCATGCCAATTCATCCGACTATTTGCACATTTTTGATGGTTTCAAAACTAATTTGCCTGTTTCTCACCTGCAGCTAATCTGCCCTCCAAGACAATTACAAACAACTTTGTGTATCATCATTCAGCCACAGGGACACAGGTGGGCTTTTTTTCCATGAAGCAACAACTAAGGTTTACCTTCAGTTGAACAGGATGGAAAACTGGCTCACATCCATGTGGAAATAAACGTTACATCTGTGTTTATACAGTGGATGATGGAGCATCAAAGAAAATAAATACAAAACTATATCAACTAGAAAATGGGAAGGAAACTATTGACACTGTATTACTATGATTCTGTCCATCACTTTATTTACATTTTTTATGGCTCAAAAAGCTAAGATAACACAAACACTAGATTCACATACACTACCAGTCAAAATGTTGGACTCATCTTCTCATTTAAATGACATGAGATGGATCGCATATGGCTAACAAGTCCTCAACATCACTGGGAACTCCTTTCGGGCTGTTGGAAAACATTTCAGGTGACTACCTCATGAAGCTCATCGAGAGAATGCCAAGAATGTGCAAAGCAGTAATAAAAACAAGATGTGGCTATTTTGAAGAATCTAAAATATTAAACATGTTTTGAGTTATGTTGCACTTTTTTAACTACATAATTCCATGTATATTCATTCATAGTTTTGATGCCTTCAGTGAGAATCTACAATGTAAATAGTCATAAAACTAAAGAAAAACCTGGTGAGTTCAAACTTTTGACTGGTAGTGTAGAACTAGAAAAAAAGGGGAAAATGAACTAAAAATCACACAGATCAAAACAATATTAATTTTTAATCTAAATGATACCTTTTAGAATTACCTGGATTCTGCAGTTACAAAACATAAATGTAATTTTTGCATAGTTGCCTTGAGTAAATTCAATAAAAGTTCTGCAATGAGAGCTGCTTAAAGGGATGTTTTGTTGTTTTTAATCCTGCCAGAATATCTACTGCATGCACCTGATAAAATGCATGTTGCAGCATGAAATATAAAAATAGTTTAATGAATGCCACGTTTTCAGTTTTGTTTTGTTTTGTTTTGTTTTGTTTTTTGATTGTATTACTTCAGGATCTACTATTATCAAACCTCTTCTGATGATACATAATCCAGGAATCAAAATTATGGACAAGACAGTGATAGCATCACATTATTGTCATGTTCCTAAGAAATGAAATGTGTTAAGTTTTGAGTGTGTATTTATTTTTGCTGATCTAAAACTTATCTACAAATATCCAACCTTCTCCGATACTCAGTGTCCACATGATTCCTCTAAGAGTTCAATAGGAAATAGAAGATGCCTTTATGTAAATCTTCATGTGGATAAACTTCTTTCTCTGTTCTCTGCCTTTAGGACTCAAACTGGACACTGACTGGAATCATTTTAGACTTGATGTGAAACAGTTTAGAAAGTGGAAAAATCTATGTTGCCATCAATGACTCATCTTCATGACTTTTATGTTCTGTTGTATTTCATTGTATTTTACTTTGTATTGTGTTCTATTGTTATTGTGTATGTATTTTGCACAGCAGACGAAACTCTGAATTTCCCCACACAAACTATATGAAACTATGAACAATTCCAAATATGTTCCCCATTTGTTGTCAAAACTAAGTGATTTACGATGCTACATCAGGCTTTAGTGAATCCAAGTATTTTAAATCATTAAATAAATATATAAATAGTAATGTATAAATAAATAAATAAATAAATAAATAAATACCTGTGAATCAACAATTCAGTCTCACTTTAAAAAATCATAATTTTATGAATTTTCTTCAAGTTGTAACAGGTTCCTCCCTTTCCACCAAGTTTTATGACAGTGGAGGCAGTAGCTTTCACATAATCCTGAAAGATAAACAAACTAAATCTCTCATTAATTACTTAAAATATAATGAAAATTTATAAGAATCTGGTTTTGTCATAATGGGTTAATTAGGATTTTGCTGACAATAGATTCTTTGTTATGTAAGTGTGGATTTCAGGGGGTAAAAATGTGACTGAATATTCTGTAAATATTTCACAGGTTGCTTACATTTTATCTTATTTTTTTCTTACTTTTCCGTTTTTTATTTTTTTGAGCTAAAGGTCACATGAATTTTCCCTCAAAGTGAATCTGTATTTGTAAAAACAGAAGCAAAAGAAGCTGCAGATAAATGAAAAACTATTATAATATTAATCATAGGTGCAACAATAGGTGAAAGAAATGCAGAATATCTGCGTGTGTTGCTGCAATGGATTCATTTATGGTGGGAATTTTCACCTGATGCATGAGTTTTTGTTTTTTCTCACATGAATAAAGTCACTTCCACCAGAAACTAAGTGGCTGATGTGAAAAATATCACATGGGGCAGCGAAGAGGTGATGAAAGGTCATGACCTACACTAGTTCATTTAGTTTTTTAACCTTCAGTATCATTATCACATCAAACATAATCTGATTCAGGAGACTGTCAAGTTATATCTAATACATTTAACATCAGTATTTTGCTTTTGCATGTACCAGAAATAAAGAAAAACTTGGTATAAAAATGTGATGCTTTTATGGTGCAACTCAGACACAACCTTTAAGAAGTTAGTTTTTGTTCTTTTTTATAATACTGAATGCAGATGTTCTAGACTTCCAGTTGAATTTCTATCAACATATAACTTTTCTTAAGAAAGTTAAAGCCATTTTTTGACTTAAAATTGGAAATGAATATTGCATCATGTCAGAGCTTTAACACATTCACTACAGAGGATCCAAATGCACACATGTGGTACCACTGGAGAGCTGAGAAATTCCACTTGACCAGATTTTTTAAAGCATATGGGTGGGATTTGGAATGCTAAAATTGTTAATCTGTTTTAGCCACAGATGGTGGTCTTAATGCCAAACAGGTACAACACCACTGTTCAAAGAAAATAAAACAGTGCAGCATTTAAAAAGTAAAAGTATTAAGAGCAAAATGAAAAGATTGTAGTATATGTAAAAGTTGTTCATTGAAAAAAAAAAATAAAAAAATCATAGTAATTGCCTCAAGATGTAGTGGAGTAGACAAATAAAATACTTTTTTAAATCACTTTTGATCTGTTTATTGCTTGTTTCAGTGCTGTGAGAAGCTTGTGGATATAGCGGTGATTTGTTTTTGCAAATACAGTTTAAGCAACACAAAAGTTAGAAGAAAAATGAAATGTTTGATGCTCAAAATCTCCTATACAAACTATGATACATACATACACACAAGCTTATATGGTGGTAAACAGTTTTTTCACGCAGTCACATTGGGTTTGTTGAGAATCAGTATGCATTTTATGTAATTTCCATAGGTCTTTGCATAATATCATTAGCAGATTGCCATTACAATTTTATTTACTGGACGATAGAGAAGAGAAATTACTAAAAACAAACACTGACAAAGATAATAGGATTAAAATTATATAAACAAGTTTCAGTGACAGTGATATTTTATCCATCAATAATAAATCACATTGTTACAGTCATTTCATGCTTTTCTGTTACACATGATGTAAACATTTCCCCCTGTCACGTTGGGTTTCTTGAGACTCAGTATGCATTTTATGTAAATTCCATACATCTTTGCATAATATTATCAGCAGATTGCCATTAAAATGATATTTACTTGAAGATAGATAGGAGAAATTACTAAAAACAAAGATTGACAATGACACCTGAGACCTTGATGATGTAAATGAGTTTGCAATGATTACATACTGAATCCCAGTGATGTTTTATCTGTCAATAATAAATCACATTGTCACAGTCATTTCATGCTTTTCTGTGTTACATGATGTAAACTTTTTCCCCTGTCACATTGGGTTTCTTGAGACTCAGTATGCAATTAATGTAATTCCCTTACATCTTTGCATAATATTATCAGCAGATTGCCATTAAAATGATATTTACTGGAAAATAGAGAGAAATAAAAACAATCATTGACAGTGATAATAAGATTTTTAAAAAGTAGAAATGAGTTTACATGCATGGTGCTTATTATTATTTAGTTTATATTACACCGTTGCCAATAAAGTTGGAATAATTTTGTTTTCACCATACCATACCGTACCATACCATACCATACCGTACCATACCATACCATACCATACCATACCATACCATACCATACCATACATTGACAGTGATAATGAGATTTTTAAAAGTAGGAATGAATTTGCATGCTTGCTGTTTATTATTATTATTTAGTTTATATTACATTGTTGCTCATGAAGTTGGAATAATTTTGTTTTCACCTTACCATACCATACCATACTGTACCGTACCGTACCGACTTTATTTAGAAAGCACTTTAAGAACTTTACAGCTGGCCAAAGTGCCGTACACGAATCATAAAACAAGAAATTAAATAAGTAAATAAGTAAGTAAAAACAGTGATAACACAGGGTGCAAAGAGGGCTAAGAACAACAAAATACAACCATTATAAAAATAAAGACAAATTAAAATCTGATAAAAGCATCATAAGAAATATAAAAAAGAAACATCTCACTCATTGATTAAAAGCCAGTGAGAAAAAGTGAGTTTTTAGACGTGACACATTTAGACACATTTCTGTTTTAATTCCTATTTATACACATTAAAAATCCCCTTTGACCAGGTTCCATGATTACATACTGAGTCTCAGTTACAGTTTATCTATCAAGAATAAATCACATTGTCAGAATCATTTCATGAGAAGAGGTACCATTTTTTTTAACCCTTTCATGCATGAATTATGAGAACATTAGTCAATTTTTTTTTTCTTGAGTGTTTTTATTCCTCTTTAGGCATGAAAAAAACATTACAATTGAAATATTTTAATGACACTATTTTTTGTGGAGTTACAAAAATTTCCACTCAGCTGGACACCTTTTTTTTTTTTTTAATTATTATTATTAAAGGAGTCATATTTTGCTAAACCCACTTTTTTAATTAGTCTTTGGTTCATTTATTTGTGTATTTGGACCCTAATAGTTCAAAAAGTATGAATTTGAATCCTCTAGGTGCTGCAAAGCTATATTTTATATTCATTTAGGCAAAAATTGAGTGGATTTATACATCCTATTTTAATTCCTGCTTAATTTCACTGCAAAAATCAAAATCTTACCAAGTGTATTTTTCTCATTTTCAGTCAAAATATCTCATCACACTTAAAATAAGACATAATCACCTGAAGTGAGATATAAGAACTTGAAAGATTTTGAAAATCTTATTTCAAGAAATCTTTATTTTTTTTAATTAAATTTTTTTTAAATTATAGATTGACATAAACATGTACTTAGACATAAGGAACTACACAGACACAATACAAAAAAAAAAAATAAATAAAAAAAATTTAAAAAAATTAAACAACAAACCTTCAGGCCTAGTAAACATAAAAAAGACAAACAACAACAACAACAACAACAACAAAATAAATAATATTATCAACTCCTCTTTACAATGCTCAGGGCTGATTAAGAGTTTAATTTTTGAAGCAAAGAAACATTTAAAACCCATCATCAGTGATATACTGTGTGAAAACTATGACATAAAAACATTTTTAATGCTGCTAACGCTAACATTTTAACATACTCTAATACTAGTCATTACTCACTTCATGGAGAGATATGGAAAAAAAAAAACTTTTTGTTTAAGAAAACTATTAATTGCAGTAATAACATTTAGCAATTAATTTACACTGAAACATGTCACTGCAGATCAGGTTTATCTAGAACAGCAAATTGACAGTAATGGTATGAATTTCAGAGTATGGGATGATGCATAAATATCTACTGTGTTGGCTGATGTGGAACTGAAACAACAAAACCCATGAATATAAGAGACCAGCTGGAGAAGAACTGTAAAAAAAGGGTTAAATATTCCAACTGTGTATTTTCAATCAGTACCACATCATGACAGAATCCCAGCTGTTATCTGTGCTCTGTCTTTTTCACGGGAGTCCCTCCGTGGACAGCACACGAGCCAATCAAAATCTAAGTGAAGTAATTGACAGTTAAGCCCCGCCCCTTGGCTCACCTGTAATCCAATCCGAGGCCCTGTCACAGGTAAAACCGGCCTGAATTTCTCACCATTGCCCCAAAAAGCGAGAAAAGCAGACAAAACCCGTTCTCTGAGTAGGGGACACCTTGTTTGTTGCCGCAGCCCTCATCCAGAGTTTGCGGCAGACTTTTCCACAGTAAAGAAGACGGATCGGATTTTCAGTACCAACTAGAAAGTCCAGTTCGACCGACCGAGATGTCACAGGAGCATGACAAGTAAGTCACAACTCTCCACTTCTACCCTGCACAACAAACAGGTCCAACACTATAAGCTTCAAATATTGACTCTAAATATATTTTTGGAATTTTTGGTAAACTTTTTCCTCCATGGTGGATTTGTAAAACCTGAGATCAAACTTCACCTGAGCTTCTTATTTATTTATTTATTTTTTGCTGCAGCAGCAGATGCTTTGGTGTTTTTGCATTTGCACTGAGAATTATTTCCCAGTATTATAACCGCTTTGTTTTTACTTAAGGGTAAGTTTGATCCAATTCGACCTGCCAAGTTTATGGAAATGATTGTATCTCATAGTTTCCCATGGATTTTTTTGCTCAGTGCTGTTTCACCTGTCATGTTCAAGCCTGTACAGGTGTATCTCCACCTGTCGTGCGAGCACAACAAGCGGCTGTTAGAATTTTAAAAAAAAAAAACTAGCCCGTGTTTGATTTTGCTGTAAGCTCTAACAGTTATGTGGATAGTCTTAATGATGTTTGTTCAGGAATAAACACAGTACTGTCTGTCAGCTTAAGAAAACTGTCTTTGCAACTCATTTCCACGCTTATTTCCAAGTATCAGCAGCTTCCACAAATAAATAAACATTTCTTGCATGTTGTGAAAGATGATTATCCCGTGTTTTGTGCCGTTTTTTGAGGCCAATGACAAGGACACTTTTGAGAGGAATGAAATAGTACACCTGTTAGGCGTTGGCTCGACTACTGACACAGACAATGTAAGCAAGCAAAGTGCCATATGAGTGGGTTTTACTGTGCATTAGTCGCATGCTTTTCCCCAAATTTTGGATTTAAGAACATATACAGCCTCTCCACAAGCAAAACACTCGTGTCTTTCCTTTTCTGTTTTTTCATTCCTGTATGACCTGTATGCTCTTGAACGCATCTTGCTTTTACTGTCTCCAACACCATAAGGTGAGATCTAAATGTAACGTCTCCTTGGAAAACAATCAGACTCCTCTTTGTGGAGACTAATGGCTTGTGTTACTTTGGAGTTTTATCGCCAGAAAATAATGGATCTTATCAGGTTGCGATTTGTGAATGGCACAATTAGATATAGGATTACTAATTATCACTTTGCTCCAGCCATTGAGGGAGAAAAGCTGCATTTGTTGTAGATACTCAGCATGGAAACTGAACCTGTCCGTTTACACCTGATCATAAGTACTTTTTCGTGGCAGAGGATTTGATGGAGAGGGTTTACTTTTCATCTTTACACTTCTAAGTCAATATAAGCTTTCACAGTTACTGTAAGGAAGCGTCTAGAGCAGGGGTGTCAAACTCATGTTAGTTCAGGGGCCACATACAACCCAATATGACCTGCAATGGGCCGGATGATTAAAATAATAACACAATAATACAAAAATAATATCAATTCCAAACTGTGTATGTCTAATTTCTATGTTTTAGAGTTAAAAAAAGTAAAATTATATTATCAAAATTTTTACATCCTTTAAAAAAATGTGGAAAAATATGAACAACCATGACCAAAATGAAATTTATTAAGAAAAAAAAGTGCAATTTTAACAATTTATGCCATTATTTGGCCTCAGCTTCTCATTTTTACATGTTCATTACAACTTACAGATCACAGTGGATCTACAAATGCACAAAACATTTAATATCAGAGAGAATATTGGTACAGTTACTCTAAATTCTCTTAAGACATTTCAGATTGTTCATATTTGTTCAGGTTTTTCACATTTTTTGTAAAAGGCTAGTTTGTAAATGTTAACATTTTTGTGTAATTTTCCTTTTTTTAAAAAACTACAACAAAGAGAAAAAATTGTGGTTTTCATTATTTATAGGTTATTATGATAGTATTTTACTGGTCCGACCCACTTTAGATTGAATTGACCTAAAATTATTTTGACATCCTTGATTGTTAATATCTTCAGTGTAATTTTTGTGTTTCACTAATTCATCCTGTGGGCTGGATTTGGCCCCCGGGTTGCATTTTTGACACCCCTGATCTAGAGTGTTGACATATCAAATGACAATGATAAGTTAATTTAATATACCAGAATTACATCCAGCTGATTCTTCTCACACGTCTGTTTGTAAAACCCTGGTGTCTTAACATGGGCGGTGACAGGAAAACTCATGATTATTCTTCAGAAGCGGCTTCCCTTTTACAAAACAGTAGCATGGCCATGGTAAAGTGCAGGAATGCAGCCAGGTCGGATGCGTCATTTGTGGTCAGCTCCTCAGCCAATGGTGTGTGATCCAAACACAGCAGAGTCGTCACACTGGACCAGCCTGTAGAGCATCTTTCTCTCGCCTCAGTCATCCGACGGCTGAGATTTGTTGCACAATCATGGAAAAGCTTGAACAACAGGTCCCACAGATAAAGAACTTCTGTGTTGTTGATGTCTGAGTTATAACCTGTTCGGCTGTGATTGGAGGCCTTCAAGGAGTGTTGTCTGGTAAAGGTTAAAGTCTGTGTCCCAACTAGAGGTTCACAGGTCGACATAATTCAGATTAATCAGCCTGTTTTGAACTATTTTTGCCTTTATTGCAAATTAAATAACTGTTGAAGTGAAGATCTAAGAAAAGAAATCGAACAAATCAATCAAAATATGAATCTCTATCACTGAATATCAAATTCTGCGTCCGCACATGTAGAAGTGAATTTCACAGGGCATAAATCTCAGTGACTTCAGGTGCAGTTTCTCATTTTTGAGCCATTGTTTTCTTTTAAAGTCACCACATTCCCCCAATACTAACAGCCCTATCACTACACCAAACCATTTACCAAATATAATTTCCTAAAAAGTTTAACCTTTAAAGACCTAGAATTATTCATGTGGCAAATTCCAAATTAATTTTTCCTCTATTTAACCTTTCTCAAGTGATTTATTATAATGTTATCCTCTGCATTTAGCATTTTTCAGTGAAAATCAGGTATTTTCCCATGTTTGATTTGTTGATTATGTAAATGTTCATAAAAGCTCAGAGTAAATTCGAAGGTTATTCTATCAAATCAGAAAAAATGGTGATAAAAGTGACTTTTTCAACAAAATATATCCTTAACTGAACATAAAAACAAGCATCTACATCCACTGTCATTGATCAAATTCTGGTGAATCAATGTTGTAGAAAATGATGTTTTTACATTCACTACAAAGCCTCTGAACGTTCAAATGATGTGATATATGAGAGTGAATTCAAGGAGCATTATATCTAAACAGAGAAAACTGAGGAAAAAGTGACCTTTTCAGCAAAATACGCCATTAACTGAACATAAAAACAAGCATCTACAACCGGTGTCATTTGTCTAAATATGTGGGTTTTATCAGAGAAGATCATGGTGTTTCCTTATTCTGTACAAATCCTCTTAATGTCCAAACAGATCACATCTGAGAGGCTAAGACGCAGCATTTCACCTGAATTGTTTTAACATAATAATTGGATTAGTGGTTCAGAAGTCATGAAACACTTTAGATCAGTAGATGCTTTTGGTTTGTGGTGGCTGTTCAATAAACTCTGAAAACCCTCGTCTCTTCCAGTAAACGTGCCGTCCTGGTTCTGCAGAACGAGGCGGGTTATGGCGGCCAACGTCGTTCCTTCACCAACGAAGACGAAGCGTGGAAGTCATTTCTGGAGAACCCTCTGACGGCCGCCACCAAAGCCATGATGAGCATCAACGGAGACGAAGACAGCGCCGCAGCGTTGGGCCTCCTCTACGACTACTATAAGGTACACAACCACTAAAAACATAGCAGAAAAATCTCACTGTAGGCTGCTAAATAAAGCAGATGAGAGTGTAATCAAAACAGAGGTATATACGATCTTCAATCATTGTGTCATCCAACCATTACACAACATCTGTGAGGCAGAGCACACGTCATGTAACTGATCCAGTCGCCTATATAGACAGCAGGATGACCTGAGTAGTTGGATGTGATGTGGTCAGATGCTGAGCGGCTGTGTTTACCCTCCCATACAGGTGCCCAGGGAAAAGAGAACAATACCTCAGAGCAAGCCAGACACACTGGTCTCTGATGTGGATCCCAACAAAAGGTAGGAGACAACCCGCCTAAATCCCCCTGTAAAAGAAACCCAGAGGTCTTCTATGTTTCCTGATTTTACATTTTCGATTTTATGGTTGTAATAATTTCACAAAACACCTCAGGGCAGACTAATACCTTTCTGTTCCGGTCTGAGAAGGGATGTAAACAAGGTTCTACTCACTCTATGTAATGGAAAATAAAATACAAATGCAAGACAAATATTAAAGCTTTAAAATCTCACGTCCAGTAAAGGAATAAAGTTGTGTTACTGTGTAAAACATTGTGTACAAATAGGTTTAGAACAGTTGTTATTTAGATTTAACAATGATGATGATTAAATAATTAAAGGTTTTGTAGATGCATGTCATGATAAATGATGGTGATATGTGACAATGTTATGATGCAGTGTGATACAGTACAATAATATGTCAAAGTATGATTCAATATGTTCCAGTATGACATGATACAATAAGATATGTTACAATTAAAACTGGGTGATGTAGCCAATAACTTAAAACTCAATTTTTTTTACAATATGGTGGATAATTTTATGGATTAGGTTTTTTTACAACTGTTTTTTTAGCCAAAGATGGACTACAAACCAAATATTCTGTCTTGACTACAACTATATGCAATATGGCAATATGACAAGAAAAACTCATTATAATGAATATTATTAGAAAGAGCAAACAAGTTTCCTTTTTAAATTACTGTTGAGGAAGAATGTTCTCTAGAGGAATAACCGTGACTGTGCGATTTTAGGTATTTTTCTTGATTTTTAGAAAGTGAAACTTCATTAATTGAATTAATTCAATTTGTTGTCCAGCCCTAGTTAGAATACAAGGTGATATGATGTGATGAAATATGATATGTTACAATATAATACCACTCAGAATAACATGATACAATATAGTTTGTAGTACATCATGCATACATACATGAATTCAACAAGTGCCATTAGTAAGTAAAGTACATAAAGTTTATTTTTATTTCACTTTTCACAGTCATTAGTCACAAAGTGCTTCACAGTAGAGAGTACACAATAACACAAAAGACACAATTATAAATATAAAACAGAATAACTGCTGGAATAAAAACTGTTTTGTATTTATGTAATTAAACAGTGAACTTTGATTGAACATATTTCATTCCATTCCTTTATCCAGACATCAGATTCAGGTTGGACATCCAATAGCCCCGCTTCAGGACGCCGGTATGGAGAGCAGGATTCAGGTCCTTAAGGGTCCGTTCAATCTCCTTCACCTGGCTCAGGACAAGAGGGCCCAGTTCCCTTCACCAGGTCCGTTGGCATTATCTGATCCAAGCAGACAAGAGCAGGCTTACAAAACAGAAAACCTGATCATCACTCTCCTGGTTTTCCCGTTTGTTTGTCCAGACACGACTGTCACAGTTTCCATCGCCGCCGTGCCAAACTTCCCGCCCATCAAGACGGAGGTGCCCACCCACGGCTTCTCGGTGACCGTGCCGAACAACTGCGCCGAAACCGACGGCCACGTGGGCGTCTTCGACCGCCAGCTCTCCCACAGCGCGGTCCAGTTCAGCCCCAGCACCCAGTCCCGCACTCCCCCAGACTCCACCTTCTCAGAGAGTTTCAAGGATAGTTCCCAGGAGGTGTGTGTTACGATCCCCCTCTTTCTAAACCCCAACACCCCCTCCTCTTCCTCCTCCTCCTTTCCCTCGCTTCCCTCTCCTCTCCTCTCTCAGATCTCTCCCATCAAACAATAGGATATTCACCTGATCCCATGGAGCCAGCGGTGGGCTCAGCCTTCCCTGGTTTTATTTGAACATGCCAAAATAGCGGCCAGTGTGTTATTATGCCATTGTCTCACCAACACAATAAAGTGCTGTACTTTTCTCCTACAATAGCCAAAGCCTTTTCTCTCTCCTCTTTCTCTTTTTAACCTGGAGGGGAATTACCTTAGAAAAGAGTAACCCAACAAAACCCCTGTACAGGAGGGGGTGAGGTGGGAAGACGCCACTGAAACGAAAAGAAATGAGAATGAAGGGGGATAGGTGGGTCATAAAATCGAAATAAACACACAGCAGTGAAGTAAAAATCCCCAAGGGTACAATACGGTAAAATTCTGATGATTCCTCAGGTTGATTGTATAAATATTCTGGCTGTGTAGCGTCTTACTTTGTCCCTGTCTGTCTTTTTGTGCGGCGCAGGTGTTTACCTTCCCAGGGGATCTCCAGTTACGTATGGCCTCCATGACGCCTGAGGACTACACTCAGTTTGACACCGTGCCGGGGTAAGCCACGCTGCCGCCGGCCCACCGTCCGGCTTCCACCGCCGCTCCGCCATTCAGTTCTGACACAACGCTGCAGAATGGGCCCCATTCATTCCCGGTCACAGGGGAGACACCAGACTCCCCAGCGTGTGAAAGACTAGAGTCTGCACACGGCGTTACCTGGCCTCGCTCAACACCGCACTGATTTTAGGTCACTGTGCAGCTGCAGCATCAAAATAAAGCATCAAGTTTCACCTCACAGTTAATTTTCAACCAAAGTATTTACTATGAGCTTTCAAAACATCACTAGTGCATCGGTAACAGCTTAAATCAGTGGTTTCCAACCTTTTTTGACTCGTGACCTCATTTTAACATCACAAATTTCTTCTTCTTCTTCTTCTTCTTCTTCTTCTTCTTCTTCTTCTTCTTCTTCTTCTTATTATTATTATTATTATTATTATTATTATTATTATTATTATTATTATTATTATTATTATAGGTTGAAATAGATTTGGAAGTTAAGAACACACACTACTATGCAAAATTAAGATAATCTTCCTCCTCCCTTTAATGCATTAAAAAACTGGCTGGTTTTGAAAATATTGTTGGAATATTTATAAGATATTTGTGTAAAAATTCAAAATAAGTGCTTAGATAAAGTACATTCATACTGGAAAAATCTACTTAACACATAGTAATAGAGTCTGATACTTATATGTCCATTTTTTTTTTGTAGTTCTAAGGCCCATTACTCTTATTTTAGTGACACTTAAATATATTGTATTTAAGATTGCTTCCTTTTATTATTCCCTCTGTTTTTTGCCCATTCTTGCTTTTAACTCTGTGTGTTTTACTGTATTTTAGGAACAACTTTGAGTACACTCTGGAGGCCTCCAAGTCCCTACGTCAGAAAACAGGCGACGGAACGATGACGTACCTCAACAAGGGCCAGTTTTACCCCATCACCCTGAGGGAGGTGGACAACAAGGGCATGCAGCAGCCCATCACCAAAGTCAGGGTAAGAGCGGAGGAGGAAGAAAAAAAAGAAATTAAACAAGACCGCCAGTGTCATGAGGCTTATCGTTGTGTGTTGTATCTGTTAACAGAGTGTGGTGATGGTGGTGTTTGGCGAGGAGAAGTGCAGGGACGATCAGCTGAAACACTGGAAATACTGGCATTCCAGACAACACACCGCCAAACAGAGGTGTCTCGACATCGGTGAGAGCGGCAGACGTTTAGTTTTAAGACTTTAATGATCCAGGGACTCAACTGAAACAACCAATAGAATAGAATAGAATAGAATAGCCTTTATTGTCATTGTGTGTACAATAAAATTAGGAGTGCTATTCCAGTCAGTGCAACAATATGAGTAAAAAAAAAAAAAAAACAATACTTCAGGAAATAAGTACAGAGTTAATATAAAATTGCGCTTAGTCTTTTATTCCTGATACAGTATTTCATTTTTTTTGGCTGTCTTCTCTCTGTAGAACTTTAGTTTAGTTGAGTTTTAGTTTATTTCAGACACAAACATAATACAAAACATTGGGGAAAAAAATAATAATGAAACAAAACAAAAATAAAAAAAATAGAAAATAAGAACAGTTGTGCCTGCTGAATGAAAAGTACTTTATAAATGCAATATGTTATTATTATTATTATTATTATTATTATTATTATTATTACAAAAACTAAAAACAAGATAAGAAAATAAAAAATAAAATTTAGCAAAAGGAAAAATAGAATAGGACTAAAAATAGACATAATATACGAATAGGCACAATATCAACAGTTTGTAACAGTATGTATATCTTTGAACTCAAGTCTATTAAAAATAGTGCATTTATGTTTGGATTAATACTGAATAAATATTAGAAAGGAAGGTGATTGCATGTGGAGAAGGAGCTGTTTCCTGTCAGTGTTCTACTATTGAATATGGTGATTTTTATATTGATTTTACTGCTGCAGATGTTTAAGGTTGAACTCATTTCCACCACTTTCTGTGTTGTTAGTTGTTTAATCTATTCTATAATTCTGTAAGATTGTACTATGTTTGTAGCGTCGCTGTCCTGTGAGAACTACATATCACTTTGCATGTATTCTGTTTTGTGAGTCAGTAATCCAACAGATTTTGAAGAGTTTATTTAGCCAATTAACTTGAGTTGCACAACTTGCGGAAAGCTGTGTAATGACACTGACATGCAGAAAAGGTGTGTTGTTTCAGTGTGAAAGTTCAGCTCAATGCAAACACCAAGCATTTCTAAAGGAATTCTGCTGTTTTTAAGATTTTATGCAATTTTTTTTTTTTTTTGTGCATTGTGTTTTTTCAGCCGACTACAAGGAGAGCTTCAACACCATCGGGAACATTGAGGAGATTTCCTATAACGCCATTTCCTTTACCTGGGACACCAACGAGGAAGCTAAAGTAAGATGATGAAAAATAAATGTTGACACACACGCAGCTTTAAAAGTCACGTTGAACATCCTCCAAACACAAACCTGCACGGGTGACGACTACTGTTTCCCTTTCAGCGTCCATGTGAAAACACATACCGGCTGTTCACAGGATCACTGCTGATCCACGGTTTCTATATAATGATGCAACTTCCTCGTCTTCAACTCTTAATATGAGCTTTGAACAAAATTATCACCTTTGGTTAAAAATAGACTGAGGCGAAGAGGGTTTGTAGTTTTTTGGGAAACCACAGTTAATACTTCAGGTGTTGACACCCCTTTGTCGCTGATCATCATCCACTTTGTTCACTGTGATCCTCCAAAACAGTCGTTGAAGTAAAATGAGGGTTAAATTGAAGATAAGAATGGCGTCATGCTGCGCCTCCTCCCCCATCAGGTTGCACAGAGGACGTGACGGAGGGGTGTTTGTGTGTTTGTCTGAGTTTCCTGCTCCTTGCTCATACTCTCTTGACTGGTCCAACCCTTTCCAGTACTAAAAAAAAACAGACTTGAAATTTGGTTTCAAGGGTTTTATACTTTACTGTAGAACACAGGTGTCAAACATACAGCCCGGGGGCCAAATCCCGGCCCGCGGGATGAATTGGCAAAGTGCAAGTTAGGGCATCAAACTCAAAAATAATATTGTAATGACCTATAAATAATGACAACACCATTTTTTTCTCTTTGATTTAGTGCAAAAAACATCAAATTATAAAAATATTTACATTAGCAAACTATCCTTAACAGTAAAATGTGAATAACCTGAACAAATATGAACAACCTGAAATGTCTAAAGGAAATTAAGTGTAATTTTAACAATATTTTGCCTGTTACTAAATGTTTTTTGTCTTTGTAGATCTCCTTTGTAATGCACATGTAGCCTATAAATGATAAGTCAAGGCATAATATTGATAAAATTGTACTTATATTTCTTAACAAATTTCAATTTTTTCATCTTATTCACATCCTTTTTGTTTGGATAGTTTGTAAATGTAAATATTGGCATAATTTAATGTTATTTTTTGCACCAAAAAAATTTGGAGTTGTCATTATTTATTGGCTATTATGCTAGTATTTTACTGGTCTGGCCCACTTCAGATTAAATTGGGCTGAATGTGGCCCCCTGAAGAAAATGAGTTTGACACCCCTGCTGTAGAAACAAACCAGCCTGCGAAATACAGAGCATTGTAGCAACAAATATGCAAATCAGCAGCATTAAAACAGTCTGACCTTTTTATGTACTCACAGGTTTAAATAAAGCATCAAGAGGTTGTTATGTTATTTTGCATTTCAAACAAAGGCCAATGCAGTGTAACATTTTCTATCATAAACTTATGACTCACCCAAATTATTCTGTCACCCCCCCCCCCCCCCATCAAAGCTGCACTGTGATCTGTTTTATAAAAGGAAATCAATATGTCAATACAATCAATATTTTTGCTCCTTTGTCGTCATGTGCCGTCCGTTACAAAACTTTCAATCGTCTTCTTCTCCAAAACTACAATTTCGATTGACTTCAAACTTGGTATACAGCTTCTTTATGATGGTCTCAGCAAAACTTAGTGAAATTATTTGGATCCGGATCTTATTCTGGATTTGGTGCAACTTTGAAAAATGTCCCCATTATAAGAGATAGGAAGTGGATCGATGCAATAACTCAGTAAATATAAATGATATTCAGTGTAAATTTCTACAGTCCAGCCCTGATGGGGAGATGACCAAAACATAATGTCCACATGCTGATCAGGATCTTCTTCTGGATCCGGGAACTTATGGAAAATTTAACATGGGCTCTTATGTGGAAAAAATTTCAATCGTCTTCTTCTCCAAAACTCCAGTTCTGATTGACTTCAAACTTGGTATACAGCTTCTGTATGATGATGTCAACACAAGGTATTGAAATTATTTCGATCCGGATCTGATTCTGGATTTGGTGCGACTTTGAAAAACTTTCCCATTATAACAAATAGGAAGTGGATTGATCCAATAAATCAGCAAGTATCAATGATATCAAGTTGGAATTTGAATTTTTTACAGATCTGATTGGAATATGACCAAAACATGGGCTATTTCTGTAATTTAATAAATACACATAACTGGATGATAATAAATGCCATCTGAATACATTTCCCAAAGCTTTTAATTTGGCCAGTAAACTACAGGGCCACTGGTCCTATTTTTCTGGTCACGTAGTCATGACAGAGGGGTGTTTGTGTGTTTCTCTGAGTTTCCTGCTCCTTGCTCATACTTTCTTGACTGGTCCAACCTGCCTGTCACCCCTATTGTGACGCTAAACCTGCTGCTACGTTGAGGTATTTCCACACACCTGACAGGACCAACAGACTTAAGGAATGAGGAAACTCAGCAGGGGGTGGAAATGAGAACCAGATTGGACAGTTCAAGGCTGAAATCCAGTCCGGTTATATATCTGTTGGCGATCCACCGTACATACGACTCATCTTTGGCTCTTTAGGCTACGCTGAAAACACAGTCACATGCACAGACATCATTTGAACGCACACACACAAACACACACCAGGATGTGGGTCTAACTGCCGCCTGACTCGAGGCCTGTGTCCATAGGATGTTCATCCGTGTGTGTGTTCAGTACTTCACTCTGTGTGTGTTTTTTGTGAGCACCGCCCCGCTGAGGTGGTTAAACCTCTCATCAGCAAGGTGTTAGATGACAGATAAAGATGTGTGTGTGTGAGCAGGTGTGTGTGGTTTGCCCCCAGCTATAGCACAAATAGACTTGTTGTATTTGTTGTATTTGCAAAGGGCAGCCCTCGCCTTATGTTTACCAGCTCTGGGGTATTTGCAGAAACGACCACAAAACGTATTTTTGATGACAATATTTTTTATTTATTTATTTATTTTTTTACTGCTGTCACTTATTTTGTTTCATGAGTTTATGTCTTATATATGATTTTTGTAACATTTCCCAAAGCTCTTGTCAATAAAAAGGTTTTGAAGCTAAAATAGGACACAAAAAGTACATTTCCTGTTAAATTTAAATGCAGTATATTTATTCAGTTCATGAGTGAACCACTGCAGACCCCATGATCTGTTAAGTGTTTTAGAAACACTCCGCTATGAGAGTGTGTGTGCTGTTGACACAATGGTTGCCTGTTTTCAGTACAAGCAGTAACAAGACAAAGGAGCATCTCTGCATGAGGAAAAAAAAAAAAAAAAAAAAGGATGTAATTACAAGAGTTGACCAATAGAGGGCAACACAGAACACTGAATGTAGTTTGAGGAATTAAGGATGCAGCAGATCTCAAAAACTTACTGGAACAACATTGAAAATTTGAAAAAGAAAAACAATGAATTAATCAGAACAATTAAATTGTATCATGAGTTTAAATTTAATGTGTTGATTTGTTATTTTCTTTTTGTTTGTCTTTTGTTTTTGTCTCTTCTTTCATAGTTCTGACCTAAAAATGTGTCGGGTGAATGTATATTTTTATTGAGTTTGTGTTAAAATTGTATGTTAAGAATTGTTAATAAAAGTTATAAAATTAAAAAAAAAACAGTTAAGGGTGCAGCAGAGCAGCTTGTACACTGATCCCAGAGTGACATATATATTTGGCTTTTTTTTATATTAAATAGTTGTCTTGATTGGAAACAGTGTCATGCAACTTTTTTTTTTTTTTTTTATCTGTTTTTGTGATTTTTTTTTTTTCTTTTTCATTCATTCATTTCATTTCTGGGTCTTAAGAGGGTAAAGTAATGACTGAAAGCATTTGTATCTTGATAAATAAGGAAATTCAGTTCTATTTAATGTCAAACAAAGCTTATGCTTGTCTCAGTCACCTCTGTCCCCTCATCTTCCCCTTTCATCCTCATCCTCTTTGTCTTTGTCTCTGCAGATCTTCGTCTCCGTCAACTGTCTGAGCACAGACTTCTCCTCTCAGAAGGGTGTGAAGGGCCTTCCTCTGAACCTGCAGATTGACACGTACAGCTACAACAATCGCAGCAACAAACCAATTCACCGCGCCTATTGCCAGATTAAAGTCTTCTGTGACAAAGGAGCTGAGAGGAAGATCCGAGATGAGGAGAGGAAACAGTCCCGTCGGAAAGGCAAAGTGACCGAACACAACCCCAGCTTGGCCTGTGAGTCCTTTTGAGAGAACTTTAACTTGTAATTTTTGCTCGCCACCCTGTGCTCTTTTACCTTTTTCTCACATGATTTGAGTATATTTTGTGTAGTGGTAAGATCTTCCCGCTTTTCATGAAGAATAACACACATTCTGATACATAAAATCAGTCAAATAGAAGTTACAAAATGGGCTTATTGACATATATATATATTTTAACTTGTCTTGTCCAGCATCATAACAGCAGAATGGTAGTCTGGCTGCCTTTTGGTGCTGAATAAATTTACTTTGCCAAGGGAAACTTCATAAAGTATATGAAACTCCCCTTGATATTCTACTGCAGTGATTTCCAACCTTTCTTGGTTTGTGACCCCATTTTAACATCACAAATTTGTGGCAACCCCAGACAGTCAAAACATTTTTTTTTTGTTAAAATTAATTTGTTTTTGATCATGTAATACACAGGTGTGAAACATGTGGCCCGGGGGCCAAATCCAGCCCACCAAAGTTTCCAACTGTGAGATGAATTTAAGAAAAATTGCAAAAATTACACTGAAGATATTAACAATCAGTAGTGTTAAAATCATTTAATTCAGGTTCCACATACAGACACATATAGTCCAATTAGATTTAAAGTGGGTCAGAACCAGTAAAATATTATCAGAATAACCTATAAATAATGACAACCCCACATGTTCTCTTTGTTTTTTTGATGTAAAAAAGTCAAATTACATGAAAATGTTTACATTACCAAACTACACTTTTACAAAAAACATGAATAACCTGAAGAAATATGAACAAACGGAAATGTCTTAAGAAAAGTAAATGCAATTTGACCAAGATTCTGCCTGTTACTAAATGTTTTTTGCGATTGTAATGCACACGTGTAAATGATAAACTGATAAACTGAGGTAGAATATTGGTCAAATTGCACTTGTTTTTCTTAAGGCATTTCAAGTTGTTTTAAGGAAACTTTGTAGATATAAACATTATCATAATATAATTTTACTTTTTTCACTGCTATTATTTTACTGGTCCGGCCCACTGCAGATCAAACTGGACTGAATGTGGAACTGAACTAAAATGAGTTTTACAGACCTGATGTAATAGTTTGTTATACTGTTGCAAATAAACATCAATTTCTAATGACTTTTAGGCTATATAATATATATAATGCAGCTTTTTAAATTTTTACTAGGAAAAGTGTGTGGTGTTTTAATTATAATGATATATATATATATTGAATTATTGAAACATATTTTTTTTAGTAGTAATTTTTTTTTTTTTTTCATCAATTACTATAAATTTCAGGCGACCCCATTTGAATTCCAGGCAACCCCATGTGGGGTCCTGACCCCAAGGTTGAAAAACACTGTTCTACTGTCTTTATTATGAGTTTTGTTGAACCATGTTTCGATTATTGATAATTTTTCTCTCCAGTTGTGGATGTCAAAGTCCCCATCCTCCAGAAACGTAACGATATGACCATTTTCAAGATGATGACTGACCTGGAGACCCAGCCAGTCCTTTTCATCCCTGACATCCACTTCTCCACCTACCAGCGACATGTGAGTGCCAGTAACAGACCACTAAGCACTGACTTTCACCTGCATGGTTGTATGGTTTTGTAATGCGTGGAATAGCATCTTGATTTTTGTTCCATTTATGTTCTGCTTGGAGCATCGTAGGTGGTCCGCGAACAGTTTGTTTTCCTGTTACCGCCCCCTCAACAGCTAGCCAGGTCGAAGTGACCCGCTTGCAGCTTGGCAGTAACACAGAGTTCTGTTTTTTTTAGAGCTCTGATACTGATACCGAGGCCCAGATACTGATGGCTGTGTTTCAAAGTGCTTACTCACAAGATGAATCATTTACCAGTGACTCAAAACAAACCATCACTCCAGAAGATTTTACCTCCACATAAACATGTTTGGCTGATCAAAGCAAAAGAAAGAAGTAGATTTAGAGACCGGGTTGGTTGGAGTTTTGTACATGATGTGTGGATGGTGCTGAAGAGCCTATGAGTCGATGCGTATGTGTGATTTGTCAGGTTTTTATCAGTGTTTCCAGCCCTCTGGACTCTGAGCTCTACCTCTGACAACCTGGATGAACACATCACATCGAGCTTACAGGAAGGATGACTTTGAGTTTTGTCTGAGGCCATTTTGTCTGCTTCTTCTGGTTGTGTGATTCTCCACATGATGATATTTTACCCCCATTGAGAAATCTGAATATTTGTAACCTCAGAGTGCCCCCTGCTGGTGAAGCCATGTACGCACCTCCTTGAACACAGGAAGTCAATGAAATTTCTCTCCAAGCCTCGCTAAGTTTACTTTGTTTGCTGCGAGGCTCAGAGAGGCAGGGCAGGTTATTTTTAGTGTGGTTGGTGACATTGAACCTGACTGAACCCTCTGAGGCCACCCTATCAGATTCTGATAAACCCTGGGTTCCCTCCGAGAATAGATTTCTATTCACAGCAACGCCTCAAATCAATACGTTTACTGACTAAAAGGTCCTGTAAAACATTAGCTTTCCAGTATGAAAAAAAAAAAACAGGCTTGAAATTTGGTGTCAAGGGTTTTATGCTTTACTGTAGAACCAAACCAGCCTGCAAAATACAGAGCATTGTGGCAACAGATATGCAAATCAGCAGCATTAAAACAGTCTGACCTTTTTATGTACTCAGAGGATTAAATAAATCATCAAGAGGCTTTTATGTTATTTTGCATTTCAAACAAAGACCAATGCAGTGCAACATTTTCTATCATAAACTTATGACTCACTCAAATTATTCTGTCACCCCCATCAAAGCTGCTCTGTGATCTGTTTTATAAAATGAAATCAGAATGTCAATACAATAAATATTTTGCTCATTTTTCTAGTCACGTAGCATAAAAGTAGTTGAACGATCCATTTGCAGCACAAAATTTAGTAGCAACTCATATTCTGTACACAGAGATTATTATCAGAAATGTCAGATAACGCATGCTGAGATACCGATCTGATGTTTTCCTATATGGGGTTGACTTTTCTCTCTTTCTCTCTGCAGCCTTTCTCAACAGAAGATGGAGAGGACAGGTGAGTTCATTGAAACCCCAAGTTCACACTTGATCTTTTCACACTTGATTTTTATAGTTTTGACCGAGACCACCTTTGGCTCCTTCCTAGTAAAAGCCATATGGAGATGCAGATGTTATTTCTAGGAAATGCCTGCGTGCACTCATGCACTTGTGTGTTTTATAGCCAATAAACTGGTTGTTAAGGACCTTTTAAGCAGTAATTTGTGTATCTGCATCCATTGCAGCTCAGGTATGAAGAGATTGCCCTTCAGTGACGATGACTTCGGCGCCCCTTCAAACAAGATGATCAGAGTGGATGAACCGAAGAAAGGTATGGCTCATGGGGAGGGGTGTGCTGGGGCTATGCTTAGACTGCTCACATGCTGATCAGGGCTATTGCACTGGTGCTTCTCTCTTGGGGCTAAATCGGCATGGAAAAGTGTTTGCACATGCACATGTGTGTTTGCTGTGGTTGGCCCCTGAACGCACCCACCTCTTCCTCCTCCCCCTCCTCACTCTCTAGGCCATGTGATTTTTCCAGGTCTTTCAAAACACATGCACGTGCCCGAGGCCCAACAAAATACCACTGGTCATTCCACAAACACACACAAATTGTGCCCTTTACCCTATTTCCTATTCATAGTCATTCTGCAGGCGTTCTCTATACTACACTATGTAATTACAGAACTTACATTTGTTTCTGATTCTCAAATATCCACTCTGCTTAAATAATTCTACATAGCCACATCTCAAACAGATCTAGAAAGACAACTTTGGTCAATTCAGCTTTTAAATGGGTTTTTCCAAGAAGGAAAATGACCAAACGAGTTACTCCTGAAACTAATTTATCTTGTAATGAAAAACAGCGCGACTGTTGTCTTCTGTAGAGTCGATTCCTGCAACAAGATGGTAAACAATGTCAGAGAATCTATTTAGAGCCTGATCTATTTTGAGAGGACTGACTCTAGTGAATGAGAGGCAGGCCTGTGTTGTTTATGTCTGACTTTGAAGCCACATATGTTCAGTGTGCTTTCGAGGTGTGCTTTGTCTGAACAGTTCCTTATGTTTGGATCGATGCATGTGTACGTCTGGCATCTGGGAATTATTTAATTAGAGTTATACTAAACACTAAACCCCCCCTCCCCTTTTTTTTTTAGCTGTAAACAGAATAACACACAGACTTAACTGTAGTGAAACGCACCAATGCTATTGATAATGCATATAAAAATGACAAATATGCAAAAATCTACAGTTTGTAGGTGAAAATAGCTCATCGTTACCTTTTCCATGATGAGGTAGAGACACAGTTTTATCTGTCCAGAGTCACTTGAGAACAGTGATTTTTGCACTGTAGGATTAAAACATCACTGTGGCTGCAGAATGTACTTTTTGTCCGTGAACTCTGGAAGTTTTAAGAGCACTTCAAGGCTTCAGTTTCCCGTGGGAACAAACTGAATGACAGTGAGAAAAAAGCAGTGGAAATATTCTAAATAGAGCATGCACATAAATGGATATTGATTTTACACTTTTCTCAGGTGGTAAAACCAGTACAAAAACTCCAACCAACCCTTTCAGAGCCTTGAATGCATCATGTCATTTTCCATGTGTCTCTGAATCACCTCCATCTCAACCTGTTCCTGACTTCTGAGCTGTTTTCAGAATCATGCAATAAGTGAACTTCGCCTCAGAATCAGTGTTGAAGTTACATTTCATCTGCAAATTTACAACTGGAAGTGTATGCTGCCGTTCTAATTTCATTGGAAACAAAAAATGTATGACGCAACATAAGTAGAAAAGAACCAACCTGACACAAGTTGATTTATTTTATTATATTTACCTTAATTTAACCAAGTAACTCAACTGAAAACCAGTTATCATTTACAATGAAGACCTGACAGATGAAAGACAATTTAAAATACAGGAAAAAGTTTTGTACAAAGTGGAGATGCAAGATATAATGAAAACATCAAAATGTACAATATATTCAAGACTGCTACAACACGAAGCAATTAGAGACATGTAAAATAATCATGGACTTTTGACTGAATTAAGTTTTTAACTGGGGAAAATAAGGAGGCTCAATTGAGTTTTAGCTTTGTTGCAATTGTCCAAAAAAAAAAAAAAAAATTACAAGCAAAGTAGAAGAAGAGAGCGTGAGAGGAGATCCAAAGATGTTAACACCTGTAACAATAGCTGTAACTTACATTTTAGCAGTTTTAAGCATTGAGCAGATGTACGCAGAGGTTTTAACCCTTTAACAACTGCAGTCTCTCTGGTGCTGCATTTTGCACTTCACACCATTCAAATTACTGTAACTCCTGAACCATTTGCGCTATAAACAAAATTCAAATGGCATCCGAAAGCTGAGATCCTGAGCTTTCCGACACTGTATAACACTTTATGGCAACAATGTGGGACTGTATTACAAGTAGAAAAGAACTATTTCAGAGACTTCCACACAGGCTAAAAAAGGCCTGGAAATAAAAAAATATGAAGCTATAATATGGATACTGAATGTTCAAGACCAAAAAGTATGTTTGAGCATATGTAAAATAGTTGAAAGTTTATTTCTACAATCTCAAAAAGTTTTATTATGGACATTTACAGTAGTTTCTGATAATAAATATGCTCAAAACTTCAAGTCTGCACTGCAAAAATCAAAATTTTACCAAGTGTATTTTTCTCATTTCTAGTCAAACTATTTCATCACACTTAAAATAAGACATAATCACCTAAAGAGTAACTTTTCAGTGACATATAAGAACTTATTTTTCTTAACTTATATTTTCTTAACTTATATTTTCAGATTTTTTTGCTTGAATTAAGCAAAAAAAATCTTGAATTAAGCAAAAAAACAAATCTGCCAATGGAACAAGTGAAAATTATCTTGGTAAGATTTCTTGAAATAAGATTTTCAAGATCTGTTGTCTAAAAATAAATTCTTATATCTCACTGAAAAGTTATTCTTTAGGTGATTATGTCTTATTTTAAGTGTGATGAGATATTTTGACTAGAAATGACAAAAATACACTTGGCAAGATTTTGATTTTTGTGGTGTGCTTTTTTTTTCTACTAAAATATTTTCACAGTTTTAAGCATTTATTATTTATAATAATGATAATTAATGGCTAGATATTGAAAGTGAAGTTCTTCCTGAAAACAAAGATGCAAAAGAATTGGCAAAAAAGACATTTGTGACACTTTTCTTGCAAAGAAAACATGAAGACACCTAGGGGACCTGTTATGATGGCAGTCTGAAAAAGTCTCTAGTGACAATGGTGTGAGATCATGCTTGTGTCCAGTTCATGAATATATGTCATCTTCTTCTTCCTCCACAGTGCTTCTGTATGTGCGTAAGGAGACAGAGGAGGTGTTTGATGCCGTCATGCTGAAGAATCCCACGCTGAAAGGCCTAATGGAAGCTGTAAGTTGTCCCTTATTATCTCATTTTATGTCCTGCTCGACATGCAGTTATCGCTGCACGTCTAAGAATACGCAGAAAGGTAAATGAGCTGTGAAAGGACACAGACCTGGCTTTACAGAGGCCCGAGGAGGGGGATGAATTATGAGGGAATGAATGAAAATTAAGGGGAGAGGGTGTGAGAGAGATGTCGGGGGAGGGTAAAACCAAAAAGATGTAGCCAAACAGGCTAATGAAGGGGAGTGACGGGAGGAAAGTTTGGAAAAAGAGGAGGCGGGGTTGAAAAAAAAAGGGGAAGTAGGGGGAAAAAGTGGTTAAATGTCAGAGATAAATGGACAAAAAGAATGAAGCAGGTGTGAGTGTAAAAGACAGAAGGATCACAGGGGTCAAATAGTAGCTGGCAAAAAGAAAAGCAGGTAAAATACTGTTGTTATAAGTTTGTATTTAGCGTGTGTGTTCTTATAAGGAGGCTTCGAGTCTTTTAACACTGATCTGTGTTTTTCAGATTTCAGAGAAGTATGATTTGGCTTTGGATAAGATCGGAAAGGTGTATAAGAAGTGCAAAAAAGGGTGAGTATTACCCCTTACAGCAGGGGTGTCAAACTCATTTTAGTTCAGGGGCCACATCCAGCCTAATATGATAAAAAGTGGGCCGGACCAGTACAATAATATAAACAACAGGATAAGAACTTTTGAGTGAAAAAAGTAAATTCTGTAAAATAAAAAATAGACTTAAATATGCTTAAATATCCTACAATACACGCAAAAATACACTTAAAATTCCGTAATTAAAATGTTTACACCTACAAATTGTACTTGAACATAACATGAACAAATATGAACAACCTGAAAATTCTTTAGTAAAATCAGTGCAATGTTAACAATATTACACAAATACACAAAATATTAAATAACAGGCAGAATATTATTAAAATTCCACATACTTCTCTTAAGACATTTCAGATATTCACTTGTTTTTGTAAAAGACTAGTCTGTAAATGTGAACATTTTTGAGTAATTTTACATTTTTACACTAAAACAAAGAGACAAATTTGCAGTTTTCATTATTTATAGTTTATTATGATTGTATTTTACTCTTCTGATCCACTTTACAATTAATTGACCAAAAATTATTTTAACATCCTTGATTGTTAATACTTTCAGTGTAATTTTTGTATTTCACAAATTCATCCCAGGGGCCGGATGGAACCCTTTGGCGGGCCGGGTTTGGCCCCCGGGCCGCATGTTTGACACCCCTGCCTTACAGGCTGAAACTTTGCAAATATTATTGTGAAATGATTACAGGAAGAAAAAAAAAAATTTAAAAAACAATAGAAGAACAGACAAACAAAAGCACAAATAAGTTTTCTTATTTTGTGGGGTCTCTTTTGTTTGTCTTCGTCCTTTTATTTTGGGATACTGTTATAATTCTATTAAAAAAAAACTCAATAAAGATTTAAGTTACAAAAAAAAAAAAAAAAAGAAAGAAAGAAAGAAATGATTACACGTAGACCAAAACATCAACTTTACTTATCCACCCTTCTACCTCGGTGTTTCTGGCCTTCATTGTCGAGGGTTTACCCAAATCATAATATGCAAATGAACCTGTTTCGTAATTATGTTTTTCCTTCAAAATGCAAATGAGGAGAGTGTCAGTCAAGCCTTTGTTATTTGTTCAGAGTCATAATTTGTCACATCTTTGTAACACGGAGATGAAACCCAGGACAATAGCACCTCCTCTCACAAAAACCACAAACTGAACATTCAGAAGTTTCTAGTTGATTTTTAGAAATGTGTGAGTAACAGTTAAAAATACGGTTGTGATGCATTAGGCAGCAGTTCACAAGAGACATCGTCATTATTTGGATGTTGAGAGTAAATTAAATTGTACAGTGATTACATTTGCATATTCAAAAGCCACAACAATTTCAGCACAGGAAAATAAATCTTGGGGACAAAATTACAAACACCTTTGATTAATCTCATAGTTTCTCTCTGTGTGTGCTCATTAAATTATTCAGTTTTCTATATTACAGCTAGAGGCAATATAATTTTAATATAAATATAATTTTATTAAGATAAAAATTCGTAAAAAAAATTAAATTATTTGTGAAAATGAGATGAAACTTTGTTACAGTCAGACTATTGACAACAATAAGCACATTTTCAAAAGTAACGAAGAACTGTAACGGTATTATTAAGTACTCATATCGGTACTCGGTATTGGCAAGTACAAATATAAGTACTTGTAATTGTACTCGGTCTGGAAAGAAGTGGTATCAGTGCATCTCTAAAAATATATAACACGACAAGACAAAAGCAACACACTTACATTTTCCAACAAGAAATGACTTAAAAGACATAGATGAAAATAGTGTAAAAGAGCTAGGTGTAATAAATGAAAACAACCTATAAGAAGCAACAAGAACAAGAAAAAAAACACAGGGTTAAAAGGATGTAACAAGATGAACGACATCAGATACAATGAGATGAAAACAGAGAAAATATTGCAATGCAAACGACATAAAAGACAAAATAAGAATGAAAATTATCTAAAAGACATTAATCGCCTTTCCATTGACCCTCAAATTGCGTGAATATAACTTATAAAATTTGCCTAAAGGAAAAACGACAATTTCGCCAAAACTCTTGTTTTTTGATGAAAAGTTTTTGCGCTGGCAAGTGGTAGTTTTTCAGGCGTAGCGAAATTAGTATGTCACGCAAAACTGCAGTGGAAAGATCTTTTTTTGCAACTAGTCATGTGATATAAAAATACAAATGCTGACAGATGTTACAACAAGCGAAGAGATTTAAAAGAAACAAGGTGCAATATGTGTGGACACACCAGGAAGCCGATTTTTTTTTTTTTTATTTAGTGCGAGATAGAGGGTAGTATATAATAATAATAATAATAATAATAATAATGATGATGATGATGATGATGATGATGATAATAATAATAATAATAGTGATAATAATAATGAATATATCTGTAAAACAATGGGATATTTATGTTTGTTGCCGTATTTATGGAATGACTTCTTGTGTTATCTCGCAATAATAAATAAACAAATCATCGCATTTGTTATTTAATGGAAAAACCGACATTACACACTTCTGTTTTTTTGATATTTTGTAAATATAGGTTAGGTTTTGCACAGATATCCAATAGAAAAGCCACTACTGATGCATGAAAATACACTATATTGCCAAAAGTATTCGCTCACCTGCCTTGACTCGCATATGAATTTAAGTGACATCCCATTCTTAATCCATAGGGTTTAATATGACATTGATTCACCCTTTGCAGCTATAACAGGTTCAACTCTTCTGGGAAGGCTTTCCACAAGGTTTAGGAGTGTGTTTATGGGAATTTTTGACCATTCCTCCAGAAGCGCATTAGTGAGATCACACACTGATGTTGGACAGAAGGCCTGGCTCTCAGTCTCTGCTGTAATTCACCCCAAAGGTGTTCTATGGGGTTGAGGTCAGGACTCTGTGCAGGCCAGTCCAGTTCATCCACACCAGACTCTGTCATCCATGTCTTTATGGACCTTGCTTTGTGCACTGGTGCACAGTCATGTTGGAAGAGGAAGGGGCCAGCTCCAAACTGTCCCCACAAAGTTGGGAGCATGGAATTGCCCAAAATCTCTTGCTTCAGCATACCAATAGATTTTGGACAATTCCATGCTCCCAACTTTGTGGGGACAGTTTGGAGCTGGCCCCTTCCTCTTCCAACATGACTGTGCACCAGTGCACAAAGCAAGGTCCCTAAAGACATGGATGACAGTCTGGTGTGGATGAACTGGACTGGCCTGCACAGAGTCCTGACCTCAACCCCATAGAACACCTTTGGGATGAATTAGAGCGGAGACTGAGAGCCAGACCTTCTGTCCAACATCAGTGTGTGACCTCACAAATGCGCTTCTGGAGGAATGGTCAAAAATTCCCATAAACACACTCCTAAACCTTGTGGACAGCCTTCCCAGAAGAGTTGAACCTGTTATAGCTGCAAAGGGTGAATCAATGTCATGTTAAACCCTATGAATTAAGAATGGGATGACACTTAAATTCATATGCGAGTCAAGGCAGGTGAGCGAATACTTTTGGCAATATAGTGTAGCTTAAAAGAAGCAGTAAAAATTCTTTAAAAGATGCAACAAAATTAAAAGTATGTAAAAGATGTAGCAAGACACGAGATGAAAATGATGTGACAATATGAACAATGTAAAAGACGCCACAAGACAAAATTGACGTAAAAGATGCAACAGCAAAAATGACTAGGGAGACAGTGATGCAATACATGAAAATAAAAAAGATACAGCAAAAATGACGTCAAATGATGAAACACAATGAAACCAATGTAAAAGATGCACCAACAACATTAACATATAACACACAACAAGACAAAAACAGCATGAAAGACAGTTATTTGTCATTTTACATTAAAAGATACAGATGTAATAAATGAAAATGACATAAAAGATGCAATGAGACAGAAGGGATGTAGACACAACAAGATGAAAATAATGTCAGCATAAAGATGCAACATAAATAATATAAAAGATGTAGCAATGAAAATGACACAACAAGATGAAAATGGTGCAACAATAAGAATAAAGTAAAAGATGCCACCAGACAAAACTGAGGTAAAACACACAACAATGACAATGACTCAGGAGATGGTAATGCAACAACATGAAACTGACATAAAAGATGCAGCAGCAACAATGACATAAAAGACATAACAAGCCAAAAACAGCATAAAAAAAAGTTGTTTTTAAGTCATTCATAAAACATACAAGGACATGAAAAATGCACAACATGATTAAAATAATATAAAAGAAAACATGAAAAATGCAACAAAACAAAAATGATGTGAAAGAAAAAATATGCTCAAAGGCATATAGTCCTGTAACATACAAAATATATGAGGAAAGCATCTAAAAAAAACTTGATAGGATTTCAGTAGTCACTTTCCAATGACCCTCAAATTGCACAAATATAACTTATGCATAAAAATTTGCCTAATGGAAAATTGACAATTTCGCTTTTTTTGATTAAAAGTTTTTGCACTTGCAAGAGATGGTTTTTCAGGGATTGTGAAATTTATATATCACACAAAACTGCAATGAAAAGACCTTTTTGCACAACTTAGAGGCACGTGAACAAAAAAACAAACAAACAGATATTTATGGATGAAGCGAAGAAGAGTTTTAAAACAAACGTGGCGTGGTATGTGTGGACACAAGGAAACCCAATCATTTGAATTTCGTACGGGATAGAGGGGTAATGAGCATTCTAGATTCAAAATAACAGATAGTGATGTTCATCTCCATGTTTATGGAAGGACTTCTTGTGATATCTCATGATGTTAATTAAACAAATCATCACATTTGTGATTTAATGGGAAAAACCGACATTACGAACTTCTGGGTTTTTTTTTTTTTTTATATTTAGTAAATATTGGTAATTTTTTGTGCATATGTCCAATGGAAAAGTGACTACTAACCAGTCAGTAATGGAATGATTCTAGAGCAGGGGTGTTGAACTCATTTTAGTTCAGGTGCCACATACAGCTATATTTGATCTGAAGTGGGACGAACTAGTAAAATAATAACATAATTATATATAAATAATGCCAACTCCAAACTTTTCTCTATGTTTTAGAGCGAAAAGAGTAAATTTACATTATGAAAAGGTTTACAAACTATCCTTTCAAAAGATGTGAATAACATAAACAAACTGAAAAAATAAGTGTAATTTTAACAATCTTCTGCTTCCGTTTATCATTTACACATGTACATTATAACTTGCAGATCACAGTGGATCTACAAACACACAAAACATTTAGAAACAGGCATAAGCTTGTTAAAATTGTACTTCTCTTAAGACATTTCAAGTTGTTCATATTTGTTCAGGTTTTTCACATTTTTTGTAAAATTATACTTTGTTTTAGTGTAAATACATGAAAATATTTACATTTGCAAAGACAAATATTTGGAGTTGTCATTATTTATATGTTATTATGATAGTATTCTACTGGTCTGACCCACTGGAGATTGAACTGGTCTGAATGTGGAACCTGAACTAAAAGGATTGTTAATATCTTAGTGTAATTTTTGTATTTCACAAATTCATCCCAAGGGCCGGACTGGACCCTTTGGAGGGCCGGATTTGACCCCCGGGCCGCATGTTTGACACCTGTGTTCTAGAGACACTTGTTTGTGTGATATCCATGCACTTTCGTGATTTTCATATGTTTTGAAAATGTTTCTGTTATTAAAACATAATTTACTGCGAATTATGCATTCATCCATTCATATATTTATTAAAATTAACTTTTCTACTACACACAACAGGTACAATCTCAACCAAAAAATTCAGTGAGCAAGTATAAAAGTGCATAAAGTCTTGGTAAAAAATAGCATTTTTGAAAAAGTCTAGAATTTTTATTTGGATTAAGAGGAAGAACCCTGTAGACCACAGATGTCAAACATGCGGCCCGGGGTCCAAATTCAAAGGGTCCAGTCTGGCCCTTGGGATCAATTTGTGAAATGCAGAAATTACACTAAGATATTAACAAACCTTTTAGTTCAGGTTCCACATTCAGACCAATTCAATCTCAAGTGGGCAGGATTCAGTAAAATACTATCATAATAACATATAAATAATGACAACTCCAAATTTTTCTCTTTGTAATGTAAATATTTTCATGTATTTACACTAAAACAAAGTATAATTTCTCAAAAATATGCATAACCTGAACAAATATGAGCAGCCTGAAATGTCTTAAGAGAAGTAAGTACAATTTTAACAATATTCTGTCTGTTATTAAATGTTTTG
This sequence comes from Sphaeramia orbicularis, assembly GCF_902148855.1. Classification (NCBI taxonomy): domain Eukaryota; kingdom Metazoa; phylum Chordata; class Actinopteri; order Kurtiformes; family Apogonidae; genus Sphaeramia; species Sphaeramia orbicularis. The sequence goes on along the minus strand of NC_043978.1, from coordinate 21,352,465 downwards.
TGTGTTTGTAGATCCACTGTGATCTAAAACTTATAATGTATGTGTGTAAATGATAAACTGAGGCAGAATATTGTTCAAATTACACTTGTTTTTTCAGTTTGTTCATGTTATTCACATCTTTTGAAAGGATAGTTTGTAGATGTAAACCTTTTCATAATATCAATTTACTTTATTTGCTCTAAAAAAGAGAAAAGTTTGGAGTTGACATTATTTATATATAATTATGTTATTATTCTACTGGTTCGGCCCACTTCAGATCAAATTTAGCTGAATGTGGCACCTGAACAAGAATGAGTTTGACACCCCTGCTGTAGACTGTTCTAGTATTAAGATCCCTTCATGGAAAGTGTATTTGAGGATGATGATGATGATGATGAAGTAACTCTTCTTTTTGTTCTGACTCAGGATTTTAGTGCACATGGACGACAACATCATCAGACACTACTCCAATGAAGATACCTTCCAGATCTCCATGGAGGAGATCGGCGGCATGTACAAACTGATCCTCACTGAAATCTGATGTGGACCTCATGAACCGGACTAAACGGAGTCATCAGGAGTAGTGGTTTACACGTCTATAGATCTGACTATTTAAAAAAAAACAAAAAAAAAAACAAGGAGGAATCAAAAACCAATAGCTCTTAAAGTTCACCAGTTATTAAAGTTTTACATTTGGAATATGTCTAAAATCTAAATTAACAAGGAGAAGGTATTTTTTGGTTGTTACGACACATCTATTTTGTATTCTGTGACAACTTTGCTCAAATATCTGGGCCCGCTTTTGTGTAACTTTTTAATTTGTGCAGAGCGTTTTCTTGCGCTGCTATACCTCATACTATGCAAGCAGCAAGGATTCTCCTCCATCTGAATCTTATGAGCCTTTCCCTTACTAAAGCCATAGCACTGATGATTGCAGTCTAAAAATAAATACAGCAAATTGTTGTTGCTTGGTTACTCTTAAGGAGGAAACTGGGCCCCGGCCGTTCAGTGTATTAATACTTAACAACATGGCAGTATTTAGCGTGTACATTATTTTCAGCATCGTACAATTAGGGCAGAACCTTGTAAATGTTCGTGTTACTGTTTAGCATTTAGGATACGTGTTATAAATTTTCCTCAGATCAATTAAACTAATGGACTCTTTAAGTATTAAATAGGACGTCAAACTCAGTAGCCATCCACTTTGTAGAGTAGTTGTCTGAATGTCGATGAAATAGGTCAGTGATTGTCCAGTACAGTCCATTGGGGCTGTTCTGGAAGTGCAATATGATGTTTAGATCAGGCACATTCAGAAAAAAACTCCTCTTTATTGCCATAATTACACTTTGTAATGAATATTATCACATAAGCAGATTTTGTAATGAAAATATTGTTGTATATATCCAAAAAAAAAAAGATCTCTGTGATCTCTTCTTTTATATCTCAGTGCTATTGTGTATATTTATTAAGAGAACGGATGTGGGTCATTGTTTTTTTTTTGTTACAGCATATATCTAAATTTCTATTATTCCTAATAATATAATGTTTTTCTCATGTTGTATTTTATATGAAGTTCCTCTAACATTATACAGTATGTCAAGGGTAACAAAGTTAACATGTTCATAATTGTTAAAGTGTTGTGTTCTTAATTCTTTTGATGCACAAAGTGCTGAATAAAAGCTCTGAGTAGCTGATGTGCTCTTGACTCGTACCCCTTGTCTGATTTTATTCATTTGGATTTTTATTTGGTTTGCATTGTTCAGTACAGCAGGTGTGATATTGGTTGAAGTGTCGGGAGACAGAAGTTGAGATGGTGCCAGTATTTTTTTGTGTTTGTCCACAGGAACAGATGTCTGGGCATCATCACTAACCCAGTGGAAAGGAAACAAGCCTGACAGGACGGAGAGGCCGCTCTGTTGGAAACCTGGACATGAATTCCTCCACCCTTTCACCCTTTGGTTTTTCTACACCTATCTGGCAGATTGCTGAAACCACAAACTGGCTCTTTGATTTTTCGTAATAAAGCCCCTCTGATGGAGCTGTCAGACAGATGGTAAGGCTGTTATTTTGGTCCAGTCCAAATAAATCAATAACTATCAAGAAAAAAATACATAGACCTGTTAGTCATCATGATGAGTGTCACATCCAATCTCCAAACCCACCTGTTCAAACTGGCATCGCTCTGATGGGTCACTGTGCACGACACTTGTTTTTAGGTTGATGTTTTCTTTTAATAATGTTTAATGTTATTTCAGGCTTTTATTCTCTGTAAGGTGACCTTGGGTGACTTGAAAGGTGCCGCCAAATAAAATGCATTATTACTCCACCCCTGAAGGGGAGGCAACGGGTATTGTTTTTGGTTTTGTTTGTTTGTTTGTTAACTCTTTAGCAGCAAAACTATTGGTTGAATTCATACTAAATTGGGCTTATCAATTGCCAGTGAGCCAGATTAGATGTGATTACATTTTGGGAAAAGTCGGTCAAAGTTTAAATTTTTTATGATTTTTTTTTTTTAATCTTTTTTTTTCCATTTACTTATAATGAGAGAAATTTCAAATGTTTATAAAAACATCAATTTTGTTTCAATTTACTTCAAACTTGGCACATATATAGAGGCAATTGATGTACTGACATTAGCACATGCATAGACATGATGACATCAGCTGGATCGATATCAAAATAAGCTACAATACGTGCGAGGGGCGGGGTTTGTTGTGCCTGGTACCACTTAATACATTATTAAATCAGAATTTTTTTTTTTTTGTTACAGTTAAGGTTTAAAGTCTGATTTCTAGCCCTGAAAGAAAATTGAAGGAATTAGAAGATTAATTGTGGGTTTCTGTTATTTATAAAAGATGTAAATTACCTTATAGATCAGGGGTGTCAAACTCATTTTAGTTCAGGGGCCACATTGAGCCCAGTTTAATCTCAAGTGGGCTGGACCAGTAAAATAATAACAGTGAAAAAAGTTATATTATGATCAGGTTTACATCTACAAAGTTTCCTTAAAAATCTGAATAACATAAACAACTCTAATTGTCTCAAGAAAATCAAGTGCAATTCTAACAATATTATGCCTCGGTTTATCAGTTTATCATTTACACGTGTGCATTACAATTGCACAAAACATTTAGTAACAGGCAGAATATTGGTAAAATTGCATTTACTTTTTTTACATTTCCGTGTGTTCATATTTGTTCAAGTTATTCACATTTTTGTAAAAGTATAGTTTGGTAATGTAAACATTTTCATGTAATTTTACTTTTTTACACCAAAAAAACAAAGAGAATTTGGGGTTGTCATTATTTATTGGTTGCTATGATAATATTTTACGGGTCTGACCCACTTGAAATCTAATTGGACTGTATGTGTCTGTATGTGGAACCTGAATTAAAATGATTTTGACTCCATTGATTGTTAATATCTTCAGTGTAGTTCTGCATTTCACACATTTCATCCTTTCATCCGGATTTGGCCCCCGGGCTGCATGTTTGACACCTGTGTTATAGATGAAACAAGACAATGAAACGAAATACATAAGATGAAAATGACAGAAAATATAAGGCAAAATGGCATTAAAGACATAAGAAAAAATGGTGTAATAGATGTAGCAAAGTGAAAATCGAAAACGAAAATTATGTGAAACACTTGAAAAACATAACATAAAAGATTTAACAGGAAAAAAATGACATAAAAAAACGTAAGAAGACAAAAATGACATAAAAGACATATTAATATGAAAATGACAATAGATGTAAAAAGACAAAAACTATATAAAATATATTAGAAGATGAAAACAGGATTTAAAGAACATTGGGACAAACTATAGATAAAGACTGATGATGGACTGGACCACGGTTCTGTTAATATATGCTTAGATTCACCCCCCAAAAAAATCTAAAAATGGATCAGAATCTCCTCCAAATTCACATAAACAAGCCTATTTCTGCTCTGAGTTGCTTAAAAACAGTGTCTTTCATCATGTGTTCGTAATCACCACCTTTAGATACAGAGTCGCCTACAGCCTACAGTCGTAGACAGACTCCGATAGCTGCACAGCCATAAAAAAATGACACGCTTGTGGAAATACAGAAGAGCCTGAAGGGTCATTTAGTTATATGTTAACCCAGAAGCCACGCCGGTGTTGCCACGCTGCACCGTTGCCCTGTTGCCCTTATGTACAGGCCATCTGGTTCACTCTGTGTCCAATACAGTCTCTGTCCTTTCACAGAAAACCAATGCAACAACTCACACATATGCTGTTGGGACGATTGAACAGCACTGAAGTGTAAAAATATGTCTGCAGTATAATGGACATATGTATATAATGTATAATGTATATATAATGTATAATGTCACTATGAATGTTCACACACTCGAGGTGCAGGAACTTTCTTTGGGTTCATGGACCGGACCTGGAATGGACTGACGTTTCACTTGACAATAAGATGGGGTCTCAGGTACACCCCCCCACCCACTCTGGAAAATTTTTAGTATCATACATTTCACTTCCTGCATTCTGGTGCATTTTAAACATCCATTTGTGGCTTTTTGCACCACTTTAAGGTGGAGCTATCTCATGAAAATACAAAATTCAGCCACTAGGAGACAATTCACAATGTAATACAATATCATAGCTTAAAGGCATTTTATTTAATCTCCTGCAGATCACATTTTCTCACTTTTCTTCTTTTACTCCTCTGTCCTCCTTTGTGTGTTTTGTTTGGGGAAGTAAACTCTTTAAATGTGCCTTAGGTGCTAATTTGATTAATTTTAATTAATCAATGAAACCTTTGTGCTGTTCATAGAACATAGTGTCTGAACTTTTTGGTTATCTTTGAAATTTTCTGGAAAGTCAGAACATATGACATGTCTGGGATGATTTCACTGAAGTTGTCTAAAAGCTGGAATGTTGTATATACTCATATTAATCACAAAACCACTTTAAAAAGACAGGAGTGTAGAAAAAGAAGTGAATTTATTCTGTTCATTCAGTCATTCTCTTGTGCATAATAATAACACTACTACTACTACTACTACTACTACTACTACCACTACTACTACTACCTCTACTACCTCTACTACCTATACTACTACTACTACCTATACTACAACTACTACTACTACACTACTACCTACTACCTATACTACTACTACTACTACTACTACTACTACTACTACTACTATTACTACTACTACTACTACTACTACTATTACTACTACTACTACTACTACTACTATTACTACTACTACTACTACCTCTACTACCTCTACTACTACTACCTATACTACTACTACTACTACTACTACTACCTCTACTACCTATACTACTACTACTACCTATACTACAACTACTACTACTACACTACTACCTACTACCTATACTACTACTACTACTACTATTACTACTACTACTACTACTACTACTATTACTACTACTACTACTACTACTACTACTACTACTATTACTACTACTACTACTACTACTACTACTACTATTACTACTACTACTACTACTACTACTATTACTACTACTACTACTACCTCTACTACCTCTACTACTACTACCTATACTACTACGACGACTACTACTACTACTATTACTACTACTACTACTACTACTACTACTATTACTACTACTGCTACTGCGACTACTACTACTACTGCTACTACTATCTCTACTACTACTACTACTACTACTACCTCTACTACCTATTCTACTACTACTATTACTACTACTACTACTACTGCTACTACCATCTCTACTACTACTACTACTACTACTACTACCTCTACTACCTATACTACTACTACTACTACCTCTACTACCTCTACTACTACAACTGCTACTACTATCTCTGCTACTACCACTACTACTACTACTACCTCTACTACCTCTACTACTACTACTGCTACTACTATCTCTACTACTACTACTACTACTACTACTACTACTACTACCTCTACTACCTATACTACTACTACTGCTACTACTATCTCTACTACTACTACTACTACTACTACTACCTCTACTACCTACAGGGTGAGGAAGCAAAATTTACAATAAACATTTAGTTGTTTTTTCTCAGCAGGCACTACGTCAATTGTTTTGAAACCAAACATATATTGATGTCATAATCATACCTAACACTATTATCCATACCTTTTCAGAAACTTTTGCCCATATGAGTAATCAGGAAAGCAAACGTCAAAGAGTGTGTGATGTGCTGAATGCACTCGTCACACCAAAGGAGATTTCAAAAATAGTTGGAGTGTCCATAAAGACTGTTTATAATGTAAAGAAGAGAATGACTATGAGCAAAACTATTACGAGAAAGTCTGGAAGATACTATTAAAGAAGAATGGGAGAAGGTGTCACCCGAATATTTGAGGAACACTTGCACAAGTTTCAAGAAGTGTGTGAAGGAAGTTACTGAGAAAGAAGGAGGACACATAGAATAAAAACATTTTCTATTATGTAAATTTTCTTGTGGCAAATAAATTCTCATGACTTTCAATAAACTAACTTGTCATACACTGTCTTTCAATCCCTGCCTCAAAATATTGTAAATTTTGCTTATACTACTACTACTGCTACTACTATCTCTACTACTACTACTACTACTACTATCTCTACTACTACTACTACTGCTACCACTATCTCTACTACTACTACTTCTATGACTACTACTACTACTACTACTACTACTACTACCTCTACTACTACTACTACTACTACTACTACTACTACTACTACTACTACTACCACTACTACTGCTGCTACTACTGCTGCTACTACTACTACTACTACTACTACTACTACTACTACTACTACTGCTACTGCTACTACCACTGCTACTATCACTACTACTACTACTACAACAACTGCTGCTGCTACTACTACTGCTACTACTACTACTACCACTACTACTACTACTACTACTACTGCTACTATCACTACTACTACTACTACTACTGCTGCAACTACTGCTATTATCACTACTACTACTGCTGCTGCTGCTACTACTCAGAGTGCCTTAAAGTCATCTGCTTGTTGAAGGCTTTTATTAGGGGGACAAATTGACTTTAAATGCTCACCTATAGGACTAAAGGATCAAACTACCAACCTTCCAGTTCTGCTGTTCCTTCACGGCCACTGGTTTTATTTTCTGCTGAAAAATAGACACAGACAGTTTAGACCTCCAAATGTAAAGGCCTTCATTACAGCCCAGTGAGTCATATATAGATGCAAATGTCGGACAGTACTAGTGATTACCACTCAACCTCAGATGAAGCTGATGAATCATTACAACTGCCAGTAAATGAAGTAATGGTGCTTATTTTTGCAAAGTATAGACCTGTTCACACAGAGCTGGGAAACACCTGACAACAAAATGAATGAAAATAAGCAAGAAAATGAATTACTGGGAATGAAAAAAAAAAAACAATTATCAAGAAACTGAGCAATAACAAACAATAAGATTACAAAATGGTCAGTGATATGAACAACAATGACCTATAATGGACAAAAAAAGAAGAATTTTGTTAAGAAAATAAGCAAAAATGATCAGAAATAAATAAAATAATCCAAATGATCAACAATGAAGAAAAATTAACAAAATAATCACGAAAAAGAATAAAAATTAACATAATAATCAATATAATGAACAAAACAATCTTGAAAAAGAGCAAAAAATGAACATAATAATCAACATGATCAACAAAATAAAGAAAAAAAACCAAAATAATCAACATACAAACTAATCATGAAAAAGAGCAAAAATGAACAAAATAATCAACACAATGATGAGGATAATCACGAAAAAGAGCAAAAATTAATATAATAATCAACAAAATAAAAATGAAAAAAGAAAATAATCAACATACAAAATAATCTTGAAAAAGAGCAAAAATGAACAAAATAATCAACACAATGAACAAAACAGTCACAAAAAAAGAACAAAATAATCACGAAAAAGAGCAAAAAATTAGCAAAATAATCAACACAATGAACAGGATAATCATGAAAAAGAGCAAAAATGAACATAATAATCAACATAATGAACAAAATAATCAAGAAAAAAGAACAAAATAATCAACATAATGAGCATAATAATCATGAAAAAGAACAAAAATGACCAAAACAATCAACATAATGAGCAAAATAATCACGAAAAAGAACAAAAATGGCCAAAATAATCAACATAATGAACAAAATGAACAGAACAACTGACAAAATGAACAGTAATGAACTAGAAATGCAGACTTCTTGGTCATGATGGTTAAACTATTGCCTTAGAAAGTCTCATGTTTATTCAGTTCAGACAGTTTATTCAATCCAAGCAGATGAGTCATATTTAACCTCAGATCTCCACATGTCTGAGTGGGACAGTTTAGGCTACAGTTTAGACTCTGCCCCGTCCAAATGTACACTGTAAGTCTGCCGTTCACTTCCCCGTGGGCCACTCTCAGACCAAACTGCAAGTGACCTACTTCCATACATACTGTTCAAACATCCCAAGTGCAGCAGTTGGTTCGTGAAAACTAAACACGTTCCTCAGTGAGTGCTGTAATCCTTCTCGAGTTACCTTTTGTGATATGTGCTGCTGCATATCTGGTATCGACTGCAGACAGATAAACATTTGCACATGCACTTCAGTGATAATGCCTCCTTCAAAGCTCAGATGGAAACGTTAGATGTTTTCTTAGAAACACCAACTGAACAAAATCTATGACTGTGCTCTTGAGCATTTTCCCCCCTCCATTTGCCTTCATAGCCTTTTTAGAAGTCAGATGTCAAGATAGAAAAAAAGAGTTAACACGTGTACTAGTGTGTTGAGCAGTGATTCATACCATGTTTTTACAGAACTACAGCTGAGGATGTTCACTCACCATGAATGAAATGTCTTCGTTGTGCTTACGTTTATAGTTACTGAAAATAGCCCTTAATCATCTCAGTCAAGTCTCAGGGATGAAAATACCCACATGTACTGCACCAGCATAGTTACCTCCGCCAAGGAGGTTATGTTTTTGCCAGGGTTTGTTTGTTTGTTTGTCTGTTTGTTTGTTTGTCTGTCCGTTACTGTGCAACATAACTCAAAAAGTTATGGACAGATTTTGATGAAATTTTCAGGGTTTGTTGGAAATGGGATAAGGAAGAAATGATTAAATTTTGGTGGTGATCGGGGGTGGGGGGGCCCACGGGGGGGCCACTGATCAGCCTTGGCGGAGGTCTGCGCTCTCCAAGTGCTTCTAGTTACATCAGGTTTTTCAGACTGTTTAACACCAGAAATGCCAACAAGTCAGATTTACCTGCAGCTGTTTTTCCATTTATTCATTAATATGTTGTAAAAAAAACAGTCCCCCTGGATTTGACTTTTTCCAAAATTATCATTTGTTTCACTCATTTCTTGTGAATATAGGCAAGACAAATCCACACACCTCATGGATTTTTAAGTGTTTATTAATTAATTAATTTTTTTTTGCATTTATGTGTGCATGATATGAAAGATATGTCAAGTCTTTTCTTTTTTTTTAACAGTTTACGGCAGAGAAGAGGAAAAGATTTCTAAACTAGAAGCACTCAGAGAGCGCAGACCTCCGCCAAGGCTGATCAGTGGCCCCCCCCCGTGGGCCCCCCCCACCCCCGATCACCACCAAAATGTAATCATTTCTTCCTTATCCCATTTCCAACAAACCCTGAAAATTTCATCAAAATCTGTCCATAACTTTTTGAGTTATGTTGCACACTAACGGACAGACAAACAAACAGACAGACAAACAAACCCTGGCAAAAACCTAACCTCCTTGGCGGAGGTAACAACTCAAACATGCAAAGATTTCCCTCTAGTAGCCATTTTCAGTATCATTTTAAACTGATTTATACTTTTGGACATACAAGGAAGATTGTGTTCATAATACATACATTAATTGGTATTTGGTATTTTTAGGTAATATATAAATAAAGCATATTCTGACGGTACTAATAGTTACATCAGTTTCAAGCTGTTTAACACCAGAAACGCCAACAAGTCAGATTTACCTGCAGCTGTTTTTCCATTTATGCATTAACATGTTGTAAAAAAGTCCCCCTGATTTTGACTTTTTCCAAAACTGTCATGTGTTTCACTCATTTTTTGTGAATATAGACAACAAATCCACACACCTCATAGATTTTCAAAGTGTTTATTAAAATTTTTTCACATTTATTTGTGCATGATCTGAAAGTACGGAAAAGGATTAGGGCCATTGAAAAAAAATAAATATTGGACCTAATTTTTTTTTTTTTTTTTTTCAGTGGCCCTAATCCTCTTCTGTATGAAAGACATGTCATTTTCTTTTTTTTAACAGTTTACAGCAGAGAAGAGGAAAAGATTTCTAAACAACTCAAACATGCAAAGACTTCCCTCTAGTAGCCATTTTCAGTACCATTTTAAACTGATTTATACTTTTGGACATACAATGAAGACTGTGTTCATAAAACATACATTAATTGGGATTTGACATTTTTAGGTAATATATAAATATAGCAAATTCTGACAGTTCATACCCAGGAATATGGCGCCCCAGAATCATTATAAGCTGGTATAACATTTCCATTTTACTGGAAATTAATCTACAGTTGCAGAAGAAATTATTAGACCATCAAAAGTCATCAAAAACAATGGTTACGCAATGAAGTACTAACTCTTGTGTGTATAATGTGACTAAAACACACACAAAAGAAAACATGGAATGCCTAAAAGCACTGTTTTTGTCAGTACAGTGCCATAGTTACCGATGTAAGAACTGAAGTGATTTTGGTTATTATCAAGAAAACATGGAAAATGTCCAGATATCAGCTCTGAAATTAAACTTGTGAGCTATTTCTGTTGTTATTATTATATTTGTCCCAACAAATGTACCTTTAGTTGTACCAGGCATTAAAATGAACAAGAAATTGAAGAAAACAAGGGTGGTCTAATTTATTTTGTTTATTCGGATCTAGCATACACTGTCAATTAGAACATTATTGTAAATCAAAATGAACAAAAGCATGAAATCAACAAAATAACAAAAAATAATTGTTAAGTTTCCCCCAACAAACAAACCAACAACTCATGGACAGGGGTCGCAAATTGGGAAAGGAACAAAAAGAAAGCACATAAAAACCATGAATGGGGCTAAAACCAACAAAGGGCCCTTTTAGGGGTTCTAAAAGGAGACTGAAAATACAATTTGCAGTCACCCACTGAGTCTATCATGGAGATTAGATAAAAACAAGTGGGCCATAAACAGTATTTAAAATGGGAGTCACTAGTCAGGATGGGGGGTGGGGCACAAGGGTGGAAAAGGGGCCAAGTGAAATTCTCAGAACTGCTTCATAAACTTGGGGAAATGGCAGAAAGCTGAGTGGGGATGTTGACGCTTCAACAGCCCACAGCCCACTGAGGTGCACAAGAAAAGATACAGAGCATTTTTTCCAGAGTCAAAAGTATGTTCCTCAAAAAGAGTAAATTTGGCTCTATATTGAGTAAATTTGGCTATATTATGAGTTTAGAGAGCCCTACCAAAAGAGTAACTTTTACTCTTTTTAGAGAGGGACCAAATGTTATCAGAGCAGAGTAAATTTTTCTTCAATTTGAGTAAATTTTACACAAGCAAATTTCCTGTGTGGGGAGCTCAATCTCCTTTTAAAGACTTTCTACTGACGAATTACAGCCAGGTGAGGAGAAACATGGCAGGTACACCTAATAACCACTAACAACCCATGGCCAAGATCCTTATCATGAAAGAAAACCACTGTGGGGAGGGAGGGAGGGGGGGGGGGGTCTATGCATGTAACAATAATGAAGAAATGAAGAAAAACAATAATTATGACAAACTAAGCAACAATAGGATAATGAACAAAATCATCAAAACCAACAAAAATTAACAAAATATTCATGAGAATTAATGAAAATGAAAACAAAATGAAGAAAGTAATCAACAAAATTAATGCAAATAATCAATAAAATGGATAATCGTGAACAAAAAAAATACAGAAAATAATCAAGAAACTGAAAAATGACCAATAGAATCACAAAATAGTCAGAAATGAATAGACTAAATAGACAAAAATAAACAGAATAGACATAACATACTTAGAATGAACAAAAATGAATTTGTTTTTAAGAAAATAAGCAAAAATGATCAAAAGTGAAGAAAGTAATCAACAAAATGAGTAAAAAATAGTCAACATGTTGAACAAAATTATTGACATAATGAACAAAAATGAACATAATGAACACAATTAATACAAAAAAATCAAGAAATAGAACAAAAATAAATAACATAATCAACGTTACAAACAAAATTAACAATAATGAACAACGAATGAAGAATGTATTCAAGAAAATAGGCAAACATCATCAAAAATGAAGAAAACACTCAATAAAATGAACAACGAGGAAAAAATTAAGAAATCAACAAACTGAGTAAAAATAGAAATTAAATGCAGAAGACAATAAACTAAAGGTGTGACGCATAAAAGAGGTAACACATTTTGGGTCCTGATCCTAATTATCAAGAGTCTGAATAAAAACAACCAAAACAATTACAAAAGAGTCAGTTATATGAACAAAAAAGAACTATAATGGACAAAAAAAGAAGAATTTTTTGTAAGAAAATAAGCAAAAATGATCAGAAGTGAAGAAAACAATCCAAATTATCGACACTGAAGAAAAATAAACACAAAAAAGAATCAAAGTTAATATAATAATCAACATAATGAATAAAATAATTGTGGAAAAAGAGCAAAAATGAACACAATAATCAACATGATGAACAAAATAATCAAGAAAAAAGAACAAAATACATCATCTAAAATGAAGAAAACAATCAATAAAATGAACAATGAGGAAAAAATTAAGAAATTAACAAACTGAGTAAAAATAAAAATTAAATGCAGAAGACAATAAACTAAAGGTGTGACCCATAAAAGAGGTAACACATTTTGGGTCTTGATCCTAAGGTTAGGCAGACTTGCTCTGCTCAGAGGCAGACTTAAACACACCTGTACACCTATAGATGATGTTCATTATGCTACTCAACAATGATTCTTTTTTTTTTTTTTTTAATTTAGAACAAAAGAAACAAAGAATTGCATCACAGACAAGATGCAGTCACACAGTCAGATCTTACTGGAAGTGCATTAATTAAACATAACAGATTTGTGAGGCTTATGCATCATCATTAGGCTCCACACATGCTCAGACCGTCTCCAGGAAACCTCCTCCAGGGAGCCCTCAAACCTGCCTCTTGTTCCTCATGTTGCCAGGACAACAGACAGCCAGCTAGCAACACACAAGTCAGTGTCTCTTAGCAACAGATTGGCTTTAGAATCCTATCTGGACCAATCAGGAGCCACGCTCTTAGAGGGATCCCTGTTGTTGCTCTGTGCTTATAGTGTAGGAGGAGAGAGGGCGGGGCTTTGTGTTGTGTTGTTCACAAAGCATCCTTCACTGCAGGTTGGACTTTGAGACACTGCTCTGCACACACAAATACATTACACACAAGACAGCTGGGAAATAACAATAAACAGCAACGCATTTCAGTTAGAACCAAGTGAACATGGAAGAACGCTACAATTCTGGGTGTCATTTTTATACATATTGGACAAAATCTATCAATTTAGGTAATAACATGATAAAAAAATAATCATTCCTCTGCCATACAAAGTGGTTGTTTACAAGTGCCAAATCATTCAAACACTGTGAAAAATATTTTAACCTTTTAAAGCATAGTGTTCTATAATAATATATCAATAATCAATCCATACTGGAAGTTTGTGAATTATTATATAGCACTGTTAGACCAAAACTGCTAAGTGTATTATCTGAATTATTCATAATTTTGCTTTATGAATATCACAGTATCAGGTAATAATTAATATCACAAGTGACACCTATATAAACCCTCATAACAGTTACATTTCCAACCAAAGTAGTTTGTTTTCCTATATCAGTTATCTGTTTTTATGTAAAAAATAAAAAATAAATAAATAAATAAAAAAATAAAAAACTCAACTTGTTTTTCTCAGTTGTGTGTCTGATTTAATTTACTAAAATTAGAAATTCCACTTGGAAATAAATAAATAAAATAAACAACTTTCTACTACTTCATGTTTGAAAGGGTTCAGCAATAACACATTCAACCTTGGAGGCCCCTTAAATAGGCTGTGTTTACTAAAGGTTGAGGAAAAAATGGCCAATTCTAGAATGAAAGGGACTTATTGTGAAAGGCTTTACATTTCCTGACCTTGACGTCCTTCACTGATGGTTTAAGAGGCAGATGCGATACACTAACAGCAGCATGTAGATGTTTACATCGTGTGTTGGTTCTACGATGAAATCTTGCATCTTAAAAGAACTAATCTAAGCAATGCACATGACTTTTCTTTTACCAATACTACTGAGATACTATTGATTTATGATTCATTCAGAGGCAGCTCACGTGTCTGTTTCAGCTAAATATAGATGGATTAACATGTAAGCAAAAGGCAGAGGCAGAACTGTAAACATGAAAGTCACAAAACTGTATTCAATGAATTCCCATTTTAGGCTGAAACTTTCATTGAAATACCTCATCATACATTTAGATTCTCCTCTTCATTTCTCACAAACAGAATAACTGCAGCCATGACTCGAGTTATAACCACATCCTATAAAAATCAAGTCAGTATCAGTCATAAAATAGAATAAAAAATAAAAAAAAAACAGTTAAGTTCAACTAAACATATTATTCCCTCGCAGTTACATGTATTTTATTGGTCTACTCTTTCAATCATTATTATTATTAGAGGTTTTATTCTTTATTGACTTTAATGGTTGCTTGTTTTGTTTTTTCTGCAACTTATACTTAAAACATCCTCCTATTCAACTGAAGTTTTACTTACTTGCTTCTTAATTTAAATGAATTCATTTCATTTAGTATTTTTTCACATATATTATCATTGTGCTACACCTAAAAAGTTTATTTTTACATTTAAACACTGGTAACTGTTCACAAAATCATCCAAAACTAAGTAAAACAAAATTTTACCTGAAAGTTTAAGAATATTTCCAGATCTGAGGAATCGAAAATAATCTGACTAAATCTCATAATTTTATTTATTTTTTGTACTTTTCTTTCTCTTGCACTGGTGTGTTGTATGTGGCTGCTGTCAACTGTGAAATTTCCCCATGGTGGGATCAATACAGTCTTATCTTATCTTATCTTATCTTATCTTATCTTATCTTATCTTATCTTATTACTTGCAGTTATATTCTCCTTTCCATTTTCTCTTTTTAAAAATAATTTCCTGGATCGGTGTTTGATATTTTGATTCACAATAATATTTTTTGGAGTAAAGATAATTCTCCACGTGGAAGTATCCCTCCTGTCGCTGACTGCAGCTGCCTGTCAGAGCTCAGGGGCACTGGTGAGATATAACCTATGGGTGGTATATTTAACCCTGCTGAGGCGACTCCCCTTTCTGGGTCCCATCCTGGAGTTCCTGAGCCAGGGGAGTGTGCTGGACGGGGGAGGTATGTATTTGGAGGCCCAGATAGGGCCAGCATAACCTTTCCTCCAGATTCTCTAACTAAGTTGAAGCAGACTGCCCCACTTATATCACAAACAGGCAGCTGTACTTAGGCCTGGGCTGCCTGTCATGCCTGCGTGCTAACCAGTTTTCCCCGTAACTCCTCCTTTTTCCCCTCTCCTCCTGGTTTAACTGCTGGCATCGAGGCTGCACTGCAACAGCTCCAAGCCCTCATTGCTCCCTGAGGTCATACTTATGTGAGTCATACCGAGACATGGCCTTCGCTAGCAGCCAGGCGCTGCCAGGTCTGGGCCCACACACCTGCTACACTCCCTCCTGCTGCAGGCCAACTGAAAACAAACTGCAATTTAAGTGTTAGACAAGGTAAAGAGTAGTCATATAAGGTCTCTAAACAGTAATATTGATATTTGGTGTGCAATTATTTTTGTTTTCTTAATTATAATGTGTAAGTCATCATGCACGAAAGCTTCCCAAAGTTCGTTGGAACTTCTGTCACATTTTCCTTTGTCCAATGCAGATGGTGATGTAACAGCATATGTAGGTCAAGACTCAATACAGTCCTCTGTACTGTACATGCGGGAATGACCCCTTGAAAATTAATGTTAAAAAGGCCATAGGAAAAAGCAACACAGTGTGCAATATATTTATACTTGCTGGAAGAAATTTAAACAATATAATTCTTATCGGCATAGCAAAGCATCATATTCTGAAGTCTGAACAAAGACAAAAGGTCAGTGTAGAGTTCAGAGGCATGAAAAAAAGTAATGCATTTTGCATCTTAATTTGTGTGCAGATGAAACAATAAATAAAAATTGTATTAGAATGTTGCCTGCTTATATATTAATTGGGTTATGAGGTTGGCTCCACCCTAGAACTACTTAAAAAGTGGTTACACCCAAAGACAAAACAAGCGTCAGAGAGGCCTACAGATCTGTTTGTAGGTCAGACTCAGTTATTTATATATTTGTTATATACATAGTTCACAGACATCCATGCATTTAGATCACTAATTTACTGCAAAACCACAAAAATTAGATGACATTTGCTTTTAATCGAATGATTGTAAATTTGTAAACATATAGCATAAAGGAATTAAGGATTTTATTTATTTATCTGTTTTAATATTATGGCTTCAAGTTAATGTTGTATAGCATCGGTAAAAAAAAAAAAAAAAAAAAAAAAAAAAAAAAAAAAAGGTGTGTAAATAGCTCTAAAAAACAAGTCAGTTTCTTCTGGCGCCTGTGTTGCATTCAGTGTTGGAGGAAACTTCCGCATAGGTGAGTTTTGTTACGTTATTGGCACGTTTAGGTGAATACTTAGACGTTTATAAGCATGCATATCAGTGTTAATGACAAATATGTCTGATGAGATAAAATTTTTTACTCGTTTGGGACGGTGGGTTTAATGTCATTTGAGATCCTCCAGATGTTTAGGCTAACACGTCGTGTATTTATTCATCGGAAATAAGACTACAGTTCAGAGTTTCAACTGAAATCATTGCTAGTCGAGGTTATTTGTTTGGTGTCTGTGGGAGCATGCTGCTTGTAAACACAAACAACGTCGCATTGTCCTGGATTCCGTGAACGCAGCGTAGACCGGATCGACCTTTCGCCTAGTTTAGCGGACGCCGGTTCATCGGGTTTACCCTGACACTGCTGACTCTCCAGGCCACACCCACTACCAGCCACGCACCCTATTTCCTCCAACCGACATGCTTGCACGCACTGTTCACGCGGTCTCTGCTCTCCCATTGGCCCCCGCTCAGCCCACACTCGATTGTGATTGGCTGAGTGTTGCCACCCGCCGGTGCGTGTTGTGAGTTTTGTTTTTCTTTTTTTTTCTCCTTCCCATGTTTTACACACACAGCTGAGGGAAAGGGGAGCCAGTCAGAGAAAAAAACGACCTCAACCCTACCCGAGTACAGGCAGCAGCACTGGCAACCGCCGTCTCTTTGTTCTGTACTGGCTTTGACAACAAAAAAGTGACATTTATTTAATTTGTTTCGTCATGCCAGCGCGAAAATTTACTGATATGGACTCGCAAGGGGTAAGAACGTTTTTCAACAATTGTTTTAGTGTTATCGCTGCCTTTGTCTTGTGTTTTCCCGTCTGTTAAGTGTCAGTCAGTTGTTTACTCACTGATGTGGTGGTTTTGTACTCCAACTTCAATCAGAATCAGTTAAATATAATCTGTACGTCGCTTATTAGTATTATGTTTCATCAGTAATACTTTTGTCATCCGAGTGGTTCCGTATTAACACTATTGAATTAAATAGAAAAACACATTAGCTTTTGACTCACACTTATTTGCACTTTCAGTTTATGATCAGCATTATTTTTAAGTATGACAGTTGAAATATTTTATTAAGCTTAATACGAAAGCCTTTCAGTTTCGATTTATAATTACGTTTGTATTAATACGGATGATGGGTTCACTGTTAATATGTATAACAAAGTTGTGGGGTTATAAGCCTACTTCCTGATGCAAACCCGCTTTATGGGGATTTCACATGGCTCATCTCAGCAGCACGTCACTGTTTGGTCTATATTTGGCAATGGGAGGTGTCCTGGCTCTGAGCCCAAGGCAGTGAGTGCATGTTGGACTGGGGTGTAGTCACCACCGACACCCCCTCTCTCCTTCCTGGCAGCATCATGCAGTTCAGTCCGGAACTGAGAACACAAGAGCAGTGACTGGGCAGATGATAACTGAAAGGAATATTTACAAAATGCACTAAGTTTTGTCTAATGCCTACTTCCCTCATGCTTTCAGACTGTCTATATGGATCACTGCGGGCCCCACTCAAAGCGAAGGAGGCATGACAGCGAGCAGTCTGTCACCAGTGGCTCCAGCAGCTGTTCCTCTGGACTGGAGTACACAGACCTGGAAGCTGCTGAAGCACTAGTGTGCATGAGCTCATGGGGCCAGGGTCACTTCCTCAGCAGCAACAGGGTAACCCCCTGCAAGCCCAGACCCCTCACTCCAGCCTCAGATTCCTGTGACTCCCTTCTGCCGCCAGAACTTTCAGAATCCCCAAAGGACTTTGTGTCGCTCTCCTCACTGGTAAGAGATTTTGAGTGTGTGCTAAAAGCACTGAACTTCTTGTGTCAGCTAGCTTTCAACCGCTGCAGGCCTTCTTACAGCAGGTGTTTAAGTCATAAAAAATCTTGTTTTACAGCCCAGGATGATCATTATTATTCTTTGTTTCTGCTTGCTACCTGAGATGTTTATCTATCCAAATACAATTTGCTGTAAAACTAGACAACACACCCAGTGATGTATAGATTTGAACTGATTAGTGTGCACTTGTTTCTCCCTTGGCTTTCCAGTGTATGACTCCTCCTCACAGCCCCAGCTTTGTTGAGACATCAACAACCAATGGTGTTCTCCCATCATGCTCAGGCCTGTCTGCATCCTCCCAACGCTGTACATCCGGACTCCATCAACCTGTCCTCGCACCCATTGCTGAAAAGATGCCAAGTCCACCACAGCCCTGCAAAGCCATGGTGACAAGTGTCATCCGCCACACTGCAGACAGCACCCCATGCCAGCACCACATTCCAGTGGCCCCCAATAATCCAGAGAAAACCACAGTAACAACAGTCTGCCAGCAGCACCAACAGCAGCAGCAGCAAAATGCGACAAAGACTGAGCAGATAACCACGCCTCCCTCACCTCCTGCTCCTCTTACAACTGTTATGAGCGCCTCACAAACAGAGTTGCAACTCAGTTCCTCAAAACCTTGTTTGGACACTGTCTCCACCCCCACCCCTGTCAACTCCCAACCACAAAACAGTCCGCCCACTCCCCTTGCTCCCGCAACACTGTCCCCTCCTCCAGTCACCAGCCCTCAAATCATCTGCCAGATGTTCCCCGTCAGCAGCCAATCTGGTATAATCTCAGCCTTCATCCCCAGCGCGGTTCAAACATCCAGTACTGGAATTCGGACCACTACCGCCACTACCACACCCATCCTCCCCCAGCCCGCTTCAGCTAACACCACCCCTGTCCAGCAGTCACTTATTGTAGGCTCAGCGGTTCCCCAGGGCACAGTGATGCTGGTTCTCCCCCAGTCCTCAATGTCTCAGGCTGCTCCTCACTGTTCCCAGACTGTCATGACTCTGGGTAACACCAAGCTGCTACCTCTGGCCCCAGCCCCTGTGTATGTGCCAGCGGGGCCCAGCGGCAGTACCACAAAGATGGACTTTTCCCGTAGAAGAAACTATGTGTGCAATTTCCCAGGTTGCAGGAAAACCTACTTCAAAAGCTCACACCTCAAGGCACACCTTCGCACACACACAGGTGAGCATTTACAGAAAAATGATCCTTATGGAATGAAACGAAGCCATTAGAGTTGAGTGTTGTAACCTGTTATTCCCATCGCCTGACACTCTTGCTCTCTGTTTTTAGGTGAGAAGCCTTTCAGTTGTAGCTGGGACGGGTGCGACAAGAGGTTCGCCCGCTCTGATGAACTCTCCCGCCACCGGCGAACACATACCGGCGAGAAGAAATTCGTCTGCCCCGTGTGCGACCGGCGATTCATGCGCAGTGATCACCTCACCAAACACGCCCGCCGCCACATGACCACAAAGAAAATTCCCTCCTGGCAGGCTGATGTTCGGAGTTTGAACAAAATGGCCGTTGGCAAAACACCGCCATCCAAACCTGGCCTCGCCACACTTAGCATGCTGGTACCTGCTGGCTCCAAGTAGACAATAAAAACTGCCATGATATCCACTCTGAGATACCACAGGAACACAGGGAGCAGCCAAGCACACAAGGCTGCGCTATTTTATTCATGGGAAAATAACAGAAAACATGCACTGGAGTCTCATTTTTCCTCTCTACTGCTCATTTGTACATTAATGGATTCTTTTTGTTTACTTTGATATAATAATTAATTACATGTATGCACACTTGCCAAAGCCTTTGTATGAAGTTTGTCTTATACATTTCACCGTCTCACTTTTTCTCTTGTGTTTATGTGAATGTATAGTTGGTTGTACTTTGAAAAGCATTTATTTGTCATATTTGGGAAAATGTAACATGCAAAACTGTAAATGTAAATCTATATTAATCATCAATACTTTGATTATACCTTGATTATATCTCCCTGTCTAACTTTTCATATTATTTAATACATATTTGTAATAAAAAAAAAGATTCAATTACTAAACTTTTGTTCATTCTGTTCCCATTTGTCACAACTTGTACTCATTTGACCTTTTCCAATTTCTAATCCAGGAAAAACTCAATGTGGGATCTTGGTACAGTCATTCGCGGTCGTCTCATGCAGAAATGCAGTGACTGCTGCCTGTTCACATCCTGTGTGCGTCACACTGCCCCCCCCACCCAGCTGAAACACACTCGTGCTCTCCTAAATGTGCTGACTAGCCTGTGGGTAGCTTCCTGCTGGCTGAGCCATTTTTTCTTCTTTTTTTTTGGTGTTATAAAACCTCTTTGGGTGAGACCATCTGAGGACACGATGTCTTGTTCATTAACTGTGAGCATGAATGCCCGATGAGTCACTGCAGACAAAAGAGAGATTTGTTTGTCTTGCTTTAAAGTTCATTAATGCTGTCTATTCACCGTCACATGGGAACAACAAGGAGACAGAGATGGGATTCTTACATAACACAAAAATTAATAATTTAGCAAACACCTCTTTTCTGGTTTGGTCTTTCAGCAAAGAGAAGCATTAAGTTTATCATCCTCTAAAAAGAAAAAAAAAAGAAGGAAAAACTCCAGGCTTTAAAAGCAATAATTTCCAGGTAAATTAAGTGAATGTATCTGGTTTTCCATGATGCTTCCAACCTCTTTCTCTGAATAACGCACACATTCCTCGGCAGTGGTCCCACACCTAGTAACAGCATACCCCTTCCAATCAGGCGGAGAGAAATATGAACTGCTGGGGGTGCGACCAATCAGCTCTCTTCCCTCTATACCCGCCCCTTTGCCTTACTGACCGATTTACTCGCTGGCCGCTCTAGTAAAACAGCCCCGGTGCCTCCAGAGCTGCGGTCCACAGCGACATCTGCTGGTCAATACATATCACTGCAATCAGCCTTTCTGAATCAGTCAGGTTTTTAAGAGTTGATTTACAACCCACTTTTATGCTTTGGAATTTTAAAAAATGATTTTAGTCCTAGTAGTAGAAAAGTAGATGTTTTATAAGGATTTGATTTTGTCTTATGTGCTGCCATTGGATTGAATTTCTGGTTTTCATGTTGTATTTATGTCTGTTTTGAATTTTTTAGAGTGTAAAATTTACCTTTAATTTTAGATAGCATAAGGTAAGATAAAGTTAGTTAAGATAACAAAGAAAAGATAAGATTGAAAAAAAAAAAAATCCTTTCTAACTTCCACAACATGAAAATTTGCAGCAAGATAGTAACATTAAATGTAAGGATTAAGGTAAAGATGTAAAAAATATAAGATATGTACAAAATATATATAAAAATAAAGTATTCTATAAAAAATAGTATTGATAAACAAACATTTACAATGTGAATTAGTAATCATGTGGTGTATTGTTTGATCTTGGAAAGCACTTTATAACTGTTTTGGAAAGAGCTATATAAATATCACATAATTAGACATATAATGAATTAATCCACAGGTGTCAAACATGCAGCCCAGGGGCCAAATCTGGCCCACCAAAGGGTCCAGTCCGGCCCCTGGGATGAATTTGTGAAATGCAAAAATTACACTAAGATATTAACAATCATTTTAGTTCAGGTTCCACATTCAGACTAATTCAATCTCATAATAACCTATAAATACTCAAGACTCCAAATTTTTCTCTTTGTAAATGTAAATGTTTCCATGTAGTTAGACTAACCCAAAGTATAAATTCGCAAAAAAATCTGAATAACCTAAACAAACATGAAGAACCTGAAATGTCGTAAGAGAAGTGCAATTTTAATAATATTCCACCTGTCATTAAATTTTTTGTGTATTTGTAGATCCACTGTGATCTGTAAGTTATAATGTACTTATGGAAATGATAAACTAAAGCATAATAGTGTTAAAATTACATTTTTTCCCCCAGTTTGTTCATGTTATTCACATTGCTTGAAAGGATAGTTTGTAGATGTAAACATTTTCATAATGTAATTTTACTTTTTTCACTGTAAAACATAGAGAAAAATTTTGAGTTGACATTATTTATGTATCATTATGTTATTATTTTACTGGTCTGGCCCACTTCATATCAAATTTAGCTGAATATGGCCTCTGAACTAAAATGAGTTTGACACCCCTGAATCCATCCATCCATCCATCCATCCATCCATCCATCCATCCATCCATGGGGTCTCAACCTGATGCATGAGAGACAGAAAAGTGGGCTTAGATTTTTGCATTTTCTACGTATGCAGCAACACTTTAGTAAAAGCTTCAGTTACCTTGAATTTATTTAAATCAATTGTTATATGGGTGGAAGCTAGATTAAATAATGTTTCTAGAGGGAACATTTTAAGGTTGCACCCATGTCTTTTCGTTGCTATGGTTACATCAACACATCCGAGCTATTGTAAACTTTGTTGTCTTGTCTTTTAGGACGTTGTTACAGATCTAACGACTTAAAACTAATCAGTATTTAATAAAACAACGAACGACAAGTTTCGTTTAACTGATACTAAACTAATTTTCCGAATTTTCCGAAAGTTTGTCAAATTCCGACGTCTTTTCCAGAATGGAGCTTGGAGAGAAGCTGAAAGAACTGAACATGACGGAGGAGGAAATCGGCAGATTCTCGAAGGCGTTTAAAGATGAGAAATTCCGGGAAATGCTGTGTGAATACGCCGAGGAAATATCAAACCCAGAGAACAAAAAAAGATATGAAGAGGAGATCAGACTTCTGGAGCAGGAGAGAGGACACAAGGTGGAGTTCATCCACCCAGAACCATTCAGATGTCTCAGGACGAGCGTGAATGGGAAAGAGAAATGCTACATCAATATTTGTTCAAATGAAAAAGTTGGGAAGCCTTCATGTAAGAGTGGGGTTTCAGAAACTGGTCAAAGAGGGCACTGTTGGTCCCTTCCTCACTGTCTTCACCCTGGGAGACAAGACATAGACCAGAAGGGGAAGAAAATAATGATTTATGATGTCATTTTCCACCCTGATACTATTCACATGGCAAGCAAAAGTAAGAAATTCATGGAAATAGTTGACGGTGCAGCTATTCAGGGTATCCAGGAGGGTTTTAAAGTGACTCTGGACAAAAACAATGTGAAACACTTGAAAGTAAAGTATAAAGGCACCCCGCAGGCACCTGTCATCCGAAAACCCATACCTGGATACCAAGCCAAGGAGGTCAAAGATGGGCAGCCTGACCCTCTTGCTGTCCCGTATCCTGATGAAAAAAGACCCACCTCATGTAAAAGTACAACAAAAGGCATCAGTGCAACTAAACCCCAGAGCTTCCAGATCCAGCCTGAGAAAACCAACAAGCCGACTGAGCCCAAGTACACAGTCAAATATCGATCATTCATCGATCTGCAAGACTTCAGATGTTCAAGAGACTCAGGTCGGAGCCCTAGGCCCAAAGAGATTGTGGTAACTATTGACCTGCCTCTTTTGAAGTCAGTCGCAGACACCAGCCTTGAAATAAAAGAGCAAAACCTGCTGCTGGAGTCCAAGAACCCCGCCTACAGACTGGAGCTGACCTTGGCCTACCTTGTGGACGAGGATAAAGGAGAGGCCAAGTTCAACAAACACAGTCGGCAGCTCATTGTCACACTGCCTGTTCTTCCTTCTAAGGAGGTGTTTGACTTCCCCGGAGCTCCTCCTGCTGAAACTGTCACTGAGATTCAGAGGGGTGATGAAGACGGACAGGAGGAAGAGGAGGGCAGGTGTGAGAAGCAGATAGGAGAAGGTGAAGAAAAGGTGGAAGGAGAAGAGGAGGGAATGAGACAGCAGCAGAGGGTGGAGGGAGAGGAAGGTGAGGAGAAAGGACAGGGAGAGAGGAGGGATGATGGTGAGGAAGAGGATGAGGAGGAGAAAAGAGGAGGTGAGAGATGTGAAGAGGAGAAAAAAGAAGTGGGGGATGAGGAGCAGGGAAAGGGGCGAGAAAGTGTGGAGGAGGAAAAAGAGGAAGGTGAGGAGAAAGGACAGGGAGAGAGGAGGGATGGAGGTGAGGAAGAGGATGAGGAGGAGAGAAGAGGAAGTGAGAGATGTGAAGAGCAGAAAAAAGAAGTGGGGGGTGAAGAGCAGGGAAAGGGTCGAGAAAGTGTGGAGGAGAAAAAAGAGGAAGGAGAACAACAAAAGATGGAGGTGGAGGAAGGTGAGGAGAAAGGACAGGGTGAGAGGAGGGATGAAGGTGAGGAAGAGGATGAGGAGGAGAAAAGAGGTGAGAAATGTGAAGAGGAGAAAAAAGAAATGGGGGATGAGGAGCAGGGAAAGGGCCGAGAAAGTGTGGAGGAGGAAAAGGAGGAAGGAGAACAGGAAGAAATTAAACAGCAAAAGATGGAGGTGGAGGAAGGCGAGGATGAGGAGGGAACTGTGGAAGAGGAGAGAAAAGAAGACAAAAAATGTGAGGAGAAAGAAGAAGTTGAGGACAAGTGGAAAGAGCTGAAAATGGAAGAAAAAAGAAATGTAAGAGAGGAGGAGGAAAAGGAGGGAATGAAACAGCAAAAGATGGAGGTAGAGGAAGGTGAGGATGGGAAAGACAGAGGAGGTGAAGAGAGAGGACAGGATGAAGAGGAGAAAAGAGAAGACAAAAAATGTAAGGAGAAAAAAGAGCTGAAAATGGAGGAGGAAATGAAACAGCAGGAGATGGAGGTGGAGGAAGGTGAGGATGGGAAAGACAGAGGAGGTGAAGAGAGAGGACAGGATGAAGAAGAGGAGGGGGAGGAAAAAAGAGAAGGTGAGGAATGTGAGGAGAAGAAAGAAGTGGGGGGTAAGTGGAAGGAACCCAGAAAGGAGGAAGAGGAGAGGGAGGAGCAGCAGCAGGAAAAAGGCCAAGAATGTGTGGAGGAGGAAGAGGAGGAGGAGGAGGAGGAAGAGTTACTGGTAGACCGTCTGAAAAACACAAGAGAGGAAGAAGACGTAAATGTGGAGTCGACGACACAAATGAAGACCTCAGACGTCCAAGAGGAGACTGAAAAAACAGACACTGAGAAGGTGAAGGATCAAAGCTCACATTCAGCTTCACAGGTTTCTATTTCCTGCAGTTTTATGAGTCAAATACTACACATTTTACTGCACTTCATTCATTTGACCACAGCTGTATGTTGTAGATGTAGTATAATAATAATAATACAGTGTAATCAACCAATATATTATGACATAACTTTGCAGATTAAGGTGAACCTATCAGATAAATGCCTGTATATTAAGTGGTTCAGTCACCTTTAGCAGCTTCAACATTAAAGTGATGAATTTATATACATAATACAGCAGTAATTATAATCCAGTAACACAGTGGCTGTAGTTATTAAAGCAGGGGACCACTTTTAATGCTCTTCTCAGCCACATAACACCACCTGAAGCTGTTGTTTTTCCTGCCATGTCACATTTTTGCATCAAGTTCTCTGTATTTTATTCACATACATACACATTTTGATGCAAATATAACCAATTATGTGTAGATTGTAAATGATAAAAATTGAAAATGCAGTGTATTTCCAGTGGTGCTGACCTACTTTTATTAGGTTTGTAAAAGTGTTAAGGTGAAAAGTGTGAAAAATAGTTTAATATAAACTGTAAAGCTTGTTTTTTTTTTTTTTTAAATTTATTCCTCTCCTTTTTTTCTGTGCTTCATAAATTGAGGCTGTATGTCCAATCAACCACACATGCTAATATCTTTTCTGCCCTATATATATATATATATATATATATATATATATATATACATTTGTGTCCCAGATGGGAACAGACGCCTCTTTCCTGCATCAAATACCCAGCGCAAATCTGCCATTGTCGCATCAAACACATGCAGGAGGTTCAGGCAGGTCCAGCCTCTCTCCTGAGGAAGCTGTCGTGGATGAAGATCGAAGTGTACGGAGGGAGGGCATCGATGAAGACGATCTGACGACGGAGCAAGTCTTCCCTAACCTGATCCACGAGGACAAACCGCCGCCTATGTTACTGAGGGAAGTCAGTGAAGATGGAAGTGAGAAGGTCATCAGTGATCACTCCACGTCGGCCGGATTCACCTTCCAAAACTCCCTACTGTTTGAGCTGGACTGAGTTACATCGTGTGAGTTCAGAGAGGACTGTAGTTTCAGCATTTAGACGTAATAAAAGATGTTCATATGTGCAAAACTGTGGACTTTAACCCTTTAAACTCTAGGCCTAAAATGTAAATGTAAAATTATTTTGACTATAAAAAGGTTAGAAAATATGCTGCGAGTCTGTTTGCCCATTTTTCCAGAGCACTTTTTTCCCCAGATCTTTCAAAATCTAGCAGTTATTTACAATTTACTGCATGTTATAATTCTGCTAAAACGGCTTCTTCTCCAGCTTCTAGTACAGGTATGAGTGAAATTACCGTACTGACCCAATAAAGCCTATATAGTGCAATGTCACAGGTTTCAGAACCTGTTGGAATTTTTCCAAATGCACAAACAGTGAAAGAGTTACAGCCATCTAAACTGCCTATGCGCAGGATGTGTCAACGATGGGACGTCAGGTTTTAAAGCGTTAAAATTCATATACATAACAAAAATTGCCCTAAGGGAAAAAAACAGGGTTATTATAGGTAACAAAAACTAATTATCTAAGTGCTGAATCATAGAGTTCAGTGTTGGGGAAAAAAAGCTTCTGTGATATATTGCATTGAGAATCACTCGTTAGTCAGTGAATTCTGCCCAGTATTGTTCCCTACTGCACATGCTCAGTTCCATCAAGATCAAAACTGGATGTTTCAGCAAGATAATAAAGCACATCCAGGACATGACATGTTCAAACTGTCAAGAATTCTGTGTTTTTCTTGTTAATAAACAAAAAAATTATTAGCATTTGTTTGTGTCGGTCTGATGCAGCCACACCCTTTGAAACACATGAAAGATTTTTTTCCCACAAATACTGTATTTTATCATATTTGAGATTGCGTAATATTTAAAGGGTGTCCAAAACTTTTTTCACTGCTGTAATTTTAACCAAATGAATACAACACACACACAAGCTTTGTTAGCATTTTGTTCCAGTGTAAATTATATCTGACACAATTCATTCATAAAAACCTACAACTCAACAATAAAATGAAACAAAAATAAACTAAATCATTTCTCAAGGCAACTCAACCTAAACTAAAAGACGAA
This sequence comes from Sphaeramia orbicularis, assembly GCF_902148855.1. NCBI lineage: Eukaryota > Metazoa > Chordata > Actinopteri > Kurtiformes > Apogonidae > Sphaeramia > Sphaeramia orbicularis. Next base: position 21,324,660 of record NC_043978.1, on the reverse strand, counting down.
ATTAAAATTAAAAACAACTGCAGAAATGAAAACTTAAGACAGGAAAAAGAATACATTTATTTTATTGAGTTTTTTTCATTTATAAAAAAAATTGTGGGTCATTAGGACAAACTATCTCCCTGTTGTCAGTGCTCACTGACCCTGAGGCACTGTTAATTCACCTAATTTCTGGATTCTCTTGCCTATAGAATTGGGTCAGTAGGGGAACCTGCAGAACAGAATAAGACAATACTTGAGGCTAACCAGCAGCAAAGGCAGACTGTTGTATTATGTCAGTGTTTCTGCCTGAGGTTGGTCACTGTATGAACGTCTGTGTCCTTGTCTATAATCCTATATGATATATGGAAGTGCATGTGGGATTGAATGTAAATGTTAAACAGGCAGCTTAAAAAAAGCTGAGCCGTCTCAATACTGTCACTCAGACGTATCGTCAGTACCGCGGTTGTCTCATCAAATACCTTCTAAGTCGCCGACTACTGCAATGTCCACTGTTTATAGCGTAATTAAAAGCAGCGTTCGGGTCTTCTCATCTGATTCCTCTCTGGAGCGAGCTGTCTAAAAACTCCGAGTAGCAGGAGAGGGAGCAGAAGTACTGCTGGACCGGTGCATCTGTGCCTCCCATGTCGTCCACCAGGACCACTGTGTGAGAGACCTGGTGCAGGTTCATGCTCACTGCCGTCTTTACGTAAAAACTGATGCAGGCGCTCCCGCAGTCGCAGGTCTTGGCCACTTCCAGGTCCTGACACAAGTGAGCAGGGATGAGGTGAGGTCCGTACGGCATCCTGGAGGTCCAAAATAAAATGACAAAGGTAATGTTTTACCTGCAAAGATTACTGTTTAATGTGAATAAAAATGAGAAGAAAATTTAAATTAATCCCATTCAGCGAGGGAAATTATAAAAGGTATTTAAAATAGATTAGGTTTGACATCTGCTGAGCATCAGCTTTATAAAATTAAGATTAAAAAACATACTTCAGAAATGGCTGCTGTTTTGATGTTGATGTTACAAAACAAATTTGCTGAAGAAAGTTGAGTTGATACTTAAAATATTACAAATAAATTATGAATTGACCAAGTACCTTTTTGTTTTTTAGCATGGAAATAAAGGTAATGTGCTGTTCAGTGCATCCAAGAGTGAACAGTTTTCCCTTATTTTATGCTTAATACAGCATTATTATTATTATAATTATAATTATTTAGTTAATATTGGAGTAAGTAAGAATCTTCTTATTAATCCAATTCTATTCCTTTTAGTTTACCACAACAAAGCTGGAATCATTAATTTCATTCTCATTTAATTGTGCAACAGAGTGATTCTAATAGTCAAATTTTAATTTACTCAATTTAATCTTATTTACAGGGAACACCCAAAAATATCATTACCAGCTATAAAGCTGGATTTACTCATCTGTACCTCTATTGTTAGTATGCCATCTCTGGAGCAGGTGGCAAAAATGAAAAAATATGCATCTTTGAGTTCATGTGATTGGAAATAAGAGATTATAAAAGATGTTTGATTTCATGTGTTTATGAGTGTTTGATTTAAATAATAATTTAGTAGAAAACATTTGTTCAACACTTAATGCTCTTTATCTATATTGTGTTGTAGATTTGCAAATTAAAGAGTAGACACCAAATGTACAAATATACATTAGCATATTCTCATCCATGAAGTTATCTCAGGTCTGCTTCCATTACATCTTCAAAACTATATCTGTCAAAAAGAACAGGTAGTTACAGTCTTTGGTTTTAGTATTTACTCTGTTTGCACCAAAGGTCTGTACTGAACCAACCTCTGACCAGAACTAATTTTATACTAAAGCCAAAGTATGTAGCACTGATCATTTGTGAACTGCTCAACTTCCTCTCCATTCAGCAAAAAGAGGTGTGAGTGCCCTGGGTGAATGAGCTTTAGACTGAATGTGGAGAATGATCCACGTAATGAGTAAACGACGCATGAAAAACAAAAATAAAATGTTACTTCCTCATTCTGCTACTGAAGTAACATCCAAAAAACACAAACACACCCACACCTTCACTGACAGAAGTGACGATTGTAAATGATTATCACTGTATGAGTCTGTTTGGTGTTCTTTGGGAAAACGATACTTAATTTGTCTTTAACTTAATCTTTGTTGATATAATCAGTTAGTTATTACCATATCTGCTACTGTTTTAATCCATTATTCACCTCATAACTGTTACCGTATTGCACTACCACTGCCACTGTAAAAAGACTGATGTATACACTTTATATTCTATTATAGTTTAGTCTTTATACCTCTTATTTATTCTTTTTCCATTTTTACCTCTTTGTTTTTATAAAAGAGTAACAGCATCTGAATTATCTGCATGTCCTGTGCATCTAGTGAACTGACAATAAAAAATCTTTGAATCATAGAGTGAGATGAACTCTAACCTAAGGTTTGCCACAGCTCTGGACGCGATCTCTTGAAGACGAAGAGGGAACGTGAGCTGCAGGGTGTGGTCCAGGGGGTTGGGTTGGACGAATGGGTTTCCAAACAGGTCCAGGTTCTCTAGACTCAGCTTTCGGAAGTCACAGGGCAGCACGGTGAGCTGGTTATGTGCCGCCGACAGGAACCTCAGCTTGGAGAGGCGACCTACGTGGAACGGCAAACAAACCAGCTCATTGTCGTCCACTTTGAGGTTCACTAGTTCTCTGAGCTGGCAGAACTGAGGGGGAAGGGTCCGTAGGTGGTTCTGGCTGAGGTCCAGAAGCTGAAGAGTCCGCTGTAGGGTGGACAAGCACAGGGCCTCACTGAAGGCCTCCAGGTGGTTGTTGTGAAGGACGAGCTCGGACAGACAGCCAAGGTCACCGATGGTCGCAGGGAGTTTTTTGATGTGGTTGTTACTGAGGTCTAGCTTACGGAGAGCTATAAAACAAAAAAAAATAAATTACCATCAAACCTCATCAGTGCACTTACAGCTGATGGTCCAGGGTTGACACTCTTTACCTTTAAGGGACAGCATTCGCATGTCGACACGTGACAGTTTGCAGTAGGACACCTGGAGCTGCTCCAGAGAGTAGGGGAAGTTGGAGGTGAGGGGGTAGTCCTTTTTAGAGACAATAGTGAGCTTCTTCTTGGGTTGTTCTACATCTCGTGCGCGAACAGGAGTGAGTGTGGACAGAGGAAGGCTGCTGGCGTCACTGCCTTTGTCTGCTAGACGAGCTGCTGACAGGAAGTTCTTCAAGCTGTTTGCATCAGCCTGCAGCAGTTAGAGACACATAGTAAAGAGAAGTTCACTTTTATTGTCCCTGTAAGGAAATTCAACCTCTGCACTGAACTCATCAACACCACATCTCTGCCAGTACATGGACAGGAAAGTTAACCTAGCCTCCATGTTTTCAATACTGGGTCCGACTTTGAATCAAACCTGGAACCTTCTTGATGTGAGGCAGAAGTACAAACCACTGGGCCTAATAGAAATCTGAATTATTGAACACTGAGGTTAAAGTCAATATGAAAATGAATACCAAAATAAAATAAAAAATAAGTGATCCTAGTTGTTTTTAATTCTTTATCTCCCTTAAAGTCAGTACATTCACTGACTAGCCTAATATTAGCCATCTAAGCAAAAAGTCCTTATATAAATAGTTTCTGCAACATCCTATCTGCCCCGACTAATTGTTCTAATGCTATTACAAGCAAAACATGTATTTCTGTAGAACTAACAACTGTACTGACTGTATTATTACACAGTATCATGAAGTGCCACAACACTAGAATACTGGTGAGAAAATTGCAATTAACAAATGTGCTAAACACAATTAATAAACACACTATTATGACCATTAAAGTGTTAGTTTTCCCATTTTCATTATATTTACTTATTTATCATATTTATCTTATCATTTATTTTAGTTACTCCTATGTTATTGCTTCTACTTCCCATTTCCTTTATTGGTTTTCAAATACCTCTCTGCTCTTATTGCTTTTATCGCCATAATGGGTAAACCCTTACACTGTTTTTATGATGTGATATTGTCTCATTTTCTTTTATTGCAATTTTATTAGCACTGGGTGTTGATCGTACCAATTTTTATGTTCTTTTAATTATTTATGTGAGCATTTGTATCTTTTGTTGTAGGCCTTGTTCACTTCTGTTTGGTTGTCTGCTAACACAAATACTGTTTTTAATCATCCCGTATGCTGTCAAAGTGCTTGTAAACTACTGTTTTTCACTAACTCATTCAGTTTCCGAACTGCTTAGTCCTTGAGATGGTCACTGGGAAGCTGGAGCTTATCCCAGCTACCATCGGACGAAGGCAGGAAACACATATAGAGACAAACAATCATTCACTCTCACATTCACGTCTATAAATAAAGATTAGAATTGTTATTATTATTAAAAAAGTTGTTTGAAAAATTTGGACTAGTACGTTACATCTAAGACTAAAAAAAAAAAAACTGAGACAGCAGCCTTACTTCTTACTTACAGCAATCTTATTTTCTAAGATGTTCATGTTTGACCGGATTCCTTGAAATATCTAACCCAAATTCACTGTCCTAGAATATCTTGACACACTTCCTCTGAATTAACTTGCTGATCTTTATGCAGTTGGGAATAAAATGTGCGAGTGGCTCAGAATGACAAGTACAAGCACTGAACACATTGTTCACATCCATGCAGTCCCTGTATACATGCATAATGTGCTGTCTGTGAGTTTGTGGGTGTGTGAGCTTGCTTCTGTCAGCGAGACGGGTTGAACTATGTTAGTATGTATGTGAAAGGTCACAGGTGCTTCCAAACAGTCAGGAGGGCTCAGCTGATACTGGAAATAATGAGTCTGCTCTGGTGTCTGTCCAAGCAGAGCTGCAGTCAATGCAACAGTATCAGCCTGTCTGGTTAGTAAAGCGTAACAACACTGAGTTTTTGTGTGCCTGTCCTCATCTCACTTAAGAAAATTAGGCGTCATTTGATTTGTTTGTAATTTTCCACAAAAGCTCACTTTGCAAGGAAATGAAGACAAACTTGCCACACTAAAGACCTGAAAATGTCAGACAGCAATTACACCATCTTGAACATAATACCTTGCTCAAACAAATGTCAACAGCTGGTTCCTTTAACCTCACAGTGGCTTTGCCTTCCTCCACGAACCATGTGAAAAACTTCTCTATGTTGCCTTTGAGCTGCAAGAGAAAGTTGGCAAATGTCAGTTGTGGAAAAATACATTTCACAACATCATCAATCACCCAAGAGTGATTCACCCAGACAAGTCTAGACAAGAATAACCGCTTCGAAACTCTGAATTTACACACTGGTGTATATTTAGTCGATGTACAGATATCAGGTATAAATCAGAAGAAAGGGCACTTGAAGGCAACATTTGAGACCATTGAGAAAACAACACTTCTAGGGTTTCCAACCTACCTCTGTGTGGTAAAGATGACGATTAATAATTAAATAAAGAAGGTTTAATTAACTCAAGTGATGAAAACCAAGCCTATAATTAATATAATGTGCATGTTTGACAGGGAAAGAAGATATTGATAGGCTATTTATTTTGCCAATACTCTATTTTTATTGTTTTCACAACATAATGAAGTAAAAACGTTTATATGTATTGAACACATGTCAAAACAAGTTACACCACCCGGTTCTGACTCTTAGTTGGGGATCAAGTTAGTGAATTATACTTTCTTTAATTCCATTCTACATAAATAGAAAGAGACAAACATTTCTGTTGTACTTGTCACTGCAGAGGACCAGAAACTACAATTCTTCAGGCATTTCGATCACACATGTATGCAAGTATGTTACTGTTTCATAGTAAAGGAAGGGGTCTGAGATGTGATATTGTTTAGGTAATTTTCTCTGAAGGGAGCGGTGTAGACAGCTCAGACAACCATCTGCATACTCTTGGTCTTCTGATGTTTTCCCAAGAAAGCTATTACTCTTTTTGCCAATAATACACATCTATAAGGATTTGTTTATTCATTTTAATCTTCAAATTATATGGGTATAGACCTAAAATGAAAAGCTGTGGGACTAAGATAAGGGTGTTTAGTGAACACATTACTAAAACAGGTGCTGGTTTATAACGTTTTGGTATTACAATATATGAGATGAGTGTTTTATGATGATATAACGATAGCTGTTGTTAGACGTAAACTAGCTTAAATGCCCCATGAGTGACGATAACACTTTACCATGATAACAATCTACCTGAGAACCTGAGGTCCTCTGCGAGTGTTCATATTTTTAAAAGTAAACTCAAAACTTAACTTTTTACTTTAGCTTTTAATTAAACTTTTACTGTAAACTTTCCTTTGCTTTGTCACTTTTATTTTTAGTTGCAACTGCGGGACAGTGCGGGGTTTGATATGAAGCACTTTGTGCTACATGTACCATGTATGGCAAGTGCTATGCTTTAAGTGATTGATTGAACACTCTGATCTGGAATTCTTTAACAATTATAGCCAAAAAAAGAACTCAGATTGTAAACAACTGTGGGCACACACCTCTCAGCTTTGACATCCAGTAAAACACCATATAATAAATGTCAAACCACATGTGGATCGGAGCCGAACACAGACCTTGTACTTGGATCCGGCTCTGTCTTTAGCAGTGCAGATCATCATGTAAACGTTGCTCCGTTGGCTCGTCTTGTCCAGATGCTTCCCGATGGACAGAACCGCTCTCGTCCCCTTCCCTCGACTTTTCATCCCGAATGTGGGGAGCAAACGATTCACGACTTCGACATCACACTGCAGCTTCATCTCCGCCTCCTCCCGCAGGTAAAAACACGGCTAGCGCCGACTGGGAGCGAACTAAAGCTTTAAACGCATCGCGTCGAAAACTTCCGCAAAGAAAAAAAATGGGTTTACGCGCGACTGAGCTGGATGTCAACAACAGACCGTCCTTCTGTTTAAAAGTGCACGTGAACGGCTGTGGACGACACGACACACACCCCACGGCAGGAATACAGTTTCCCACACGTCACAGGAGTTTGGGAGACAGTAAATAAACAGAGTAAAAAGGTGCCGCAGAGTTTCCTGAGGACACTAAGCATTGACGGCTTAGCTGCAGTTAGCAGGATCTCGCGCGTGGGAAGTGACGTCACAGATGTCCACGTTAAGTGGGCCGGGTGCAAACAGACCCGCAACTGCACCTGGAGACCTGCGACTGTACATTAAATAATGTGAGTAAAAAAATAATATTAGAAGAAAACACTGCATTTAATAGAGATATTACTTTAAAATACCAGTGCCTGTGTTAAAACGGCATATTTAATAGAAATATACCGCTACCAGCGTTAAAACTGTGCATTTAATAGAAATATTATTAAAGCACTATTTTAAAAACTAGACATGTAATAGAAATAGTACTTTAAAACACAGTTATTGGAGTTAAAACTGTACATTAAATGGAAATATAATTTTAAAACACTTTTATTAGAGTTACAATTTAACATTTAATTAAAAAAATCAACTTATTACTATATATACTGTACTAAACTAAACATTTAGTTAAAATATTACTTCACAACACCATTACTGGAGTTGAAGCTATACATGTAATACAAATATTACTTTACAACACTGATATCAGGTGTCAGTGTTGTAAAGTGATATTTACATTAAATGTATTGCTTCAACCCCAGTAATGGTGTTGTGAAGTAATATTTCAACTAAATGTTTAGTCGAACTTCTACATTTAATGTAAATATTACTTTAAAACACTGATAAAAGAGTTAAAACTGTGCATTTAATCGAAATATTACTTTAAAAACCCTTCTACGGGAGTTGAAACCTTACATTTAATTGAAACATTGCTGTAAAACACAGCTTAGATCTAATGTATGTGTGTAAATTCTTTTATTTGACATGCAGAGACCCCCTTCTGAGTTATATGATATCTAATGGAAATATTTATCTAAAACTCCACTTAGATGGAATTTATGTAAATATCATTTGACATGGAGAGAGCCAGCTTGCTTAGAATAGTATATGTTTGTGGGCAAGAGCTTCATAGTATTATTTAAAAACTGTAAAGGGAATTAAAAAAAAAAAAAAAAAAAAAAAAAAAAAAAAATTAAATACTGTTTTCACTCAGGACTTTTTTTTCATGCAAAAAAGCCCAAACTTGTACTGTCCTGGGTCTCAGAGGGTTAATTTGACATAAAGAGACTCACTTGAAAATCTAAAAAATAAATCTCATCATAAAAATCAAAATATTTCACGAAACTATAACCCTAAAACTCTGCATAAATGTAGTTTATGTGTATAGCCATCAGGTATATCTAAAAAATGAATATCAGGAAAAGGTAAAAAGCTAAATAAGTTTTGTGACTCATTTCAAAGAGTGAAAATTGCAAATATATTAAACTCATTACATGTAATATAAACTGTTTCAAGCATCTTTTCATTGAAATTTTTATAATTATTGCAGAGAGCTAAAAAAAAAAAAAAAAGAAAACAGCAAAAGCATATTAGAACATTTCATTTCAAGTTTGAGTAAAACACTATTTGTGCAGTTTAAATATCGTTTGGTTCAGGACACATTACCACTGTCATGGTGAAAACAGACTAACAGTTGTTCAGAAGACACTCGCTGATGTCATCCACAAGGAGGAGAAGCCACAGGAAGTCACTGCTGACTATTCACAGAGCGGTGTGTCTAAGTATTTTTCATGAAAGATTGACTGGAAGCAACAGGGATGACTGCAGCTATGACGAGAATGTCACACAAAGCTGATTCAAAAACTTGGTGGAGCTTCATGAAGAGTCAAAACACTGGAGATCATCAAGATCCACCACTCATAGATAGGGGTGTAAGAAAATATTGGTTTTGCAATATATTGCGATATTTCATTTCACAATACTGTATTGATATTAAAAACTACTGTATCGATATTCTTAAGTATTTATTCAAATGCAGATATTATGGAGGTTCATTTTTGTTTTTCTTTTTTGTTTATATTTTATTATTATTTAACGCTCTTTAATTAAATAATGTTAGTTCCTTTGTTGGGATTGCACAAAAATAATGTTATAATGTTAATTATGAACTAATAGAATATGAACATTTCAACACGATCTTAAACTGTAATGTCTGTAAAACACAATTTAAGTTTTAATAGAGGAAAATTTTGTGATATAGCATTAGATCCTGTTCTGATCAAATAAAAATGTGTTTAGTATTTGTGCATATTTCTGGTGTAATTCAATTCTTCAAGGAAATAATCATTTAAAAGAAGAAACAAACACAAAATCGCCTTTTTAACAGTATCATGATATATTGTATTGTGATCCTAGTATTGTGATTTGTATCATATCGCCAGATTCTTGCCAATACACACCCCTACTCATAGACGAGTCCAGGAAATGGGATACAGAGGCTGTTTTTCAAGTGTTTAACCAACCCAGACCAGAAACGACATCAGAGGTCAGATGAAGAAATGAAGATCCCAGAGTCTGGAGGTAGAATTCAGTCATAAAATCCAAGTTGCTTCAAATCCAATGTGAAATCTCTGCACTCAGTGATGATTCGTGTTATGTCATCTGCTCGTGTTGGATCACTCTGTGTTATCAAGTCCAAAGTAAACACAGCACCACCAAGAGATTTTAGACAAGCTTTATGGAGATATTGATTTTCTTTTCCAACTGGATTTGGCACTGACCCACAGTCACAAACCTATTCAGAACTGATTCACTGATTTATCATTGTATGTTACTGGCCACTTAACTCACCTGATCTGAGTCCCATAGAGGAGGGGTGTCAAACATACCAAAAGCAGTGCGCCAAAGGGTCCAATCCAGCCAACAGGATATGAAATGTGAACATTATTTTGGAGATATTAACAATCAAGGGTGTCAAACTAATTTTAGTTCAGGGTCACATATTTAATTCAATCCAATTCAATTTCAAGTTGGTAAAATACTATCATGATAACAACCTATAAATAAGGATAACTACAATTTTTTCTCTTTCTCTTACTGTAAAAAAAAGTAAAAAAAAAAAAAAAAAAAAAAAAAAAAGAAAGATAGAAAATGTGTACATTTACACACTATCCTTTCACCAAAAAAAATGTGAATAACCTGAACAGCCATGAACGACCTGAAATTTCTTCAGAAAAATTTGTGAAGTTATAATAGTATTCCTGTCAACAGATGTTTTGTGCATTTGTATTTTTGTATTTATGATCCTCTGTGATCTGTAAGTCATAATGCACATGTGTAAATGATAAGATGAGGCATAATATTATTTTTCTTAAGAAATTTCAGGTTGTTCATGGTTGTTCATGTTCGTGTATTTTTGTAATGTAATTTTACTTGTTTCATTCCAAAACAGTTTGGAGTTTACATTTATTATAGGTTAATATTTTACTAGTCATAGGATCATACTGGGCTGTATGTGGCCCCTGAACTAAAATGAGTTGGACACCCATAGAGAATCTATGTGGTATTGTCAAGATTAAGATCCATAAAATACAGATGAGCTGAAGGCAGTTACCAAAGCAACCTGGGCTTTAATATCACCTCCATGCCACATATAGATGCATTAATTTGTGCAAAAGGAGCTCAAACCAAGTATTGAACATGTAAATGAACAGCCTCTCCACCTGTAAACACATAAAATAAGGGGATATCTTTTGGAAGAACAGTGTCCATCCCTCCAGTTTGAGTCACAACTTATTGAATTAATGTGATGGTCAACCAAATTACTAAGACACTCGTACGTACATTGCATGAATTGTTTGAGATTGAAAACACATTGAATTTCCTGTCATCATTGAATCTATGCGGTGTGTTTCTTCCTCGTACTTTTGCCACAGCAGAGGTACCGTTGAGCTGTGATTCTGAAAGTGTCTGACATCGTCACCTCAGATTAATGTGATCACAGGGAAACTTTAACTTCCATCCTCTTCTTCTTTTCCCTTTTTGGTTGGATTTTTATCATCGAAAGGAGAAGATTCACCAAAAAAAGGAGAAACACAACCTACAACACTATTATGCCATTTATCATCTGAGACGACTCTTTACTATAAATAATTTTTTACACATTTCCTCTTTAATTGATGGTAGGCAATGATTATTGTTGCTGTTATTGCTTACATTTAGACATTCACTTCATGTTCTGTCAGATCTTCCATCATTAAATGTAATAATCAAATTGTAGAACAAAAAAAAAACCTTATTATTACAGAATACTTGTTTCTTTGGTTTCATTTTGCTGTCTATAAATTAAATACAACACAATACCTTTGGGAAAACATGCAGCTTTCTATTCTTTGAAATATTTTCCACGTGGGTCAATTTTCAGTTTTCTCATACACATACACATACAGTGTATGATCTGCTGAGTGTTATTCGTGATATGAGCAACCATTGATGAAAACAGCAGGATGATCATTTCGTGCAGTTTTAATGTATTAGTGGCATATTTCATCAGACTTTCCAAATCCATTGTTTTGTCCCACACCTGACAGTCAGTTGGTTTATGCCTTACTATATACACGTGCAATTTGATAACAAGACTCCGACCTTTTGATGTTAAAAATATAAAGTCAGTATTTATATTTACTATCTGATATTTACAGAGGATTTCCTATGACAGAGCCGTTTTCTCTGTCATTAAGCCCTGGGCCATTTGTTTCCAGTGGGAATCCTTTCAACGTAACACAAAACAATGGATTAGCCAATAGGAGAAGCTTCATTCATTTAAACCAGTGTTTCTCAAACTGTGGGGTGGGCACCCTGGGGGGATGTGTGAAGGTTTGCTGGGGGGGGGCATCACTCCTGGGTGTTTTTCTTTTTTTGTCAGGTTAGAACATGTAGCAGGTGGAACTAATGTTGTAGCATTGGAGCACCTGGGACTCATTTTAGGGACGTACAACAAACAAATCTACTGCCATGGTGATCTGTCACTAGACTAGACAAAGAGTTTAGGTTTGGAGAATGGACAAGGATTGGACTAGAAAAGAAAAACGTGCAATGTTTCAGTGTTTGTACAGTTTGCACTTGAATATTCTGAGATGTGCAATGTAAACAGGCTCATTGCAGCATCTGATATTGTTAAAATGTTGATCTTTACTACCAAAATGTGTTTGTTGTTCTTAAAAAAGTAACTTTATTGTCAAAGTTGTAAGATAATTGCACATTTCCTATTTTTGTTTGGAACAAATGTTGTCTCGGTGGCAGTCTTGTTGAGTTTATTTGTATTGTTCAAGCAAAAATTGAAGGTATTTTTAATTTGAACAAAAAAATTATTCAAGGAAAAGCAACAAGTGTTGTTACAATATTGATGTTTCTTTCAATAAAAGTTAGAATTGCACCACTGTGACAATGTTGTTGGGGTTGAGGGGGTCCTGGAGATTTTTTGTCCACCAAAGGGGGCCAAAGAGAAAAAGACTGAGAAACACTGATTTAAACCAAGTTATGATCAGAAAACAGCAAAGGTAAGACAAAATTCATGATCATTACTTCATGACGCCACCTTTATTTTTGCTCTTCTTTGTCTTTTTCAGTCAGTTTTATCGGTAGAGAAATAATACTTGTACTGTTGGATTTGCTTAGTGTTAGCTTAGTGCTGCAAAGTTTGTTTGATTGGTTTGTTGTTTTAGTAAATTAATCACAACGCACTCTGTCCTCAAATTGTTAGCTTGTTTCAGATATTTGCCCATTTAAGTGTTTATTGTTTGGATTGTGTTCTGTTGTCTGACAATTGTTTTTGTTGAGTTTTTAGCTGACGTTCCTCTAGTCACATGGATGCATAGAATGTGTATGTTGCTACAATAGCATTACCATGGCAACACAGATGGAACTGTGGCTGCCTCCAGTACTTGGGGCAACTGGGTTTAAGAGGCTACCATTGTCAATCTGTTTTTGTTCTTCACAGAGGAGTTTCCACACATGATCCTCTGCGTATATAATACCGCCTCACTTCCCTCCCTTCCTCGCCACCACAGCCCTCAGACCGATGCACGATGAGAACTGGGAAGAAGCGTGCGTCCCTGTAAGTTGGCGGGCTGTCGCTGAGGGCCAGTTGGCTGGAGTCGGACCGGCAGCACTGCTCATCCACGCAGCAGGGGTCCGTCAGGTTGCTGCTGCGGCTCCTCCACAGGGCCACGGTGCGATGGGAGCCGTACATCCGGCACAAAGAGAACCGGGAAGTGTCTGAGGAGAGATGGGACTGGAAGAGAGTCCCACGGCAGGAGAAGATGGACGAACAACTGGAGCTGGTGATGGTCCTCCGTCTTCCTCCTTCGTCTCCTTGCCCGTTCAGCTCGTTGCATTGCTCGCAGTCGTCCTGGATTTGCAGAGTGCCGTAACTCTGAGCAGTCTGGCTTCTGTCCAGGAGAAGGCAGTTAGATGAAGCGGTGTATTCAGTGTCTTGTATAGAGTTTGAGTCCGCTGTGCTCATGTTGATCAGCATCGCCTCTGAGTAGCTGGGAATCACTTGTCTGTTACAGCGTATGTGCCACTCCATTTCAGTGCTGTCCAATGTGTCTACTCTTGGAATAACACACCCATTACTCGTCCCTACAGGCCTGTCTTCATCCAGGGGAGAGGGAGTGTACTCTAAACCAAACAGTTTCTCTATTCGATAGTGTACATATGCAGTGCGGTACTCTATCAGCACTCGCAGAGGCCAGGACAGCATGAGGAGAGCTGCCAGCCAGAATGCTACCTGGGAACTGTACCAGGGCATTTTATCTGGGTCTACATAGGCTATCAGGTTCTCTCTAAACTCCACATTCTTTAGCTGCATCCCCTCTCTGGCTTCCATGTAATCATCCAAACCCTCTATTTCAGAGAAGAACCTGGCTCTCTGGTTCAGGTAGTCATTTTCAGGACCGGCCTCTGTGAAGCTGAAACACTTGGTGAAGCGTAGCCGTGTTGCCGGATGCCCCTCCAAACCTCTAAGATCACGGGACACGTCTTTCATCCCACAGTGGCTGAAGTCAAACTCCCCCTCAGCTACATGTGTGTTCACTCTCTCATGGTACACCTGCGTAGTGGTGTAAGCGTCGCCGTTACGATACCGCGTGACCTGCCGTGTCCGACGAACGAAGTGGTAGCTGATGGCCTTCCACCAAATGCACGGCTGGGCCTGGCGCATCCTCAGCACACGCTCATACACGCTGTCGACGTCTGCTTTGCACTGCAGCTCACTCCTGGCTCTGCAGTGCCAGCACTCCACCATATACAACACATAGAGCATTAAGAGGAAGGCCAGAGGGATGTAGATGTAGCCGTCGGAGCAGGGGCTGTCGTGATATATCATGGAGTGTCCTCCGACGCCCACCCCAGACGCTCCCCGGAGAGATGACGTAAGGGAGGCGGTGAAGGAGGAGGTGAAGGCCGAGTTGAAGCTGATCTTGGTGACCCGGGTGAGCTGGCACCAGGCTACCGCACCCAGGCAGCTGTACATAAGCAGAGACAGGAGCAGGCAGCGCCAATGGGACTCCCGGCAAACACAAGCACCCAGGGACTGCTTCACTGGACGCTGCTGCAGAGCCAGAGAGGGAGGAGAAACAGGCACTTAGAGCAATGAGCCCATGAAACATGGCACTGATATCATGGCTTGCAGCAGGAATGCAAATGAGCATGGCTGCACTATAAAATACTAAGCTTTTCCATGGCTAAGCACAAAGTAAATCAAACCAAAGAAAGCTTAATGGAATTCAATTAAGCCCTTTTAGATCCTCGGGGGGTGTTTACCAAGGCAGATGACAAGAAAAATGTTTTATTTTGATCTCTTTTTATATTGCATAAGAGCAAATGTAGAATGTGTAAAATTGCATGTAAATTGGCACATTAATAACACGAGGTAACAGTTTTATGTGTAGACATGATCCTTAAAACCTTCTATACTAAAAGCCAGTGATATAAATATATAACATGTGTATTTACAGAGTTAAGTGTATCAGAAATAATACTCAGAAATAAGACACAGACTGACAGGCCAGCTTTTGACTATTAAATTATCTTTTCAAAATATATATTTATTAAAATTCTTCATTTTGAGTAACAACAAACTGAACAAATTAGGGAAAGAAAAAAAAGTTTGAGCTCAAAATAGATACTTGCAGGTGGCAGACCCAGAGACATAGTAGTTAACACATGACAAGAAAGGAAAAAAACATAAAATTCCATACGGCCTATACTTATATGTCCCTATTATATCATACAGTCCTTCTCACAATAATAGTTGAAATGTTCAGACCAATGTATGACATGAATTAATCCTATATTCAATGAAACACATTAGTTCTATTATGTAACTTGCTCATCAAGTGGTCCAGTGAATATTAAATTAATTAACAACTGCCTTGACAGCTGATAATAGTATGTTTTATAATAAAAGTATATAAATAGTTTGACTGCAGCTTCTTTAATGTGAGTATTCTCTGGTTACTTTAGTTTATGGACTAAATAAGCCATAATAGAACATCATCTTGGGAAAAATTTCCTTACCATGTGTCTGACATGTAATAGATAAAAAAACAATGAAAATACTCATTTGGTGCAGCCCTGCATACTTTAATCAATACTAACCATGAGATAGAAAACCAATTAATTAATTTCAGTGTTTGTCTTTTCAAAAATGAAAAATATCCTAATTTCAGCCTCTGAAAGGAGAGCATTTTCTCTGTCTTATGATTTTCAAATCAATTTCTGTTGGTGTTTGCGATGTTGGTTAAAACTGTTCATATGAATCTTGTGATAGGAAATCTATTAAAGTGAAACTACGGTAACTTGGTCTGCAAAAGCAGAAATAGGTTTTTGACCTTGTATGTGCAGTGACTTGTGATTAAATGGAGTAAATATGTAACAAAAACTACCCTTTCACTAGTGTGTAGTGTATAGAAGTGCCATTAATGAGTGAGATTTAGAGATAATGAAAACAATCACTAAGCGCAGTACTTTATAAAACTCAAATGTACCTCATGAATTTAAACTCCTGACAAAACACACACATCTCTTCTGCCCTTCACTTACTTGTTATTTGCTGAGTACTGGCTGGTTCGCCCAGGGCAGACCAACTGCAACAGAAAGTGCTCACATTCGCGATACTGAGCAGAAATCAAATCCAATGCATTCAGCCAAGACACTGACCTGGAGCTATTTCATCAGGAAACTGGAATCTGGCCCTTTATGCATAAAGCAATTAAACCAAGAAGGTGTTGTTTAATGTGAACCCTATCTACACTTTGACATTTTCACTCATTAAATATATTAAACTAATATGTCCTCTCAAATATTATTAACATTACATTTATGTCTGGGTTTTTTTTGGTGACATTCCTTCCCATGTTTTTTTGTTGCCTACCTCTAATGTTTTATGGAGTGAAACGATTTATGCTGACAACCGACCATCCATTACAGCACTGACACAGGGGGAGGGATGTCACTTTGCTGGTTCCATCTCAGTTATTTATGGAACAACCAGGAGTTCAATTCTCATTCACAGAGGACAGACTCCTCAAAGCCCTCTAGATACAAAGATGTCCATGTCCTGATTTACCTATAAAAAGACACGGTTTAGGCCTTTAAAAGTATGTTACATAGGACAAGAAGGGACTAAAATCTTTAACCTTGGTGTGCATCCTAGGAAATTTATAAACAAAAGCATCGAAATGGATGCGTGCAGCCAATCAACCAAATCGAACCATAGTGATTTCTCAACACATGCACTTACACTGAAAGGACTAATCAACCCTTGTGACTGAAAGCAAAAGGAATTGTGGGCCACGAGGGATTTACTGTATGCGTTCAAGTCTATAACTCTCTTGGAAACAAACTCAGAGTACATTTCCACATCACTGGCTTCTACTGCTGTAATGTGAAATGGACTATTGCTGACATTTGAGCAAGCACAAATGCTGTTTGGCTGCAGGTGAAGGCAGTGGCACTGTGATGGTTCAGAAAGGAATGACTCTAGAACAAAACATACAGTTGCAATGTCTAAAAGTGTTCATAGAATTTGGAATATTATAAGGATACACCAGGAAACAGAAGTTGCATGACATTGTGTGGTGCTTAGTTGGAAAAGTCACAAGTCATGCATTGATCACAACATCATATAGTATGTCTGCTTACCTCCTCCAGGTCATCACTTGCAGCTGGAGAGTCTTCCTCCTCCTCCTGCTCCTCTCCCTCAGCATCATTAGGAGCGCTGGCCGCGGCGTCTTCCGCAGAGTCCGGGTCGGTGGATAACATTCTGCACTTTTCGCATGTCAGAGAGAAACCAGTCTGAAGTCAGTGAGTTGGATTCACTTTCTCCGCTCTGCATACCTTTGAGTTTGCACCCCCCTTTTTTGTGCCCCCTTCAGCCCCAGAGCGTCTGGGCTGGAGCCAGGATGCTGCTGCTGCTGCTGCTGGTCCTGATGCTGCACAGAGGAGCGGGGTTCCCACGGTGGTCCCGACTGGACGGACGGAGGGGGGCGGGGTTGAGGGATTTCACCGCAGCAAAGACAGCAGAGGTTGACCATGATGCAGCCAGTTCTGTTTTTTTCTGAGTGGCTAGTCTAAAGCGGTTATCATAAAAACACGTATCACACGTTAAAAACACCCATGGTCTGCGTGGGTCCAGATGCTGGGCGCTGTCTAGTGTCCTGATGCTAGGTCGGAACCAAAGTCCAGGATGATGATGATACATTTCCTCGATACGAATCAACGAGCATGCAATTATTAAAAAAAATCTATATATATCATCTAAGCGACTAAAGCACGTAGTATTTGGTAATTAAAGGAGTGAATGTACTGCACACACCAAAGTCACGCATTGCACCCTGGTGAAAGCGCCGTCAGTAGCCGGACTTTTATTTTGAAAGCCTCTGTTGTGTTACATTAAAATTCTTCCGTGTTCTCATGTGAACTTACAGACCATAAAGGCAGGCTAGCTAACACTGCCATCAACACTTAAATACCTTTGTATGCAAAAGTTTTCTTTATCGCATTTTTAATTGTAAAAAAACTAAAACTGAGGAAATTAATTTGTAGCTAATGTGAAGATAGCTAGTTAGCTTAACTCGTAGCTACGCTCATATACTGTTGTCGGATGTGAACTTCTACACTACAGTTACACGTGAAAACGCCAACGAAGGTTTGGAGAATTAATTTCGTTAATAAGTGTTAGGTAGTTTAAGTTCGACGCGTTTGTCTTCTGAATATTATTTTAATATATTAGCCATGCTAACAAAGTCCGTCCTGAAGTCGTAAACAGAACCGTACAGTCGTAAATCTATCTTACATTTTGTTGTTTTAAATCTGATACTCTGAGGTATCACTTAAATAAGGAAAAGTATGCAGTAAAAACAAACTTAACGCATTAAAGCACACCCTTTTTATGTCCTCAAATGTCGCTTCTTTACACCAGTGACAGTTTAGTAGGGCTGTAGCGAATTATTGTTTCCATTGAAGCTCTGTTGGTTATAACATGGGTATAAAATGTTCCCAAACGACATCTTCAGGTGTCTTGTTTTGGTCTGAAGGCTAAACATATTTAGTTTACTGTCACAGAGGAGGAAATGATATAGATTCAGAAAGCTGTTATCTTTATTTTTTATTTTATTTATTTGCACATCTTAAACAGCAAGAGAGAAAAAAAACAAAAACACAGCATTCAAACGAGTAACATCATTGTGCAGGAGAGGATAGAAGCCAAAAAAAGGCTTATGTGGATACCTCCCTGGAAATAAACTGAGGATATCTGTGGATTTTTACTCTCTTTCATAAAAAAACAGCTCAAACTGGTTATCACAATAGTTGGCAATTGCTCTAATAGCTGATAACTTGTCAATCATTGTGACTCTAGTCCTCTGTCTAACGCATGACTAACACTGTCTGGTGATTTTCTGGGTTTTCCAGAGGGATGTTGCGGAGACCCAAACCTACGGACTCAGAGGCAGATCTACTGAGAGAACAAGAGCAGTTTCTGACCTCTGGAGCTCAGTCTGCAGCCAGTGTGATCCGACGCCCCGACAAGAGGAGAGGAGAAGCAGAGGCAGCTGGAGAAGGAGAGGCAGCAGGAGATGGACAAAACACAGAAAATGGACAAACTCAGAGAGATGTGGTGTCCATGGAAGGTCAGAGATGAGGAAAGGATTCCTGACAGGCATCACTCCATGCTTGTGTTAATAATAACTGACATAAATCACACTTTAATTACCCTAATTTGCATCTATCTGTATGTAATCTGCTGATAATAGTGATACTTTATATGTGTGAGTGATGTTATGAACTCCAGAACTGCAAATGTAATGGTCGGCTGTTTGTTGTAGATCTTCCTGATCAGCTCCCTTCTCTGACACCTGCTCCACCTAAAAAGTCACGCTTTAAAGCCAATCGTGTCAAATTTGAGGATGAAGATGCTGCGGAGAGACTAGACAGACATGATACCCACATCAGTGCTGTTCTATCAAGAATCGTTGTAAGTACCTAATTCAAAACTGCATTGGTTTTCTCTCAAAACACATGCCTGAAGTTTGCAACTTATGTTTTGCTCTGCAGATATGCATAATTAATCCAAGATAAGTTTCATATATTATTTTTCAAACTGTTCACTCATGGATGTAACATTATTCTTTTTTTCAAGGAGAGAG
This sequence comes from Sphaeramia orbicularis, assembly GCF_902148855.1. Lineage (NCBI taxonomy): Eukaryota > Metazoa > Chordata > Actinopteri > Kurtiformes > Apogonidae > Sphaeramia > Sphaeramia orbicularis. Next base: position 21,305,084 of record NC_043978.1, on the reverse strand, counting down.
ATACAAGTTCTGTACCAATATCTCTACCAGTGTTTACTGGTCTGGCTTTCCCCCAAGTACACCATCGCTCTGAAGCCAGCACTCAGGTAAAAAGTTATGTGTTCATCCCTCTCACTGTGTTTATTTTCTCTCGAGTCCAAAAAACACCTTTGTTTTGTTTGTATGCCTTTAAATTTTTCCTAGTAAATGAAGATTAGCAGGACGAGATGAAAAATAAACCTTGTCTTTGAAAATGACGTAGTTTGATGTTCTTACATAAGTTCATTCATTATATAAACACGTAACAAAGCAACAAGGTAAACGCTTTAATTTGTTCAACATTTACTGACTCAATACATCTTCATTGCACCATATTCCACACTAGGATTGGTCTCTGTGTCAGTAGGATCAATCTGTTATGCTTATTGTCACGTGTGAAATGAGGCACAGTTGTGTATAGCTTGCAAGCAAAGGATGTTTTGCATGTAACTCTGGGGCTAGGCAACACATCAAATTAATTTGATTAGTTGAGGTTTTTCCTTTAGAGAATCATGAGAAATACTTAAAGGGTCATATTTTGTTAAACCCACTTTTATTAGTCTTTGGTTCATTTATTTGTGTATTTGGACCCTAACAGGTCATAAAGTTTGAATTTGAACCCTCCAGGTGCTGCAAAGCTATCTTTATATTCATTCCAGCACAAAAAATATCAAGTGGATTTCTACAACCCGTTTCAATTTCCGCTTAATTTCTTACATTTTATAACTAGTTGCATCACAACATTTGCACATATAAGGTCAAGACTTCCAACGAACATTTCTCTGAGTACAACATAATTGTTTCTCAGCAGCAGTGGTTGTAGTCCATACTGAAAATATGTCCAAACTTTGATCCAGTTACCTAAAATGTTCAGTTGTTGGTTGTATTAAAGAGCACAAATTGCTCAGCGGAACAGAAAGCATGGCCACCAACCTGGAGGGGGTGGGGCGTGAAATGGCTCATTTGGATTTAAAGGGCTGGCGCTCAAAACGACCGGTCTTGTGTCTTTAGTCAGAAATGGGGTTGAAGATGGACCTGTGGAGTTTAATTAATGAAGAATTCAGACCCAAGCAGAGCATTTACAGTTTATGTAGACCACAGGGAAATGTGTCAAAATCCATAATTCCATTTAAAAAAGCAAAATACCACTCCTTTAAATCACAAATTGAGATTATTCCTCTGTAGACCTTTCCATTAAAAATCCTCCATAACATTGAAAAAAAACAGAGATTAAATTTTTTAGCCACATCCCCCAGCTCTATGTAACAAACTGCATAGAAAATTTCCCACAACAGCCGGTTCTCTGCGACGCTATGGTTTTTAATATGATTTTTACACCTCATACTAGTGTCCTTATTTATACTTGTATCTATGTAGCACTGTCCTAATATGTCTCTATATTTAAAAGGTGCTGAATTTCATGCAATATCATCCTACAAGTGTTAGTGTTAGTAATTATAAATATAAACACTTTGTCCAAAAGTGTTAAGCAATGAGAACAACAGGTTTAAGATGAAGAGAATAAAGTATAAACACTATACATTTCAGAAAAAGTTAAAGATAGACCCAGACATTTACATTTAAATCAAATGCATTCTACCTTAATTTAATCCAAGTATCCAATCCAACTTTATTTGTAAAGCATTTTAAAACAATCACAGTGGACCAAAGTGCTGTACAAAAGAATAAATAAAAACCAAAATAAAACAATAAAATACAAGAATAGATTGTATTAAATTTTCAGCTCCTCATCTATCATCACATCTGTTTTGTCCACGATGGACTAAAAGATTGTGGTGTACATTCTTGTTCAAGTTAATTTTTCTTTATGAACAGGTGCCTTTGTCCTCCGGTGGCGGTGGAAAGAAGAGCATCTTTGCCCGTCAGATTGCAGCTCAGAGACTTAAAGAGGGAAAGATGCTGTTACACTGTGCACCTCGATCTGCTCAGAGCACTGAAGCCAGAGAGCAAGATGTCCCACCTGACACCACGATGGATGCAGGTCAGTTTGGGATTTAGTGATTTATTCCGAACATGCAATGGAAATTTAACATATATGCCAACAAGCAAAGCGTACATAATAATACAAATATCAACAATCATAACAATCTTAGACAGAAGAACAGCACAATAGTTCCGTTTACATGCCCGAAAAGTTTCGCTGGGCTTGTGATCATGAAAAGGCTTCAAGTGTATCCAGATGCAGTACACACATCCGTATTAGTCTGGTGTCTTTGAATATGAAAGAGATGGATCCTCTATGAACATTATCAGTATTTTGACCTTTACGAGGACGAAGTGGTTCAGAAAGTGTAAGAATGGATGGATGAATTATTACTTCAGTAAAATGTCATTACTCTTTATTTTATTGTTGGTCGGCCAGATGATCAATTAGATTAGTACTAAGTAAACATGAATTGTTTATTTATTCTGTGTATTATAGAGTTATTATTTTATAAGTTAATTATGGGTAGTGCTGATAATGTTTTTCCTCTTACCCCTTTAGTTTTTGCTTGATGCTCTTCAAATAGTTTTGTTTATTTGTTGTTGGCAAAAAACAACAAAGTGAATACTGTCGGCTCATATTATGGCATTCCAGCAACATTTTTCAGAGGCTTTACTTATTTTTTTTCTGTCTTTTATCTGCCGACTCCTGCAAATGTGCAACTCTCAACAGAGATGAAAGCAAGATAACTCACTCCTTAGCTACTTCCATCATCAGCTCTGGGGAAAAAACATTTTTAACTATTTGTTTCTATGTTTACCACCCCCAGGCAAGTAGACAAACCTGATAGTTGAGCTGTGAGGCTATGATGTTTGGTTGTTTTTTGTTCCTGAGTTTCTTTGTTTTTTTTGTGCGTGTGTTTTTTCTAGATTAGCTGCTTTATTCAGATAGTGAGATTTTATTTATCTTCTTCATACCTGGTTAAGTCTGTGTGGATGAGATGACGTTAAACCTCCTCCGGGTCCCTGGCCTAGTGCTAAAGATTGGAACGAGCAGAGTCCAAAACTGCAGGAAACCCTGGACTTTATGTAAATGAACAGATTAAATCAACTCATTAATCCTGCTTCATTGTTAAACTACTGAGAATTTCTTCCTTGGAGTTTTTATAGTGTTTTCTTCTATTTAAATGTACATGTTTGTAATCAGCCCTATTAATTATGTCTGAGCTTATGTGAACATTTATGTTACAAATATATTTTTGCTTTTATTTTAGCTTTAAATCTTTTCTTTCATATTTTTATGCATAAGTATGTTCAGTTGGTCCTTGTGTTATTTGCAAATGATTATTTTCATCTATGTATCTGATTATTTTTTTCTTTTTTATCATGTAACAAAACAAATTTGACAAAAACTTGTACACTCGTTCCTCATAAAAATGTCAATCAAAAAATATAAAAAACAACAGCCAACAATTCGTTAAAATGTTGCAAAAATAGCAATGTGGCCATGTGCGACAATCAAAATCACAAGAGCTTCTATTTCTAAAGGTAAAATGTGTTGCGATATCCTATTATAAATGCAGAATTGTGGTGCTCCTGCCTACAATTCAGTCACTAGACATAAAGTAACATGTATGATTGGTACAGATCGCCAGCAAACCTCATGAATTTTATGCTTTTTTTCTCGGTTAATGTGTCTAATTTTGTGGTGACATGAGCTGTCAATATCTTTAACTTAATATCTATATCATAATACTGGAAGTTCTCAGAGCACCTGTGTGTGTGTGTGTGTGTGTGTGTCTGTGTCTACACAGTTCTGAGAAATTGAGACATTTTTAATTTGCTAATATGGTACCTACAGTTGAGGATTAGTCCCATCTCCACATTAAATATCTCGGCAAGTTGATAGGATCAATATTTTGGGAGATATTCGTCATTTTGGAATGCAGTAGCCTTATAATCATGTTGCTCGGTTGACCGGAAGCGCAGTACCATGCTGCATGATGGGAAATGAAGTTAAAAACAGGAACGACACATTTACTAACCTCAGTCCCTAGATATCAGTATTAACATGACCCATGGTTCCCCCACAGGTCAACCTGCTTCCAAACTATTATTGGCCTAAGTTCTGCAATCTTCCTGATGTTATTTCAGTCTTTTTTCTTTTAACATGTTGCTCTTCTTTCCTCCTCAGACCCCAGCAGAGTCTCAGGCTCCAGGCTGGTTTCTGGTCAGGGACTTGGGGGCCCAGATAGCACAGGAGAGACCATGAAGATCCACAGGGAGAATGAGGAGAAGCTCCGGGCCATGTCTCAGTCTGAGATACTAGAAGAGCAGAAAAAACTCTTATCTCAGCTCGGTAGGAAATTATGTTGTCCACATTTATCCATGACAAGTATCTAACATGTAGAAATAAGTCATGACTGGTCATAGAAAGTGGCTTTTTCATTGAGTTTTCCTGTCTTGTTGGTACCACTTTGTGTAACACGGTAATTACTGCTTCACAGATCCTCGACTGGTGGACTTTGTTAGATCTCGTAAAGCTCAGAGTGTCCCATCCTCTGCTTCACCATCCAAACACCCTCAGGGCCAAAGCAGCAAGGAGAGTTTTCCTCATGATAATGTTAGCAGACAGTCAGAGCCCTCCGGTGCTGCTGGAGTTTTTCAAAAGCACCAAGATGAGGTGATGAAGGAGGAGGAAGAGGAAGAGGATCTGTCATCACCACCTGCTATGACGGGTATGATGGATTTATCTTCTCTATCCTGGCAGTCGCTTCTGCTGCTGCTGGACATGAAATTAAATGAACAGTGTTTTAAAGTTGAGTGGATGACTAAACTATACATTTACTTCACATCAGTCTTGCAGATTACCGCTTTTCCTTTCCCCTCTTTATCCCTTTTGTTGTTTTATCTTGGATCATTTTTCTTCCCCAGCCTCTTCCGTTTATTTCCTCACTCTAAAGGATCCATTCTCTAATTATATAACTAATGTGGGATGTTTCTGCTGCGCGGCTCAAATCCAGGCATAAAGCCGATCACTGGCTTCACTTTGCGTGATTAGCAGAAAGGCCAGACAGAGCCAGGAGTAGTCACTCTATGCAATTAAGTTACTGCAGATCATTCAGAGCAGACTCCCAGTATGAGAAAAGTGTTGCTAATGGATCATGTTGCACATTATTGCACCGGTTTCATTTTTCTAAAATACTAAAGGTGCGATTTGTAAAATTTTTTACTTTAAATTATTCCAAAAATACAGTTATAACATTATCAAATAGTGATAGTTTCTGTCGTTTCCAATCAAGTTATCCCTGTTTCATTTTGTAATAAGATCTTATGAGTCATTGTAGCCTCCAGTCCAACATGAGAATAAAAAGTAGCCCTGTTTAAAGTGTCTTCTGCTAACTGTTAATCAGTCATGTGGAAGGACAGTAAGCCTCTGAGAGGAACAGTCAACACAACAACAACCACAGCTCTTGCCAAGCGACAGTTATCATTCATCAAAGATGTAGATTTGGAGAAAGAAAGAGCACAGCAAGAAACAGAGGACTTTTATTTGGGGAAAAAACTGTCCTGTTACTCATAAACACAACACTATCTGTCAGGCATGAGGCTTTTTTCCTCCGCACTGTGTCTTAATTATTATTAAATTATTTATTAAGGCAAAAAAAGTAATAAAAATAGAAACTCACTTTTGCAATAAAAATGACATGCTGGTCCTCAAAAATGTGTTAAAAAGAAAACAAAAATATCACTAATTACAATTAAAAGTAATATATGAAATTTAAAAAATGGTTTTCAGCAATGGGGAAATATGCAGACATTTTAATAATGCAACGCTGACATTGTAAATAAACAGTTTTTAATGTCTCTCCTGGTAAAATACAAATAAAATAAAATATTAATTACAATCTCATAAAACCACTGAATCTGTTGTGTAATTATCCACCACAGACGCTTCAGCAAGATCTGAATCGTTTATTCAATTTCAGTTAGCTGCTATAATAAGAAAAAAGTTTTGAACATGAGCAGAAATCTTTTTAGGGATTTTTTCATTTACCAGTTTAGTAAAAAATGTAATTTTTTGGACATTACTTTTTATTTTTCAGTGCAAGTTTACTACAAGAAGGTGAAGAATGTTGCACTTAGAAAATATGAATATTGCTGTGATGTTGTTTCATGTGGAAATACCTTCATAGTCAAAGAAAAATAAGATTATGGGATTCAAATAAAAGATTAATTTATTTGACAGGGGCATAACAGTATAACTGCACTGTATTAACTAATTCAGAATCAGAATACTTAATTAATCCCAGGGTAAAATTATTGTGTGTTACAGTTGCTCCATTCAAGTATAATAAAAGTGGTAGGGAAGAAATTATCAATACAACAGAAAAAGAAAAATATATAAATACATATACATATATAAAGCTCTAAATATGCAAGCATATATATCTATAGCTCTGAATAAATGTATATAAACCAAATATACATATTAAAACACTTATTAAGATACAAAATTAGAACAGCAATTTGTACAATATGTAAGAAATATACATAATAAGTGTGCAAAAATATTGTTGTGTATAATTATGTGGTTATAAGGTGGAGTTAAACAGTCTGATGATTTCCCATGTCGTGTAGCCAAATGCTGAATTTCAACATGTAATGTAATGGTTTAACATCTTGAAAGTGTTAATACAGTCACAGAAAAAATTATTAGACCAATCAAAAGTCATTAAAAACAATGGTTTTGCAGTCAAGTACTTACTCCTGTGTGTATCACGTGACTAAAACAGACAGAAAATAAAACATGGAATGCCTAAAAGCACTGTTTTTGTCAGTGCAATGCCATAGCTATTGATGTAAGAACTGAAGTGATTTTGGTTATTATCAAGAAAACATGGAAAATGGTTAGATATCAGCTCTGAAATTAAACTCTTATGAGCTATTTTTGTTGTTATCATTATATTTGTCCAAGAAAATGTCCCTTCAGTTGTACCAGGCATTAAAATGAACAAGAAATTGAAGAAAACAAGGATGTTGTAATAATTTTTTCCATGACTGTATGTTGAAAGACTTAGAAGATGATGCTTACTAGGTGTACTGACCTTGCTCGGACAATTCAGAGTAGTTGTAGACTTACTTTTGTGTGAATGTAGAAAAAGATCTGCCGGTGAAGCCTCAGAAGGAGTGGGTCCACATGGATAAGGTGGAGCCGGAGAAGCTGGAGTGGATGAGAGACTTACCTGCACCTAGAAGAAAAGCAACTAAAATGGTAGGAACAGTCTGTAATTTAATGTGAACATGTGTCTGTTGAATGGGATGTGTGTTTAAGCTGTGGTTCTGTGTTCCGACAGGCCATGGAGGCCCGGTTTGATTTTGCAGGAATGTTAATCCCACCCACTGAAGATCTGCCCACTCACCTGGGTCTGCACCACCACGGACAGGAGCCTGAGGTCAGTCTAAGTAGTTTACTACTCTATAAAGGTTCAGTGTGTACTATTTAGTGACATCCTACGGCGAATACACCCACAAAAATTGAAACGAAACTTGCTACAGCCAGTTTCTTTTGTCAGGTCTGGGCTTTTTACTTGAAGCTGCTGTGTGTGATGTATTTTTTCAGTTGAGTAGGCAAAACATCGATGATTACCTTTCAGAATATTATAAATCAAGTAGTGTGACAGGAGACAAGACATCTGCATCCACTCCTTGGGTCTGTTTTCAGGCTGTAGAAAATCTGCAATTTTTTCAGACAGGTAGTGGGTTGAAATACATGATTAATTATTAAACTTCCTCTTCTGCCTAGATTCAGTCATGAGAGGGGCAGAAAATATAAGATTGTGGATTTTTTTTGCTCCTTTTCATTTGTAATATGGACATTTTGCTGACATGTAAAACCAGATTTTCTTTTTCTGCATCTTTCTTTTATTTTATGAATGAAATAAAAGAAATAAACTAAACAAGTGGTGCCGGGCACAACAAACCCCGCCCCTTGCACATATTGTAGCTTATTTTGGCATGGATCCAGCTGATGTCATCATGGCTATGCGTGTGGTGATGTCACCATACTAATTGCTTTTATATATGTGGCAAGTTTGAAGTAACTTGAAACAAAATTGATGTTTTTTATAGACAATTGAAATTTCACCCATTATAAGTAAATGGGACAAGAAAAAAGGGTTTAAAAATTTAGAAAAAATTACAACTTTAACTTACTATTCCCAAAACGTAATCACATCTATTCTGGGTCACTGGCAATCTATAAATCCAATTCGGTATGAATTCAACCAATAGTTTTGCTGCAACAGACATTTGAAATTTCGCCCATTATAATTGAATGGGGTGGGGGATTTTAAAAGTTCATAAAAAATTTGAACTTTGACCTACTGTTCCCAAAATGGAATCAGATCTATTCTTAGTCACTGGTAATCTATAAACTCAATTTGGTATGAATTCAACCAATAGTTTTGCTGCTAAAATCTTAACAAACAAAGAAACAAGTAAACTGAAGCAAAAACAATACCCCTTGCCTCCCCTTCAGGGGGGCAGAGTAACAAATTATTCTACTACTCTAAGCTTGTGAAAGTGGCTATACCTCCATAATGGAATGAAATGATGTCTTTGTATTTGGATTGTGCAGATACAGCTGAAGAGGGAAGTTGTGTTTTTCACCCTCTGCAGCTTTAGGGGGATATTGGCTCTGGTTCACACTTAAACAGAGTAGATGATGAAATTTACCTTAATGCTGACTCTCAACAAGAACAAGAGGAAGTAGATAAAAGTCTTAATTTTCATGTGATTATAATCTTACAAATATACAACATGAATGATGAATATTGTATTTCTTCACTGCTTTTACATCCTCCTTAATCATCCTAAACACACTGAACATTTAAGTAGACTTAGACTTAGATTTAGACAAACTTTATTGATCCACAAAGGAAATTACTTGGTCACAATAGCTCAGTTGCATTCAAAAACACTCTTGAAAAAACACTAGCGAAAAAAGTGAATGTGAAGAGATAAAAGCAATAAATAATATAAATAGAATACACTAATAAAGCAGAAAAACATATGCATATGTACAAATCTACAGGAAATGGAAGTAAATATACACTGTATACATACAGGTGTGAAAGTGACTAAGGTGCAGTAACGTGAATGTATGAGTTAAAGATGGGATTGTCAAAGTTTTTGATTTGTAACATTGAGTTTTCTCTGCAGCGGGCAGGATACTCTCTGCAGGAACTCTTTCTCCTTTCCCGGAGTCAAGTCATCCAGCAGAGGAGCCTGGCACTGAGCACTCTAGCAAACATCCTCGCCAAGGTACATAAACATAAACATTTTCACTGAAAGGAGAAGTGAGTCACAGATGTATAAGCAACAAACAAATCTTGAATCTGAACCTTCAAGCCTCAAGCAAGTGAATGAAGCTTGTTTTGTGTTCCCACTTGAAAGAATGGCCGAGGGCTTAACAGACTAGTCTCCCTTCTCCTCATTTTCATACCTACAGCATGTTCATGTTTTTCAGGGTTTGTTCTGGTGCTTGAAATCCTTGAAAATGCTCTAATTTCAGTGTTGTGTTTTCAAGGTCTGAAAAGTGCATGAATTTTAGTTTAAATGCTTGAAAGTGCTTGCAATTCTAACTCTTTGACGTGATTTATTTATTCATTTTTAATATTAACTCTGCCAGGTTAGATGGAAAGCCAAAGCTACTTACCGATGTGATACATTTTGAAAAATAAAACTTTATGTCAAAAAATAAAATTTACCAGGAGTTCTCAGGTCGACTCCAGGTACATGTTTATCTTAATCTTTGTCTCGATGTGAGTGTGCCTGAAGAATGCCAAGCAGCTTCCCTTTTTTTTGAATAAAACTTTGTGTTCTTCTTCAATTTCTAAACTGTTTGCAATTATGAAACATCATTTTAGATGTTTATAGCATATACATCATTGCAATAAAAATAATCATGAGTATATGTATTCCTGTAGATATGTATTTTACTCCAGTGATAAGGTGCTGTGCTTGAAAAATTTGAAAATGACCCTTAAAAGTGCTTGAATTTGACCTTGAAAAATGTATATGAACCCTGGTTTTTGTAGTCATTCTCTTTGTACCCTGTAGGCTCACAATGGCGAATACCAGTCAGCTCTGAAGGGTAACGTGATGTCCACTCTACTCGACGCCGGCCTCATCTTCCTGCTCCGCTTTGCGTTGGATGACAGCATAGAGGGAGTCATGTCTGCAGCCATGCATGCACTCAACACACTCCTTGTGTGCACAGAGGATGAAGTAAGATGGGAGTTATTCATAACACCTATCTGATAAGCATCAGCGTCATCAACATCATCTGTGTATAAATAGATGTCTAGGCCTTAGTGTTAATACATTTATTTTGCTTTTTAGGCGTGTTTGGACAGCACCTTCTCTTGGTTTCGTGGCATGGCCTCCTTTCCCCTGCTGCCTTGTGCTCAGGAGGAGGAAGATGAAGAAGATGAAGGACTGGGGGAAATCATGAAGATGACAGTCAAGGAGAAGGAAGAGAGGAAGAGTGATCATGATGTAGCCAGACAAGATGTCATAAAGGTAAATAAGTGCCTAGAAAAGCTAGATTTTTCAGATTTCAGATTTTTTTTATATATATATATTCACAAAGCTTTACAACTGACTCCATCTGACTAGCTTCTGTTTGGGATTTTAGGGGCTGTTAAAAATGAAACTGCTTCCAAGACTTCGTTACATCCTGGAGGTGGTCCGACCCTCTCCTCGAGTGGTCCAGGATATTCTGGAGGTCCTGACCCGTATCGCAAGGCACTCCTCCTCATCCGCAACTCAGGTAACAACACAACCCTGACCATAAACCAAACACTGTGTTCCCGCAGGGTCTTAGAAAGTCTTAAAAGTCTTGAATTTACAAATCTGCATTTATTACCTTAAAAAAGTTTTTAAAAGGTGTTAAATTTGATATGTCAGCCCTGCAATGAACTGGCGACATGTCTAGGGTGTACCCCGCCTTCACCCATAAGTAGCTGAGATAGGCTCCAGCGACCCCCGTGACCCTAGTGAGGATAACGCGGGTTCAGAAAATGAATGAATAAATTTGATATGGTAGGTCTTCAGTTATGTTGCCATGGATTTCTTCGCTGCACTGTGTTTAAGTGCGTCTGTTAAATGTCCAAGCTGCAATAAAAGTAATGTTAGTCGACTCAGTTCCACCCATTCCAACCCAACAATTTATACTGAAAATAGGAACCAATTATCGTTAACTTTGCAGCCCCTGCTGAGAAATTACTCAGAGCGATGACAATCAAGGTGTTGGAGTTAATAAATATATTTATCTAAATTCTAGGAATCACAAATTTTTGTCAGTATGGCCATGAAATAGGCTGTGACGTGGGCGTTAAATACTGTTCTAAGTAGTCTCAAAAAGTCTTAAATTTAACTTGTAGGAACCTTGCAAACAATATGCTTATATCCCAATATTTACACTGCAATCCTGCATCATTCCCTACATTTTAATCCTCAACAGATTTATTAAACACGTATTTTGTTCTATCAGGTGCTCGACTGCCCTCGTCTGTTGGAGGTGATAATGACAGAGTTCCTTCCCACCTCCTGGACGGCGCCAGCTTCACCCCTCCCTCACTCTGTTTATGGACTCCCGTTGGCCGGTGCCATGAAGCTGCTGAGAGTCTTGTCTACATCTGGCAGACACGCCTGTGCCAGACTAGTAAGTTCTGCTCATAAAAGCCAGTGTTTAAGATATATTTTTTATTTAACAGTTTGTTTTTGAGCTGTTTTTAATGCACGAGTGTCTGGTGTTGATTAGAAGTGGACAATACAGTCTATATGTCACTTTAAATCATATAACTATAGCATGATATTGTTCTGCAAACTCATAAAGAAATGGTTTATAATAGCCACACTCATATTGCAATCTTTGTTTTTCATTTAGAACATTGCACTTGCAAGACAAAATACATGTTACATTCCTTGTTGCTTTTGTGATTATTTTACCTTTGTGCACATTTCAGATTCTACTGCCTAAATGGTTTGACTTTTCATCCCTGTGTAATTTATTATCCTCATATTAGGGAGACAGTTTTGTCAGTGGTCAATAGCATTGTCTTCACAAATAAAAGAAGCAGTTTTCTTTGTTTTTCTCAGGTATTCATTATCATTTATGAAGATCTCAGTCTGCAAAGTTGTCATAAGAAATGTTTTCCCTTTTAGAGCAGGTGGCTCTGTTTTTGCAGCTCTAGCAGTGTCAAATCTGAAAGTGTGAAAATTAAAAATACATAAGGCATCTTCATCTTCTGAATTGTTTTATCCTCGAGAGTCGTGGGGGTGCTGACGCCTATTCTAACTACCTATGGGCGTAGGCAGGGTGCACCCTGGACGTCTCACCAGATCATCGCAGAGCTTACCTAAGACATAATTCTTATTATTTTCCATTTGTGTAAGTTTCTCATAAATCCCCATAAATCCTACAGACAAGTCCTTTTCATATTTGCTGCACATTTTTGACAACTTTGGAACAGACTTTTGATATAGTGTTGAACAAAGTGGTTTGCAGAGAATGTGTCCAATATTTAATCTGTGGCCAGTGGATGAAAGGATTGGCTAAAATCTATGCTCGTGTTCACTTCTCCTGTTGGATTTAATAGATTCGGGACTTAATGCCAGCCTCCAAAAGGGGCAGTGGCCAAAGTCATTTGACACAGATGTGATAAATGACTCTGACTCAGCCGCCTCATTGCTGAAGTCTTTGCTCATACCTTGTGAGGCAGCTCGATTCACAAGATCATATGAGCATCCCTGACCTGATTCGCTCATTAGAAACTAGATAACAGTTGAACTGAATGCCCAAGTCATAGTAATACTCCAATAAACAAATGAGTGCCAAACTGTCTCTCACTGAATGTTAAATTCAAAGTAATTAATCTGTACATTTGGGAACTAAACATCAAAATAATCATTGAAAACCCATGTTGTTCCAGGTACAAGTTTAATTTTTTTTAGCTAAAAACTTTCCCCTTAACCCTTAAAGGCCTATAACTATTTATGGGGTGTCTCCCAAATTATTATTATTAATATTATTAACATTTAAGTAATTTATTACAGTTTACTTTACTATCAACCTCTACATTTTGCATATTTTAGTGAAAATCCATTATCCTCCAACATTTAATATAGTGATTATGCAGATAAAAATGTGCAGTTTATTATATCAAAACAGAAAACTGAATAAAAAACACATTACAACACATCAGTAGATGGTTTTGGTCGCAAGTGGATGTTTAGTTCTTTGAGGGTTAAGTAGCCTCATATTAACCATCAGCCTTTATCGTGTTTTACTGACACTGAAAACTTGTAAAACATCCTGTCTGTGTCTTTCTCTAATGTCAGGCTTTTAATGAATTACATTAACATTTTGTACCTTCCCATGTGCAAGATTTAGAAAATCAGATTTTAGAAAAACAGGCCCAGTTTTTGCATCCTATTTTGTAAAAAAAAGTGCTATATTTTCCATTTTCCTTTTGTTCACAGTTAAACTCTGTGGGAGCGAGGGAGCGTCTGTCTCGTCTGCTGAGTGTGGATCCCAGTGAGCTGCTGCTGGAGCCCACAGAGGCCCTCAGAATCACCACTGAGGCTTACAGACTGTGGGCTGTGGCAGCAGGCTATGGACAGGCCTGCCAGCTGTACATGTAGGTTCACACTTTAAAGTAGCAATAGCTACTTTTGATCACTAGATGGCACTAGATGTGTGAAAATACGTATTGGCTTGTTCCAGAGACCTGTATCCGGCCTTAGTGAAGGAGCTGCAGTCTGTCCATCGAGTCCTGGCTCCGTCACATCCTCTGGTGCCTCTGCAGCTCCAGCGGGTCTTGGCCCTGCTCTCTCTGCTCACCCAGGTCACACACACCGCTGGCTGCCACCAAGAGCTCCAGGCTGGCATGGTCAGGTACAGATAAGAGCTGGGAATACTTTAATGACACCAGGCTGCTGCATGATGTGTCCGAAGGCCCATCTGTGAAAACCATGAAGCCAACATTAACTGCAAAAGTTAACTTTAATACCTTTTTTTGTTGTTTGCTGTAGCTCTCAGGGAGACGAGTGCCCTCCTCCGCCACCGGTGTCGTGGGGTCATGTGACTGGGCTACAGGCCTCGTTATTGGCTCATCTGAAGGGCTTTGTGAAAAGTCTTGATTGTCCAGATCAGAAAGAGAGCAGCCTGACTCTGATACCAGCTTACCTGGTCTACTTGGAGGCTTACTACCATCAGCTCTCCAAACAGGTACAGCTTCTTACTCATCTTCACAGGATCATACTCACTGACTGGAGTAGACTTTTGGAAATTTTGACACATAGTGATGGTTTTCATAGTAAATCTGCTGTTATGTGCCTAACATCAAGGCTGTAAATGAAAACATAACAAGGAACATTTCCAGAATATCTTGAGTAATAAAGTACTGTAGAAATGACTCTTAAAAGGGTCATATTTTGCTAAACTTCCTTTTATTAGTCTTTGGTACATTGATTTGTGTATTTGGACCCTAATAGGTTAAAAAGTTTGAATTTGAACCCTTCAGGTGCTGCAAAGCATATAAGGTCAAGACTTCTGATGAACCTTTTTCTGAGTACGCCACAATTGTTTGTCAGCAGCAGCAGTTGTAGTCCATACTGAAAATATGTCCAAACTTTGAGCCAATTACCTAAAATGTTCAGTTGTTGATTGAATGGGACAGAGCAGCACAGTCAGCAACCTGGAGGGGGTGGGGCCTTAAGTGGCTCATGTGCATTTAAAGGCCCAGCGCTCAAAACAACCTTTCTGGTGTCATTACTCAGAAATAGGGTTGAAGATGGACCTGTGGAGTTGAGTTAATGAAGAATTCAGACCCAAGCATAGCATTTACAGTTTATGTAGACCACAGGGAAATATTTTAAAATGCATAATTCCAATTTTTTTTTTTTTTTTTTAAAAAAAAAAAAGCAAAATATCACTCCTTTAAAGCTTGGTAATGTCAGCATTTTGCGGTTCAGGTTCAGAAACAGGTGTTTGGTTAGATGCTTTAACCCCTAAAAAGACCTTAAACCTTTTTCAGCAACTTCCAAATGAATTTTTCTCTCCAATTATCCTTTTCTAAGTGATTTATCTCCATTTATTATATTATCCTCTGCATGCTACAGTGAAAATCAGGTAATTTCTCGTATTTAATGTACTGACCATGTAGATGTTCATAGAAGCTCAGAGGTAATTGTTTTTGTTTCTGTATAATAACCTTTAAATTAAGGAAAACTCACTTGTTCATCAAAATAAATCATTAACTGAACATTAAAACAAGCATCTACAGTCAGAACATACATGGATGTTAATGGTGAATCACTGTTGCTGTAAATGACAGTGTTTTCATGTTTACTATTGAGCCTCTGAATGTCCAAATGGGTCATATCTAATGTTGCTAAAAAGCTAAGAAACTGCATTTTACTCAAATTATTTACATGTATCAATATTGATAATGGTTCAACAGTTATTAAACATTTTGGATTTATAAATGCTTTTTGTCACCAGTGGCTTTATAAGTCTATGAAGGTCAATAAGGACTGTAGTTGACACAACTTCAATAGGCTTTAATGTTTTTATGATATGTTTTATGATAGGAAATGCATAAATAGACCTACTAGTAACGCAAAGTATTTTTAGCATCTGAAATTATCATACAAGTTGGAATCTTGATGGCAGTGTCATTGAAGTCATGGAACTATACTCTGTTTACAGCCTACCATCTCACATTTGTAGATTAAAAAGTATTTTCATAGGGGAAATTCTCTCACTGAACAAAATGTGTTAAGTGCCATAACCTTTTGTTACCATGGAGCTTAATTTCTGCAGTAATACGATATCAGTGAAAATACCTCGTTTAGTGGGTCAGGGAGTCAGGGAATGGGCTGCTTCTGATTTTCAGATTTGCCTACAAAAATACACCACAGCACTAGGTTTTAACTAAACTGTATTCTGTTAAATACCTCAAACAGATGAGGTTTGTAAAGGCAAATACTCCACATAGTTACAATAATGTACTAATCTTCTGCAGAACTGTTTCAAACCAGTGGAAACTCTTCAGGAGCTGGAGCTGCTGACATCTGACATCCTCCTCCCACTGCTGTCACACAGCGCAGTGCAAAGCCTGATAAAGAACCTCAAGTACGTTAGATTTGCTTAATTTATTTGTCACATGACACAACTCAAGTCAAAATGTGTAGAGACAGAATGCATTTACCTTTTACTACTTTTCTCCCTCAATGAAATGTGTGTAAGACCTGAAAGATGATGATCACTGTTTGGTTTTTGTTCATTTCTGGAGTTATTAGGTGCTTTTTATTCCACCAGGTCTACCTCAGTAGTATGTAATATCCAGTCCAGTCCAGAAACCACTCCCAGCCTCCCGGGTTTGGCCTGTCCGGGGTGGAGGGACCGTCTGGGACTGGCTGCCCCTTGCTCCCCTTTTCCTCTTCTGACTGGCCTCGGGCTTCTCCTGGAAACAATCACAGGCATCCATAAAGGTCTCAGCCACAAGGTAGGAATCTTTTAGAATGAAAGGGTTTACTCATCTAGATGAAAGCTCTATTCACAGAGGAGGAACTAATGAGTAAAATTGGATTTGGCCAAATGAAAAACCTGTCACTTAGCAATTATCCACTTTTCTTTGTCTGGCTTTTGTTACTGTCTACAGTTTACAGGGCTCCTCCTTTCTGAGCCTGTGATTGGCTACTTACGGAGCTGCAGTCAGGCCACGCCCACATTGTCTCACACCAGAGCCTGGCTCCTCCAGCACGAACACCACCTCCTCTACCTGTTGCTCCGTCTGGCTCACAGACTGGTATGATGTGACTTTAATCCTCCCAGAAGACACTGTTTTACATCTGAGCATTTTCTCAGATTCACATAAAGTCATAGGGAAACACAGCTACAGACTGCTCTCTCTTCCTCCTCCTCATCATTTTCATTTCCTCAGGTTCCCATTGAACCAGATGTAGTGAAGCACGCCTCTCTGTACCACCAGTCGGCACTGGTCCTGTTGCCATGGTTATTACCAGGAAGTGAATATCTGGCACATGAGCTGCTTTCCACCATTATCTTCAACAAGGACTTTATATCGTGAGAGTGCTTTTAATTAAAGTGTCTGTTGAGGATTAAGTAGATATATGATAGAAAAATATGATCAACAAGACTGTGGGTTGTCATGTCCATTCATGCTTTTAAAATAATCATGTAGGTCTTTGCTTTGGGTTATAAATGTAATCTCTTTATACTAGTTAAACTAAAAAATAAAACACATCTGTAAATTATCCTCATCCACCAGTTGTGATGTTGACTCATTGCAGGCTTTTTGTTTTTGCGGTGTTTAGTTCCTGTTTCTGTTCATCTTTCAGTGAAGGCCACAGTGGAGGACCCGAGGCTGTAGAACTGGGCGAACTAAAGCTCCATGAGGACTCGCACCACCGCGCCTCCCCCTCCCTACAGACTGTGGGCGCCCTCCTCAGAGAAGCCTGCGTCCAGCTGCCGTCCATCCGCGGCTGCTTCCTGACCCATCTGGCCCATTTGGAGTCTTCTGTCCTGGTGTCTCGAGATTCCCTCCTGAGTCGAAACCCGTGGATCAAATCCCATCTCCTCCCAGAGCTCACCGGCCCTACCCTGCCCTCCGACTGGCCTTACCTCCCCCTCGTCAGTCTCTATGAGCGGACAGGGGTGTCAGACGGCGGCGGGCTGGCGGTGGAGGAGCTTCCGGTGGGGGCTCTGCAGGCCGTGACCCACTGTCTCCAGTGGTTGCTGCTGCTCGAGGTCTGGAGGGAAGAAGCACTAAAGGTATGAAGATCAGAGAACGACCTCCTTCTGATGAAACCAAGGCTATTATTGAAAGTGAACAAGATAACAAAAGGTGTGACAACAGTATGTTAATTCACTGAAATTAAAATTGAATCAAAGCAAAATAGAAACAAAAAATGATTTAAAATGCAGAAGGCAGCAGAATATCATGTGTCTGTTACATGAGAAAGCACAGATGCCTTTTGGGATTACTTTGAAGATAGATGGACTTTAGATGAGGCAGGGCACCTTGAAGTGAAAGGTGATAATATATGTTGAACATTTCTCAGGGGTAAAAGACCCATGGATCGAATATTCCTTTTGAAAAGTTTGTAGAAAACTCACCAGTGTTTCCTGTAGAGTTAGAATCTGTCTGTGGTGGGGTCACAGAGTTAGGGCGTCATTCTTCTGAGAGTGTTGGATTATGGGTTATTAGTATTACTTTACAAGTGAGTTTGTTTAAATCTGTTTATTGTGATTATTTAAAGTCTGTTAGCAATAAAAGCCTTTGCTTAGCCTGTTTTAACCTTCTGACCTTTGTATAAATCTCGCTGCTATATCAAAATTCAAACTACAGTCATGGAAAAATTAGTAGACCATCAAAAGTCATCAAAACAATGGTTATGCAGTCAAGTACTAACTCCTGTGTGTATCATGTGACTAAAACAGACAGAAAAGAAAACATGGAAGGCCTAAAAGCGCTGTTTTTGGCAGTACAATGCCACAGCTATTGATGTAAGAACTGAAGTGATTTTGGTTATTATCAAGAAAACATGGAAAATGGATAGATATCGGCTCTGAAATTAAATTCTTATGGGCTATTTTTGTTGTTTTCATTATATTTGTCCAAACAAATGTACCTTTAGGTGTACCAGGCATTGAAATGAACTAGAAATTGAAGAAAACAAGGGGGGGTCTAATATTTTTTTCCACTGCTGTAGTTCATATCATGTTTAGCTGCAGATATGATGAAAGTTACAGTTTATATGAACAGGTTATAGACATTTGGAAAACTATTACACAGATTTTATTTACTGTATTCTATATAATAATCAACCTCTTGTCATGTTCTAGGTGGTGCTTCCTGTTGCCAAATTCGCCCGCCTGTCCTGTGTGTTCCTCTGTTCCAGTGATTTGTTTTTGGAGAGACCTGTTCAGAGACTGACCTGGGGTCTGTTCAGGCTGCTGACCAGGTCTGAGGAAACGCTTATACAGCGAAACCTGAGAATAGAGAATGATGTGCAGGAAGTTGAATAACCAAGAGTCTACTGTTTACAGGAAATCCAGGCTGGACTCTTTAGACCTGAATGCTCCCCCTCCAGGTCTGGCCTCCTTTCAGGACTTATACTCTGCCCTCCTGGCCCAGTATGAAGCTGTGTCTTTTGGAGACCGTCTGTTTGGCTGCTGGGTCTTGCTGCCTCTGCAGAGGAGGTACAGTGCAGCCATGAGGCTCGCTGTGTTTGGAGAACATGTAGGGATGCTGAGATCGCTGGGGGTCACTCTGCAGCAGGTAATGATACGCTAATAGAGAAGTATTACTCCGATACAAGCTTCCCACCATCCTGACCTTCTACAGCAGGGGTGTCAAACGTGTGCCGGGGGCCAAAACCAGCCCGCCAAAGGGTCCAATCTGGTCCATGGGATGAATTTGTGAAAAGAAAAATTACACTGAAGATAATAATAGTCAAGTGGATCAGACCAATAAAATAATAAAATAGTACGTAATAAAATAATAGCAAAATAATATATATATAATGACAACAGTGAGAGGGTATTGTGAAAAATGTAAAAGTAAAACTGTTATTAGTTCACCACTCAACATAAGAGACTCACAATCATATGCCTCCTTCAAATCACAACTTAAACATTGGATAAAGGAAAACTAAGCCTGTGACCATCAGTAGATTGTCCTCACTGTGTTGTTCTGTGTGTTTTTATGATGTTTTGTCTTTTGTCAACTGTCTGTCTTGTCACCTGCCGAGGGACTACAAATGGAAATTAGCACTGCTGCTACAATCTGGCATATTTACAGCTGCAGTTGTTGTAGATGTTCATTAATATGCACTGTCCCTAATAAATAAATAAATATTAAATGTTTTGTGCCATTTTACATCCACTGTGATATGTAAATTATAATGTTTGTGTAAATGAGAAGCCAAGACATAATATTACTTTCTTGTGCTAAATCAAAAGAGAAAAATACAATTCTTTCTTTTTTTTTATAGGCTATTATGTTATTATTTCACTGGTCCCCCCCATTTGAGATCATATTGGGGTGAATATGGCTCCTGAACTAAAATGAGCTTGACACCGCTGTTCTGCTGCAAGGTCTGGTGGGGCTATTACCAGTTTGTAGTCCTTTAACTTATGTAATAACAACTGGTTTTCTTTTCCATAAACTAGAGAACCATCATAGGGTCATGTCTTTACATCATACATCATCATACCGTGTCACCAACAATAACATCCACACAAATAAATGACAGCGCTCTTTCAACTGTGGTCCCAGGAGCACTGAGCCCATAAAATGAATATTCATCACTTGATCTAGGACATAAATCTGGTCCAGGAAGGAAACTTGACACATTTCTTTTCTTTTATCCACAAAATTCACTCTGTTAAAGACAAAAATGGGAATAATTAATCCATTTTTCGTTGTACAAAACAAATGTGTTACACAAAATATTTCACCAAAAGAAATGCTGCTCTTTATCTCATAATGCTCATAATGTTTTTTTTTCTCTAGTTTGTTTGTTTTTTTCCAAACATTTTCTATTGAGCAATGATTTTACATACAGAATCAGTTAAATATTCAGGGCTCATTTTTCATAGTTACAGAATTGTGCATACAGTATTGAGTACATTTAAGTTTGGATATAATTTTAAGCACACGAATTATGTTTCTTTAAAAAAAAAAGATTAAAAAAAATACCACAACATAGGTAGAACAATAGATTAATACAAATCAGAACAGTTGGTTGACAAACCCCCCCCTCACACACCCCCACCAGTGGGGACCTCTCGCTCTTTGACTTATATTTTGTTTTTAGATATGTATTGCTATATCAGATTTATAGCTACAAGATATGATATAAAGGGGTTCCAGGTCTTTTTCTTTACTTTTTGACTGAAATACCTAATTGCAAATTTGTTCCCCGTAGGAACCAACCTCAGTGTTTATTTAAGATTTAGGTCCTTGGATGCCTTGTGTTTTTCATGAAAAATGCTTAGAAAACAATTTATAAACTTAGTATTTGAAGTGACAGTTGGAAGTTCCTACTTAGTTTTCACACAGTAATTAAATAAAGTGCTGCTCGTTTACTTAAAGGTCATGAATTGCTGTGAAAATCATATTGAAAAGAAAAGTCACAGAAAGTTTACTGTCTGTAAAAGTGTGTTTCTATCTCTGTTCTATTCTTTGATAATATCACAGCTGATACAGTTTTGTCTTCTCTGTCTCTGCTTGTCTCTAGCTGTCCATTCCCATCGAACGGTTCACCTCTCCCCCTGAAGACTCCCTCCCTCTGCTGCGTCTCTACTTCCGTTCTTTGGTAACGGGCTCTCTAAAACGCCACTGGTGTCCCGTCTTGTACATCGTCGCCCTCTCCCACGTCAACGCCTTCATCTTCTCTCAAGATGCAGCAGCGCAGGTATGGCACGCACATGTTGGAAATTCAGAAAAGATGAAAATATGCCATCCCTCTCAACAGTGGGAGCTTTTCTCTGATTTATGGAAAGCTCCCCAAAGGCTATGAAGCCCCTTTTGAATTATCTGATATTGTATTCATGTTGAGATTGTGATTGTTTTTTAATCCACCACATGAAAAGTTAAACCTACGGCGAACTGCCACATATGTAATGACTTAGTAAATCCAGAAGGTGCTGCATCTGCACCGAAGACAAGAGTGGATTTGTTGGAAGTACTTAGTGATTTTATGGGGATTTAAGCTCATTTTCTGTTAAACTTAAGCTAATCCAAGTCTTAAAAACTAGTTTACTACCATTGTTTCACAGTGCACTCCACAGCTGTGATAGTAAAACTCTGGATATTTCTGGTTCACATGCAAGGATATAAATATAGGATATATATTGGGAATTATAGGAATATAGGAATATAAATAAAGGATATAAAAAAAAATACATGAAGCAACTCATTTTATTCTTGGGAGGCTGTAACACATTGATGTATGCAGGTGAAGAGTATACTGCATCAGAATGGTACATCAATTGGTGTTTGATCTTTAATCCTCTCATTCCTTGCAGGAGGTTGAAGCAGCTCGGCACAGTATGTTGTGGAAAATCTACTATCTGACCGATGAGGTACTCCTCTTCCTCTTGAATTTTGCATTCACTTTTGTTTCACCCTCTGTCTCCACTCTGATGTTCTACGTTCATTGATCGTACAATGAATTCTCGTCTGTTGCTATTCATGTAATTTTTAGATCGTGTTTTCCACCGTCTTCTCCACATTCCTGTTTTTCGCTTTTTGATGTTTCTGATTTATTGACCAAAGTTCAAGTTACTTTCATCCTGATGTTTTACCCTTGAGAAAGTTTTCATCCGTTAGTATTTTACTGTCAGATCAAGGTCAGACAAATGCATTTTTTTTTAAAGGCAGATAGTTTGGAGGAGAGAAATGCTGATTTAGCCAATATCAATAATTTAGACTGTAGATTTGCTTGATCAAAATAAGTCTTCATACTGTTGAATATCCTAATGTGTTGCCTTCAAACAAGGGAACATGAATCTCAAAAACAAATCAGTTGTTCTACTTAAGGATAGTCTGGCTTTTGCTGGCACAAAATACATGCAAATGAGGAGGCTGATCTCATGAAATCGCGTTGTATGTCACACCAGTTCTTATAGCATTTGGCATGCTGTATGTACTCATTTTTAACCTTTCACGTGTTATTCAACAACATTTGATCGTGTGTAAATTTACACCAAGATCTCCGGTTTACATATCCCTAACCCTGACCCTCAGTGAGTGGTATTTGATGCAGTGTGAACACACAGAAAGCTTATAATTAGGGATGTCCCGATTCAATCTAAAAATCAGTATCGGCTGCCAATCTGGTGTTTCTTAGAAGATTGGATCAGATTTAGTTACAAGATCAGGCTGATCTGGACAGAGGCAGAAAAGCCAGGTGTTGATTACTGCACAAAGTGAGAATTTATTTTCCTCGGTAAGGATATGTACAGTCAGTCCAGCTTGGATTTACAAGGCTGACAATTAATACTGAACAAACAAGAACTCAAACTATGAATTATGAAAGAGCTGCAGCATCTGAAACCGACCACAATGAACATTTGAAAGATAAACGGTACCACAGTGCTTCAGTTTCAGCTTCACCGTTTGTCATGTCTTTTATGGATTGTGATTGTCTCTCTCAACTCACCATATATTTTTTATCAGTATTATTATTTTTTTTTATCATCAATTACTAGAAATTTCAGGTGACCCCCATTTGAATTCCAGGCGACCCCATGTGGGGTCCCAACCCCAAGGTTGAAATATCATTGCTTTACTCTTTGTCTCTGCTCCAGGTTTTGAGGAACCACCTGTTGCTATTCCGTCTTCCTCAACAGCACTCAGAGTCTGAGTTTGACACTTACGAACAGTTGCCTCCCATCAGGGCGAAGCGTTTGGAAAACGTCCTAAAACTGCAGGACAACAGTGATGACAAAGGAGACTGAACAGATTCAGCGATAGTGAACTAAAAGGAGAGATATGAGTTCAAATGGAGGATGGACAAACAGCTGTCTCATTTAGATGGACCAACATAGCCACAGTGTGGCCTCTGTTCTTTGTGGAAATCCAACCTGTGATTGTCAATAAAACTTCTCGTTTAGGATTTACAGCTTGTTTTTAGTGTAAGAAAGGTCTTTAGATGCAGGGCATCACTGGAAACAATTGAAAAGTCTGTTTAATCCTTTTTTTTTTTTTTGGTTTTGTCTAAACCATAAAACCAAAGGTTAAACACAAATGTTAAAAAATTAATAACAGATGCAGTGGGAAATGAATCCCACAGAACTTTCCTCTAAGCAAATGGAAGGAATTAAATGTTTTCCTTATGAATCCTGCACTTGCCACAGTTACTGTGTTTGCTGTGCTTGAAAAACACCCCAGGACATTTGTTGGCAACTCAAAGACAAACGTCACATTTACAAGTGCCTGTAAATGTTGTTTTGTGAATTAAATATGATTCACACCATAATGATGTGGAGCAACATTTGTTGAAAATTACCAGAACACTTTAATAACCAGAAAGAAAATGTCCCTATTGAATATGTAGACACTGTTAACAGACAACTGGATGTAAACAAGTGTTGTATTTTCCTCGAAATAAGGATTAAAACTGATTTTTTTAACTGGATAATGAATGCATTGTTCCCTCCCTGTGTCACTGATCAATAACACTCACTCTGCAGTCCGTTACTGACACAGACCCCATTACCTTTCCATCGAAACTGGATTAATTGCGACTAGTGTTAAATCTGATTTGGAAAATGCCCATGAGGGAGCCTGTTTGTGCACCATTAGATAACAGTTTGTGCTGATAAATTTAGTCTCACTGCCTAACATAACAATGTTAAACCTCTCTGTAATGATGAATGTTTAATAGGTGAAGTAAGGAGCTACATTTGATAAATGTGTACACTGCAGCTCTTGTATTACTTGGACTAAATGGTTTTGACAGCACATACAGTTACCAGAAAATCTAATGTTTTGAGGATTTGACTATTTTTCAACTGGAACTGATACAAACATGGTGCATCACATCATAGAAAAATTACAGTTCTTTTTTTTCACTGAACTGCTTTCACTCAAAAACCTTTAACACAGTGGTTCCCAACCTTTTTTGGCTCCTGACCCCATTTTAACATCACAAATTTCTGGTGACCCAAGACATTCAAAACGGAGACTTTTTTTTTTTTTTTTTTGCTAAAATTAATTTGTTTTTGTATGTCACAGTAAAACCTGTGAAGTTGGATGCTTGATTTATGTTCAGTTAATGATATATTTTGCTGAAAAAATTTGCTTTTATTCAATTGTCTGTTTTGATATAATAAACTGCACCTTTTTATCTACATAATCACTATGTTAAATGTTGGAGGATAATGACTTTTTACTAAAACATGCAAAATGCAGAGGATGATAGTAAAGTAAGTTGTAATAAATTACTTAAATGCAGAAAAACATAATAATTTGGGAGACGCCACTAAAATACTTCTAGGTCTTTAAGGGTTAAGGCAGTGGTTCCCAACCTTTTCTTGGCTCGTGACCCCATTTTAACATCACAAATTTCTGGTGACCCCAGAGCGGAGACATTTTTTTGCTAAAATTAATTTGGTTTTGATCATGTAATAGTTTGCTATACTATGTTGCAAATGAACAATAATTTTAGATGACATTTAATGTATATAATGTATATTATTATGGACGGAGGCAGAAAAGCCAGGTGTAGATTACTGCACAAAGGGAGAATTTTATTTTCTTGGTCAGGATATGCACAGTCAGTCCAGCTGGGATTTACAAGGCTGACAATTAATACTGAACAAACAATGACTCAAAGTATGAATTATGAAAGAGCTGCAGCATCTGAAACTGACCACAATGAACATTTGAAAGATAAACAGTACCACAGTGCTTCAGTTTCAGCTTCATCGTTTGTGATGTCTTTTATGGACTGGGATTGTCTCTCTCAACTCACCGTATATTTTTTTAGCAGAAATTTTTATTTTTTTATTTTTATCAATTACTAGAGATTTCAGGTGACCCCATTTGAATTCCAGGTGACCCCACATGGGATCCCGACCCCAAGGTTGAAAAACACTGCTTTAACATTTGTCATCCAGGTTTTGGAGAGAGGGTAAACTATCCACATACTGTCTTCATCACCATGTTTCATAGGTTCAGATCACTTGTAAAATCTACTCCTCTATCCTGTTTCTAATTTAAAAAATACTTTTGGATTAAGATCAGCCTTTTCTTGGACTTAACAGCTCTTTAAACATTTATAGCGCCATCTGTTTCAATATCTTCAGATGTCATTTTATGCTCTTATTAAGACGGTTTTTACTAATCTTTGAAACTCATGCTGAGGTTGTGTGGATGCCGTGGACTCAGCGTGTCCTGTGGCTGCTGATCCGATCCAACAGGTGGACTCCATCTACGTCAAACTGAACAGGATGTTTTCCGTTAAATGCCGAACCCGGCGACTCCAGGGAGATAACAAATTATTGCTTTTTGTAAAATATAAAACTCTGGAGGTCCCCACAGTCCTCACAGTCTGGGTCCCAAAACATCTGATTTGTTTTTCACTTCATCATCCAAAACTGAGGATGTCGAGGTGGAATTCTGTTTCTGATTAAACTGTTTTCATTTCTAACATCACCATCGTGAAGGTTCTCACATAACACGCTGGACCAGAAGAGCTGACATTATTTTGTATTCGTTCACCTCTTTCTTCTGATAACACAGACTATTTTGGCTGTTTAGGGACTTTTTATATTCTTGCTTTTCAATGAAATTCCACAGTGTGTAAGAAGGTGGTGAACGACAACGGTATCTCCTGTGTAAATAGTCGTCACTCTGTGTTTGGTCTTAGAATTTTCATGCTAAAAATATGAGGAATTTGCAGATCTGGATTAATTAAAGCTGTTACATGTAGCATTGATGATCCAAACTTTCAACAGCAGGAGGAAGTCTTGTACCAGAACCCACGTAAGACCAAAAACACATTGAATCCATGCTATGCATTCACAAACAGTATCACTTACTGATTAAAGTATAAAGCTCATTAACTCACATCTGTATTATGATATCATCAAGTTTTCGTCAAACTACAACTCACAGATGCTGATTCCAACAGTCGGGCAAAATAACACTGACTTATAATCTTCATGTGTTGCATCAGCTGATAGTTTACATTGTAGCTCTGTTAGCTTAGCCACAGTAAAGCCTCACTTTTCTGTGCAGTTCGTGTTGTCATTAGCTCCTTTCACACAGCACTTCTGTTCAGGGAATACTCCCCCTTATTCCAGAACAACATCTGTGTAAACAAAATGGCGGGATCATGTGGTCCAACCTCTGTCACGGCTCTGTAACGTGAGCCGTGAGTTGTAAACAAATGCCGCATTTCCACTATGTGGAACCAGCTTGATTCAACTCAGCTTGACTCAACTCGGGTACCAGGTCCTATTCCTGGAGACCGTTTCCATTACAGGATACTACCAGCTTTACAGTACCTGGACGTCATAGTGACGTGGCGTGTTATTTCCGTGTCGTCTGCTCAGAGAGTTGCTGATAAACTCGCTCGTTGCATGTTGTCTCGTCAAGCTCATGTTGAATTTTTACATTGGCCACAAAAGACTGAATCTCGACCGACTGTGGTGTAGTTTTGGGCCGTCATCATGTGGATTAACCTCCCGCTATATTTACTTTCAACTTCTGCATCTGCTTTTTGTAAAACGGTGGGTCACAGAGACGACTCTCTGACCAGTCAGTGGTCTGCAGTGTTTACACATCATGCTTTAGTATCTGGTCCCCAGTCTTGGAACCTCGGTGGAGGTGATACCAAAAAACTAGTCCGGGTAACAGATTCCAGGTCCTTTTTCATAACGGAAACGCAAAAAGGCCGAGTCGAGTCGAGCTGGTACCACTTAGTGGAAACATGGCAAAACATATCAATGTTACCAGAAAGATACTGAACTGGGGAAACTGTAAAGGACGCTCAGAAGCTAACCTTAACCCTAACACTACTATTAAAATGTAAGGAGTAGAAAGTACAGATGATTGTGTGAAAATGTAAGGAGTAGAAGTAAAAGGTCAGCTGAAATATAATTACCCCAGTAAAGTATAGATAACCAAAATTTCTACTTAGGTAAGTTAATGAAGTATTTATACTTCGTTACTTGACACCTCTACAATCCAATACAGTGGGATCTTTGGCAGAACTTCAGAACTCTTTATTTTTAACACTAATGAAAATTTTAGATGGTTTTATTTTTACCTCTGCCAGTAGGTATTGTGATTGCTTTGCTTTGTGTGCGTGCGTATGTGTTTGTTTGTTTGTTTGTTTGTTTGTTAGCAAGATAACTCAAAAAGTTATGGATGGATTTTCATGATATTTTCAGGAAATGTTGATACTGGCACAAGGAAGAAATGATTAAATTTTGGTGGTGATCGGGGGACGACGACACTGATCTGCCTTGGTGGAGGTCTGCGCTCTCCGAGTGCTTTTCTTGTTTCAATCT
This sequence comes from Sphaeramia orbicularis, assembly GCF_902148855.1. Classification (NCBI taxonomy): domain Eukaryota; kingdom Metazoa; phylum Chordata; class Actinopteri; order Kurtiformes; family Apogonidae; genus Sphaeramia; species Sphaeramia orbicularis. Next base: position 21,276,994 of record NC_043978.1, on the reverse strand, counting down.
GTTTATGATTATGACACATAGGGCCGGATCTGCTAAGACCCTAACTTGCGTGTACTAATTTGCGTGTGCAATCTAGAATTTTGCATGTTGGGTTGGACCGCGGCTTGCGGGTGATTTACTAAGATTGCTTGCGCAAAAGTGAACAGGTGCAAAGTCTTGGAGACTGCCTTATGTAAATTGGGGTTTTGCATGTGCTACTGGAGACAATACACTGTAAAAACTGCTACGGGATAAGCCAGCATTAATGAGAACTGTACACTGAATGATCCAGGCACACGGAAATGTAACAGTGGAGGAGTTTAGTCATAAAGGGTATTGCATGAGTCACTCATTTTCACTTTTTCATTTTAGAGGTGGGGGGTTGTAGGGGTTGTTAGATTGACTGTCAGGTGCCAATAATTTCGTCACACTGTAGCCTAATGTTGGTGCGCATTTTTAATCACAATTGTTAGACCAAGTGGAAAAGAGTCCAGTAAAGTGTGTGTGTGTGTGTGTGTGTGTGTGTGTGTGGGTGGGGTGGGGTGGGGGGCGAGGGGCGCATACGTCTCAATTATTTTTTCTTCCGTCACTCCAAAAATGTTCACGAGGGTGAAAAATTTGTTTTCTGCATCTCGTTTCATCGTCTCAACCGCAGCCATGTGTGCACAGTTATGCATCCAAACCGTTTGCACTTCCCTTTGAAACGTGGTAAATATAGATGCAGTTTCTATCAGCAAAATTGCTTTCAGATTTGATAAATCACTTTGCGTGTGCTATATTGATACATTTACATTTTCTCCTCCCAGCGTATGCATAATTGTGTGTAAATGCCCAATATTACATATTCATTGCAGCAAATGTACCAACTACATGCAGACGCACTATTTTGCACCTTTGAAAGTCGCAACCCTTTGTGTGCACTGTTAGTAAATCAGTTTGTACATTTTTTTTTGCGTGTGCAATGAGTTTGCACACGTTTTTATACATGTAAACCTTTAGTAGATCCGGCCCATAGTTAAAGGTTTTATTGAGATTAAGACAGCAGGATGGGTGTATGACATACAGCTGCTGACGTAGTCATACTCTTACATGATTTTTTTTTTTTTCTTTTTCGGATCCACAGTTGCTTCCACAACAGCAGGGCTCAGTGGGACCATCCCACTTTGTCTTATATCGCTTTTGTAATGAATCCAATGCATGATTTATTAAAAGCCTGGAGCCTGGAACAGGACTTATAGTTGATAGATAACATGCCTTGGCGAACACTGTTTGCCTTAAATTCAGTCAAGTGAATAATGCAACAGAGGTCTTACTTCCAAGATCATGATTTAAAACACTAAAGGCTCATCTGTAATTGACAGATTCAGGTACAAGAACTTTTTACACTTTACTGCAGCATCTCTCTGTCCTCATGTGTCCTATTTACCTGTCTTGTTTTTTCCTGGGAGGTTTCTTTCTACTTCCTCTTTGCCCTCGAAGATATTTTTCTTTTGCAGATCTGTCTCACAAAAGCTCACATCCTCCAGTACCCAGCATGGCAAAACTCTGCAGATGAAGACATGTAACAGACATCTCCATCCTCTGCCAGTGTTCTGGATTTAGAGATATTTGGGATACAATGTGAATAATGAAAGTAATGTTTGGAAGCCCTACCTCCCACAGCTGAAACTAATCCCTGTATGTTCACCCTCCTGTATTTTAACACAGGAAATTACAATCATTGTACAGAAAATGTAATAAATACCTCTGAGATTAAACCTTTAAATAGGATAATGAATTTAAATCACCTAAAAAGCTGTGAGATGAAATGTGAGAAACAGTGGAAATGATGCAAAATCCAAAAGCAATGAATAACGTCTGTGCTTAAACATTCGTCACAGGTATAAAATACTGAAGGGATGATCGCTCAGTGAAGCCAAATCTAATTAAAGAGTAAAAGATTTTCTTTCCTTTTACAGCCCCTCAGTTACAGTCAGGTCCATAAGTATTTGGACAGAGTTGTAAATTCAGTAGTTTTCCCTCTGTACACCACCACTGGGGATATGAAATGAAGCAATCCAGATGAGATTGAAGTGTGGACTTTATTATAGTTATAATTCAAGGGTTAAACAAAAATATTCTATTAAACCTTTAGGAATTAGAACCATTTGAAATATAGTTCAAACATTTTTAGAGGCTGAAAAGCAATTGGACAACAGGCTTCATGTCCAGATGTGTCCTGTTCCATGATTATTCTGTGGTAAATGAAGCAGGTAAGGCTGGGCCGTCAAACTCATTTTAGTTCAAGGGCCTCATTTAGCACAGTATGATCTGCAGTAGGCCAGGCCATTAAAATTATAACATAATAATACATATTAAAAAAATGTCAACTGTTATGACCTTGGGTTGTAATTTGTCTATTTATGTTTATATGTATATATTTTTTGAGATGTCGTGTTGTATCCCCCCCCCCCATCCTATAGGTGTGCTGTGTTTGTTTTTTTGTCCTTTTTGTTTCAGGTAGGAAGCTCACATTGGTGGAGCCAGATAGGCTGGCATTTTTAAAAGGCCGTGGATCCACCAGCTCATTCTCTTCTTTGCTCCCTGCCAGCTCCCAACTGTGAATCCTGTGTGTGTGTTTAGGTCGTCAATCGTTGTGTGTTTTATTGTGTCTGTGTTAGTGTGTAAATTGTAAATAGTGCCTTTTTTTTTTTTTTTTTTTTTTTTTTAACAATCCTACTTTTCTGATAGGGGAGGGTGGCTCTTTTGTTTTCATGTTTTCTCCTGTTTTTCGTTTAGGGAGTTAGGTTAGGTTAATGTATTTTATTTCTTGCATTTATTTTTGGATAGGAAATTTAGTTATAACTTTAAAAGAAGACGTCTTGTTTGTTGTTTTGGCTGAGCCCTCCTCTAACCCTCTTTAAGTTATTTAAGAATAAAAATTTTGGATTTTAGTTCTGGACTGGTGTGTGTGCTTGGGAGCTGGGGGGGGACAAAAAGGGCTTATTATTTGTGTCCTGGTAAACCCCTAGGCTGGGACGTAACATAACTCCAAACTTTTCACTATGTTTTAGCGTGGAAAAAGTAAAATTACATCAAGAAAATGTTTACATCTACAAACTATCCTTTAAAAATATGAATAACATGAACAACCATGAACAAAGTAAAATTTATTATGAAAATTAAGTGGGATTTTTAACAGTATTATGCCTCAGCTTCTCATATGCACATGTGCATTTCAACTTATAGATGACTGGATTCACAAATACAAAAAACATTTAGTAACAGACAAAATAAAACATCACATTTTTTGTGAAAGGATAGTTTGTAAATAGACGTGGATATTTCCTGAAGGAAATGTAATCCATGTGCGTGTCTCTTGCTAGATTTGTGGACTTGTGTCTAGGTGAGATGTAAAAGCAAGAAATAGTATCAAAGACAGACTGTTTATAATGTACTGCATATATTTGGATGAAACTTATATTGTTTTTGTCACAGTTTGTTTCCGTGCCATTTGCTTTCTGACCCTGTCACCTCATTACTGTCATTGTTTTCACCTGGGACTCTCTGCTGCTTTCCCCTCCCTCACTACGCCACACCTTTTCAGCCAATCCCTTTCTACCTGTGTGCTCCCTCCCTCACTCAGCCACACCCACCTCATCAGCCAACTCTGTTCACCTGTGAACACAGCTGCAGCTCATCAGGCTCCCACAATAAATTCACCTCTCTGCTGTCAGTTCTCTGCCACATTGTTCTTCAGTACCTGCCCTTTGCCCTGACCACGTCTCCTAGTCCACCTCCTGGTTGCCTACCTGCCTTCCATCCCCGACTACGTCTTCTGGCTTTGCTCCTCTGGTTTCATCTGGCTTTCCTGGTTTTGACCCCTCGTCCATCCCTGACTCACCTGTTGCATGCTCCTCGTCGGCTGCTTGTCAGCTGTGGTTGAACTTCTGAACACGGCCTCATTCTATGTTCCCGGTGAGCTACCTGGCCTCAGCGCTGCTAAGGCTATTGAAGACGTACGACTGTTTGAACTCTTAATCCTCTCAGTAAGTCTTGTGTTTCCTCAAGTTGAAACCCCTTTAGCCCTATCGGCCCACCCGCGGGCCAAAAAAAGTATATTAATAATCATCTACTATAAAAATATAATAAATCAGGACAATGGATGTTTTTTTCAACTTTTGCTCAAAGTTTAGACCCTAATGTTAATAAAAGTGCATCAAAAGTGTATTTTAGTGCAAAATTTAATATTCAAACATGATTTTTAATCTTTGTGGGGTGAAATTTACACTATTAAAAATCTCAGACACGAACAACTAATTTATGCATATCATCGTCAATCCAGCCGAAAAAAACAGGTGAGGATAAAAAAAAATTCTAATTTCTCTTTTAGTTTGTTACAATTTACTCAGGCATAGTAATAGATACAATATTTTAGACAATGGGAATAAATTCTGTGAGGTCTCTAAATGTCCATAGACACCAAGAACATCCATATGAACCTTATTATTGTGAAGTAATTCTTCATTTACTTTGGGTATGTCTTTTTAGGTGTTTTTTCCCCTGAAAATATGGTCAAGGTTAAACAGGTTAATAAAGACACTAAACTTAACCCCCCCCCCCCCTTCTGTGTGTTGCATTTGGGTCCTAACCTCCCCCTGTGACAGTTCTACATTGCATTTGTATGTATAAGTTATTTATTACAACAAATGTTTGCTATAACTGTAACAGCATAACAGGAAAGAGGGAAAAATAAGGATCAGCTGAATTACTGACAGTGTTTTTCAAAACCTAAGTTTACAAATACATTAAAGGTAGGGTAGGAGATCCTGAAAAAATAATTTGAGCGAGCCACATGCTTGTTCCCGAGGGTTCATGAGCATCAATTTGCCTACCCCTGCCCAAACTGTGTGCGCAGATGTTTGAGGTTTCTCAGTATCAAGTCGTTTCAGCTCGGTGTCACATTTAAAGACTGAAGACTTTCCGCCGAGCAGTTTGTGTGACACCCAGTACGTGTACGCGGAGTCTGTGCAGCCGTAAAAATTGAGCTCTGCGTGGACTTGTCCAATGGATGTCTGCTTTGGGTCCGCCTCAAGTATACGTGGATGTCCACGGAGTCAAGTATGCCCGACTCTGTGGGGGCCTTCAGTTAGAGTGAGACGATTTCAGCTGTCAGCATTCTGTTCCTCATGTATGTGAATGGAGTTTTGTGTATCACGTTGTTGTGCAAAAACTGTACGTGATGTCGTTACCACACATCAGACCCTTTGGTGGGCTAGTTTTGGCCCACAGGCCATATGTTTGACACCTGTGAGGTAAAGGGTCTGGAGTTGATTCCATGTGTTGAATTTGCATTTGTTCACTGGAATGCCTACAGGGGTTGGACAAAATAATGGAAACACCTTCACCTCAAGATGATAATGCCCCAATCCATACAGGTAGAATTGTTAAAGAATGGCATGAGGAACATTCTAATGAAGTTGAGCATCTCGTATGGCCGGCACAGTCCCCAGACCTCAACATTATTGAGCATTTATGGTCAGTTTTAGAGATTCAAGACGTCGATTTCCACCGCCATCGTCTCTAAAAGGGTTGGGGGGTATTCTAACTGAAGAATGGCTTAAAATTCCTTTGGAAACAATTCACAAGTTGTATGAATCAATACCTCGGAGAATTGAGGCTGTAATTGCTGCAAAAGGCGGACCTACACCATATTAAATTATATTTTGTTTTTTTTTAAGGTGTTTCCATTATTTTGTCCAACCCCTGTATATCCCACCTATTTCATTTTTTTTCAGATAAGGCACTTGATTCAGAATCAAACCCCAAATTCCCTAGTCGACCCCCAGTAACTCTGGTTGATTCCTTATTGGCTCTTGATCCTGAGCAAAAGCAGCTAATTTCTAGCTTTTACAGCCTTATTAATTCTGCTATTGACAATCCAGCATCTGGTCCCAAGGACTCTTAGAGCAAGAGCTTGGAATCACGCTGCCTGATGATTATTGGTGATAAGTTTTACGGTTAGTTCACTCCTCTTCAATCTGTGTGAGGCCCGGTCTCCTACAGTGTACTGTGAAATATCTTCCAATAAACAGTCAATTTAAAAAAAAAAAAAAAAAAAAAAAAATCTAGAGAGATATTGAAAACTTCCTGAATGTTGAAAATCCACATTTACTCACATCTTGACTTTCATTTCAGATCCACTGTGGTGGTAAAGAGAGGCAAAATTACCACATTTGCACCACTGTCCAAATACTTATACACTTGCTTGTATATAGTACATATTTCTGGACATATTATAACCTTCATTAAACATTCCAGCCAGATCTGCATTTGTCTTTTCTAATCCGTAGCCCTGTGGTTAAAGATGGATTGAAAGTTAGATGCTAATTCCTGCAGGAAAATACTGGCGCGTGTCCAGAAAAGTGACTATTGATAATAGAAAAAAGCCTTTGTGGTGTTCTTCCAAGAGCCTTGGAAGGTTATCAACAATAAATACTGTATTTCTGACTGAGACTGGGACTGTGCGCTTATTATTATTTATGACTGTGTTTTGGACTATATGACTTGCCTTCATAAGTAGAATTATCATATGCCTAAATATGTACAGATGAGGTTGGAAGTTTAAATAGAGCTTGGCTAAATAGACTGTTTTGTGTTTACCCTGTATGTTCCCATTTTCATCCTGTCATTTAACAATATGTGTAGGTTTTCCTATTAAACCTTCCACCAGAGCTTATGGCTGACTCGTGTTGTAAAAAGTATGTCCTCCACAAAAGTTCGTCTTCTCAGATTTATTGAACAAAATACGAAAAATAAAAAGTAAATGCATACAGGAATTCACTGCTTATGTTTTCTGTCCAAACACGATACGGCCTAAATATGTATGAACTTATCCACACAGTCCAAACACGATCAGAAAAACCATGAGCTCCTCTTGGCTCTAATGCCATATACCCCCCAGGCGTGTAGCACCCCCCAGTTCACCGAACCTTCTTAAAGCTACAGGCTCTTATTTTTATCCTTAGCAACTTGTCTGTACATTGACATGAAATAACCAAAATACCATGACCATGCAAATAATGATGCAAATATTAAATTACAATCATGTTAGACCTTTTTAAATACAGTTGAATTATAAAATTACTAATCACTAATAATAGAATTGAAATTGCTATCAATTACACAAACCATGCATACGACACCTATAATATGGTATATCCTTACCTCAGCACAGTCATTTTAAACATATGACATATGGAACAGCTGCATCTCATTCTGTTATATGTTCTGATATAAAAATTCTGAGATACCATCTAAGAATCAAGACAGAGACAAGAACCCTTATCCTCAGGAATCCTTAAAAACAGGTAAATCCAATTACCCAATGTTCCTTCTTGAAATAAGGCCAAACACTTATCCTCAGGAAGCCTCAAAACATATAAAACTATTAACATTAGCTGATGAGCGATCCTACCTGAGAATCCAGTGAGTCCGATGCCAGTTTTGGTGGATCCCATCACCCTTCCTCCTTTCTAGCAGGACCTGGCCTCCTTTGGATCTGCAATCAGTCAGGAATCCTGGATTCCCCCATGCATGGTTTCAGTCCCCAAACCTGGATGAAGGAAGGGATGTTGGGATCCATCTTGAAGGACCAAGTTGATAGAAAAATTCTGAGATACCATCCAAGAATCAAGACAGTCACTGGATTCTGGAATCAGAAGACTTTACTTGCAGCAAGGAGTAAAGTACATACAACAAGATGCAGCAGTTGACTAACACCAGGAAGTCTAAGTTCTTATATGGTCAAAACATAGTAATGTCCCGTCAGAGAGCGAACTTTCATTGATTGTCATGCCAATATTTATTTCAATATAGTAGTAGTTCCTTGTTTTGGACAATCCCTTATGGTCCAACTAAAGCAAAAATGAATTTAAAAGTAAAAATGTGGGTCATTTAGCAACACTAATCTTTCAGATTGTCTCTAAAATGTCCTGTCAGAGCGATTTCGAATACCGTGTTTTGACCCTATAGGAACATGATCATTGGTCCAAGTGTCCAAACATAAGTTCACCATTGGCTTAGGTATCCAAAACAAGGTGATGCATGGGTTCAGTGACTGCATTTGTACTCTTCTCCCACCTTCCCTGTGGTCTCATAACCCCAAGGGCAAAAAGCCACTCTGGCCTTGAACTAGCACCACAATACGTACAAAAAGAGGAGAAATGGTAGACATGTCCTGGGTGTTTTCTTATAGGATATGTCATCACGACCCATCCATGACTCGTGCTCTGGACACCCGGTATTTACAGAGAATAGTCTAATATTATTGCTCTAACAAGTGTCCAGGTGTTTTGTATGATCTATGCCACATGACCTCTGCATATAACTCCACAACATGGCAGAATGAATGAATGAATCCAGACATCTGTGGAGGTGATGGGCTGAGGTTGGTTTCCAGGTCACAAACGGGAAAACAGATGAGTTTATGACACATAGGATAGTAAACTGAGAAGACCCTGTTTTTTGTATATATATATATATATATATATATATATATATATATATATATATATATATATATATATATATATATATATATATATATATATATATATATATAAAAAAAAAAAAAATCTTCCCCTCCTTACCTACGTTCCTTATCAGTTCATCACGTTACAAAAAAATTCCTCACGTTCCCTTCGTCTCCTGTTGTGTTCATGGACTGTTTTCTTCCTTTACTTCCTGTGTGTTTTATTTCTGCTAATAAATCCATTCTGATTTGCCTGCTAGCCAGAGTCTGCATCTGTGTCCTGTGTAAAACCAGGTTCACTTTAACATCAGGAAATAATGATGTGACTTTACAAATTCATTGTTAGTGTACCCGGGGCTGTTATTAGAGGTATTAAGGCTGGTCTCCATTTGCTTGGAATCATGGGTAAGACCTTAGGAAAAAATGAATCTGAACATATGTATAAATGTGAATTATGACACCACCTTTTACTCTCTTCAATTGTGCAGTTTCTTCAATTATGTGCAATTATGATGAACTTACTGTCAGTTTTGTGTATATGTTGCTTTTACTTATTGTTCTGCTTATTTATTATTATTGCAGTTAATTTTTTCTTTTTTTAATCCTGTTATCCCTTATGCACTTGGTAACAATGCATATCTCCCACCTTCTCTCATCTTATATTTTATTGTAGATCTCAGTTTATCATTTTTCATCTCACCTCTTAACTTAGATCTCATCTCACTTTGACTCAAATCTCATCTCACCTTAACTTAGATCACATTTCACTTAAACTTAATCTCATCTTACTTTAACTTGGCTCTCATTTCATCTTAATTTAGATCTCATCTCACCTTAAATCTCATCTCACTTTAACTTAGATCTCATGTCACTTTAACTTAGCTCTCATCTCAATTTAACTTAGATCTCATCTAACCTTAACTTAGATCTCATCTCAACTTAGATCTCATCTCACCTTATCTTAGATCTCATCTCACTTTAACTTAGATCTCATCTCACTTTAACTTAGATCTCATCTCACTTTAACTTAGATCTCATCTCACTTTAACTTAGATCTCATCTCACTTAGATCTCATCTCACTTTAACTTAGATCTCATCTTACTTTAACTTAGATCTCATCTCACCTTAACTTAGATCTCATCTCACTTTAACTTAGATCTCATCTCACTTTAACTTAGACCTCATCTCACTTTAACTTAGATCTCATCTCTTTTTAACTTAGATCTCATCGCTTTAACTTAGATCTCATCGCTTTAACTTAGATCTCATTTTGCTTTAACTTAGATCTCATTTTGCTTTAACTTAGATCTCATTTTGCTTTAACTTAGATCTCATTTTGCTTTAACTTAGATCTCATTTTGCTTTAACTTAGATCTCATTTTGCTTTAACTTAGATCTCATTTCGCTTTAACTTAGATCTCATCTCACTTTAACTTAAATCTCATCACATCTTATGTCATTTGTTGCAGATATGAGGTCATTGAAAACTTTGCTGTGTTTGGAGCAGGTACATTACATGCTCATGTGTTCTTGATTGAAAAATCCTACCTCAAAATATTCTTGTCTTTTCTATTATTTCTGCATCAGATAAACCAGAATCAGTTAATGATTTACACCAGTCTCTGCCAAACTTTGAGTTAGGATCCAAAATTGGTTGCTGAGCTGTTTTTATTTGGTCGCTGAGTGGCAGAGACAATAATAAATGTAAATTCATTAGAAGAAGAGTTTATAAATGCCAGATACACTAATTGCGATGTAATTTACTGTATGTATTTTATCTGTGGAGTTGCTCAGTGATGAAAGACTTCAAAACTTTTCCAAACTAGTACTTCTTGCGCCAAGCAGAGACACCGTTTTGACAGTGAAAATCAGTCAGTCATGTGTTTCATAGACTTTAAATTGTTCAGTTCATGTATGAGTCAGTGTGTCATGTGTTGGAGATCTGCAGGGGCTGATGATTTTTCTGGAATCCTGTTGCATTTTCCCAGGATGTGTGTCAATTCCAGTATATCTGATGTATTCGGGATGGGACAGGGAGAAGTTGTTGAAAGGAGCAGGAACTGTATTAAGTCAGTCGATATAAATAAAGCAAACAAGTCCAATATGAAAAATAAGAGAGTATATGACATGCAACCAAAAATCACATCATCTGCAAAACATACAATGTCAGAGGTGCCAGAAAACTAATGGATACTCCTACTCCCACTGGGACTGGAATGGGACAGGAGTGCAAATCCTCTGGTGCTTTGATAGGTTTTCTTGTCAATATCAGAAGTGATTGTCAATACCATGTGGCCACGTGGGATTGACTTTCCAGCAAAATACATTGTTTTGATGGCATAAAAGTCTTGGGGAAAAAAAAAGTAGTTTATAGTGTATTTTTCAACATTTGGGGCCTGAAACGACACAAAATGTGACTTTTACATCTTAAATTGCACCAGTTACTTCAACAATTTCACAATCAATAGCAACTTGTGAATTTTTGATGTCATTTTTTATTAATAGATATGAAACACTTCATTTTCCCAGTTTTTCTTGTCAATGTCAGAAGTGATTGTCAACACTATGTGGCCATGTGGGATTGACTTTCCAGCAAAATACATTATGATTTTATAAAAGTCTAAAAAAAAAAGTAGTTTATAATGTATTTTTCAACATTTGGGGCCTGAAACAATACAAAATGTGACTTTTACATCTTAAATTGCACCAGTTACTTCAACAATTTCACAATCAATAGCAACTTATGAATCTTTGATGTCATTTTTTTTATTAACCCTTTCATGCATACTGGTCACTCCAATGGACAATTATTCTCCAGCTGTTGTATATTCATGGGTTTTGTTGTTTTAGTTCCATATCAGCCGTCACAGTGGATGCTCATGCATCATCCCATACACTGACATTCAGACCATTACTGTAATTTTGCTGTTCATGACAAACCTGATCTGCAGTAACATGTTTCAGTGTAAACAAAGACTGTCAGCCATCCGCAAACTTAAAGGACCCCACCTCCTGTTGTTACTCTACAAAAGTATCATCCAACCCATCCTCCTGTACTGCTCCAATGTTTTTACACCATGCTTTCTGTCCCTAACCGAGCCAAATTCACACGCATCACAAATACAGCTGCTAAAATCATCGGCCTCCCCACACCCAATCTCACAGAACTAAATAATAGATCCATCACCCAAATGGCAAACGCAATAGTCCAGGACATCACGCACCCACTACACCGCTACTTCATCCCACTACCCTCAGGACGCAGGTACAGGACATTAAAATTCAGGAGGGCCCGTCTTGGGAAAAGCCTGATCCCCGCAGCCATAGCCGCCCTAAACACCAGGCCCCGCTGACCAGTCTGCTACCTGTCACTCCATCAATGTCTCTTTTGTTATGTCTGCCCCCACTGTTGTTGTTGTTGTTGTCTGTGTTGTATAATGTTGCTGTCTTTTTCTTGTATAATGTTGCTGTCTTTTTCTTGTAATGTTATGTTTTTCTTGTATGTTATGTAATGTCTTTTTCTTGTAATGTTTCAGTCAGTGAAGACTAATTTCCCCACGGGGACCAATAAATTAAATCTAAATCAATTATTTGTTAGAATTTTTTGCATATTATCTTCATGAGAACAGTAATAACTAGAAGCACTTGGAGAGTGCAGACCTCCGCCAAGGCTGATCAGTGCCCCCCCCCCCATGGGCCCCCCCACCCCCGATCACCACCAAAATTTAATCATTTCTTCCTTATCCCATTTCCAACAAACTTCATTTTCAACAAATTTCATCCAAATCTGTCCATAACTTTTTGAGTTATGTTGCACACTAACGGACAGACAAACAAACAAACAAACAAACAAACAAACTAGAAGCACTCGGAGAGCGCAGACCTCCGCCAAGGCTGATCAGTGGCCCCCCCACCCCCGATCACCACCAAAATTTAATCATTTCTTCCTTATCCAATTTCCAACAAACCCTGAAAATTTCATCCAAATCTGTCTGTAACTTTGAGTTATGTTACAGACGGACGGACGCAAAAACATAACCTCCTTGGCGGAGGTAATTAGCATTAGAATATGTTAAAATGTGAGAAAACATCAGATTTTATTTCATTGTTTTAATATCAATTTCTGATATTGGGATTTAAACACATTTCTTTACTTCAAAAATTAAATGCATGGACATTTTTGTAACTGCATGAAGAAAAAACAGCTTGATCACATCGGTTTTTTCATGGCTATGGAGGAATAAAAACACTCAAGAAAAAAATCTTAACTAAGGTTCTCATAATTACTGCATGAAAGGGTTAATAGATGTGAAACATTTCATTTTCCCAGTTTTTCCAAAAGTATGAATATCCTGTAATATCTTTTGCAGTCTCATCTGTACAAACCACACAGTTGGTGGATAAAATTAGATTAAATGCTAATGAGTGAAGCATTCACTGCAGCCTCGGTGTAGAGCGTATTCATTTCTCTCTGAGGCTAATTATTTGGATGTGCGTCTTGGCCAAAAATGTTGCATTATAAATATGTGGAATTAGCCATGGCCTGTAGTAACACCAGTCATGAACCAAAAATGTCCATCCAGTTCATTTCAGGCCGGGTGAAACACATGATATGTTGCGTGTCTTGCCCTGTCTCCGTCCTTGTTTTCCATTTCCTCTCTGTCTGCTATTGATAAACAGTGTACGAAAATAAATATTAAAATAAAGCATATGCATGAGCTCTTAAAATCCTTTTCAAACAGATTATGAAAATAAGTAGAGCCTCGAGTAAAGAGGACAATATTCTGCTATGAATCTGTGGACTAAGTTAAGAATTTTGCGTAGTGAAACCTCTGCATTACATACCTTCTATGTATGTGTATTAACAAACACACATTATAGTCATACTTAGTGTTTTTTCTTCTTCACACAAACCACTAAACATAACATATGAAAAATCCTGTATTAGTATGCTGTGGTGGTTTCAGAAATCCCATGCTAACATGCTAATGTGCAGGCAAAAACAGTATCTGTGGTTATTTTGTATGTACAGAACCAATAGTATTTGAATTGCATATTATTTCCAGGTAAATAATATACTATGTAAGCTATGGACAATTCAGCAGCATAAATATCCAAAAATGCAATTAGAAAGTGACATGCTTTCCGACCCTGAGCTGTATGTCCAAAAATAGACATCCTACTGATTATTTAGACAAAAATATATTAATATGTGTATAGGTTTTATGACTGCCACATATAATCACTCTGAAAAGTCATACAGTCAGTCTAAAATTCCATACAATAATAAAAATAGCAAAATAAGTTGCAAAAAATAATAATTCAAATTTACTTCCAATAGGTTAAAATTATGAAAATGATCAAATCAGGCCTTCTGTAGAGCCATGGTACTTTATTATGTTACTTCTACATATCTGGTACATTATTTATGAGACTGCAGTAATGATTATTTATTTTTATTTTTTTTCATGATTTTTCACTTCATGCTTAGAATGCAGGATGTCTGTATGTAGGCTGTTAGGAATTTTAAACACTCTACTTTCAGAGCTGCTTTTACTCTGAAAGTGTTTATGATCACAAATTTCTTGATTTTTGTCCTTTACGAAAAGCTAAAAGTGACAGGAGTTGCAGCCAGCTGCTCCTTTAACCCATAAAGACCCAGAGCTACTTTTGTGGCAGTTCCCAAATACATTTTTCTCCATATTTAACAATTTTTAAGTGATTTATCACCATTTATGATAATATTATCTTCTGTATTTGGCATTTTTTAATGTAAATCATGTATTTTTCTATATTTGATTTACTGATCATGTAGATGTTCATGAAAACTTACATTCAAAGGTTATTATATCAGAAACAGAAAAAAACCGAAGAATAAGTGACTTTTTCAGCAAAGATATCAGTAACTGAATGTAAAAACAAGCATCTCCATCCACTATCATTGATCCAACTCCATGGGTTTTACTGGTGAATCAATGTTGTAGAAGATGACGGTGTTTCTGCTTTCGCTACAGAGTGTCTGAAAGTTCAAATGGGTCATATATGATTACGATTTAAAGCTGAAAAATTGCATTTTACCTCAATTATTTACATTTATAGATAGGATCAGTGGATCAGCAGATATTAAACAGTTTAGATCAGTAAATTCTTTTAGTTGCCAGTGGCTGTTTGGGTCTTTATGGGTTAAATCCAAAAATAAACAATATTTTTTATTAAAGCTTTTGCAAAATGGTCCCAAAGAGTTTGGTGATAAACAACCACTTCTAAGAGCAGAGAGGACATGCACAGAGAGAAGTGAAAATATGCAGAATGAGGACAAATATCATAACACAATGAGGAACCACACGTGTGATCAAGGTCAAATAATGGGATATGCAAAGGTTGTCATACAGGGACACAGAAGTGATACAAAAACACAATTAAATTACATGTTAAACCATAAAATGCTGATTTTATATGAATTATCAGTAGAGTAGTAGAGGACCCTCGCTAAAAGCTATTCGAGACTAAAAAAAAGTGAAAATATGCTTAACAAAGACTAATATTACAAAAGATGAGGTCAGTACGATCAAGATCAAGTAAAAGGTTATACATATGTCATCATACAGAACGCAGAAGAGAAAAACACATTTTTTATTCATTACACTGGTCAACAACAAATTTATTGTTTTAAGTTTTTTGAGCTGATTTAGGATAATTTTGGTGTGCTGAATCCAAAAATCACATGAATTTTGCTCAATCAGGTCAACTTTCTGAACTACGCTACATATTGGCTTTTTAACATTTTTGCTTACATTTATGGGCATTTTCACGTCATATGATACAAAATTCTTTCATATTTCTTGCAATAAACGAGTTCTGAAGATTTTACTTTTACCAATTTATGATTAATGGTTTTTTTTAATGTTACAGGTGAATGAAATGGCTTTGACAAGAAGATCTTGCAAAAATAAGCCTGACGTATTCTGCTACATCTGCGGTGAATACACCATTGTACCTAACAGGAATCCTGTTAGAAAATGATTTTTTTTCTCTTAAAACCTATTTTGGGTGAGAACTATATAAAAAAATCAACTGATAAAGTCACAAAAATGTAATCAATTTTGTGAGAAGATCAAATTTTTCAAAATCAAATTAGCAAAGAAACCTGACCTGATTGAGAAAAACAGATGTCATTTTTGGATTTAGTGGTGCAAAATGGTCCTAATTCAGTTGAAAAAACCTAGACAACTTGCAAAAGGCATTTTTTTGTAACCCAGTGTAATTAATTAGTGATGAGTTTTACCACGGCTTCAAAAATGCATTTTAGCTTTCGTAGGTGATCCCTTCAAACTGAATGAAACTATGACACTAGAAAAGATGTACCATGATGTGTGTGTAGGTTCTCATTTGCCCAAGTCATCACACTTCTTGGTAGTTCTTCTTGGTTCAACTGGACTGGTTTAGCTCTTTTTTTGAAAACATTTCGTCGCTCATCCAAAAGACTCTGGTTTCCCCCACCAGTTTTTAGAACTGAAGAAGTCTCTTAGATAACAGAAGAAACATTTTCAAAAAAGAGCTGAACCAGTCCAGTTGAACTGAGAAGAACTACCAAGAAGTATGTGCCATGATACAGGGACAAATCCGCAGAAACAAGCTGGAATTTCCAAATTTCTGCACAAATGTCCTACTTGTAATTCTTCAGTCTCACCCGTAGGAGGTGCTGTTTCAACAGCTGTCACTCATGCTGCCCTGTCTGAGACATGCAGGGTCTAAATGGACTAAATGAGTGTCACCAGGTCCTAATGCCATTAGGCGCTGTTGTAATTTACTGAAACAGATTATATTAGAGGGAGGACATGATGCTCTCACGTTGTCCCGCCAAAACAAAGCCTTCCTTCAGCTCACGGCTTCTCCTCCAGCAGAATTAAAAACAAGAAGAGGGAGACTGAGAAAGCTGAAAAGGAAATACTAACGTTCCAAAGCAACTCTTTTCAAAGGCATCATGTCTGTGTGCGGTTTGGCAGCTTTAATTTATTAAATAAAACTCACCATTTCACCGTTACTGTCATGTGTAAGTAAATTAACGGGATCAAACAAAATTCATTGAACAAAAGCTTTATTAATGAGGTCAGGATATGTAAAAAGAACACACTGAATACATTAAATCTAATGTCGAGGAGCTGGTGTGTTCATTAGTGTGTTTGACTGAGAAACATTTAACTTAGCCGATAGCTTCTCACGCCGACCATCCATAAAAGAGCTTAAAACAAGCGAAGTTAAAAGAATACACATAAATGTTCATTAGCGTCTACATTTACACAGATATTTACCCCATAAAGCTTGACGTTATTTGCACCAGCGCTAAACACCATTATTACATGTTCAAAGCATGACGTCGACTCCAGCGGGGCTAACTTTGAGCCAGGTTTGCTACTCGTAACGCCTTCATTTCTTGTCCACCGTGTCTCTGTCTGTAGTTTGGGGAGTATTAAATATTTAGCAGCAAGCTAACGAGGGCCGAGCCTCTTGAGCCGGCTGTGATGTGCTGGAGGGGATGTGTTTCCCAGCATGAAAGCGCGAGAGAGCGGGATTACGCTTTCAAAGGATCTGTCAAGTGATGAGAAGCTCACTTTAAAAGAGATTAGTTTTTGTTTTGTTTTTTTTACAGCAAAAACACCTGGGAATTCTTCCACTTCCGCTAACGGCGATATCTGTGTTTTTGACTGATGTGGATCTGTTAGCAATAACATACGAAAAAATGGGTAAGAACAGAGAAAAGTCCAAGGTAACCAACTTCTTTTATTCAACACCATTTGTTTCATCAGTTATAGGAACATGAATATCGATGTAGTCATCACGTTGACTGTTCTGTTCACCCTGTAAAATGAAGCTTGCTTATGTAGGCGAATGTAAACCACGGAAATAGATTTCTTTTTTTTCTCAACTATTCTCGGATATGGGAGATTAGAGAATAGTGTTAAATGAATGAAATGAGTCAAACAAAAGGCTTCTCCCTAAATCAGTGTTTTTCTACCATGGGGTCACCTGAAATCTCTAGTAATTGATAAAAATTTAAAAAATTACTAATAAAAAATATATGGTGAGTTGACAGAGACAATCACAATCCATAAAAGACATGACAAACTGTGAAGCTGAAACTGAAGCACTGTGGTACTGTTTATCTTTCAAATGTTCATTGTGGTCGGTTTCAGATGCTGCAGCTCTTTCATAATTCATAGTTTGAGTTATTGTTTGTTCAGTATTAATTGTCAGCCTTGTAAATCCAAGCTGGACTGACTGTACATATCCTGACCAAGGAAAATAAAATTCTCACTTTGTGCAGTAATCTACACCTGGCTTTTCTGCCTCCATCCATAATAATATACATTACATAGACTAAACATCATCTGAAATTAATGTTTTTTTGCAACCTAGTAGAGCAAACTATTACATGATTGAAAACAAATGAATTTGAGCAACAAAAATGTCTCAGTTTTGAATGTCTGGGGTTGCCAGAAATTTGTGATGTTAAAATGGGGCAACGAGCCAAAAAAGGTTGGGAACCACTGAACTAAATACTAAACTTCAGACAAGAAATCTTAATCTTATGAAAATACAAAAGCAGGAACTCTTACTTTACCAGGAACTTTGAAAAACCTCAGTACGTTTCCACAGCAATTACCCGGTCAAAAATGTTCGTTGAACCCCAAACTTTCCCTGAAAAACGGTTCCTAGAAGGAGGGTGGGACTTTTCAGATTCCCCAGAATTTTATTATTGATATTATTTGGTAAACACATGAGCAGGTGTGAATGTTAAAGATGTAAAAGTTAAAGAAGCTGAACTTTATTATCTACAAACAAGATAAACATAATATACATACAAATCATTATCAACATTTGAAGAAGAATATGAAACAAACTCGTATCTTCTGGTTTAATCAGTCCTTAACTGCAGTTGGTCCATACTTTTTCTTGTAGATATTTTGACATTTTCTCTGTCCTCGGTAAAAAATTTGGAATCTCTACCGAATACTTTTGATTTAACATTTCTCTGCAGGTTACCAGATGTTTCCTGCTTCTCCTATAATCATCTTTTGATTGTTGTGCATTGACGACTTCAGGTTTCCTCAACCCCTTTGTAAAACTTGCACAATAGATCATGATTTGCTCCAAAATGGTTGCGGCGTCCCACTGTTAGGCTGCCCCGTATACTCAGATTTCACAAAACCAACTCGGCATAGACATTCCGCACAGTTAAAGTCAACGGACATTTATACTCGTAGAGGAAAGGTGACCTAAGGTAATGCCTTAAAACTGTCACGATACACTGAATACAAAGCGATTTGTCCTCGTATCACCATGGAAAGTTTACACAAAACACAGCTGAATCCTCTGTCGACGCCCCAGTCACCTTTGTTCGTCTTCTTTTGTGATGCTTCATGTTGCACAGGTTGGATCTGAGCAGCTTTTGGCTTCCTTCTGTGTAAACCCCACTCCCATGAGGGTGGTTTGACAGAGTTGTTTTTGTGATTCAATGTTCCCACATACTACAGTTCATACCTCATGAAGCCGTTAAAGGCTATAGGAGGACAGGACTGTCTTCTTCGACTCATAATGTCCACATTTTGCTCAATAATTCACTGGCACTCACTCCAAAGTTGACGTAAAATTATCCATAACAGGAAGATTTTCATGAGGACATATATCAAACTATTCACAATAGGGCTTTGACTTCTCCCTTTACAATAAATTACAAAAGATAAAACCAGATTCCAATAACATGACACACTGAAACCTGTGTATGAAAAACAGCCCATATGAATCATTCAGTTTTATGTTTTTCTGTTGCTTTTTTCAGCCTTTAGTTGTATCTATATTAACAACACAGGGTTATTTTGCCTCTCAAAGTAAATTATAAGGTGTGATTTTATTGCTGTGTGTCTGGGAAGAACATTATTAAATTATAAGTATCTAAGTATCTAATCTTAAGTATGTAATCTTTCACCCTAGTAAGTTGGTAATGTAAAAAATAGGACCAAGGGTCCTGTAGTCCAACAGCATATTTAAAGACATTAATTGACATTTGTTTGACCTTTCAACGTCACTCAAGTTCAAAGGTCATGGCACCAAATGAATATATGTGACTTCCTATCTATTGCCAATAGTAATTATATCAATATCTTTAACTGTTTTAAAGTTATAGCACTTTGAAATTTGTCCCATTATAAACCAATGGGGAGTTTTAAAAATTCATAAAAAAAATCAAAAATCAATATTTCTCAATTCTTTCAACAAACTTGGTAGACCTAGCTCCAAAGAACCTCTGATAGGAATTTCAATTGATTCTGGTTGACGGTTTTGGAGAAGAATTGTCTAGCAATCTGGACGTAGATGACTTTGGATTTCACCTTTCAAGGTCACTCCAGGTCAAAGGTCATGTCACCAAATGAAAGCCCATATGTGACTTCCTATCTATTGCCAATAGTAATTATATTATTATCTTCAACTGTTTTCACATCATAGGACTTTGAAATGTGTCCCATTATAAATCAATGGGGAGTTTTAAAATTTCAAAAATTCATAACAAATTCAAAAATCAATATTTCCCAATTCTTTTAACAAACTTGGTGGACCTCACCCAAAGATATTCCACAACAAATGTAAAGTCATTCTGACTGATAGTTTTGGAGAAGAAGATTCTTGAAAAATTGTTTACGGACAGACGTCGGACCAGAACTGATACCAACAGTCCATTTCGAGCCATTGGACTAAAAATTATGGGATAAGGTTTAAGCCAACAATCGTGGCCCAAAAACAAAAATAAAACTTTTCACTCCAAGAATTTCGATAGAACACAGTTACTTGGAAAAATCACACAAATAAAGTCTTGTATTACCGGTGAATTCTCTTTGCTCAGACATTTTCAGTTTTCAGAGACAGTTCTGAATAAAACACATTTTTCCGTTTTTGATTGCTTTTCCTTTTAAAGGCACAATTCTTGCAAGAAAATGCCACTGATTGCCACGTCACATTTTAATGCTAACCCTTCACAGCAGTTTATTAGAAGTGTTTTCAGCTTCTGCTTCATTTTTGGCCCCGTGGACATCAAATACCTCAACATAGCTGCCTACGAACCACTACGACCTCAGCACATACAACTGTATATTTGTTTTTCTACACAATACAGTCAGTTCTCACCATTGACAAGCTGTTCCTTCTTGTGCATTTTTTTTTTTTTTTTTAATCATATGGGCGCTATGGTGTTCATCGTATGGGCGTTTCATCTGAACTACCACAAAAGTAGCACTGGGTCGTTATGGGTTAAACAGCATGTCTATAACATGATGATGGTTTTTTTCCTTTTTTTTTTTTTTTTTTTTTCTTAAAGCAGCAGGACCTAAAATCAGGAGAAAGGAAAGAAAACATCATTGGTCCAAATCAGAAGATTAAAATGTAACGATAGATGCGGTTATTGAAAAGTGAATTCACGTCCAAGTTGCTTCTGACAGAGTCTAATCAGCAATTGGTAAGTACAGTTGTCTACATCTATTAAATCCCTTTACCTTTCCTGTCTGACAACACCTGTAATTAAACAACCTCGTCACCATGGTGTTGACTTTCTACAAGAGGTGAATACAGAAGTCTCATGTCTAACACAGTCATGAATTACAATATACTGACAGGTAATAATGAGGTTTTAGGTTAACAGCGCTTAATAACTATAAAGCACTGCAGCTTTAATAATTAAACAATACAGAGAAAAGACCACTTTTTATTCATTGCATTATAAGTAGCAATGTAGTTTTATTCATGGTTTACCCCTTTATTACTCTGCCCCCTGTTTGGGAGACGAGGGGTGTTGTTTTTGGTTCGGTTTGTTACCTCCACCAAGGAGGTTATGTTTTCATCGGGGTTTGACTGTTTGCAAGGTAACTCAAAA
This sequence comes from Sphaeramia orbicularis, assembly GCF_902148855.1. NCBI lineage: Eukaryota > Metazoa > Chordata > Actinopteri > Kurtiformes > Apogonidae > Sphaeramia > Sphaeramia orbicularis. The sequence goes on along the minus strand of NC_043978.1, from coordinate 21,255,580 downwards.
AGTTATGGACGGATTTGGGTGAAATTTTCAGGAAATGTTGATACTGGCACAAGCAATAAATGATGAAATTTTGGTGGTGATCGGTGATCTTTGTTTGTTAACACTTTAGTAGCAAAACTATTGGCTGAATTCATACTAAATTGGCTTTATAGATTGCCAGGGACTCAGAATAGATGTGATTACATTTTGGGAAAATTAGGTCAAAGTTCAAATTTTTTAAAAAAATCTTTTTTTCCCTATTTACTTATAATGGCCGAAATTTGTCTATGCTGACGTCAGCATACTCATAGACATGATGACATCTGCTGGATCGATGCCAAAATAAGCTACAGTACGTGTGAGGGGCGGGGTTTGTTGTGCCTGACACCACTTGTTAAACTATTGATTGACTTGGGCTATATCCAGTGCAATACTTTTTAACAACGGATTAGCACCACTTTTTTTTATACTTGTATCACAGATTTTATTATGTGTATTATTTATTTATGGATTTTATACATTTTTAGACTATTTTATTCTGTCTATAAGTGTTTTATCCTTTTGGGGTTTTTTTTAGAGACCAATGCATTGTCATTTTTTTACATTACATCTGTGGTGGGAAATGTTTAAATGACAAATAAAGAATCTGAATCTGAATTGATTTGGATCACGTTGACAAGGCTGTGGATTAGGTCACATGACAGCGTCCACGCCTCTGACTGTGTGACAGTTAAAATACTTTACATCCACATTAAAAGGAAAGAATGTGAATGAAGCCGTCCCATTACGTCCATTAACCTACAATAACAGCAAGCATCAGTGGAGAGGTCAGAGTCAATGAGTCAGTACATACTAATTAATGACACCCAAGAGCACCGTGTGTGTGTGTGTGTCTGCTTAAAAACCCATTAAAACCATCAATACACAAGTGATCGCTCGGAACCACAGCTTTGTGTTGATCATTATTTTTTAACACCCTCAGTGTGATCTGATGCACTTAGTTCCTCTGTAACTCCATCCCACACATGCCTCCAAACAGATTTATTGATCATGTGGGTGTGTGCAGGATGAGCAGGAGGATCCTTCTTTAACATTTTGTGGGAGGGAGACAGAAACGGATGATGAAGCGAACTGTTGGACATATTTAAAAGAATGAAAATGCTCATCTGACTCTCATGTACAAGAGAACCGTGGGCTTTTGTCTAAAAAAGTCTTGCAGATTTTCCATTGACAACAGGAAATTGTTAGAGACACATGCGGTTCATGTCTTAGATAATGATTTAAATAAAAGTCAGTTGTCTGCTGTTGAATTTCCTGGCATAAAAGGAAACATTTGGAAACAACTTATCCAGATAATGATCACTGCAGTACAGGCGGCTCTTGCATTTTTCATGCTACATAATGTCCTCCATCTTCTTATTCTATTGTTCTATTTGTTTTATATACATGATTTGAGGTTTTCTTCTATTTCTTTTACTGCCTTCATTCTCTGCTTTGTGCATTTGACCCTTTTAATACTTTGGGTTTTCCAAGGATATTGTAATTCCATCCTTTTTTCATACCAACACCAGGAAATCATTTGGTCGACATATGTATGGAATTATACACGCATACTTTGTGTTTCTATGTACACTGCCATTAATGTCTTGGAGATTTAACGTAACTCTAACCACATCATGCTTCACCTTAACTAAAATTAGCTGAGAACTGCTCGCAACTCCTACATTTATATCTATATAATTTGTTCCTGACATAATGGTGAAGTTGTAGATGACATTCAAACACCCAGTGAAAGGTGGTAGTGAAAAAAAATTGCTACAGTAGTGGCTTTTCCATTGGACATCTGTGCAAAACTTTACAGATATTTGCTAAATGTCGAAAAAACAGAAGTGCATAATGTCGGTTTTTCCATGAAATCACAAATGTTACAATTTGTTTATATCACCACACAGGGTGTCCCAAAAAATGTATACACACTTTAAATAATTGTAAAGTAGTTGTTTATTAAAATTCATTTAATTTTCAAAATGTAATAGAATTTACAAACATCATTTTATTGTTTTGTCATCGCCTGTTCTCAAACTGATATCCGTTCTGGTCCAGACACTACTGACAACACCAAGCAATGGAATCGCACACATCACAAAACAATTCCCTTGGTATTTGTGTGCATTCACGTTCAATGGCTGCTCTCAATTCAGTGACTGTTGCAGGTCTCATAGTGTAGACTTTGTCTTTTAGGTATCCCCATTTAAAAAAAAGTCTAGTGGTGTGAGGTCTGGTGAACTTGCCAAACAGGTGGATTGGTTTCGTTGAACACCCTCCGCGTTCACCAGATCTCACACCACTAGAATTCCAGTGTCTGGACCAGAAGGGACGTCAGTTTGAGAACAGGCGGTGACAAAACAATAAAATGATGCTTGTAAATTCTTTTACATTTTGAAAATTAAATGAATTTTAATAAACACCTACTTTACAATTATTTAAAGTTTGTATACATTTTTTTGGGACATCCTGTACATATTTATTTTTTTTAATAACTAGTAATTTTGGGTGACCTCATTTGAATTGCGGGCAACCCCACGGTTGAAAAACACCGCTTTCAATAATAGGAGGAAGCTGGAGTACATGCAAACTCCACACAGAAAGGCCCCAGGGTTTGAAGCCTGGACCTTGTTACTGTGAGGTGACAGGATTAACCACTACACCACCATGCCACATACAACAAATGAACTAAAAACATATGATACTATGAATGCACCAGTTATCCAGCATGCTTAATTTGCATGTGCTGTCCCTGGTCTGATGTTTAAATGAAGCCTAAAAGCTGAAACCACCATTTGTAGATCCAGTTTCTGCATATTGGTAAACCTCTGTCCATCTTTACTTCTGTGAGACTCAATGATGAACTGTTTATGCCCAATCATGTTACTAACCTGTTGCCAATTCACTTAATTCACTGCACAATGCTCCTCCAGATGTTTCTTTTTAGCACTGATTAGTTTCCCAGCTCTTTGTTTCCCCCATTTCAACTTTTCTGGGGACATTCTACTGCCTTATAATCCAAATTACCTCATTTTTCTTTGTTGAACCTGTACATTTTCCTTTAGGGGTTAATTCTCCCTTCGGTGTCCTTGACCACAGTGCTGATGTAGATCTGGAGTTGGTCCCTGGGTGCCTTCAGTGGCAGCTCATGGTTGTTAATGTGGCTATGTGCTAATGCTAGGTGCTGTGTGTTTTATGATGTGTAAAATGCAAACACCCAATTTCCCTACAGCGATAAGAAATTGAGTTAACCTTTATTTTCTCATTTTAATGTTTTCTAAGTTGAGAATAACATAATTACCTCCGCCAAGTGTAATGGCAGAGGTTATGTTTTCATCTGTGTTTGTCTGTTTGTCTGTTTGCAAGATAACTCAAAAAGTTATGGATGGATTTTGATGAAATTTTCAGGAAATGTTGATACTGGCACAAGGAACAAATGATTAAATTTTGGTGATGATTGGGGGGGGGGGGGTGTATGATCTGCCTTAGTGGAGGTCTACGCTCTCCAAGTGCTTTATATATTTACTTTTTTTTTTTTTTTTGCCACTTATGGGTATGGGACCAAATATGGTAACTTCATGGACTTTGATTTTCTACAGAACAATAAAAAATTTTGAAAATTTTCACAAAAGCAATACAGTCTTGTTATGTCCTCCAATAACACACTATGGTTGACATTTTGAATTTCACAGTGTGTGTGTGTGGGGGTTACTGATCCGCCTTGGTGGATGTCTGCGCTCTCTGAGTGCTTTTCTAGTTGCTTTTGAGTTTTGCTAGTCATTGCATCACCTTCTCCACACTTTACTGTAATTTGGGTTATCGCTATATAATATTAAATGTTCAGTGTTTGATATTTACCTGCACCAAGGGGGTTATGTTTTCATCAGGGTTTTGTCTGTTTATCTGTTAGCAAGATACAGGGTGGGGAAGCAAAACTTACAATATTTTGAGGCAGAGATTGAAAGACAGTGTATGACCAATTAGTTTATTGAAAGTCATGACAATTTATTTGCCACAAGAAAATTTACATAATAGAAAATGTTTTTATTCTATGTGTCCTCCTTCTTTCTCAATAACTGCCTTCACACGCTTCCTGAAACTTGTGCAAATGTTCCTCAAATATTCGTGTGACAACTTCTCCCATTCTTCTTTAATAGTATCTTCCAGACTTTCTCGTAATAGTTTTGCTCATAGTCATTCTCTTCTTTCCATTATAAACAGTCTTTATGGACACTCCAACTATTTTTGAAATCTCCTTTGGTGTGACGAGTGCATTCAGCAAATCACACACTCTGGGCAAAAGTTTCTGAAAAGGTATGGATAATAGTGTTAGGTATGATTATGACATCAATATATGTTTGGTTTCAAAACAACTGACGTTGTGCCTGCTGAGAAAAAACTAAATGGTCATTGTAAATTTTGCTTCCCCACCCCGTAAGTTAAAAAGTTATGGATGGATTTTGATGACATTTTCAGGAAATGTTAATACTGGCACAAGGAACAAATTATTACATTTTGTTGGTGATCGGGGGGGGGGGGCGCTGATCTGCCTTGGTGGAGGTCTGCCCTCTCCGAGTGCTTTCTAAGTATATATGTACTTTTTTTTTTTTTTTTTTGGCACTTATGGGTAAGGAACCAAATATGGTAATTTCATGGACCTTGATTTTCTACAGAACAATACAAAATTTTGAAAATTTTCACAAAAGCAATAAAGTCTTGTTATGTCCTCCAATAACACACTTCGGTTGACATTTTGAATTTCACGGGGGGTGGGGGGTGATCTGCCTTGGCGGAGGTCTGTGCTTTTGTAGTTACAGGTGTATTGCAGTGAATTTGAAAAACTGGACCCTCACCTATGGTGGTTGCAAAAATGTCTAAGTCCCTCCACAAAACTAAGGTTTGTTTAGTTCAAGGGATAATGAGTTTTGGTTACACAGAAACATAGTTGGTGACGGTGATGCATGTTAACACTGGAGGCCACCTACTAGAAAATGGGGAAAAAAGAAGAAGAGGGCCCTAGAAACAAAGCATACTTCGAAAACAGTTGATATAAAACGGCTCATTCTAGCAAAAAATGATTTCCACTGTCAGTAATTCTGAACTTAATACTCCTTTTCTGCAATTAGTGTTTCCCAAATCCCTCTAAATCCTACACAGTAGACCTTAAGGGAACAGTCTCCTCATGTAAACAGCTTCCAATCCTCATTACAGATTCATCGGCCACACATGTTTCTTTCTCTGAACTGATTAAAGTGGCTTTTGCAATTGTAAATATCCTCCCTCCAAAATCTATCATTTAACTCTTGCGAGGCATGTTAGTAATGAGATTTTTTTTGCTTTGTTTTGTTTTGCGTCCTATCCAAAACCCATTTGGGCTGAATTTTCGACGCTGTATTCCAGGCAGTGTTTAAAGGTTCTGGAGCAGCAGGGGCTCTCGCTGACTCCTGCTGCTTCGGGGCTCACATTTACTCGTTCACATCCATCTGGAAGGTAAAACCACATTTGCTCAGGCTAAATGTGAGCTGTATGCTGTTTGTGTGCGGATGTCTTTACGATTGTGCTGCGTCGACATTCCATACGTGCATAAATCCATGACATTCTGGTTTCTGTAAGAGCTGCATCATTTCCACGCTGTAGAATCTATAAGCTTCTCAGGAAAAAACCCTCTTTACATCAGCCAGAATAAACAGCTTTCAGAACTGCTTAAGTGCCATTTGTTTGATCATGCTTATTTGTATGTGTTTTGAATGGATATATACATTCTATAGCAAAAAAAAAAGCAGTGAAATGAAAGCCTGTGAACAGAAAACATATATGGGAAGACCAATCTGCTACTGTTTAATTTTTTTTCTCTTTACCCCATGATTATTATACCATGAATTACTTCCAGTTGTCAAAATGTTCAGCTTCTTGAACTTTTTCCACCAGTTTTCTGCATTTCCTGCCGTCATCCAAATGATTTACGTCATCGTATTTTGCTTCCCTTCCGTCCTGTTATCATTTTCATCATTGCCACAATTTTATTTATTACTAAACACTGTTTTTGTTTATTGTTCTTGTCTTTTCAGAACAATTAGCCTGTTGTTGGATTCTAATCTCTTTCAGGATTTTGCATTAGTCAATAGAAATAAATCTGTCTCGACTCACAATAAATTAAAAAGGTCAACAGAGGATAAGAAAACTGATAGAGTGACAAATTAATAACCAAGCCAACATTGCTGAAAAATGATATATTTCTAGAAATCTTTGCCTTAAGGAATTTCGTAAGTGTCATGAGTATATGTAGTCATTACTGAAGATTTTGCCAGAAGCAAAGAATCATAAATTATCCCCGTATAAGTGTACGCTAGACCTGGAAAACACTGTGCTTACTTTTGACTGCACACATCTATCATCCTCCAATAGACAATAGACAGTGAAACGTACATCAGAGAGTTGAACAGTCATTAATAACACCACTGGTAGCATTACTGTCAGTACTAGGGTGAATCAGCAGCCAAACATTTTCTCTTTACAAATGTTTTTTTTTTTTTTTTCTCGTTTTGACTTGGACTAAACTTCTCTTTTTTTCCCCTATGGCATGAAAATTACAAAGGTACACGTTCTCTACAAGGATATATTAACAGTAAATGCATACTTCTGTATCCTCTACCTTTGTAATCTATCTTTGTAGTTCAATTACATTACACTTCTTTGTTGTTAGTTTTCTTTATCCTCTATTTTTCAAAAACCTTCAGTCTAGGCAGCACAACTTACTTAGTAAAAGGATGAACAAACAACTGGAGGAAGAGAAATTAGCTCATAAATTGTGTGTTGAACCTCTGTCACAATCAGAATTTTGTTGAATTTTACATTAGTTTATCTTCAAAGTGCTAGCTGTCAGTTCCTATTTATTTTGTATGTCCTTCATAGATAATAAACAGCAGGAGGCTGTATTTTTTCAACCTGTCAGGAACAACACACCACTGTCCAAAATGAAAATAATCTTACTATATTTGACATACACACCAGTGAAATATGTCATAATGAAATTAATTATGAATCAAAGCTCATACAGATACATAATTGTTCTCTTATAGTACCCAGTCCACTTCGTTTTTATTCAGTGTTACATTTTCGAGCTGAAGTTGATGCTGCTGCACTTTGAACCTTATCGGTCGACTTTAACAGATCAACCCCAGGTGTTTTATCTGTCAGTATTCATATTCTGTCAGTTTTCTCCAGAGATTTTTATTGTCAATTTGCTAAATGCACATGACATACATGGAAATGAATAATATGCGATTAAAAAAAAAAGAGAGAGAGATGTGACAGCCCCTGCTCTGGTGGCTGAGACTATTGAGGACTTGCAGCTGATGTCACTGGTCATGTGATTGTTGTTTACACCACCATATTGGTAGGCACGCTATCTGGATCCAGAAAGTCAGAACTGTTGCTTTATATCATGTTTTTCTTTGGATTCGAGTTTGCGTGTTTTGTTATTTGCGAGTATGTCTGCTTGTGATAAAGGCACCATAGATGAGTTTCAATGTTTACTAACAACAGTGATGCGCACGCAACTTGGAGGCAAAAACACGAGTACCAGCTACCAGCCGGCTCACATCAGCCGCGTACACCTCCAGGCTCTGCCCCGGAACTCATGAACGAGCCAATATGTTCGCTCTAAAACGGTCCATTAACTGTCTCTGTCTAAAAGCCGATCCCAACTTCTCTTTCACGGTCGCATAATTTGACTTGACCACATGGGGAAGGCTGTCCCATAATAGAAAAGCAGACTTGCACAGATGGGTATCACCAGCTCCCCACTGAACTCACTGGTCTTGCCCGCCGTAGCTCCGACTGCCACTTCCATCTGCCTCACCCAGCTGAGGAAACTCAAAGGGAGCAGGTAGATCCACAAGTGATAGGCCAGGGGAAGCCCTCCTCGTAGGTTTAAAGGGGTCTTCATCACCGTACCACATGATGACAATTCTTTTTTTCCACGCTGCTAAGCACAACAGACTAACTATACTGAGAAGCTACGCTAACCGCGGTAATAACTATAAACAGCGGTCGGCAGAACAGAACCACCGCTGCCACCAATGGAACCAAGCGGTCTTTCTGCCTAACTTTTACTTGGTGAAAGCTAAGTAATAAACAGCACACAGGAGTTTCGCAGGTCCATTGTTTAACACGTTGTACGATCCAAGGAAAGCTTGCCTACCAATATGGTGTCGTAAACAGAAAACCACGTGATCATGTGACGTATGTGCAAAACCTCAATATGCGGCTTGCCTGTGATGCAACTGTGTGTGTTCTCTTCTGAGGTAAGTCATCAGTTGACGCATCACCCTGATCGGGAGCACCTGGGCCCAGCCGGTGTTGTCGACAAAAGTGCCAGATCCGGAGTTACACGCTCTCTCTCTCTCTCTCCTCTACCGGCACCCTTTGTTTGCTTTACCTTTTGTTTATTTCAGCCGTACAACCTTACACTTATACAATCCACACATCCACGTGCACACTACTGATATTACTGACATACACACCTTATATTTACTTGCATATTTTAGTTATCTTGCTTTACGCTTTAATAAATATTTTGCATTAATTTAACACTGTGTACTTCTCCCGTCTTTTTGTCATGGCCTAGAGCCAGGTTATAACAGGAATTAAAACTAGAATAAGAACTCAAGTAGTATAAAAGATAAAATAGACACAGGAAGCCAGAGAGATGACAGTTTCCAAAGGTCAGATTGTGTTTAAGAAACGGCTCCAGGATATAAATGGTCTGAACCACCACTATGAACAGCTGCTTGTGGAAAAACCACCTCTAATTCAGTCCAAGTCAGAGATATTAGGGATACGTCACAGTACTGACATGTATGTGTCAACACAACTGGTACTGGACTCACATGTCAAGGTAAATTATCCTTATTATCATTAATACGTAATTGTAACAATCATATTCATTAATTAATCTGGGTCCCCTATCTATAATCCTCCTTGCTTCTTTGGGGTTCCCTTTCATGTACATCTGTTGTAAACTGCTCATGTGTAACATGTTTTTCTTTCTCAGTGCATCAATTAAAAAAAAAAAAAAAAAAAAAAAAAAAGGATGGATGAACTCAGTTATAGTACTACTACTACTACAAGTACTACTACTAATAATCACCTACTTAGTGATGAATTGGACCTGGATAAGCATGATCAGCAATTTTCACTCTAAACCAACAGTGTGAGGTGTGGTGTTAAATACACTGTCTATGAAATGTTTTTATTTATTTCGATATAATGTAGTAGAGTTACAGCAGGTGAACTTCACTGAATGTTCCACTCATGAATCCACTCATACACTTGTGTCGTGAAAAGGCTCTAGCACAGGGGTGGCCAACCCTGGTCCTGGAGAGCCACTATCCTGCATGTTTTAGATGTAGCCCTCTTCCAACACACCTGATTCAAATGATAATCCTATCATTAAGCTCTGCAGAAGTCTGATAATGACTGTCAGGTGTGTTGGAAGAGGGAACATCTAAAACATGCAGGATAGTGGCTCTCCAGGAGCAGGTTTGGACACCTCTGCTTTAGCATTACTGTTAGCTCTGAGTAAATTCATGAAGTCAGAGATCCTATTTTAGATTAATCACAGAAACTACAGAACACTGGTATTGGCTGTGAGTGATCTAACAAGCCAGTACTATGACTGTAAACCTCAATATAACCTCTTCACTGATGAGTATGTTTACATTTTCTCAGCATTATCCCCTGCATGAATGATGAAATAAAATGTCAGACAGCTACTGATACATAAACTCAGGGTTTGTTTAGAAAACCTTGACAATGAACAGATTAATAGAAACGGAAAACCACATGTTTTCATGATGAGTTTTGTCTAAACATGGTATAAAATAGGGCACAGGATTCTGCAGTTTCACTCCTAATGTTCCCAAACGTTACTCTTTGTGGTCAATAACACTAGTTGGGTTAATATACTATGATTATGCTAAACTGGAAGTTTGATTACAATTGCACTCAAACCAAAAGAGAGAAAATACTCGCTTTTCCATTGACTCTCAAATTGCACAAATATAACTTGCGCATAAAAATTTACCTAATAGAAAAACGACAATTTTGCCAAAACTCGTTTTTTGATTAAAAGTTTTTGCGCTGGCAAGAGGTGGTTTTTGGTATATCACACAAAACAGTGATGGAAAGACCTTTTTACAGTCACATGAATAAAAAAAAAAAAAACGGATGTTGACAGACATTACAACAAACGATGCAGAAGAGTTTTAAAAGAAACATGGCGTGGTATGTGTGGACCCACCAGGAAACTGAATAATTTTTTAATTTAGTACAGGATAGAGGGGTAATGTATTATAATAATAATAATGAATATCTCTGTAAATCACCACGATATTTACATTCGTCACCATGTTTATGGAATGACTTCGCATGTCATCTCGCAATAATAAATAAATCATTGCATTTGTGATTTAATGGAAAAACCGACATTACACACTACTGTTTTTTCGACATTTAGTAAATATCAGTAATGTTTTGCGCAGATGTCCAATGGAAAAGCAACTAATGAATCAGTAATCTGTCCTGTGAAATGAACCAGCTACTGGAGACAGTATGCACCCACTTTACACAGGATTTATTTCCTCTTCTCTGAATACTGAGGCCAAATCCTGGTCATGTGGAGCCAGGATGGGATGGTGGGGGGTGAGGACGGTGGGTGGGAGGACGCACAAGTTCAGCACATGTTGAGAAATCCCGGGGATTCAACTGAAAAGTCAATTTATTAGGAAGTTCTCTGTTTTCTCATGCGTTAGGAATGTTTGCCTGTTTTTTTTTTTTTTTTTTTACCCACAATGAAACTGTCTTGAAGAGTGGCGTTTGTCTCTATTTGAGGATTACAAAATTGTGTGCTCCAGTATTTTTTCCCCCTCTTAATTAACAAGAAATTATTGGCAAACTTAAGCTGTCTGATTCAAGGACAAATTTTCCTCTAGTGCGTTAACTGTAGAGTATGGAAAGATGATTTTCCATGTAAGAAGAAACATTTTGTGACTGAATTTTCCTTTAATAAATTAAACCAAGCCTGGATGACACAATGGTACCATCCAGGACTCATCTGAAATAGTCGCTAAAACTTTAATACACAGTTTCCATGTGTGTATCTGCTCTGAGCTGAGACAAGATAGACACAAGCTGTTATACAAAATGCAATTGTTATTCGCTCATGCATAGCAAAGGATAATCATATACCTCCATTTTTGTTTGTTTCCATAAATATTCCTGTGGTTCCATGAAATACAGACTTGTTCTCAAATTTGAGGTTCACAGTCTTGCTAAATTTGAATCAAATGCTCTCGGTTCTGTCATGTATCACACACACAGCTTCTGTAAGTGATTGTTTTTCATAGCTGTCAGCTGCAGAGGAAAAATATTGATTTGGAATCAAACAATACAGAGACATGTGGGAATTAATGCAGGCCATTAATTATGTTTTTCCCACCGAGTCAGTTCCAGGGATTTTTTTGTAGCTGCTTCCTAAACTGGAACAAGTTCTCTTTGTTTATCCATAGCCAAAGATTCAGCTGTCAGCCAAAAAGACTGGTTCCACAGCACCAGATCAACACCAACACCTCCCCACGCCAAGGATGGGAGCATGAGTCACATGAACAAAATAAATTAAAATTTTGTTACCACAATTTAACCCATAAAGTCCCAGTGCTACTTTTGTGGTACTTCCCAAAGGATTTTTTCATCCATATTTAACATTTCTTAAGTGATTTATTACCATTTATTGTAATATTATCTTCTTTATTTTGCATTTTTTCAGCGTTAATCATGTATTTTCCAGTATTTAATTTACTGATCATGTAGATGTTCATAAAAGCTCAAATTAAAGTTGAGGGTTATTATATCAAAAACAGAGGAAAAAGTGACTTTTTCAGCAAAAATATCAATAACTGAACATAATCCAAGCATCTCCATCCACTGTCATTGATCCTATACATACATTTTATGATATTTAACACTTTACAGTCAGTAAGCTAGCACTTATGCCCTCATGTACCCAAAGTTCCGCCTCTTGTGTCCAATTATAGCCACTTCTATCTCCACAAAGTTAACATAGTGGTTGATTAGTTCCTGTTTACTTCCAATTAACACATCACAGCCATTTTAGACAGAAAACAAAAACCAAATGCCCTACTCTCTCTATAGTACAGCCATGAGTGTAGTTCCCAAATTCACATTTTCTTTCTTTTTTTTTGCAATATTTAATACAGCAATCGGCTTCAAACAGACAGCTTCACAGAAACACAGCTACTAAATGTTTAAATATTTTATTACTGTCAGATGAAAAATGATGGGAAACTAGAACATGGAAAGCTAAAAAGGAACAACCTTTGTGATGGTCATAAAATCATCATGGCTTTAAATCACTAATACTCAAATGAAGATAGATGAATGGAGTTAGACTTAATATACCAAAGAATGTGATGACAGATCTCAAATGTTAAACAAAAAATATTCATACCAGAACCGGTTTCATAATGGATTCCAACACAGCTCACCAGTGAAAACAAAACAAATACCTCACATCTGTACTGTATGAAATGCTTCACAGGTCACTGAACATGACAGTAGGTGGGTCTTATTGTATTTAGTATGAAATCAGAAAAAGTAAACCTATGGAAATGATCAATATTTGTATTAAATGTAGAAAGATATAACCACCTGCTTTTTCCCAGACACACTTAAGAATGAAGTCACTTTTTCTTTCTATCTGCAGCATAGACACACATTATACAGAGTAGTTTGTGTTGACTAAGGGGAAATAACATAAGCATTTTTCATCACTTAAATTACATTTTTGCTGCTTCTACGTTGTTCAAAAGCCAAATCCTGAAGAAGAAAGACAGGTCTCGGAGGTGAAGGACACTCTAGCCACTCTCTCATACGGCATTCACCACATTATCATCCCCATTACCTCATCCTCTCCTTTAATGGACAGAAAACCAACAGTCAGCATTTCTGAAGTAGTTCATTTTGGCTCATCTCAAAGAAAACCCCCGTCTGCTCTATAATGGATATCTTCAGAAAGTGAACCATGTCTCTTTTTTTCACTTTTATTTTGTGATATTTTGCTTTTTTAAAAATGGAATTATGCATTTTAAAACATTTCCTTGTGGTCTATAAAAACTGTAAAGGCTATACTTGGGTCTGAATTCTTCATTAATTGAACTCCACAGGTCCATCTTCAACACTATTTCTGAGTAATGACATGAGAAAGGTCGTTTTTAGCGCTGGCCCTTTAAATGCAAATGAGCCACTTCACGCCCCACCCCCTCCAGGTTGTAGACTGTGCTGTTCTGTCCCGTTCAACCAACAACTGAACATTTTTGGTAATCAGCTCATTGGTGAATTCCCGATGTACAATTCTCTCCCAGAAATCCATTCTTTGTGGCCACTGCCATAAATTGGGGGGGGGGCTTATTTCAGGAAAATTTTCAGATTCAACTTTAACCCTGATTTTCTGATGCAACAAGATGTTCTAAGCACTCCTGTGTAATTTTTTTTTTTTTAATTTTCATCCAAAACCACCCCCCCACCCTGAAAATTACTTTTTCAACCCTGAAAACGTGGGGTTTTTGGCACCTTTCAAACCTTCTTCACTTTCGATAAAGTACAGTGTAGCAATCTGCTCATGCTGGGCCCTTCAGTGTTTTTTTTGAGACATGTCATGTCTTCAGAGTACTTTGCGCTACAAAAGGTGTAGTGTCAAGGTCAAATTATAGGTCAAAGGTCACCCAAATGGTCAAAAATGCATATTTCATGGAATGAAGCTGTTAATGTGGGTTCTTCCAAATGTTGGGCTCAGGTTCTCTCCTCATAACACATCTATTGACCACAAACAACTTCCATTCAATAAGACACATTCAACAGAACTATTTACTCAATGTATTATCCATATAGACATGTCAAAAATAGCAAATGGTAGTTTCACATGACTTTGACATTTACATGTGTATGTCCTGTTGTGGGTGACACAGTAGTGCAGTGGATAGCACTGGTGCCTCACAGACAGAAGATCCTGGGTTCAATTCCAACACCAGTCGATGGGGGTGGGACCTTTCTGTGTGGAGTTTGCATGTTCTCCCCATGACTGCGTTGGTTCTCTCCGGGTACTCTGGCTCCTCCCACCATCCAAACACATGCATTGATAGGTTAATTGGTTAATGTAAATTGCCCATAGATGTGAATATGAGTGATTGTTTGTCTCTATATGTTCAGCCCTGAGATGAACTGGCGAAATGTCCAGGGTGTACCCTGCCTTTGCCCATAAGTAGCTGGGAAAGGCTCCAACCGACCTAGTGAGGATAAAGCGGATTCAGAAAATGAATGAATGAAGTGTTAGTGATTCCCATCAAAATGTGTGCTAGTGTTTCCTGCCACACTAATGGTGGCAAATTCAAATGGAATGTACATGTTACAATATTTAGTCTGTAATGTGTCTTTAAAGGGCCAAAGGCCTTGGGGGAAGAGAGGCCCCAGAGGGAAGAGAACTGAGGACATATTTGATCAAATGTCAGAATGGTATGAATTTTTGAAAAAAACTAGGCTTTTTGATGGCCTTTAACCTACAACATGACCTTGACATTAGACTTTTCATAGTACAAAGTACTCTTACAATACAATATGGCACTTACAAGATCATTAAATGGCCCATCATGAACATATTTATACACTGCACTGGACAAAAGAGCGGAGAAGCTGTGAAAGTTGCGATTTTCAGAGTTAAAAAAGTAATTTTCAGAGTGTGTGTGTGTGTGTGTGTGGGGGGGGGGGGGTTTGGATGAAAATTTCAAAAAAATTACACAGGAGTGCTTAGAACATCTTGTTGCATCAGAAAATCAGGGCTAAAGTGGTATTTGATATTAAGCCCCCCCTCTACATAAATAAGGACCAATGTTATTATCGTTAACGAAAACTAACGAAATGACGAAAACTAGAATTTAAAAAACATTTTCGTTGACTGGAATAAATAAAACTACAATTACAAGAATAAAACAATCCTGTATTGTGTGCTTACAAAACTAAATAGAATGTATAAAAATTATAAATGAAATTCCCCTGGTTTTCGTCTTTGTCAATATCTGATTGATACAAAATCGATTTATTTCGCTCGAGCAATTTTAATTGGCACCATATGGCACTTCACAGTCTGTTACTTCTCGTCGCTTGTTTCCAGTTGTCTTCTTGTCCCCACTCTACCTGGAAACATGGAGAATAAAGTTGGGAGAAAGCAGCAGAGTCCTGTCTGGGATTTATTTGAATACGACGGTGAGAAAGATAAAAGATATGACAAAACTAATACTAAACCTAAACCAAAACCAAGCAGTTAGAAAAAAATGAAAACTAATAAAAACTAGCAAACTTGCTCTAAAAACTAATTAAAACTAACAGAATTAGAGAAAAAAAAGTTAAAACTAAATAAAACTAAACTATAATGAAAAATCCAAAACTATTATAACCTTGATAAGGACTTTGCCTTGGGACAAATATCAGTTCCCTTCTTTTGTTTACAACAGTCACTGCAATAGTAGTAGATACAACCGACGCTACAGTGCCAACACTTCGGAGGTTTGGCATGAAACTCAGTGCGTCCATCTGTCTTACATGACAACTATACAGTATTTTACAAGAATTACGACATGTTGCGAGACGGGACTTTAATAGAATCATGCATCAGAAGCCAAACACTCTTCAAAGGAAACACCTACAAGTGTTGAAATTGTACAAATATCTCTTTTATTTTGCGGAAAACGGTAATGGAAAAAAAGCTACTGATACCTTTAGACCTTCTAAGTGAGGAGTCCCTTGTAGTGTGAAAACATCTTTCATCTTGTCACACAACTTACTGGTACTTACAAAAGGAGGGTCTAACACTAGTCGCGTTTCCATTGATTCTCAAATTGTGCAAATATAACTTGCGCATAAAAATTTACCTAATGGAAAAATGACAATTTCACCAAAAGTCTCATTTTACGATTAAAAGTTTTTGCACTGGCAAGAGGTGGTTTTTCGGGCGTAGCGCAAATGGTACATCATGCAAAACTGCAATGAAAAGACCTTTTTTCGCAACAAGGGTCAGGTGAATTAAAAAACTGGATGTTGATGTACGTTACAACAAGCGAAGAAGAAGAAACATGTCACGGTATGTGTGGACATACCAGGAAACCCAGTCCTTTTTAATTTAGTACGAGATAGGAGGGTAATATATAATAATAATGAATATATCTGTAAATCAACACCGTATTTATATTCGTCGCCATGTTTATGGAATGACTTCTTGTGTCATCTCGCGATAATAAATAAACAAATCATCATATTTGTGATTTATTGGGAAAACCGACATTATGCACTTTTTTCCGACATTTAGTAAATATTGATAAAGTTTTGCGCAGATGTCCAGTGGAAAAGCGACTACTGATACATTATCCCGACATATGCATTTCAATCTGAGGATGTGCAGTGAGCAGTTTTAATCCAGTCTGTGAAAACGTGCTCCTCTAAATGTTAAATAAAGGTATCTAAGCTTACAGAGGAGGATAAACAGGGGTAAAGTTTGCCTACAGAATTAAAATGTTAATTGGTTTTATTTCATTTAATTGCAACCTGTGTCCAAACATTGATGTTTCATGATGTTCTCATTACATGGTTATTTACTTTTTTTAGTTTTACTAGCAGTGGCCTAACATGTCCCCCTTTCAGCTGTTTATTTTCAGCTATTAAAACACAGTGTGACTACAGTTTTAAGGCCGCTAATAAATCATCGGCCCCTTGAGAGGAAACATTAGTCATATACTTCTGCTGTCTACACATGATGATATTTTATTACGTTGGTGGGATATTAATGACTTCCTGTTTCGTTTGGTTGGACATGAACATGGATACGGTTTCTGTTTTGATAATGTATGACATGGCTTTACTGATGCTAAACATTGTACAAGCTGAGCTGCTTTTGTCATGTCTGGTGTTACGAGTATCAAACATCAGACATGGTGTGGAGTGATTTACCCCCCCTCCCCACATTAACCCATAAAGACCCAGAGTTACTTTTGTGTCAGTTCCCAAATACATTTTTCTTTACGTTTCACCTTTTTTAAATGATTTATCACCATTTATCATACAGTAGTATTATCCTCTGTATTTTGTGTCTTTTCAATTGAAATCATATATTTTCCTGTATTTCATTTTCTGAACATGTAGATGTTCATAGAAACTTAGATTAAAGTTGAGGGTTATTATATCAGAAACAGAGAAAACTTAAGAAAAAGTAACTTTTTCAGCAAAGATATCAATAACTGAACATAAAACAAGTGTCTCCATCCACTGTCATTGATCCAACTCCATGGGTTTTACTGGTGAATCAATGTTGTGGAAGATAACGGTGTTTCCACGTTCACTACGGAGCCTCTGAACGTCCAAATGGGTCATATGTGATGACCATGAAAAGGTGACAAACTGTATTTTACACCAATTATTTACATGTATTGATGGGATTAATGGTTCAAAAGTTATTAGATATTTTAGATCAGTAGATGGTTTTGTTCGCCAGTTGCTGTTTGGGTCTTTATGGGTTAAAGCTTTAACAGTACAGTCATGTACATACATTTCTATAGGTCTGATGGTCATGTATGAGCAGACCGCTGTAGTAGAGTCATTATCTTAGTGTTTACTGCACAGCCAAAGCCACACTGGTTAACTAGAGGAGCTTTAATGAGTCAATGAAGCGTCAACATGGCTTCCATTGATGTTTTAATGGAGCTGTTTGTTGCAGGCTGTGGACACTCTACTGGGCCACTGACCTATTTGACTTGTTTTTAATTATGGCAATTATCTCAGAGGCTGAGGCTGTGTGTCGGTCGTGAGGCACAAGAATCCCTGGTAAACAGTAATAAAACAGGGGGTGCTAGTTGAAAATGGGTTTAAAAAAAATTCCACTAACACCAGCCAAAAAACGGGAAATAAAATAAACAGGGATCTGACAGTATTTTCTTGCCCAAGTGGGATTGTAAAAGCTGAAAACCTCAAAATTCATGTCTGGCAAATTCTGCCTGGCTGTTTTTATGCAATGCCTTCAGAACAGGAAGAAAAAGAACAGTGTGTTCCAACACAAAAATGTTAACTGCACTCACATGTATCTTAGAAAGTCAAAATGTTTAAAACTGTATTATTAAAAAAAAAACCCATGGTATTATTGAAATGAAAATATCAAGTATGTTAAATATGTGCAAAGAAAAAACATTTCAAAGACTTAGACTAAGCATATTTAGTCCACACAATTAATAAAGAAATCATTTTTGATTCATGTGTTGTGTGGAATTTATATAGTAAAATAGATTAAAATTAAATTAATTCTCCATGGTACTGAAAAAAATTTACTTTTTTTTTTTTTTAATTTTTTTATCCCCTTTGCCCAGTCCTACACAAAGTTACATTAATACAACTTCATACAAACTAGGTTCTGGGTAATTTGGTTTATAGTCAAATCTTTATTTCTGACAAAGTTGAGCCTGAGTGAAATTTGAAGAGGCTACAAACTTAAATATTTTAAATGCTGATTTCATCAAAATGAGTTAAACAATATTAAAACAAGACAAAAAAAAAAAGATGAAAACTACACAAAAACAAAATAATATGAAAACAAAGAAACAAGATGAAAATGAGATGAAATTCAGTTAAAATAAGATGAAAATCAGATCACAATGAGAGGAAGAACAAAGTATAAAAAAGACAAAACCTTCTAATCAATACAAGACAAATCTGTTCACTAATTCATTATAATTAGAAAATGAGTTCAATTTGAGTTCTCGTTCAGCAGAATGAAAATGACAGCTGGTTATTAGTCCATTTAAGATCTTCTTTAGGGTCAGATCATGACATACACTTAAAAACAATTCTTAAGTCTAGGTAGAACAATCAAAAAGGTCCAGTGCTTTTGTTGTTTAAGTTATATTTACAGTGTCACAAGTAAAAATATGATTGCATTTAATTTGACAAACATAAAAAATAATCCCCAAAATTACTTTATTATCCTATTATATCCCAAAAAATTTTCAATGGAAAAGGAAGATAATGACATTACAATGTAAAAGATGCATCCTTTGGCGAATAGGAAAAACTTTGTGACGGAGCTTTCTCTCGTCTATCTTCATCTCTGTCTCTATTATTATTATTATTATTCTACAGCTCCTTCATTCCCTCATGGATGTGTATGTAACCATCATGTGTAACCAGGTCAGCGATAATTTTGTTCACTGTTGTCCAAATCATTCTACCTTCGTACTTGTCTGTTTGATTACTGTGTAAATGCACCATTATTATATGGACAGCATGTCACTCCAGGAAGAACAATTTGTTCTGCTATAAACGCCACTTTAAGTACAGTTTATAACCAACACACATGTTCAAGTGTTGTATAACGCACTCCACAGTGTTCAGTGATGGATAACTCTATCCCGCTTACATCTGTGCCAAAACCTCCTCCCATAACACAAAACAGAGGTATGAACTGAGATTAGTATTTGGCAGGATTGCAAATGTGGCTTCAACCTGCTGAACTTTTTCTACTTCTGAAAATAACTGATTACCGTCAGGAGAATAAAATCACTAATGTGTTTCTGACTGATCTCCCATCACCGGCTCCTTCTACTCCTTCTATGGAGATCACATTTCCCCAGTTTTGTCTTCCTGACATTCAAGCCTCAAAAAGGAAAAAAGAAAATATTACCAAATGATTGTTCTTTCTTCTTAAAGGATTGTGTGATTAACGGTAGCACTAAAAAAGTAAGAATTCCTTCATCTGACCCTGTGCACACATGGAAGTCATCTATTTAACCTGTTCTTTTTTCTGATTGGCTCATCCTGAATGGGTGAAATAATTCTTGTAGGAACAAACCCAGTTTAGCCCATAAAGACCCAAACAGCAACACCAAAATCATCCACTGATATGAAATATTTAATAACTTCTGATCCATTAAACCTATCAATACATGTAAATAATTGGTGTAAAATACAGTTTGTCATCTTTTCATGGTCATCAGATATGACTCATTTGGACGTTCAGAGGCTCCGTAGTGAACATGGAAACACCGTCATCTTCTACAACATTGATTCACCAGTAAAACCCATGGAGTTGGATCAATGACAATGGATGGAGACACTTGTTTTGACATTCAGTTATCGATATCTTTGCTGAAAAAGTCACATTTTCTTCAGTTTTATCGGTTGTAAAATAATAACCTTTGAATTTACTCTGAGCATTTATGAACATCTACATGATCAGTGAATTAAATATAGGGAAAATACATGATTTACAGTGAAAAATGTAAAATACGGAAGATATTGTTGTAATAAATGCTGATAAATCTCTTAAGAAAGGTTAAATAAAGGGAAAAATTCTTTTGAGTTTATGTTCAGTTAATGATAGATTTTACCAAAAGTCACTTTTTCTTCAGTTTTCTCTGTTTTGATATAATAACTTTTTAATGTACTCTGTTTTTATGAAAATCTAAAGTAAATATATGAAATTAGTTATAGGAAAACATATTATTTACAGTGAAATAGGCAAAATATAGAGGATAATATTATAAGAAATGGTGATAAATCACTCGAGAGGTTAAATAGAGAGAAAAATTCCCCTACCCCTCAAGGAGCCATTGCTCTTTGATCAGGCTGCATTTGTAAATAGAATCTGTTCTTAATTGCTTGCCTAGGTAAATAAAGGTAAAATAAAAATAAAATAAATACATTTGGGAACTGCCACAAAAGTAGCACTAGGGCAGGGGTGTCAAACTCATTTTCTTTCAGGGGCCACATTCAGCCCAATTTGATCTCCAGTGGGCCAAACCAGTCAAATAATAGCATAATAACCTATAAATAATGACAACTCCAAATTTTTCAGTGCAAAAAAATAATATGAAATGATGAAACTATTTCTATTCAAAACAAAAAAAATGTGAATAACTGAAAAAAAAAAAAAAAAAAACCTGAAATTTCTGAAGATAAATAAGTACAATTTGATCAATATTATGTGCATTATGGATCAGATCTACCAAGACACAAAACAGGCGGAATATTGTTAAAATTACATTAGATATTTTAGGTTGTTCATATTTGTTCAGGTTATTGACATTTTATTATTAAAGGATATCAGAATTTAATGTTCTTTGCAATAAATCAAAAAGAAAAAAATGGTGATGCCATTATTTAGAGGCATAATGTCATAGGATTTTTCTCACATTAAACCAAGAAGAAAATTTGGAGTCATTATTTCTAGGTTATTATGCTGTTATTTTTGAGTTTGATGCCCTTGACTGTTTATACCTTCAGGGTAATTTTTACATTTTGCACTTTGTAAATTCATCTCGTGAGCCAGATTGGAACCTTTGGCGGGCCAGTTTTGGCCCCCGGGCCGCATGTTTGACACCTGTGCACTAGGGCTTTATGGGTTAAAAAGTAATGTATTAATAAATATCACGTGACGGGTACAAACGCTGGTGAACAAGGGAAGCTCAGTGATCATTATTACCTCCGCCAAGGAGGTTATGTTTCTGCCAGGGTTTGTTTGTCTGTCTGTCTGTCTATTTGTTTGTCTGTCCGTTAGTGTGCAACATAACTCAAAAAAGTTATGGACAGATTTGGATGAAATTTTCAGGGTTTGTTGGAAATGGGATAAGGAAGAAATGATGAAATTTTGGTTGTGATCGGGGGTGGGGGTGGGGGGGTGGGGGCACTGATCAGCCTTGGCGGAGGTCTGCGCTCTCCGAGTGCTTCTAGTTGAGAATGTGACAATTAACAGTATGGTCAAACAGGTCACTGTTATCCCTGTTTCTTGTATTAGCAACTTAATTAACTATCCAATTATCAACTATATATGCACACTGAAAGCAGCCTGAAAACACAGGGAAGGAGTATGTGGAAGTCTTAGATCCTCTCAGACTTGAATTACAATATGCTGAGAGGTAATCTTTTTTTTTTCCTAGTGACACTAAAAAAAACTATCAAACACAGCATCTTAAACTCCAAACACAATGGACACAAATGTTATATATCCACTTTATTTCAAGGCTAAATTAAGGGTATGATAGAAGTAGATAGAAGAGCATATAACCTACTTCATATCTGTTTATTTCTGTATATCTTCCTTCATACCCCTCCTTTATTTTCAGTAATGATCTCTTGTAATATTTAATAAGCCTACCTCTGCCAGGCAGGAATTTTCCATTTTGTGAGAGCATCAACTCAGTATTTGTGCAGCATCAACATCCCTGACAGGGCTTCCAGCTATCTCACAATTTACCTCAGGATTTGACGTTTGGCCAGGTGGAAATTGAATGCAGTCTCTGATTCGAATCTTCATGCCAATATGTCCGCAGTCAAAACTGTAGACGCCCAACAGCAAATTAAAGCATCATTTTACAGCGTTTCATTTTTACTGGAAAATCGCACATTTTGTTCACGCAAACACTGGTCGTACATAACGTGCTCAAAATAGGTTAAATAAGACGATATGTAACAAAATCGGCTGGGAAATGTGATCTTTATTGCTTTTGATGGGGTTCCTGAGTAAACCTGTGTGAGGAATCTGATCTGCTGGGTATTAACTGTTCTGTTAACATGCCTGGCAGTTTAGGCAGCAAAAAAGAACAAGATGAAAAGAGAGGGGAAAGATTCAGACCTCATATGTCGACTACTTTTACTGCTAGTCATGGATAAATTAACATGATAAATGCATTTTTGGTCTATATTTTATCTTATAAATCCACTGCAGAGGGCTTTGGTTGTTAATTTTAACATTTTTTGAAGCAGGCTTTTTTTCTTTTATAGCAACTGTGATAATAAAAATGGGGAGAATCTTACTGACTGGTTAAAGGAAAACCTACACAGATGCACAGTAAAGATGGAGAAAACACATCCTGACAGACCCAGACAGCTTCGTATTTCACATTTATTAGATTAGACATCAAGTGCAAGTCGTTTCCTGCCGTCTGTGGGGGAAAACAACATGCTCACTACTGCATGACAACATCTGTCAATACATCTGTTTGTGAGCTAATAAAGTTATACAGTGATGCATTCAGAGAGGCTGAGTCTACTGTAAACTTTTAAAGGATTAAATATGGTATGAGGTAAGGTGAACAGGAAATGCATGTGGTGACAAAACTTTTATTTACTTCAACTTCAGTTGCTCTCAATAACTTCAACTCTGATGCATTTTGCACCATTTTTTCATGAATGTAGGACGTTTTGGACTAGGATGTTTCGGACTGCACTTTTTGCAGTCCCTAACCCTAGAAAGGCCGAAACGTCCTAGGCCGAAACGTCCAAGTCCGAAACGTCCGTCCACCTTTTTTCATATATACTGATTAAAAGCACATTTTGACTTGTATTCAGCAAACCATCATCAGTGATCTCATTGATCACAAAAAAGGATTTCCTAGCCCTTGCAACCACAAAACTGGTCCAAACAAAACAAAAATATTATGTATAATGTACAAAGCACCTGCAAAGGGTTGAATTTAGCACAGAAACACACCATTGATGTACTTTACATGCAAATGCGTGTTAAAACGTGGTCTGAAACATTGTTGATGGGTGGACAAGAAAACTAAAAAAATATATATCTGTATTAGTGTCAAGGGCACGCTTGAAAAAGACATTTTTAATCTCATTGAGCTTTTTTTCCTGGTTAAAAGAAGGTTATAATAAAGACAAGGCACATATCAGCTGAATAATGATTGCTCTCTGGATTTCTGTAAGTGATTTGTTCCGTCACCTCATCTAGAATCTGTAGTGTTTCAGGCAAAATAGTGATTTATAGACTAGAATTTACACTGTATATCCCTGTTTTGTCTTTTTACCTGCTGACTACAGTTAAAGGTCAGTTATCTTAAGAGTTAACACTTGCCAGCGGGTTAACTATAAGTCGATAGGTGATGGTGTGGCCCCTGACATGTTACCTTATTACCTGGTATTAATACTGTGTTCCAGACAACCTGTAACTCCTGTTTTTCCAACCTTCGACCGGTGAAAATGCACTGGAATGTCAGTCAAACCTGTGACTTCCCACCCGTGAACTCGTACTAGACCGATGTACCCCCAGTTCCGAGTTCTGACGTCACGTAGCAATGGCAGCCCCCATGGATGCGGTGTTAATGCAGGTTGTTTATTAAAACAAGGTATTGCTCTGATATTATTTATCAGCAAATATTTTGCATAATCAGCAGCTACTCTAGTGTTAGCTAGTTTTCAGTCCAATGAGTGCAGGAATAAATTAATTCCAAATGTGTATCCAAATATACAAATAACATAAGAGGTAGAACAGCTTCTCTTGCCTTATGTGCCATTTTTCCTCCTCTGTTTCCCTCAAATAACCAAAGAACAAACACCTGTGGGATAGAAATGATTGTAAATGAACATAACGTATGGTCCACCATGCTGGTTTGTTTAAATCTAGCTCCAACAATTCCTTGTGCTCAGACAGTTTGGCGTGACTTGCCTGGAATGTTACAAAGTCGTGAGTCATGGTTTGAAGTCAGGACTTACAGGCTCAAAAACCGGCCTGGAATGCAGCATAACTCTGGGTGTTTTCAGACTGGGTATCCGGATCCATGCTGTTCCTGGATACGATCACACCTTTCCCGCAGATGTTGTGTTCACAAGCATGTACCGCAGCTCCTGTCCGAGAACAAGTGGGTGTTACAGGGCCGAAACAGTAGGTGGTAGTGTGGAAGGAATTCTGTAGCTATCCAACTGTGATGTTGGCTGGCCGTTTAGCGGGTGGAGGTCCGTGAAATGAGGAAGGAGATGAGGCAGAGGCAGGAGATGGTGTGGTCCACAATTTTTAAAAAATATTTTCAATAATATCTATCTCACACAAAGTGCAAGTGCTGAAAGTACAAAGGCTAAAGAAGTGCAAATGCCAAAAAAGTGCAAGTGCATGCGGAGGTTGGAGCAGCAGTGTCTTCTCCAGCAGTCAAACCACAACTGATGAAAATGGGCGCCTTTTATATTGTTCAACTTAACTGGCTAAAACCACTACAACTCCATAGGGAAGTTACAAATCAACATAAATTGCTAAAACTAATCTAAAACCTCCATAACTAAAACCCACAACCATAACCTATCTAAAACCCAAGCTAAATATCTAAAACTCTAAATCTAAACACCAAAGTTAAATAAAAACCCATAAACCAATAAAATACATCTCCAGACTCCCCCACACATTTCCCTGGCTTGGTCCAGGCCGGAACCTTCTTAAGAGCTATTGTTCACACTGGGACTCTTTCTGCTGACGGACCTGGACACAAGGACAGGGTAAGTACAAACACTAAAACACCATTCACTAAAAACACTTTAAAATCCACTCACACAGACCCTAAACAAACTAAACTTAAATACTGGACATTTACATTGCACTTTATCTTTTTGTGTCTAATTTGTGTCTCCTTTTCTCCAGGGCCAAGCAATCATCAATCAATTAAAATACAAGCACCACTGGATGTAAAAACTGAAAAGGAAAGACAATAAAATCAATAAACTACTTTAAAAAACCAACTGTGTGCAATTACTCTGTTTGTGCAAATATGTTTAAAGTGCTGTGCTGTAAACTACACGTGCAAGTTAAAGTGCTTAAGTGAACACAGGTGTCTGTATTTAGTACTTAAGTGACACACGGCTGTTTGTCACACCAACAAACGCGGAAGTGACAAACCCTTACGTCATCAACTGAGTGACTGTTCTGTTCACAGGCAATATTTTTCTATCTGTTAGCCTGTTTGAGCCAAAGAGATGAGCGACCTTTGTTGCCCCTGATATATCACAGAGCGGTTCGGTCGATAAGGTGAACCCGTGCCGTGCGGATCTGAGGCTTGGTGTCCTGGTGATTAAGTCATTACCGGTCTCAGGTACAGACTGCCTTCACACTGCAATGTCCTGTACTGGAGTCCACGCAGTCCATACCCAGGACTTCTCAGCTGGACTTGGGCACCTCACTCGCGCATGGAATGTTTGCATCTGTTGCGGCTGTACTTGTTACTCTAAAAGCTAAAAACCAGGTTACAAATCTAGGGGTAATGATGGACTCAGACCTAAACTTTAACAGCCACATTAAATCAATTACATCATCAGCCTTTTACCATCTCAAAAACATTGCCACAATCAAAGGTTTACTGTCTGAACCAGACTTGGAGAGACTTATCCATGCATTTATCTCTAGCAGGTTAGACTACTGTAGCGGCCTTCTTATTGGACTCTCTAAACGAGCTGTCAGACAGCTACAGTACATCCAGAACGCTGCTGCTCGAGTCCTGACTAGAACCAGGAAGTACGACCATATTAGTCCTGTGCTCAGATCTCTGCACTGGCTTCCTGTGGCTCAGAGAATAGACTTTAAAACAGCTCTGCTCGCTTATAAGTCTCTCCATGGTCTAGCACCAAAGTACATCTGTGACATGTTGGTCCTGTATGAACCATCTCGGACCCTAAGAACCTCAGGGACTGGTCTTCTGCTGGTGCCCAGAGTCAGGACTAAACAGGGTGAAGCTGCGTTTCAGTTCTATGCAGCTAAACTCTGGAACAGTCTTCCTGATGACGTGAGACAGGCCTCTGCTGTGACTATGTTTCAGTCCAGGCTGAAAACAGCTCTGTCCAACTGTGCATAGAACAACTGAAAGGGTTCTATCTGCACTCTGACCTTTTACTTTGTTTTAATTGATTATATTTAAGTTTTATTGATTACGTTTTAATTATATTTGTGTGTTTTTAACCTGTCTCTTTTCCATTTTTATGAAGCACTGTGAATTGCCCTGTGTATGAATTGTGCTATACAAATAAATCTGCCTTGCCTTGTGCATTGTGAATAACACGATCCTCTCTTTCTTTGCTGTTTATTCTGGCAGAAAACACAACATCAGTTTCACACAGGAAGACAGCACAGCAAAACTGCCACTTTCTTAGTAAAGTAAATACAAAATAAATAAAACGCATACCTGGCAGAAATCACAACATCAGTTTCACACTGTCGAGATAAAAAATAAAAAAAAAATAAAAAAAAATCACAGTTCGCTAACACCACAATCAGACCATGAACATACATAAAGAACATAGCCATTCAAAAAACACGCTCAACCAACAGAGAGCCACAAACACAATGGTACAAAATAATCATTCAGATATGAAATTATAAAAAATTTAAAAATGTAAAATGACAGGACCAACGTGCTTGTACTCACCAGGAAGACAGCACAGTGAAACTGCTGCTATCTCCCTGGGGTGCACGACCCTAGTTTGTAGGGGTGTGGTGTTTAATGTCCCTAAAATAAAATTGTAATTAACACAATAAAACGATGTGAGATGGTAAGTGGAATCCTAGACTATATACATCAACTCTGTTACACATCCACATTGATAAAATTAAGTGGACTCTGGGGTCCAACGTACTATACTGACTCGGATAACCAGTCTGAAAACCACCTCTATCTGGGAGATGAAAAGCTCTTGAGATCTCTTGTCTCATTTGGTGGTGGCATGACAATACATAAACTTATGTTGCTGTGTAACGTTGCACGCTGATGGATTTCACAATCAGAAATTGCTTAAATCAGGGGTGTCAAACTCATTTTAGTTCAGGGGCCATATTCAGCTAAATTTGATCTGAAGTGGGCCGGACCAGTAAAATAATAACATAATAACCTATAAATAATGACAACTCCAAATTTTTGTCTTTGTTTTAGTGCAAAAAAACCCCCATTAAATTATGAAAATACTTACTTTTATAAACTATCAAAAAAAAAAAAAAAAAAAAAAAAACCCTGGAAAAAAAAGAAATTTAAATTAAAAAACATAGGAAAATTTAGTGCAATTTTAACTATTATTCCTCAACTTATCATTTCTACATGTGCATTATGGATCAGATCAACAAAGACACTAAACACTGAGGAACAGGCAGAAAAATAGTTAAAACTGTGCTAAATTTTCTCTAGACATTTCAGGTTGTTCATATTTGTTCAGGTTATTCACATTTAATTGTTTCAGGATAGTTTGTAAATGTAAATATTTTCATAATTTAATGTTATTTTTTTGCATAAAAACAAAGAAAAAATTTAAGTTGTTAATTCTAGATTTTTTTTTGGCTTAATTAAAGATTTTTTTTTTACTTAATTGAAGATTTTTTTTTGGGCTTAATTCAATATTATTTTTTTTTTACTTAATTGAAGTTTTTTTTTTTTTTTGCTTAATTGAAGTTTTTTTTTTTACTTAATTGAAGATTTTTTTTGGCTTAATTCAAGATTTTTTGCTAAATTTGAGAATTTTTTTTTTGCTTAATTGAAGATTTTTTTTTTAACTTAATTGAAGATTTTTTTGGGGCTTAATTCAAGATTTTTTACTTAATTCAAGTTAAATTTTTTTTTTTTTTTTTTTTTTTTTTTTTGCTTAATTCAATTCAAGACTGTGGAATTTTTTCACTTGGCAAAAACATCCCAGGGGCCGAACTGGACCCTTTGGCGGGCCGCATTTGGCCCCTGAGCCACATGTTTGACACCCCTGGCTTAAATATTGAGAGGGATAGGTCAATCCTTCTGGTTCATATCGGTTCATCAGTAAATTTACAGCCGTGGTAGAATGTGAAGTTAAATTATACTATTATTAAAAAAATGTGTGATGTTCGGCCTGTCTGCATAATCAGCAACACATGAGAAAACACTGAAAGACACAAGTCAGATTTCATGTACGAGGACTGGTCATGAATTTCCATTTCAAACCACTAACATTGACCAGATACACCACACACTAATTTTGGCAGAAGCTCTGAAATCAAGGATCAACCAGTTTAAGTTGTTGCATCTGCAAACATCCAGTGCTTGGAGAATCATTAGCCTACACATCAAATCCCTCAGCAATTACACAAATGTACTTGACACAGAACTCTGACCACAGAAAACTTGAATAAATAGTCACACTGTGTTTTGTTTAATGTTAATTCCACCTGTGAAAGTTGAAACCCGCAATGTGATTTCAGCTAAGACAAAAGCCAGTTTCAATCAGTGGTTTTTGTTTTTGGCAAATGATGCTTTTTTTTTTTTTTCCAAACGGTTAGAATCTGTCCAATTTAGAATCGGTCCAAAAAAGAAAAGCAGTCCAAACAATGCTAAATGGGATAACTAGAAAAATATGTTACATCATTGTTCAAACTAATCAGATGTGACTCACAGGAAGTTTTGAAACCACATGGGATCCTGGTGCAAGTTTTTCTCAAACAAACACTCAGACACAAAACAACAGGAACACTTTATGTCATATTTCATACTCCATTACGGCTTCAGAGTGGTTATTAATGCACAGCAGGTAATGTCTGCCACTCAGTCTCATATTAAAACATGTAGGTTGTGCCAGACTACCTTGTTCACTATAACCAACATAAACACTGGGATCAAGTGGTAGTAACTTTCATATCTTTAAAATAAATTTTGGGATTGTTATGAGATTGTACTGTTCATTATTCGATTGATACTTTTCATGATGCATTGTGGGATATTCTGATTATGGTGGAGGCCAGGTCATCTGATTCAGCACTCCGTCATTCTCAGTCTTGGTGAAATAGTCCTTACATAGCCTGGAGGTGTTTGGGGTCATTATCCTGATAGTACCACTAAGGATAAACCATGGGATTCAGTTCAGTTCAGTTCTATTTATATAGTGTTGATTATAATTTATGATTATTTCGAGGCACTCCAAGGAATCAGATCAAAGAATAAAAAGACAGTAGTTGCTTTTCCATTGGACATCTGCGCAAAACTTTACAGATATTTACCAAATGTCGAAAAAACAGAAGTGCGTAATGTCGGTTTTTCCATTAAATCACAAATGCAATGATTTGTTTATTTATTATCGCGAGATGACATGAGAAGTCATTCCATAAACATGGCAACGAACACTGAGCTCTTCTCTGCTCCTCCTCCTCCTCCTCCTCCTCCTCCTCCTCCTCTATGACCTCCTCTCTGCTCCTCTTTCTCCCTGACCTTTTCTTTCCTAATTTTCTCTTCTTTTTATGCCCCAGTGAATACATGTTACTGACTTGACCTCTTCCCTGGAGTCTCTGTGCTTTATCACCTCACAGGTTTTCCCAGGATCATCACAGGTTTTCCCTGGATCATCTCTGGACCTGCTGCTGTGGTCCTGCCTCTCTCCTCCTTCATCGTCATCACTCACTTATCCATATAGTTATGATAGTGTTTATTATATAGTTCCGTAGATGTTCTAATTCAGTTATCTGTGCATCATCTGCATGCATGTGTCTCCGCCTACCTCCCCCCTTCTTCCCCTCTCCCCCAGTCTCTCTCTCTCTCTCTCTCTCTCTATCGCTCTCTCTTTTCTCCTCCTTTACCCTCTCTCTTTAACCCCAACTGGTCAAGGCAGACGTCCATCCTCCAGGAGTCTGGGTCTGCTCCAGGTTTCTGCTGTTAAAGGGAAGTTTTTCCTTCCACTGTCACCAGTCACATGTGTTTGCTCCAGGAGGACTCTGTTGGGTTTCTGTAAACTGGCTTAGAGTCTGGTTTTGACCAACTCTATATGTAAAGTGTCATGAGATAACTTTTGTTATGATTTGGCACTATATAAATAGAATTTGATTGATTGATTGATTGAACGTAAATATGGTATTGATTTACAGATATATTCATTATTATTATATATTACCCCTGTATCTCGTACTAAATTAAAAAATGATTGGGTTTCCTGGTGTGTCCACACATACCACGTCATGTTTCTTCTTCTTCTTCGTTTGTTGTAACAAACGTCAACATCCATTTTTTTAATTCACCTGACTCCAGTTATGAAAAAAGGTCTTTCCATTGCAGTTTTGCGTGATATACCATTTGCACTACGCCCAAAAAACCACCTCTTGCCAGCGCAAAAACTTTTAATCGAAAAATGAGACCTTTGGTGAAATTGTCGTTTTTCCATTAGGTACATTTTTAATGCGCAAGTTACATTTGCACAATTTGAGGATCAATGGAAAAGCGACTACTATGTCAAGGAAGCCTGACAAATCCTCCAGGAGCGAGCCCAAAGTGGCAATGGGGGAAAATGTTTTTTACAAGGAGAAAAACCTCAGACAGAACTGGATTCTGGGTGGGCAGCCATCTCCTTCGACTGGAATTAGTGGACAACGGAGAGAGAAAAGAACAGTGTGAGAAAAGAAAATCGAACAACACAGAAATTGCACAATACATGGAAACAATGGACCAGTTCAGATCAGAGATCAGAGCCCTGACCACAACCATGCACTGAATAAGAACATGCAAGCAACTTCATTCATGCAATAATTAACCCTTTATTAGGCAAGTGACTATTTTTGGTCATTTCCATATACAATAATAGTTACAGTGAGGACAGTGAGTCAACAATCTCAGGTCCAATGTGGTCTACAGGGTCTGTAAGGTCCACCTCTGGATGAACAGTGAGTGTACCTGCTTAGTTAGGTAGCATGAAGTAATGGTACTAATGTAAGGAATGATGTTCATAGGGATAATGTGGATGTGGACAGGGGTCTGGATCAGCACTTATGATGTTATGTTCTAAAAGGGATGTTGTAATCTTCTAAAGTACATGTGCCTATCACCTTACATGTGTTTTTCTTGTTTTTGTTTTTTTTTTTAAATTATTTTTACTACTTTTTTTTTTTGTTTTTTTGTTTTTTTGCCACTTACACTAAAGGAACCAAATATGGTACCTTCATTGACCTTGATTTTCTCCATCACAATAACAAATTTAGAAAAAAATCATAAAAGTAATAAAGTATTTTTATATCCTCCAATAACTCACTAAGGTTGAAAATTTTAATTTCAGAGTATTTCTATGTTTTCTTGTATTTTTTATACTGACTTTTTTGCCACTTAGGGGTAAGGAACCAAATATGGTAACTTCATTGACCTTAATTTTCTACATAATAAAAAAAATTGGAAACATTTCTCTAAAGTAATAAAGTCTTGTTAGGTCTTCCAATAACACAGTAGGGTTGAAATGTTGAATTTCAGAGTATTTCAGTGAGTGGCCTGTAAAGGCCAGCCAATGAGAGCATAGTGTCACAGAATGTCAGCCAATGAGAGCGGAGCGTCACAGAACATCAGCCAATGAGAGCGCACCGTCACAGAACGCCAGCCAATGAGAGCGGAACATCACAGTATGTCAGCCAATGAGAGCAGAGCGTCACAGAACATCAGCCAGTGAGAGCACAGTGTCACAGAACGTCAGCCAATGAGAGCGGAGCGTCACAGAACGTCAGCCAATGAGAGCGCACCGTCACGGAACATCAGCCAATGAGAGCGCACCGTCACAGAACGTCAGCCAATGAGAGCACAGCGTCACGGAACGCCAGCCATTTAGAGAGGAGCGTCACAGAATGTCAGCCAATGAGAGCACAGCGTCACAGAACGTCAGCCAATGAGAGCACAGCTTCACAGAATGTCAGCCAATGAGAGTGCACCGTCACAGAACATCAACCAATCAGTGTGCAGCGTCACAGAACGCCAGCCAATGAGAACGTAGTGTCACAGAACGTCAGCCAATGAGAGCACAGCGTCACAGAACACCAGCCAATGAGAGTGCAGCGTCACAGAACGCCAGCCAATGAGAACGTAGTGTCACAGAACGTCAGCCAATGAGAGCACAGCGTCACAGAACACCAGCCAATGAGAGCGCAGCGTCACAGAACGCCAGCCAATAAGAGCATAGGGTCACACAACCTGGGAACCTGATTCTTAGTTTCTCTCTTTCCTATTGTGCTGTTACACAGTTATAGCAAACATTTTTTGTAATAAATAACTTATATATACAAATGCAATGTAGAACAACATCACTTTCATCCAAATACATGCAGTACGTTATTAATCAGTCCCTCCAGGATTTTGCGGGTTTTTTTTTTTTTTGATTATTACGGCCTAAAATGTCTGATTTTGCGGCAGCTTTTCAAAAAAATTGCGGTGAAAGTTGCAATGATTTGAGGCTTCTTTTATTAAAGTCACAGGAACATGGGCATTTGCAAATTACCTAGAACCGTCTTTTTTGAGTTTTTAGCCTTAAAAAGCACCAGGAAGCAATGATTTTAAACAAAACAGGCTTTTTTCATTCATTCATTTATTTATTTGTTTTGAGCAGAAGAAAAATGTAAACATTTTTTGTGTACAAGGAACTAGTATCAGAGCAAATACATTAATAAAGATGATCAAGACAAAATAACAATTGCCATGTAGACTAGTAATAACAAAAAACATTCAATATGTACTGCTCAAAAAGGAGTGGGAAGAAGAAAACTGATTAAATCCCACCCCCATCTCACATTTATACAACACAACACATGACTTTTGCTTCCTTAATGATATAGTAAATATATTTAGGGTTAGATGGGTTGCATACACACACACACACGCACGCACGCACGCACACACACACACACACACACACACACACACACACACACAGGCACACAGTTCAGCCAAACTTTGGTTGCTTTCTATCTAACACGTAAGAGTAAACGTTAATATTAACACCAAGTTTAATGACTATTTTCGTTTGTGAGCTCGTTTTTTAACTCCACACACAGACTTGCGCTCGCACTCCCTTGCGCACACACACACACACACATGCACGCGTGCACACACACACATACAATACACAGAAAGGAAAGCATTTTGTGGAACACATCTGGAAACTGACTTGCATGAACTTTGGCAGTGATATTTGTCAGTAAATATGAGTGTTTTGAATCGCACATCTTCATCTTCTCAACCGTCAACAAGCAAGTAAACGTGATGACGTACATGTCACGTCGACAGGGGTGGGCGAAAGGGGGCTAAGGTGGTAAGTCAACTTTGCGGAAATTTCGCGGTGATTGGTTGAATTTGCGTTAATAGTTGCGATCGGAACATCGCGAATTCCTGGAGGGACTGAAAAATGAACAGGAAAAAGAGGAAAAAACCATCATCATGTCATGTTATGGACATGTTTTTTAACCCATAAAGACCCAGTGTTACTTTTGTGTCAGTTCCATGTGTTTGTTCTCTATATTTAACTTTTTAAAAGTGATTTATCAAAATTTATTATGACATAATCTTCTGTATTTTGTGTTTTTCCTGTGAACATCAGGCATTTTCGTCTATTTGATTTACTGACCATGTACATGTTCATAACAGCTCAGATTAAAGTTGAGGGTTATTACATCAAAAACAGAGAAAACTGAAGAAAGAGTGACTTTTTCAGCAAAATATATCATTAACTGAACATAAACCCAGTGTGTCCATCCACTGTCATTGATCCAACTCCATGGGTTTTACTGGTGAATCAATGTTGTAGAAGATGACAGTGTTTCCATGTTCACTACGGAGCCTCCGAACGTCCAAATGGGTCATATCTGATGACCATAAAAAGATGTCAAACTATATTTTACACCAATTATTAGTGGATCAACAGGTATTAAATAGTTTAGATCAGTATGATTTTGGTTGTCAGTGGCTGTTTGGGTCTTTATGGGTTAAATGAGCCTTGAGTTCTGCATAAATCACCAACAGCGTCGCTAACAAAGTACCTCCACACCTTCACACGTCCTCCTCCACGCCTCATGATGGGAAGCATACATGGAGAAAAGAAAACATGGCAGATGGAACCAAACCTCTCAAATTTGGACTCATTGGATGAAATTACAGATTTACACTGATCTAATGTTCTTTCCTTGTGTTTCTTGGCTAAAGCAATTCTCTTCTTCTTGTTATTCTTCGTTAGTAATGTATTTTTTACAGCAAATCGACCATGAAAGCCTAATTCATGCAGTCTTCTTTAAACAGATGACGTTGAGACGTGTCTTCTGCTTGAACTCTGACGCATTTTGCAGTTTTGGAGGTTGGTAACTCAAAGGAATGTATCTCCTGCAGCAGAGGTAACTCTTAGTCTTTCTTTTCTCATGAGAGCCAGTTTCATCATAGTGTTTGGGCGGCAACCTGTCCCACTTTTCTCAATAATTCCTAAATCAAAAGAAATTTCTAAGACTGATCTGCTTTTCTGAGAGGCTAGACTCACCTGCTCCCCTCTTCAAAAATTTCAAACTTCTCTCAGTTTTTGATGTGAATGTTTACCGGACCTGTGTCTTCATGTACAAATATGTTTACTTAACTCATGTCCTCCTTAAAGTTTTCCAGAATTTTTTTATGTTGTCTTCTGTTATTCACAATTACCCTACATGATACTCTAGCAAATTTTATCTTCTGTACTGACGGACTTCTGTCAGTCAGTATTCTCTAAGATACCACTGGAATAATCTACATCCTGAATTTCAATCAACATCTTCTTTACCATTATTTAAAAAGCATCTGAAAAAGACTAATTTATGAAAAATGTAAGGTTTTATATCATTTGATTTTCATTTTTTATTTAAATTTTTAAATATTATTTTAATCATATCATATTTTTATTCTTTCATTCTTTTTTTTTGTATTGTTTATTTCTGGGGAGGTATTTATACAAATCCTTTTGGCTTCTATCCTCTCCTGCACAATGGTGTTATTTGCATGATAATTTTTTTGTTTGTTTTTTCTTGTTGTTTGTGACATGCAAATAAACAAATAAATATTTGATGTTTTTTGTGACTGTACTTGAGGGTACATTTTCAAGATTGACTGGTGTCTTACTGAAATGATGGACTGTCGTTTCTCTTTACGTGGTGTAGTTTTCCTTGTCAGGATATGGATTAGAACTTAAATCCAATAGGGCTGCTCACTGTATGAAACCATGCGCAGCTAATTGTCTGAAAGAAATTACAATTAACATTGTATGAGAACAAAGAAAAACCACAGAATAAGAAGACGTATGATGGTACGTATGGTGACGTATGGTGCTCTAGATTCTTGTCATGTAATTTCATTCTAAATAGCTACAAGTACCATTAGCAGCTCAACATGTACCATTATTGTATACGTGTGTGGTTACATTTGTGTGGGGTTTGTGTTGGGGTGTTGACCATGACTGTATATACAGGGTTCATACACATTTTTTCAAGGTCAAATTCACCTTTAAGCACTTTAAAAGATCATTTTACTATTTTCCCAGTGCAGCACCTTATCACTGGTAGGGATGGGAATCGTTAAGAATTTAACAATTCCGATTCCATTATTGATTTTGCTTAACGATCCAATTCCTTATCGATTCTCTTATCGATTCTCTTATCGATTACTATTGGGTGAGGGAATAAATGAGTACAAACGGGTGTGTTTGCATTAACTGTCTTTTATATTTCCATCTCTGCACAGAAAATATAACATATACAGAATGTACAAATAATAATAACAGATGACAGCGGGCCCGGTTTGGGGGAGTGGGGGGTGGTGGCATGCAGTGAAAGTGAAACTAAAGACATGTTGCTAATTCCTCTATTGCTGCATTTCTACTATGTGGAATCTGTTCGACTTGGCTCAGCTTGTCTCTCGTTGTTGTGCACCTCATTTCCTTTCCTCTACCTTTGGAAACTTGTATTTGGGTACGACGTTTGTTGCCCACACCGGAATCGGAACTGGGTCCGGCGTTCACTCTGCTGCTACATTCACAAGCGCCGCTAAGTAGCGTATCAAATACGTGACATTCCTGTAAATGAATCACATGCTGTGGACAAATGTTTGAGCAGATTGGAGGGATTCCACCCTTTTGAAGACATGAAAGCTTAGCAAGTGTTCCAAGTAAGTGGACCTGGTGTCGTCTTCTTAGACCGTTTCTGCCTCAACACCATGTTGGCTATGTTCTGACTAAAACAATGAAGTGTACGTGTGATGTCATTGCGCATGCGCAACGACGGCGGAATCGATAAGCAGAATCATTAAGCGGGCAGGCAGACGACTCCAAGGAATCGAGCTACTGGGAGCCAGTTCTCAAAAAGAACCGGTTCTCAATTCCTATCCCTAATCACTGGGGTAAAATACATATATACAGAAATACTCATTTTCACATTTTTTTTCACTTTTTATCACAACGATGTACATTGTATTATGCTACAAACATCTAAAATTATTTTTCATACTAGCAAAAAGTTTAGAATGAAAGGAGAACACCAAGTTGTATTGGAGGTTTTTCCTCAGTGTTGGTGCAGGAACAGTAGAAAAGCAATCTCCTTTAGTTTTCATTCTGAAATATGGGACTTCTAAGAGCTTCTGGCCTTATACAGAGGAGCCAGGCCACAAAGAGATTTAACAGTGGTGAGTAAAATCATAAAATAAATTCTGCAGTGGATGGGGAGCCAGTGTAATGCAGCCAGGACTGGAGTGATGTGTTTGGGAGAAGTCGGACTGCTGTGTTCTGGACCATTTGTGAGTGGG
Source organism: Sphaeramia orbicularis (assembly GCF_902148855.1). Lineage (NCBI taxonomy): Eukaryota > Metazoa > Chordata > Actinopteri > Kurtiformes > Apogonidae > Sphaeramia > Sphaeramia orbicularis. The sequence goes on along the minus strand of NC_043978.1, from coordinate 21,218,144 downwards.
CAAATGCTGCATCATTGAGGCATGTGAATAGTTAAAAACCCAAACAAACCTTTCAGATATGTCATTGCATAAATGCTATAATAGCTTTCAGATGGCTCCTTTGAAGCAAGAAGTTGTATGTTTTTGTGGATATGAAACACCTCCTCTAATTAAAGAAAGTATAGTACGTATGGGATTCATAACACGTTAATCCCACCCCCTCCCACGTCTTGTCTCTTTGCAGTTGTTTTTGTTCCTCGTCTTGTCCTCGATCACCCATCTTCCTGCCAGCCGAGCAGACCTGGTACATGGAAGGAGAAATGTCATGTAATGAGACCTGAGACAAAGCCTTAATTCTGCAGGCGATTCAAAGTAATGAGGTTCTTGTAATTTAATTACATGATTAGATTTGAGATCATCCTGAGAGACAGTATACGTAGTCAAACAAAGGTCAGGGGGACGTAGTGAGGCAGAGACACAGTGAGGTGCCCTAATGCTGGAAGTTCAGCCACTCTAAGATGTAGGACTGGCTTCAAGACAGAGGTGGAGGGACAGTGTTGTGCAAGTTACTTCTAAACTGGAATACATTACACAGTATTTGTTACTGTTATTTCAAAGTAATTCCTTACCTTACAATATTACTGTCTCAGAATTGTAATGCGTTACATGACTCCTGTCAACGAGATCTTGGCATACAATAACACATGATTGCTAGTTAATGTAAGCCAATGGAGGCCAAATGGCATTGAATAACACGCGAAAAGTCGAAAATGCATATGTATAGCACGCCAAATGCCATAAGAACTGGGATGACATACAAAGGGATTTCACAAGATCGGTCTGCTCCTGTGTTACTTTTGAGTTATATATAGAGTCTCGTCATAAAAGGCATCATAAAAAAAGCTTGCATTTTTTTTTCAACATTTTACATGTTCAAACAGGGGACACAATGCCAAGGATGCTGGAGGATAAATTCGCAATAGGGGTTTTTCACGCATGACCTGGAGACGGTTTGAAATGACTGACTTTGTGTATCACTTCTTCCTGTTTACTTGTCAACAGTGGCTAAGGCACATTGAAGTGTCACTGCTGTGTGCCCCAGTGTACATCAAATAAACAAAGGCAACTATAAGTTTTCATGGTTTTCCTTCAGATTTAGTTAAGAAGAAGAAATGGGTGGTCGCAATTCATCAAGATGAGTGGCCGAACTTCAGAATCCAATCAGGATCACCGGCATTTCTGGGAAGAGGATTACCAGGGAAACATCAGTGATACTGTGAAGGGAAACAAGAAGTTAAAAGCCCTGACCCGACCTGTGACTAAACACATTGTCTACACAGTTACTCACTTTTAATGGCTTTATTTTTGGCTAAAATACAAGCATCAATAAATCTCTAATATGTCCTGCTCAATGACATCTGTGACTGGATAAACAGAGGTGAAGCTCACCTCAAAAATAAAACAAACTGGATGTGGATTAACCACAGTCAAATTAGATGATCATCATTAAATGTCCTGCAAATTATTTTCATCTATGAATCTTCTTTCATTTTTTACACTTCCTTGCCTGCTACCTGCCTGCATTTCATTTAATTTTTCCCGTGCCCGTACCTGCAAAAATTCTTTTTTTTTTTTTTCAATCCGTCCCCGCATGTTTTTGCAGGTTACCCGTCATAGGACTCTGGTGTTTTCCCTACTTTCAACCTCTAGTCCCTTCACAATATCACTGATGTTTCCCTGGGAATCCTCTTCCCAGAAATGCCGGTGTTCAGGACACCTGTTAAACACAAAATACTTCCTGGTTGGACTCTGAAGTTCGGCCCCTCATCTCGATGAATTGCGACCACCCATTTCTTCTTCTCAACCAAATCTGAAGGAAAACTATGAAAACTTAAATATAGCTGCCTTCGTTTATTCGATGTATGCTGGGGCACACAGCAGTGACACTTCGATGTACCTCAGCCACTGTTAACAAGTAAACCAGAAGAGGCGATACACAAAATAAGTCATTTCAAACTGTTTCTGGGTCATGCGTGAAAAACCCCTATTAATAAAGAATTCTAATTAATCATAGAAACATTAGCTTACCTTGTCATTGCAAATCACAGGGATCATGCTAATGCTAACTAGCATCATGAAAGCAGGGTTAGGGTTTGTAATGAGCATACATCCATGTGGCCAATGGACTGTCTTCTGCCGTCTTCACCCATTGGCTGAACACCAACGGGAAACAGAACTTTCCTTCTGCATTTTTGATTCCTTAAGGTCTTGCAGTCTTGCTGTTTTTCTTGGAGGGGTTTTTTTATGCGAGCAATTAAATTATGGGTGAAAACTGTGTTGTGATGCAAGCACAGGTGAACATGTACAGAGGAAAATATTACTGAAAATTGATTAGTACAGGGTGGGGAAGCAAAATTTACAATGAACATTTAGTTGTTTTTTCTCAGCAGGCACTACGTCAATTGTTTTGAAACCAAACATATATTGATGTCATAATTATACCTAACACTATTATCCATACCTTTTCAGAAACTTTTGCCCATATGAGTAATCAGGAAAGCAAACGTCAAAGAGTGTGTGATTTGCTGAATGCACTCGTCACACCAAAGGAGATTTCAAAAATAGTTGGAGTGTCCATAAAGACTGTTTATAATGGAAAGAAGAGAATGACTATGAGCAAAACTATTACGAGAAAGTCTGGAAGATACTATTAAAGAAGAATGGGAGAAATTGTCACCCGAATATTTGAGGAACACTTGCGCAAGTTTCAGGAAGCGTGTGAAGGCAGTTATTGAGAAAGAAGGAGGACACATAGAATAAAAACATTTTCTATTATGTCAATTTTCTTGTGGCAAATAAATTGTCATGACTTTCAATAAACTAATTGGTCATACACTGTCTTTCAATCCCTGCCTCAAAATATTGTAAATTTTGCTTTCCCACCCTGTACTGCCTTACACTACTGTGTTACAGCAAAAAGTAATCTGTTAATGTAATGCATTACTTTTGTAATGTGTTACTCCCAACACTGCAGAGGGAACACTTTAAATGAAAACCATTTGTGCTGCTTTTGTGTCAAGTTCCTTAAAATAAAGACTAAATAAAGACGGTGAGCAGAGATTGAAAACTGACTCATGTTTTACTTTTCTCTGCATGAAAATGTTAACAATGCTTAAATTTATATTAGTATCTTGTGTAATGTGCCTGATTTAGGTGGCAGGATCATCGTTTCAGTGACACGTCATGGTTTTACTAAACAAACAAAGCTATGAAATTAAAGTTTTGACATAAGTGGGGTGAGAAAAATATGTTTTTTTTGCATGTATTTAGGGTCTTGCAAAGATATTCTGGAGTTATATGACATCTTCCTACTGCAGAAACAAACTTACTGGCAACACTGAGGCAGTTTTTGCATTAGCTGAAGAAACTTCATCTGATCCTTCAGATGGGAAAACACCACACAGACGAGCAGTGGTGGGAGGTGTGTTAGCTTTGGACTGCCTTCTCTGCTTTGCTTTCATACACTACTGACAGGATATAATACTTTGAAACTGTAGCAGCACAAGAGCATGTCAAAAGCTGTTTATTTTGGATGTAAAGTTAAAGCAGTGACAAAGACAAAATGGTAACAACTGTCTTATAGAGGAAGGGGAATTCTTTTTTGCAACAACAGATGTAGTTGAAGGGCAGTTTCAGATCATTCACTGGTCACTTTGCGCTGAAGATTCAACAAGTGGTTGAAACAGATGATATGAAACAGACGTTCACAGTTAGTGGTTTGCACTGATTGAGCTCAAGAAACCACTGTAGCCAAACCGTCCTGTGGAAGCCCTTTATACCTTCAATCTTGTCTGTCGCAATGGCAAAAAGGACCACAAATGAAAAAGACATTTTCTTAAGTGCTTTTTGATGGTGTAGAGCTAACAGGAGACTTGACAGGTCGTCTCTGCAGTCTTGGAGTCAGGACAAGCCCTTTTGTTTTTTATGGCAGGTTTGTAGTTTAGAGACTCGAGTTTGTCATGTCAGCTCCCAGACTGTGTCTGGATTTGTCTGTCTTTTATGTTGTCTGTCATTTCCTGTTTTATTTTGTTAAGTTTCCCTCATGTGTCTTGTCTGGTGTCTTTACTTCCCTTCCCTGATTGTTTCACCTGTGCTGATTACCTGACTCCATCCTGATGTGTTCCACCTGTGTCCAATTGTCTTCCCGCCCTCTTGTGTATTTAAACCCTGTGTCTTCCCCTGTTTGTTTGCCAGTTTGTGTTCTACACTCGTGTGCTCACTTACCAGTGTTTTGGTTCCTGTCAGTCTGTCTGCCCGTTGTGACCCGTTTCGTCTTTCGACCACCGATTCTGCCCGTTCCTGTTTTGCCTGCTCGTCTATGACCTGGTTCGTTTACCCGACTCCGATTCTGCCTACTCCCTTTCGTACCTCAGCCGCCACCGATTACCTGTGTTTCAACCCTGCGCCTGGATTACTGACCGTGAGTTTTTGCCTGTCCCTCATGTACCGTTGCCTTTTGATTTGCTCTCCCGTGTATGACCTGGCCTGTTTTTTGACCTCCCTTTGTTTATTCCTAGTCAGGGTTCCGTTGGGTTTTTCCCGGCTCGGCCACGCTGGTCGCCAGTTGCTCCTACTCACGGCCCAGACATCAAGCCCCGGACACAGCGTCTCCACAGATTCACTAATTATTCTGTGTTGTGTCTTTTCCCTTGTCAAAGTGTTCAATAAACGCCCTCGAACTCACGTCAGTCTTTTGGTCTTGCAATTGGGTTCAGCCTCGGTACTAGTCCCATCACAGAGTTAAGTTGCAATGATGTGAAAATGTCTTGTCAAACTCTGTCTTCGAGACTTAAAATTGACTCTAGACTGAAATGGGAAACAGGATTGAATGTTAAAATATCAGACAATTTCTGTTCTCAAAGATGGTGACACTTTGGCTGGAAAAATCTAACACATGATCTCGCATAAAAAGTATATAATCAGGAATTCAGCAGGAGATTGTGGAGGGGATGACAGTCTCACATACAACACAAACTTTTTGATACAGTTCTATCAGGATATTCAAAGATTATGGATTATATTTGTTTGATTAAATCCTGATGAAGTAGTCAAAAAGAAGTGTAAAACCTTACTCCAGGTACAAAGTCATTGCATAGAAATAGTGGGACAAGAATGGTGACATTTTTGGCTAAATACTGTGGAAAAAATAGGAAAAGGAATTCCATGAAAATACTTAATTTGAGTAAAAAACAGACCTGTTCAAACAGGAGTAGTATCTTCTTCTCCTCCTCTGTGAATTGGTAATGTTTATAATTTGTAAAGTAAAAAAATCCAATCCAATTACCTTATTTCAGAGGCTCTGTGATAATATTTCCATACAAATCAACATCTCTTTGATTTGGAATTACTTTTTTTCCTTTATGCAATGATTTATCTTATTACAGCATAAATCATGCTGTTTTATGGTTACTTCACACATTTATCTTGCATGATTTTGTTGTGTGTGTTTGATTTTAAGTATGTATTACTGGTTATTTGTACTTCAGGTATGGTACAGAAAATGTTGTTGCATTTTTTTCTAACAATGCCAGTGCAGGTTTTATGGAAGTAAGTATAAATTCAATAAAATCACTTTAGTGTCACTGCAGAATAAAATGAAAGTTTTATAAGTGTTTCAGGTGCAAATTTCCAGGAACTCATATTACAATATTGCTTGAAAATTCACTGAAAAAGCAAACTTAAATCCTTCCGAGGCACAAAAGCTCAAGAGATGGATGACAAGCGTAACAGCTACAGTGAGGAACATTTTTCTATCTTTCAATAGTTTTCTCTAAGTGGCAGCCTTTATATCAGAACATGAAAATAATGTCTGTAATTTTGAGTGAAAAACCAGACAAATGTGCCGCTTGGAGCACAGATATAGAGGTTTGATTTCCAAACCAGTGAAGGTCTCCAGGTTTTATTAGACCAAACATGGCTGAGAACATGGACAAAAATCAATAAACCAGAGAAAACAAGGGAAGAAACCCAATGTACTTTGATTCTGGACTCGCCTGCGTGTCAAAGCTGGTTAGAAGAATTGTGATTCTGATTGCAGATTGTGATTCTACCTCAAAATATTGATATATGATCTTTTGGTATGGTCGCCCAACTCTAATCCTAATGAAGCAAACAGGAACGGAAAGTCCAAATCTGGGTGAGGCTGGGGTCAAAACAAGACATTTAAGGAAATCTCAGAACAGGCAAAGAATGAAAAACAAGAAAAACTGGCAATAATTCATTGGAGAATTCAGTACATGATACTATAGCAACAGTGTAGCAGATAGTGATAGGTATATGGGCAGGACAATGGGAAGAAGGAGAGAAATCTGAGGGAAAAGTGTAAGCATGATGGAGTTCCCCAGAGAATGAAAAAAGATGCCTATGTGTGTGTACAAGAATGAGTGAAGATAGAGGAGAACCAGCACATGAGCTGGTGAGGAGATTGAACATACATTCCCCTGGGCTGAACATACTCACACCGTCTTAGGATAAAACAGTCTCTGATATGTAAAGATGATTATGTAAGAAATATGGCTTTGTGGGAACGTCTTTGAAACTACAAGGAAGCTTTGTATTATTCCATTTCTATGCATGTCAGGAAAAGATTACGTGAAAATAAGTCTATTTGGGTGTGAGGTTAAGCAAAGGGCAAAGCTTTGTCTTATTGGAGGGGGTTGTGTCTGTTGAGGGCAGTTGAAAGGGAAGAGGAGATTCTCAAAATATTTTAAGAAATGACAAAATACTGTGACCCCCCATTCAAAGACAGATTATTGAGTCCGGAATGTCCAAAGAATAGCCTCCTATCTTCTTTTCCCTTGTGTGGTGTTCATATTTTTGTCATTCAGCCAGTGTTCGTGGGTTTGGTGGACCCGCTAATGGAGCGTGGGTTTTTAATTCAACATAATCAACCAATTTTATGTTAAAATACTCAACAGATGTTCACTTCATCCCAATTACAAGCAATATAAAAAGCACATATGTTTAATATTTGCCTTTTGCTTTTGTTAGATCACATTTATGAAATAGAACTGGGGGCGGCCATGGCCCAGAGGGCTGGAGAGTCGGCTTGTGAACGAAGGGTCGCAAGTTCGATTTCACAGACTGGCAGAAAAAGTTAAGTGCCTTGAGCTAGGCACTTAGCCCCCCATTTGCTCCTTGGGCGCCTGCTATGGCAAGCCGGCTGCTCCTAGTTTGTGGTGTGTTCCTACATGTTCTAGAGATGGGTTAAAAGCAGAGGTTGAATTTCAGTGTGTGCTGCATGTACTACATACTGATAATAAAGGATCTTAATCTAATCTAATCTAACCTAGAAAAGCACTCGGAGAGCATACACATCCACCAAGGCAGATCAATAAATAAATTTTAAAAATTACATGAAAATGTTTATACTAACAAACTATCCTTTTATAAAAAAATGTGAATAATCTGAACAAATATGAGCAACCTGAAATGTCTTAAGAGAAGTAAATGCAGTTTGTTGCTAAATGGTTTGTGTATTTGTAATTGTAATGTAAGTTGTACTGCACATGTGTAAATGACAAACCGATAAACTGAGGCTGAATATTGTTAAAATTGCACTTGTTTTTCTTAAGACATTTGAAGTGGTTCATGTTATTCAGATTTTTAAGGAAACGTTGTAGATGTAAACATTATCATAATGTAATTGTACTTTTTACCTCTGTCTGTCTGTCTGTCTGTTTGTTTGTCTGTTAGCCAGATAACTCAAAAAGTGATTACAAATCATTACATTTTGGTGGTGATGGGGGGGGGGGGCTGATCTGCCTTGGCCGAGGTCTGTGCTCTCCGAGTGCTTTTCTAGTTTTCATTGTTCTTATTTTACTGGTCCGGCCCACTGAAGATCATATTGGGGTGAATGCTGCCCCTGAAATAAAATGAGTTTGACACCCCTGCACTAAAGGAAGCATTGAGGCTCCTTTCCTTTGCATTTACAAAATTGGAATGGCTCTTATCATGGCTGAAATTCAGATATTTCTGGGTCATAGTAACCTTCCTTTACTAAAATGACTGTTCTGATGCCCAATAGTCTTCAGTGGAAGAAGTTTGTACAGGAATGAAAGTTCCTGACATGCAAATATACAGTATTCAAAGATTTATGGATAAGATAGAAATAAATGGGTCCCCAGAAAAAGGGAAAACACTAGACCTTCGGATCTTAATGTGAGGGGAAATGTATAAGTATTACAAAACGGCTTCATTCATAGTTCACGCTATACTTCATTTAATTGTATAAACAGTGTTGCAGCCAAGACCACCTAAACTGAAACCAAGACCAGAGTGTATCAGATTTAAACTGTATTCCAATAGTGGATTAAGTTGGCTTTGCTGCCATCTTACGTGTCATTCCAGTTCTCAGAAAACCGAGATGAACTCGGTCGACCCTCATATGGCTGGAGGGGTGAGTACACAAGACTTTAGTTTTGTATATCACCCACAATGCACTCACGTTTGAGAACTGGTTCAAGGAAATACACCTCTGGTTTGATGACAGTAATCAGTAAGAAGCATTACGCTCTTGTTGTGAACGAATAGGTGAGTACATTGGTGGTTGGTAGTGCAATTCATGTAATAGTATGTCAGCACAGCAGAACAAACAGTACACAAGTATAAGTAGCAGAGAGGAACATGTTTTTGTTCATACAATTCACTGTAATTCTGGACCTACAGAGTGTTTGTCAGTTACATTTGCATTGGCTCATTTTCTGCTAGTGTTGATATTGTATTAAAGCAGTGGTTCCCAACCTTTTTTGGCTCCTGACCCCATTTTAACATCACAAATTTGTGGCGACCCCAGACATTCAAAACAGAGACATTTTTTTGCTAAAATGAATTTGTTTTTGATCATGTAATAGTTTGCTAAACTGTGTTGCAAATAAACATTAATTTTAGATGACATTTAGTCTATATAATGTAAATTATTATGGACGGAGGCAGAAAAGCCAGGTGTAGATTACTGCACAAGGTGAGAATTTTATTTTCCTTGGTCAGGATATGTACAGTCAGTCCAGCTTGGATTTACAAGGCTGACAATTAATACTGAACAAACAAGAACTCAAACTATGAATTATGAAAGAGCTGCAGCATCTGAAACCAACCACAATGAACATTTGAAAGATAAACAGTACCACAGTGCTTCAGTTTCAGCTTCACAGTATGTCATGTTTTTTATGTACTCACCATATATTTTTTATTAGTAGGTTTTTATTTTTATCAGTTACTAGAAATTTCAGGCGACCCCATTCGAATTCCAGGTGACCCCATGTGGGGTCCCGACCCCAAGGTTGAAAAACACTGTATTAAAGCATAACTGTTGGATAATTTAATAGCTATGATTGTGTTTATGTTGTTTTATGGTTATAGGGTTTCTATTTGTGATTATCTGTGGAGAGCAGGGCAGCACAGAACAAAGCCAAGTGAGTAGCATTTATTCAACTATGTCCACTTTCCCTTAATGCTCCATGTGGAATCTGCATCAATGAGAGCCAAGGGGAACGGATCCACTACAAGAACACCCCTCTACACAAGACGTAAACCTCTTCTCAGGTCCTTATCACTCACCTCCTCAACTCTAGGACACCCCGAGCCTCGATGGTGACCTGTAAATTGATCTTGGTTGCATCTTCTTGAAGGATGTTTAAATTCCATAAAATGTACATTCAGAGTCAAGAACTGAGGAGGATGGACACTCTTAAAATTGTACACAATCTCAAATATTGCAGTGAAATCTTTTTTGTGTTTAAAAAGTGTGGCTGCATAAGAATGAAAAACAAATAAATGCATTTTTTTTGTTGGCTGTTAACAAGAAAAAAAACAAAAAAAAAAACAACAACTAAATTCTTGACAGTTTCAAAGTCATCCAGTTTTCACCTCAATGGAACAGAGCATGTGCAGAAGGGAGCATGTGGATTTGGAGAATAGAACAACACTTGACAGAATTAATAATTTAACCGTTTATCAGGCAAGTAACTATTTTTGGAAATTTTTTAATATATTACAAGACAGCAACAGTCCCAGTGAGGGCAGTCTGTCAACAATCTCAGGTCTAATGGGGTCTCCAGGTTCTGTAAGGTCCACCTCTGCATGAACAGTGAGTGTACGTGCTTTACCTTGAAGTAATGGTACTAATGTAAGGAATGATGTTCGAAGGGATAATGTGGATGTTGTCAGGTGTCTGGATCAGCACTTATGTTGGTCTAATGTTCTAAATTACATGCTCCTTTCACATTACATGAGTTTTTCTTGTATTATTACCTCCACCAAGGAGGTTATGTTTTCATCGGGGTTTGTTTGTTTGTTTGTCTGTCTGTTAGCAAAATAATTCAAAAAGTTATGGATGGATTTTGATGAAATTTTCAGGAAATGTTGATACTGGCGCGAGGGACAAATTATCATATTTTGGTGATGATTTGGAGGGGGTGGGGGGTGGGTGTTGATCTGCCTCGGCGGAGGTCTGCGCTGTCCGAGTGCTTTTCAAGTTAAAATCTTTTTTTTCCCCCATTTACTTATAATGGGTGAAATTTCAAATGTCTGTAGCAGCAAAACTATAGGTTGAATTCACACCAAATTGGGATGACATTTTCAGGAAATGTTGATACTGGCACAAGGAACACATGATTCAATTTTGGTTGTGATCGGGGTGGTGGTGGTAGTGGGGTAAAAAAACAGTTACTTTGTTTTTTGACAGAACGTTTTTTCCCCCCTGATCTGCCTTGGTGGAGGTCTGCACTCTCCAAGTGCTTTTCTGGTTTATATTTACTCTTTTTTTTTGCCACTTATGGGTAAGGAACCAAATATGGTAACTTCATGGACCTTGATTTTCTACAGTACAATAAAAAATCGTTTTGACTTCCTGATGAAGGCTTGAAGCCGAAATGCATATAAGTGTTTTTTAGGTCTGGATATGGCCTTGCCATGTTAATAAAGGCATTTTAATGTTTAAAGAGAGTGCCTTGAGGTTTTCTTCCAGTTTGGTAGAACAATAAAAAATGTTGAAAAATTTCACAAAAGTAATAAAGTCTTGTTATGTCCTCCAATACCACACTACGGTTGAAATTCTGAATTTCACAGTATTTCTATGAGTGCCCGATAAAGGATTAAGAAATATTAGAGCTCTATGTTCTCCAATAACACACTAAAGGCCCCCACAGAGTTAGGTGTACTTGACTCCATGGATGTCCGCGCGTACTTGAGGTGGACTCAATGCGGACCCAAAGCAGATGCCCACTGGACACGTCTGCACAAAGCTCAACCACACAGACTCCGCATACGCATATTCAGTGTGACACAATAGACTGCTCGGCAGGAAGTCTTCACATCGACCTGTTTTAAATGTGACAAGTGAAATTGGTACACTTGACTATGAAACGCCAAACGTCTGCTGACAATTTGCACATAGTCCACGCCACTCACAGTATGCGCACAGTACACCCGACTGTGGGAGCCTTGAGTTTTAAATTTGGAATTTCAGAGTATTTCTATGAGTGTCCTGTAAAGGGTTAAAAGTGATTTTTAATGTTCACACATATCACACATTAATGGGGGGGGGGTCAAAAGACTTTTTCCATTAGCTAAAATTGAGGATGTACCTGTTGGAAGATGTCTTTTTGGAAATTAGAACCACAACACAACGTGTAATAGAGGGGACACAAATGTCTGGATTATACAAATCACAGCACAACCAAGACTTCAAAAATGAACATTTTATACTGTTTCTGTTCTGTTGCTGTGTGTTTTGCCCCCCCCCCCCCCTTTTGTGTTGTCTGTTTCCCTGCAGGTGTGTGAGGAGGCATGGCTGAACTCTCCCTGCTACTGATGAACACACCTGCCTTCAATCATCATCTCCTCTGTACAAAAGCCTGGTTTTGTGGTCAAACTTGTGTGTTAATTAAAAAAAACAGATATAACATCCCTAGATGACACATTGTGAAGTAAATTAAAAGTTACATGTGCACCTGTCTATCCATAATCATAATTTACACAGGGCCATTGTAATAACATAACAGACATGTTACACACTTCATATTTAGGTGGTGATGTCTCAAAAACAGATGATATTCCCTCCTGGAGTCATCAAATCGACTCTTCTCACATGTTTGTGAGAAGGATAAGGAGTTGAAGACTCAAGGTGCTACAGCTGGAGAATTTAGAACAAGAGCAAGACTTTGAGAGGCAGAGTCAAGACCGGACCAGATACACATGAGGTCATTAGAGCAACAAAGGCTTTTAAGTATTATCCAGATTAATGTGGTACAATACGACCAAACCAGTTAATTTTCACATCATTAACCCTCCGGTGTCCAGGTGCGCCTTTTAGGCACCCTTTGCACTTCGTATTAAAAAAACTTCATGTTATGTTTCACACTTTAAATAAGGTTAGAATTCAAAAGTTGTTCATTTTTGCATGATCTTTAAAATTCTGGCCACCAACTAAAATTTGCACATTGTAAACAAAAGAAAATTACAAGACTAGCATCTGTCTCCCAAGTGTGCCTAAAACGCACAATTTCTTCCATTTGATACGTATGATTTGGGCTGACCTTGATTTACAAAATAAAATCAAATTAGAGCAGAAAAATAAATCAATACATAATATTTAATAGTTTGATTTATAGGTGTGCATTTTAAGCACAGTTGGTAACAGATGCTAGTATTTTTGAACATTTGACCTAGTGCCAAAAATAATAATACAAATAACCAATGTTGGAGTTAATCGTTGACATATGCCAGGCTGCAAAAATCAAATATGTGTTCCACTTTTTATGTAGTATATTGAAAAAACATTTTTTTTGTGTTTTTTACATCCAAAAAAATGGTTTGTTTACATTACAAACACGGCATTTAAAGGGTTAAAAAATGTGACAATTATTGAGTATTTGGTATTTTTATTTACGGCTCAAGTTGATGAAGTAGAAAAAAGTGTAAAAGAATTAAAAACAAACTGAATGAACATTTTTTTGACATTATTCCGCAAGTGTGCGAAAAAAGGCACACTTAGTGCTTAGTAAGGGGCTTGCTGGATGGGATACCGGAGGGTTAAATCATCAAATGTAGGAGTGGTTGTACCACAGAGAGATGACAAATACAGAAGCACTAGGGTAAATTTGGTAAAACACATACGCAGGTAGATGTATATTATCTGCACTTGTGTATTAACACTCAAAGCTTCAGTGGAGGCAGGGTCTCAACTATCTGCTGTCACATCTAGTTCTGTTCACCTCACTGAGGGGACGGACAAGGTACTGCATTATGTCATGTTAACATTAGCTAACGCTGATATAATCTAACCTAGATAGATTACATATGTAGTTATATGTAGTTTCTCACCACTCACACACACACACACACACACACACACACACACACGCACACACACACACCAATGTATAATGATGAATATGTAATCAGTATCGATTTTTGTCTTGTCTGGCTTGTCCCACTGTCTTGTCTCGTCCTGTCTCTGTACACTTTTGTCTCTGTGAGCCCTCCCTCTATGTATATGTATACAAGCAAGGAATGAATGAACATGTGAATATGAAGTTGGAGATTGTTACTTAAACACAAGCTGTACGTAAAAATAAAGTTGTCCTCCGAAGAAGGGTGGTGGTGGCCTGTTTAGGGAAAAAAAAAAAAGTTATATGAAGTTTTCCTATCAGTTTATTACCTCGGACCCCCAAAGGGGAGGCAAAGGGTAATGTTTTGGTTTGGTTTATTTCTTTGTTTGTTAACACTCTAGCAGGAAAACTATTGGTTGAATTCATACCAAACTGGGTTTATAGATTGCCAGTGACCCAAAATAGATGTGCTTACAAAGTAGGTCATACATTTATACTGAGGCTGTGAGGATGAATCTGGATCAATTACAAGACCAATACCACTGAAAGCCGTCTTGAGACCAGTCTGAAGACCCACATCACTACATATTAAAGTAAAGCTTGCAGAGAAGAAATAGAAGTGAGATGAGAGTGTGAAAAACCTCAAATTCTGGATGTCTGAGGTCCTCAATGTGGAGACAGATTGTAATGCCATTTGACTTTCACCTTGGTCACAGTTTAAATTATTGTATCAGGTATGCCTTAAGAGTTTTAATGGGCTGAGAACATGGACTTTAAAGGGTCTTCTGTCATCTGTTCATCTCGTGTACGTGTTATCTCAGACAGATCCGACATTTGCAGTAGGTTCCTATTAGTTCTCCAGCAGCAGGTTGTTACCATACATGAGGAAGGCTGAGTTTAGTTTCCCCCTTCAATAGCTTTCATCAAAGCTTTTCAGAGTGTATGACAAAGATGAAACCTAACATGACTCATCAGAATGATTATTTTGGAGAGGATGAGAGGACACAACACAAGAGACTCTTCCTTTAACTTCCTGTCTTTTCATCTTTGTCATTAATTATAATACTTTATCTGTTATTGATGTGTTTTTCTCTCTCTTTTCTCTTGTTTTGTAGCCAATAAATCTTATTAAACTGAACTGAATTAAATAATACTCCTCCTTTCTGCTGTCACTTCACACCAGAAACAACTTTACTTATGCTGTCAATCTGTAAATCTGGACTTTAAAGTTCTCTGAAGAGTGAAACATTTTTCTCAAAGTACATCTGACTGGTATATAGTCTATAGGTAAACTAAAAGGTACAGCCACTAACCACTTAATGCAAGAGGAAAACAGAGGATACCAGCTGCGATACAAAAAAGAAGTGCAGAGTCTAGTATAATGTGAACATTTGTCAGGTGCAGAGCCTGCATGACTGTTTTTTAGTCTAATAGATAAAGACAACACATAAGCAGATGTGACAGTTTGGCCTTTATTAGCGGGGGTGCACAGAACTGTTGCACATGCACATACATGGTCCAATTAAAGAAACCACAGTAAACCCATGTATGTGTAGTAAAAAAAAACCTGCTTCACGCACCATCATTCATGTCATTTCTGAGAAACAGTTTTCTTCTTAAACATTGAAATACTCTCCATGCATCACACTTAAGGTGACTTTATGACAACTTTTCAGTCTTCCAGCTTTTGCTGAGCAGTGTTGTGCAAGTTACTGCCAAACTGTAATTCATTACAGATTACTTGTCACTACTATTTAAAAGTAATTCCTTACCTTACAATATTACTGTCTGAACTGTAATGTGTTACATGACTCCTGTTTTACTTTTGAGTTGCATACAGACTCTCGTCATAAATGGTGTGCATGCAGTAGAAACCCCACCCCCAAAAGTTGAATAATAACCCTCACCAATACAAGAGACAGGAGAGCCATGGGATGCATAAATTTGCTCCCCAAAGTACAGATGGACAGATAGCTCAGTAAGTAATGCTACTGGCTATAGTGTTTGAATCCCAGCAGGAACACTTGCATTTTTTCAACATTTTAAATGTTCAAACAGGGGGTGTGGCACCAAGGTCGCCGACAAGTAATCTGCAATTGATAAAGAATTCTAACCAGTCATAGGAAAATTAGCTTACCTTGTTATTGCTGATCAAAGGGATCATGCTAATGCTTACTAGCTTCTGTAAAACAGGGTTAGGGTCAGTAATGAGCACACATCCATGTGGTCAGTGGACTGTCTTCTGCCACCTTCACCCTTGGCTGAGCACCAACAGGAAATACAACTTTCCTGCTGCATTTTTGATTCCTTAAGGCAGTGATTTTCAACCTTGGGGTCGGGACCCCCCATGGAGTCACCTGGAATTCAAATTGGGTCGCCTGAAATTTCTAGTAATTGATAAAAAATTAAAACTTACTGATAAAAATTTAGGTTATATAGCCTAAATGTTGCCTGAAATTAACATTTATTTGCAACATATTATAGCAAACTATTACACGATCAAAAACAAATTAATTTTAGCAAATAAAATGTCTCCATTTTGAATGTCTGGGGTCACCTGAAATTTCTAATAATTTATGAAAAAAAAAATTAAAAATTAAACTTACCAATAAAAATGTACATTATATAGTCTAAATGTTGTCTAAAATTAACATTTATTTGCATAGTAGTATAGCAAACTACTGCATGATCAAAAAAGAATTAATTTTAGCCAAAAAAAAAGAGTCTGTTTTGAATGTCTGGGGTCGCCAGAAATTTGTGACATTAAAATGGGGTCACGAGCCAAAAAGGTTGGGAACCACTGCCTTAAAGTCTCACAGTCTTGCTGTTTTGTTTTGTTTTTTTTTGGCATTTGAGCAATTACATAAATTAAGGGTGAAAAGTGTGTCGTAACACAAGTGTTACTGAACATGCACTGAGTAAAATATTATTGAAAATTGATAAGTAAGGCCTTACACTACTGCATTAAAGCAAAAAGTAACATGTTATTGTAATGCATTACTTTTGTAATGCATTACTCCCAACACTTGATTATGATGACTATGTGAACTCAGTGCAAACTATAGATAATATGTGTACCTAGAATCAGAGATACAGTCACCCTCTTGACAAGTGGCAGGAAAAAGTTAATGAAGGACACTGTCAAGCACTGGGCCTTTGACAAAGCCAAGCATTCACAGCCTACGTGTTCATCTGAGAGGGACCGGCTTTTTAAAAGCCAAGGGGTTTAAGAGGCTGTGCTTGATAGTGTTTAGCAACATTGGGCAAAACTCAATAATTACCCTCAAGCAGTAGCAGAAGTGGTCTTTGAGCACATGAAACTTCTGCATCTACCCAGGTTTATGGATGTTAAAGGGCCGTTTTAGACAGGTAAAGAGGATGAATACATGATGGGCAGCTGCAATGGAAGGATCTCAACTATTTGAACCTGGGGGGACAGAGCTTTTTCTATTGTTGCCCCAACCCTCTGGAACTTCCTCCCACCTACCATCCAACACTGCTCTGACCTCAACACTTTCAAATCCCTTTTAAAAACTCACTTATTTAAGATTGCTTTTAATGTTTAACTGTTTTACATTCATATGCTTGCCTTTTGCATCTGCTTTTATCTGATTTTAATGTGTTTGATTTGTCTTTATCTGCTTTATGTAAAGTGTCTTTGAGTTCCTTGAAAAGCACTATACAAATAAAATGCATTATTATTATTATTATTATTATTATTATTATTATTATTATTATTATTATTATTATTATTTGCTCAATTAAAACTAACCAGGTGCTTTTTTCAGTCTATTTTAACATTATAAATAGACCCACTTCATTTTTTTTTTTTTTTGACATATTCTAAAAATTTACATAGAATGTGGATGGGTTCAAACTTTTTTTTTTTTTTATTAGACCATGAAATGAAGCTGGTAAAAAAAAAAAAAAAAAAAAAAAAAAACTCCTCTCGACCAGATGACTGACTGAAACCTGAGAAAATGTATGTCTTTAGGACCAAGAGCTTTTCAGCCCCTGACTCACACAAATACATACTCAGAGAGAGAGAGAGAGAGAGAGAGAGAGAGAGAGAGAGAGAGAGAGAGAGAGAGAGAGAGAGAGAGCGCTCTGGGCTGTCGTCACTGGAGCCGCAGCAGCATCAGCATCACCGGAGTGAGTAACAGTGCGCAACTTGGAGAAACAACTACACCGGAGACGCATTGGAGACGCATGACAGTCTGTTAACGCCGTGTTTTCCCACGAGTGTTTGTGTCCACCTTTTTAAAAGTCTGTCTGCTCTGAGGATTCATGAAGACGTAAAGGTGCCAAAAAAGTGCCAGCTCTTTGGGTTCTACCGAAAAAAAAAAAAAAGGGAGCCATGGATTATATGAAAAATCACAATACTTATCTCTCCATCGTCATTTTGATAGGTAAGTAGTCTTAACTTTACTTCCTTGAGCCATTCTGCAACTTTTCCTCCATTCAACCCTTTTTTTTTTTTACTTTTCTTTTTCTTTCTTTCTTTCTTTCTTTCTTTCTTTCTTTCTTTCTTTCTTTCTTTCTTTCTTTCTTTCTTTCTTTCTTTCTTTCTTTCTTTCTTTCTTTAAACACCAATTAACCAACAGTGTGGTATAAATTACACCGTTAGGCATCGTGCTTTTCTCACAGCACAAAAATGACATCTGGTTTGAAGTTTAATATCACCACCTTTTACCCACGTCCACCAGGTGTTTTTGCATCCACTTTGAAACCAGGCGTCATATTCTCCTGTGAAACACTTGAGAGATTGATTTACATTCATTTACACTGCAGCAAAGAGAGAAGACTTGGCACCAGGGCTCTGCGTGTATAACTCTGAGTGGGTCTGCAAGTGCAGTTAGTAGTGAGTACAAAAGCAGTAATGAAGACAGTTTTCACTGATGGACAGACCATGGATATGTGTTTTACATTGATAAAGTTCGTTTTAAGTGTTGCTTTCAGTGTAAAAGGCTAAAGGGTGTAAAAGGGTCTATATGTCGTATTTTTCCTTGATGCCAAAGATGTTATTGTATTAGATTCTAAAGATATGAACTGAATTTATTCACACTAATGGGCCGGGGGATTTATGTGACTATTAGAGGGAGTAGAGAAAATTAATGCCACAGAAACTTTCATGACAAGCATCAGACAGTAGTCGCTTTTCCAGTGGACATCTGCAGAAAACTTTACTGATATTTACGAAAACACATGCGTAATGTCAGTTTTTCCTTTAAATCACAAATGCGATGATTTGTTTATTTATTATCGTGAGATGACGCGAGAAGTCATTCCATAAACATGGTGACAAACATAAATATCGTGTTGATTTACAGATATATTCATTATGATTATATATTGCCCCTCTATCCTGTACTAAATTTAAAAAATGATTTGGTTTTCTGGTGTGTCCACACATGTTACACACTTTTCTTTTAAAACTCTTCTTTGCTTGTTGTAACATCCGTCAACATCTGTTTTTGTTTGTTCACGTGACTCTAGTTGCGGAAAAAGGTCTTTCCATTGCAGTTTTGGGTGATATACCATTTGCGCTACGCCTGAAAAACCACCTCTTGCCAGTGCAAAAACTTTTAATCGAAAAACGAGTGTTTTGGCGAAATTGTCATTTTTCCATTAGACAAATTTTTATGCGCAAGTTATCCATCCATCCATTTTCTGAACCTGCTTTATCCTCACTAGGGTCACGGGGGTCACTGGAGCCTATCCCAGCTACTTAAAAGTTACTTAAATTTGTATTTGTAATTTGTAAATTTGTAATATTTTAAATTTGTTCTTTTAAGTAGTTACTTAAAAATGCTCAAGTTATATTTACACAATTTTGACTGTCAGTGGAAAAATGACTGTTTATTTACAGATATATTCATTATTATTATATATTACCCCTCTATCACGTACTAAATTAAAAAAGGATTTGGTTTCCTCGTGTGTTTACACATGCTACACACATGTTTGTTTTAAAACTCTTCTTCTTTGCTTGTTATAACATCCATCAACATCCACTTTTTTTTGTTCACGTGACTCTAGTTGCACAAAAAAGGTCTTTCCATTGCAGTTTTGCGTGATATACCAATTTCGCTACACTTGCAAAATCACCTCTTGCAAGTGAAAAAACCTTTCATCAAAAAATGAGAGTTTTGGCAAATTGTCGTTTTTCCATTAGGCAAATTTTTATTCGCAAATTATATTTGCACAATTTGAGGGTCGATGGTAAAGCAACTAGTGACCAGATGGGATGAGAACCATTAAGAAGCAACTTTCAGAGTCAGGAAAGGTGACATAGTGATAAAAGCTAGAAGCACTGTTGTTGTTTTCTCCACTGGGGGGGTACTGATCTACCTTGGCAGAGGTCTGTGCTCTCTGAGTGCTTTTCTAGTTCTCCCTGTTTATGTTGACATTTTTTCATCCTGTTGCCCAACTGGTACAGTGTTTACTGGAAGGCGTGTTAGTGCTTTCTGCTGACCGTATCAGATCAGACTTAATGTCATGTGAAAGGAGTGAGTGTTAGGCTCAGAGTTATGTATGACCAGTAGAACCATGTCATGTGGGCATAGAAATTATGATGTTCCCCATAGTGTGCACTCATGAACCAATACTTGGAAGGAAATGCACGTAGTCTTTTCTTCGCCCTCTAATGTGCCGCTGCATGATTTGTCTTCTGCTGAGTATTTATCGCATGTGCGTCGCCAATTAGGATGATGAACCCATTTAATCCAATGTGGCCCCGTTTGTAAAAGGGCATTGGGTACTTGGGAAGCCCCACCCCCCAGACAACAGGAGGAGCTCCTTTCAGCTGTAGGAGCCACAGTGACTAGACTGGTGTAAGTGGCTCTTACTGCAGTCAATCCTAGTGACAGGAGAAAACCCAGAGAAACCCCTGCCAAAAATCACACCATTACATCAGCCCCCCCCTCTGTCTCCTGCCTCGAGTCAAGTTGAGGCGAGACGATCGGCGAGGGGGTGACAGTTCTCTCATGGTTCTTAGCGCCCAAAGGAGTTGCAACCTGTAGAGATGAAACACTTCTTGTCAGCTTCTTGTTGCCAGTAAGAGCTGAGAATACGTGAGTGGTCCTTTCACGGTATGAGCGAGATGCAGGGTGGTGCTGCTGCTCTGACTTTTCCCTACTGTGTCGTTATACGTGTCAGGTCAGGAGGGTAAATTTTACAGGGTTATCCATCTTCTCTAATGTCTGCACTGCTTTCAAGTTGATCCACCCTCAGACATGAGTCAAAAGTTGATTTAGGGTTGTGTTTTGCTGGAAGGGTTCACTGGTTTTCGTTGCATTGCTTCTATGCAGAGCTGCACGATATAGTGAGAAAGGCAAAGGCATATCCTGATTATTTTCACAGCGCTGCAATTCAAGTATATTTCCTTGATGGTAAAAGGTGATTCACGGATGTGTAAATATTTTTGCACTGTGTATTTTTGTTAAATTTAACACAGAAATTGAAACTAGATTAAAATAAAAATTAAAAATAACTATGAGCTTTCATTTTACATATTTATGCAGAAACTCTCTTAATATTGCAGCCTTTTGTGATTATATAATTGCACAAGCTGACATTGCACTTAATTGTACACCTGCAGTCTTAGTATATAAACCATATGACAGTGTTTTTAATGAAGTTGATAATTGTTATTTCTTTTTTATATACTTTATTTTTGACAGATTTTACATTTTTTAACAAACAGACAATAAAATGAAAATGTAAAGACATAAGAAGCAACAGACGTCAACAAGCACAGACAGGGCAGTATCAAAATTTAAAGTACAACGGTAAAGAAGTGTGTCAATGAGTCACAATATTATCCCATCATGATAAGAGGGATGAGTTAGCTTAGGTATTGTCCTGTTTCACTCCATGTCAGATCATTCAGATATATTCTCATGTTGCATCAGATCATGTCCAGGTGTACGAAATGGTTCCTCTGTGAAAATAATTGTTGATAATTGTTATTTCATGTGTTTTTTCTTCATGGTGTACTCCTGGTTGTTGTCAGGAAAAAAAGAGGTGACCACTTTTATTAATAAAGGGGCTATATTTAGTACTTTGAAATATTTAAAAAATGGCCTAAACTTAACATTACAGTGTTTAGTGTAAAGCTCTCAGAAGTTCTGTCAAAGATGCTGCCAATGTATTGGAGTGAAGAGATATTAACTGAATTTATTTACATTGACGGGCCGGGGGATTTATGTGACCACTCGAGGGAGTAATGAGTCACTCTGCTAGTTTTTCCATAGTGAAGAAATCTAACACCATGGGGCCTTTGACCAAAGCATCAGAAAGTGACTAGATAGGATGAGTTTGATGAGAGTTTGATACTGAAATGGGTGAGTTTGATTATGAGGCTTGTGAATGTATAAAGTTATTACCCCGCCCCCCAAAGGGGAGGCAAGGGGTATTGGTTTTGGTTCAGTTTGTTTGTTTGTTTGTTAACACTCTGCAGCAAAACTATTGGTTGAATTCATACCAAATTGGGTTTATAGATTACTGGGGACCCAGAATAGATTTGATTACATTTTGGGAAAAAGTAGGTCAAAGTTCAAATTTTTTAATTTTTAAAATCTTTTTTTTTTTTCACATTTACTTTTAATGGCTGAAATTTCAAATGTCTGTAGCAGCAACACTACTGGTTGAATTCATTCCAAATTGGGTTTATAGATTGCCAGTGACCCAGAATAGATATGGTTACATTTTGGGAAAAGTAGGTCAAAGTTCACATTTTTTATGACTTTTTACAATCTTTTTTTTTTCACATTTACTTATAATGGGCAGAATTTCAAATGTCTGTAAAAACATCAATTTTGTTTCAATTTACTTCAAACTTGGCACATATATACAGGCAATTGACATGCTGACATCACCACATGCATAGACATGATGACATCAGCTGGATCAATGCCAAAATAAGCTACAGTATATGCAAGGGGCAGGGTTTGTTGTTCCTAGCAGTACTTGGTATGTAATGTTTTTATCTTTGCTTTTTTGCTGTTTGTTGATCCACGGTTCAGACTAAACAGTGACAGGTCTGACCTTGTTTGGAAGATTCCAAACATCTTCATTGTAGCTGTTGACAACACAAACCGTACAGAAAACTGATGTGGTTAGTGGTTTTACTGTCTGTTTTCAGTCTAAAAACAGTGCTAAGCTAACAGAGCTGTAATGTAAACTATCAGCTGATGCAGCATGTATAGATTATAGGACACAGAGTTATTTTGACTGTCAAAATAAATGGCTTTATTTTAGTTTGAGGAAAAAAACTTGATGATGCCATGATACAGATGTGTGTAAACAATGAGCTTTATTCTTCATATTCAGTGAGTGATGCAGTCTGTGGGTGATTCGTTGATTCGTTTTTGGTAGTCCTAAGTGTGTTCTGTTATGTGACTTGTGTGGAATATTAATCCTATACAGGACCTCTTTAAAACAGTAGTTTGTTGCAAAGTGACTCATTGCACATGTTTTTGCAATGTGAAGCTGTACAGTATTTATTTTATGTATTTTATTTTATCTTTATTTAATCAGGAAGTCCCATCGAGATTAGGAATCTCTTCTGCAAGGGAGACCTGGCCAAGGTAGCAGCCATACGAAGTCCAAACAAAATAAAACACATACATGATACACAATTAACAATAAAACACAATAACAACTATTCAACCATAATGACATCAAGGAAAACAGTGACATTCCTCCTTCACTGCATTCTCCATGATACTTTTAAAATCATTAACAGACAAAAAACTGTATAATGTTATGGCTTTTTGTACTAGGAAAAATATTCTACAGCACTGGATTTAGGATAAAACCCCCTCAGTTGTAGGGTGGCATAGGGTACTAATGGAATTCATACCCCTGGACTTTCTGACCTGTCTCATGCACCACAAGACCAATGCTTTTGAAAGAATATGGAAACCATTCCTTGGCTATATTAATGTGAATGTATCTGCTATAATGACAAGAGCATTTGTATAAAAATGATTTTCTTTTTTTTCTACCCAGCTTCCATTATATTGAATACTGTACTCTACCTTTCATATGTATAGCCTGGAAGGTATGTGTGTGGGCATATGTATATGTGTGTGTACATTTATGTGTGTATATGCATATAAATAATTGTATTTATTTATTTATTTATTTATTTTCTGACCACCGCAGTCTGTGTTTTGTGTTTTGTTTTATTATTTTGTTTTATGTGTGTGTGTTTAAAAAAGAAAGAAAAGAAAAAAACCCAATAAACACATTCATTAAAAAAAAAAAAAAAACATTAACAGAAATGAATGTATGTAGTTTTACAGTGAAGACGTGTGACGGTATTGCAGTTGCCCTTTTAGACTCTACAACAGTTTTCTCCTTCCTTTCCCTGTAACATCACAGCTAAATGATAGGCTTTATCCTTCCTCCACAAAAGGTAAATGCATCTATGTGACACGCCTTTGCAAGTAAATGCATCTTTTCACTCTGACTCACGCCATAATTTCTACCCATTTCTCTGACTGAGCTGCTACATGTGTTCGCAAAACAAGGACCGGAAGGAAGACTTTTAGATTAGATTGTAATTTTGAAGTCTGGGGTCTTTCATTGTTATTAAAGGTATTGACTGACAGAAACAGAATCAGAACATTCTAAATTCATACTGAACTGGCATAGCTTTTAGTTAATGTCTGCAAAGATGTGACATGTGATAAAAATGGGCATCTCAGAAATAAATATTGCTGTGTTCGTGGTAATAACTGAAGGGTCTGTGTTGTATGTGGATGAAACAGCAGGAATCGTCAAACATTAACACCATGTTTGTACATATGTTCATGCAGGTTTAATGATTCTCCTCACACTAATCATATGTGTTTATTTTACACCTTTCGGTCCCCATGCGTCTATGAAAGTTAAAAAATAAATATCTGATCTATACTTAATCAGCAGTGTCTGAATCTCATTACCCGGGGCAGTGCACACCGTGTCAAAGCAGTTCAGTCGGACCATTACTCACCTAATTCAGTTTATCTCAGTGCAGGCCATTAAAAGTTTATGCTTTGATAGATTTTCTAAACACACCTTCCACATTGACATTATATTTAAAGTCACTTAAGTCAGATTAATCCTGTTAGTTGAATTTAGACATGAAATTTAACCTGAGATAATGGCATAAATGGCAATATGCACAACTTTATTTTTTCTTCCACATCAAACGAAATGTTGAAGTTTGACCCTGACTTAACCCAGAGCTTTAACAGAGGAGCTTTAAGGCATAAACTGATAAGTGGGAGCCTCAGACGTGGTTGGGAATTAGATGTTTATACCCTGGAGTACCTTAGGAGTCACAGTTGACTGCTCTGTGGGGTTAATATGATCATTTAGTTTTGGGTGATATGTCAGAGAATATGAATGCAATATGTGGTCTCTGTTTTTTTTGTTGTTTGTAAGATAACCTCAGTAGTGGCTTTCCCATTGGACATCTGCGCAAAACTTTACCCATATTTACTAAATGTAAAAAAACCTGGAGTGCGTAATGTCGGTTTTTCCGTTAAATCACAAATGCAATGATTTGTTTATTTATTATCGCAAGATATCACGAGAAGTCATTCAATGAACATGGCGACGTAAATATTGTCTTGATTTACAGATATATTCATTATTATTATATATCACCCCTCTCACCCGTTCTAAATTTTAAGAAAATGATTTGGTTTCCTGGTGTGTCCACACATGTTGTGCCATGTTTTTTTTAAACTCTGCTTCTTCGCTTGTTGTAACATCCATTTTTTTAAATTCACCTGACTCTAGTTGTGGAAAAAGGTCTTTCCATTACAGTTTTGCTTGATATATCATGTGCGCTATGCCTGAAAAACTACCTCTTGCCAGTGCAAAAACTTTTAATAGAAAAATATGAGTTTTACCAAAATTGTCGTTTTTCCATAAGGTACATTTTTATGCGCAAGTTATGTTTCCGCAATTTGAGGATGAATGGAAAAGCGACTAGTGTTTCATCCTGTCACATTAGTCGGTTTTCCATTGGACATATGTGCAAAACTTTACCAATATTTACTAAATGTTGAAAAAACTGAAGTTCGTAATGTCGGTTTTTCAGATGTATTCATTATTATTATATATTACCCCTCTATCTCGTACTAAATAAAAAAAAAAAAGATTCACTTTCCTGGTGTGTCCACACATAAATGTGCCATGTTGCTTTTAAAACTGTTCTTTTTCACTTGTTGTTAATTTCCATTTTTTTATTCACATTACTCTAGTTGTGAAAAAAGGTCTTTCCATTGCAGTTTTGCGTGATATACCCTTTTCCATTGGACATCTACGCTAAACTTTACTGATATTTACTAAATGTCGAAAAAAACTGAAGTGCGTAATGTCGCTTTTTCCATTAAATCACAAATGCAATGATTTGTTTGTTTATTATCATGAGATGTCACGAGAAGTCATTCTATAACCATGGCGACAAACATAAATATCTGTTGTTTTGAATCTAGAAGGCTCGTTACCCCTCTATCCCGTACAAAATTCAGAAATGATTCATGATTCATCAGGTAAATTTTTATGCACAAGTTATATTCGCACCATTTGGGGGTCAATGGAAAAGCGACTATTGAAATCACATTAGATTCTCTGTACAAAATGCTGCAAAATTGAAATGTTGAAGTATTTGGATACTTGTAGGTAGACATGAGGTTGAACAATGTTTTTTTAATAGTATAAAATTAACGTATCTTGGCTTTCAGTGCAGAACTGTTTGTTGAACATCTTTTTGAATATATACAGTACCTGTCTGCAAGGAGCGATTTGTTGGGGAGGGGATGGCGGGGATCAACCCCTCCTCTGCTTTTTACATCCCTACTTCTGCTCAATGAATTTCATCCTCGGGGGGGACAACCAACCAACTGAAATAACAGGCAGGTTGTAACTGAACTTTCTTACACTTATATCCTACATTACTGGCACTAACGTTCACCTGAACCGAGTCTCCCAGTCTCAGAATTCGCGAACGTCCCCATGCACTGGGGCACCATGGGGGTGGGGTGGGGGTGGCGGTAAACGCGATTCAAATTCATGGGGCCCAGCATTTGTGTGTCCAGTGAATTCAGGTTAGAATTTGTGAAAATTTGGTGTCAGGATCTGCTGCATAATAGAGGAACAGAGGAGTTGGACATTGAAAGTATGTAAGGTTTCACTGTCATTTCACACTGGACCAAAGTGAAACTTTCCGCATTAGTTACATTAGTTATGGACACCCCCACCCCGACAACAAAAAGAAGAAAAAAACACACAGCCTCTGTTTTTTTGACAAATTGGATCCTGCCTACCTGTATCTTTGCACTATACGCACTATTGGTTTTTATACTTTTGTTCTGTTTACTGTTTGATGTCAGACTATTTGTACAGTTTATTCTATATTTTTGTACATATACTTATTCTAAAACACTTGAGATCTAAGGTTAAGAGTCAAATTCCTTGTGTGTGTGCAAAGTTGGCATTAAAGCTGAATCTGATGTTTGTGTTTATGGTTATCCACCTGCTATCAAACAGGGTTATGAGAGCATTTCCTGTCATGTCCTTGTCGTAAAGCTGTTTGATGAGTATCCAGTGTGTGTTACTCAGGTGTAGCTGGAGTGTTAGGATGTATCTACAGCTGGCAAAAGGGGTGGAGGCAGCAGATCAAAGCGGTGTCACTCTGTTGGTGGGATAACAGACAGATGAGCCGACAGCTGTGTACGTGGCACATTCAAGGACATCCACAGGCCGACGCAAAGCCTGAAGGTCTTTTTAGGAATATTTTGGTACTCTTGTCTTCAAAACAGCAGCAAAAGGAAGAGATCATGATGAAAAAGACAAGTGAGGCAGAGTTAAAGAGGCAAAAATGACATCAAACTGACCATTTGTAAGTAATTTAAAACAGGAACGCTGTGGTGCAATGGTTTTTCCAGAGGCGATACTAAAGAGGCATCAAAACCATAAAGAGAATAATGGATTCATTCATGCTGCTGTGTTGAGTTTGTAGTTTTTAGGCCAGCACACTTCATGCTTTTCCAGATTTGACAGTAAATGTAAACAAAAAAAAATGAATGCCCTCCTTTGTCTCATTTTTTATGACTAATATTAGAAGTCAGTCCTCATACAGAGAGCAAAAGAACAGATAATGATTATCTGGAATAAGGAAAAGCCTGGATCATGCTCTGAAGGCTTTTCATTTCAATTATAACTCAGTAATTATATTAAACATGTATTAGCTATTTAGTCAACAATGAACCATTAGTCTGTATCTCTAATAGCTTAATTATGTTGTGCTGATGTTTTTCTGTTTACCACTGTTTCTTTATGGCATTTTGGACGGACAATACAATCTACTAACGACCTACAGCTGGGGTCTGAACATTTTTGATCTGCATATTTAAAGCTGATGACACAGTGGTGCGCTGGTTAGCACTGTTGTTTCACAGCAAGATGGTCCGTGGGCCTTTCTGTGTGGAATTTGCATGTTCTCCTAATGCAGTGATTTTCAACCATGGGGTCACATGGAATTCAAATGGGGTCACCTGAAATTACTAGCAATTTATAAAAATAAAAACTTACTAATAAAAAATATATGGTGAGTTGAAAGAGACCATCCGAATTAATCGGCCGGCCGATTATAGCTTATCACTGATTAATCAACATCGGCCAATATATGTAACCGATTTATTTTTTGCTGTGGAGATTCTGTTGCTTGCTGCTCCTGTGTGTGTGAAGATGAAGGTGCATGTTTATTACACAAAGCAACATAGAAATGCGAGGTGTGATGCCATTGTTTAAAATCTCTATTTCTCACATGGATACACACTAAAATGAAATTTTAAAATCTGTTTAATAATGTAAAACCTTGTTTACACCAGGACAAGAGGCCCAAAGGTAGAGGAAAATGTTTGTTTTGCAAAATAACCACATTATTTTGAACAGAAAGACAACTTACATATTTTATTGACTTCTGACATTTGATGAAGTATTTTCAATAATGTTCAGATTTAGAGGAATCTATAATTTTCAGTTCTATCCACTTAATTAATAGTGGCTATTTCATCAGAATTAAATTATATTATTCTGATTCTGATATTATGTAAATATAGGTCCCTAATTAAACTTTTAACATCTGATACCTAGGGGTGTAAGAAAATATTGGTTCTGCAATATATTGTGATATTTCATTTCATGATACTGTATCAATATTAAAAAGTACTGTATTGATATTTTTAGGTATTTATTCAAATGCAGATATGGCCGACGTTCATTTTTGGTTTTTTTTGTTTTCTTTTTTTGCTTATATTTTATTTATTATTATTTAACACTGTTTTATTAAATAATGTTAGCTCCTTTGTTGGGATTGCACAAAAATAATGTTATGATGTTTATTATGAACTAATAGAATATGAACATATGAACAGGATCTTGAACTGTAATGTGTGTAAAACATAATTTAAGTTTTAACACAGGAAAATTTTGTGATAAAGCATCAGATCCTGTTCTGATCAAATAAGAATATGTTTAGTATTTGTGCATATTTCTGGTGTAATTCAATTATCCTACTATATAATGAATGTTCTGTGTCCGTCCGTCCGATCGATGTTGCAGCACAGGAGGGCGTTTGTACGGATTTTCCTCAGCCTTCACAGGCTCGATCCCTGCCAAACTCGCCAAATGAAAAGAAATATTACCTGACCATCTACTAGGCACAAATTTATGTCCATATTCAAATGTTGTGAGGTATGCTGGGCGATTTTAGCCTCTCATGCTATCGTACAATGGCATCACAGGTACAATGCCGCTAGTTCAAGGAAATAATCATTTAAAAATAAGAAACAGACAAAAAATTGCCTTTTTAACAGTATTATGATGCATTGTGAAATATTGTATCGTGATCATAGTATTGTGATTTGTATCGTATCACCAGATTCTTGCCAATACACACCCCTACTCATACCTCTGTAGTACTGCTGAAAACTACCTCCATGATTCTATGTTATTTGAAGACATCACCTACTTCTACGACTTTCATTATTGTTTTGATTAAGCGTCACCTACAAATTACATACTATGTATTTAAGTTTAATAGTCTCAATAAAAAAACATTCTCCAGATAAGGTCTTTTTTGAATGTTCACGACATGTTTAATTTTACTGATCCCTCCACAGTCAAAATAATGTTGAATAAATGCACTTCACTGCCTAATCCAAAACAAATGGTACAAAATGGGACCTTTGGATGGTTCTCTCAGGTGATTTGTTGACATTGTATGTTTTCCAATAAAACCGTCCACCAGAGCTTATGGCTAACTCATGTTGTAAAACGTGTGTCTTCCACAAAAGTTCGTCTTCTCAGATTTATTGAACAAAATATGAAAAATAAAAAGTAAAATACATACAGGAATCCACTGCCTATGTTTTCTGTCCAAACACAGCCAAAATATATACAAACTTATCCACACTGTCCGAACATGGTCAGAAAAACTGTGAGCGCCTCTCGGTTCTAATGTCGTATATCCCCCAGGCACATAGCACCCCCCAGCTCACCAGAGCATCTTAAAGCAACAGGCTCTTATTTTTATCCTTAGCAACTTGTCTGTACATTGACATGAAATAACCAAAATACCATGAATGTGCAAATAATAATGCAAATATTAAATTACAATCACTAGCGGCATTGTACCCATGGTGCCATTGTACGATAGCATGAGAGGTTAAAATCACCCAGCAGACCTCACAACATTTGAATACGGACATAAAATTGTGCGTAATAGATAGTCAGGTAATGTTTCTTTTCATTTGGCAAGTTTGGCGGCGATCGGGTGTGTGAAGGTCTGTGGTGAGGTCAGACCCGGTCCGAGGTGAGCTGCGACCCGGTCTGTGGTGAGCTGGGACCCTGTTAAAATCGCCCAGCATACCTCACAACATTTGAATACGGACATAAAATTGTGCATAATAGATAGTCAGGTAATGTTTCTTTTCATTTGGCGAGTTTGGTGGCGATTGGGCCTGTGAAGGCTGAGGAAAACCCGTACAAATGCCCTCCTGTGCTGCAACATCTATCGGACATGGGATGCCGCACACAGAACGTGCATTATAGTAGGATAGGACAGGATGTAATACCTTTTTAAGTGCAATTCAATTATAAAATTACTAATCACTAATAAAGAACAGAACTTAAATTGCTATCAATTACACAAACCATGCATACGACACCAAGAGACATCGTATATACAGTAAAGTCCAGTCCAGCCCAGAGTTTTTGTTGATGTTCCAGTCGTGTGACCTGACGAGTGGTTGGTTCATTGGTTCAGTTCGTCAAATCTCCAGAGGTTGATTTTAGAATGTTGCCCTATATAGTGCATGTTTGTCTCAGTATTTATAGACTGGAGCTCACCTGTTACGGTGAAATCCTGTCTTGATATTCTGTGTATTCTCTGCTTATTAGAGATGACACCAACTCGTCTAAACAACAGAACCACTCCAGAAATACACAGCAGAAATGCTCCATTCACTCATTCCGTTGCGAATGCGTGTGTGTGTGTGTGTGTGTGTGTGTGTGTGTGTGTGAGGGGTGGGGGTGGGGGGGACTTGTTGTCGTATCATGTTATTATTATTTCATAAATTGAAAAATAATCACATTTCTCTATTGATGTATTTATTTTGAACAGGCCCAGGAACAAACACATCTTCTCCATTTTCCGTGATAATTAACTTTAGGTTCTGCCTGTTTTGAAATTCTGCTTCAACTTTTGGATGTATTATATTCTGCCTGTGTTGTCTTTTTGTTCCGCCAAGTTCTCAGCACTGGAATTGTTTTTCTGTGACAATCTGAGTTGAATCAGAGTAAGAATGGACCAGTTTCCGTCATTGTGATAAACACACAGACTCACACAGAGATCTGTTGGCTTCATAACTTATTTGATGATTATCTCATGCTACATTTATCTGTTAATATAACATTTGTTTTTCAAGAGGGGATCCCACTGGGTCTGTTTGTTGCAGATGAGGAGCTGTTCAGTTCACTGTAAAACTAAATCAGATACTAGTTAAGCAAAAAACAACAAATGACAGTAGAGCTGCACAATATATCGTTTGAGCATCGACATGTACGCGATGTACATGTGTGCAATAGTCACATCGCAGGTTCTGCAATGTAGGAGGCAAATGAACTCAACATGTTGTCATGTAATTTAAAGGGTACCTGACACACACTGCACGGAGCGATCCACTAATCACAATTGTTCTTAATCAGTTTGGAGTGAGTCGCTGGTAACAATATTGAAAAATGATCAACAAACAAGAGAAAATCACTGTACATGAAGACTTGGTGCCAAAAAGAAAAGCAACGTCAGTTATCTGGAATTATTTCAGCTACAAGAAGGATGATACTCTAACACGTGTTCTGTGTTGATAGTGCCTTGCACAGAGGTGACTCAACTAATTAGTTTGACCAGTTACATCAGCACCACACAGCTGTTATATACTCCTAAGTATTTCTTTCATATCGCAATATATATTGCAGGGTTAAAAAAAATCATTGTCAGTGTCAGCAATGTCAGTTTTTTCCAATATCGTGCAGCCCTAAATGACAGTAATGTTCCTGTTAACATTTATACTCAGTTTATGTCATTGCATTGTTCCATATATTTTGAGAGGCTGCTGGTTCAGATTCTGGTTTGGTGTTTTGCACATGCACATGTGTATTTTATCATATATAGTTTGTGTGGTTAGCTTCATTTTCTTCTCTGTGCAGTGTAGCGTTAACAGCCTGCTCCAAGTTCATCCCAAAATTCATTCATTCATTCATTCATCTTCTGAACCCGCCTTATTCTCACTAGGGTGCTGGAGCCTATCCCAGCTACCTATGGGCGAAGGCGGGGTACACCCTGGATGAGTCGCCAGTTCATCGCAGGGCTGACGTATACACTGAAAAAAAAACATTTTTTTGGTGTAGTGAAATTTATTAGGTTAACTGTCACAATTTTTATTTTCTAATAGTAAGTATCAGTGAGAACTAGAATTATTCAAGTAAAACTAAATATGTAATTCGTGTAATAAATAAACTGTGTGGGACGAGTAAGTTGTATTATGTATTTTTACATAATATTCAGTAGTTATAGTCATTACGTATGAACTTAGAAATACCAAGTAAGTTTTAATAGGCAATTTAAACTGCAGAAAAATTATATAAAATTTTGTGTAAATGTTACTTAAATATTGTTCATTAATAAAAGTTAGAAAAAGTATTGTAGCGAGCCATACTGATCGTAATGGGGGCAGTTTGTGCAGAGTCATGTGACTTGCGTACTTTACAGTGTCACTGAGTCATGTGACGGTGCGCTACTTTGTAAGTTGTAAATATTAGTTAAAAGCAAGTTGCTGTTCTGTGTTCTGTAGTTCTATGACTCATGTTCTGCCTATAGGGAGAGTAGCCGAGTTAACTGGGTGGAAGGAATATTTCAGTTTGACACCATGACTGAATGGTCTGTGCTGCTGTCAGAGAGTCTATGCTGTTTTACACACGTGTTGTTTAATGAGAGTAAGTACCACTGCCTTTTTTTTTTTTTTTAATAATTCTTTTTTATTTCTTTGAAAAAAAAAACAAAAAAAAACACATACACAAAAAAACAACTAAAGACACAAAGGCTCAGATGTGTGTATCTGAAAGTGTTCACAGAAAAGGTGATCAAAACCTGAACTTTTCCATCTGTATTAATGACAACATATTATTGACCCACGCTTGAAAAGATGGAGGATTTGGAGACTTCCTTTCTTTTAATATCAGTCTCTTAGCGATTATCATTCCAAGTTCCAGTGGACGCTGTAATGTTGCAAATACCACTACCTTTTCATTAGCGTGTGTGTGATGTATTGGAATCCGAAAAGTGCAACCAATGTCCACTCTCCCTTAACTTTGTTCTACCAAAATGTCACAGTATTTAAAAATTACCTTGAAAAGCCTTTAGCTTTAGGTACATTAGCATTAGCATTTTTCAGTTTGAAGCAGTCAGAGTCTAAGTAAAACTTACAAAGAAGGAGAAATTAAAATTCAATGACCATATTAATAATCATCAGTAAATTACTTGAGGTTTGCTAGTAAAATAAACGTATATCCGCAAGTGAAGTTTACTTGATTGCCCTTGTAGAATTTACTTACAATTCCAAGTGCAAACACTTTCCTAAGTTTTCCTAAATAAATAACACCCCCAATTTTTTTCAGTGTAGAAACGAACAACCAATCACTCTCACATTCACACCTATGGGCAATTTGAGATCAACCAATTAACCTATCAGTGCATGTCTTTGGATGGTGGGAGGAGCCGGAGTACCTGGAGAGAACCCACGCAAACATGGGGAGAACATGCAAATTCCACACAGAAATGTCCCTGTTTGGAATCGAACCCAGGACCTTCTTGCTGTGAAGCGACAGTGCTCCAAAATGAAATAATAACCTTATTTTTTAGAAACTTCTACCACAAGGTTAAGACAGACTGTTCACCACAATATTCCTGGGTCATTTTAAGACTGTAACTATGGCACCATGGTCTGTATCATTAATAGGAAACATGAGTAACTCACTTATCTCTGTCCTTATTTATATTTTATATTCTAATATTAACCTCTAGTTTTCATTAGAGCAGAAGAACTGAAAGTTGTTGCATCTAAAACTATTCACTATCTCATCTCATGACATTGATCTGACCAGCAGGGTGTCAGAATGCTGCAGACTAGGATGCTGATTAAACAAAGAAAAGAAAAGAAATATTTATCAATAAAAGTCTCAGTTAATCCAATACATATGGAGGTTCATGTTGAAAACAATTAAATATGCAGATAAATGAATGAATAACTTACCGATGATGCATTTTCTCTTTTTATAATTTCTGACTTCTTCAAAATAAATAAGTACCACATTTCTTATGAAGTGGAGGCATTAGATGTGAGGCACATGGAACAGTGAACAGTGAATGAAAATCATCTAAAATTAAGAATAAAACCACATAAAATATTAGTTAAAGCAAAGAAAATAGACCATTAACAAGGATAAAACATAAAAAAATGAATACAATACCTATAAACTAAAAAGGAAAGGAAAAATAGGAATTAAACCAAAATATACAAGCGATTGAGACTTTTATTTCTTGATTTTTAACTCTGCTATTGCATCATTTGTTTATTTATTTTACAATGGTAGCTTTGGTTCTCTTGTTCATATTCTCTATCACAAAAAGGACTACTGATTCAAATAGAATGCATAAACTGAAGGCCTTGTTGTTTTTCATGTCCAGCACATTTTCCAACATCTGTGCAATGTATCGTTTTTCTTTACGCGACAAGAACAAATAACACTGTGTAAAAGGAAATTTCACGGATCTCAACTTGCTTGTTGTGCGGAATACCTCCAGGGTGAATTAACATTGTTGAACAGAAACAGGCCACAGTCACAGGAAAGAAAAGGACAAAAACAGAATGAGTCAGATGTCAAAGATTCAAGGTCACATGTGCATTTATCATGAGACTTTGATCTTTAGAGTCCGCACTCTGGTTAATGCAGTAACTGCTGTCACACAGTGCAACCGCGACTTCTAACTAAAGTATAGATGGAGATTTAATGAAAATAATAAAATGCCAGGAGAGATTTGATGTCTTTGGTGGAGCATGAAAACAGGCAGCGAGACGGATGTTATTCCCTGCTTCTCTGAAATCATAAACAGGATGACAGTTCTATTCTTCAAACAGCATTGTTGAATCTGGGAGGTATATTTGACCTTGTGTTTTCAATTTCTATGTATTGTGGATAACATTGCTGTCAAAAAGAATCAGACTGAAGTCACTGGTAGCAGATTGGCCGCTCACATTCACTAAAGTAAAGTAGTGAGTCGTACAGAGGACGGAGGCGGCTCTAGTCGACGTTCTGGCCTACTTTATGCCCTGATACTGAGCTGATCCTGAACAGACATGAGGGACGTGTGTGCATACTTGAGGACGCCGCTGTTCGATTTCAGAGGACGAAGGGCAGCTCACCATGCCAGCTCTGGAAGTTTGACTTTGTGGTTAAAGATGGAAAGTGGCTCAGTTCCCCTCACTTCATAAGATGTTATCCAGACCTACTAAAATCCAGACTCCAGATTTGATGTCACGTCTGCAATAGCGGGGCCTGAACAGTAACTTTTATGCGATATATATAATGAAGAACAGTGTCTTAGTCACAGTGTTGTGTAAGCAAAAGTGTCTGAAATACTGTCTAAAAATATAAACTGTTAATTTTGCAGAATATAGCAGTTATTTCACCAAGTTTCTGCAGGATTTTAGGGTCATAGATAACCTAGTTTTAAAGGTCCAGTGTGTAAGATTTAAGGGGATTTTGGAGGATGTAATTACAGGGATGGAATATTCTCCTGAGACCCAGGAAAGTAAGTTAGGGCTTTTTTACAGGAGATAATTGCCTTGATTGGAAACAGCAAGATGCAATAGTTTTTTCAGATACTTTTTTTTTTTTTTTTTTTTAATGTTTTTATGGAATGTCCTTTCAAGTGGACAGCATTTTTTTGTAGAAAGGCTCTAAAACTCTTGTCCCCTACAGAGGACAAAAATGCATGCGATTAAGAAGAAGAGTGAACCTTTTATATCTACTTACAGAGGAGGTCTTAACCCTTTAAACCAGGGGTGTCAAACTCATATTCGTTCAGGGGCCACATTCGGCCACTTTGATCTCAAGTGGGCCGAACCAGTAGAATAAAAGCATAATAACCTATAAATAATGACAACTCCAAACTTTTCTCTTTGTTTTAGTGCAAAAAAATAACATTAAAATTATGAAAATATGTATTTTTACAAACTACCCAAACAAAAAAAGACTAGAATAACTTGAAAAACTGAAATTTCTTTAGGAAAATAAGTGCAATTTTAACAATATCATGCCTCATTGTATCATTTATACTTTCACAAAGACACAAAACATTTAGTAAAAGGCAGAATATTGTTAAAATTGCCCTAAATTTTCTTAAGAAACTTCATTTCTTTCAGGTTATTCTCATCTTTTTTGTTTGGGTAGTATGTAAAAGTAAATATTTTCATGATTTAATGTTTTTTGTTTGTTTTTTTTTTTCACTAAAACAAACAGAAATATTTGGCATAATATTTATAGGCATAATGTAATATTTTGGTTTTTTACATTAAACCAAGAAGGATATTTGGAGTCATAGGTTATTTTCCTATGATGCTACAGGAGATCACATTGGTCAGTGTGTGGCCCCTGAACTAAAACGAGTTCACATAATTGGTTGTTCACATCTTCAGTGTTATTTTTGCACTTTGCAAATTCATCCCGCGGGCTGGATTGAACCCTTTGGTGGGCCGATTTTGGCCCCCGGGCTGCATGTTTGACACCCCTGCTTTAAACAGTAAGCCTGAAATGGCTCATCTGGACTTTTTTTTCTTATTATTTTGATTATAAAATAGTTAGAAAATATGTTGTGAGTGAGTCATTTTGCCCATTTTTCTAGAGCACTTAGAACTTTCAAAAATTTTGCAGTCATTTACAATTTACTGCATGTTATGATACTGCTAAAAGGCCTAATTCTAAAGCTTCTAGTACAGGCGTGAGTGAAATTACCATAATGACCCAATAAGGTCTACAAAGCACAATGTCTCAGGTTTCTGAAACTGTTGGAATTTTTCCAATTGCACAAAAAGTGAAAGAGTTACAACCATCCAAACTGTATATGCGCAGGGTGTGCCAGCACTGACACGTCAGGTTTTAAAGGGTTAAGGTGGTTTAAGGTGCATTACCGTTACATACTATGGTCAGTCCAGAGTTTTGTTAGTCTCAAAAAGCACATTACACACAAAACAAACACTAGTTTTAACAACAGACTTGCATATTGTCTGCAGCCACCATATGTAAGGGTGGGTTCAGGGGAGTGAACAGTTGGCTGCAATGTGCTGTTTCACCACCAGACAGACAGACAGACAGACAGACAGACAGACAGACAGACAGACAGACAGATAGATAGATAGATAGATAGATAGATAGATAGATAGATAGATAGATAGATAGATAGATAGATAGATAGATAGATAGACAGACATATAGATAGGGACATAAAAAGGCAGAGGTAATTACTCAGTAAGTTCATACAGTGCAATATTTCCTCAAGTAAAGGACTGTCGTCTAATTAAAGTACTTATTACTGTGATGAAATATTTATTTTTCCCTACCATATATCACAATCGCACAAGGTGGTCAAGTAGGAGAAGGAAAAAGAAAAACAATAGTGGAGTTTTCTTTAACCCTCCCATATTATCCATCCTCTCACCCTTCCACCCAAAGCAACAAGGACTGAAAAATGAATAAATACTGACTTTAATCATTTTTCTCAAATTCCCAAACTCCTTCCACCCAGAATCCTGCAATTCTAACATGAGAAAACCATTTCTGCAAATAAATTTCCCCTGTTAGTGATACCCATGTAAAAACATACAGTAGAACTTACATACTGTTTGTCCTTCAATTACATGGTTTCTAATAAGAACTGGTGTCAATGTCAGCATGAACAAATAAAAGCCAGTTCTCAATCACAGAGCGTGTAAAAAAAAAAAAAAAAAAAAAAAAAAAAAACTGGAACATGTTAGGTGCCTATAATTTAATTTCTGCCAGTTAAGTACAATGTTCATGTCTACAATTTTAATCTAATACATTAAACAACATTTTCAACTCATGTAGAAGCTTATGATGCTCATCTGAAGGGTTATTGTCTGATCTGTCACTGCAGGTGTGTGTTACGTTGAGCAGCAAAAGTGTCACGTGTGCAACAGGGAGAATATTATGCAGTATAAGTCCTGTATGAAATGGTTTCTGTCCACTGAAACTGTAGTTTTATTTTGTAATGGCTAAAAGGTGATGCATTTGTAGAAAAGTGCATTGTAATGAAAATATGATTATGTAAACACACGATTTCTAATAAATAGAATAGAATAGAATAGAATAGAATAGAATAGAATAGAATAGAATAGAAGACACTTTATTCGTCATCGTTGGGGGGGGGGGGGTCCAGTGTGTCCAGCAGCTCACATAATATCCACAATCACAACACAGTCACAACAATATAACAAGTATGTACATGTATATATAAATATAAATATAAAAGGTACATAGTAATGTAAAAACAACCATAGTTGTAAAAATGAAATAATAATAATAAGAGCTTAAAATTAAGGAGGATAAAATATAACACTTATTCTGTTATTATTATTATTATTATTATTAATCATAATAATCATAATACATTTAATTTTTTAAATTTAGCCTTTATTTATCCAGGAAAAAAACTCATTGAGATTAAAATATATTGTTTAAGAATGTCCCAGCCAGTTCCAAGGCAGTTTTAAATCAGTTCTAAAACCATACATAAAACACTAAAATAAGAACTCACATATAAAACACCATCAATCATTTAAAAGGTTTAAAAAGTATAACAACAGTGTTTCTTAAAAGCATCTCAAAGCAGAACCCGAGACCTGAAATTTTACAGATAAAAGAATACCAGTGTTTTGGTCTGTGTGTAAAAAGATCTGTCCATCCAACTTGAGCATAAAAGACGACCTCTCCTGCTCCAAGCTTATCCCTTTCTTGAACTCGGTCTTTGATTTCATTTCCAGGGCATATGGGTGCTGTATTCAGCCATCTCCTCTTACTGCTATTTTTTATATCATTTTATGCACAGATGACTCAATCCCTCCAGCTAACCTTCAAAAAGTTGTGGCCTTTTCATCTTTACTAGCTCGGCGTACCATTCTTCTCAAATGGCAGGACTCATCACCTCCAACACGTGATCAGTGGATCAGAGACATCATGCTTAATATAAAGTTAGAAAAAAATACATGCACCTAAATAACTCTGTCAACAAATTTAACAAAATATGGGAGCCTCTTTTACACTGTGTGAAAGGTTACCTGGAACTGTAAATACATTTTAGTTGTTTATATTGTTATAGACCTGTTTTGTTTATTTATTTATTTATTTTTTAAAATGTACCAGAATACACTGTCTTGACAGTCTTGTTATGTGTGTTCTGTTTGTATGGCCTTTCTTTTTTTTTTTTCTCCATGGGTTTTGTTTGTTCATTATGTCCAGTGTCAATCTCTGCATTATGAGCACATTACTTGAAATTATAAATGTTATATTTGTTGAATGAAAAATTCTATGAATGTTGAAAAGTTTTATAAATAAAGTATAAAAAAAAAAAAAAAAGATGAGCTCCAAGGTCTTATTAAACAAAGGAAATTAGAAATAAAGGCCTGTCTTTTATACAAGTGTCCTTCAAATAAGGGCCTGGTATGTTCTGAGAGAAACAGAGGACATTATATGAAGAAATGTACAGTATGAATACACTGAAGAAAGCAGAAACATAAAAGAATAATATCGAAAAATAAACTAGAAAAGCACTTGGAAAGCGCAGACCTCCACTAAGGCAGATCACCACCACCCCCTTCCAATCACCACCAAAATGTAATCATTTGTTCCTTGTGCCAGTATCAACATTTCCTGAAAATTTAATCAACCCCCCCCCCCCCGATCACCACCAAAATGTAATCATTATGTCCACCAGGAGATATTGTGATCACTTTGCTTTGCGTGAGTGTTTGTTTGTTTGTTAGCAAGATAACTCAAAAAGTTATGGATGGATTTGGATGAAATTTTCAGGAAATTTTGTCACCACCACCCCTGCCCCCCCAGGCCCGGTCAGCACCAAAATTTCATCATTTCTTCCTTGTGCCACTATCAACATTTCCTGAAAATTTCATCCAAATCCATCCATAACTTTTTGAGTTATCTTACTAACTAACAAACAAACAAACAAACACGCACGGGAGGCAGATCTGTCTTGGTGGAGGTCTGCGCTCTCCAAGTGCTTTTCTTGTTTGTTCCTTGCGCCAGTATCAACATTTCCTGAAAATTTCATTCAAATCCGTCCATAACTTTTTGAGTTATCTTAGTAACAGACAAACAAACAGACAGACAAACCCCAATGAAAACATAACCTGCTGTTCCTTGGCGGAGGTAGTAAAACAATATTGTTCCACCTTCAGTATTAAAGCTGGGACTGATCTCTCAACCACTGGATTATTGCAAATCCATGCTAATGCAGATATTTTGTAAGACAGATATTTTTCTGTATGTTTGGAATAAATAGAATTTCAGTTCATGAAACAGAGGTTTGTAAAAGATTATTTGGAAAGTGAAGATATCTAAAAACTTTGGAAAACTTTGGAAAACTGAGAGGTTGTAAAATGAAGGCGTCACCTCCTATTTTGCTCATGCCTATTATTGTTTTACATAATGAAACTGCGCCTGAAACAAATCCAGGCTAATAAATCAGTGTATGACCTGGAGTAGATAGAGGTCAGCACAGATACCTTTCGGAGACGGAGCGGCGTTATGGACAGAATCTGCACCCACATTAGTAAAACATCTGTGTCAGTGTGGACAGGGTTTAATGAAATTTTAAATTATTTTGTTCGAGTGGACTTGCAACCTGGACCACAGCACAGACTGGACTGATATAATTAACCCATAAAACACCCAAACAGCCACTGGTGACCAAAACCATCTAACCATCTAAAATGTTTAATACCTATTGATCCACTAATCTTATCAATCCATACAAATAATTGGTGTAAAATGCAGTTTGTCGTCTTTTCACGGTCATCACATATGACCCATTTGGATATTCAGAGGCTCCGTAGTTACCGTGGAAACACCGTCATCTTCTACAACATTGATTCACCAGTAAAACCCATAGAGTTGGATCAATAACAGTGGATGGACACGCTTGTTTTATGCTCAGTTATTGATATTTTTGTAGAAAATGTCACTTTTTCTTCAGTTTTCTCTGTTCCTGATTTAATAATCTTTGATTTTAGTCTGAGCTTTAATGAACATCAGTATGATCAGTGGATGAAATACAGGAAAATATGTAATTTACATTGAAAAAATGCAAAATACAGATGATAATATTATAATACAGGGTGGGGAAGCAAAATTTACAATGAACATTTAGTTGTTTTTTTCTCAGCAGGCACTGCGTCAATTGTTTTGAAAGCAAACATATATTGATGTCATAATCATACCTAACACTATTATCCATACCTTTTCAGAAACTTTTGCCCATATGAGTAATCAGGAAAGCAAACGTCAAAGAGTGTGTGATTTGCTGAATGCACTCGTCACACCAAAGGAGATTTCAAAAATAGTTGGAGTGTCCATAAAGACTGTTTATAATGTAAAGAAGAGAATGACTATGAGCAAAACTATTATGAGAAAGTCTGGAAGATACTATTAAAGAAGAATGGGAGAAGGTGTCACCCGAATATTTGAGGAACACTTGCGCAAGTTTCAGGAAGCGTGTGAAGGCAGTTATTGAGAAAGAAGGAGGACACATAGAATAAAAACATTTTCTATTATATCAATTTTCTTGTGGCAAATAAATTCTCATGACTTTCAATGAACTAATTGGTCATACACTGTCTTCCAATCCCTGCCTCAAAATATTGTAAATTTTGCTTCCCCACCCTGTAAATGGTGATAAATTACTTAAGAAAGGTTAAATAGAGAGAAAAATTAATTTGAGAACTGCCACCAAAGAAACGTTGGGTGTTTATGGGTTAACATTTATGTGTATATTTGTTTTATCATTTAATGATTTAAATGTCCACTGTGGACAATTGAAACCACTTGGATGATTTAAGAGAAATTCATAAACACAGTGCACTCATCTTTTTAGACGGTATTTACATCTAAATAATTGATTTTCTAAAGCCAATGCATATATTGGGTTGTATTCACTATCAATAAGTATTAATATATTTGCTTATTGTTATTGTTTTCATTTTATTTCGATTATGAGTGCAACATAAGATTAATTTCCACAGAAGGACACCTCCAGTTTATTATTCAGTCCTGTTTTGTGGATCACAGCAGGGACAGTAAAGGTTATGACACCGCCCATGGATGAAAATGCATTGCACATCACGTGAAATTAAATCTCTTTATCATCACTCCAAGCTTTTAGTCAATTCAGCTTTCCTGAACATCACATGCTCTGTTTCCATGTAAGACAACTTGTCTCAAGTCACCTTGAATTAGGATGCGTGTTAGCTTTTATGTATGCTGTCTTTTATCACCATATTTATATGTGGTTCTTGGGGAGGAGGAAGGGGAAGTCACACAGGATCGCAGAAAGTCAGGGTGTTTTTCCTGAGAGAGAGAGAGAGAAAGAGAAAGAATGTCTAAGGAGAAACTGCATACCGGTATACCAGTTAATTTAAGCCAAGCTGCAACCAATTAAATCAAAAATTGAATTATGGGGCTTAATTCTTTGGAAATACCATAAGACTGATTCACTGCACATGAATGGATCTTCTGAAGTGAGTCTGAATAGAAACACAGACGGGGGTGTAGCAGTCATACACACATTTTGACATCAAATTGCTCATCAAAAGCCTGATACAATAGCGCTGTTTCTGTGAACCTCGTATACACATCTATCTGAGGAGCTTAACGGACATCAAACAGCATCTATAAAGGGGTTCTATGGAGTATCAATATTTTATAAAGTATCAGCAGCAAGGGGGAAGTTGAGTACCAGTACACACCGAAGGTTACCAAAAACACCAACGCATTAATGCTATGTATCCACAGACCGTATCACTCACTCAATAAAATATCAGTCAAAATCCGAAAAACACTAGGTCTTAGCCTGCAGTCTTTATGTTCTGCATCAGCTGATAGTTTACATTATAGCTGTGTTGGTTTAGCTAGTGTCTTTTTTTTTCTTTTTTACAGTAAACAGCCACATAAAAAACATAAATCACCTCCATTTTCTGCTCTAAAGATCTGTATGGAATCGTCCAAACATGGTCAGAACTGTCACAGTTTAGTCCAGTGTTTTTCTACCTTGGGGATGTGGGTTCACCTGGAATTCAAATGGGGTCGCCTGAAATTTCTAGTAATTGATAAAAATTAAGAAAAACTTACTAATAAAAAAAAATATATGGTGAGTTGAGAGAGAAAATCCCAATACATGAAATACATGATAAACTGTGAAGCAGAAACTGA
Source organism: Sphaeramia orbicularis (assembly GCF_902148855.1). Taxonomy (NCBI): domain Eukaryota; kingdom Metazoa; phylum Chordata; class Actinopteri; order Kurtiformes; family Apogonidae; genus Sphaeramia; species Sphaeramia orbicularis. Next base: position 21,174,633 of record NC_043978.1, on the reverse strand, counting down.
AGCATTGTGGTACTGTTTGTTTTTCAAATGTTCATTGTGGTCGGTTTCAGATGCTGCAGCTCTTTCATAATTCATAGTTTGAGTTATTGTTTGTTCAGTATTAATTGTCAGCCTTGCAAATCCAAGCTGGACTGACTGTACATATCCTGACCAAGGAAAATAAAATTCCCACTTTGTGCAGTAATCTACACCTGGCTTTCCTGCCTCCATCCATAATAATATACATTATATAGACTAAATGTTGTGTAAAATTAATGTTTATTTGCTACATAGTATAGCAAACTATTACATGATCAAAAACAAATTAATTTTAGCAAAAAAAATGTCTCAGTTCTGGGGTCGCCAGAAATTTGTGATGTTAAAATGGGATTACAAGCCAAAAAAGGTTGGGAACCACTGGTTTAGTGTGAACCGTGGATCAACAAACGGCAACTTAGCAATGATAATAACATCACATTATAACTTCATACCTTCAAAAGTATCATAATTAAACTCACTCATGTAGAAGACACGCTGCCATTTTAGTGTCAAACTCCAGTTTTTTTATTTAGAGCTGTGTCCAGTGGGGATGTCCCGATCCAATCTAAAGATCGGTATTGGCTGCTGATCTGGGAGTTTTTAGAAGATTGAATTAGATTTAGTCATGAGGTCATGAGATGGGGCCAATCTGTGCCCGGGGGGTGGGGGGGCAAGAGGGGGTAATAGCTCCTTAAACAAACCTCCTGCCCCCTCAAATTAAATTTTCCAAAGGTAGGGAAAAGGAAAATGAGCTGCACACCAGCGGGAGACTTAGAGGAATTACTAAAGCGTAAGTTTCTCTTTCACTTTCTATGGTCGTATGGTCTGTGCATATTCACTGTGAGGTCTGAACGGCACGGAACGCACCCCCCCATCTAATCCCTGGATAGACCTGTCTGTAGACGCACTATAGCAGGGGTGGCAAACAACGGCCCACCAAAGGTTCTAATTAATCCCACAGTATGAATTTGGAAAGTGCAAAAATTGTACTAAAGTTTTTTTGAGTCAAAGGTGTCATATTTTTTTTAGTTTAGGTTCCACATTCAGCCCAATTGTGATCTCAAGTAAAATAATAGCATAATAACCTGTAAATAATGACTCCAAATTTAGATCAAAATTTCATAGTAAAAAGTATCAGTTTCGGCAAAACTAATAATGAAAAAAATCCAGATGGGGACATAGTGTCCCGTGTTGAAAACAACAACAGTGTTTCAAGCTTTTGTCACTTTCTGTGTCACTTAAAAGTTGTTTCTGAGCGGTTCTCATCACATCCGGTCAGTATCTGTTGCTATCAAGGTTATAATAGTTCTGGATTTTTAATTATAGTTTAGTTTTAATTAGTTTTGACTTTTTTGTTCTCTAATTCAGTTAGTTTTAATTTGTTTTTAGAGCAGGTTTGGTAGTTTTTATTAGTTATCATTTTTTTTCTGAATGCTTAGTTTTAGTTTAGTTTAGTTTAGTTTTAGTATTAGTTTTAGTTATTTCATATATTTTATCTTCCTCACCATCCTATTCAAACAAATTAGTGAGCCGCGGAATCAGTGGGTTACCTTGGACACTTTATTTGGGGGTCGGGTTAGGGCGGCTCATTGACTGAGCAGAGACACAAACACATGTACAGTACAATGTATAAATTCCCTATAGCAGGTTGGGGGTGTGTGTGTGTGATCCATACACAACGTCACTTATGTGAAAACAATGCGAAGATGTGCAAAGCATGAGAGGAGATGCACAAAGCAGCCAGCAGTTTAACCAGATAGAAACATATATAAGCCAGCTAACCAGCAGTTAAACTGCACAGAAACATATATAAACCATATAGAAACATATATAAACCACTTATAAACATATATAACCCAGTTCCTCAGCAGTAAACCACACCTTAGCAGATCTCTCATATCTTAATCATCTCCAGTTCCATTATTAGCCAACTTTGCTTCAGTTCAGTTCAGCTAGCTGTAGCTAGTAACATCAAACGTTTTTTAACATTCTAACAGGTTCCATACCTCTGTAATTGGATTAGTTTTCATCCTCCTCTTTTCTCCTCTTCTAAACTGTGCAGTTAAGGCCTTGGAAGGCCTTCTCATGGTGATAAACTCTCCAGTCTTTACCTGGATGCTAGTTCAACACTGACTCTGTCCTTTAGCTCCACTCTGTCTCTGTCACTCACGCGCACACACACGGTGCGCCAAAAAAAAAAAAAAAAAAAAAAAAAACCTGACCCCATGCATCACTACAGTAAACCCCAGACAGGACTGTGCTGCTTTGTCCCAGCTTTAGTCTGTATGTTCCAGGTAGAGTGGGGACCAGAAGACGACTGGAAACCACCAGTGACCAGACATGACAGACTGTGAAGTGTTGTATGGTGCTGCTAGCTAAAACTGCTGGAGCCTAATAAATCAATTTCATATCAATCCGACATTGACAAAGACGAAAACGAAGGGAATTTTATCCATAATTTTTATACGTTTTAGTTAGTTTTGTAAGATCACAATACAGTTTCAGTTAGTTATTGTTTTTTTTCTGTTAACTAGAGTTTTTATTTATTTCAGTTAACGAAAATGTTTTTTCAGTTTTAGTTTTCGTCATTTCGTTCATTTTTGTTAAGGATAATAACCTTGGTTGCTATGGTCAAAGGCCCCTTGGTCACATAAATAAATTCAGTTCATATCGCTACAATTCAATACACTGGCACTGTTGGCATGACTTCAGAGGTATCCATTATTGAATATTTGAAATTAGAAATACTACATATATCCCTTTTAATTGACAGAAAAGTTCAGCTGTAATTAATTTTATCCATGAATGTTATAGTTCTACGTCCTGTGGAGGCCAATCCAACAGTTTAGAGAGTGATAAGCAGGAGATACCGCCTGCCTCTCATTTACCACCTGCTGGGATATCAGGCTCACAATCAGCTTCAGAATAGATGTGGACTCCTCTGATTTCCCAGAGCTCTTCACTTCGTCATCACATCCCCTGCTTCATACTGAATTAGGTCTGATTTTTGCTCATGGCTTCACGATTTAAAAGGGTTGAATTAAAGTGCTGACTTGAACTTGAACGAGAGCCAAAAGATCTGTTGTTACAGATTTAACGTTTCTTTCCAAGTTCGACATCTTTAAACCCACTGTGTTGAAAATGAAGAATATGGACAAAAACACTGTCGGATGGAAGCGGAGAATGTTTTTACTACCTGATGAAAGGTTTCTGTCATGAGCTTTGTCACATTGTGTTTTCATATCGGCTCCTTTAAACACACTGAGGACTCTTTTAGAATGCTGTTTCAAGTCCCACAGCAGCGTCGAGCATGCGTTTGAGGATGGATTGATGTGCGTTGAGACTCATTCCGTCCTCTTTTGAACATTTACAACTCGTAACATATAACATGTACCTTTCAGAGACCTCAAGTGACTGCGTATGTCTGTTTTCCTGTCCAATGGCGACTCTATGTTACAGGGGTGTCAAACTCATTTTGGTTCAGGGACCACATTTAGCCCAATTTGATCTCAAGCGGGCCAGACCAGTAAAATAATGACATAATAACCTATAAATAATGACAACTCCAAGTTTTTCTGTTTTAGTACAAACCCACCCCCCATTAAATTATGACAATACTTACATTTTACAAAAAAGATGTGAATAACCTGAAAAAGCAGAAATTTCATTAAAAATATTATTAGAATTTTAACAATATTGTAACTCAATTTATTATTTATGCATGTACATTTACACAGAATGTTACACAAATATTTGGTAACAGGCATAATATTATTAACATTTTGGAGTTTGGAACTACAATAAGAACATTTTCTACAATATTACATCACAACTTACAGATCACAGTGGATCTATGTATGTACAAAGCATTTAGTAACAGGCAGAGTATTGTTAAAATTGCACATTTCAGGTTCACATTTGTTTTTATTTATGTATTTATTTGCATTTTATTGTGAAAGGATAGTTTGTAACTGTAAATATTTTCATAGTGTAATGTTATTTTTTATTACATAATTTTTCAAGAGGAAAATATATAGTAGTCATTATTTATAAATTCTAATATTATTTTACTTGAGATCACATTGGTCTGTATGTGGAACCTGAACGAAAATGATTTTGACAACCGTGACTGTTAATATCTTGAGTGTACGTTTTGCACTTTCACCCCGTTGGCCAGATTGGAACTTTTGGGGGGCCAGATTTGGCCCGTAGACCACATGTTTGACACCTCTGTTAAACTGTATGTTCCTATTATATTTATATGGTACTGACAATTCCCAACTACAAATATGTTTTAATTCATAAAGACCCAGTTCTACTTTTGTGGCAGTTCCCAAATGATTTTTTTCTATTTTTAACCTTTCTGAAGTGATTTATCACCATTTATTGCAATATTATCTTCTTTATTTTGCATTTTTCCGGTGAAAATCAAACATTTTTCTATATTTATTGACATGGGAACACCGTCATCTTCTACAACATTGATTCACCAGAAAACAATGGAGTTTGATCAATGACAGTGGATGGAGATGCTTGTTTTTACATTCAGTTATTGAAATGTTTGCTGAAAAAAATCACTTTTTCTTCAGTTTTCCCTGTTTTAACCCATGAGGACCCAAATGTGGCTGTTCCCAAATGAATTTTTCTATTTAACTTTTCCTAAGTGATTTATTACTATTTTTATAATAATATTATCCTCTGAATTTTGCATTTTTTTCCAATGAAAATCATCTATTTTCCTATATTTAACTAATTGATGATGTAGATGTTCATAAAAGCTCAGAGTAAAGTCAAAGGTCATTGTATCAAAACAGAAAAACACTGAAGAAAAAGCTGCTTTTTTCAGTAAAATATATTAGTAACTGAACATAAACCCAGTATTTCCTTACATTGTCAATGATCCAACTCCATTGATTTTACTGGTGAATCAATGTTGTAGAAGATGACAGTGTTTCCATGTTTTACTACGAAGCCTCTGAACACCCAAATGGGTCATATCTGATGACCATGAAAAGATGAAAAACTTCACTTTACACCAATTATTTACATTTATTGATAGGATTAGTGGATCAACAGTTTAGATCAGTAGATGCTTTTGGTTGACGGTGGATGTCTGGGTCTTTATGGGTTAAAATAATAACCTTCATGAGCATCTACAGGGTGGGGAAGCAAAATTTACAATGAACATTTAGTTGTTTTTTCTCAGCAGGCACTACGTCAATTGTTTTGAAACCAAACATATATTAATGTCATAATCATACCTAACACTATTATCCATACCTTTTCAGAAACTTTTGCCCATATGAGTAATCAGGAAAGCAAATGTCAAAGAGTGTGTGATTTGCTGAATGCACTCGTCACACCAAAGGAGATTTCAAAAATAGTTGGAGTGTCCATAAAGACTGTTTATAATGTAAAGAAGAGAATGACTATGAGCAAAACTATTAGGAGAAAGTCTGGAAGATACTATTAAAGAAGAATGGGAGAAGTTGTCACCCGAATATTTGAGGAACACTTGCGCAAGTTTCAGGAAGCGTGTGAAGGCAGTTATTGAGAAAGAAGGAGGACACATAGAATAAAAACATTTTCTATTATGTCAATTTTCTTGTGGCAAATAAATTCTCATGACTTTCAATAAACTAATTGGTCATACACTGTCTTCCAATCCCTGCCTCAAAATATTGTAAATTTTGCTTCCCCACCCTGTAAATTAAGTAGAGGAAATCAAATATAGGAAAATACATGATTTACAGTGAAAATGTAAAATATGAAGGATAATATTATAATAAATGGTGGTTAAATACGAGAAAAATTCATTTGGGAACTGCCATAAAATTAGCCCCGGGTCTTTATGGGTTAAAGAAGCCTGTTTTAAATGTAATGTGCAAATATAAGGAATACAAAGTTATAGATATTTGTGTTAAAATGTAGATCTAGATGTTAAATGTAAATCTAGTTATGGACAGTAACAGTAAATCTTTGTATATACTTAAACGTTTGTAGTGAATTGTGTTTTGTGACATTAGGAAACACAAACGACGCAGTATGTTTTGCATGAATATTCTTCCACTGAAAAAAATATATACTACAGTCAGACATTCAATTTGTTTCCCATAACTATTTGTATGCATATTTTTTTTGCAAACATTCACTGCAGTTTCCAGTAGTAATGAACATAGTCAGTAATTTTTTCCAGGTTGAACCATTTAACCTTGCGAAACCCATTAAGGTGATGTAGTAGCCTTTGGAGAATTTGCAAAATAATCTCGTGCATGTTTAATACATCAGTTTTCTAACATGACTGACACTAAATTAGAGTAGCTAGTAGATTTATGGTTCAGGGTTGTGCTGGTATGTATAAATGGCTTCCAAATGTGGGCGTGCGTTTGTAGACTAATAGATGAGGCCTCTGGAGGTGATGTTGGGATTTGCTTCTTTTGGACCGACCTCTGAGAGCTGACCAGACCTCAAATATGTTTTGCTGTGTGTGATAGACAGAAGATGGAATATGAACTTGCATCAGTTATATGTTTAGGGTTTAGTTTCATTTTAAATAGCTGCACACTGAAAAAATAAGCCATCTGCTGAAATAATAACTGTAATGTTTTTACAGTCTAAGCTCCCCTCAGTGAAACAATTCTAACTGATAATGGATCAAACACCAGTAAAAACAAAGCTGCTCCGTCATGCGGAGGAATCGCACGCTTTGACCTGCACGTTCTGATTTCTAATATTTGAAATCTCCTCTGTATTTGGCAAGTTTCTGTATTTTGTTTTACTAAAGTGAGTTTTTAACCCATCAAGATCCATAAATCCATCACTGACCATCTACTGATCTAAAATGTTTAATACCTGTTGAAACACTAATTCTATCAATACGTGTAAATAATTGGTGTAAAATGTAGTTTGTCATCTTTTCATGGTCATCAGATATGACCCATTTGGACGTTCAGAGGCTCCGTAGTTACCGTGGAAACACCGTCATCTTCTACAACATTGATTCAGCAGTAAAACCCATGGAGTTGGATCAATGACAGTGGATGTAGATACTTGGTTTATGTTCAGTTAATGATAGATTTTACTGAAAAAGTCACGTTTTCTCTGTTTTTGTTCTAATAACCCTCAGCTTAAACCTCCCAGACCCAGGAAATGTCAGCAAAGTACAAGTTTTTTTTTTGTTTTTTATTAAATAAGTGCCTATATTGGAAACATCATGATGCGACAGTTTTTTCAGATGCAGTTTTTACATTTTTTTATGAACTGTCCTTTGTGGTGGACAGTTTTCTTTTCTTTATTTTGTATAAAGTATTTTGTATAAAGTTGTGAAACTCTTGTCCACAAATGTGGACAGAAAACCCATAGCTGGGTCTTATGAGGTTAATCTGAGCTTTTATGAACATTCACATGATCAATCAATTAAACGCAGGAAAATGGAGGATTTTCATTGGAAAAAATGCAAAATTCAGAGGATAATATTAGAGTAAATGGTGATAAATAACTTAGGAAAAGTTAAATACATAGAAAAATTCATTTGGGAACAGCCACATTTGGGTCCAAATGGGTTAAAACAGAGAAAACTGAAGAAAAAGTGATTTTTTTCCGCAAAGATTTCAATAACTGAATGTTAAAACAAGCGTCTACAACCACTGTCATTGGTCAAACTCCATTGTTTTCTGGTGAATTAATGTTGTAGAAGATGACGGTGTTCCCACGTCAATAAGTATAGAAAAATACTTGATTTTCTTGCTTGAATAAAGAAAATAATATTGCAATAAATGGTGATAAATCACTTCAGAAAGGTTAAAAATAAAAAAAAAATCATTTGGGAACTGCCACAAAAGTAGCACTGGGTCTTTATGTGTTAAAACGTATTTGCAGAACATCTACATGATCAGTAAAATAAATACAGGAAAATACCTGATTTATACTGCAAAATACAGAAGACAATATTATAATGAATGGTGATAAATTACTTAAGAAAGACACAAAAGTAGTGCTGGGTCTTAATGGGTTTATGCTGCTTTTCTACTAATGTCTCAACTCAACTTACTCCAGATATATGCCCTGTCCACGCTGATACAGATATTTTTAAAATAATATTTTCCTCTACCATTTTAGACAAAGAAACAACATGTGCTTCATCTTACAGAACATCTATGTCCACAATACAACACAAAAACAACTAGACCTCACTGTAAACGCTAGGACAAACCCCTGATTGCAGATAATTCAGGTCCACTTCTAAATCATCTGTAGTACTGTGTCCCTGAGTCCATAAAACACATCCAGTTGTTGTTCTACCATTTTCCATGTGATGATAAAAAGCATAGAAAGGTGGATGTAGTTGATAGGTAATGTTGCAATTTTGGAACAAATGAGGAAAAAAAGGTTACCGCTACTTAACATTTGCTCCCAATTACTGATTCCCTTGATATCGAATAGGAAATGTAATTCATTTTTTTTTAGTGTTTCATCTTCAGGCGTCATGTTTCATTTTTCAGCCCTCTATCTGTGCTGGCCAGTTCAGGGGAGGGTAAACAAAGTGAAAAAATTATGCCAACACATAGCTGCACACAAAGTGAAGTGATACACTGCTGTATAGACTAGAAGACCAAGGAGCTTTGACAGCATTTAAGACACTTAAAAAAAACTTAAAATCCTGATTATGCTACTCACAGTCATATTTTTACCTCCGCCAAGGAATGGCAGAGGTTATGTTTTCATTAGGGTTTGTCTGTTTGTTTGTTAGCAAGATAATTACCTCCGCCAAGGAGGTTATGTTTTTGCCGGCATTGGTCTGTCTGTCTGTCTGTCTGTCTGTGTGTAAGATAACTCAAAAAATTATGGACGGATTTGGATGAAATTTTCAGGAAATGTTGATACTGGCACAAGGAACACATGATTAAATTTTGGTGGTGATTGGGGGCGGAGGGGGGACTGATATGCCGTGGTGGAGGTCTGCGCTCTCCGAGTGCTTTTCTACTCTGGACATGTGTCAAACTACAGCGGTTTTGGGACAATATTATCAGAATTCTGGAGGGCACCTTAAACCATAAGGTCCCCAGGGATTCCCAGATTTTGTTTCTGGGATTGATCCCAGAAGGGTTAATTATGAAAGAAGACATGTATCTCTCCAAAATAATGATTGTGACCATTAAGAAGGCCATTACCAGAAACTGGTTATAAAGTGATGCTCGATTAAATGTAATCAATATCTACTGCAGATATCCATTTTTTCTTTTCTTTTTTTTGTGTGTGCCAGATGGGGATGTTTGATTAGATATGTAAATGTATGTAAAATGTCTTGTATATTTGTTTTTAAAAAAGCAAAATATCACTCCTTTAAGCGATCATTTCTGAAATGAAATATTGATTGAAGAGTTTTTCAGGTCATGAGCTTTGGGTCATGACCGAAAGGACAAGATCCCGGATACAAGCGATTGAAATGAGTTTCTTCTGCAGGGTGGCTGGGCGCACCCTTAGGGATAGGGTGAAGAGCTCAGCCACCAGCGAGGAACTTGGAGTAGAGCCGCTGCTCCTCCACATTGAGAGGGGCCAGCTGAGGTGGCCCGGGCATCTGTTTCGGATGCCTCCTGGACGTCTCCCTGGGGAGGTGTTCCGGGCATGTCCCACGGGGAGGAGGCCTCGGGGAAGACCTAGGACACGCTGGAGAGACTATGTCTCTCGGCTGACCTGGGAACGCCTCGGGGTCCCCCTGGAAGAGCTGGAGAAGGTGTCTGGGGAGAGGGAAGTCTGGGCATCCCTTCTTAGACTGTTGCCTCCACGACTCGGCCCTGGATAAGCGGTGGATAATGGATGGATGGATGGAGTTTTTCAGGTGGGAAAATAGTTGTTCAGAGTTTTAATCTGTGGTTGATTTATGAAGATAGAGTCTGTGTGATTTACACTGGTGTTTTGGGAGAGGCAGTGTCAATAACTTTACATGACATTTAGTATCGCTTGGACTTGCTTGGAATTTCTGCAAAGTTGATCATAGAAATAGTTTTCGGCTGATATGTCCCGATGATTCCTCACATAATAGAAAAGCAAGAAGCAAACACTGCCACGAGTTCAGGTGAGTTGTGCTGAAGGCAGCATAAAACACACTTCCTTATTTTTAAATCCCCAAATCATAATTTTACAGTACAATTAGTGGTTTTTTTTATTATTTGATCTCGTTTTATTACTTTTAGTTCCATGTGAATTCAATGGAAATGTATTATAGTTAGTTCTGTATGTTGTTAGCTCTATATTTTATTAAACTTTAAATGGATGTTCCGGTAAAAAGCTTAAACATATGCCATATGGTATTCTTGTTTGTTCTTGTGAAGGTTTTCACTGTCGTCTTGTAACATCTGGCATTAAATCTAATAAGAACTGATTTAATTATAACAAATAACTTGCAGTATGTGTATGAGAAAATTCAATTACATCTCTTTGAATTGTACTGATGAGGAAATAGAATTTAAACAATACTGTTATTGCAATATAAAACTGACAAATATATGGCTAACTGTAAATTTTGCTTGTGTGTGATATTTTCCTGGAATCCTCCTTATGTCTTATTGGTAAATGTGATTCACAGCAAATTGTGTTTTAGTTGCGTATCAAATGACTACTCTGCAGTTCCGTTGTCTTCAGCACTGGCACCTGGATGTAGATGGAACAGAGAAATGGTTTTTGGATGCAGTAAAATGGGATCAGTTTGTGCACAAAAGGATGTGGCAAATTGGTATTTTAGGAATGTTGGGTCATGAATGGGATTTCATATGAACTTGTCGACTCTGGAAAGTTTATTTTATTACAGACAAGCTTGATATGTTTGTAGATTGTCGGTCATTCGGGTGGTGCGTTATTGTAAAAGTTTAAATTGAACTTGAGATTCTGGGAAGTAGAGCATTACCTGAAAAGTCGCTTTGTCGGCGTGTCGACGTCTGTGGCACAAGTCAACGTTACTTTGGAGGAGTCAACTAGTCGTGTGTTATTCTCTCTCCCCCTTCCATCACCCAGCAGCGTGCGAGCCTTCAGTCAGCGCATGTTGATACTCTCATCTTTCTACATGAAAACATGGAGCACAAGGTAGTGATGTGTGGATCAGCAGACCTGGGTTGGTGCGGGCTAAAAAAAAATGTCACTTTATTTGTGGGGTGGGTCAAATAATTCCACAAAGCAGGGTGAAAAAAAAAAAACCCGACCCGCACATCACTAGCGCAAGGGCAAGACTGAAGGAAGAAGACAACTCAGAGTAGGAACTAAACTGACTGTGATCTAGAAAATATCCTGTGAACTATGTAAGCACCACCAATATTGAATAATAATGTGGACAGTGTGTTTGGATTATTCTGTTCATTTATTCCATGAAGACAATGCGCTCTTTTCTCTAGCATGCTGTGTGTCTTGTTGGTGCTGTCTGAACCTTTTCCCACTTTATGTTGTTCACTTAAATTTAAAAGAAAATTCAAGGTGTTAGCCTATGTTTTGTTTCGGTTAAATGTCTGAGAAGGGCTGTTGATGCTTGTGTCTTGCATGTTTTTTACTCTGCTCTTTACTGTACTGTGTTGTTAATATTACAGTGAACGTCAGTACAAGTTGCTCATTGTTGAACGGCTGTGTGTCTGTTCTTCCTCCGCTGTCGATGTGATGATGTCATCATACAACAAGTCGACTCGACTTTGACTTTATTGACAAATAAGTCGATCTGAAAAAATCTGAAGTCACTAATGCCCTACTGGGAAGTGATTAAATGTCGGAAAGAGGCCGAATAAGGTGAGGACAAAGGATGTGAATGTCCAGCTGTGGATGTGAGACAGGAGTAGTTCAGGGACAGGGAATCACAGACCACCACGCAGAACCAGATGAGGCTCTAAGATTATTTGTTTGGGGTTTTATACTATTTTACCATTAGATTCATCAAGTCTATCAACATTTTTTCCTTTTGTTCAGACAAGGTGTAGTTTTTAGATGTTACCTGCTTGACAGTTTCGACTGTGACTCCAGTCTTCCTCAGAAGCGTCATCCGACATGCTGCTGACGTGTCATTTATCAGCTTGGTCGGCTGGTATTTCTAGGTTCATGTGCAATGACTAAAACCTTTGAATGCTATTTGAAAATACGTAATACAACTTACTCCTCCCACACAGTTTATGTATTACACAAATGACATATTTAGTCTTACTTCAATAATTCCAGTTCTCACTGATACTTACAATTAGAAAATAAAAATTGTGACAGTTAACCTAATAAATATTACAACACCAAAAAATCATTTTTTTCAGTGTGTTATTAACTTAACTTCTTAATTTCTCAGTTTTCACCCACAACTTCTACTTGAAGACTTAACATTGTCTTTTTTAGTAACTTCTGTCTCAGATGTAAATGGCAGAACCATCACAATAGCAGCATTTCCTGTATATTAAAAATACATTGACTGTTGTAGCATTCGACTTGGTGATGATATATTTTTTTATTTAACTTTTTAACCGTATTCAAATGGACAAAGTAACCTGACACCATTTAACTTTTCTACAATAACTTGAAAACAGACTTCTTGCAGTTAATGACAAAACGCTGCTTTCCCCTTTATATCTGACAGTATCGTTTCATCCTCACTCTGTCACTGGGGAAGCATTTATTTGGAAATGAAAGTAATGCCTCTCTTTTTTTCATTTCTCTGCTTCTGTTCACTGCAAAATGTAACTTAATAATAACATCTCATTATTTCATTTGAACCAAAATGGATGCACACCAGAGTGATACATAGCAAAGCCAGAATAAACCTGCTGATGCCTCTTCAGTATGGAGCATTTACTGTCTGCATATGAACATGTACCCCAGGTGCTTCTTATGTACTCTATTATCCCTTAGTAGGGGTGTGTTTTAGCAAGAATTTGGTGATACGATACAAATCACAATACTAGGATCACAATATGATATATCACAATATATTACGATTAGGGATGCACATTATCAATTAATCCATTAATCATTAGTTGGTTGATTGACCTTATCGATCGATTAACGATTAATTGATAAGCAGCGATTTTTCTGAGAATCTGAATTTCTCTTTCGATCAGGTCTATAACAATAAAAACTAAATATTGTATATATACTTCATTGAAAAAAAACATGTCATATTCCTTAATGATTGATTTATTGAACCTTTGAATACAGTTCAGACAATGACATGTATGGAGTAGAACCAAAGAAATTCTGCCGAGGAATTCAATAAAATAAATTAATCTGAGGGGCAGTTTACAAGAAATGGGCATTTCTGACTTTCGATCACTGACATGATGAAGCGAGGTTTCAGCGGAGATGCCCCCTGCTATTTTGGTGGTCACCCTGGTGTCCTGTGGCCACCAGGGTGACCACAGGACACAGGGCGAGACCTATTAAAGGTTTGCGTGTATTAAAACTAATTGCACATGCAAAAAATTGTATAAACTGATTTAGTAGCAGTGAGCACTAAGGGTTGTGTCTTTCAAAAGTGCAAAAGAGCCTGTCTGCATCCAGTAAGTACATTTGCCACAATGAATATGCAATATGGGGAGTTTACATGCAATTGTGTGTGTGCTGGGAGGAGAAAATGTAAATGTATTAAATTAGCACACGCAAAGTGACTTATCAAACCCAAAAGCAATTTTGCTCATTGAAATTGCATCTATATTTAAGACGTCTCAAAGGGAGGTGCAAACAGTTTGTATGTGTAACTGCGCACACATGGAAGTGGTTAGGAGGCAAAGAAATGATGAAATGAGATGCAGAGAATGTATTTTTCACCCTCGTGAACATTTTTGGAGTGACGGAAGAAAAAATAATTGAGACGTACCCCCCCCCCCCCACACACACACACACACACACACACACACACATACACACACACTTTAGGGGACTCTTTTCCACTCCTGATGAGTGTGATTTAAAATACGCACTGACGTTAGGCTACAGTGCGACAAAATTATGTGGGCCTGACAGTCATTCAGTCCAGCTACCCCACCACCACCAATACCACCTTTCAAATGAAAAATAAATGAGTGAATGAGTCATGCAATACCTTCTATGACAAAACTCCTCCAACGTTACATTTCCGTGCGTCTGGATCATTCAGCACACTGTTACCATTAGTGCTGGTATATCCCAGAGCAGTTTAGCGCAGGCAAAATCCTCATTTAAATTGGGCGGTCTGCGAGACTTTGACTGTGTTTTGCTCCACCATGTCCCTAAAGCGATTCTAATTCATCAACGCCATGATCCGGTTCGATGACCGGCTATCCCAGCCGCAGTGTCGCAGCACGGACAAACCAGCAGCCTTCAGACAGGACGTGGAAAAGGGCAATTAATCGACAATTAATAATTTAATCGAGCAAAGTCTTATCGACAATTAATCGATAGTCAATTAATTGTTTACATCCCTAATCACAATACTGTTAACAAGGCGATATTTTTGGTTTTGTTTATTTTATTAAAAGATTATTTCCTGGAAAAGCTTATAGTGCAGCATTTGGACAAATGAAGTTTTAACATGCGGGTTTACCAGTACAAAAGTCACACAAATAAATAAATAAATCATGTTTTGTGACATTAAAGTTTAAGATCTGTTTAAATGTTTGTATTCTATTAGTTGTGAAAAGAATGCATAGTGTTCAGTCCCTGACTCATCCAGCATCAGAACATTATATTTTTGCATTCCTAATGAAAATAAACTGACATTTGCTTCTTTCAGACAGTAAAAAGTGCTTTTAAGATGCTTGCAATAACTGTTATCAATTTAAAAAAGTACATGCATGACCTGCAATATCACAATACTACTTTTGTAGTAAACAAACAACAGAGCAAAATATCCCTGTGAATGTATAAATAAATAAAAGAGCATGAGAAACAGAATTTCATGATTCAGTACTGCTGTGTGTATGACAATAAAGTTATTGAATTCTGGTGATGATATTTTTGTAAATCGGGGAGAGTCAGTTTACTTTAGAGAAGGATACAAATTTGATTTTCAAATCCAAATTCATTTATTTATTGATTGAGTTATTCACATATTTATTGCTTTGGCTTAGATGTTCAGCTGAACTTGTTTATTTTAATTATAATAAAGTCACAAATAGTACATTTATTGATTGTTTTGTCAACTGAACAATGGTAATGGCTAATTAATTGCCTTTTTCTGTCATTTTTAAGACCCGTCTATTAGTCAGTCTCTAACCTCTATCCATGTTCATTCTTCTCTTACCTCTGTTGATCTTATAAATTGCAGTAATTGAAGCTCGTGCTGCTATTTTACAGACTTTTACATCACTGCAGTGTTACTGTTGCGCCATCTGGTTCCCAGAATCCCAAACGCTGCCCCCTACCTGCCACCACCCCCAGATATTTCACCGATCGTGTCTCAGAAAGTTTTGCGAACTTTGGTTTAGGATTTGGATGAGTGACAGACATAATATTAATAACCACCTTTTACGTTTTTCAACACTAACTCTGCTCCTTTTTTGGAAGAGGAATGTTTTGTAGGTTAGAGTTTTGTTTTATCACAGTGTGCTTTGCTCATCTTTCTTCTTCTTTGAGAACTGGAGGCTTCACAGGCGAGTTATAGTAAAACATGTATAATAGCTTTCATAACAAGTGTAAAAGTGACATATTTGCAGCTTTTATTACAAAAGCCAAACATAAAAAAGTCTTGTTATTGTTCAGTGAATCATTTTTCAGGCTTTAACATGTTCTATTACACATCCATCAAAGTTAATGCAGGAAGATGTTATGGGATGTTTTATACTGTGTCTCGTGTGTGTGTGTGTAGTCAAGTCATGTATTTTAACACGGGGAATAAAGGATAATGCTTTGGTGGGAATTACAAGTTTGATGAAAGCACTAAAACTCTACACTCGGCATGTGGCTTAACAACCCATAAAGACCCAGGACCCAGTGCTACTTTTGTGGGAGCTCCCAAATGAATTTTTCTCTCTATTTAACCTGTATTGATTTATCACCATTTATAATAGTATTTCCCTTTGTATATTGTGTTTTTTTCAATGAAAATCAGGTATTTTCCCATATGTAATGCACTGATCATGTAGATGTTCATAAAAGCTCAGATTAAGGCTGATTGTAATAATATCAGAAACAGAGAAAAATAAAGAAAAAGTGACTTTTTCAGTCAAATCTATCATTAAGTGTCTCCAAATGTCTTTTCCTCTCTATTTAACCTTTTCCTAAGCAATTGATCACCATTTATTATAATATTATCTTCTATATTTTGCATTTTTCACTGTAAATCATGTATTTTTCTATATTTCATTTCCCATATTTAATTTAGATGTGCATGAAAACTCTGAATAAATTCAGGGGGTATTTACTTTTTTGCAGCAAAGATGCACAAACTGATCTTCAACCTTATTTGCACAGACTTACTATAACCTGTGGACTTAAGGTAGTATGGAAATTTATTCCTATGTATGTGTTTCATGCCATGCATTCACAGAGGGTAAGTGAAGTGTGTATCTGACTCAAATTTACTGATGATATTAACCCATAAAGACCCAGTGCTATTTTTGCGGCAGGTCCAAAATGATGTTTTCTCTATATTAAACATTTCCTAAGTGATTAACATTTATTATAAAGTAATGGTCAATATTTTAGATTTTTCCAGTGAAAATTTGGTATTTTCCAATGTTTAATGAACTGATCCTATAGATGTTCATTAATGCTCAGATTTAATTTGAGGATTATTATATCAGCAACAGAGAAAACTGAAGAAAAAGTGACATTTTCAACAAATATATCAATAACTGAGCATAAACCCAAAGCTCAGAGTAAAGTCAAAGGTCATTGTATCAAAACAGAATAAAACTGAAGAAAAAACTACTTTTTTCAGTAAAATATATCAGTAACTGAACATAAACCCAGTGTCTTCATACACTGTCATTGATCCAACTCCATGGGTTTTACTGGTGAATCAATGTTGCAGAAGATGATGATGTTTCCATGTTCACTATGGAACCTCTGAACGTCCAAATGGGTCATATCTGATGACCATGACAAGATGACAAACTGTATTTTACACCAATTATTTACATGTATTGATAGGATTAGTGGATCAACAGGTATTAAACAGTTTATATCAGTAGATGGTTTTGGTCTCCAGTGGAGGTTTGGGTCTTTATGGGTTAACCGTAGTTTCACTACACAGTGCTCCATAGTCCCAGATATAAATTCAGAATGTTTATCTATTTGTTAATGTGTATTTATTGGATGTTACCTTTTAAACACGGGGATTAAACTGTGATAAAACAAATGCAAAACCAATATAGTTTAAGTATTAATATTTTCAGCTGCACAGCCTTATTGTAACTGTACTGAGCTAAATGTGCTCTGTATGAGGATCATATAAGCTCAACGGGAGCCAATATTCACTCAAACCTCTGTAAACAGGCCAGACGTCTCTGCCGTCACTCATTGTGCTGTGGTGTGAACTAAATCCTGAGGGGAAAACGAAAAACGCCATATTGGTTGGAAAGCTGTGAAAGGAGATGGGACGCTATATTACTGGCTTTTCTGTTGGACAAATCTGAACCGCCACTTGAGACATCTTTCGTCTCGGCTTGTCGTGACTCTTGGTACCTTCGTATAATCTAAAACTGCCTCTGACTTCTGCAGAACAACAGCATTCACAGTCACAGTCTGCTCAAAGCATGTGGAACACTAACAGCCAGTATCTGGACTGTCATCAAAGTGCCAAGCAGCTCGGCTGGATCAGGATGAGTCCCTTTCATTTTTTCATTTCTTCTTCCTCATGAAAGAGAATATCATAGTATTTTCTTTCTCTTTCTATAAATGCCAATTAGTCCAGTCTTGCTGGATAAAGTGAAAATGGGACGAGTGTAAGGAGCTGAAAGAGAACTGATTTGATTTCTGGGGGGTTTCCCAAAAAATAATGACTCCGATAACTGTCTGTAAATGTTTTGTTGTTTTGTTGAATTCTGTTCTTTTTTGGGCTTTTTAAATTTTCCGGTTTCTGTATTGCGAAATCTATCCACAGTTGCTTTTATTTAATAATAACTGATGAATAGGGAGGCTGTCATTCAGCGACAGGCGCCCCTTCACCACATGTCAATATCACCACTAACAGCTTTTAATAAACTCTCTTTCTAATAATTAAATTTGTCATAGTTGACCTGTGTGACCTTGCCTTACGGGCTTCCGAGAACACTGGGCTCACTGTTACGAGACTTTTACAGGGGTTAAGTTGCAATGACCCACCTACAATATAATCATCTCCCTTATTGTCTGCTGGTCACGCAAGTTACTATGGTGAATGCCATGTCACGTGTGAAGCCCCCCCCTCCCTCCTGCTCTTCTTCCTCTTCTTCTTCGTCTTTAAGTGTGCTAGTTGTCATGCATGTCCAGGGACTTTCTCCAAAACAAGGACTGATTCTGTGGATTGTTTGGTCACTCTGCACTGCACTTATTTCTGGAATAGCCTTGTGGTTTATGCATCCATTTATCTGTTTTCATTACAGCTCATTATGTTCACTGTCACTGGGGCTTTTAAAGTGCCCAAGAGAGCACAGGGACTAAATAATAATTATGCCGACAGAGCCACCTTTAAATAGAACTCATTACCTATCAAAAGGAAAGTCAGTGCAGATATCAGTGCTGCTTAAATAATGAGATGTGTTGCAAATGATTAAAAACAACTGTGTGTCAAGGGGTGCATGTCTCATTTGATGAAGCTAATGATAACACATAGGATATAGTTGACAGTGGGGAGTTTGGGTTGCATTTATTATTTAAAGTCTGGGGTATTGTGACTTTACAAAGACTCTGGTTGCAGGAATGTAATGTAGATGGATTTTAAGGGTTCATGTGGGCAGTTTGGGCCATAAAATGTGCCATTAAACAAGCTGCTTAAGTGTTTAATCTTCATGTAGTCTAACACTGTTATTGTGGCATTATGTCTCTAAATGTTGGTTATTGAATGTGTCCATGCTTCACACTGATGTCCACAACAAGTTTATTCTCCACAGAAGACAATGCGATGGTACACCATGAAAACGAAATACAAACAAGAAAATTAAACAAGGTTTTACTTAAACGTCATTCTTACACAAAAATAGTTTCTGTTTACGTAAATTAAAAGTTGTTGTTACCGTGTTCACCTGGATAACCAACAGAAAATGGGACGGGGGTGTAATGCTCTCTGTTTGGACCTGCCAGATCTGTTCTTTTCTCCTGTGTTGTCCTCCACTTCCCTGTTGAGGGTCACATGACAATACATGAACTTTGACCAGGACGAACTTACTTAATGCAAAATACTTATTTGACTTAATAAAACAACTTAAGTTACCACAAGTCAGATATTTCGATAATGATGTGCAAAATAAAATTAACCCAAAAAATCTAAAATACAATGATCAGATTCATAAACTACTGTGTTGCCATAGCAACTTGATGATCTGGATATATATCCGTTATATAATGTCTACTTCCCAAACTTAGGGTTGGGACTCAGAATGGGTTGTGGACCTGTTTTATTGGGTGTCTGTTTGGCATAGTTAAATCCTTTTCAATACTGTAACATAGGAATTATTTTTCCTTCTTTCCTCCTGTTTTTTTTTTTTTTCTTTTAACTTGTCTTGTCCAGCATCATAACTGCAGAATGGTAGTCTGGCTGCCTTTTTACGCTGAACAAATTTACTTTGCCAAGGGAAACTTCATAAAGTATATGAGGCTCCCCTTGATATTCTGCTGTCTTTATTTTGGATTTCATTGAACCACATTTTGATGCTGGACCTGACATGAAGGAACAGGGGGAAGGAGGGAAGGAGAGAGTGAAGGGGGGAGAAAAAGGAAGAAGAAGATGGTGAAGACCCTCATAAGAGAATATCAACAATACCAACAATAACAAGCATGGTGATAATTATAATGATAAAAATAACTAGAACCAGAACTGAGTAAACTGGGCAGAAAAAAAAGGAAGAAATTACAATGAAATAAAATAAATAAGACCTATTAAGTGAGAGATATAAGAAAGGAAAACATGAACAAACTAGAAGCACTTGGAGAGCGCAGACCTCCGCCAAGGCTGATCAGTACCCCCCCCACCCCACCCCGTGGGCCCCCCCACCCCCGATCACCACCAAAATTTAATCATTTCTTCCTTATCCCATTTCCAACAAACCCTGAAAATTTCATCCAAATCTGTCCATAACTTTTTGAGTTATGTTGCACACTAACGGACAGACAAACAAACAAACAAACAAACAAACAAACAAACAAACAAACAAACAAACAAACAAACCCTGGCAAAAACATAACCTCCTTGGCGGAGGTAAATATCATAAACAACAGGAACAGGAATTCGTTTTCCTAATTTTTAAAAAATGTTAGAAGTTGTGTTTTCATTCATTAGTTGTGTTGCACTGCACTAAGTCTGGATGTTTTTGCATCTATCTCAAGCACTGATGGTGAATTTTTTTAATGTAGCATCAACATCCATAACCGGAAACACAATTTTTCTCATCTCTAGAAAAAGTGCAGGCTAATTACATCCAAGCTCCAACACATCTTCCCCTGTTTCCAAGGTTTATACAGACTTGGGTTTTGTGCGATGGCTTGTGTTGTCTGACTTCACTCTGTATTCCTGCATCAATTCATTGCAGAATTTTAACCATAGTGAGAGTAAACCAAACCAAATCTGCTCATTGATGAAGTAAACACTAGTCTGTGTTGACCTAACTGTATATTAATCTCTGACCGCTGCAGTGTTCTCATTTACTACTGAAGCTGTGGTGCATAATTTGTCCTGCTTAAGTTTTATAATGAACCAAAAATGTTTACTCTCTGATGTGTTTTGCACTGTTGCTTTGGCAAAACATCTCTGTAAATCAGACTTACAAAACAAGCAGTGCATAGAATTATAGTCATTTTGTCAGTCATTACTTCTTTCACAGTAGCAAAACAACATATTAGCAGCATTAATGTTAAACTACCCATAATTCTCTAGTAATTACACTGGCAGTCGGGGAGGAAAGTTTGGACAACGCTGTCCAAATTTCATTTACTGACGCATATGATCTGTATGATTCCTCTGAAAAATGGTGACAAATATAGATTTTCTACAATATGAGTCTCTTTTGACAAAAAACTAGTCATTTGTAATAATAGTTGATTTGTGATCTCAATCCAATGTGATGTGATTTGGTATGATTTGCACCGTGTTTTGTTTCCTTAATGCATTTATTCTGCTTAAGTCCTCATTTGCGACTATGGAGGTGGGCTGGTGATGGTAAATGAAAGTGTTTTTGATGCAAATTCAAGAGGTTCATGTTAACATATAGCATGGATAGTCACAGAAGATGATATTTGAAAAACTGAGGAGCTTGATGACATACATGACCCCTACAGTTAGGAACATTTTTCTGTGTTTCAAGTAAGTGGAGACATCAGAACCTCCAGTGATATGAAGGAGCAGAAGCCGCTTGTAACCAAAGGTTCCTGGTTCGATTACCTGGACCAGCAGAGAAACTATTGGCTTATGTGCTCTTGAGCAAGGCACTAAAAACCTGTTTGCTCCTGACATGGCAGCCCACTGCTCCTAGTCTGCAGTGTGTGGTGTGTTCCTGCACGTTCAGCCAGTGATGGGTTAAATGCAGAGGGTCAATATCAGTGTGTGTTGCATGCATGCATGTAAAATATACTGACAAACATTCTTAATTCTTAGTTTTTAACCCATAAACCCAAACATCCACCACTGACCAAAACCATCTACTGATCGAAACTGTTTAATACCTGTTCATACACTAACTCCATCAATACATGTAAATAATTGGTGTAAAATACAGTTTGTCATCTTTTCATGGTCATCAGATATGACGCAGTTGGAGGTTCAGAGGCTCCATAGTGAACGTGGAAACACTGTCATCTTCTACAACATTGATTCACCAGTAAAACCCATGGAGCTGGATCAATGACAGTGGATGGACACACTGGGTTCATGTTAAGTTAATAATATGTTTGATTGAAAAAGCATCTTTTTCTTCAGTTTTCCCTATTTCTGATATAATAACCCTCAACTTAAACCTGAACTTTAACAAACTTCTATATGATCAGTATATTAAATACTGGAAAATACCTGATTTTCACTGGAAAAATGCAAAGTATTGAGAATTACTTTATAATAAATGTCAATAAACCACTTAGGAAATGTCAAATATCGAGAAAACATCATTTTGGACCTACTGCAAAAGTAGCACTGGGTCTTTATGGGTTGATTTCAGTAAATTTGAGTCAAATACACACTTGACTTACCCTGTGTGAATGCATGGCATGAAACACATACATGGGAATAAATTTTCATACCACCTGAGGTCCACAGGTTATAGTTATCCTGTGCAAATAAGGCTGAAGATCAGTTTGTGCATCTTTGCTGCAAAAAAGTAAATACCCCTCACCTCATCCTCCACTACAGTGGCTTCATTAGAGCCAGTGTTTAACATTACTAGGTGTATAATAATCTTTAGCGCTGTATGCTAAATGCTATAAACCAGGAAAAAAAAGAGGAAAAAGTTACTGTTGATACATGGAGGTAACTCCCTCCCTCGTTAGACAGATAAATAGCTCAGGTAGTGAAAACACAAGTCCTATTTTAAGGTGATGTTCTTTCTCATCTCTCCTGCTTTCAATGATCCTCCTGCCATCAAATACAGACGCTGTATTGAAATATTATTTTAATTTTGGATGGTTGAATTTTTGGGTTTAATCACATGTTAGTCAGTATTAGTTAGGAGTCTTTTGTGTCACTAGATTTTCTTTGTTTCACTGGTCAGTTGTAAATTTTTTAGGATAGGTCACATCTTGGTCACATACTAAACTGACAGTTATGATCACAGGACTAATACACATGCCCACAGACGATCGTAAACGACTAGAGATTTAGAGGTAAACACTAAATAGGGGGTTTTACATAGAGTTGAGGTTTCACATCTGTTTGACTTTAGAGTCAGATGACACCAGTCCATGTTCTGTGACCCAGCCCATCTATAGCACAAGGGGTTCAGCCCATAGTTTGAATCTCAGTTTACAAGGATTATAAAAGTGATGTGCATTGCAATGTTCTGGGTCCTTTTCCCTGTTTGGGGTGTGGATCCTCAACTGAGTTATATTTTGTTTGTGATCAGATCAAGTCAATAATAAATTTATAAAAATGAGATCAAAAAGAATCCGGACTTACTCTTGGTGCTGCCAACAAAAGAACACGTTAACAGTATGTATAGGTTAATTCTCCTGTCAGTTGACCAAGGTACTGATGAAGATATGAAATTGCTTGGTATGAAGGCAGCTCACTGTTTTCTGAAAGGTCAGTGTCAACTAAAAAACGTACAAAATGGCAGCTCATTGCTATCGAAGGCGCTTAGCATTAGCAGTTAGCTCCTTATATGGTGAGTGTTCATGCTAATTGCTAATGCTAATGGTAAGTGTTGTGTTTAGTGGAATGGGTAAAATGCAGAAACTGAATTTCTCTCTGGGGGTAATAAAGTGAATTAACCTTTAATATTTAGATGAAAACATAATTATGACAACTATTTTACATTTCCTAAAAAAACTCTGATCCTTCGGACTGGTACATTACTATAATATTAGCACTGGTATCAGAAAAAACTCAACCCTGTTTGTAAAGTTTGTATAGATAGTTTTGGATTGGAATGTCTGGATAGTAGGATGACACTGACAGCACAGAACCACAAAAACTGAACACTGACAGTGAAAGGCAGACTGGCTTGTTTTTTTTTTTTTGTTTTTTTTTTTGTGGCATTTCCTTTCAAGGGGATTTAGCTATTTTAATGTCAGGGCTGGCTTCTTCGTGTGCAGATGTTCCTCCAAAACAAGTCATCCCTCTGGCACTGTTTACAAAGTTGCTGCATCCTTGGCTTAGTTCCAGCCGTGACGATTTTGACTGGTTTAAAGGAACACAAGTATGCCTGAGAGTTTTCCCCTCTTGTAGAATGACAATGCGTAACGTCAGATCAGAAGAACCTGCGTCTGGTTTGTGCAACTACACTGTGACCTAATGATGTTAAGTTCGTTTGATACCCAACATCCTGCTGCTGCTGCTAAGTTTCTTTCTGAAATGGTGAGCAAATTGGCTTCTGTGCAAGACCTTACGAAATATGGTATGACACAAGCAGCTATTTGTAGGAAACCACACAGTAAAGGTAGAGAAAGACACTCAGGAGAAAGGTCGTACAATGATCCACGCTGCAGGAACTGGCAAATAGCCCCCATATTGAGTCATCTGAAGCTAATGCACTGGGAGGATGCTCACACATATGTGCAGCCATCAGGTTGTGCCAACAAACACCAACTGGAGGTGTTTTATTCAATCTGAGGAAATTAAAAGAAGTTCTGTAGCTGTGATCTTGTTTCCTATTTTCTGCCCATAGTGGTGGGTGAAAATGGTACTTCTACTAAATCTGGGTTCCAGTTATTGTCCTTTTTTCAGTAATGAAATGAAGGCTGGTGTTGCTGTGAAAAATATCACATGTGTTGCGCGACTATATCTGTTAACATGATCAATTTCTTGCTGAAGATAAAGAGCTGAGAGCACACTTTCATTTAATTTCTTAAATACGTTATATTCAATGGCTGTTCGTGACCTCAGTTCTGAACACAGTCATTTCAGATGTGGTTTCTCCACTCATTGTTTTTTTCCTTTTTCGTGTAAGACCTGTTCATACTCAGTCTGATATAGAACTGACAGCGTTGACACTGAAATCACATGCACTCCACCCAAGTAACTTCAAAACAACTGACATTAGACACATGCGTCTACAATCTGGGAGTATGCTTTAAAGGTCAAAGAAACTGATTTATAACATGCATATGGATGTGATCTAAGAGGGCGAGGGTCTCCACAGGGTCTCTGATGGTGAAGCTGAAATATATCTGACCTTCTCTCATAAACAAACCCCTGTCTATGTCCATTTGTCTCTCCTCCAGTCAGCAGCACCTGCCATGCTCTTCTAGACAGCTTTCTAGAGGAGAACTTCTCAGATCCCTTGTTTTCTCACCATACGGACTCAGAAGACGACAGCCAAAGTAAGTGCAACGTCTGTCGAAGTACAGTCATTGACCTGATTTAACCCTTTAAGACCTAGAGCGATTTTTGTGCTGAATTACAAATTATTTTCTTTTCTCTACATCTAACCTTTCCTAGGTGATTTATCTCCTTTTATCATTTTTATCATATATATTTTTTGGTGAAAAGCACATATTTTTCTATATTTCATTTGTTAATAGATCAGGGGTGTCAAACTCATTTTAGTTCAGGGGCCATTTACAGCCCAGTTTGATCTGAAGTGGGCCTAAAGCGAAATTGGTTGGACTGTTAAATTTATATCTTGTAAGTGCCACACGTTCTGTTTTGATTTCCATTTTTGGTGTGTTATTTGAAATTAATTTAGCTGTATTAGAGTTCTTTTCCCTTTGGAAACTTACTTCTTTCCATTTATTGATTTATTTATTTATCCATCTATGTGTTTAGTGTTTCTATTACAGCTAGTATTAGGCTATTGCATTATCATTATTATTCATTTCTTTTTACTCTTTAAGTCATTGAAATAAATTATATTTATAGATATATAACTAACATTTCTTTTACTTTTATGTCATTTTTATTTATCCCTCTACTTAATGGAAGGTATGCAAATGACATTCTTTTATTTTGTTTAAAGTACAACCAAGTCAAGGTGAGGTCATTCTATAAGCCTTTTGGGTTTCCGACCTCACCTGCACATTTTTGTACCCTTCTCTCTATCGAGAGAGATATGTACATGTATTTGTCTTATTTTATACTGTATGTGCAAATTAATAAATAAAAAATAAATAAAAGAAGCAGTAAAACAATAGCATGAGAATCTATAATTGATGAGAACTCCAAATTTTTCTCTTTGTTTAAGTGCAAAAAGTAAAATTAAATTATGGAAATGTTTACGATTAAAGAGTATCCTTTTAAAAAATAATAATAATAACTTGAGCAGCCTGAAATCTCTTTAAAAATGTAAGTGCAATTTTAACAGTGTTATGCCTCACCTTCTCATTTATATATTTTTTACAGATCATAGTGGATCTACAAAGGCACAAAACTTTTAGTTATAGGCATTATATTTTTTAAAATTTTGGAGATTGGAGTATGGAAGTATCCAGCAGGGTCCAGATTGGAATTTTTGGGGGGCTGGTTTGTATGTTTATCACCCCTGATGTAGATGTACATAGGGTTAGGGTCTGTTTTCTCAGAGCAGAGAATGCTGAAGCTAAAATGACTTTTTTTTTCACAAAATATATCATTAACTGAACTTAAAAACAAGTGTTTCCAACCACTGTTAGTTATCAGACTCTGTGGGTTTTACTCATGAATCAATGAAACAGAAGATGACAGTAGTCGCTTTTCCATTGGACATCTGCGCAAAACTTTACAGATATTTACTTAATATTAATAAAACAGAGGTGCGTAATGTCGGTTTTTCCATTAAATCACATATACGATGATTTGTTTATTTATTATCGTGAGATGACACAAGAAGTCATTCCATAAACATGGCGACGAACATAAATAAGGTGTTGATTTACAGATATATTCATTATTATTATATATTACCCCTCTATCTCATGCTGAATTAAAAAAATGATTGGATTTCCGGTGTGTCCACACATACCGCAACATGTTTCTTCTTCTTTGCTTGTTTTAACATACGTCAACATCCAGTTTTTTAATTCACCTGACTCTAATTGGGAAAAAAGGTCTTTCCATTGTAGTTTTGTGTGATATACCATTTGTGCTATGCCCAAAAAACCACCCTTTGCCAGTGCAAAAATTTTTAATCGAAAAATGAGACTTTCAGCGAAATTGTCATTTTTCCATTAGGTGAATTTTTATGCGCAAGCTATATTTACACAAGGTCAATGGAAAATACGACTACTGTGTCCATGTTCACTATGGAAACTTTATTTAACCTGAAATATTTGCATGTATTGATAGGATTAGTGGATAAAAAGTTATTAAACAGTTAACCCATAAAGACCTAGTGCTACTTTTATAGCAGTTCCCAAATGATTTTTCTCTTTATCTAACCTTTCTAAACTGATTTATCAGCATTTATTATAACAATATCCTCCGTATTTTACATTTTTTACTGTAAATCATGTATTTTCCCTATATTTAATTCACTGATCATATAGATGTTCATAAATACTCAGATTAAATTCAAAGGTTATTATTTTACAACAGATAAAACTGATGAAAATGTGACTTTTTCAGCAAACATATCAATAATTTAACGTCAAAACAAGTGTCTCCCTACATTGTCATCGATCCAACTCCATGGATTTTACTGGTGAATCAATGTTGTAGAAGATGACGGTGTTTCCACGTTCACTACAGAGTCTCTGAACATCCAAAAGGGTCATATCTGATGACCATGAGAAGAAAGTTTACATCAGCAGATGGTGGTGGAGGTTTAGATCTTTGACTGGTTTTAGTAGCGCTTGCATTCAAACAGAACCTAAAAATCTGGAATCTGTTATAAGTGCCGACAGTATAATCGTCCATAGTAAGAGGCACACTTTGAAAATACTAAAACTGTGTATTAAGAGTTAAAACCCAACTTCTGGAAGATCATTACACTGAAAAGAACAAAGGAATTCAAACAGCATAATGTGGTAAGTTTGCCAGTGAACAAGAAAAAAACAAGATCAAAAGAAGCTTACTTTAGATGGTTATGGCACAAAGAAATGAGAGTGGGTTCCAATGAAATGAAAATGTCGTAATGCATTTTACACTTGTGTCCTCTCTCCCTGGAGGGATTCCTGTGGCTGTTTGTCGTATTAGCTCTAGTGCCATTTCCTCTTCAAGCATCACATGACGCCTAGTACGCCTCTTCCTTTCTCATCTTGCCCCCCCACCCCTCCCCCATTCTTCACCCCATCCCAGTGCACAATCACCAGAATTTTACAATGGGTTTGTCTGTTTGACTCTTAAACAAATTTAAAACTTTAATTGAATTTAACTGAAATTTAGGTCAGCAGCCCAGGCGTAATTTGTCTGTGGTGCAGATCAGGATCAAGGTGTCTCCTCTAAGTCTTTTTTAAACATTGTGAGAGTAAAAACAGGCTATTTGTTTGTTAAATTGAATTTAGATTTAGTCTTCCACAAGCCTAAGTTTTGTTTGTTCATCTGGGTGGATGGATCCTTTCAGCAGTCCTACTCTTGGAAATTTTCTGCATTAAACACTTCATTCCCTGCATTCTTGTGAATTTTTATGCATCGATTTGTGCCCTTTCTGTGTCCGTTAATGGTGGAAATGTTGTTATTCATGCAAAGCAGGGGTTCCCACACTTTTTCAGCTTGATACCAAAAATATAAAGTAATTACCCCACCCCCCCAAAGAGGTGGATGTGTCCACAATCAGTGGACTCACAGGCCAAATGGATTGATTTAAAAAGCCACCCCTGGAGAATATTTTGTACCTGCCAAGAAGTACGAATACAGTATATGGTTTTCGAATTTGATTATTATTAAAATGAAAATTCTCTGCTTCTTGATGTTCTAATCACTGAGGGGGATATATCTGAATTGTACTCCTGTGTACATCACATGTATAAAACAGACCACACACAGGAAAAAACTGATGAATCATCATATAAACTACAACATTTCTCTCACAGTTAATTAAATATTTGTTAAGCTTAGTAAAAAAACAATATGTCGGAAATAAATCTTCATTTTGTTCTCTCTCCATTTTATAGGCTCATGCTGTTCTTCTCCTTTTTAATTTCTGCTTATGTCTTGTGGCCATAAAATATACTTATTCATGCGATCTAGAGAACACAACCATTTGCTCAGATATACAGTCAGAGTCTGCAGACCCTCGCCCTCTTAGATCACATCCACCACTAATAGAAACATATATTAAACTATTTTTTCAGATAAAACACATTTTTATATTATTTTACATTAGATTTAATTCAAAAATCTGCATGTAACGCGGTCAAAAGGACACGAAGATTACGCGTCACTATTTTTTAAAAATATCTCTTTATTCTCTCACAGGTACATTTTGGGAATCAAACTACTTATGCAAGGGAGAGTGTTTCAGAAAAATGACCGCTGTTGC
This sequence comes from Sphaeramia orbicularis, assembly GCF_902148855.1. Lineage (NCBI taxonomy): Eukaryota > Metazoa > Chordata > Actinopteri > Kurtiformes > Apogonidae > Sphaeramia > Sphaeramia orbicularis. Next base: position 21,145,450 of record NC_043978.1, on the reverse strand, counting down.
AAAATTATTTTAGATTTGTATGCATTTAAATGGGTAGGTTCTGCATTTAACACAAGTGGACACGAGGAGTTACAAATGAAACCTGGAATGAGACTGAGATTCATGAAAACCCCACATGTCTGGATTAGAAAAAACACTAGGACCATCACATTTAATACAGTGTCTTTATTTATAGTGGTATATAAGACCATTTGAAGCCATGTGGTCTATCCTGTCCCAAATTTGGTCCTATTTTTGGCCCCAATATTTTATTAAAATTCATTGATTTTGGGATGGCTCAGAGCAAAAGTATAATTTTTTTTTTGCATTTATCTGAGGTCATCATTAGGTACATCCTGGAGGGAAATATGTCTAAATTTCTGTTTTATTACTGGGTCTCCAAAGCTGGCAAAGTGCCAGGTACCAAAATGTACCCAGTTTCATAGAAGCACCCATGTAGGTTATAAAACAGTTTCTTTGACCTTTAAAGCTAATGTTCAGGAGGCTCATCACGTGGACAAAACAGAGAACAATACCAGGAAAAAAACAGATAAATCATCACACAAACCAAAACATTTATCTTAAAGTTAATAAGATGCTTATTTAACTTTACTAAGGTTTAGAACAGTGAATTTACTGACAATTTCACCACTATTTAAATCAGACAATAAGGTTTTATTTTTTTCTATCCATTTTGGCTGTTGTGCAAAATGAAGAGGCCAAAACAGGGGATAGAAGAGACCACATTTTCTCCACATGTGTATGTTTATTTGAAACAGCAGGTGAGGCTGTTATTAGGATGATCGATAACATATTTTCACCTGTGTTGTTCCTGTAAATGGAACGCTGTGGCAATGTTACCAAATGTTCAGGAAACTCATCACGTATACAAAGAAGAGAACTGCACTCAAAAACAGATAAATCATCACACAAACCAAAAACATGCCTATTACAGTTAATAAAACACTCGTTTAATTTAATTTAATTTAATAAAAAACAATACGTCAGAAATACAGCTTGCATCTTCATGATGTTCTCACACCAGACAGATTTATTTAACGTGTAAATTTTATAGGCTCATGCTGTTCATTCAGCTTTTAATTTCTGTTCATTTATTGTGATCATAAAATCTAATTCATGTGATCTGGGGAATACAGACAACGTTTACTCATGCTGATTTTGTCACAGAATCAGTTTGTGCTCACGCTGGTGTATATTGTTACATAATCATAAAGATACTTGTATTGTTAAATGTCAAAATACGTGTGTATGTGGACTTGGTGTACAACTGTTCTCAGGTGTAAATAATTGAAATAACTCCTGTTTCATACCTCTAAAAACCTGTAGATTTAGGACATAAAAATATCCACCAACCACTGTGATTTTTTTATGATTTGTTTTTCTGTTTAGTGCAACTTTTCAGGTCTTTACTCACTCTAAATGCACTGCCTGATGTGCTGCTTTCTTCCCCTCTTTCAGTTACCTCCTGTGATTTTGAGTCACTGTGCCTCTGGACTTTCTCAAATCACAGTGACCAGAGCGACTGGACTGTCGTGTTGCCACAGCAACAAGAAAAAACACCAGGTGCGGTGATACCTGTATCCGACCACTCAAGGGGAAGCTCTGATGGTAAGGATATAGACACCTATGCTGTTCAAATGTTACAAAGTGAATCTGTGGACTGAATATATGCCATTGCCATCCTATTTTGTTTTTGACATTTATTCTGATTTTGTTCCTAATATATTCTACACACACACACACACACACACACACACACATATATATATATATATATATATATATATATATATATATACACACACACACACACACACACATATGTATATGTATGAATGTGTGTGTATATATATACAGGGTGGGGAAGCAAAATTTACAATGAACATTTTGTTGTTTTTTTCTCAGCAGGCACTACGTCAATTGTTTTGAAACCAAACATATATTGATGTCATAATCATACCTAACACTATTATCCATACCTTTTCAGAAACTTTTGCCCATATGAGTGATCAGGAAAGCAAACGTCAAAGAGTGTGTGATTTGCTGAATGCACTTGTCACACCAAAGGAGATTTCAAAAATAGTTGGAGTGTCCATAAAGACTGTTTATAATGTAAAGAAGAGAATGACTATGAGCAAAACTATTACGAGAAAGTCTGGAAGATACTATTAAAGAAGAATGGGAGAAGTTGTCACCCGAATATTTGAGGAACACTTGCGCAAGTTTCAGGAAGCGTGTGAAGGCAGTTATTGAGAAAGAAGGAGGACACATAGAATAAAAACATTTTCTATTATGTCAATTTTCTTGTGGCAAATAAATTCTCATGACTTTCAATAAACTAATTGGTCATACACTGTCTTTCAATCCCTGCCTCAAAATATTGTAAATTTTGCTTCCCTACCCTGTATATATCCACAATAACAACACAAATTAACCCCCAACCATAAACATGCTCAACATGCTCGTACTTGAACTTTTTTCCTTTTACATTACCAATTTTTCTAACACTTTTCCCCATATATCTTTAAATTGGGTTAATTTGTTCTTTTCCGTGGCTATTGCCTTTTCTATGTTCAAATAGTAACTCAACTCTCATTTCTAGTGTGACAATGAAGGTGCGTAGGTAGATTTCCAGTGCTCAAGTATCAGTTTTTTCAATACAGTTGATGAAAAATATATAATCCACCTATGTGGATACTTCACTGTGTCTTGTAATGTATCTTGAAATTCACAAAGTAATGAATCAAAATTAAACTTCACACCCAGCACTTCGAACAACCAGTGTTCTATGTTCATCCAAATCCTTGTTCTTAATATATTCTAATGATAATATGATATTTGCTGATTTAGAATTCATTAAAAACAACATTTGGTCAGGGTGGTGATGGTATTATTTTAATGCTTTATTGGGAAAGTGACTATTTTTGGTAATTTCCTCCAACATTAAATATGGGGCCAATCCTGTGCCTCAGTGAGGTCCAGAAGCATGTTGGTTTTTAGAATCCCTAAACAGTGATTCAGAGAGATTTTATGGACATTTTGAAACTGTAAACAGTGAGTATGAGTGGTTTTTGTCAGTTTATGACCTTATAACAGTTGTTTAATTGCATGTGTTTACTTTTTAGCAAGTGCTGCTCAGATGTTTTATGGTAAGAGGAGATAGATGATGATGTCTAATAACACACAAAGGTTGAAATTTTGAATTTCAGAGTATTTCAATGAGTGCCCTATAAAGGGGTAATGCACATGGCCTCATTGCATATGTATTTCCCCGAGTATCTCTTACAAAATGATAAATATATAGTTGAGAGTGCACATGATTCACTGAGGTTTCCAGTAGTCAATTTACAGACAGCTGCACCATTATTTAAACCAGAAAAATATGTTTTTTTAATCCATTTTGCCCCTGGCATGGCTGTTGTACTGAAGAAACAGGCCTTGTCAAGAACAGAAAGCAGGTGATAGAGGAGACAGAATTTTCTTCATACCTGTTAATTTATTTGAAATGAAAGTTGAAGGTGTTATTAGGGTGATTGATTATTTATTATTTTCACGTGTGCTGTGCTCAGTATTAGACTGTAAATGGAAAGAGTGCGCTAACATATGTCATCAAATGCTGAGGCTCAACAGGAAGTCAAATCCTGCTTCCACATAATGTTATAAGGTGTATGTCATCCTTCACATACACACACACACAGAAAAATATGTATATGAAATACATGAAACCTTAAGCTTCACAGTTTAATCTAAAGAAGCAGTTTGTAACGTTTCCTCTGTCTTACTGGTAAAATACATATTACTAAATTGGATTAATGAAAAACCAACTACTGTAATCCTGTGGTGTGAAGAAATGTTCATGGTGTTTACAATGCAAAGGCTAGCTCAGGAAAATGACAAGAATTTTACTGAAATTTGACCTTGAATTCAGATTCAGATTCAAATTGTCCAGTGGAAGCATCTGAAATATTTGTGACATGTTTTGGACAGTCTGTGTAGAATAAATGGGCTCCAGGTCAAGTTTAACCACATGTATAGTGGTATGGATTGTGGAAGTCAGAATCCATTGCAATGGCAACTTATAAATGTGGCATCTGCATGCGTCATATGATCTTTTTTAATCTCCGCTTTAGAATGCTCGGCTCGCTCCTCCTCCTACATTTACCTCAATGCTCAAAGTAGCATTTAGATTTCCCTTTTCAAACAGGATGTGATTTTAAAGCATTTTTCACACTGAAATTATTGTGTTTATCCACATTTTGTGCACAAAACCTTTCATTCTGCTGTCTGTGATGCCTTTTCCTGAGAGAAACACATGCATTGCAGATGTGCAGATTAAAACTAAAACTCTGCATCTGTATGGTCAGTAGATTCCCCTCACCAATATCAGATGTGTCCATGTGCAAACTAGTGTTGCACTAATTTGCACTATCCCTGATTGACTGCTTTGGACACTCTTGAAATGAACAGGCAGTGTCTTCCTCCTCCCCACCACTCCCTTCTGCGCCTCGTCTGAATTGTATCCTGATGCTAATTTGCAATGCTTACTAAATCTGGCCCCAAGAGGATTATAATCAGTGTTGTGCAAGTTACTTCCAAACTGTAATCCATTACAGATTACTTGTTACTGTTATTTAAAAGTAATTCCTTACCTTACAATATTACTGTCTCAGAATTGTAATGCGTTACATGACTCCTATATTACTTTTGAGTTACAGACTCTCGTCATAAATGGCTTGTGTGCTGTAGACCCCCCACCCCCCACCCCACCCCCGATACAAGAGATAGGAGAGCCTTGGGACGCATAAATTTGCACCCCAAAGTACGGGCGGACGGATAGCTCAGTAAGTAACGCTACAGTCTACGACAGGGCTGACCGATATTGGAAAAAACTGACACTGCAATTTTTTTTAACCCTGCGATATATATTGCAATATGAAAAAATACTCAGGAGTATATACTTAGTTGTGATACCTGTTGTTGTGGCAACAGGTGCAAGGCACTATTGACACAGAACACATGTTTCAATATCATCCTTCTCGTAGCCGAAATAATTCCAGATAACTGACGTTGCTCTTCTTTTTGACACCAAGTCTTCATATACAGTGATTTTCTCCTGTTCGTTGCTCATTTTTCCATATTGTTACCAACGACTCACTCCAAACTGATTAAGAACGATTGTGATTGGTGGATCACTGTGCGTAGTGTGTGTCAGGTACCCTTGAAATTAGATGAGAACATGTTGAGTTGATTTGCCTCCTACATTGCAGGACCTGCAATGTAACTATTGTGCACATTTGCATTGCGATGTCGATGCTCAAATGATAAATTGTGCAACTCTAGTCTATGATGTTCAAATTCCAGCAAGAACACTTGCATTTTTTTCAATATTTTACATGTTCAAAGAGGGGGAGTGGCACCAAGGACATCGGTAGATAAAGAATTCTAACTAGTCATAGAAACGTCAGCTTATCTTGTCATTGCTGATCACAGGGCTCATGCTAACTAGCTTCTTAAAGCAGGGTTAGGGTTAGTAATGAGTATATGTCCATGTAGACAATGTACTGTCTTCTGTCGTCTTCACCCATTGGCTGAACACCAACAGGAAACAGAGCTTTCCTGCTACATTTTTGGTTCCTTAAGGTGTCACGGTTTTGCTGTTTTTGTTTATTATTGCTCGACAAAAAGTGTGTTGTAACGCAAGTGCTATTGGACATGTACCAATTAAAATATTACTGAAAATCAATTAGTAATGCCTTACACTACGGCGTTACAGCAAAAAGTAATCCATTACTGCAATGAATTACTTTTGTAACCTGTTACTCCCAACAGTGATTATAATGTTGTATTCTCTTCTTTTTCCCCAGGACATTTTCTGCTCCTCAGTTCTTCACCTGCAGCTGAGGCTTCTGGGAGATGTGAGTACTACTTGACCAGCTCGGTTCTACCAGGAAGCAACGAGCACTGCACCTTTAACGTGGCTCTGTACCAAGCTGGTCCAGTTACAGGGAATTTCACACTTCAGATCAAACCAGTTCTCTCAGGGTCCGCTGTTAACTCTGTGGTCCTCAACCCCGGGAGACGAAACAGCCACAGGTCAGAAAATACAATCTGGACAGGTTCTCAATGCCTCTGTTTGGTGTATACTCGGTGGGTCTATTTATGGAGCACAATAGATCCATTTCATTAGTGTCAAAAAGCGAAACCCTGGATCTTAACCGATTGAAGTGCCTGTCAAACTGACATACTGGCTCTAGAATAAATAGACTTCAGGTTCAGTTCGGTGAAACGTAATGCAGGCTTTTGAACACAGCAAGGACAAAGAAAATAATGCGTTTTACTTCTGTGGCACTAATGTTATATCAGGAAATGTTTCTTACCTGCCATGTGGAACAGAACTGCAAAACCATGACCGATCAGGACAGCGGTCTCTTGAGTACTGTTTGGGAAACAGGGACAGGTATTTTCTATTGATCTAATTGATCTAATGCTGAAGTACAGCCATCTTGAGGCCAGCTAAAAGCATTCTTGTCTAGATGCAGACTTTGAAAATGAATTTATTTATAATTGGTTAGGACAGATGAGGCATTAGGACAGATAGGGCATATGCCCAGATGGATGGGCATATGCATTAAGTTTGTACGTTGGCTTTGTTAGTGTCAGTGCAGTAATGGACTGTGCAATCCCATTATGAAACACACAGAGACAGCAGTTTCATTTATTCAGCCTGCTGTTCATAACACACCAACCTGAAGAAATAACTTCTGGATACACTTTCCACTGAAATCATTCTCCATTTGAGAGTCACATCTTTGCACCGACAGTCATGACCTTTCATCTGCACCTCCACTTCTGATCAAGTAATGCTTGTCATATAATGGATTTTCTCTGACAAATGGCCTACATTCTATGCATTACGTTCATTTTTTCCTTATCTCACTCATGTGACTAGATGTATAGTACGCATGAAGTTTTGAGATATTGGACAGCTTTCCAGGAAACAGACTAAACTGATTTGTAAAGCTTGATGTAAAGGTGTGCAAAAGTGTTGTGACAAAGATTTAACTCTTTATAGGTCACTTATAGAAATACTCTGAAACTCAGCTTTTCAACCTTATAGGCAGGTCCAGGCTAGGAAAAAACTGCCAGCTTTTCCAATCAAGGTTTTCTAATTGGATTCTGGTACTTTGACACATGCTCTTCAAAATAAGCTCTGGGGCCATCTTGAATTTTGCCTCAAATTCAATATGGCTGCCAAAATTCCAATATGGCTCCCAAAATACCTAAAATGATATCTGGAAGAAGCCTGTTAGGTGAAATGCAGAATTGTTTTCACTAATTTGTAATGATAATAGCCAGTAAACATGACCCAGTTTGTTGGATGCCTCAGTGTAGAACATGAGAAACAACAACAAACAGATCACGGACATTGCCACTGGCAGCCATCTTGAATTTATGTCACGAGTTACTGACCTTATTTTGAATCAGATGACATATTTGGATTTCTCACCCCTGAAAACCTAAGGATTGACACCAAATTTATAGCCATATCTCCACATGACCAGGAGATATAGCTATTTTCCTAAAAGCACGGTGGGCCCGGTGGCCACATTGGATTAAACCACCAATGGTGGACTGTTGAGGTATCCAACAAATTGGGTCATGTTTACCGGCTATGATCATTACAAATTAGTGGAAAACAATTTAGCATTTCACCTAAAAGGCTTCTTCTAGATAACATTTTAGGTATTTTGGCAGCATATTAAATTTTGAGGCAAAATTCAAGATGGCCCCAGAGCTTATTTTGAAGAGCATGTCTCAAAGTACCAGAATCCAATGAGAAAACCTTGACTGGAAAAATTGGCAGTTTTTTTCTAGCCTGGACCTGCCTATTAGTGCGTTATTAGAGGACCTAACAAGACTATTACTTCTGTGAAAATTTTCAAACTTTTTTATTGTCATGTAGAAAACCAAGGTCAATGAAGTTACCATATTTAGTTCCTTACCCGTAAGTGGCAAAAAAAAAAAAAAAAAAACAACCCAAGGAGTATATATAAAAAATACAAGAGAAACATATATAAAGTGAAAGGAACACGTATTTTAGAACATTAGAACATCACTTTTAGAACATTACGACATAAGTGCTGTTACAGACACCTGTCAACATACACATTATTACATTTTATATATGCATATTTTACATATTATATTTTCTTACACCCCTGATTACAAGACTTTATTACTTTTGCAAAATTTTTCAACATTTTTTATTATGTAGAAAATCAAGGTCAATGAAGTTACCATATTTGTTTCCTTACCTGTAAGTGGCCAGAAAAAACAAATCCAAGAAGTAAATACAAAAAATATAAGAAAAACACATGTAAGGTAAAAGGAACATCCCTTTTTTAGAACATTAGAACAACCTAAGTGCTGATCCAGACCCCTGTCCACATCCACATTATCCCTTTGAACATCATTCCTTACATTAGTACCATTACTTCATGGTACCTAACAAAGCAGGTACACTCACTGTTCATGCAGAGGTGGACCTTACAGACCCTGTAGACCACATTAGACCTGAGATTGCTGTCACTGTTTTGTAATGTATGTGGAAATTACCAAAAATAGTCACTTGCCCCATAACGGTTTAAAGATGCAGTGCACATCCAGCATTAAAGTGCATCACCTTCACCTACTCTGTTTGAGTGGATCAAAGTTAATACCCCCTTAGTCAAAGTCCAGAAATTATTAAAACAAACCCTGGTGGTAATGACGTATTTCTTGAGGCTAATTAGACGTAGCAAGAGGGGGTATTCAGTATTAGGTTGGTTGCCCCGAGTGGACATTAGAGTTACTGCATATTTTGACACTTCTCTGGAGGTTTGCTGCTTGTTCTGATCCTGTTAAAGGTGTAGGAAGTACTTGATGGAGCTAAAAATGCATAACATTAAAGTATGTTACACAAGAAATTGAACATAGTTTTTCAAAGTAGATTGAGTGAGTGCAGATGCTCAGTGGAGATAAAGTAGTAGTAATTTACATTCAAGGATCCGCAAATAGCTGCAAAAACAGGAACGTCATTATATACATTACTGCTAAACCAATATAGAGACAGATGGCAGTTATGTAAGAAAAATAGAAACATTTCAATAAAGGGTGAACATGTGAAAACACTTATGTGCCATATTAGAGGAAGTACACTTAATATAGATTTGTGATGCATGCATGTTTATATTGAATTAAATCACCACAGAAATCACAGATGTGCAATTATGTTTGGTATAGAAACGATTTTATGCAAAACAGATTTCATTGGTTTTTACAGGGTTTAACTAGAGGCTGTAAATGGAACAAAAGCATTTTTATGATTTGATTTCAGTGCCTTCAGTTGTCGTGGTCAAACAACATGCACAGAAATAAAAGTAATATATATGTGCACAACTGGAGCCCCTCTGTTTTTGTTCATTTAGGCCAAAGTGGGAGCTGGTGGAGGCTGTGATTGGCAAAATGGAAGAGCCCTTTCAGGTGACTTTGCTCTACACTTCCTGTGTGGGTGAAGGAGGAAACACTGTGGCCTTGGATTCGCTGGAGTTCAGAAACTGTGAAGGTGAGGTCACAGCATATAAAGAACACTTCTCAGCGAAAAAGAAATTTAAAAAAAAGAAAACAAAACGCATTTTTGCAACCACACTGATTATACAGCCAGCATTCAGAGACACCATACAACACTGTTCCACTGTTTAGAATGTGAGGATGTTATGGGAGATTCCAGGAATATGTTTTTAAAGCACAAAAGGTAAAGACATTAAACAGATTTATATAAGGTTTGATTTTAATATACATGATGGGGAGACGAAGAATGAGTCACTGAGTACATAATAATAATAATAATAATAATAATAATAATAATAATAATAATAATAATAATAATCAAGGTTCAAGGTTACTTTATTTGTACCCGTAGGTAGATTTGTTCTGCAGTCTGCGTGATTGCTTTGATATTACAACAAGACATACATTGAACATGTAGGACAGGTACTAAATCGAGCTTACAGACAGAACAAAAAGACAGGACAAAAAGTGCTCAGTGTTCCACCATTCATCAGTATAGCAGCATGGATAAGTAAAAGAATAAAATAAATAAGATCAAATAAATACAAACAAGATGCAATAGATCCCCAAAAAAACCCAGACAAGATAAAAACCCAGACAACATAAAAACCAGGATAAGAACATAAAATTTAAAAATGTGAAGTCACAATAATAATAAATAGAGCAAAGAAATGGAATAAATAACTAAAATAAGTTAGTAAAGTGCTATGTCACTATCTCTTATTGAGCTCAGTGACGGCAACAGGAACAAAGCTATTTTTATAACGCTGTGTCCTGCACATTGGGACTAAATAATAATAATAATAATAATAATAATAATAATAATAATAATAATAATAATAATAATAATAATAATAACAACTGGAAAAGCACTCAGAGAGCACAGACCTCCGCCAAAGTAGATCAGTGCCCAACCCCCCCACCCGATCACCACCAAAATTTGATCATTTGTTCCTTGTGCCAGTATCAACATTTCCTGAAATTTTCATCCAAATCCATCCATAACTTTTTGAGTTATCTTGCACACAGACAGACAGACAGACAGACAGACAGACCGATGCTGGCAAAAACATAACCTCCTTGGTGGAGGTAATAATGGATTGAATTTCTATAGTGCACTCAAAGCGCTTCACATTTTTGATCCATTATTCCTTCACTTTGACATTCACACACTTTAATCCCCAATGTATTCCCAATATTTTTGTAATTTGAAACAGCATCACAGACCTTGTTTGGCTGCTTGTTTCCTTCCTATTTAGGCCATAAAGAAGAGGTGCAGGCCTTAGATTTTAAAAGATGACCAGGCAACAGGAAATATTTGAGTTCTTTGTAGTTTGTTTTTATGTTAAGTTGTAGTTTCTTGCTTGCATGTCAAGTTGCAGTGGCTTGACTAAGTGGCCTTGAATGAGGGTACGCAGTCAAACTGAGGACAAATTCTCACTCAGTTAATAAATATTACATTCTGGAATATCCAGCCAAAATAAACAACCTCAAACAGTAAAGTTGATCTATAATGAATTTATTCTTTTGCATGAAATGAAAGAACTAAACCTATAAAGATGATTTATAACAGTTTGCAGATTTTGTTTGAAGCCAAACATGGAAAGTGTTTCTTTCAATAAAAAATATACAATATACTGTCAGATAAATACCTTGCAAATTATTTGGTTCTAACCAAGATGAAAATAAAAAAAACTTAGATTTAGAAGTGTTAGATAATTTATCTTGTTTTAAGAGGTCATTTCTTATTTTAAGTTTTCATACATACATACATACATACATACATACATACATACATACATCTGTAGACATCCTTATTTCTAGATTTAACAATCTTAATTTAAGAAATATTGCCAAGTGAAATAATCTTGGGGCATGGACAGATATTTAATTTCTTTTTAGTACCTTTTTTCTCAGACTTAGTGTTTTGATCTTGTTTTTAGACACCCCTTTTTGCTGTGTATCTGTGCAGTGTATATTTGGCCCATTTGTTATGTAAACATATTATTCTGTGTTAGAATAACAACTGATTACTTGATTTGTTGTGATAAAACAAAAATACAAGTTAAAAATGTCTCAACACGAAAAAAATGTCAACTTGAAAATCCTTTTCTAAGTCAGTAAATGCTGTCGACTTAACTTCAGTGACAGTTCAGGAGAGTAAAAGTGGACTAAAACCCTGCGTCATCACATTTTGGTGACGTATCGTCCAAATGCATCATGGACAACTGGAAGGTGCCTTTTCTGGTTGTGAACTTATTGTTGTTCTTTCGTGCCTCATTTCGAATCTGGGAATACATTTTATAACACACATTAGGCACTTATTTTGTTTAAAAAATTGCTTCAACTGTATGAAATTTTATTGTTTGAAATTTATGGAAGCAAAAAAGATTTGTATAACATCAGATTTTGCCACAAAGAAAATGAATGATAAAATCCACAGTTGCGCACTGATGACTTTATGTACCGTATATTTTAAAGACCTCTGCTCACTGTAGGGTTCTGTAGATGATTTTTATGATTACAGCACTGTAAAACCACATAACTGCTATGTGATTGCTGCAGCAGACCACCAGGGCATGGAGCTGAACAGAGCATGTGGCGAATCGTTCCACTGTGAGGATTCAGGCGACTGCATCGACCAGAGCCAAGTGTGCGACTTCCACACAGACTGTTCTTATGGAGAGGATGAGGGCTTCATATGTGGTAAGGTTTTTACCCTTTTACAGCAAAACCACTAAATGCAAAATAGGCTTTACACTTAACGGAATGTATGAAACAATGCGCTGTGAATAAAAACGTATACTTTTGCAACTGGCTTTGACTAATTATATTTCATTTCATGATTGATCTCCAGCATCAGACTGGTTCTGAGAGCGTGAGTGTGAAAACAATCTAAAATTCAATTAGAGGTGCATGTGTGAGTGCTTTCATTTAAAACTGGATGGAGAGTTAAGTGAAGCTGGCAATCTGTACAGCAGTCCTAAAGCAGAGAGAGTGTGTCTACTGGCAGGCAGTAATCCATATGCATTAGCTGTATTGAAGTTCAAATCCAGGATAAATTGTTAATCCTTTGACCTGAGGTAACAGATTATTTCATCAGCCATAGGCCTCCTTTGGCAACATAATATATTTGTGCAGAGTGTGACTGTTATTTGGACATTTAAAGTGTGAAACCTCCATTCAGAATCTCTTTGGGTTATTTAAATGTTCTGATCAACTATTTTACTAATCTTTTTTACTTTAATTAATTTTCATAATGAATTAAAAGCAGTGTTGTGGAAGTTACTTCCAAACTGTAATCCATTACAGATTACTTGTCACTGTTATTTAAAAGTAATTCCTTACCTTACAATATTACTGTCTCAGAATTGTAATGCATTACATGACTCCTGTATTACTTTTGAGTTACATACAGACCCTTGGCATAAATGGCGCATGCGCAGTAGAGCCCAACCCAACACCCCCCAGATAATAACACAATAAATCTGTGCCCCTGTGCCTCTGTGTACATGTGGACAGATTGCTCAGTAAGTAATGCTGTGGTCTATGATGTTTGAATCTCAGCAGGAGCGCTTGCATTTTTTTCAACATTTTACATGTTCAAACAAGGGATGCGGTGCCGAGGATGCCAGTAGATAAATGCACAATTGATAAAGAATTCTAACTAGTCTAGGGATGTAACAATTACCGGTATAACGATAAACCGCGGTAAAATTGCAGATGGTTAGTATTATCATTTAAATTCTAGTTATCATGAGAACCGTGTTTGACTACCGCACTTTTAGGGGAAAAAACACATACGTAAAGATCTGCTTTTATGTCAAACATTTGAGTATAGTTTTAATTTATTACAATTTTAATTTTTTTACCTAATATTTGGAACCAATATTCACTTTTAAAGTCTTTGAAAAGGTTTGTTAAGCATCTTTGTGTTATTTATGCAATAAAGTATATACATTTTTCAAATCCGATTTTATATGTTTTTTTGTGTTTTTTGTCCTTTTATGTTTTTATAGTAGGTTTAAAGTGAAAAAAATAATAGGCAGATGATATAAATGAAGTTATGCTGAAAAAAATAGAACCCAAACATGGGTATAGTAAACATTTGTTTATATGGTATATAAAGGCAAAATCAAAAGGACTGAAAAACAGACAAAATAGGCTCAGATCACTAAGGGTTAATATTTCAATGTTTCTGCAACAGAAGGTACATTGTGTCAATTATTTTATTTGTTGTTTTTTAAATACAACTTGGTTAAATTATTTCAGTGTGTGTATAAGTACTTTTAGAACATTTTGAGCACAATTTCAACAATACCATGATAATAATGATAACCATGATAATTTTGGTCACAATAACTGTGATATGAAATTTTCATATCGTTACATCCGTAAACTAGTCATAGAAACGCTAGCTTACCTTGTCATTGCTGATCACAGGGATCATGCTAACTAGCGTCTGAAGATTTCTTTTTTGTCAGGCAGGTGGGAAATGAAGTAGATTTTTTTTTTTTTACCTCGGCATATTTGAGCTACAACCTATAGCCTACCCCAGAAGGGTCACTTGATGTTACTGTGACATGTTATTGTCAGCTGTTTTATTCAGGTTTGCCAGGCAACAGGACTATTATGCCCTCTGCTGCCTTTCAGTAAAATATTACTGAAAATTGATTGGTAATGCCTTACACTACTGCGAATACAGCAAAAAGTGACATGTTACTGTAATGCATTACTTTTGTAACACGGTACTCCCAACACTGATTAAAAATCTTAATTCAGTTTAAAGATTCACAATGAGACAAAACTGTTTACAACGTCACAAGTCAAGGTTAAAGCGGTGTGAACTGGACTGCCTCAGCTCATCTCAAACTGATGATGTCTCCGGTGATTCAATTTGTCAAATGACCACAGGCTGGTTTAGGAGCGAGGGATGGTCATGACGCTGAATAATCAAGACAATTTAAGTCAACTGGTTGTGACATTGTCAGGGACCGAACAGTGAGACACAGGACACTGATTAAAGTTGAAACATTAATGAATTTATCTCCCCAAAAATATATTTAATTCATACAAAGATTGAAATTATAGAGTTAACGGGCCCTTAAAAGAGTTCTACAAATTATAATCAAAGGTATAACTTAACCTAGAAAAGACCTAGAACTAATATTGTGGTGCTGCCCCTTTTATTATAATATTATCCTTTGCCTTTTGTATTTTTAAGGGAACATCAGGAATTTTCTTATATTCAATTTACTGACCATGTATGGAGAGAAATTTGTTTCTTTATTTATCAATCAAAAAGAATGGATTTGCAATTAGAAAGAATAGCACCTGGACCACAGCTCGATGCCAGGTACCATAGCGCAGAAAACCGGCTCGGACCCGGTCCTGGCGCACCTCAGACCCGGTCCCAGCTCACCTCGGACACGGTCCAAGTGCGCCATGGACCCGGTCCCAGCGCACCTCGGACCCGGTCCCAGCACACTTTGGACCCGGTCAGGACGCGACGTAGGGGAAACTAGAAAATGTCGAGCTGGAAAATGATAATCGTTCAGAAGAATTGCTAACCTGATTGCCTCTCAGTTGTGTTTGTGAGTATCCTATGGGCTCCTATGTCACTTTGTCATTATTTCTCTTTCTGCACCATGGCACCTGGCACCTAGCTGTGGTCCAGGTGTCCTGTCGAACCACCCTACACCCGCTGTCTCTCAACCCCTCCCTGTAACTCACTCACTCATTCTGTACTCTGCTCAGGCTGTGAATGTGCAGGCTGTAGCCGACGATATTTAGTGTAATTCATTACTTATGGGACACATTTAAATTTCAAAGAGCAGCAGACTATCAACTGACCTCCCAGCAACATAAGACAATGGAGAAGTGGGTTTAAGGTGGAAGCTGGAGCCGGCGCTGCAGCCAGGTCAGACCCACCAATAGAAACTCTTCTCTCATCCATCGGCGTAGGCCACGCCCATTAAGTGCAGTTAAATTCGCAAGCAAAACTTCTGCAAACAAAGAGGAGTGATTTTCAACCAAAATTTTTGAAGTCTCAAGCAAATGTTTTTAACTCACAAGCAAAGAGGACTGATTTACAAGCAAAATTATCTTTTTTTTTTGATTGCCACTTACTGTCTTTTGCTCTCAAATCTCTTTTTTGGGTGCAAATCTATTCTTTTTAATTGCAAATCCATTCTTTTTGATTGATGAATAAAGAAACAAATTTCTCTCCATAACCATGTCGATGTTCATAAAATCTCAGATTAAATTCAGGGGTTATTGAGACTTTTTCTGCAAAATACATCATTAACACTGTGTAAAAATACGTTTCTACAACCTCTGTCACTTGTCAATATGCATGGGAGTAACTGGTGAATCAGTGTTGCATTTTACTTGAATTATTTCCATGTATTGTTAAGATTAGTGGTTCAGAAGTTATTCAGCATTTCAAATCAGTAGACGCTTTAGTTCGTTGTTAGTTGTTTAGGTCTGTGGGGGTTAACAAAGCAGCTATTGACTCAAACAACAGATGGGACCGAATGAGACAAAAGGGGAACATACTCTAACTGATCAAACCAATAAAGTTCAATGGGGAGGATGCAATACTCGACAAATAAATATGAAGTATTCCCAAATCCTCCCATGTATCCAGAGCTGGTGGATCAGTCAGTCTCCATCCTCTGTGTCATAATTTCACCAAATGAAGGAAAGGACAGCCAGGAAACTCAAGACGATGAAAATGTGATTAATACGACTCAGTTTAGCAAATGTGACAAAACAATGTACGCTGAATATGCACACATCTTGAAACAGTGTTTTTCAAAACTGTGAATAAATGCAACCCTAAAGCAAGTGAACTGATGTAGTGTTTTATATCAGTTTCAAATGACTACAATGAAATATAACTAGACTGTGTTAATGTGGATGACCTATAAACTTTTACTTCCACATGACATCAACCCAAACTAAAATAATATTAATATAATAAAAAAAAAAATGTGACCAAACAAAGAGTAAGCGAGCCACAAGTAACCGATTTATTTTTTCAATCACTTTAACCCATAATGACACAGTGCTACTTTTGTGGCATTTCTGAAATATTTAACTTTTCTTAAGTGATTTATCACCATTTATTATAATACTATCCTCTGTATTTTGCATTTTGTTTTGTTTTTTTCAGTGAAAATCCAATATTTTCCTATATTTAATGTATTGATCATGTACATGTTCATAAAAGCTCAGATTAAATTCAACAGAGAAACAAAGAAAACTGAAGAAAAAGTGACCTTTTTCACAAAATCTATCATTAATTGCATCTCCATCCACTGTCATTGATCCAACTCCATGGGTTTTACTGGTGAATCAGTGTTATTGAAAATGACGGTGTTTCCACGTTCACATCCAAATGGGTCATATCTGATGACCATGAAAGACGACAAACTGTATTTTAGTTTAGTTTATTAGTTTACTGTATTGTGGACAATCCCAATTAATGAACTGTATCAAAAACAGTAAAAAGGGGCAGCTTTAGCCAATATGACCCCGGCCTGATGACAATAGGCACCCTAAAAAAAACAATATATTACAGCACATTAATTAAAAAGAGAGAGTTAAGACAGATAAAAGACAAGATAAAAAAGATAAAAGAGAACAGTGAAGCATCAGTCCAATCATACAGAGACAGCACATATTATCCAAACGTACAAGAGCAGCACATACAATATAATCACACATAATACATCAGCACAGAATCACAGACAGGGATGCAAACAGACATCACATATGGACAGACAGCATCCATGATCATGACACAGATAACACCAATTATCTACATCAGCTAAAATTTATTTAGGGGGTCAAATGAGTGGCTGTTTTTGTCAAAAAAAAAAAAAAGTTGTAAGAAATGCATAGAGCTATGTTGAAATAATGTTAATCCATTTGTGCACAGACTACTGATATTATTTGACATTGGAAGCTATATTTTCAGAAATATTGGATTTGGAATAGCACGTGTATGTGAAAACTTTTGCTGGTGGACGGACATGACATTACCCATGATGATCTGGTCAGTACCAGTACTTTATTAGTAATAAACTTATATACTTACTATAGCTAATTCTCCTCTTATTCATAAATGTTAGTATTGTGGATCTAAAACAATAACAGCTGACACCAAAACACAAAATGTGGCAGTGGACGGATGTGACATGGCTGTTACGGATCCCATCATACTGATGCTCAGCAGCCATGTCACCGTTTACACTAATGATCCCTGTGCAAAAACTAGGATCAGAATTATTTAATGTATAGTTTATCATCATACTAAAGAGTAAATAACAATATAGAATTGTTATTTCTTTATAAAAATGCTTATTATTAGAAAGCTGTTGATTTAAAAAGTGACTTGTGACATTCTTAATGTATGTATTGGCGTAACATAAACAGGATGGATCAGCACCATACTCCATACTGCAACCTGTAAAAATAAAACGTGATATGTAGTATAGAATCTTGTAAGAAAAACTGGGGAATCTAAAAGAACAGAATATTTGTTTTTCAGGTAAATTCAATTAAATTATAACTTGTGACATGAAAGTATAGCATTAATTGTGATGAACTTGGACATTTTTGACCTGAAAACATAATTCATATGACCATCAACATGTTGCAACAGAACTGAAATCCTGTAAATTTGCATAACTTGCATTTACCAACACAAAGTTCCTTTGGGGATTCACTTATATTGATTTCTTATACACAAAGACATAAATAAGACCTCCAAGCAAATTTTAGCCGACATGTATTGATAGGATTAGTGGATCAAAAGGTATTAAACAGTTTACATCAGTAGATGGTTTTGGTCGGTGGAGGAGGTTTAGATCTTTGATTAGTTTAGTAGCACTTGGATTCAAACAGAACCTAAAAATGTGGAATCTGTCATAAGTGCAGACTGTGTAATCGTCCATAGTAAGAGGCAAACTTCGAAAATACTAAAAACTGTATGTTAAGAGTTAAAACCCAACCTCTGGAAGATCATTAGATTGAAAAGAACAAAGCAAAACAAACAGCATAATGTGGCCAGTTTGCCGGTCAACAAGAAAAAAAAATAACAAGATCAAAAGAAGCTTATTTTAGATGGTTAAGGCACAAAGAAATGAGAGTGGGTTAATGGATCAACAGGTATTAAACATTTTACATCAGTAGATGGTTTTGGTTGCCAGTAGATGTTTGGGTCTTTATGGGTTAAACACATTTTCAGGTGTCATAAACATTAGTACTGCATCTCTATGAAGAAAAACATTAATCTCCTCCTTCTTCGCTCTAAAAAAAAAAAAAGAGTCAACTGTCAAATAAGTCAACTGTGCTCACTTTTGTGACTTATAAACATCCCTTTTTAGAACATTATTCTATGCATTGTGTGTTTTCCTCAGTATTCTCACGGGTAAATCTTGTCTGACAGTCTGTGTTTTCTGTCTTTTTCAGAAGTGACATCAACTCCTTTAAACAACAGCACCGCTCTGGGATTAGCTTTGCAGTTTCAGTAAATACCAGAGGTGCAGCTGTTGCAAATAAATCACTGTGATTGTCTCCATTCATATTTAAGGATGTTACAAATTATAATCAGCTACAAAAGCAATAAGTTGTTGCTTTTGAAACACAACCTTATCTGGTGGAAATTGTAGCCAGTTTTTTGTTCTGATCCCCTGCTTTTGAAGCTAAAAATCATTCATGTAAGACAACTGATACAATGCACTGAAAGAGTCGATCAATACCTTTCATTTCTTCTCTTCTCATGTCACAGTCTCACATGTAACAGGCTTCTTCTCTTCCTTTGAAAACATCAATCTAAACAAATCCACACTGTGATTCAGAAACCTTCACTTTAGCCACTAATGAAATCGATGTGGTCAGAGCTATTCAGACTCTATGACTTGTGGATCCCTCAGGGGTGGAAAGCCAAGTGGGAGGCCTGTAATTTCTTCAATGACATGTCAAGTAACGTTTCCAGTTTGAGTGGTCATGAAATGCACAGCTCTGTTTGTGACATTAAAGAGACAGAGTTTTAGTAATATACCAATGTCATTTTATCTGAAATGGAGTGGAACACATGCTTAATCCATGCTTTTCCAAAATCTGTTTTAGTTTAGTTTATTAGTTTATTGTATCGTGGACAATCCCAATTAATGAACTGTATCAAAATCTAAAGCAAGTAAACTGATGTAGTGTTTTATAGAAGTTTCAAGTGACTAAAATTAAATATAACTAGACTGTGTTAACGTGGATGGCTTATAAACCTTTACTTACACATGACATTAGCCCAAACTAAAATAATATTAATACCATAAAAAAATGACCAAACAAGGAGTAAGTGAGCCACAAGTAACTCATTTATTTTTTCAGTCACTTTAACCCATAAGGATGCAGTACTATTTTTGTGGCATTTCTAAAATATTTAACTTTTCTTAAGTGATTTATCACCATTTATTGTAATACTACCCTCTGTATTTTGCATTTTGTTTTGTTTTTTCAGTGAAAATCCGATATTTTCCTATAGTTAATGTACTGATCATGTAGATGTTCATCAAAGCTCGGATTAAATTCAACAGAGAAACAAAGAAAACTGAAGAAAAAGTGACCTTTTTCAGAAAATCTATCATTCACTGGACTTAAACCAAGTGTCTCCATCCACTGTCATTGATCCAACTCCATGGGTTTTACTGGTGAATCAGTGTTGTTGAAGATGACAGTGTTTCCACGTTCACATCCAAATGGATCATATCTGATGACCATGAAAAGACGACAAACTGTATTTTAGTTTAGTTTAGTTTATTAGTTTACTGTATCGTGGACAATCCCAATTAATGAACTGTATCAAAAACAGTAAAAAGGGGCAGCTTTAGCCAACATGGCCCCGGCATGATGACACTAGGCACCCAATAAAAACAATATATTACAGCACATTAATTAAAAGAGAGAGTTAAGACAGATAAGAGACAAGATAAATCAATAAAGATAAAAAAGATTAAAGAGAACAGTGAAGCATCAGTACAATCGTACAAAGACAGCACATATAATCCAAACATACAAAAGCAGCACATACTATATAATTACATACAATATATCCGCACAGAATCACAGACGGATGTAAACAGACATCACATATGGACAGACAGCATCCATGATTATGACACAGATAACACAGAGCCATAGGTTAATGTGTACAGGTGTTGTTGTCTCCAAACCCTTTCATGCATACTGGTCACTACAGTGGACGACTATTCTACAGCTGTTCTCTTGTATAATCATGGGTTTTGTTGTTTTAGTTCCATATCAGCCAACACAGAGGACACTTATGCACCATCCCATACACTGACATTCATACCATTACTGTAATTTTGCTGTTCTTAATAAACCTGATCTGCAGTAATATGTTTTAGTGTAAATATTTGCTAACTTTTATTAGACTGTAATTAACAGTTTTCTTAACCAAACAGTTATTTTTTTGTGCGTATTATCTCCATAACTAGTATTAGAGTATGTTAAAATGTAAGAAAACATCAGATTAGCTGCATTAAAAATGTTTTTAATTCATAGTTTTTGTACTATATATCACTTTCTGATGATGGTTTCTTACCTTCAAAAATTAAAGGCATGGTGTCCAGCTGAGTGGACATTTTTGTTGATTGAAAAACATTTCAATTGCATTGTTTTTTCATGCCTAAAGAGGAATAAAAACACTCAGGAAAAAAATCTCGACTAACGTTCTCATAATTCATGCATGAAAGGGTTAATTTGGCTGTAAAAGTGGAATATATATGTATATTTTTAATGTGGATGGGAAGTGAGTTCCAGTTTTGTTTTGCTTTAACAGAGAATGATAATGATTTAATAAAGAAATAAGGTGTATTGAAATTTATAGCAACAGTCCAATTTTCTCAGAAAGAACTAAAGTTAAACTTCTGAACAACTTTTTAATATTCCAAAAACAGAAAGTCAGATAATTTAAGAACTGTTTCAAAAAATATATAAGTAATAAGTATTAAGTATTTGTTTCCCAGTCTGTATGTTTTAAGACATGGCCCTTTTCCCCTTTTCCCTATTTCTCCAGTCTACACATATGGTCTGCATACAGTGGAAAAAGTAGTTCTCACTTTTTTTTATTGGGCAAGTGACTATTTTTTGGTAATTTCTACATACATTACAAAACAGTGACAGCAACAGTTCCTGTGAGGACAGTGAGTCAACAATCTCAGGTCCAATGTGGTTTACAGGGTCTGTAAGGTCCACCTCTGCATGAACAGTGAGTGTACCTGCTTAGTTAGGTAGCATGAAGTAATGGTACTAATGTAAGAAATGATGTTCAAAGGGATAATGTGGATGTGGACAGGTGTCTGGATCAGCACTTAGGTTGTTCTAATGTTCTAAAAAAAAAAAAAAAAAAAAAAAAAGTGATGTTCCTTTTACCTTACATGTGTTTTTCTTGTATTTTTTATATTTACTTCTTGTATTTTTTAATTTTTTTTTTTTGGGGGGGGGGGGCTTACAGGTAAAGAACCAAATATGGTAACTTCCTTGACCTTGATTTTCTTCATAATAAAGTCTTGTAATCAGGGGTGTAAGAAAATATCGGTTCTGCAATATATCGTGATATTTCACTTCATGATACTGTATCAATATTAAAAAGAACTGTATCGATATTTTTAAGTATTTACTCAAATGCAGACATGGGGGAGATTCATTTTTGTTTTTTGTTAATCATGCTTTTTTATTTATATACTCACATTGGTATTTTGCTCTGTTATTTGTATACTACAACGGTAGTATTGTGATGTTGCAGGCCATACATGTAGTTTTTTGAAACTGATAACGGTTATTTCAAGCATCCTAAAAGCACTATTTGCTGTCTGAAAGAGGCTATTTTTTTTTTTTATTGGAAATGCACAAAAATAATGATCTGATGTTGGATGATTTAGGGACTGAACACTGTGCATTCTTTTCGCAATAGAATATGAACACTCAAGCAGGATCTTAAACTGTAATGTCTGCAAAACATGATTTATTTATTTGTGTGATTTTTGTTCTGGTAAAGCCACATGTTAAAACTTTATTTATCCAAATGCTGCACTATAAGTTTTTCCAGGAAATAATCTTTAAAAAAAAATAAACAAAACCAACAATATCACCTTATTAATAGTATTGTGATATACTGTGATATATCGTATTGTGATCCTAGTATTGTGATTTGTATCATATCGCCAAATTCTTGCCAATACACACCCCTGCTTGTAATGCCCTCCAATAACACTCTATGGTTGAAAATTTGAATTTGAGAGTATTTCAATGAGTGCCATATAAAGGGTTAAAGCTGGAAGGGGTTGAGGTATTTCAACCTGCAGATGCAATGAGCATGAAGTGTGAGAGAATGAAGTATGGACCAGGAAGAGCTTGATGAGAATGTAGCACGCAGACTAACGCTTCAATGTGATTAACCTCTGAATCACACCACACTGTGTATATAATCAATAATTCTGTATCTTTATCTTGGACTGGGAAATGAGGCTGTACTTTTTATCGTCTGGGATATCTGTTTCTCTGCAACCTGTTAATAATCTCCATCTTCCCTCAGGTGCTCTTCCATTTGGCTCTTACTGCTCCTTTGAAAGGGACGCATGTGGCTGGTCAGTGTCCAACCGGCGTTCAGCTTGGAGGAGGGTCACCGGAGACGAGCTTCTGGACAAAGATGACATACAAGGTGTCACTCTAAGGGGCACGCCAGGTTAGCAGAGTGCATGTGTGTGCAACATGTATTAAAGGAGGGATATTTACACAGCAAATTCTGGTCTTTGGAATAAACTCCATGGGAGTTAAAAGTGTACATGTGAGACCATGGAATACACTCTAGAGCAGGGTTAAAGTAACACCATCAAGTACACAAGCTGGAGTTAAACTTACAGAATGAACTCCAGAAATTTAACTCTTTCACTCTTTTTTACCTAACTCCAGATTATTTTACTCCACAAATTTGCTGTGTAGCTTTTTTAAAATAGAATTATGCATTTTAAAACATTTCCCTGTGGTCTACAACTCCACAGACAACAATATTTCTGAGTAATGACAGGAAACGTTGTTTTGAGCGCTGGCCTTTTAACTGCAAATGAGCCACTTCAGGCCCTGCCCCCTCCAGGTTGTTGGCTGTGCTGCTCTGTCCCATTCAACCAACAACTGAACATTTTAGGTTATCGGCTCGAACTTTGGACATATTTTCAGTATGGACTACAACTGCTGCTGTTGACAAACAATTATGTCGTACTTGAACAAATGTTTGTCGGAAGTCTTGACCTTATATGTGCAAATGTTGTGATGTAACTAATTAAGAAGGAAATAAAATGGGTTGCAGAAATCCACTCGATATTTGCCAGAATTAATATAAAGATAGCTTTGCAGCACCTGGAGGGTTCAAATTCAAACTTTTTTTAACTATTATGGTCCAAATACACAAATAAATAAACGAAAGACTAATAAAAGTGGGTTTAGCAAAATATGAGCCCTTTAAAAGCATTTATTAAAACTTATTTGACGGAACTGAACTGTGATTCTCATTTCTGCTTGTGTATATTTCTCATACCTTCTCATTAGTCAACACTTTAGGCACTGGAGTTATTTTTCTTTTTATATTTAATTTTGATATCAAGATCTCCAAAAGCTGTCTGTTTCATTCAGTTATGTCACAATATTGCGACTTTGGGACTTAAAGCATTAACATATCATCATATTTCCTTGATAAATGTCACATTTCTTGGTTTCTAAGGCTCTTTATTTGTTGTTCTTTACAGACTGAGCTAATGATAGGAATGTCTTTTTAGATCGTTTCCATGTGAGGTTTCATCACATGATTCTGAGGCGTTCTTATGGATTTTTCAATGCAGTTGCAGAACATATTAGTTCCAACAAAGCTCTGAATGGAATTATATTATTCATCTGTCCATCTTCTTACCCTTATCCAGGTCTAGGTCATGAGGGCATTACATTATAATTAAATTTTTAAATATTCTATTGTTATATTATATAATTATATATACTATAAAAGGATTATATAATTATATAATGGCCTTATGTTATTAACCATCTCACATTAAAGTATTTAAAACAGACCAGTCTTTGTCAGGTAAATAGCATTTTGGCAGATATTCAGCTGTCTACACCCATATCTGTCTGCTCATCTGTCCGTCATCATTTTGTTTCCAGAGCATGAGTGGAAAACCATTCAGTGTTTTTCCACCAGACTTTGCTACAATTTATCAGTAATGTGTTGAAGTGGCGCCTTTAGCTGTTTGGCCTGTTGTTCATCTATCTTGTAAACACAGAATAGAAATACAGTGTTAACTCATTCAAGGTGCAGTTTTTGTCAGTGAACTTGGACTGGTCTTACTGAACTCTTTCAGCTCCTCAAAAGAGAAATGCAACAATGCAAAATTACAGAAAAAACATTATACATGACCGTAATCACGACATTTTTACTGATTCTATGAATGTTACACAGCTGGTAACACACGTTAACAAATGGGGCTCCAATGTATAGAATCTATAGTCCAGTGTTTTTCAACCTTGGGGTCGGGACTCCATGTGGGGTCGCCTGGAGGTCAAATGGGGTCACCTGAAATTTCTAGTAATTGACAAAAAAAAAAAAAAAAAAAATTAAAAATACTTAATGAAAAATATATGGTGAGTTGACAGAGACAATCCCCATACATAAAAGACATGAAAAACGGTGAAGCTGAAACTGAAGCACCGTGGTACTGTTTATCTCTCAAATGTTCATTGTGGTCAGTTTCAGATGCTGCAGCTCTTTCATAATTCATAGTTTGAGTTCTTTTTTGTTCAGTATTAATTGTCAGCCTTGTAAATCCAAGCTGGACTGACTGTACATATCCTGACCAAGGAAAATAAAATTCTCACTTTGTGCAGTAATCTACACCTGGCTTTTCTACCTCCATCCATAATAATGTACCGTATATAGACTAAATGTCGTCTAAAATTAACGCTTATTTGTAACATAGTTTAGTAAACTATTATATGATCAAAAACCATTGAATTTTAGCAAAACAAATGTCTCCGTTTTGAAAGTCTGGGGTCTCCAGAAATTTGTGATCTTAAAATGGGGTCACAAGACAAAAAATGTTGGGAACCACTGCTATAGTCAGTTAGTCAAAATCTATATTTTATTCATAATAGAACATAGAAAACAGATCAGATGCTTAAAATGAGAACATGTATATTTTGCTGCTAGCATTGTGTTTCCAACTTTTTGGAACTGTAATCAAAGCTAAATCTGGTCCAACATAATGTTGTGCATGTGTCTTTTTTGTCTGGACAGTGCATATTCTCTTACTGAAATGCAATGAACTATTGAATAAACATCTTTTATCACTGTACTTTTAGACATTTGCACCCATTTGTGTCCCAACTGTAAGTTTTAGAAAAGCTAGACTAAGTCAGTGAAACTAAGCTAACATCAGTATCATGTACCACTTTCCTGTTTTACACCATATGGGATATTTCACCCTGTTGTTGTGATTCTTTTTGTATTCACTGCATTACATTTATCATGCTCCCCCAGGGCACTTCCTGTTTCTGCAGGTAAGACCAAGCAGTTCCCTTACAGAGGCGTCCGTCCACAGCGTTTCTTTCCCTCCTCCAGTCTCCACCACCGACTGCCAGGTCAGTCAATAACACTTTAATTTAATCATTTAGATCATATCATTATGTTTCATTATTTTATTACAGCTCAAATTGTATTAAATATCCCACGTGCCTTTTATAATACAAACCCTTTGCTGACTCTCCCTGTTTGTGCAGTTGCATTTCTCTCTGTACCTGTATGGAGACTTTAACGGCACATTGATGGTGGCTATAGAGGAGAATGGGACGGCCGCCACTCCACTGGTCTGGGAGAGAAATGGACAGTGGTCAGACAACTGGGACGATGTCGCCCTGCAACTTACAGGCATTTATCATGGGTACGAAGGAGGAAAATAAAGAAATAAATAGGTTTAACCCATAAAGACCCAAACAGCCACTGTCCACCAAAAACCATCCACTGATCTAAACTGTTTAATATCTGTTGAGCCATTAATCCTATCAATACATGTGAATAATTCAAAAAGACAAAAACACAATTTCACAGGGAGCTAATGGTATTAGACAAACCAGAGGTGCTCATGGAGAGGGCATAAGCAACAGAAAAAAGACAAAAATCCAGGCACTCACTTGGTTGGAAAACTTAGAAATTGTAAAAAGCCTTTATTTCATGAGGGCCTATGGATTAATTCTTTGGGGCTGGAGTTGAAAACAAACCAATGCATGTCGGCATGAGCCTTCTTCAGGGTGTTGACCCTGGCTCCAGTGCTAAAGACTATTTACAGTGTCTAAGTTTTCCAACCAAGTGAGGATTTTTGTCATTTTTCACGTGTAAATAATTGGTGTAAAATGCAACTATTCAGTCTCACAGTCACCTACGGTTGACTTAGATTCACCAATTAACCCATAAAGACCCAAATATACACCAGTGACCAAAAGCATCTACTGATCTCAACTGTTTAATACCTGTTGATCCCCTGATCCTATTAATACATGTAAATAATTGGTGTAAAATGCAGTTCATCTTTTCATGGTCATCAGATATGACCCTTTTGGATGTTCAGAGGTTCTGTAGTGAACATGGAAACACCGTCATCTTCTACAACATTGATTCACCAGCAGAACCCATGGAGTTTGACAAATAATAGTGGATGGACACTTTTGTTTTTATGTTCAATTATTGATATCTTAACTGAAAAAATCACTTTTTCTAGAGTTTTCTCTATTTCTGACGTAATACCCCTCAACTTTGTTCTGAACTTTTATGAACGTCCTCATGATCAGTGAATTAAATGTAGGAAGATACATGATTTACACTGAAAAAATGCTAAATAAGGAGCATAATATTACAATCAATGGCAATAAACCACTTAAGAAAGGTTAAATATAGAGAAAAAAAATCATTTGGGAACTGCCATAAAAGTAGCACTGGGTCTTTGTGGGTTGAGACTGATGCGATACACACTAAAGAGTAAAGCAGTAATTCTAACAATAAAACCTGTTCCCTCTTTCAGGTTTCGAGTTAAGGTGACAGCTGTGTGGGGACCAGGCTCCAGTGCTGATATCGCTCTAGATCACATTGCCATTGGTGCAGCCTGCTTTGACACAGGTAAGGAGAACATAAACCCATCACTGAGGTTCAACATAAATTGTATTTGCAAGGTTAAGGTTATCTGACTTTATTATCCCAATAGCATTAGCATTAAAATTAGCATTAGAAAAACATTAAATACACATTACACTGCATGAAAAACTAGATTATCGACCCCGTAAACGCCCGCCAACTTCAAAGATTCCCGGTAATTATCGTGAGTTTACAGAAAAGTTCAGCTGTGCCGGAAACTGCCGCAAACGGAGCCAACGGGGGAGGAGGAGCGGGGCGGGTGTGGGGGCGAGCGGGTGCGGGGGTTAACAGCTCGCAGAGGTATGAACGACCCTCATTTACATTTGAATGTCACTGGTGCCTGCCATGTCCGACCACAGAGACACACATTGGATGTTTTTTTTCTTTTTATAGCATCCCATTGGATGTTACCACAAAGGACAGCTCACATGTGATTGGTCATCTGTGCAGCATTATAATATGCCCCATCCATTAAAAATATTATTATTATTGTTATTATTATGTTTATTATTCAGATATTTATTTACATATTTATTTATTGTTGCAGGGTAATAATTCACATACTGAAAACATCACCACCAATATCAATTAAGAAAGAACACGACTGCCAAGATCATGTTAAAAAATAAAGACAAGCTTTAATAAAATGTAGAATGCAAAAAGCACACTTACATATTTAAGAAAACAGTGCCAACACTTTCAAATTAAACACACTTAGAATGTCCACAGTCAGTTCAGTCAGATGTGCTGTCCTCACAACATGTGACTGTGCAGCTCCAGCCACAAACAACAACACAGTAGAGTCCAAACAAGGCTTTCTGTTCTGAGCTGGAGCTTCTCCTTTACTTGACGTTTTCATTAACGTTTTTGTAACTGCAACATATAAAATACATCCAACTTAAATTACTAACAGACAGTTATTATTACAGTTATTATTAATTACTCTACACACGTAATGCACTCACATCACTAGCTTGAATATCATAAACGTTAGCTTCATTACACGTTCACAGAACCGTTTCAATCAACCAACATCTAGAACCTAATGTTGTTTTCGGATATATACACTTACAAAGAAGAACATTTTCCTAGGCACACAGTAGTAGAACACACTTAGCGAACATGAGTTTTTCTGAACTTTAACTGCAGAGAAAATAGCGAATGGCAAATATACGTCAAAGATCATCTCTAGCAAAAAAGCGCCCACTCTGTAGACAACCTTAGCGCAAAGCGAACACAAAGATCCTTAAGGAGAAGACATCTCACTCCTATCAATTCTTAAGCCAATTGCATTTTAACAGATTTTAACTGATTTATCTATTATCAACTTATTGTAACTTATGAAAGTAATTTATACAACGTATGAAATAAGTTTGATCTTTGACCTAAAAACATCACATCAGACAAGTGTTGGTGCCATCTTCTCTGAGGGTGGTCCAGTCCAGTCTTCTGTGGTGGTAGAACATGTGTTGGTTCTGCTGTAGTGTCTGTGGTGGTAGAACATGTGTTGGTTCTGCTGTAGTGTCTGTGGTGGTAGAACATGCGTTGGTTCTGCTGTAGTGTCTGTGGTGGTAGAACATGTGTTGGTTCTGCTGTAGTGTCTGTGGTGGTAGAACATGTGTTGGTTCTGCTGTAGTGTGTGTTAGAGTGCAGCTCAAAGGTTAGAGAGCTCCAGACTCTGGAAGGATGGAGGCCTTACAGTCCACCCAGATGTCCCATCAGCAGTGCCATCTTCTTCATCAGACGTCATATCCATTGTGATCCCTCTCCATAAATCTCCTCCTTGTTGTCCAGTTCCTCCTCTTTTGCCTCCAGCTGCTGTCCAGACAGAAGTACCATCAGTGCTGCACTGTGAGGCTAACAGTAGTAGAATGTGGTGTTTGTGTCAGATTCAGATTAAACACAGATTCTTATAAATCTTACCGTCTTTCTTCTCTGCTGTGGGCTGAAATGTTCATGGCTTCTGCCTGGACTGTTAGATCTGGTTGGCTGTATGTGTAGTTCCATTGGACTGTTTCTTTATGTCTTACAGGCCACTGGAATTAAAATATACAAGTTAGGAAGAGTAAAAAAATAGATGCATAGGATTAGAACAATAGAGAAACAAAACACAACAAACTATTAAAGTTCCTTCATCAACAGGACTCCACTTTCTACTCCATTCAAGCCTGGACTTGCAGCTGGAGCTGCCATTAAATGAGCAGTCACTGCTTCACTGTGGGTGAGCTCAGTCTGAAAACCAAACAGAAATAGTTCAGAAAAAGCAGACATTAAAGGCATACATTTACTTCTATAGAGCAGAATGGATCCAAACTCTTTAAAATCTTACCGTTGCTCTGGTTCATACCATCTGTTGTTTCCTTCACTATTTTGCAGACGGTGCACACCTTCCTAAAATAATGCAAGACTAAGTCACTTTGAGGAACAAACCCCTCCAGGTTCAAGCAGGTCAATGTGACACATTCATTACTTTAATCAGTTCCACAAGTCAAACCACACTATCATACACTGTGCAATTAACTAAGAAAGTCACACTAAGATAAAATTCCCACCTAAATAGCACACATGTAATAATTAATTGAATATATACTTACCACAATTTTTGGATCGTGCTCCAGCCTTTTTCTGGTTCTTGTCCACAGTCTGGTGGCTCATCCAGTGTCTGCCTGGTTCAAGTCAGTGAGTTGTTGTCTCACCTCCACTGTAAACTGCTGTGTCATGTACGACTCCATTTGCATTTGTATACCTCACAGCAGGACCATTTACCTACAAAAACCTCACATAGCCCAAGGGGCTGGGGAGGGGTTATTGCCAAGGCTCTCTAACCAGAGGGGGGGAATTCACGGCAATTCCCGGCAGTTAGAGAGAATTTTCTGTGGTGACTTCAAATTCCCACCAGTAGGCGTTAATTTCAAGTTCCACAGCAATTTACAGGGACGTTAACTGACGAAAACCCCACTTTTCATGCAGTGTTAGGAACATCACTAAGAGACCAACTCCAGATCTTCATCAGTACTGTGGTCAAGGGCACCGACAGGAGAATGAACCTTTACCTGTTCTTAATGGTGGGGGACACCAGGTTAGAGGTGGCAAAAGTACTCACACTCTGTACTTAAGTAGAGGTACAGTTACTTGTGTGAAAAAATACTCTTGTAAAAGTAGAGGTACTGATTCAACTCCTTTACTTAAGTAGAAGTAAAAAAGTACAACTTCTGAATTGTAATAAAGTACAAAAGTAAAAAGTAAAACTGCATTTTTTTCCATGAATGAAACAATACTTATTTAACCAGACAAAATCATAAAAGTTTCTATTTACTAGTTCCACAGTGAATGGTACTAACCAGAGTCCTGCACCGGGTTGGGTAACCAACAGGTAATCTGCAAAATGTGCGGGGATGGGTAAAAAAAAAAAAAAAAATTATAAGAATTTTCACGGGCATGGGTAAAATTAGGCAAAATTAAGGTGGATAGCGGGCAAGGAAGTGAAAAAATAGAAGGTTCATGGATGAAAATAATTTTAGAACATTTAATGATGATGATCATCTAATTTGACCGTGGTTGATCCACAGCCGGTTTGTTTTATTTTGAAGTGAGCTTCACCTCTGTTTACGTCCGACCACAGACGTCACTGAGCAGCACATATTAGAGATTTGTTGATGGCGTGCGTTTTAGCCAAAAATAAAGCCTTTAAAAATGACTTATTGAGTAGTCAGTGCCTTTAATCATGGGTAGGGTCGTGGTACTCAGCTTTGTGGGTACGGGCAGAAAAGGTTGGAAAAAGTGGACCTGTGCAGGACTCTGATACTGACCCTGTACTGGACTGTGGTACTGACCCTGTGCAGGACTGTGGTACCGACCCCATGCAGGACTTTGGTACTGACCCTATACTGGACTCTGGTACTGACCCTTTGCAGGACCGTGGTACTGACCCTGGTCACAGCCTGTGCTCCCTCTCTCTGCCACACTGATTTTCCCCTGAAGTGACGTACTGTACGTACTGTCACATCCGTTTAGTTTGAAAAAGTAACGAGCCTATTCTGAGAATGTAAAGAGTGTAAAGTACAGATATTTATGCAAAAATGTAGGGAGTGAAAGTAAAAAGTTGCCAGAAAAATAAATACTCAAGTAAAGTACAGACACCTAAAAATTCTACTCAAGTACAGTGACAAAGTACTTATACTTCATTTCTTACCACCTCTGGAACAGGTAAACTCAACACAGCTCAACACAGAGTGCAAGCCACTTCACCAACAGGCTGCCCATATGAGTAAAATCCAATATTATCCACAAGTCATTGAGATTCCTTTCATCATTAGCTTCTCTTCCATTAACTCAGCCTGCACAAAAAAAATATATCTGTGATTCAAATATTGTGTATGCTTAAAAATTAAAGTAAAACAAAGATGCAATAGTTAACACTGTCACCTCACAGCAGAAAGGTCTTGTGTTTGATTCCATTGTCAGTTGGCATAGCTCTTTCTAAGTGGAGTTTTCATCTTTTCATTGTGTCAGTACTCCAGCCTCCTCCACCATCCAGAGACATGCACTTAATAGATTAACCCATAAAGACCTAGTGCTACTTTTATGGCAGTTCCAAAATTATTTTTTCTCTCTATTTAACCTTTCTTAAGTGATTTATCACCATTCATCATAATATTATCCTCTCCATTTTGCTTTTTTTTCCTGTGAAAATTGGGTATTTTCCTATATATAATTTACTGATTATGCACTTTAATCATCATGTCGAGATTACATTTGAGGGTTGTCACACTGTATTCTTTACATGATGTGGGCTTGTCCATAGTGTTGGTTTGGCCCATCTCCCAAAGGTATCTGTGCAGACCTCAATCTACTGCAGGTCATACACTGATATATACACCTGTCATTACACAAAGCAGTTACAGACATGAGTAAAATGGAGGGCACATTCCTTTTCCAGTCTCTCCATTGTTCTAAAACTTTATTTATATGAGGTCTAAATGTAGATTAAAAAAATACCTGTTTTATATTCTATGTATCTATATATCTGTTCTGTTTTATTTAATATTCGCAATAGTATGAACGGGGCTTTCATTGTACTTGTGTGACTTGATTACACAATTATAAGAGACAGCTTTGCCAGTATGTGTATTTTTCTACAGAAATTCAATGTCACAATCCTTCAAATGACCTTTTGAAAATCTGCCATTGGAATATTGTTTCTAGATTGTTTTTTGACCACAGACCATTAGGTTTTTACTGTCATTAAGTTAAAAACACTTTAATTACTTATTAGATTTGTAAAAGCAATAATTGCATGAGTGTTTTGTCATAATTTTGACATGAGGAATCCTGAAGGCTCTTGTGACATATGTTGATGTTTCATTACTTGGTAATAGTGGTTCAGTAGTTATTGCACAAAAACTAACCCTCTGAGATGAGTTTTGGTCATGGAGACTACTCAAACAATTTAAAACTGGCTTTCACTGGCTGTATCTACCAGTGTCTTGTTTGTGTTACACTTGGAGTCAAAAAAGTAAAAAAAAAAAAAAAAAAAAAAAAAGTGAAATGCTGTGTTACTGACATGCTGTTTGGATACAGTATACTGTAAGTTGGTTGTTCTAAGCCAGACTGTTAATTCATATGTTTACTCTGTTACTATATTACACAAACCGCTGTCTCTCAGAGCTATAATGGTCTTCAGTCAAGCATTTAGTTGTGACTGGAGGGAAACCAACAACAAAATCAGTAACATACTTTCAAGAAATGTGGCCAGACATTCCACATTTCACTGCCATTGGAGTTTGAGGTTTTACTCTCACAATGATATTTCTACTCTATTGAAACTATCAGTCATCAGTTTTATTGCATGGGAGTCAATGAGTACACAGATGTGAAATTTGGATGGGCTTAAGGTATGAGTCTGTTCTTGTTTTTATGCAATTCAAAGGTTTGGTGTGTATGATAAGTGTGTGTTTGTCCTGGAGACAAACTGAATACCCCTCACTAGGGATGGGAATCGATAAGAATTTAATGATTCCGATTCCATTATCGATTTTGCTTATCGATCCAATTCCTTATCGATTCTTATTGGGTGAGGAAATAAAAGATGCTCTTGGTCACTGGTGGCTGTTTAGGTCTTTTAGAGTTCAACGTACACCAATGCTTCCTGTTTCCTGTTTCCTCAGGAATATTTTCTCACTGATATCAGAGTTAAATCTGAATCATAGATGAGCTTCAGGGAGCTGTAACTTGGTCAGAACGCTTCTCCAGCATTTATGACTTCCCTTTCCTCTGTGCTTGGAATGTTTTCATGCTGGAGACACTTTGCATGATTTTTTTTTTCCCATTCTTTGTTTATTTGGAAAAGCATGTTGTAAAAAACTTCTCTTTAGGATGCAATTCAATATCCACACATCAAATTTGATAGAAGATGCTAATCCAAGATTTTTAGTCGAATATAGAACAAATAAAATAAATAAAGAAAAGTGGGCTGGAGGAGAGGGTTTACTCTGCTACTTCATCAACAAGATAAAACACACTAAGGTGTGTATGTTTACATTAACCTAAACAGAAATGTATATCATGTAACTGTTTTCACATAATCAATGTATTCAATTCACATCCATTACAAATTCACACATTGCATGATTTTATGGCACTGAAGTCCAGGCCATGGTTGGTGTTGCTTAAGTATGGTTAGTAACACCAGATTGATTTCAGGGAAAGGTCTGACAAAGGACACACTGTCCTTTGGTCAAAGTGAAAACAATCCTATTCTGTCGAACAAAGTGAATTTTAGATCCAAGAGTGAGGGCAGACAACTGAATATAATTGTTTCGCCAGTGAAATGTGGGCAAATCTGACTAATTTCTCTTCATTGATTCCACCTTTCTTTGTCTTGGCTTTCAACCTCTTCTCAGATCTCAACTCTCTTCTGCCTATGGTGGACTTGGAGGACTTCCTAAGTCCACTTCCAGAGCCTTCAGCGTCAGGTACGTTGCACCTCCCGCAGTGACCTTGGACACTTTGTGAATTTCCATTGTCCCTTATCTACTGTGTCATCTGTAATCCATTCTGCATGCAAAATGTACACACCAGGTAGTGGATCGTACACTTACAGTTCCTCTTAATGCATAAAACACTATCTACAGTTTAAACCAATCAGATGCTTTTAATCCATTTTGATTCACTGCTCACATACTAAGTGGGTAATGCAATTTCCAGTGACTGTCCTTGATGCTGTGCTTAACTGTTGATGTTTGCCTCAAATTCAGTTAGTAGAAAAGGATTTATCTCAACATAATCCTCTCACTTCATCCTCTTTCTGTAAACATTTACCTACACCTTCAGCACCTTTCTGATTTTTTTAGTGTAATCCTCATTGCATCTCCTCATTTTTCTAGAGGTTTCTTTGATGACATGGTGGTTTAACTCTTGCGGTGCCAGCGGTCCACATGGCCCGACCCAGGCGCAGTGTGACAGCACGTACAGGAATAGAAATGTCAGTGTTACCGTGGGGAAGGAAGGTCCATTAAAAGGAGTCCAAATGTGGAGAGTGCCTGCTACAAACAGATACCTGTGAGTAGGCCTGTCATACTTACCACACTAATCACACTTATTTAGCATAATAATAATAATAATAATAATAGATTCAATTTTTCAAGGCACCCAAAGCTCTTTGCATTATTTATCCATTACCTTTTGGTTATTGGACGACACTTTACCTCCATTGCTGCTCATTCGTTTCCATTCACTTGTATAAAAGCACCTGGAAGAAACAGAAATTCCATATTTCCATCAAAGCTTCTACAATTTTTTTCACTGGCTGCGCTCTCAAGGGTTAGTATCTGAGTGGAGAATGAAAGCCTTAAACTGCTTATATATGTTTCACTTTTCCAACCCCAATGCCAAAACATACATCCATCCATCCATGCTGTCCCAGCTACCTTCAGGAGAGGATGGGGTACACCCTGGATGTGTCACCAGTTAATTGCAAGGCTAATCCCAAAACAATTGGGGCATTTTGGAAAATGCAAATAAAAACAGAATGCAATGATTTTCAAACCTCATAAACCCAAATTTTTATTCAGAATAGAACACACAAATATATCAAGTGCCTAAACCGGTAAACCCTTTTAATTAAAAAAGTAAGTCATTTTGAATGTGATCAAAACAGTAAGTCTCTAAAAAGTTGAGACAAAGACATGTTTCACTTCTCTGCAAGGCTGAAAAATCTGTATTGGATGCCCATGGTTTCAAGGCCCTCAAGCAGCACTGCATTAAAGCCAGGAAGAACACATCCATAAATCAATATTGGTGAAAGTGTTACATTATAAAGTGGAAAACTGTTCTGCGGTCTAATGTTTTGAAATCTAAAATTCTTTTTGTAAATCATGTATGCCAGATCAGGGCGACATGGTGGTGCAGTGGATAGTACTGTCGCCTAACAGCCAGAAGGTTCTGGGTTTGATTCCAACCAGGGACCTTTCTGTGTAGAGTTTGCATGTTCTCCCTGTGGTTGCATGGGTTCTCTCTGGGTACTCCGGCTTCCTCCCACCATCCAAAGACATGCACTGATAGGTTAATTGGTCAACCTAAAATTGTCCACTGGTGGTAATGTGATTGGTTGTTCATCTCTATATGTTAGCCCTGCGATGAACTGGCGACTTGTCCAGGGTATACCCCACCTTCGCCCATAGGTAGCTTGGATAGCTTGAATGTATGCCAGACCCTCTGGACTCAAGAGGAGAGGGACCATCAGTTCAAAAGCCTGCATATATGAACCTATGGGGGTGCATTAGTGCTGATACTTTTCAGTGCTGAAAAGTATAGTGTCACTATCAGATGGAAACCTTGTAAGTCCATTTTTGGTCTTTTTTTTTTTGTCATAAAATGATTCTATTGGTCAGTCTTCACATTAGCCTGACAGTTTTAGGAATATTTAACCAATGGAAAGTGTTGAAAATGGCTTGTGACTGCATCTCTTAAGTCCATTCATTTATTTACAATATACATCGTTTTTCCAGTTTCCTGGAAAATAACCGTTTTGGACGTAAGAGGTTTTCACCCGACAGAGACAATAAACAGGTTTTAGTGCATCATATCCTGCTGACATTGTAATTTGGAGGGAAGGCCTTGTATATCTCAGCAAGACAGTCCTAAACAGCATACTGCATCTATTACAGGGTCAAAACACAGGAATGTCTGAGAGCGAACTTTAATTGATTGCCATTCCAACATTTATTTCAGTATAAAGTAGCTCCTTGTTTTGGATAATCCTTTATTGTCCAACTAAAGCAAAAATGAATTTAAAAGTAAAAATGTTCAGCATTTAGCAACACTAATCCATCAAATTGTCTCTAAAATATCCTGTCAGGGAGATTTCAAATACTGTGTTTTTACCCTACAATAGCATGGCTCTGCAGTGGAAGAGTCCAGGTCCTGAACTGGCCTTCTGTGTAACTAATTGAAAACATTTGGCAAATCATGAAATAAAAAAAGCAACACAGAAGACCCAGGACTGTTGACCAGCTAGAATCCTTTATCAGACAGGAGTGGGACAACATCCCTCTTCCAGAATGAAAGCAACTGGTCTCCTCAGTTCCAGGTGTTTATGGACTGTTGGTAAATGAAAAGGAGATGCAACACAGTGGTAAACACAACCCGATCCCAAATGTCTGGAGATATATTTGTGCCATCAAAGTCAAAATTACCTTTTTTTTTCCTTAAAATGTTCTGTTTTTCTCAGGTTAAATGTGTTCTTACATTATGTTTTATTATTTATTTACTTTACATTTTTATGTATGAATGTGGGTAGCCAAATTCCACTTTTTTCCCACACCACAGTGCATTGTATGTATGAACTGGGGTTGTAAATTATAAACAGATCTACTTCATAAAGTGTATGTGTAAGAAAAAAGATCATTTTTTCATGTAAATGTTCAGAATTGAAACAAGAACTTCCTCACTGTGACATTCCTACCTTTAAGTGGTTGATGGTTTTGATGCTCAACTGTCTGAGATTTTATGTGACAGCTTTGTCTATTTAAAAGGCCAGTTATCAATAAAAGTCAAACTTGCATAAAGAAGGATATCACAGGCTAAATGTAGCTAAATTTGGGGCTTTAATCTCTCATAACTAGGGATGTAATGATACGAACATTTCATATCACGGTTATTGTGACCAAAATTATCACGGTTATCATTATAATCGCGGTATTATTGAAATTTTGCTCAAAATGTTCAAAAAGTACTAATACACACACTGAAATAATTTAACCAAGTAGTATTTAAAATAAAATAAAATAAAATAATCAGTACAGTGTACTTTCTGTTGGCAGAAACATTCAAATTTTAATCCTTAGTGGTCTGAGCCTGTTTTGTCCATTTCTGAGTACTTTTGATTTTACCTTTATATACTATATAAATAAATGTTTACTATACCCATGTTTGATATCTTTTTTTTCAGCACAACTTCATCTATATCATCTCTCTATTATTTTTTTCACTTTAACCTACTATAAAAACATAAAAGACCAAAAAACACACAAAAAAATATAAAATCCAATTTGAAAAATGTTTATAATTTATTGCATAAATAACACAAAGATGCTTAACGAATCTTTTCAGAGACTTTAAAAGTGAATATTGGTTCCAAATACAAGGTATATAAAATCAAAATTGTAATAAATTAAAACTATACTTAAATATTTGACATAAAAGCAGATCTTTACATTGGTTTTTTTTTCCCCTAAAAGTGCGGTAATCAAACACGGTTATCATGATAATTAGAATTTAAATGATAATACTAACCATCTGCAATTTTACCGTGGTTTATCATTATACCAGTAATCATTACATCCCTACTCATAACACTTATTATTTTTGTGTGATTAAGTGGCATTTTAGTGGTGTGATGGGACACTTGGCGACAAAGTAGCTCTGACTACATTCTGTAAAACTGGTTGTTTTCCTGCCAGATAAAGGCTTCAAACTGATTGTCTCTTTAAAGCCAGTCATGGGACCTCATCACAGGACTCACGATGATGCAAAGTAAGAGTGGCAGGACGGAGCATTGGATTGATAGTGTGTCAGATTACCTAGGCTGAATCACACACAGATGCAGACTCGGTTAATATTGACATAGAGAAGAGAAATATATTACAAAATCATAGGTGAATGTGTTTTTTGGTTATGTTATTATGTTCTGACAGATGTTTATAGCTGTTTTCTGGAGTGGATTGCAGTCTAGTGGAGAGTTTGAGTCAGAAAGCAATTTCTTTCACAGTGTTTTTAATATCATTGTGATGCAATGATATCCCACAGGATCTTTGCCTATGGGGCTGCAGGAGGGAAAGGTGCCAAAAACCACAACAAGCGCAACCACGGGGTCTTTATATCTGCCATATTTCCTCTGGAGAAAGGAGATATACTTTACATCTTGGTGGGCCACCAGGGAGAGGACGCGTGCCCTGGGGTGAGTAGGGTGAGCGTGAGGACAGCGTACTTCCACCAGACACAGGAGATGAAAGGCTCAAGAAGAAGACATACTTCTCGCCTTGTGGATTCATCTTACTTGCATGCATATGGACTCGTGAAGAAAAACTACTCGCTCTGAAACTGAAGTCCTGTTTTTCCTCCTGTGTAGAGAAACCACGAGACTCAGAGGATCTGTCTGGGAGAGTCATCAGTGATTGAAGACAACTTCAGAGGAGAGGACAGTGCAAAGTGGGCAGGGGGAGGAGGTGGAGGAGGAGGAGCCACCTACATCTTCAAGGTAACACCTAGAGGTCGACACACATAGGTGAACCTGGGTTTCATTTCATCTCGCTTCGACTCTGTGTAACCATGCAATGTTGACTTTAGAAGAAAGATATATTCATGGTACATTTGAAACTAAAAGTTCTCATCTGAAATTCCTGCAGTTTTTTTGGGGGTCATTGTTTTAGTACTAGCTCGGTCTAGGCGTAATAAGATTTTTGCCCTAGAGTAGTGAAGCAGCCATCACGTGATTGTGTCGGACCAATGTAGTGACCACTTCTTGTAAAAAAAATACAAAACATGGCTGCTTCCAGGGTTCAGCAGGCTGGAACAACGATGTGGAAAATACTGAAATAATTCCTTGAAAGATGAGTGGAGGAGATTGAAAACAATTCCGTATGTGTCTTAGGGCTATGAGCAACAAAAATACAAATTGAAAATTGGATGACAATAAGAGAAAGAGTCTCAAAAGCCATTTGTTTCTATACCCAGGCATAGTGTAATTAGACTAGAGCAGTGCTTCCCAAACTTTTTTGGCTCCTCACCCCATTTTAACATCACAAATATCTGGCGACCCCAGACATTCAAAACAGAGACTTTTTTTTTTTTTGCTAAAATTAATTTGTTTTTGATCATGTAATAGTTTGCTATATTATGTTGCAAATACGTGTTGATTTTAGATGACATTTAGTCTATATAATGTATATTATTATGGACGGAGGCAGAAAAGCCAGGTGTAGATTACTGCACAAAGTGAGAATTTTATTTTCCTTGGTCAGGATATGTACAGTCAGTCCAGCTTAGATTTACAAGGCTGACAATTAATACTGAACAAACAAGAACTCAAACTATGAATTATGAAAGAGCTGCAGCATCTGAAACTGATCACAATGAACATTTGAAAGATAAACAGTACCACAGTGCTTCAGTTTCAGCTTCACAGTTTGTCATGTCTTTTATGGATTTGGATTGTTTCTCTCAACTCACCATATATTTTTTTTCAGTAAGTTTTTTTTTGGGGTATTTTTTTTTTTTTTTATTACTAGAAATTCTAGGCGACCCCATTTGAATTCCAGGCGACCCCACATTGGGTCCCAACTCCAGCGTTGAAAAACACTGGACTAGAGGTTAAGAACATATACAAATGGAACAAACTGTTAAACGGTTTAACCAAAAAAAATGTATTGAAAAATATTAAAACACATGCAAAGAAAACAAGAAAATAATAACAATATTTTCCACTAACTCAGAAGATAAACAGACTATAATCAACATGTACAGTAAAGTTTTTCTTAACAAAACACTGTACAACCTCAGTGACTAACTGCAGCCAGGTCTGCCAGAGAAAATGAGTCCTCATAGAATCAATTCACACTTTACACACTGTCTGCAGAAAAAGGCGCCAGGAGAATTATTTTCAGTTGACATTTTTAGTGCTGACAGACTTTTAAAAAATCCCTACAAATTAACTTAAATATACTCACCAGTCAAGCAACATTAATGCTGAAAACAACCCACGATGCAATGCTCTCCCCTGCTTCTTGACCCACTTTAAAATGAATGTGTGTGTGCGTGTGCGTGTGTGTGTGTGTGTGTGTGTGTGTGTGTGTGTGTGTGTACGAGAGTCAAAGTCTCACACTGGTGGGTTAAAAAATTACAGGACTTGTACTTGATGTTTGGAATATATTCATTTACTACGTCTCACAAGAAAAATTTGCATATTTGAGATATTACCAACTACTATGAGCCTGTTATATCCAGGCTCACACGGCCTTGCCTTGGGATGAACATTTCCCATCATCATCAAGTTGTGACCTCCTTTAATTGAATATAGACCAAGCCAACATATTACATCAAAAATAGGCTTGTAAGTACATGTTCTATGTTAGTGGAAAGCATACAATTCTCTAACTGAGTGAACATCACAATAATTCACAAACTTTTCATAGTTTCAGTGTTCTACAACTTGTTAAATGAAAACAGTTTGTGGTTTGAGTTTAAATGACATTTCAGTTTTGACACATGGCTCATTTCCTCTGACATATGACACACTATTATCTGTGTTTCTAAATCCATATTTTAGTCACTCAGTGTGGTATATTTTGCCCATAAACAACTCTGTAATTTTATCCAGTCATCTGCCAGTCAAATTTTTGCTACTGCATTGGCTTTGACACATTTGTCAAAATAAAAGTCTGACATCAGATTAGTCTACCTCCCTGAAAGTACTCTGCTGGAGTGAAGCTGAGTATTTCCATCATGCTGTGGTTGCAGGATTGTCAGTCTGTTTTTTTCCATTACATGTGTGTTATTGCTTTTAAAATCCCCGTCTCTGCGTGAAAGAAGAACAACCACTGAGCTGCAGCTACACCCACAAAATAGCAAGGTTTGAGAGACATGTTTTTATGTGCTGTTTTGTTTTGTAGAGGTTGAGTCATTTTAATACCGTAATGTGCAGCTC
This sequence comes from Sphaeramia orbicularis, assembly GCF_902148855.1. NCBI lineage: Eukaryota > Metazoa > Chordata > Actinopteri > Kurtiformes > Apogonidae > Sphaeramia > Sphaeramia orbicularis. The sequence continues at coordinate 21,103,379 of NC_043978.1, read as the reverse complement.
ATCTGCACATGCTCCACCAAAATAACTTCTCTTCTGTTAATGTTTCGCAAATGCAGAAACTAGCCAAACAACCTTCCTGTTATTCCTGAACGATAGTAAAGGGTGAGAGACCAATCTACAGCACGGAGCTAACAAAGCTCTGTCTATGTAATATTAATGTCTAACAGCATTTAAGACAATAAAAAAAACAATAAAAAGTGTTTTCTTTCACTGCAGACTTTGCAACTTGCTTGGAAAAAGTCCTTGACCCACTTTCGAGTTACAACCCACAAGTTGAGAAACTTAGTGATATAAGTTTTCAGAGGACTCGGGTGGTCGACGGGTTCAAAGCCAGCTTTTTTTTTTTTTTCTCTTTTTTTATACTTTATTTTTATCTCCATATTTTTTGATAGACAAACTAAATAAAAAAAAACAACAACAACCAAAACAAAACAAAAAACAGACCACGACAATTAGAGCGTCCAGGCTCAAACTTTTTTTTTTTTTTTTTTTTAATTCATGTGACTCTCGTTGTGGAAAAAGGTCTTTCCATTGCCGTTTTGTGTGACAAACCATTTGCGCTACGCCTGAAAAACCATCTCTTGCCAGCGCAAAAACTTTTAATCAGAAAACAAGAGTTTTGGCGAAATTGTCGTTTTTCCAGTTTTTCCATTTTCTATTAAACTTTATGGGCAAGTTATATTCGCGCAATTTGAGAGTCAATGGAAAAGCGACTAATGTGAAGGTAATGGTTTAAATTTAGGCACTAAAATACTGTGGTTAGGGTTACAAACAGAGTGTGTGAAATGACTACCATAAGACAGACAAAAACAGAGAAGACAGAAGTAAACCCAGCATGAAGCAGGGCAAAAAACTGTGGTATCCTGTGTGTAAGTCCACAAACTATGGACACACTATCTTGATGTGGATCTTTACAGTGTGATCCCATGAGCTGGTAAAACAGTACATACTGATAGGCATCAACATGCAGTGCATATAAAAATGATTAAGCAGTGTCTCACAGTCAGATCCATGGGTACAAATATGGATTGGACACACACTAGATGTTTGGACAGTGTTGTAAAACTGTATGATATAAAGGCAAAACTGAATCTGTCGACTTTCTTACGACTTCCCATCTGTAACAAATTGAGTATATGTTCAGTGTGTTCTACTGCTGAGGATGACTGTTAAAACTCTAATCTTTTTACATCTTTAGTAAAAAGATGGACATGCATATGTATGAGCTTGTGCATAATTGATCAGAGTCTGTGAGGATTAAAGGAGAATACTGTGATGTTTTCCTATCAGATGGAGGGAGGTGAGCTGGTTCCCTTGCTGATCGCAGCTGGTGGAGGGGGAAATGCCTACATGGAGGATCCGGAGTCTGGTTTGGATCAGATACCACTGGAGCAGTATGAGAACAGCACCACAGCGCCCAGTACCAGTGGTCGAACTGGAGCTGCAGGTATTATGTTCAGGTTATATTATGAGATGAAAGAAAAATAGTCTGAATTCAACAGTAATGTGCATTTGATATGTTTTATTTCCACAAAAAAAAAAAAAAAAAACATTTTCTCCTGTGAATACATGTACACACTCACAGTGGCCAATTTATTAGGTACACCAGTTAAATCTTATAGATCAGTCATACGCCAGCAACTCAGTTCATTTAGGTACATAGGCAAGGTGATCTGCTGAAGTCCAAACCAAGCATCAGAATGAGGAAGAAAGGGGATTTAAGATCATTTGAATATGTCATATGTCATGGTTGTTGGGGCCAGACGGGCTGGTCAGAATATTTCACAATCTGCTGATTTACTGGGATTTTGACATACAACCATGTCAAGGGTTTACAGAGAATGGCCAGAAAAAAGGAAAAATATCCAGTGAGCAGCAGTTGTTGATGCCAGCAGTCAGTGAAGAATGTCTGGACTGGTCTGAGCTGACAGAAAAGTAACAGTAACTTTAACAACTGAGGTATGCAGGAGAGCAGCAGGAAATCACACCTGTCGCACGAATCAACAATAGGAGATTAAAGTTGTTTTCACACCTAACAGTCCGGTAGACTCAGTATCATTGGAGGCTCGGTTCAATCGATGTTCCAACATTCAGGTCGTCCAAGTTTACTATCAAACCGCACTTTGTCAAACGAACCAAACTTTTTAATAGCATATTCTGCTCCTTGCCTGTGGTGGTGTAGCCTGGCCAGCCAGCTGTCTTTCTCAATGAGAAATCCATCTGGAATTGCGGGGCGTGAATCCAAATATGAAGGCGAGACTAACAGGCGCCGTGTAAATCAATCACAGATAAGACGGACGTGACACTTTTGTCAGACAAACTTAAGAATACAGAGTGTAATCTGTAATTCAATCCTTATTTTTGAGTTAAGTAAACAACAGTAGTAAAGAGATTTGCAAACTTGGAACTGACTTTAACTCGCGACAAAAAGAAGTCAGTGTGAAACACCCGCCCCCCAGACTTATGATTGGTTCGGTATAGAATAGATTGTGTGTATTTCACAGCGACTGGCCTAATTCTAGACTGTTTTCTCAGTATTGAACACTGAGAAAACTGGATGGCTGACCAGGCTAGTGGTGGTGCTGCATCAAGAAAGAAGACAAAACAATGAACATGAAACCTCAATCATCTATTGGCTAATGCAGGGCAACTTCCATTTACTTCACATGGAAAGAAAATATGGAGTTTGTGGTTTTGTTTGTGTTTACCCACAATGCCCTGTGTTGTAGTTGCTTCCCTGCATTTGGTTCACTTTAAGCAGACCAAGACTTATGTTTTTAAAAGGACCAGAGTTGGCTTCTTTGACCCACATCAGAGTTCAATTGCGCATTCACACCTCCCCAAAACAACTGGACTTTCTGAGAAGATTGACTGGAGTTCGATGTAACTGGGCTGGTTCTGAATGCACCCTTAGGCTACAACTTGGCCAGTAGAAGGCTGGAAAAACCTTGCCTTGCCTGGCCTGATGAATCTCAATTTTTGCTGCAATGCTCAGACGTTAAGTTCAGAATTTGGTGTGAATAGCATGAAGGCGCAGGTCCATCTGCTTTGGATCAACAGTTCAACCTGGTGGTGGTGGGATAATGATGTGGGGGATGTTTTCTTGGCTCACACCAGGCACATCCATTAAATCCCACAGGCTACCTGGGTATTGTTGCTGACCATGTCCATCTGCTCGTGACTACAGTGAATCCATCCACTCACTTCCAGCAGGATAACATGCCATGACCCACAGCTCACATCATCTCACACTGTTTTCTAGAACATGCCAATGAGTTCATTGTACGTAAACGGCCTCCACAGTCACTGGGTCTTAATCCACTACAGCAGGGGTCACCAACCTTTTCTCTTCTGTGAGCTACTTTTACCTAATGAAGTTGCTGGAGGGCAACTCTAATTTAGCAACATTTATTTACATAGTTAATTTTCGTACATACGCATATTTTGTATAATACGTTTTTAACATTGTGTTCTTTATTTATTTTATTTATTTATATATCTTTGTTTTAACATTTGCAATACTTAAAAAGTGTTAATATGAAACTATTATTTTACTTTAAGAAAATCAAAAGTAGAAAAAAACAAACAAACACAAGCATTTGCCTGTTGTATTCCTAAATATTTTAGTACTATGTGAAAAATCATGAAATGGAATAATCCTGCCTATTTTTATAGAATTATTAAAAACAAATAATACACACCTGTATGTGCATTTTTAATACTTCGAAATTGTGAAAAGGAATGTTGTCACTCACACAATAAAACTTCACCCGGATGTGCTGCTGTATTTCTGAAGGATTTGACCTTTTCTAAATTCACATATACTGTCAAAACATGTCAGTTAAAACCAGAACTTTGTGCACATAAATCCACCACCCCGTCACTTCTACAGAGTCACCACACTGGAGTCAAACACACAAGCACCTGTTCAGGTCTGACTCCAGCTGTCTGAGCGCATGCACAGATAGTGCACATTTGTTTGCGCTTGTCCAGAATGTGAACCACTTTAATGATGCCTCTGTTGAAGCGTTGGTCTTGGTCAGTTTAGTGAACATGGACTGTTGTTTTTGGACTTTAGTTTTCAGCTCTTTTACCTTCTCTTTACGGGGGCTGATTCCCACTGGAGAATCTCCAGAAAAGTTGCTGTGAACTTTGGTGAAATTACGCTCCATGTTGCATCTTTTACTGACTTTCAGGCTCGCGCCACAGATCAGACACACACTCGTCTTTCACAGTTGTCAAACAGAAGTCCGTGTCTCATTGTTGGTGAAAATAATTCCCTGACTATATTTGGCCCTCATCATTGCGGGGCTAAACCCACTACCTGCCTGGCATCTGGCTCATCCTGGGCCCCGCCCCTCTCCAATGACAGGCAGCAAACCAGCGCTAAAGTTTGATTGACAGCTAGTTGACCATTTCATCTCGGGAGGGGGACAGGACACTTGTAATTTTGATTGGGTGGAAATTTAGACCTGTTCTACCAAATGACGAATCAACTTTGTGTTCTTATATTAATGACCCTTGGAGAGCCACCGGTAGATCGCGAGCAACGTGTTGGAGAACCCTGAATTAGTTCTATTTTTAGAACAGACCTGCGGGCGACTCACGTGGTCCCTGCGGGCGACCTGGTGCCCGTGGGCACCGTGTTGATGACCCCTGCACTACAGGGTGTATAAAAAAAAAAAAAAACATTTTGAAAAATTACCCTCAGTTCCGCATTTGATAATTTTTGGAATTTTCTTTTATGGATGTTGGTAGGTAGGGGATTGGTGGATATTTGTCCAAATTTACAGACCCAGGTTTTCATGCACGAGTAAGCAGAGGCAAATTGCGCAATCCAAGTTAAAACTGGTTTGAGCAAAGTAGCGGTGGGATTTAAATCCAATCAAAGGTCATGGGAGGGGACAATGGGCATCCATCTTGTTTTCCACAAAATTACCAGGTTACAGCATTAACACTTTGGCCACCATGTCAGTTTCATTTCTTTACCCATGGCAGCTGTTCCTGCCTTTCAAAGTTAATTCAACTTGTTTAGGCCTGAAAATGTCACTGAGGACAGGCCAAGTTAGGGTTAGGAACTAGAGCAGGAACAGCTGCCATGGGTAAAGAAGTGAAATTGACATGGTGGCCAAAGTGTTAATGCTGTAACCTGGTAATTTTGTAGAAAACAAGATGGATGCCCATTGTCCCCTCCCATGACCTTTGTTTGGATTTAATCCCACCGCTACTTTGCTCAAACCAGTGTTAACTTGGATTGCGCAATTTGCCCCTGCTCATGAAAACCCAGCTCTGTAAATTTGGATAAATATCCTCCAATCCATCCATCCAATGGGTGACATGGCGGTCCAGTGGATAGCACTTGTGCCTCACAGCAAGAAGGTCCTGGGTTCGATTCCAACAACGACGGGGGTGGGACCTTTTTGTGTGGAGTTTACACATTCTCCCCGTGTCTGCGTGGGTTCTCTCCGGGTACTCCGGCTTCCTCCCACCATCCAGAGACATGCACTGATAGGTTAATTAGTTAATCTAAATTGCCCATAGGTGTGAATGTCAGCGTGATTGTTTGTCTCTATATGTCAGCCCTGTGATGAACTGGCAAAATGTCCAGGGTGTACCCCACCTTCGCCTGTAAATAGCTGGGATAGGCTCCAAGCGACCCCGGTGACCCTAGTGAGGTTTTGGTGGAAAGTCTTCTCTCAACAGAAAAAAAGCCCACTCAATTTGCTTAATTGCCATTTCTTTTCTTGTTTTTTTTTATACAATTTTAAGTTTTAAGAAACAATTATCTAAATAGGTGGAGTTGTAACTTTCTTTTTTACCAAATATAGATATATTATATATAAAGACATATAATCAGCTCACTGGCTTGGACTGTGAGGGAAGTGTGTTTGTCATGTGATTGCGTGCATGTTTGGGGGTTCAGAAAATGAATGAATGAATGAATCCTCCAATCCCTTACCTACCGACATCCATAAAAGAAAATTCCAAAAATGATCAAATGCGGAACTGGGGGTAATTTTTCAAAATGTATAGGGTTTTTTTTTATACACCCTGTATAATAAATAAACTCTACAGCTCTAAGCTCTGTGTTTAGAGATGAGCTGGTTGAACACTGACGTTCGCCTGCACGTCTGCTTCCACTCTGCAGGTCGTATCTGGCTCATGCAGAACGGGCTCTATCTGGATCATATTTTTAGTGTCTCGACAGGTCTTGACCTTTGCAGCAGGACATATATGGTGGTCTCTCCCCTTCTCTTTGTGCTCTTGGAAATGCCTCCTGGAACATTCTTATTAAATCCTCCTCAACCAAGCGAGTCTCAACACAGACAATCAGCTCATCTTGTTGAAACGCCGAAACCTCGTAGGACTGTTTAGATAAAGATCTGAACGTCAGGGGGAATATGTACCTCAGAGTAGTGTGTAGATCCATGTGTGGTTTTTGTAGCTGTGTGTTTGTAAGTTGGACATAAAGCTGAAATATTGCTGAATTAGAGCCGCATTGAATATGTGTTGTATGTGATTATCATGGATCACAAGATTCAATTTAAAGGTTTTGAAAAATTAGGAAAAACTTAAAGGGGCAATTTAGAACATTTTTCATTCACATTTTAACTGATATTTGCACTATGTTTTTTTCCATCCAGTCCCAAGTTTAAAATCCATCAGTAGCAAAGTTTTTTCAGACATTTGTGGGTATTTTTGTATTTAAATATTTTTGGTAATACTGTGTATTACTGTGCCAACTGCTATCACCACTACCTATTCAATACAAAATAAACAATGTTATAGAGACTGAAGTAAAACAAAAAAATGATTATTAATAAGTAAATGAGTGAAATTTGATACTGAACTTTTCCTTTAATGTGACAATTTGGGGATGTAGCAGTAGTTTATAATGATACAAAAATAGGGACAAAGATGTTGTTTGCTAAGTTAGTTGTTTGATATGTTTCAGATTTGTTTGAAGCAGTTCTGCCATTATGTGGAGATACTGAGCTAAGTATGGTATAAGTATTCAAGATCAAAATTTTGCCTATTTGGGTTGTACCCCATGGGACCTTACCTAAAAAGAATGCATTACAGTCAGTGGGGAGAGACAATTTAATATTTGATCTTGTTCAAATTATTCCATCATTGACACGTATGACATGGTTTAAAAGACAATTTTACAAGTTAAAGTCCCACAAACATCGCAGTGTTATCTTGAATAGCACAACATTCTGATGAAATACTGGCCTGATCTATTGATATTTGGAGTCTTAATTTCACGAAGCGCTCCTCAACTTTTCTGCACCAGAAAATGACATCTTCTTATACCACCCGCCAATGTAATATGTTAATTGTTTCAGCGCTCCGAATACAACAAAACACATGAAAATCAGAAAAAAGGACTTTCTTTTGATGACAAGCGGGTGGACATACCATTCCCTACTGGAATTTTAATTGTGGTTTGAAACCTATAAATCAACCCACAGTCCTCATTCTTCCAGCGAGTCCACTTCCCCCTCCTTCCCGTTAATTCCCAGATGGTGAACAGCGGCATCAAATCATCCGTTCAAGAGTTTCGTCACAAGCACATCCAATCAGCAAATCATTTTGCATCACTTAGGGCAATCTAAGTTCAATATATGTTTAATTTACTTGCATTAAAGTAAATACCATGTGGCTTCAGGAATTCACTGAGCCCCTCCAAAAGTCTGAAGTGGAATTGTTTTGTGTCTTGAAGGTGGAGGCGGTGGATGGAAGGACAGTCCCAGTCCTTATCTGAGGGCTGGGAAGTCTCTTGTGGAAGGCGCCGAAGGGGGGCGGGCGTGTCCTCTGGCCTTGTCCAAATTCAGCTGGTCCACCTTTGGGGGTTTTGGAGGCGGAGGTGGGGCCTGTACCGCTGGGGGAGGAGGAGGAGGGTACAGAGGTAACACTGTCACCTTCTGCACACATTCATCCCAATCATCTTCTTTCATTTTCTCTTGTTCTCTGTTGTCCAAGACTCTTACTTTATTCATATTTACCACATTTTTGAATATCTGTGTTTTATGTCTGAGTCACAGTGTAAAGACTGTTTCCAGATATGGTCCTTTCTTAAATAAAACAACCCACTAATTACATATAATTTTGCAGTGTTACAGGTAAAGATGAGGTGATAAAAGGTGATTTTGTGAAAATGGAAGAAATCAGGCAGTTAAAATATTCATAAAAAAGAAAAACAAGATCAAATCCATGCTAAAATTAGACAGAAAGTTGACAAGAAAAGACATGAACACCCTAAAGTTTCTCCTTTTGTGTGGTTCTGTGCTTACTTTGTTCATTTTCATTTTTTTTATTCAACATTGTGACAGCCACTTTAAGCCATCTCTCATAAGATTACATTAAAATAAAGAAAATGAGTGAACAAGATAGAAAGAAGATAAGATAAGACAAGATAAGATAAGATAAGATAAGATAAGATAAGATAAGATAAGATAAGATAAGATAAGATAAGATAAGCCTTTATTAGTCCCACAAGGGGAAATTCCAGAAATGGTGTAAAGGATATTTATTATTTGATTTAAACTCATCTTTCATCATAAGCAATTTCAGAAGTTCAGAAGTTGAACATTCAAAATGGTTAGAATATTAAAATGTTTGTTCAATGTCAAAGGCCAATTGACTCATGTTTTCTGTGACAGGAGGTGATGCTGCGCTGATGGATGACATCACAGCCGATGGTCAAGACGGGATCTCATTCATTCATCCAATGGGAGAGATTTTCCTGGAACCGCTGGCAGGTAATACTGATATTACCATGTTAGGAACTCAGGAGAAAACAAAAGAAACTCCACTACAGTGATGTACTTCAGTAATTACACTGGTCTACAGTAAAATACCTCCAGCATAAAAGTAGTGAAACTTAACTAAGTTTGAGCCACTATTAAAGATAAATTAAATGAAAAATGGTGGTTTGCTGTAGTTTCACAGATACACTTTTGGGTTAAAATGTGAAATTTTGATAATTAATAAGAGAATTTGGTGTTACTCAAAGGAATGTTTGTATTAAAGCAACAGATCGGCTTCTAAACACTGTCTGCACATTACAATGCATTCACTTTATATGTTCTTTCAAGTGATTTAAAGATTCATAAACCTATTGTAATGTAATGGATTAGATTTATATAGCACTTTTCTATTAACGCCTGTTCAAAGCATGCACAATGGATCCATTATTCATTCGTTTTTCACATTCACACTTTGGTGGTGGTAAACTGCATTTGCTGCCCTGGGGCAGACTGACGGAAGTGTGGCTGCCGATACACGCCAATTCACACACATTCATACACCAGTGTGAGTAGCAGTACTGGAGGTTGGTGAAGTGTCTTGCCTAAAGACACAACAGCACATGACTAGGACAGAGCAGGATTCGAACTGCCAACCCTTTGGCTATTAGACAACCTGCTCTGAGACACAGCCACCCCACAATGTGTAATAAGACTTTATCACATACATTGAAAACATCATCTAACCAGCACTTTTATCAGTGGTTTTCCAATTCATCTTATTAAAGTATGTAAGATTTAGCACATTTAATCTTAGAAGCACATAATTTCTAAAAAAACAACAACTTTGAACTGGTGTTATTTTATTGCAACTACTTGGTGGTTTTGACCTTCATCAGGCATGTCGGAATATTTACATTTTTATATAGTGATGAAATTCATACACATTCTTTATATTATTTCGTCTAGTACTGAGGTGTATATATGAACAAATACAAATGCATCATTTCAGTTGTACAGTATAAAGTTACATCATAATTTTATTTTACTACAGGGAGACAGCATCAAATTTGTCCATGTTTCAAGTAAATAGACATGATCAGTGTGGAGATTAAATCCTGAGACGTGGGTTTCTGTCCACAGATTTCCAGGCTGGTTGCTCAGTCAGTGCCTCAGGGCCAACTTTCATGTTTTGTTTACTTAAAGCTGTTTGAACCCTGAAATCTTTTTGCCATAATACGTACATACACAGACACATAGAGCGTTTTTTTTTTTTTTTTTTTCGGAGACCACTGGACATCTGATTCTCATTATTTCAAGGAAGGAACAGGGAGGCAGTTGACTAATTCACAGCCTTGTGGAGCATGTTGCCTCCAGCGCCAGAAGACAGGCCTCCATTCCCAAGTGAAAGACACTGTTGTTGATGATGCATTCGCTGCTACACATCACTCTCAAACGCAAAAGCTTCCTCTGAAGTGCTGGAACATGAAACACATTCACAACTGGAAAAAAAGAGTGATAATTGAGTTCAAAGCAAATTATTATTTTCTGTAATTTAAAAAAAAATAGAAGTTTACAATAAAGAAGACCTTCTTCTTGTTTGTAATATGCTTCAAAGAAAGAACAAATGGGGCAGTATTATATGATTGTCTTATTACTTTCATGAATTGTTGCGTTGATCATATATTTTCACACAAACTTTAAGTACATGAGCAGATGATGTGTTTTACTCAACCATAAACCACAAGGTCAACAGGTTTACATTCTGCTGGGGTTCTGTGTTGCATGTTAATTCCAGGATAATGTTCATTTTTTCATGTTTCCTGTTTCTTCCAGCCATGGAGAGTCACGGCGAGTGTGAGATCAAGGTGCAGCTGAACTGTAGCCACTGTCAGATGCAGAGCTGCAAACGAGATGAAGAAACCCACCACATCCTCTGTCTGTGCCACGACGATGAAGTCCTGGCCAGTGACAATGTAACGTGTATCAGTAGTGTAGGTATGTAAATCAGTGGAGGATCCAGAAAAAATGGAAGGGGAGGGGGCGCAGGAGAATGGTGGGATCCAGGATCGGATTCCCGGTGGGGGTTCAGGGGGGCAAAGCAAAATTAACATTATAAATGCTTCAAATCACATAAAACGGTATTATTTTATTATGCACTGATAAAATGAATACAGTTTAACCTCACTAATGTTATCACTTTTGGAACCAAAACAAAGAGTTTGGAACCAAAACAAAGAGGCCGCTGTTGCAAAATCACTCACGATTTGTTTGTGTTTAAGTGGGCAGGTTCCGTATGTAACATGAGTGGACACGATGGGTTACATGCGAAACCTGGAATGAGACTGCTAAATCATGGAAAACCTGCATGTCTGGATTAGAAAAACCACTAGGATTGTCAAATTTAGCAGTGTCTTTATTTCTAGCACTATATAAGACCAGTTCAAGCCATGTTTTTAATATCAAATGCACTGACACCTAGGTAGCTTTTCATGTCCCAATTTTGGTCCTATTTTCGGCCCCAATATTTCATTAAAAAATAATTATTTTTGGGATGGCTCAGAGCAAGAGTATAATTTTTTTTAGCATTTATCTGGGGTCATCATTAGGTGCATTCTGGGGGGAAATATGTCTAAATTTCTCTTTTATTATTGGGTCTAACCAGCTGGCTAAGTGTCAGGTAAATGAACCCAGTTTCATAGAAGTAACTACCACCATTACCACCTCTACTGCCAAAACACAACACCACCATAGCATATGAACACCAACACCGCAACACAACACTGGCACAGCACAACATCAACACTACAGGCTGTATCAAAAAAACTATACATTTTGAAAAATTACCCCCAGTTCCACATTTGGTAATTTTTGGAATTTTCTTTTATGGATGTTGGTAGGTAGGGGATTGGTGGATATTTGTCCAAATTTACAGACCCAGGTTTTCATGCATGAGTGAGCAGGGGCAAATTGCACAATCCAAGTTAAAACTGGTTTGTGCGAAGTAGCGGTGGGATTTAAATCCAATCAAAGGTAGTGGGAGGGGACAATGGTTAGGGTTAGGGTTAGGTTAACCCTAATTTGGCCTGTCCTCAGTGACATTTTCAGGCCTAAACAAGTTGAATTAACATTGAAAGGCAGGAACAGCTGCCATGGGTAAAGAAATGAAATTGACATGGTGGCCAAAGTGTTAATGCTGTAACTTGGCAATTTTGTCGAAAACAAGATGGATGCCCATTGTCCCCTCCCGTGACCTTTGATTGGATTTAAATCCCACCGCTACTTCGCTTGCTCATGCATGAAAACCTGGGTCTGTAAATTTGGACAAATATCCACCAGTCCCCTACCTACCAATTTCCATTAAAAAAAATTCCAAAAATTATCAAATGCGTAACAGGGTAATTTTTCAACATGTTTAGTTTTTTTTTGATACACCCTGTATAACACAACACCATCACCGGAGCACCATAACCAAACCACGGCATAATACCACCATGACACACCAACAACAACAATCATAAAAATATCTCTGAATCTCCTCAGGACACTTCACTCCTCAAAGTCCATTTACCATGTTCTCTCTCAGCAGCGCCTCAAGGTCCGGTGCCGCAGGGCCAGATGTCGACGTCGCTGATCCTGGCGGTCGTTACCTCCACCGTCGCTAGCCTCATCGCCCTGATCTGTACCGGTGTCATCCTCAGTAAGAGACTTTTCCAGTTCTGTGTGCAGTCTGTGCCCTCCACCTTCCACCGGCTGTGAGCTCAGCTTCACGTACAGAAACAGGAACGCAGATTAGCCACCTGCCGATGGCTGTCATACGATGCTAACAGATGTAGTGAGCACAACTTGAACATTTACTCCAGGCACTTCTTTCAGGTGGTTTTCTCTTTTCACTGCTTATGTGTAAAAACAGTGGAAAAAGCCCTGACTCTCTCTGTGCCAAATGATGTGACTGAGAAGTGACATAATGGAGGTGATGCAGTTAAACTTACGGTGTTTATATGTTGTATTTAGTCTCTACAGCACAACGACTGCTCTCTTGGAAGCATGAAATGGCACAGATTTGATGTAATATGCTTCTTTGGCTTTAAATATGACAGAAAGTTTGGCATTTACAAAGGAAATATTCTATATTCAAGGATGCATACTAATGAGAAAACAGTACATGCCATGAGATTGTAAAAGCGAAGATGGAAAAGTGCCTTTAAATAGGTTTGGGAAGCACACAGAGATAGTATGAATATCTTAATAGGAAATAGACTTCAGCTCTCATGCAAAAAGGTAAAGAAAGCATCTATTTATGACCAAAGAACTTAACAGATCTATTGGACATAGGTTTGGCAGTGAGAGACGGCTTTGCTGATGATTCTTGCACAAATAAACTGCTTTAAATAGGAACAATTAGGGAATTAACACTTAACCCGTTTGCATTGTTTGCATTGTGAAGGAAGGCAACTGAGGGATAACAGATAACAATGAAAATGTAATGATAATAGCACCACATAATGATACTGATGTTGCATTTGTATTTAACTTGGTCTCAAACAGAGGCTGCTATGCTATATATATTGTTTGATGACTCACCTACTAAACATACGTTTGTTTTTATTAACCATAGACACTTCTTATAGTAAGTATGTATGTGATATTAACAACAATTTGCAGCGAAGTAGGACAGTGAGGGATTCTATCAGTTTTTCGCACCTTTGTTACCTTTTTTCAAGTGTCTGCTGCAGATAATTGGGAAGGGAATTCTTACATTTAGGCCCTGCTCAGATCTGGAATTAGCATCTGTTGCAGCAAATATGATCACATGTGGACAGCTCTAATACAAGGTGTGAACGTGCTCAGGATGCACTGAGGACATATTAAAATCAAGTCTCTCAGGATGTATTCAGAGGTGGTCTAGGCTGCATGTGTTAACTTTCCTATCATATGTTTTGCGTTAACATCCGTCCTGTCAAATCCAATCACATGTGAAGAGCTCTAATGGAAAGTGTTACAGGAAGCAGGACACGTTCCTGTCACATCTCACAGAATGCAGTCTGACACGATCTGCTCAACTTGAAATGAATTGACGATGTTATATTTTAAGCTATAGATGAAGTTCTTTATTCGAATATAAAGCAAGATTTTCAGACCTGGTCAGAAATCTGAGGATACATAGGTCCTAGCACAGTGGTTCCCAACCTTTTTTGGCTTGTGACCCCATTTTAACATCATAAATTTCTGGTAACCCCAGATATTCAAAACGGAGACTTTTTTTTTTTTTGCTAAAATTAATTTGCTTTTGATCATGTAATAGTTTGCTATACTATGTTGCAAATAAACATTAGATGACATTTAGTCTATATAATGTATATTATTATGGATGGAGGCAGAAAAGCCAGGCGTAGATTACTGAATAAAGTGAGAATTTTATTTTCCTTGGTCAGGATATGTACAGACAGTCCAGCTTGTATTTACAAGACTGACAATTAATACTGAACAAACAATAACTCAAACTATGAATTATGAAAGAGCTGCAGCATCTGAAACCGACCACAATGAACATTTGAAAGATAAACAGTACCACAGTGCTTCAGTTTCAGCTTCAGCGTCTGTCATGTCTTTAATCTATTGGGATTATCTCTCTCAACTCACCATATATTTTTTTTATTAGTAAGTTTTTATTTTTATTTTTATCAATTACTAGAAATTTCAGGCGACCCCATTTGAATTCCAGGTGACCCCACATGGGGTCCTAACCCCAAGGTTGAAAAACACTATCCCAGCAGTTGGAACCGGAATGTGTCTTGGGATGGATTAAAAGACTTCCTACTCAGCTGATGTCATCTTCTAAACTCACCAACAAGTTAATATTGAAGTGTTTTAAGGATGGCTGAAATTTACAATAAGCCTACAGCAACTTACATTTCCAGTTAACAGTTTGGAACAACAATTTCATGTTTTATCTTTATTGTCATAATTTTCTACAGTATAGATTCATATTGAGGACTTTAAAAACTATCAAGCAAAGCATGTGGAATAATGTAGTGAATAAAAAAAGCGTTAAACAAACCAGAAAATGTTTTAGATTTTTTGATCACAGCTTTGCACACTCTTGGCATTCTCCCAGTCAGCTTCATGAGGTAGTCACCTGGAATGGTTTTACAACAGACTTGAAGGAGTTCCCTGAGGTGCTGAGCACTTGTTGGCTGCTTTTCCTTCACTCTGCAGTCCAGCTCATCCCAAACCATCCCATTGGGTTTAGGTTGGGTGGTTATAGAGGTCAGGTCATCATCACTCCATCATTAGTCGTTTTTCCATTGGACATATGTGCAAAATTTTACCAATATTTACTAAATGTCGAAAAAACCAAAGCGCGCAATGTTGGTTTTTCCATTAAATCACAAATGTGATGATTTGTTTATTTATTATTGCGAGATGACAAGAGAAGTCGTTCCATAAATATGGCGGATTACAGATATATTCAGTATTATTATATATTACCCCTCTATCCCGTACTAAATGAAAAAATGATTTGGTTTCCTGGTGTATCCACACATACCGCGCCATGTTTCTTTTAAAACTCTTCTTCTTGTTGCAATGTCTGTCAACATCTTTTTTTTTTAATCACGTGACTCTAGTTGCGCAAAAAGGTCTTTCCATTGCAGTTTTGCGTGATATACCAATTGTGCTACACCCGAAAAACCACTCCTTGCCAGCGCAAAAAATTTCAGTCAAAAAACGAGAGTTTGGCTGAAATTGTCATTTTTTCCATTGGGTAAATTTTTATGCACAAGTTATATTCGTGCAATTTGAGGGTCAATGGAAAAGCGACTACAGTCTGTCTTGGATAAATTCCCTTTACAAAGCCTGGAGGAGTGTTTGGGGTCATTGTCCTGACTGTCCCACTAAGCACAAACCAGATGGGATGGCATGTTGCTGCACAACTCTGTGGTAGCCATGAGTCTTGAATCCATCACACCTCTTCCTCGATGCCTTACGGTGAGAACCACATACGTAACAACAAAGGCATGGCAGGTGGTACCATGAAATCTCAAATTTGGACTCAGAGTACAGATTTCCTTTGGTCTAATTGCCTATCCTTGTGTTTCTTGGCCCAAGGAGATTCTCCTGTTCTTGTTGTTCTTCCTCAGAGGTGGCGCCTTTGCAGCAAATCGACCATGAAGGCCTGGTTCACGCAGTCGTCTCAGGAAAACTGATGCTGAGACGTGTGTGTTGCTTGAATCTGAGCTGCTGGTAATTTGTGCTTTCTGAGGATGTAATGCTAATGAACTTACTCTCTGCAGCAGAGGTAACACTTGGTCTATCATTTCTGATGAGAGCCAGTTTCATTATAGAGTTTTATGGTTTTCGCAGCAGCACATAACCCATAAAGACCCAAACATCCACCGGTGACCAAAAGCATCTACTGAACTAAAATGTTTAATATCTGCCGAACCACTAATCCTATCAATCAGTGTAAATAATTGGTGTAAAATACAGTTTGTCATCTTTTCATGGTCATCAGATATGACCCATTTGGACATTCAGAGACTCCGTAGTGAACTTGGAAACACCGTCACCTTCTACAACATTGATTCACCAGTAAAACCCATGGAGTTGGACAAATGACAGTGGATGAAGGCACTTGTTTTTACATTCATGTATTGATATAAATGAAATATAGGGAAATACATGATTTACAGTCAAAATTGCAACATAGAGAGGATAATATTATAATAAATGGTGATGAATCACTTAAGAAAGGTTAAATAGAGAGAAAAAGTGTTTTGGGAACTGCCACAAAAGTAGCAGTGGGCCTTTATGGGTTAAGGTTACATTTGAAGATTTTTCTAGACTGACTGATCTTTGTGTCTTATCGTAATGATGGACTGTTGTTTTTCTTTACTTAGTTGAGTGGTTCTTGTGTACTCTGGAATACAACAGTAGTCAAATAATGATATTCACTTTATGGAACTGTGTACCAACCCTACCTCTGCTCAAAAGACATGAGAAGGCAAGAAAATCCACAAAATATCTCATGGCGAAGCACACCTTTGAATTAAAAGCCATTCCAGATAGAGCTGCACAATGTATCGTTTTAGCATCGAAATCACAATGTACGTGCGCGCAGTAGTCACATCGCAGGTCCTGCAATGTAGGAGGCAAATGAACTGAACCTGTTCTCATCTAATTTAAAGGGTACCTGACACACACTGCACACCGTGATCCACCAATCACAATCGTTCTTAATTAGTTTGGACTGAGTCACTGGTAACAATATTGAAAAATGAGCAACGAACATGAGAAAATCACCTTAAATGAAGACATGGTGCCAAAAAGAAAAGCAACGTCAGTTATCTGGAATTATTTCAGCTACAAGAAGGATGATACTGAAACGCGTGTTCTGTGTCGATAGTGCCTTCCACCTGTTGTAACACAACTAATTAGTTTGACCATTATTTACATTATTCTGCTATTATATACTCCTGAGTATTTTTTTATACCGCAATATACATCGCAGGGTTAAAAAAAATCGCAATGTCCGTTTTTTTCAATATCACGTAGCCCTAATTCCAGGTGACTACATTGAGAGTGTGTCCTCAAAGTAAAAGGTGACTACTTTGAAGAATCTAAATTATAAAACATTTTCTGGTTTGTTTAGCACTTTCTTAGTTGTTACAGAATTCCATAATTGTGTTCTCTCATGGGTTTGATGTCATCAGGACTAATTTATAGTGTAGAAAGTACGGAAAATAAGAAAAAAAAACACTGAATGAGAAGGTGTGTCCAAACTTTTCACTGATACTATTATTATGCATGTTTGATATACATAGTGCCACTTATACAATATATTAGTAGTTTCATAATCCATCAGAGATGTGCAAACATTTTATGCACATTAAGATTCAATCATTGCTAAAGCTGTATCAGTACTTAGGTTCTATCAACTCTTTCACAGCAACATTTTATGCAGTGAGTAACAGGCATGAAAACACCTTAAAAGGCACCACAAGTAGAAATGAAAGCTTTGTCTGTTTTTTAGGCCACAGATGATGTTCTTTATTTGCATATTGAGCAGGGAAGCCAAATCCGATCATTTGAGACACATCTGGAGACACATTTAAATGGAAGATGTGAACAGATGCATTTACAGCTGGACATTTGAGTTTAGAATTCCCAAAACGGATACTATTGCAAGGTCTGACGGAGCCTTAACTGACCCAGTAATCCTCTTTGAAATGTTGGTGAAGGTGTTAAACAGCAGGTTCTTGCTCTCGCCCGCTCTACAACCTTCTTGTAACTCAGTAAAATTGTTGAATATTACATGAAGTGGAACGGTTTCCTCTGTTGAATCAATACTTTGTGTGAGGGCCTCCGCAGGAATCTGGAAAGCAGTGGTATCTGTTATGGTTCCAAGTCTCGAGGCTTATGCACTGACTGACAAGAAACAGAGAAACAGTTTGAGTTTTGACTACACTAATACATAAAAGTGTATCACATTGCCTGAAAGGAAGGTAAAACAAATAGCTTGGAGGAGGAATATCAATGTTTTTTTTCCCCTCTAGTTTCAGCACCGGAGGAAGATGATGTCAGATATCTGGGCAACACTAGAGGAAAATAACTCAGCATTCTCAGGCAGACAGAAAGACAAATCACTACAAAATTTTCTCTGGATTTTCATCATTTTCCTCGGAGAATTGTTCCTAACAATGATTTTATACGGCCAAAAATATCTCTTTTATAGAAACTGTCGGATACAGAAAGACATATTCATGTTCACTTTGGGATGAACCTTTATTCTTTTATGTTTCTAGATATTAAGAAGAACTGGCACACCTTCATGTCATACAGTATTTATCATGGATGCACTTGGTATTACAAATATAAAACAAATATATACTTACTTCCACACCTACTGAAACATTATTGCATGAGCATCACAGTATGTACTTTATGACATGGTGTTCTGTACAAACAGTGACGAAAAAAAAAAAACCCAAAAAACTCTTCCATTCAGGACATGAGTGATCTTGGAGAAACTGCAGTAATGTCAATGTTATAGTTATTTTTCTGAAAATATGAAATGAAAAATGCATTAGAGAAAGCCAGGTTTAAGGTCAGCCAAAGCAGTTAATATTTCTCATTGTATAAATGTTTTATGTGTGTGCAATATGAAGAAAAATTTGTATATTTGCAAAAATATTGCAAAAAGGTGAAGCTGAACATAAATTCACTCTTTTTATTGAGCTTATATTGATTGCAGATCATTACCAGTGATAAAGAAACAAGTATGGACATTATGCTCAGATAAACTCCAAAGAAAAGCAAACAGACCTCTTTCACCATTGATAAACTATTGAGTGTTTCATTTTATACTAACTGAATTGTGTGTAACTTTGATTTGCCAGTGAATAAATGAACTTCTAGAACAAAGACATGACACTTGTGTAATTACGTACGTGTTGCAGAAAAGGAGATGTGTTTTTCAGTAGACTGTTAATCTGAGGCTTTTAAAAGGCAGCGGAACTCACCCACAGACCCTTCAGGTTAACGGTGTCTCTCCACCTGAGCTCTCCCCCATGCAGGGAGGTAGTCTGTTCCCTGGGCACCCCATCTCCTCCTCCACTACTTCCTCCTCCTCCTCTTCCTCATCCCTCTTCTTCCACCTCAACCCCTGGCCCTATTCCCAAACCCCTGAGTCCGTAGCATCTGCACCGGGCGATGGCTCGACGGCACCTCTTACCTGCACGCAACACCCCCCTCCCTGGCAGACTACCAACCTGCATCGGGGACGTGGGCTGCCTCGACAGCGGGTGAGTCCAAACTCACTGGCACTGACAGTCTAAGAGCAGTAACCAAGGAGAGGACAGTGGTCACTGCGCATCCCACAAAATATTGTGTGTTTTCATAAAACCAGAATGACGGTATTATACAAATGTTGGTGCACTTGTTCTCACAGTGTCGCTTTTACATTGAAAAGCATCTAACAGCGTGATGTGACTGGACCCTCCTTGTGTTACCGCTTCTCCTTAGTAGCAGGGCACAAACAACCAGGCCTGGGGTCCTGATTGAATTAGGTGTAGATTTAGTTTCTTCACCTTTCTAGAGGTTGAAATAAGCTCGTTTGTGTCTCTGTATTGTCTTTTATCTGTAGTTTGGTACCGCAGGAAGAATGATTTGCACGCCGTGAGGGGGCGTCTGCAGAGTCCAGAGTACAAGCTGAGTAAGATCCGCTCCTCCACCATCATGACGGACTACAACCCCAATTACTGCTTTGCAGGAAAGGCAGCTTCACTCAGCGAATTGAAAGAAGTACCACGCAAGAACATCACACTTCTCAGGTCAGTCTGAGATTCAGTGTTGTATAGTAACAAAGTAATAATAATAATAATAATAAATTGTATTTATAAGCGCCTTTCAAGACACCAAGGACCCTGTACAACAAGATAAAACAGACAATGCATAATATACGAAGAAATAAACAATAGATAAAAGAATAATTACAATATATAGGAATGAAGATGTAGAATGGAGAGTAAAACTTATGGTGGGTAGGCTACTCTGAAAAGGTGAGTTTTGAGTCTGGATTTGAATGTGGGGAGAGAGTCACTGTTACGGATGGGTGGTGGAAGTAATAATACTTCACTACTGTACTCAAGTACCGTATGTTTTAGGAGAATTTTTACTTTACTGAATATTGTTTACTACCCTTGGGCCTCACCGCAGGGTATTGTCATCAGTTCATCGTCCATCCCTCTGTCCGTCCATACGTGTGGTTTTCAAGTGCGGGCACGTTATGTTTCTGTTTACTTTCACTTTTACTTCACTACATTTCCTAACTCAGTTGCATACTTCTACTTTGATACATTTCTAATGAACAGTATTGTTACTTGTTACAAAAAATAAATAAATAAATTAAAGGAAATTTAGTGTTTTCGTCACTGAGATTAATAGTGACTGCAACAAAGTCAGGAAGCTGATTTGTCATTGGGCCTAATCATGTAATGAACAAGTGCAAATGACGATCCACACTCAACCTGTCAGCAATCTGTTATTGTGAGCAGTGGCGAAATATTCCCAATTCTGACTGCCTTTGGTTGTTATTAACATTTACTTGTACGTTTGCTTTCATTACTTGAGTACATTTAATTGTAGATTACTTGATATACTTAAGCACACTAAATACTGGATACTTAAAGACTTTAACTTCAGTAATATTTCAGTTGGGGACTTGAACTTCTACCAAAGTCATTTTTTCCTAGGGCACTTGTACTTCTACTCAGGTGTGACTTTCCAGTGCTTTATACAACACTGCTGAGATTCTACTAGTTTACAGAACATGCAGTGCCTTCTTAGGATGAAAGCATCAACTGCTAAACTTATTTTTTATGGATTTGTTTTCGCAGGGCTCTCGGCCACGGTGCCTTTGGTGAAGTCTATGAAGGACAAGTTCTGGGGATGAGCACCGATAACAGCCCCATGCAGGTGGCCATAAAGGTCAGCTCCTACTGTGTGAGGAAAATAAAGATGACTTACACCTAAATGTTAAATGAGAACACCTCAGCAGTAGTTGTGTTCATTATATCATTGTGCTGCCTCTGATGGAAAGGTCATGCATGAAAAGACAGGGTTTGTTTAATATGGAAAATGGGTAGTATTTAGCATGAATTGATGTTAAAAAAAAAGAGAGTGAGACTACTTTTTGTAGCTTTTTAAGATAACACAGGGTTTCTGCAGGTTATTAAAAAGTATTAAAAGTCTTTAAATAGATTTTGTGAAAATTAAGGCCTTAAATGGCTTTAAGAAGCATTAAATTCGACGTCCAGAGGCATTAAATAATTAAATACACTTGATGGAAAAAAAACAAACATTGTTATTCACTATTTATTTTGATTATATAAAAATGTAATAATTTTGAAGGGAAAAATAGTGTGATGATTGACAGGCGAAACGTATTCAGAACCTGGTTATATATATATATATATATATATATATATATATATATATATATATATATATATATATATATATATATATATATATATATATAAATTGTATGGGACATGGACATGAAATTTGTTTGAAGTGCCATTAAAAAGGACATTAAAAAGCATTCAATTACATTTGCTGATACCTGCAGAAACCCTGTAAAACTGTGATGAAGTCTGTAAGATGTAAAGATGAAATCACATACTGCAAAAATATCCAGAGTGGGTAAAGGGACTGAATGTCCTGCAAATTTCTCTGGAGATTACGTCAAAACATCACAAAGTAAAGAGAAAAAAATGAAAGAAAAGGCTGGACGAGGTCCACAAGTGTTCCTGCTTTTCACTAGTCTGCTGATTGGTATTCACAGAATGCTTCTCTGATTCTCTCTGCCCGACAGACTCTTCCAGAAATCTGCTCTGAACAAGATGAGATGGATTTCCTGATGGAGGCACTGATTATGAGGTGTGCACCTTCACACTCACCATACCCATTACACACCTCATAGTGGACATTGTGTGACTGAGTTCACACCTGGGTTTACACAGCGAGTTCTTCCTACAGAGCAAGTTACATGTGTGAAACCTGCTCATTCTTTACTCAAGGACGTGTACAGATAAACAATACTATGATAAAACTAGAAAGCCAGTAAATGTACTAAAGTACAAGACCTGAAATATGCTCAGAAAGTGAAAGTAAAAAGCATTCCTGCATTTCTATTGCCTATTTCGTGCAAAGCTTAGTGAACTTCGTAATATTAATGTTGGTATTAGTTTTCCTGGTCTGGACATCTCATTAAATAGACTTTAATAGTGTCAAGTTCTCTGCAAACAAGTATCCTTTTATCATCTGTTTTGGTCCATCCCTACATTTGTATAATTTCCACTGTGTTTTATTCACCAATGGGTCATCTGTTCCATGCATTAGTATCTGATCCATGTTGAATGCATTAAAAAGTAAGTAAAGTTTTGTGTGTAAAGCTGGATCTGAGAAGATGCACATCCGTAACAAGAATCGTATAATTTAGGTGTTACATCCATAAATTTGTTTACAGCCATGAGGGTGAACAGGTGGCATTATAAGGATCATAAGAATTGGATAAAAGGGATGTGCTGTTATAGCCAGTATGGTGTTTGTATCTGTGATGTAGTTGAGCTGTTGGGAGAGGTTCTGATACATGCGAGTGGACACTGGGTTTATCAGTTTGAGTCTCATACCAGATTATAAAAGATACAACCAAGTGTTCCTCTAAGTCTGTTAAGACCTGAATCTCTAAAGGGATGCTATGGTCTACTGCAAACCATGGGCTATAAAACAAACAAAAACTAGAAAAGCACTCGGAGAGTGCAGACCTCCGCCAAGGCAGATCAGTCCCCCCCACACACACACACACAATCACCACCAAAATGTAATCATTTGTTCCTTGTGTCAGTATCAACATTTCCTGAAATTTTCATCCAAATCCGTCCATAACTTGTTGAGTTATCTTGCACACGGACAGACAGACAGACAGACAGACAGACAAGCCAACGCCGGCAAAAACACAACCTCCTTGGCAGAGGTAAAAAAACAGTACACATCTATTCATTGTATAAAATAAAATTTGCACTCTGTACATATTGACAACACAAATCCTCACTGTAAATAATATATACATAAACATACATTTTAATAGAGCGGATCTCCGTACACATCTACTCAGTTATTTATATTTATTTTATACTATTCTTCAGCCCATTGTTGTCCTTGATTCTAGTTGATTGTTGGTTTATATTAGGTCTATGTTTAAGTTTTTTTTCCTGTTTATGTTGAAATTGTACATCATGAGCTAAGAAAAAAATGATGCCAAAATCCTTGTATGTGTTCACATACTTGGCTAATAAAGCTGACTCTGACTCTGATAAATTTCAGTAATAGCAACTAAGATCTGATAAGGCCAATTATTACTATTATTATTATTATTATTATTATTATTATTATTAATTATTAGATAGATAGATAGATAGATAGATAGATAGATAGATAGATAGATAGATAGATAGATAGATAGATAGATAGATAGATAGATAGATAGATAGATAGATAGATAGATAGATAGATAGATAGATAGATAGATAGATAGATAGATAGAAGGATTCTTTATTGTCATTGTTTGTTTGACGGCAATCCCTGTCACGACAGATAAAAGTATAAATACAAACAAAACAGACTTAAAGTATAAAAATATAGAAATAAGAATCCATTTTGCTGGACAAAAATGATTCAAACTGCAAATTATCTACTGTGTTAGTGTGATGCAATGAGACCACAGGTGACCTTGTTAATGATATGAACCCTGGCAGCATGACTTCACTAAATGGCAGCTTACCCTCCCTCTTTGTCATATACTGTAAATCATCTATTTCTCGCTCCTGTCCTTTTCTTCTCAGCATGTCTCGTATATGTCATCATAGATGTAATCACTGTTTGTCCACAGTAAGTTCAGCCACGACAACATCGTGCGCTGCATTGGCGTCAGCCTCAGCATCCTGCCGCGCTTCATCCTGCTGGAGCTGATGACCGGAGGAGACATGAAAAGTTTCCTCAGACAGAACAGGCCTCGAGCTGTACGTCACTGGTACACTTTAGTGTGTGTGTGTGTGTGTGTATGTGTGAAGTGTGCGTCTTTGTGTGTAGCTCTCTAATTGGAGCTGTGCTGTTTCCAGGGACAGACCACTTCACTCACCATGCGAGATCTGCTACAGATGGCAAGAGATATCGCCTGTGGCTGCCGCTACCTGGAGGAAAATCACTTCATACACAGGTTGGAGTCCACGCCCAGTTATTACAGCTATTATCATACCTAAAAGCTAAAAACGAAGCACAGAAATACAGCAGATTATTCCCACTACGCTTTCAGCCATAATTGCAATGTTGTGTAGTGCTACATAATGCTGTAAGAAAAAAAAATGAAGTAAAAGTAGTATAAGTACATACATAATTTTCTAGAGTACAAGTGCAATTATGTGTAAATAAAAAAGACTGCTATAAAAGTAGAACCACTGATTGAACATTTACAGCAGTAGAAGTGAAAATAACATGCACTGAAATGAACTCAAAGCATGAAAGCAAAATGTAGGTCTTTGAAGCACATGTTGTTCACATTTAACTGGACCTCATGTGGCCAAAAGTACTGAGACACATCACAACCTACAGCTCATAGGATTTCCCATTCATGTTTATTTGAAATATTAATGTAAGTTGTCAGTAATTATCATGATAAATGTTACATCAGTGTTTCTTTTAAGTTTAAAGGCTGATTTTTGTTCTGAAGTGAGGGTTGATTTTACATTTTATTAGCCTTAAAACACCCGAATTCAGTGTGTGCCAATACTTTTGTCCACGTGGTAGATTATAGTCTGAAGGCTATTCAGTTATTCTTACTTAAGATAAAATAAAAATCCATATACTCAAATAAATTTAAATTATTGTTGTTTCTAATGTTTCCAGCATCAGACACTGTTTTTGGTGTAAACATACTCTTTGAAAAAAAGACTTAGTGAACTTCAACATGAAAAAGTAAATTTGTACACATTATTTATCAAGTGGGCTAATTTTTTAGCTAAAGATCTGTGTTTTATGGAACTGTTATCCTTTTTAAAATGCCACATGTAGAAAAAAATTAACAATCATCTATATAATCAACAGACTGAATACATTTTCAAATTTTTAGATATAATTTTTAGCTTAAAATTTGAGCTAGATTTAAGTTTCAAGTCTTAGATTTTCATTTTTTTGTGAATATTATTGATATTTATGAGTTTGAATATTTGTGAGTTGCTTAAAAGGCCCTGTCCACGTGTTAGTATTAAATACATTAAATAAAACATTGTTATTTTATCTGGCTTGTTTTTAAAAAATAAGTTAACATTTTGGGTGGTGTATATAATGGTAAAGTGTCGTCCACCTGTTACTATGGCAACCTGTCCATGTGTTAACACATTCTGTTGCCAATAAAACAGAGACTTTTCAATATTTTACTCCAAAATTTATTTTCAGCATAGTTGAACATAATATCTAAAAGGTTTTGTCCTACTCGATATCAATTTCTGGCGAGAACCGCATGTTTTGAATGTTCGCGTAAAGCTTAAAAAATTCATGTCCGTTTCAAGTCCACGTGTTCCTGAGCAGTATTTTGACATTTTTCACCTAAAAATTTTTATCTCCCCAAATTTTGTTATACATAATGTTAAAGTGCTTATAAATACCTACTCAGATATGTATAATACATGCATATATGTTACTCTGCTAACATGACAAGACAAAACAAACAAGAGACAAGTTTCATTTTTTTGTTTTGTCCTGATATTGAGAAGGTGTGCCATGAAAATAACCAGTATGTCCTTCAACATCCATAAAACTAAAGTAATAATTCAGTATTTTCCCCCTGGGATTAATAAAGTATGCTGATTCTTATTCTGTATTCAACATGTTTTGTAAATGTATTTAAAACAACAGATATTTTGTATTTTAGAGACATTGCTGCTAGAAACTGCCTGTTAACCTGCCCTGGACCTGACAGAGTAGCCAAGATTGGAGACTTTGGGATGGCACGAGACATTTACAGGTTAGTCTACTTTATGTCATGTCAGCACATGTTCATTACAACTCTGTCTGTCTCATTGGAGGAAGAGGAGTCCAAGCAGCATATCCGTAGTTTTCCTCCATGAGGCTGAATTCTAAATTAAATTACGAGGTGAGTGTAAATTTGATAAGATTTGTTTTGCCTTTCAGAGCCAGTTACTACAGAAAAGGCGGGCGAGCCATGCTACCAGTCAAATGGATGCCACCTGAGGCCTTCATGGAGGGGATCTTCACCTGCAAAACCGACACATGGTAAAAAAAAAAAAAAAAAAAAAAAAAAAAAAAAAAGAAAAATACTAGGGCTGGGCAAGTTAAGGCGTTATTACCGCGTTAACACATTCATTAAATAACGCAGACTAATTTTTTTTATCTCACGTTAATGCCATTTTATTATAACTTATATTCTTCTGCTTTTGCTTGTGTGTGTGTAGCGATTAGCTCGGCAGATAGACAACAGGTTTCCCAAGAAAAGCCGGACGCCCAAAACTTCTCTCCAAATCTTTTACTTGAGACTCAGTGTAAAACTGCAACATACATACAAAATATGTCTGAGTTCTGTTCATTGCCTTAGTACATTTACATGGCATTATACGTTTAAATGAATGGGAAAAAGATCGCTAGCTCGATGCTAACTCAATTGGGACAATCCATAGACACGCTAACGATTAGCATTTACAGATTAATTTAAGATTTATAATGTCTTTTTATCCAGCAACGAAGGTTCACATCAGAGATATTTTATACTATTCATTCTTACAACTGAACATAAAATACTCACAGGCAAACGTTTGTCGGGCCGTACAAACAGAGTGAAAGAAACACGTCTGTTAGTTCCTTCTTATGTCCGAACTGGCTACGGTAACACCGAAAGGACAAAACATACATTAGTGCAACTTATTCCGACCACTAGAGGGCCCCCTTTGCTTGCTTTGAACAACTGAACATCACATATTATTGGGCTTATTAGTATTAGTTACGAGTATCGGCATTGGCTCCGATACTCAGTGTGTGTACTTGTACTCGTAAAAGACATCCGATACAAATGCACCGATACCACTTACGGTCATGTGACATTCACAGTTCAGTGCAGCAGGTACGCGGTGGTGAAATAATGTGTGGAGAGTGTGGAGATTTTTCAAAATAAATGACGTTGATAAAAGTATCGCTGACTGACAGTAACGTTACAGACATAGACAGATACGGACGCAGCGTTCTGTCCGTCCTCTGCGTGCATTCCATCTGTTTACCAGGTGCTCGCGGATGCGTACACAGAATAAGAACACCAGCGGGAGTAGGGAATGGTGCGGACCGCCGCCAACACAAGTGAAAACAAAACTTATTGCTCATTTCTCTTTTCTCTTCCTGCTGAAACTAAGCTTTTAAACCTTACCGGTGAAAACGCTGCAATATTAGTATCACATTAGTGTTACCTCTGTCGTCTCCATGTTTGTTATTACTGACTTTCTTCTTCTTCTCAAAAAACTTTACTCTTCTTCGTGGTATTTGTCCAGTATGGTTAATTCAGAGCGGCGCCCCCTGGTGGATTAATTGAGAAACGCTCATTCCAACACATTAAATGTCAGTAGCAGCACTTTGTTCCAGTCAGACTGATGACAACGACAATAAAGCACATTTACAAAAGGAACTAAGAACCAGAATGGGATTATTAAGTACTCGTATCGGTACTTGGTATCGGCAAGTACTCAAATGTAAGTACTCATACTCGTACTCGGTCTGGAAAAAAGTGGTATCGGTGCATCCCTAGCTTTTTTTATATCTGTTATCTTCTTCTCCATCATATTCACATAAATCTCATACAGGACTCTGCTGGTTTCTTCCATCTTTAGTCTCCATGTTTCCAGGTAGAGTGGTGACCAGAAGACGACTGTAAACGATAAGTGACAAGAAGTGACGGACAATTAAATATCACATGGTGCCAGCAGCTAAAATTGCTTGAGGGAAATAAATCCTTTTCATATCAATCCGACATTGACAAAGACGAAAACTAAGGGAATTTTATCCATAATTTTTATACGTTTTAGTTAGTTTTATAAGCATGCAATACTGTTTCAGTTAGTTATCTTTTTTTTCTTTTAATTATAGTTTTTATTTATTTCAGTTAACGAAAATGTTTTTACAATTCTAGTTTTCATCATTTCGTTAGTTTTCGTTAACAGTAATAACCTTGGGTGGGACTCTGTTGGGGTGGGGGGGAGGGATTGTTCTTGTTTGTATTGACTCATGTCTGTAACATATTCAGCTTATACAGTTTCTGCATAAATACCAATAAAAAAGACTTTGAGCAAAACAAATAAACAAAAAAAAAAGTCCAGCTAAATACTTAAAATCTATCATACAAGGGGTTCTATTAACAGTCAAGTGAAGTTAAAGCATTACTCTGAAACTGTGGATATAGTTTGCATGAGACAAGTGAGAACTACTTTTTCCACTGTATGCAGACCATATGTGCAGACTGGAAAAATAGGGAAAAAGGCCACGTCTTAAAGGTGGGGTATGAGATCTTAGAAAAACGGTTTGAGCAAGCTACATTTTGAAAATACTCCAAACCCCTTTCTTCAGACATCCTCCCAGAGCCACACCCCCAGAGTACTGGCATGCACAATGCTTATTCCCGAGGCTTCACGAGCGCTGCACCCCTGGCTCCGGCGGCCTCAGCTCCGGCCCCAGCTCCAACCCCGGCTATGGCTAACGTTACATTTCCTAGTGATTTATGTCAGTGACAAAACAGTTTGCCGGTGAACTTTCCATCCTAATATAACTAATATAACCAAGCTCTGGCTCTGGCTTCATTTCCTGTACAGTTGCTCCTAGCATCTGAGAACGCACGATTCATGCACAAAGAGGGGTACGCGCTGAGGGGGGAGGGACAAATGGCAGTTGAGTTTGATAGACATATCACCGTTCAATTATTTCGATTGGGCGCTTAAAATGATCGGATGGTGTTTTTTCAGTCCCGTCTGTTCCACAGGTGACGACAATTTTTTTAATTTTTGTGTTAGAGCATTTAATTAATTGGTTGTAATCAAGATGTGAAGGGGATTTTAAGCAATATAGTAAAAAATGCCCCAGGAAAACATCTCGCACCCCACTTTTAAAACATACAGACTTGGAAACAAATACTTAATACTTTTACTCTTGCTGTCACTGCCTTGTAATGCATGCGGAAATGACCAAAAATAGTCACTTGCCCGATAAAGGGTCAAATGTCATGTATTCATACCAAACATTCATATCATTCAGGGATATGTATAAAATATAAGCAATGAATTCCAGATGTTAAACTTTGAAAGAAGGCAAAACATTTCACATTTACAATAAAGCAACACTGCAATATTATTGTCTTTAGTGGTGAAAAAGGATCCTCGCACCAAATTCTAGCTAATTTAAATGCCTCTTTGTGGGCAAACCCAAACCATTTGAAGACATTTTTACAGGCAGAGTCATTCAACTCCTAAATGTATCCAGACAGACCAAGAGTCGTATGTCAACCGAACATCTTTACAAGACAGAGCAACATGTACTGTATATATTCAAGACAGACACCAAACCGCACTGAGAACACCCTGTTCCTGTTCACATTCACGACAAAAAACTGAAACAGGAGCGCATCACAGGTCAGAAGAAAACTGATTTTTGTCGTCAAAGCTTCAGTGTAATAAGTTTTGGTGTCACTGTACAAAAATGATACCATTATCTCACAGCATATTCTAGTTCTGAGAGGAACAAGAATTCCACCCCCATGTTTTAAGCAGATCCTGCCTTCAGGTTCTGTTTAGGTGTGAGTGGATGCACCTGTGGTTTCAGCTGAGGGGATTTGTTCTGGGTGGGTGGAGATATTAGATAGATAGATAGATAGATAGATAGATAGATAGATAGATAGATAGATAGATAGATAGATAGATAGATAGATAGATAGATAGATAGATAGATAGATAGATAGATAGATAGATAGATAGATAGATAGATAGATAGATAGATAGATAGATAGATAGACAGACTTTATTAATCCCCAAGGGGAAATTCAGAATACAAAATGTGGTCACCGCTCCACAGACAGTCATACCTCATCAACAATCAATAAATAAATAAATGCAGAGTATAAGTAGCTGTGAATAAGTTAGATTAAAAAGAAGTAGAATTAAAAGACAAAATGTGTTTTCTACCAATCACATAAAAACAGAAAAACATAAAAACCCACCCGAGGACAGAAGTAAAGAGGCTGAAACTCACTGTCCAGGTTGGTTATAACCTTTGAACAGTCAACATCTTTTTTTTTTTTTTTTTTTTATCTCCACGTTTCCCAACCAACATTGTATTCTGATTTATTTTGTACCCTGACTTTGGTTATGCAGTGCAGTACTGGGCAGGTGGAAACTGATCCTGATACATACACTACAAACAAGAAGTTAAGGATATTTTTAATTTTTGGGCTATGTTTTTTTCAGTTGGGACTTTTGCATAGCGCTTTTTACTTTTTTGTGTGAATTGAATTGAAACACATTTTTTAACGACCAGACATAGTTTTATTTACAAATGGCAAAACTGACCAAAAAAATGACCAAAAAAAAAAAGATCCTTAAGATTTTGTTTGTACTATATCTATATAGACACACACATTTATATTATTCATCTGGACACACTTTTATCTTTCTGAGAGGATTTCCAGTGTTGACAGGGTCACTGGTTTGCTAGATGTGATTGTCATTGGGTCTGGGTCACAAGTGTCTCAACATGGATGTGCTCTAGGTGTGAAACAACACTTGTGTGCCGAGCAAACACCGCACCTACAAAGAATTTGAATTTTGAGACCCATTCAAAAATGACAAATACAATTCATAAATTGACACAGCGACACAGTGGTGCAGTGGTTAGCACTCGTGCCTCACAGCAAGAAGGTCCTGGGTTCGATTCCAACACCAGTCGACGGAGGGTGGGACCTTTCTGTGTGGAGTTTGCATGTTCTCCCCGTGTCTGCGTGGGTTCTCTCCGGGTACTCCAGCTTCCTCCCACCATCCAAAGACATGCACTAATAGGTTAATTGGTTAATCTAAATTGCCCATAGGTGTGAATGTGAGAGTGATTGTTTGTCTCTGTATGTCAGCCCTGCGATGAACTGGCAACTTGTCCAGGGTGTACCCCGCCTTCGCCCATATGTAGCTGGGATAGGCTCCAAGCGACCCCCGTGACCCTAGTGAGGATAAAGCGGGTTCAGAAAATGAATGAATGAATTCATTAATTGAAACATAACATGTAGGGCAGGGGTGTCAAACTGGTCCTCAAGGGCCGGTATCCTGTATATTTTAGGTATCTCCCTCTTCCATCACACCCTGAAGCCATTGAATCCTTATCAGGCTTCTGCAGGGCATGATGATGAGCTGATCATTAATTGAACCAGGTGTGCTGGAAGAGGGAAATATCTACAACATGCAGGATACCGGCCCTCGAGGACCGGAGTTTGGCACCCCTGATGTAGGGCATAAGAAGCATTCTACCTTATGTGGTGTTACACCCCGGCCTAGAGGTTTACCAGGCGAACATAATGTGCTCACTTTTGTCCCTCCCAGCTCCTAAGCACACAAGTCAATCAAAAACTAAGGTTCACAATGTTTATTTTTTTACAACTAAAGAAGGGTTAGGGGAGGGCGCGGCTAAAACAACAAACAAAATATCTTCTTCAAAGTTCAAAACTAAATTGCCTAATCCAAAATAAATGCCAGAAATAAAATACAGAAAACTAACCTAAACTCCCTAATAAAAACAGGAGAAAATGGGAAAATAAAAGAGCCGACCTCCCCTACAAGGAAAAAGGTTCCAATTACAAAAACTCTATTTACAACTATATACAGTCTCGAATAAACACAGAAACACGCGAAGACTGACGATCACACACAGGAAGCTCTTTTGGGAGCCGGCAGGAGGCAAGGAGAGAGAGAAGGACATTTTTAAAGGGGCCGGGCAATCATGCTCCACCGATCATCTTCCTGCCAAAACAAACAGACACAAGACAGACACAGCACACCTACAGGACTGGAGGAGAACACACGCACTATACAGAAAACATATATACATGTACACATAAATGGACAAATTATGACCAAGGGTCTTAACATGTGGTAACATAAGATCAAAATGTTCCCAAACCACTGAATGCTCTTTACTACTGGTACCCACCATGAAACTCACCAAATTACACCTGATTCTCTCTCCAGATGTCTATGTCTTCACAACAAAACATTTTTGAAGAGTAATGACATCTTATATAGCTTGTATAGCAGGGGTGACCCTACTACCCTGCATGTTTTAGATGTATCCCTCTTCCAACACACCTGATTCAAATGATAAGCCCGTCATCGAGCTCTGCAGAAGCCTGATAATGACTGTCAGGTGTGTTGGAAGAGGGAAATATCTAAAACAGAGTCTGGGTGTCATCCTCGATGGCCGACTATCTTTCAAATCCCACATCAATAACATCCCGCTCCACATATTTCCAACTGCGCAACATCAACCGCCTCCGCCCCTCACCCACCCCCCATACCACCTCTGTTCTCATACACAGCCTCGTAACCTCCTTCCTCGACTACTGTAACTCCCTCCTGTTCGGTCGGCCCCAAAAGTCCCTCCATAAGCTGCAACTGGTCCATAACTCTGCCGCCTGCATCATCACCAAACCCCCCCTACCACCGCCACCACATCACCCCCATCCTCCATGGACTACACTGGCTCCCAGTCAAACAGAGTTGAATTCAAACTCCTCCTGTACACATTTAAATCCATCCATAATCTCGCTCTTCAGTACCTGTCAGACCTCCTCCATGTCACCACTCCAGCCCGTTCCCTCAGGTCCTCCTCCTCCATCCACCTCACTGTGCCCCCTGTCCGCCTCAGCACCATGGGAGGCCGAGCCTTCAGCCACTCTGCTCCCCAGCTCTGGAACTCCCTCCCACCACCCATCCTGAACAGTGACTCTCTCCCCACATTCAAATCCAGACTCAAAACTCACCTTTTCAGAATAGCCTACCCACCATAAGTTTTACTTTCCATTTTACACCTTCATTTCTATATATTGTAATTATTCTTTTATCTATGTGTTTATTTCTTTGTATTTTATGGATTGTCTGTTTTATCTTGTTGTACAGTGTCCTTGGGTGTCTTGAAAGGCGCTTATAAATACAATTTATTATTATTAGTACATGCAGGATGGTAGCTCTCGAGGACCAGGGTTGTTCACCCCTGTTATATAGCATCAAACATGTCAAGCTATCATTGGCTCAGAAATCAGAAAGTCCTGAACTTTAGCACTTAGAACTCATGAAAGTAGGCTAGTGAACCTCTGTCCAATACATGCCAAGCGTCTTATACGTAGACACTGGAAAAGTGTTGATTGTCCATCGCTGAATCCATGGATTGCAGAACTCTCATCCTGCAGAGCTGTTGAAAGGCTCACGTACACAATTAAATGAAAAACTCATACCTTCCACAAGATATGGAATTCATTTCTAAAATTTTTAGAATCGAGGCCTGATATCTCATCATCATAACTTACAAAGTGAGACCACACCCCTTTTTTTTTTTTTTTTTTTTTACTGATGTTTGATTATGTATCAGATATACAAAAATTGAGTTGGAGAAGTATTCAAGTCACTATTACTTACATTGTCTGTCAGCTATTATTTTGTTATTTACTCTCACTACTGTTTCAAACTGCAGAGGTGGTCAAGGGCGGGGGTTCTGGGGGTTTATGCTCACCCACACAATATTACCAGTTCATGTCAGAAAAGATTTGTAATGTGTTAAAACTTTAAAACAGATATGTGTTTAAAAAAAAAAAAAAAAAAAAAGAATGTCCTGAGCTCAGAATGTTCTAATTTTGACATTTTTGGAAGTCTACACAGTTTAGACTCAGGTGTACATGCTGTTTGTAAGTGCTGATGAGTGAGGAAGTGCAACAAAGCTCTAGTAATAAGTGACAATGGTTTTCATTGTGTGTGTGCGTTACTATGTTGTATTCTGAAAAACACAACAGGAGAAGTTTTGGCGTCACCCAGTTTGGCTCAACTGTTGTCATGTGTCTCCCTCTGCAGGTCATTTGGAGTACTGCTGTGGGAAATCCTCTCTCTGGGTTACATGCCATACCCATGTAAGACCAACCAGGAGGTTCTGGAGTTTGTCACCAGTGGAGGCAGAATGGACCCTCCCAAAGGCTGTCCAGGGCCCGTGTGAGTACTGATGAGTATCATTCAACAAATGTTTATGTTGTATTTGCGCTTGACAATAGACTTCAATATTTAATAAGTGTAGGGAAACCTCACCACAAAGACACAGGACTATCAGAGATGGTTTCATTCTCAACTTTAATGATTAAATGACAATAGTATAAGAGAGAAATGAAGTATTTTACATGGAATAAAACAAATACTGGGACCTTTATAATAATCAAAACATATGACCAAGTCCATCTGTATAGGCTCATATTAACTTTACTGTTAATTACCAATATTTATGGTTATGACAGTCTTGTACTTTTAGAAAAGAACAGATTTTTAAAATGTATTTATTTATTTAAAATAATAATAATAATAATAATAATAATAATAATAAAAAGGAAAGAACAGATTTTTAGTTTTAGATTTCTTCAGCTCATCCAATGGAAAGAAACCAACAACAAAAAAAATCATACAAGCAATTTTTACCCTGAAAGATTAAGAACTACTTTTATCCCAACTTCTAAATCAACAATTTCTCCACATTTACTCTATCCCAATTGAATTATTACCATTTATTCTAATAATATCATCTGCCTTTTTTCTGCATTTTTCAGTGTAAAACTGTTGTGTTTTTTTCCTCATACTTAATTCATTAGTGTCCTAGATGTTCATAAAAGCTCAGTTTAAATGCAAAGGTTATATCAAAACTGTAGAAAAAGTGACTATCAGCAAATGTTATTATTAATGGAACATAAAAATAAGCTTCTCCAACTACTGTAACTTGTCAAAACACATTGGTTTTCTTAGGGAATCAATGTTGTAGAAGATGACAGTGTTTCTTTGTTCACTACGGAGCCTCTGAACATCCAAAGGGGTCGTATCTGATGCTGCTGAAAAGCCGAGAAACCGCATTTTACCTGAAATATTCACACATATTGTTAGGATAATTGGTTGAAAAGTTATTAAACATTTTAGATCAGTAGATGCATTTTCATTTAGGTTTTTAAGGGTTAACAAACACCCATTTCATCACACATTGAAAGCCTATGTAGCTTTTGATGAAAGACTTCTTAAACCCATTATTGATGTCAGAGGGACTCTTTAGCGCCTCCCTGTGTTCAGTCTCAAATTAACCTCGATGAGGACAGGTATGATTTCACAGTATACTCCTCAACTACTATAGTGTTTTCTCTGTTGTTTCAGGCGATTTTGAGGTTTTGTCCGTTATTTTACTTGCTATTGACATAATATTAGGTTAGTCTTGACTACAACCCCAGCTGAGACACTGAGATATCAAAGTTTTCAAATACTTAAAACAGGTAGTGGATGTGTTATTCCCACACACAATGAATGAATGAAAACCCCTGTGGACACTCCTTCCTTATCAAACAATAAGCATATTCTGAAAATCTTATTAGTGGCTGTGTTTCAGCATACTGCCGGTGGCATGTTAAGTGGTGAACTCCAAATGTCAAGAGCCAAAAGTGATTTATAATGAGAGTTTCTGCACAAATTGACACCGTAGAGAGAGCACTGCCACACCATTTCACCTCTCCTGGGACATGGCCTTGGTGTTTTTTGTTTTTTTGTATTTTAGCTTGATTTTACTGAAGGCCTCAGGCTGAGACCAGGAAATGCACAGCAGGAGGCACAAGTCTCAGTTTTGTTTCTTTCTTCTCGAGTTTTGAAGAGTGTCCACATTTGGAGTCATATGCTTTACACTAGAAAGACAGCGCAACTGATTTTGTGCATCAAAGGGGGTGAAAATTTTACTGTGACAACTATGCCAAGGAAATATTCAGAAGGTAAAAAACAAAACAAAACAAAAAACCTTAAACTTTTCTTCTACTCTTTCTATTATACTTAACAATGTTTCCATGAATATGTATTATTTAAAGCAACTGGTGGGTCGTGACCCAAAAGTGGGTCGCAAACCTGTTTTCAGTGGGTCGCAAACCTGTTTTCAGTGGGTCGCAGGCCTTTGTCTTGGCAAAAAAACACTGTTAAAAAAGCAATCCTGGGTTTTATTTTTTATGGAGCTGAGCACCTTCCATTCACACTCCCCAACAGTAGGTGGTGGTAATGCGCTGTAATGTTAATTAACACCAGACAGTTCACAGCTTAAAAGAAGACCCAAAGGTTTCTACTCATATCATGGTAAAACTCAGGTATGACAACGACTACATGTACATCAGATATGGTTTTACTGACATCGAGGACAAAAACCTCAGTGTGTTTAACTCTTGAATAAGTGACTGACTGCACTTTTAATTTGTAACTGAGTGCACATTTCTGGTTTTGCTTCAAATGTACCCAATTTAGTGTGAAAGGGAATATTTCCCTCTTTAGCATCGCCACCTGCTGGTCAGTTTGGTTTATCATTAAACTTTTCTGTGTTGGCAAACGGTGATATTCTTCTGAGACCTAGTAATGTATTTTAGTCCTCTGCAGGGGTCAAGCATTTCACAGCTTTAGTTGGGAAAAAAAAAACAAAACATTGTCCACTGGAAAGGGCAGTCCAATCAAAAAACAAAACAAAAAAATGCATCTGCAAAAACTGTTGCATTATGCCAGTTCCAACCAAGGCATTTATTGAATGTAAAAAAGCCAAAACTTTTACTTACTGGGTCTCAGGAGGATATTCTGTATTATCTGAGGTTCAAAACACATTATTTTTACTCTAAATACATTTGAGAAGTTTGACTTTCATTATTTGGGTCGTGGCTGGTCATTGAGGGGGGGGATAGTGGGTCCTGAAGACAGACCAGTTGAGAACCACTGATTTAAAGGTTAAAGAGTATTAATATTACATTTGTGTTAATCTTCCTGACACATTTACTGTGGTGTTAAATATGCACAACCTGTCCGTCATAGAAGTCCCACACTGTAATATTTCATTGGATCACGTGTAGGTTTGACACATATTCACTGTAGCATCATTTCAATAAGTTTATACAGTGCCACAGCATTTGTTAGTGTCATTATTTGGACACATGTTACTGAATGTAGACCTGACCAACTGAACCAGCCCCAGATCATAACACTGCCCCCACAGGTTTGTACTGTAGACACTAGGCATTATGGGTAATCATTCCATCCACATCTGTTCTTACCCTAATGCATCCATTAATCTGGAACAGGACTGGACTCATCAGACCCCATGACCTTTTTCCATTGAA
This sequence comes from Sphaeramia orbicularis, assembly GCF_902148855.1. Classification (NCBI taxonomy): domain Eukaryota; kingdom Metazoa; phylum Chordata; class Actinopteri; order Kurtiformes; family Apogonidae; genus Sphaeramia; species Sphaeramia orbicularis. The sequence continues at coordinate 21,065,624 of NC_043978.1, read as the reverse complement.
ACACAGTCCAATCTTTATGCTCTCTATCAAACGGATGCATCAGTTAAAGGGTTAAAGACCTGGAAAAACAATCACTGCAGTAATTATCCAACGGAAGGATCTGAACTAACTGTGAATATAAAGGGCTCAGTGTCAAACTCACTAATTCCTTCTCCAGATGGAATGAAAAATCTGTAGTTTGAGGAGTTTAAGCTTATTTTTTTTGAGACGGCAGTTAAATCTTTTATCAACAAATTTATGAGAAAATATCCATCATCTGGTATGAGTATTTTAATTATGCTGTGAGAACAAATGTTGATTATTATCATTTCATAATAATCATGCCAGGGTTTGTAATTACAGGATTAAATAATATACAATATGAAGATAAATTTGCACTCTGTATGTTTTTGCTGTGCAGATATCGGATCATGACCCAGTGTTGGCAGCACTGTCCTGAACACAGGCCCAACTTCTCAACCATCCTGGAGAGAATCAACTACTGCACACAGGTACACTTCCAGCAGAGATTTGGGACTGATATTCGTCCATGCTGGTCAGAGAGTTAAAGAGAGTTACGACACGCTTTGATGTCACTACTTCGGTGATCACGTGGTACATGTAAGCCTGAATAGGTCCAAACAAACTAAGTAACTAAGCATTAAATAACATGGGAGAAACAGCAGTGAGCATGGTAAACTTAAAGTAAACCCCACACAACCATTGTGTCACTACTGTATGTACTGTTGTGTGTGTTATACTTTTGAGTAGTGGGGTTGACCACTGAAAGGACTGACTTTATTACTTTGAAAACTTAAATTTTGGGGGGAAAGGTTGGTGTTAGCTTGGATAGGCTACTCACGTCAGAGGTGCTAGCTTTACAAGTTCATTCATTCTACAATTGTACTGTACTCATAAGGAGATGGACAATTTACCATTTGTAAGTTTTACTATTATAGGACTGTGGTCCAAGCAGAAAACAGCAGTTAGCTGTGAACACTGTGTATCTGCCAAGCTCTGTTATGATAAAACACACAGTACGACATTAACCAGTGGATAGCATAACGGCTAACTTGGCATGTTAGCAGTAGCATGGATGCTAAACTCATAAAAAACTCAACATTAGCGAACTCAAAACTCAACAGAATTCTTATAGGATGAGTCGGATCTTACAAACGCCAAGTGACAGAAGTTTTGCTTCCTTTAACTCATGAATAATAACTTTAATGAGCTTTTATTGGTAGAGCTCAGTTCTACAGTAATCCTCCTCCTAATTAGCACTTTACCTCAGCAGACAAACTTAACCAAACACCACCAGTTTCAGCAAAACAACTAAAATGAAACCCGCTGATAACATTTGTACTAAAGTTACTTTATCATAAAAACCCCATAATTTGTGGTTACAGTGGTTAAATCTCAACCGCTGTCCAAGTCAGCTAGTGAACTATAGGGCTACAGCTGGCAATCAAACATAACAATTGTTTAAGATATAAATTTGTACAAACCGTAACCCTAACAAAAGAAAACTGAATTTACAACATGAACGTCCGCTAATTCAGGAAATATACTAGATAATTTGAAAGATGACGATATCTGGAGTTGCTAGATCAGCTGCAATAGAAATGAATGTGTTCTGACAGCGTTACACTCAATGTTTGGAACTATTGGCCCCTCCATGACCTGGAAGTAGTTGCATGTTTCGTTGACATCAGGAGTCTGTGGAAGTCTCACGACTCTGATATATGTTGATGACTTTGATGCTGGTATTATTTTGTGTTTATGTCTGTAAATAACCATCTTTTCTCTACACCAGGACCCAGATGTGATCAACACCCCCCTACCAGTGGAATATGGGCCGACCACAGAGGACGACGCTGTAATCCGTCCCTCTGACCACACCTCCAGCAGCCTTACTCCACTCCTGGTGTCCCACCCTGTTTCCCAGGATTCCCCCTCCCAGCTCGGCCTCTCCTCTCTGGGCCTGGGTGCCGCTCCTCTTCCCCTACAACCCGCCAAACCCCGTCTGCTTCTACAAAGAACCCAACCCATTCACCATGAGGTGACATCGTGCTGCGAGGCGCTGGAGCCGTCCTGGGCCGAGCCTGTTCCTGCCCCCGGTTTGCTGTGCACAGGAGGCCACTGGCTCCACCCTGAACCTCCGCATCACAGACCCTGCTCCAGGAACAGCTCCTCATCAGGGAGTCAGCGGCTGAAGAACAAAACTAAGAACCTGTGGAACCCCACGTATGGCTCTTGGGTTCTGGAGAACTTCAGAGGAAAGAAAACACTGGCTCATACTCAGTCCATGCCACTGTCTACTTCCACGTCCTCCACCTCCAACGCGCAGGTTCCCCAGACCTGCAGCCCAAACTCTGAATGCAATGAGAGCGTGTGCGACAGTACCAACAGCAGCCACCTAAACCCTGCTGGCCTCTGCACGTCCTCATCTCCATCGCCGTCCTGCCAGGCTCAGTCTGCCCCTAATGGGTCTTCTCATAAGACAGGAACAAGCGGCACCACACCAGGAAGCTCAAAAGCTGGAATGGACCTGGCTAAGCTGCAGAGTTTCCCCTGCGGTAACGTCAATTACGCTTACGACGAGCAAAGCTACGAGACCGAGAGTCTGCCCCTGGTTAAACCCAAAGCCCCTGAAGCCATCACAAACACCAGCTCTGCCCCCAGCGTGTCCACAGGGACGGGCCTGGGGCTGGCGTTAGGCCTCCACACGTCCTCATCCGGCATGCCCAAGCTGCTGCTGAAACGCCATGCCAGCTACGGACACGAGGACGTGAGGAGACACACCAAAGCCGAGAAACCCACACGTGACCGAGACTCAGGATTTTCACTGTCTGAAGACCTCAGCGTTACCCCAATCTAAGAAACAACTGATTGTTATTGAGGATTTTTCACTGATTTGAGTTCTAGACTGTCACTTGGAGCCCCTTTTCACTGCTGGTACACAAACTAACACTAAACATTTTGGATTTCTTAAACAGATAGCATGACCATGAGGGCTCTACTGCAATCGAAGAGCCTCCACAGCAGATTCTTACAGCTCCCGAGATGCTGGATCACACACAATCCAGGACAAACACTCCTTTGCACTGAGAGCCAATGCTGGACTTTTCTGGGCTTCTGGTATGCAGGTAGTTTAACACTGACCCTGAAACACTGGATAACATGCAGCCTTGTGCTTTCTCAGCGTGCACATTGCTGCCATAAACAACTGCTGTAGCTGAACTCCTTTTCTACTTTTTTGTTTCTCCACAAACCATTTGGCAGTGGTGGATGTAGCATTATCGTAAAGATTTAGTTGGAATTTATAGTGTTTATTGTGCAGCACGACCATAAACAAACATACATTGAGCCATTTGGAAAAGAAGCATGTGTTTTAACTCAACTTTTCATAGTAGTCTCAGTTTTCAGAAAGTGTCGAGTTTCTAGAAGGGATTGGACTGCCAGTAGGAATTTGGCCTATTTGGAAATGAAGAAAAATATGCAAATTTTAGGAACAAACCGCACCAACTGATACTGATTTGATGTCAGCCCAACTAATGTGAAGACAAAGCTTTTACAAAGTGTTCGTGATGTTTTCTACATTCCTCTTTTGTTCTAATGTTCATATTTTGACCATTTATGGTTTGTTCTGTGGTTATCCATTCACTCCAGGTGCTGCTGTTGCTGGGGTTGAATCTGATGAAAGCTGAAGTCTGTGTCCAACTATTATTTTTGTGTCTTTTCCAGAGGTTGTAACAACACATTATGCAAAAACACCTCATTATTTAATATGAAATGCCATAAATTTTCACTTCATTATATAATGCCTCCCACATCATGTAACAGTCTGCAGCATTTTGTACCTGACTGAAATGTGATAAATGTTCCTACTTTTGTAAGAAAATTATAATAAATAATCATATTGTACAGGTTATTGCATAACAAACGAGCGTCACTGTTCTGATGGATAAAGATCATAAAAAGGATGTAATGAACCCTCATAACGTGTGAGTTGATCATGATTTTTTTCCAAATCTGACTTTTGACACACATCCCCTTCAGTTTTAACCCAAACTTCAAGGGATTCTGTCAGACAAATGGGATAAAAAGTGGCCTTGTTACTGCTTTTTCTGCTTCTTAGATTAAAGTCATTGTCACCTATAGAGTAACATCTTTGTAATTCACATATTTGGGAAGATAAATGTACTGCAACAGACATCCAGTTAGATCGGTTATTACATGATACACCAGTATAATTAGATTTTAGAGGTCAACCAATAGTGGACTTTTATAGGCTGATATAATAACAGAGCAGGAAAAAGTCAAAAGATGATTAATTGGTCAATATCTGCCATAAAAGAATGCTGAAATTGAATCTTTGACTTCTTTTTAACACGTGAGTCTATGAAATAAATAGATAAATAAACACAAGGTCAAAGACATTAATCAAATCCGAAGCTGAACGTAGAAAAGGTTATTCTATGTGCAGTGTTAAAATTATTAACTTCTGTTTTTTTCCTTAAAGACTAATGTTTAAAAAGATTTTTTTTTATTTTTATTAACGTTACCTTACTTCAATATCTATGTAAAGAAATTCAGTCTCTGCATTTGGCCCATCCTGATACCTACAGCTTATAATATTAGCATTAGCACATGAAGTCAATAATTCCTCTTGTGAAGCCAAATATTAACCATCAGCTGCTATTGGAACCAAGTTCTGCTGATATTGACCATTTATAATATGTCTGAGATATTACATTTTCCTCATAAAACAAGTGCAACTGCTGCATTTTGTAGTGACCACTACAGTATCTTATACTGATTAATGTATTATATAATGTTTTCAGGTCGGGTTCATTCCATAATGAAGTGAAAATTAATTACACTAAGTCAAGTTCTTGCACGAGGCTGTGTTTTCCCATAATGCATTGTTACACTGGTTGTGGCTGTTTGAGAGATGCACCTTTTCCTATAGCCGTTGAGATGTCAGATGCACCTCTGGGATTCCAGGAGTCTTTAGGGTGCGCCCATGTAGTGTTGTACATCTCTTTGAAGATTGAAAACCCTTGCTACAGTAAATGTTGTAAAATACAAGTGAACTATGTGCTAAGGATAGTTTTGTAACCCTACAGACCTTCTCCATCTCCATCCTAATGCTGATGAGGAATACAGGGAGGTCTCCTAAGTGTATAAGCCTAATAGAGGACTCAAACGATGACCATGTAGCTGTGAAAATATTTGCTATTTTTGTACTCACCTGCTTACACTGGACTAACCCATTTTGCATTTGTAGCTCATTTAATTTGTATTCATTTATGTTTATGATGGATGTGCATTTGTAGTTGATCACTGCCATTAGATACCTCAGCACTACGTGAGCCGATGTAGAGCTGGTCGTACCTATATGTTTACTCAGCGGGGGGAGGTATTCAGCTTTGAAATACCAAACAAGTTGCTGCAAGCATCTCTTCGTCTTATACAATTAATCAAGTTGCGAAAAGCTCGATTTACTATTTAATTTTTGTAGTTATTCTTATTTAATCGATTTAGTAGTCGTTCTCTAGGTTTGTCTTTTTCTGAGCCTACATGTATCTCGTTTGTATTTTTCATGTTAAGTGACATTTTGATATTTACAAGGGTTTTTGCTGGCTTTGTATGTTTTGTGCTCGGACCTGCTGATATACACCGATCAGACTGGAAGGCAAAGTGGTATTAACTTTGATGATGTCATTCCAGTGGGACCTGTCACTGGGTGGGATATATTAGGCAGCAAGTGAACATGTAGACCACAGGTGTCAAACATGTGGCCCGGGGGCTAAATCTGGCCCGCCAAAGGTTCCATTCCGGCCCGCAGGATGAAAGTGCAAAAATTAACCTTAACAGTCAAGGTTGTCCAAATCATTTTGGTTCAGGTTCCACATACAGACTAATGTGATCTCCAGTAAAAATAACAACAAAATAACCCATAAATAATGACAACTATAAATATTCTTTGTGAAAAATTATGTGGAAAAAATTTAAGTGAAAAAAATAACATTACACTGTGAAAATATTTACATTTACAAAACTATTCTTTCACAATAAAATGCAAATAAATACATCAATAAAAACAGAGATGAACAACCCAAAATGTGCAATTTTAACAATATTCTGCCTGTTACTAAATGTTTTGTGCATTTCTGGATCCACTGTGATCTGTAGTTGTGTTAATAATAAGAGATGGAATATTGTAGTAATTGTTCAAATTTTAGTTCCAAACTCCAAAATTTTAACAATATTCTGCCTGTTACCAAATGTTTATGTGACATTGTGTTTAATGTACATGTATAAATAATAAGGCGAGGCATAATATTGTTCAAATTGCACTAATTTTTCAAATGAAATTTCAATTTTTTTCAGGTTATTCACATCTTTTTTGTAAAATGTAAATATTTTCATAATGTAATTGGGGGGGGGGGTTTGTACTTAAACAGGAAAAACTTGGATTTGTCATTATTTATAGGTTATTAAGTCATTATTTTGCTGGTCTGGCCTGCTTGAGATCAAATTGGGCTGAATATGGCCCCTGAACCAAAATGAGTTTGACACCCCTGATGTAGACAGTGTTGAATTTGATGTTTTGGAAACAGCAAAAGTTGTAAAAGCAGGGATCTGAGCAACTTTGACAAGGGTGAAATTGTGACACAAATGACTGGGTCCGAGCATCTGCAGTCAATAATTCCACTTGTGAAGCTAAATATTAACCATCAGCTGCTATTGGAACCAAGTTCTGCTGATATCAACCATTTATAATATGTCTGAGATATTATACTTTCCTCATAAAACAGGTGCAACTGCTGCATTTTGTTGTTCATTCCCAGTGTAGTCTCTAGTACCTACCAAAAATGGTCTAAAAAACAACAAGATCTGAACCAATCCTACATCTGTGGGAGCAGAACATTATTACCACCTGTCTAATATTTCCACAAAAACAGCTCTGACCCGAGGCCTAGACTCCACCAGACCTCTGCAGGTGTGCTGTGGGATCTGGACAAAGACGTCAGCAGCAGATCCGAGGTCCTGGAAATTGTTAAATGGGAGGGATTGGACTTGTTTATTCAGGACATTCCACAGATGTTCCATTGTCCTGAGACTGAGATGTCCTTCTTCAGTCCATTTTTGGTCAGTACTAACCACTGCAGACCAGGAACTAACAACAACATCTGCAGTTGTGGAGATGTTCTGACCCAGTCATCACCATTACTAAATGGACCTGGTCAAAGTAACTCAGTTCCTTATGTTGTCCATTTTTGTTGCTTCCAACACATCAGCTTCGAGGACTAAATGTTCACTTGTGCCTCATATATCCAACCAGTGCAAGGTCCCATTAGAAAGGAAACAAGTGGTGCCAGGCAAAACAAACCCCGGCCCTCGCACATATTGTAGCTTATTTTGGCATCAATCCACTCTTTCATCTATATTCAATATTAGTTAAATATAAAAATTATATATGTGCCAAGTTTGAAGTAAATTGATATTTTTATAGACATTTGAAATTTCACCCATTATAAGTAAATGGGAAAAGAAAAAGATTTAAAAATGTAACAAAAAAAAATTCAAAAACAAGCTAGCTCTTAGATATTTTTGCAGAGTGATGTCTAAAATTAATCTCTATATCTCTGCAACTTTTTAAGTAAATTGAGCCAAAATTGCTGTTTTATAGTGATTTGAGATTTTGCCCATTATAATTAAATGGAAAAAAAAAAAGATTTTAAAAAGTCATAAAAAATTTGAACTTTGACCTACTTTGCCAAAATGTAATGACATCTGTTCTGGGTAACTTGCAATCTATAAACCCAATTTGGTATGAATTGAACCAATAGCTTTGCTGCTAAAGTATTAACAAACAGACAAACAGAACCAAAAACAGTGCCCTTGCCTTCCCTTGGGTAATAATCAATGTTATTACCACTTCTCCTGTCAGTGATCAGAATGTTATTCCTGATTGGTGTGAGTGAGTGTTGCTAAATAGTTCACTTGAAATAAGTGTAGTACATCTAACCTAACAAATAGTTCACACAGTTTTCTAAAGACTCCTTTTCAGTCAGAGAAACTGAAATATTACAGGTGGAACTACTGTAGAATGTCTTTTACAGAGTTTTCAGACACAGAGAAGAAATTCACAGGGTGTTTTTTTTATGGCCTGGTGCATTTTATGTCACACTCACTGACCTTTTTTGCATTTATTCTTTACATTGCTGAGGGTTTTAAGCCTCAACCAAAAGTTCAAAGACATTCTATGCAATATACTGTCTTTCACCCTTCTATCTAACTTAACCATGCCCCAAAAAAATCCATATACTGTATATTGAGCTCAACTGTGTGAATTTCATCAGTTCCAACGTTATGCACACATTTGCTGCGTGAATTCACTCCTGATATTAAAATGCCACTAAAATGTGTTACTATTGAAAATAAAAGTTATTTTCCCAGTTTAATTCCATGTGTATTTCCTTTCATTTCTTACAACTACTATCATATATTCTGAGAAGTGACAGTATGGTATAATAACCTCTGTAGCATATACAGTTCAACAACAGTGAATTAGGGACAGACTTGGGAAGATTTAGAGGAGAGATAATATTTTTAGGAAAAAAAATATATTTTCAGATTAAAATTGTACATTTACAGAAGAAAAATGTGGATAATCTATGAGAAAAAGTGAGAAATTTAGAAGAAAAGGCTTGTTTGTCAGTGTAGTATGGTTCAGTGTTTGGCTGCTGTGTTTAAGACCAGTGTTCATGTTCCCTCTAAAGGTGACTTTTAAAGATCATTTTTCAGATAATAGTTTGTTACAGAGTCTCCAGTGTTAATTTATTCCTGTATTTTGCTTATGTACATAACTGACAATGTGTCCTGCTGGTTAAGCCTCTTAGCAGCCATCAAGATCTCTGAATTAGAAGTAGTGCAAACACCAGGGATTGCAACATCTAGTCCTTTTAAAGAACCTTAAATTATTTATGGCCACTAGGTAGACTGGTCATAACCAGTGATGGGCTTGTCCATTTTCTGTACAACATTGAAAATGTGGTTTGTTGGTTGCTGTTTTAAGTCACTCTTATTGCTTATTAATCGACCTTGTCCTTCTGATGTTGACAGTTTGTAATATTAATACTATCTAAAACCACTTTGATGTGTATATCACTGATGACCTCATGTCGCTTGAAGAACTGTCGGACCTCTGCCAGTCTGTTCAAGTAGGACTTCTGTTTGAATAAAAACAGAGAAAGGCACATTTTCAGGAAATGTTGATACTGGCACATGGAACAAATGATTCAAATTTGGTGGTGATTGGGGGACGGGGGGGAGGGGAGTGGGACTCATCTGCCTTGGCGGAGGTCTGAGCTCTCAGACTGCTTTTCTAGTTTTACCATCTGTTCCAGACAGATGGCCTTCAGGTTCTATTGTTCAGGTGTGAGTGGATTCACCTGTGTTTCCACCACAGCTGAGGGTAATTGTTCTGGGTGGGTGTGGATATAAGGAGGTTGAAACTCACTGTTCAGTTTGGTTGTGACCTCTGAAGAGTCAATAGCTCCATTTTCATCTTCCTGTATTATCCTTAAATGAAAAGACCAGCACTGTATTCTGATTTATTTTGTCCCCCCATTCATTTGGTTATCACTTAGTCTTTGGTTTTGTGGGTCTACACATTATGTTAAAATATGTCAGACTCCGTAGTTGTCTTCAGTCCCCTTCCTAATCTGACCAGTGATTACATGTTTAGTCACATGTCATCAATGAAACACTGGCTGTCTAGGTGGTGTCCAGTAAACAACATAAATGTTGTAGACAATAGGTGGACATTTTGGGGAAAACCTGGTTTGATTAGGAGAGATGGCATACGTCCCACTTTGGATGATGCTGCTCATTTCCAAAAATCTGGCCAGGTTTATTAGTGACCCAAAACCTTGACCCAGAGTTGATACCAGGATGCGGTTACCTAGAACTGTAAACACCATAGAGACCGTCTGTCTGTCCCCCTACCACCAAAATGTAACATAGCTGAGTTAATGAGGAAAAGGGCTTTACTCAAAAACCTAATATAAATGAACACTACTCTTCGAAAGCACCAGAAAATAAAATGTGGCCTGAACATTAGGTCTTTAACATCCAAAACTGTACTAATAAATGATACTAAAGTCAGATCATCAAATTGATTTATTCTGTTTAACAGAAACCTGGCTTCATCAGGATGAGTATGTGTCCTTAAATGAAGCTCCTCCCCCTCGTCACCTTAATAATCACAGTCCTCCACACTCAAGCAGAGGAGGAGGAGGAGCTCTACAATTAAATCCTAAACCTAAGCCAAATATTAACTCATTTGAAAGTCTTGATCTTAGTCTTTCTCACCCAGCCTGTACAACACCCCAGCCTATGTTGTTTGTCGTAGTGTACCCTGCTCCTGGTTCATACACTGAATTTTTATCTCAGCTCCTATCCAGTCTAGTCCTTAAAATAGATAAAGTAATTATTGTAGCCTCCCTGGCAAGGCCTATGTCCTGCCAGGGCCTAGGCCTTGTGCTCAAGGCCTATGGTGGAGGTTTCCCACCATTTGGAAATCTGGAAACAACGAGCATTAGAAAATTCAGTCTAGTGTATAATTTTAAAAGAGATCTGACAAATTGAAAACCAAAACCAACCTGCTGTCTGGCTCCTGATTGGAATACATCATACCGACTCTGTTCCCTTCAGGAAGGAGGCCTGTGGTTGGCAGGGTGTTTCCTGTTCTCCGACTTTGTCTGAGGGTAATCTCAGTTTGGCCACTGCGAGTAGCATTACTTTGTTTGTGCTTCTTGTCTGAAATTGCAAAAGGTATAGAGCACAGGCATCAAACATCCAGTCCAGGGGCCAAATCCGGCCCGCCAAAGCCTTCAATCTGGCTCGTGGGATGAATTTGTGAAATGCAAAAATTACACTCAAGATATTAACTATCAAAGATGTTAGAATCATTTTAGGTCAATTCAACCTAAAGTGGATCAGACCAGTAAAACACTATCATTAATAATTTATAAATAATGAAAACTGCTAATTTTTCTCTTTGTTTTAGTGTAAAAAAACCCTTACATTTCACAAAAATGTTTACATTTACAGACTAGCCTTTTACAAAAAATGTGAATCACCTGAAATGTCATATTAAGAGTATGTGGAATTTTAAAAATACTCTCCCTGTTATTAAATGTTTTGTGTATTTGTAGAAAACTGTGATCTGTATGTTGTGGTGCACATGTATAAATTATAAACTAAGGTGTGATATTGTTAATGTTGCACTTTGAATTTTCAGGTTGTTCAAATTTGTTCATGTTATGTTCAAGTACAGTTCATAGATTTAAACATTTTCATTACAGAATTTTACTTTTTCACTCAAAAGTTCTTATCCTATTTATATTATTTTACTGGTCCGGCCCACTTTATATCATATTAGGCTGTATGTGGCCCCTGAACTAAAATGGGTTTGACACCCCTGGTATAGAGGGTCAATGACAAGTCAGTTCTCTTTACTATATCATAAACATGACAGTCCATTTCTCTATAGATTATGAATATTAATCCGGTATTGCTTTACTTTGAAGGTCACAGTTTAAAGTATACACGCCGTTAATCCAAATCACACTGATCAGCAGTACTGCTTTTAATAACCAAGTAATGATCTGTAAGAGGGGGCATAACACTCACGCTTGTATGTGTAATGTGGCTGAGCCTCGTCCACATTACTTTGTAGGATATCGTGTCCATGCATGATGTGTTGTAGTCCTCCACTTACGTTGAGTCCTCTCAGAGGGGCGTTACGGGGCATGAGGGGTAGTAATCCAGGTAAGTTTATTTCAGTGGTAGAAAGAGGAGCGCCATGGTACTGGAGACATGGCTGCAGGAGAAAGATTAAAATAATACTGAGCATAAGGGAGACAGGAATAATTCTTCAGCAGAGAATTATATTGGAAGACATCAGCAGTTATTCAGGTATTGGTTCAAATGATCTCTTAGGCTGTCTCTTGTCTCTTGTGGCACAGTTTGCCCTCATTAACATGCACATCTTAACTCTGCAATGGTTTTTATTTTCTCCACTTCCCAGTTACTACTGCTGTTCCCATAGTGAGTGCGTTCCACCCACTCACATGGCAGGGGATTGGTATTCAATTGCTTTTTGTTCCATATATATAAGCAACTTATAGTCGAAAAGCAATTACTACTTATTAATCATAATGTACACTTTCATACAAAAGCTGTAGCAGCTACGGAATTAGACTGCAAACTGAGCTGGCAGTCATACCAGTCAATAGAGAGTGGTTTGTGTTTTCAATGAGAAAACCCAGGATCTCTGCTGTCATATCCACATCTATGACTAACAAGCAGAGGGGTTGTGTTGACTTGTTTAACTTTTGTCATTTTGCTTCTTTTCTACTTCCTACAGTATTTTGATTATGAGGGCCTCATAACCATGTCCCCAAAAAACCTTGTATCCTTTTGTGGGTTTGTCTTTAATGAAATACAGTGGGTTTCATGTTGTGTGCTGTGTGTTCTCACTGGAGCATCTGCACCACGGAGTTCAGCCCTGGTCCGTTCCTCCAGAGTTATTGTCACTCCATCCAGAACCTGTAACTGAGAGAGATGGAGCACCACTGCTGGTCTATGGAGAGGATTGCAAGCCACCTGGAAAACAACAAAAGCCCTTGTTTGATAAAAATACTAAAATTGTGGTGATCCAACACGGCAATTTAAATTTTGGAGCCTGAATAAACCCAGTCCTGGGACAAACATGGTCATATTGCTGTCTACATCTATTCCAGTGACCCAGTGGACAGCAGCAGATATCTCCCATCCCAGCTGAGCTCACCCTGTGGCCAGGGTCCAAATCCAGCCTGTCCAGAACTGCATGTTCCTGCATGACACTGCTGCTATGAAAAACTTAGTGTGTGCCAACTGACGTCCAGTGCAGCAGAGAGGACTGATTTTGGCTGGAATACATGGGTGAAGCAGCGATCTCAAGTGGTCAACAGCAGGAAGTATTGTGTCAAGGGTAGCTGTTGGCCCCTGCCCCCTGGCACAGTACAAAACCCCCTATGGGAAGAGACGGGGGATGGGGTCAAGCAGTAAAGAGGCTACCACAGCTGCACGTTGGGGCTGTGGATGAGAGGGAGGCCCTGGGCTACAGGCTCTGTTCAGGCCTGATCCATAAGCTCCAGATGGGTGGTGTAACCCGGTCAATAGTGTCCTGCCATTTGGTCAACGGATTTGTCTCTGATGCTGGCCAGTGTTATGCGCAGCAGACGGCCCATCTTGTAATCACTTAATTTGGAGCCACAGTTATGCTGTGTTTGTGTTTTGGATTGTGAAAGTGAGATAGTGAGTCTGTAAAGTCATTCGATAATTTGTGGCTAAAATAGTTCATAAGGGCTATAAAAGGAGTAGAAGATGTCTATGTACAGCCAATCCTACTGCTGTTATGTTTAAAACACAAATATAATACTTAATACTTACAGCATTGCCAACAATAGAAAGCTCAGTCAGTGAAGGGAGTCCCTTTAGTTTATCAAGCTCTTTGATGTCCTTAAAATACAGAGAACAGAGTTAATACACGTTTGACATTTTCATTATTATGATTTTCTATTTAATGGAATAAGTTTGATTTCATTTTAGTTCTAGTTAGATTTATATGTGAATAAGTAGTAAGTTTGGTTTATATTTTTATTTTGACGAATTGACTAGTGTTCAATTTCTGTAAATTTTTTTGTATTGCTAGTATTTCAGGTGTCATGAGAAAAGGTGATTTATGGATTCATGGAAGCTTAAAAACATAAGATGAAACAATGTATGACAGGAAATACTGTATGCTTTACAAAACCTATATTAAATGTCGTAAACGGTGTAAAGACATTTTATTTTTCTGTGTCATCTTTGTTCTAAATCATTATAATTTATTTTTATTCATACTCGTCATATTTTAGATAAGGCTTTCTGTTTGTTGCCCATTAAAGTCTGTGTAGGCCAATAGTGCAAATAAAGTGCTTTTAATAATCCAGAAACATTTTTTGTTGTGCACCAAAAAAATATTAATACGGAGGGAAAATGAAAACAAAACTGACTTATGTTTTATTTAGTTTTCATTTCCTTTAATTTTTTCTTTGTTTTAGTTGACATTTTATTTTCATTTAGCCTTTTTCCTTTTCATTAACTTCAATAACATGTGTTGGAGAAAGAAATATTCTTAAGATCACTGAGGTTTTTTTGTTACTCCCTACCCTTGTTTTATTTTTTCCCCACTGCCTATGACCCATGACACATTGATAACATATGCATCAGGGCTGAACCTTTCATAATTTTAGTGTTTGGAGGGCAGAGGCAGCTGATGGGAGAGATTACATATGTGAGCTCTCATAAATCTCATGAGAGGTTGGGCACGCAACAGGGCATGGGGATGTTTCTCTCATTCCCAGGTTTATGGTTCGTCTTGGCTTTGATTCAACGATGCCCCCACTGTGAGAACCGCTGTGCTGGGATGATTGCTGTATTTTATGTCTTAATTGAATACATGAAAACATTTAGGAAGTGAAGGGGAAGGGCAACGGGCGGCAAAAGTGCAAATCACTTGCCCTTGGTGAGAAGGAGATGCAGACTGAGAGGCTGAGGATTATTAGGATTATTTTGTTTGTTTTGTTGCATTTTTGAAATAAATTGAAACTGAACTGAAGAATACCTGCAGCTTGTTCGTGCCAAGGAAGAGCTTGCGGAGCTCAATCAGAGGATCAAGGTGGTTGAGCTCCCTGATCCTATTCTCAGTTAGGTGCAGTTCTAACAGAACAGTCTGGGCTATGAAAGAGTTCTCTGCAAAGGTTTTGATCCGGTTCTTGTCTAACACAAGCTCCCTTAGCTGATGAAGTCCCTCCAGGCCCTCTACCTGGGTGATTTCGTTACCTAAAGAAAGGATATATAATAATAATAAGATATTTCCATCAATACAGCCAGTCTGTTATAAAACTCTAAGCAGTTAAATATCTCCAGACACACAGCCAAACAGGTGCCCTACTTCAAATAATAAATTTTAAAAAGGCAGCGTTTTCATGCTGTATAAATATATTCATGGACACACAAAGCAAAAGCCATCGAAAGCTGTTGAAAAGAACGCCAGTTAGTCTCTTCTTGAAGTCTCATCTCCCACGTGGCCTTGGTCTATGGGAGGTCTATCGGAGACTTGGCCTCAGCATTTGCCTTTTCACAGGTTCTATACACTGCATTTTTAACAGGCTTTGTGAAGGAGGGGTGGTGCGTCAGCCATACATACCTTGAAGGAAGAGTGCCTTAAGATTTGTTAGCCTGCTGAGCTGCAGATTGGCCATATTGGAGATGCCATTGTGACTCAAATGCAGCACCTCCAGGCTCCCCATCAGTGGTTCCAGACTCCCAATGGGCCCGGGATCCCTTAAATACCAGCACAGAATAACAGTTTGTGACTTCTGTGATTAAAAGCACATCTCTTTGTGCCTCCTGCTGCCTCATTTAACTTGTCAGACCTCACAGGTGTGGACTACATAATCACAGACATCACAGACAGAGCAGACAAAGGCCTATCTATAACGGCATTATGAAAGGATTGGTTTCTCCATAAGAAAAGACACTGAGGATCGTTCCATCTATCACAGTGTTACATAATCATCATCAACATTTAATACTCAAATTATATCTGTAATAATATATGAAGTAAGTACAAATATTGACAAATTTTATAACAATTTTATACATGTCTTGAAACATGTATATAGTACATACAGTGAGGATTTATGACAGAGCTGGCTGATTTTTTTATATAGACAAACATAGACAAAACAATCCAAAAAAAGTTTATATATTGACTGGTCAGTGCTGCCCCCTAATGGCTACAGGCCACAAGTTCAGTTGATACGTCAGGCTTCGAAGCAATGTAATAATTCAGACTGTCATACTAAATCCATTTTGACTGACAGTCAATTGTTCGACAAATAGCAGAGAGTAATGATTAAATTGTCTTTTTGTGTTTATTTTTTGCAGCTTCTTAGGTTTACTAATAATAATATATTTATGCACATTCAACTAATAAAGAGGAAGAGATAATAATTGGCATCAAACCCTGAAACACATAAATAAAAACTGTATTTCTGTTTGCATTACAGGCTGTGTAAACAAAAAAAAATAGCCTGGGCAGATTTAATACAAATAACATAAATACCACTATGACTAAATCCACAAATTTTATAACTAAATAGAAATAAAAATTGCTGCTAATGAATGAAATGAGATTATCATCAAGAGCCAAATCCCCAACATTAGAAAATGATGTGGAATTGATGATAAAATATGACATTTCTGTTTTCGGTTTTATTCAGTTGTTTTAATAAAGAAGAATGGAGACATTTATGCCAGAAAATTGTCGAAGACCCTCAAAACCAAAAAATAAACAGGTAAAATGATTTTTAAAGTTTATATGTGAGGTGTGTCCCTGTGCAAAAACCATGTGATTAGATTTCAGCAAACTGTAACTTAAATGCTCTTAAAAGTCATTTTACACCTTCATCACATTACCGTTTATTTTGCATGTTACAGCTTATTTTTGTACGCTACAGTTTAATTATCCAGTCGTTGTTTGTTTTGTGTTTTTTTTTATCCAGTTCCAGTTTATCCAATTTATTCTGTATAGTGTGCTTGGTCTTGTGCTCTATTTTTCAGTTTTTTTCCACTGTGTGCCATGCTGCTGCTGCACTGTAATTTCCCAGTTTGGGATCAATTAAGTACATCTATTATCTATCTATCTAAATGGTTTGAGCCAAATTCTGCCCCCACTACTGTATTTATGGCTGTAGAAAATCTCCTCTCTGAAAGGAGCTTTGCCAGATGATAGGCATTTCAGACAGGTAGGAGGGTTAAATACATGATCACTATAATTACCAGCTGATATTCAGATTCAGACGTGATTCTACTTCTCTTACTCTACGGCTACTCTGTGTATTTTACAGTTTTATTCCACAGCATCAATATGACCATTCATTCATGTAAATTACTGAAAAAACATTGCCGTATTACCTGTTGCCTTTGGATTGGCCCTGCTGCCCATAGCCACTGGAGCGGACTTTATTGTGCAGTATCTGTCTGTTTGTCAGATGAGCTCGAGTTTTCCGTTTCGGCAGGATGGACTCGATTTGATTGTAGTTCAAGCACAGATGCTGTCGATGACATTGGAAATTAAACTTTTAGTATATGAAAAAATATCCATTTTGTAGCCAGTCTGCACACATTTGATATTTAGTGTCCTTTTGTACTTTAACATTTGGCAGGTAAATGAGGCCTGAGAAGGAGGTGAGGTTGTTGTGGTTCAAGTTGACACTGCGTAGGTTACAGAACAGTTCAGCTGGAGTCAGATCAACCCTCCTGTAAGGAAGAAATGACAAAAAATACCTTTCAAAATTAGTATATACAGTCGTGGAAAAAATTATTAGACCACCCCTTGTTTTCTTCAATTTCTAGTTCATTTTAATGCCTGGTACAACTAAAGGTACATTTGTTTGGACAAATATAATGACAACAACAAAAATAGCTCATAGGAGTTTAATTTCAGAGCTGATATCTAGCCATTTTCCATGTTTTCTTGAAAATAACCAAAATCACTTAAGTTCTTACATCAATAGCTATGGCATTGTACTGCCAAAAACAGTGCTTTTAGGCATTCCATGTTTTCTTTTCTGTCTGTTTTGGTCACATGATACACACAGGAGTTAGTACTGGATTGCAGAATCATTGTTTCTGATGACTTTTGATGGTCTAATATTTTTTTTCTGCAACTGTATTGTATTATATATTAATTATATTCTTGACTTTACTCTTTTGAGTGTTTTTAGACCCACCTGATTGAGCAGGACTGCAGGTTTAGGTACGGTAAGTCTGTGGGGTTAGAGAGACCCAGCTTCTCAGCTACCATGTCCACTGTTAATCTTCCCTCAAACATGTCCTTTGCATCTTTACACTCATTTCCCTCCTGACGAATACAACCCAAACAGAACACACTGGGTTCAGTTATCATTATTATTATGTTATGATTACTGTTCTGTTAGACCAAGCTGATTTGTTCAATTTGTTCTCTGTTGCTGATACACACCACCGCAACCCCATCCAGAGCTTTCAGGGAGGATAGATGAAACACCACATATATCCGATAGTTTTCCAGTCGCTCAACCAATGGATTCCCATACAAATCCAGAATGATGAGGTTTGATAACCCCTGAAAAAAAGTGACAGTATCATAAACATGGGGTGAAAATCTCAAATAATTTCAAATCTAAGTTAATGTAGGTTCCATATGTGTTCTGCTAATGTAAAAACTACACTTTTCAGAACCTTCTGCTCTCCTCTAGATACTGCGCACTTGTGGCGCAGCTACAAAAAGAGATCCATGCACAAACTAGTGGTTGCTTATAATGACTCCATGAGGATACTGCTGAGGGTTCCAAGACATTATAGTGCCAGTCAGATGTTTGTGGATTGTGGTGTTTGATGCTATGTGGCTGCAATATGGCATTTTATTTATTCATTCATGTGCAGAGTTATAAAATTTTCTAATTCAATTGTACAAGCCCTGGTCTGTCCCAAGATTAGTTCTGTAAGGTTTACATCTAAAATGTGGTCTCACTGGCAATCAAGCCTTTATGTGTAAGTAACATATGGATTTATGCTATTTCTTTTCTTCTTCATTGTGTATGTTTTTTTTATCTTATCCTATGGACTTAGTTTTTGTGTCCTTAATAAAGCTTGAATGAATGAATGAATGAAATGCTCACTTTCAGATAATATATATCTCGTGATGTGGAAATCTGGTTGTTGCCGATGTAGAGTTCAAGGAGGGATCGGACCCTCTGAATGCCATGAAGGGAACTGATATAGTTGTTCTCCACTGACAGAAAGGACAGGTTGGGCAGTTGCTCTAAGACTGAAGCATCCAGAGAGGACAGCTGATTTCCATCTAGACTCAATTTATTGAGGCAATGCAGCTTAGAAAGGCCTGGAAGAAACCACAAAAAAGACACAAAAAATATTGTGGCTGTTCTGTTAAAGCAACCTCTTTTTAAAACATTTGGCAATGATGTGATTTTATTTCACTGTTAAACTGACAGTGTCACTGACCACTAAGTGTGCTGATGCTGTTATTGTTGAAGGAAAGTTCCTCCAGCTTCTGGCAACTGTCAAGACCCTCGACTTCAGAGATGTCATTATCATTGAAGGAAGCCCAGCGCAGGTTAACCAGGTTATTTAGATTGGTCACCTTAGAAATCCTCTGGCTATCAAGGTTCAGGACTGTTACCTGATCAAAATTCAGGACCACAAGCACAATAAAATACAGTAATAATTATCATACTGCTAATAATGTACTATTTTTATTCATAAACACTATGTCAGTAATATGATGCCACCTGAAGCTCACCTTTGCAGCCCAGTCTGACTCCAGCTCTTGGCTGAGGCTCCAGGTTTCCTGAGTGAGGAGACATAGGAGCTGGGCTGTTGACAGCAGACTGAGACTTCTGGGACGTTCACTGTTTGTACGCGAGTGAGCTAAAACACATGCCTGGAATGACAAAGTATATTACAGTCATTCACTCGTCCACAGGACAGTTTATTTAACTAACTGAAGACAAGCCCTAAGAAAAAGAAATATCACAAATTAACATTTTAAATATTTTAAATCTCCAAGATCTGAACCTGGTTAATTTGTGACTCTGCTGCCAGTTGATCAGCTTCAACAGTCTCTTCATCTGTTACCAGCACATCGTCGAGGTGTGTTAGGGTTGGGAGACGGCCCAGTATGGTCATTCTTACTGAATCTGGCTGGAGGACACAAAACAGATTCACTGTGCCTTTACTGTTTTTAATTCAAGGTTAACAGTATACACTGTATGTTTGTATTTTGTGACCTATGAAATAACAATAGCTTCATACTGTTTATATTTCATTATTACATCACCTACCCTTTTCCAGGGATTATGACGGGAGTCAAGCTTTAATAGAACAGGCGTGTGCTCTCTCAGAACAGCCGAATCTTCTCTGGCCTTGGTCAACATGTTCCAGCGCACATCAAGCTGTTTGAGCTTTCCCAACCCTCTCAGCCCCTCTAGAGTCTCTAAGCGGTTATAGCTTGCATCTAAAAACTCAAGGTTAAGCTATGAAGAGAGAATAAGTGACATTACAGCATAAAGAAAAAAATGGTGCCAGTATAATGTATAAAAGTACACACCAGTAAGGCTTGAAAATATACACATCTATCGTTCCATACAGCATTTAAAAATTTTTGGTTACCATATGATATATGGCAACTTTAACTGATATTAGATGCTAGATACTCCTTCTCCTTTTTACCCCTTTAAACACAAAAGTTCTGTTGCCACTCTAATCTCACACTATTTGGTCCAAGAGTTATGGTAAGTAATTTAGTAAGTGCTGCTGCCTTCTGTTTCCACATAAAACTCCAAATTAAAGAAATTATTCATTAGTGAATGCCACTTCATTTTCCCCATGTCCCTCTTACCATGTGACCAATGTCATCCAGGCGTGTGAAGTCATTGAAGCTGATGGTAAGATGCCTCAGAGCCATTAGACGAGAAATGTCCTTTAGCTTGTTCAGTCTGTTTCCATGGAGGTTGAGTATCTGGGGATTTAATATGCGGGCATTCGAGTTATGAAACAGCATCAGATTAACATGCATTTGAAAGAGACACAATACTTACTGTTATCTGACTTAGAACATTGGCCTGAGCAACCTGAAGCAAGATTTTATCACTCAAGTTCAACAATCGGGGCTGTGGTTTCGACACAGGTTCCATGTTGAGGACATCTTTGTCCAAGATAATATCGTTGGAAGAAGTATCATCTCTTTCTGTGCTACACACTGACTGTGTAGTTTTCCCTTGGTCCTAATAACAGAGCATACAAAGGTTTAAAGAAAAGCAAACCTTTTTTAGTCCAAGGATTTGTAGAGTGTTACACTTATAGAACTATAAACTATGACCCTACGAATGAATTACCTCTGCAATGTATTCAAAAAACACAACGTACTCCGGCAAGACGAGCTCATTGTCAAACATAAACCACTGTCTTTGTCGAAGACTGCACTCCAGTCCACTGTGTGCTTTGGCAGAGTGAGGTCTCTCTAAATGAAAACACACAAAGATTAAATATTGTTGTGCCACAATAAAGGACAAAAGCGGTTATTTTCATTCCTTTGAATTGCAGCATACCATCATTCACTGGATTTCTGTGTTTAGCGCCTATATTGCGATACACAGAAAAGACAGTGGGATAGCGGTTCCTGTCCACAGGTTCGCCCTCTTGGATAGGCATGCTGTTTCCCACGTACACTTTGGAAATAATAACTTGACCTACGAAGATAAAAAGGATAGCATTTTGTTATTTTTGTGAGGGGGAAAAAATCAAAGGCAAAGAGAATGAAAGGATATAATACTGTCTAAAATCTCACCTTGTCTGAAGGGTGATCTGTCTATACTTTGCCTGTGGCCTCCTTTGCCGGCCTTGAGGAGTGAATACTCGACTCTGGGCTGATCAATCACACTCAGGCTATTAGACAAAGGAATAGCACCCTCTCTTCCCAAGGCCTAGTTTAAGGTCAATATGGAATAAGTCAGCATTATTTTGAAAACGAAACGAAAACACTGGGGAAAAAATGAATTAATGTGGTTTGCGGCAGTAAATGTTCACACAAGTGCATTCATTTCTGAGGTGAAAATATTCTGAGTGATGGCATAGATGATATGAGGAGTCTTTAAAGCAGGGGTGTCAAACTCATTTAGTTCAGGTTCCACATTCAGCCCAATATGATCTTAAGTAGGTATGACCAGTAAAATAATAACATAATAAGTTATAAACAATGCTAATTCCAAAATGGTCTGTATGTTTCAGAGAGAAGTAAAAGAAAGAAAAGTAAAATGACATGAATGAAGTGTTTACATTTACAAACTATCCTTTAAAAAAAGGTGAATGACACGAACAACCTAAAATTTCTTCAGAAAAATAAGTGCAATTTTAAGAATATTATTTTTCAGTTTATCACTTACACATGTACATTACAACTTACAGATCACTGTGGATCTACATAGACACAACACATTTAGTAACAAGCAGAATAATATAAAAATTACATACATTTTTAAACAAAATTTCAGGTTCTTCAAATTTTTTGTAAAAGAATAGTTTGTAAATGTAAAAAATGTAATGTAATTTTACTTTTTTACACTAAAACAAAGAGAAAATTTTAGAGTTGTCATTATTTCTAGGATATTATGCTAGTATTTTATTTGTGATCAAATTGTTCTGTATGTATTGACCCCTAAACTAAAATGATTTTGACAGCCTTGATTGTTAATATTGTCAATGTAATTTTTGCATTTCACAAGCTGGATTGGATCCTTTTGGGGGCCAGTTTTAGCCTCTGGGTCATATGTTTGACACCCTTGCTTTAAAGAAAGCCCTCTACAATTTACCTCATACTGTTTTGCTGTTTTAAAGCCACCCTCTAAAACGTCCAAAATTTCTTCCTTTTCAGAGTTCTTTTCGGGGTCAGGAACATAAAACAAGTACTCCAGCCGTCGTCTGTAATTCCTATTTAAAACACAAGCAGATTAGAAACACAATAACTGACATCAGATGGTTCTGTTAGGACACTGAGGACAGTTAAATTGAACTTACTGTGCAACGATTCCAGATTCATCCCCCATGATCAGTGCATGGAGCTTCTCCTCGAATCGAAGCCTCAAAGCACTGTTTTGAATACGAATGACTCTATTGGTCTTAATACCAGTAATGCCATGAGCCTTGTAGTCCGAATGAGAGAAGCGGGAAAGAAGAAGGTCGCAACAGAGAGTAAACCTGTTTTACAAATGAAATAAAAACTGTGAGTTGAGTGAGGTGTGTCAGCGATTTATACTCTCTCACAGTCTCGATAGATGTGGCTACAATAAAAAGGGAAACTAATTACCAAGAGTCTGTGGAGCAGCCTTCTTCTAAACGAATATTTCCAACACTTTCTAGCCCCATCAGGAGAAACTGGACAGTATAATCCATACTGTTTTCGACCTGAGCTACTTCCTTTTCATGCAAGGCTTCAATCCTAAATAGTAAAGTAATTATTAATCATTTCCTATTGATTGATTTATGAAAAAAAAAAAAATTCTGCATGGTTTGAAATCCAAATTTCTGAAGCTAGAACATTTCTCTGTATTTAAATACACAAACTGACTCATCAGTCCTCTTGGTCCACACCGCCAGTCTCTCCCTCAGAGCATCCATCTTGTTGAGTATTTTTTGTTCCATATTAGGATCAAGATTGAGGTCAGTGGTTTGGTCATCTCTGTCAGTCAAACCCTCCACCCGATGAGGTGGTCCATCATCCTTTGTGCAGGTGGACTTCTTACGGCCAACTTGCACATTGGAGAGGTCGCGTTCAAGCTAGGAACATGTACAAAAAAACAAAAGTGCAATCCTATGAATCTAAATGAGCACAGAATCAGCTGCTGTAAACAATGGCAAAATAACACTGGCAATAATAATACATGTCTTATTGCAGCTGCTAAAATCCACTATAACATATTTCTATAGTACATTTTTCAGGGTATAGTTGATTGTTCTGATGGATTCTTCAGGTATCTGTAACAGTATTTTCTTCTTCTCTGTCAAGCTTAACTTGATTTCTGCAAGGTCCCTATGAGCAGTGCGCACACGCATGTTGTAGTACATCATTTTCTTCATTACAGTGGCCTAGAAAAACACAGAATTAACACTTCAGAGGGATAAACACTGTAGCAGGTCAAACACAATGCATGGATGCGCAATACAATCAAGACAATGAATGATGATTGTTATATGAACTCAGTTAATGTTACTTTTCAGCACCTCGGCTACTTCCTTGACTTTCGTTCCCGAGACCTCATAGGTATCGAGGTACTGGAGACCTGGCATGTGATAAAGAACATGTGTGGCATAGTTGCAGAGCAGACAAACTGGATTTGGGGTTGATGTGTGGTCCTGCAGTGCTAACTCTCTCAGATTGGGTAAGTGGGCGAGCATGGTCAGCTCCTGTTACAACAAAAGACAACACAGTTTCTTTTAATCTTCACATCAATGCATTTGCTTTGTTGGGAATTCAACATATGCATTGATATGGCATATTTATGTACTTGATCAAAAAGATGCCAAAGATGCTACTCATGCATTTGCACTTGTAAATCATAACGTATACCACATGGCTATGACAGTGGTGAACCTATGTATATGTACATGCTTTGTTTTTATTTTATTTATTTTTTCTTTTTGTGGATTGTTGTCCTGTATATTCTTGGGGGAGTGGGGGTGAATTCAGTCATTCATTCATTATCTGCACCCACTTTATCCTCACTAGGGTCACAGGGGTACTGGAGCCTATCCCAGCTACTTATGGGCGAAGGCGGGGTACACCCTGGACATGTCACAGTTCATCACAGGGCTGACATACAGAGACAAACAATCACTCTCACATTCACACCTATGGGCAATTTAGATTAATGGGAGTGAATTATGAGAAGAAAAAAAAAGAAAAAAAAGAGAGAGCATTGTTTGAAGGAACTTCTATGATTGTTATGTGAACA
Source organism: Sphaeramia orbicularis (assembly GCF_902148855.1). Lineage (NCBI taxonomy): Eukaryota > Metazoa > Chordata > Actinopteri > Kurtiformes > Apogonidae > Sphaeramia > Sphaeramia orbicularis. Next base: position 21,040,965 of record NC_043978.1, on the reverse strand, counting down.
CTATGTGCCATGTGCAGATATGCACCATGTAACATTGATGCTCAATAAATAAAATGTAAAAAAAAAAAAAAAAAAAAAAAAAAAGGAAAATCTCCACTAATTACTGAATTACCAGTAGATAGAAAGAGTAAAGTGGTAGGATTGACACTGTGAACACCAGTCTGATTCATAGGGTAACTTTTATAAGAGAAATAAGAAAAAAAAATTATGTGTAATGTTGAAGCTACTCTCTGAAGACTCTGTTTCTTTGATCATGTTCTGAAAGTGAAGTGTAAATGCTAGACACATGCCATAATAGCCAAGATACTTCCTTTGGAACTTGCCATCCCTTTCTTCCCGCTCCTACTTCACAAGTGATGAAAAGCAAAAAAGCTAAACATCTAAAAAGAAATGTCACATTGTCATGACAAAAGCATAGGCACTTTGATGGACTGAGAAACACCCATCTTTGATTCTGTAGCCCCTGCAATATACTAGGCAATGAATGAAAATAATAGCTTCTATAAAGCCACCTAGGGTGGGACAAAAGGTGGATTTCAAGAATATGATTTGAGATGTTAACTTCGATTAAAGCTTGAACCACATAAGTTTTTGTGTTTCCTGTGGGTATGACCTTGAACAAGACAAAGGCTCAGTGCAAATGTCATCTCCAATATATAACGGCCTAACAAGCATTAAACCCAGACATCAAAAACTCTTTAAGAGTTATTTTTTACACAGATGTAATATGATTGTATAGCATTGAAACTGGAATGAAAAAAAAAAGAAATTATGTGGCTTAATATGTCTTGAAGGTTTCATAAAATTGTCATTTGAAAAAATGATTGAGTATCTGAACTGGCCGAGACCCTGACATTTCACAAGAATCTGGAAATACCCTTTTTTCAGACCAAGGATTTTAAAGGAGTTGGGTTTTTTTTCCAAATAAGTTGGAAAACTTCTAAAGAATCAATCTGAAAAGCATATTTCTGCTTTTAATCTTACCTTAAAGGATCTGATCTTGTTTCCAGATAGATTAATATTCTGAAGACTGACATTAAGATCAAGGCTTTGCCCTTAAATAAGAGAAAAAAACATTTGATTATTTTTTCATTCAAGAAGCACACTGAACCTATATCAGACTTAGAAAAGAAAAATGAATAAATCAATTCACACACATATAAGCAGTATAAGCAGAAGAAAAGGGATCATAAAAACCTACCAATCTTTTCAATTTCATTTTCAGAAAGATTTAGTTCTTCAAGGTTTTGAAGACTGGTCAAGCCCTTAAATGACAGAACAACCATGTAAAGCAGAAAACTAATAACTGGTCTGCTACTTTGAGAAAGAAATAATATGAACAGATATATCTAAATTGTATAACGCCAAAGGGTAAAACATCACATAATAGCGATAAAATAAATACAGATAGATAATTAGCTGGGTAGATCCAAAACCTGTATCTCAGTTATGCAGTTGTTGTTGAGCCACAGGACTTGCAGGTTGATCTGCATTTCCAAATTGTTTATTTCAGTGATTTTATTGTCATACAGGTAGAGTTTCTCTAGTTGAAGACAATTTTCCAGTCCAGATATTTTCTGCAACAAAGATAGAGAAGAGAAAATCCTAATCTGTACATGTCAGGGTCAATATCTCATACAGTTCTTACAGCTATGGACTGAGATGAAAATGGTATTATTGTGAAATTAAAAATTGGAATGACAGACTTACAGTCAGATGGCATTCCACTACCCAGAGTTCACAGAGCAGAGGACAACACTCAAGTCCTTCAATCTGTTTTATATTCTGGCCGACTATAGTAAGATGGCAGAGCCTGGGGAAGAACGAAAGACCAACCATGCGGGGGAAACCGGAGAAAAAGATCTCCAGGGAGCTAATGTTGATCCCTTCGTGTGCAATTTTTTCATAGGACACGCCATTGACCATACACTGTTAAGAAAAACATTCAGAGCAAGAGAAAAGTGCACTGAAAAATGTATATCTTTCTTAGACCCAGGCTTTTATTTTGTATGCATTTGGATAAGTGGGACCTGATAAGTGTGAAAATGTGTCACTGAACAAATTTCCTCTAATGGGAATGGGATTTTACTATATAACAGTGGTGTATCATCAGTGTGTAATGAGGAAAAAAGTGTTTATTTCAATGCTGGAACACAACACATCTACATATTTATCTTCCTTGCTTCACTCTCCATACTACAGTTGCTTTTTTATCTGATGGATCAATCTGTTTATGCTTACTGGCCTGAGTGAAATGATGCACAATCATGTTCAGTTCCCTGTAACACACTGCACACTGGATTTCCCTGGAGAGCCTATTCTCTGCAACACCCTAGAGTTTTCTATATGACTTCTACAGCTTTGCATTTATTTCAGTCCCATTGTCCTCACACCAGAACCTAATGATCAGTGTCCTGACTTATTACTATTCCTAAAAGTTGGCAAATTTGTATGCAACTTCAAACTACAATTATTATTATAATCATAAATTAACAAGCTTCGACCATAACACTTGAAAATACTTTTCACCTTTGCACTTTCCATTTTATTGGATTTCATCTAGTTTTTACACTTGATGAATGTATTGTGCTTTTGCTACCACTAGTTGGCTCAAAAAAGCTTCTACTGATAAGGACAACAGAATTAAGTCCAAAGTGCATGAATCCTACAGTGTAATGTAGTTAATCTCATATTTGGGTTTCAAGAGGTTAGCTGAAACTGTAACATAACCTGTTGTGTTCTGTGGTTAGAGTAGTAATGTCAAAGATGAGGTTAAGACAAGAAAACACAGAAAAGATATAGAATTTTGATAAAAATGTTAGTTTTATTATACTCACCAATTTTTTGACCACCTCCTCATCACTCTGAGGCTTCTGTTTCTTGCTCTGTATCATAATTTCACAGCAGCTGACCTACCTTTGAGAAAATGTGTTTATTAATCTCCCTCTATTATCTACAGCGTTTCATTTCTGTGAGTTTTTGTAAGTGATAATTAAACTATGGACAAAGGAAAGGAAACGCAGCCGGGGGAAGTAATAAAAAGCAATTACATGTCGCCATAATATGATGCTAACTTTGCTATCTTACAAAGTTATGCTAATAGCTAGCTTGGCGCATAGTGTTATGAATATAGTACATAACGGATATTTGGTCCGTGCTATATATAATTTACAGTGAGATAAAAAGTTTTTCCCCAGCTTACATGGCAGACAAATTTACCCGCTCTGATATGAATTCTTCTCCTTTAGCAAATACTTTCTGGTCCAATAGCAGTGTTTTGGCATCAACCTGTGTCAGTGTAAAAGCGTCTGGTTGCTAAGGAGCTGTTAGTCTTTGTTGCTAGTCCTTAAAACTACCACGCGGGGGCGCCATATTGCAGGATAATTTTTTACAGAGCCATAAAAAGATACGGAGTATTATTTATCTCACAGAGAAAACACAACACTTGACATTCTGTGCACTATGAAGCCTCCTCTGTTCGTTTTTGTTGCAGGTGATGCTACGTCACGGTTGCTAATCACAGGCGTCTGTAAGCACTGTTTTACCGTCACTGCCTGAATCTGCAGCAACTTTATTTGTGTATTAAAGTGCCTTTACCATTTGACTCTACCCACTGCCAACGGACACCATGACGTCACCACCGGAGCACTGAACTAAAACAATCAACCTCACTCCAATATTTTAAGTTTTTATAATTATCATTTATTGTCTATTTGTGTATCTAACTCTTTGCATTATTTCAATTTATTTGTTTTGTTGCTTTTTCCTTTTGACATCTTGATGTTTGTTCAAAATTTCTATGTATTGTATGCCTATATATTTTCAATAAAGTTGAAAAAAAAAAATAAAAATCAACCTCACTCCAGTTTCAAAATGTACTTACATATTAAGGTGTTGTAAATTTCTTTTTTGATTACGAAATTGCACTATTGTGTACAAAAATTGTATTTCATTTGATGTTAAACAGTGAAATATTAAAAAATTTGGACTGAAATAACTAATATTAATGATATATGTCAAATAGAGGTTTAAATGATGCATAAACCATGTGTCTGTTAAAATAGTACTGTTGTATGTCATGAATAACACTGGTCAACAACAAATTTATTGTTTAAGTTTTTTTGAGCTGATTTAGGATAATTTTGGTGTGCTGAATCTAAAAATCACATTAATTTTGCTCAATCAGGTCAACTTTCTGAACTATGCTACATATTGGCTTTTTAACATTTTTGCTTACATTTATGGGCATTTTCACATCATATGATACAAAATTCTTTCATATTTCTTGCAATAAACGAGTTTTGAAGATTTTACTTTCGCCAATTTATGATTAATGGTTTTTTTAATATTACAGGTGAATGAAATGGCTTCGACTAGAAGATCTTGCAAAAATAAGCCTGAAATATTCTGCTACATCTGTGGTGAATACACCATTGCACCTAACAGGAATCAAGTGATCAAATGATTTTTTTTCTCTTAAAACCTGTTTTGGATGAGAACTATATAGAAAATCAACTGATAAAGTCACAAAAATGTAATCAATTTTGTGAGAAGATCAAATTTTTCAAAATCAAATTAGCAAATAAACCTGACCTGATTGAGAAAAACAGATGTCATTTTTAGATTTAGCGGTGCAAAATGGTCCTAATTCAGTTGAAAAAACCTAGACAACTTGCAACAAACATTTTTTTGTAACCCAGTGTAATTAATTACATTTATGGTTAAAACTAATTGTTAGAATTCATAATAATTCACTTTAATTTGTGTATGTATATCCTTGATGCTTGGTGATCTATTTCATGCAGAGAACTGAGAAAGATATGAGATCTCATGAGAAACAGACAGAATCAGATGAGGAATGTCACAACTTTACACCTCTGGTGTTTTTTTTGTTTTGTTTTTTTAATACCCTGGCTAGCCTGATCAACTGTCAGAGGAATAGAAAGAGATGACTTAGATGGCTCAGGACTCAGAATGTCCTGAACTCAGAATGTTCTGATTTTGAAATTTGAAATTTTTGGAAGTCTGCCCAGTTTAGACTCCGGTGTCCATGCTGTTTGTAAGTGCTGATGAGTGAGGAAGTGCAACACAGCTCTAGTAATAAGTGACAATGGTTTTTATTGTGTGTTACTGTGTTGTATTCTGAAAAACACAACAGGAAAGGTTTTGGTGTCACACGGTTTGGCTCAACTGTTGTCATGTGTCTCCCTCTGCAGGTCATTTGGAGTACTGCTGTGGGAAATCCTCTCTCTGGGTTACATGCCATACCCATGTAAGACCAACCAGGAGGTTCTGGAGTTTGTCACCAGTGGAGGCAGAATGGACCCTCCCACAGGCCGTCCAGGGACCATGTGAGTACTGATGAGTATCATTCAACAAATGTTTATGTTGTATTTGCACTTGACCCTGCTCCATGAGCAGCTCCTCATCAGGGAGTCAGCGGCTGAAGAACAAAACTAAGAACCTGTGGAACCCCACATATGGCTCTTGGGTTCTGGAGAACTTCAGAGGAAAGAAAACACTGGCTCATACTCAGTCCATGCCACTGTCTACTTCCACATCCTCCACCTCCAACGCGCAGGTTCCCCAGACCTGCAGCCCAAACTCTGAATGCAATGAGAGCGTGTGCGACAGTACCAACAGCAGCCACCTAAACCCTGCTGGCCTCTGCACATCCTCATCTCCATCGCCGTCCTGCCAGGCTCAGTCTGCCCCTAATGGGTCTTCTCATAAGACAGGAACAAGCGGCACCACACCAGGAAGCTCAAAAGCTGGAATGGACCTGGCTAAGCTGCAGAGTTTCCCCTGCGGTAACGTCAATTACGCTTACGACGAGCAAAGCTACGAGACCGAGAGTCTGCCCCTGGTTAAACCCAAAGCCCCTGAAGCCATCACAAACACCAGCTCTGCCCCCAGCGCGTCCACAGGGACGGGCCTGGGGCTGGCGTTAGGCCTCCACACGTCCTCATCCGGCATGCCCAAGCTGCTGCTGAAACGCCATGCCAGCTACAGACACGAGGACGTGAGGAGACACACCAAAGCCGAGAAACCCACACGTGACCGAGACTCAGGATTTTCACTGTCTGAAGACCTCAGCGTTACCCCAATCTAAGAAACAACTGATTGTTATTGAGGATTTTTCACTGATTTGAGTTCTAGACTATCACTTGGAGCCCCTTTTCACTGCTGGTACACAAACTAACACTAAACATTTTGGATTTCTGAAACAGATAGCATGACCATGAGGGCTCTACTGCAATCGAAGAGCCTCCACAGCAGATTCTTACAGCTCCCGAGATGCTGGATCACACACAATCCAGGACAAACACTCCTTTGCACTGAGAGCCAATGCTGGACTTTTCTGGGCTTCTGGTATGCAGGTAGTTTAACACTGACCCTGAAACACTGGATAACATGCAGCCTTGTGCTTTCTCAGCGTGCACATTGCTGCCATAAACAACTGCTGTAGCTGAACTCCTTTTCTACTTTTTTGTTTCTCCACAAACCATTTGGCAGTGGTGGATGTAGCATTATCGTAAAGATTTAGTTGGAATTTGTAGTGTTTATTGTGCAGCACGACCATAAACAAACATACATTGAGCCATTTGGAAAAGAAGCATGTGTTTTAACTCAACTTTTCATAGTAGTCTCAGTTTTCAGAAAGTGTCGAGTTTCTAGAAGGGATTGGACTGCCAGTAGGAATTTGGCCTATTTGGAAATGAAGAAAAATATGCAAATTTTAGGAACAAACCGCGCCAACTGATACTGATTTGATGTCAGCCCAACTAATGTGAAGACAAAGCTTTTACAAAGTGTTCGTGATGTTTTCTACATTCCTCTTTTGTTCTAATGTTCATATTTTGACCATTTATGGTTTGTTCTGTGGTTATCCATTCACTCCAGGTGCTGCTGTGACTGGGGTTGAATCTGATGAAAGCTGAAGTCTGTGTCCAACTATTATTTTTGTGTCTTTTCCAGAGGTTGTAACAACACATTATGCAAAAACACCTCATTATTTAATAAGAAATGCCATAAATTTTCACTTCATTATATAATGCCTCCCACATCATGTAACAGTCTGCAGCATTTTGTACCTGACTGAAATATGATAAATGTTCCTACTTTTGTAAGAAAATTATAATAAATAATCATATTGTACAGGTTATTGCATAACAGAAGAGCGTCACTGTTCTGATGGATAAAGATCATAAAAAGGATGTAATGAACCCTCATAAAGTGTGAGTTCATCATGAATCTTTTTCAAATCTGACTTTTGACACACATCCCCTTCAGTTTTAACCCAAAGTTCAAGGGATTCTGTCAGACAAATGGGATAAAAAGTGGCCTTGTTACTGCTTTTTCTGCTTCTTAGATTAAAGTCAGTGTCACCTATAGAGTAACATCTTTGTAATTCACATATTTGGGAAGATAAATGTACTGCAACAGACATCCAGTTAGATCGGTTATTACATGATACACCAGTATAGTTAGATTTTAGAGGTCAACCAATAGTGGACTTTTATAGGCTGATATAATAACAGAGCAGGGAAAAGTCAAAAGATGATTAATTGGTCAATATCTGCCATAAAAGAATGCTGAAATTGAATCTTTGACTTCTTTTTAACACCTGAGTCTATAAAATAAATAGATAAATAAACACAAGGTCAAAGACATTAATCAAATCTGAAGCTGAACGTACAAAAGGTTATTCTATGTGCAGTGTTAAAATTATTAACTTCTGTTTTTTCCTTAAAGATTAAAACTTAAAAATGTTTTTTTTTTTTTTAAGTTACCTTACTTCAATATCCATATATGGAAATTCAGTCTCTGCAGTTGGCCCATCCTAACACCTACAGCTTATAACATTAGCATTAGCTCTTGAAGTCAGTAATTCCACTTGTGAAGCTAAATATTAACCATCAGCTGCTATTGAAACCAAGTTCTGCTGATATCAACCATTTATAATATGTCTGAGATATTATATTTTCCTCATAAAACAGGTGCAACTGCTGCATTTTGTTGTTCATTCCCAGTGTAAAGTGTCTAGTACCTACCAAAAATGGTCTAAGGAACAACCGGATCTGAACCAATCCTACATCTGTGGGAGCAGAACATTATTACCACCTGTCTAATATTTCCACAAAAACAGCTCTGACCCGAGGCCTAGACTCCACCAGACCTCTGCAGGTGTGCTGTGGGATCTGGACAAAGACGTCAGCAGCAGATCCCTGAAGTCCTGGAAGTTGTTAAATGGGAGGGATTGGACTTGTTTATTCAGGACATTCCACAGATGTTCCATTGTCCTGAGACTGAGATGTCCTTCTTCAGTCCATTTTTGGTCAGTACTAACCACTGCAGACCAGGAACTAACAACAACATCTGCAGTTGTGGAGATGTTCTGACCCAGTCATCACCATTACTAAATGGACCTGGTCAAAGTAACTCAGTTCCTTATGTTGTCCATTTTTGCTGCTTCCAACTCATCAGCTTCGAGGACTAAATGTTCACTTGTGCCTCATATATCCAACCAGTGCAAGGTCCCATTAGAAAGGAAACAAGTGGTGCCAGGCAAAACAAACCCCGCCCCTCACAGGTATTGTAGCTTATTTTGGCATCAATCCACTCTTTCGTCTATATTCAGTATTAGTTAAATATAAAAATTATATATGTGCCAAGTTTGAAGTAAACTGATGATTTTGTAGACAATTGAAATTTCACCCATCATAAGTAAATAGGAAAAGAAAAAGATTTGAAAATTTAAAAAAAAAATTCAAAAACAAGCTAGCACTTAGATATTTTTGCAGAGTGATGTCTAAAATTAATCTCTATATCTCTGCAACTTTTTAAGTAAATTAAGATAAAATTGACGTTTTTATAGTGATTTGAAATTTTGCCCATTATAGTTAAATGGGAAAAAAAAAAAAAAATCCATCAACAAAATGTGAACTTTGACCTTCTTTTCCCAAAATGTAATCATGTCTATTATGTGTCAGTGGCAATCTATAAACCCAATTTGGTATGAATGGAACCAATAGTTTGGCTGCTCAAGTATTAATAAACAAACCGAACCAAAAACAGTACCCCTTGCCTCCCCTTCGGAGAGCGGGGTAATATTCAATGTTATTACCACTTCTCCTGTCAGTGATCAGAATGTTATGGCAGACTGGTGTGAGTGAGTGTTGCTAAATAAGTGTAGTACATCTAGCCTAACAAATGGTTCATATAGTTTTCTGAAGACTCCTTTTTAACTGCTGTGGAATGCCCTTTACAGAGTTTTCGGACACAGAGAAGAAATTCACAGGGTGTTTTTTGTACAGCCTGGTGCATTTTATTTCACACTCACTGACGTTTTTTGCATTTATTCTTTATTAGGGGTGTGCCAAAAAATCGATTTATATAAAAATTGCAATTCTCATTTACTACGATTGAGAATTGATGTAAAATGTCCCAAAATGGATTTTAAAAAAAAGCAAATCCTCCGGCAGTCTGCCTCAGTTTTGTATGTGGGACATCCTGATGTCATCATGCAGCCGGTTCTGGAACATATGCATGCGCTGTCAGCAACCAAAACAAAGAGGAAACTAATGGATGAGGTGAGAGAAATCCAACCGGCCCCATCCTCGTTGAAGTCAAAAATTTGGTGTCATTTTGGTTTTTACCAATTGCCCAGGAAGACCGAGCTTGACATGAGCTTCACAGTGTGTAAGGTTTGCAGAATGCAGATTAAGCACTTCGGGAACACCATAAATGTGCGGACTCACATCAACAACATTAGCGGCTAGCACGATTAGTGGTTAGGGTTAGTGATAAGCGCATTGACACGCCACCAAATGGCATTAAATTACACGCAAAAGGATAAAAATGCGTACGTATAGCACGCCAAATGTAATAAACTGGCGTCACATACAACGTGATTTTGTGAGATCAGTCTGAATATTGCCACCTGGATTTAACTGAGGAAACAGTTCAGATCAGGGATGTCACACTTGTTTTCTTTCAGAGGTCACATTCAGCCCAATTTAATCTAAATATTCTGTGTGGAATTGTATTTTATTTTGACCAGGATGTGTATTTTAGCTTCCAGGGAACACATGCAGCAGCTCTACACAACACACACCTTTCAAAGACTTAACCTGCATTTATTTCAAACCTGGAGTCGGATTTTTTTTCATGTTTTTCCAATAGGTTACTTGAAAATTTGCAGTTTTCTCTAAATTTTACCCCCTCCTCCAGGTGGAAAACTTTTTTATTTGACCTGAAGTGTCCATAATACATTGTCATCAGTTATCCAAGAGCATTAAAATAATCAGAATAACAAGTTTGATTACAGGAAAAATTAAAGGAATGACATACAAGGAACCAGTGTGATAATAGTGACATGGATAATAAGCTCTAAGTCTGATGCAGTACTGCCGTAGTCATGTGACCTGGTCTGTACTGAACACAAACCTTCAATATTACATTCAGGAGTGTAAAATCAAGGCTGAACATGGTATGAAATATGACTCATTTTGATACTTGTGTAACTGCTCACTTTTCCATCTTTCAGTTTGATGATTTCACGAGCTTTTCCTTCACATGTAAAATGCCATCCATCGCAAACTGAAAAACAGAATCCACACACTTTCACTTCTGCTCCTTTTGAAGGAAGTTGAATTAGTGTCAGTTCTTTTTTTTTTTCTCTATTGTTTAGTAACACGTTTTCTGGCTCCTCTCTCTCTCTTTCAGTGTCTGTTGTGTTTTTTTGTCAGTGTCAGTACAAAGATTTTAGAACTAAATATGATGCTTTCTTTCACACAGAATCTGCTCATTATTTATACATTTTTAAAGCTCATGTCAGAACACTCTTACGGACTTTACTGATAAACATTCACAGCCTCCCTAAAAGGCCTTCTTGTGGTGTCCTTTATAATAGTTTGAGCTGTTCTCTTCCATCTGTTTAAGTCATCTGGGTGTTTTCTTTGGTACTCGAGCAGCAGGTTTCCTCTTCAGTCTCCTGAACGTTGACAGACTCCAGCGTATGGATCAGGTTTTCCAGTCCCCACAGGTAACCGTCCTCCCGGTTTCCCTCCTGCCAGGGAATGTCGTGATGTAACATCTGACCTTCTGGTAACGCTGTTGTCTTACCAAAGTCAATAATCCAGACCTGAGCGTTGCCTGTGCGGTCGTGGATGAAGAGGAGGGAGCTGCCAATCACCTATGGAAGAGGAAGGAGTTTTAGTGAGTGTTTAACCCATAAAGACCCAGTGCTACTTTTGTGGCAGTTCTTAAGTGAATTTTTATCTCTGGTCAACCTTTCTTAAGGTATTTATCACCATTTATTATAATATTACCCTCTGTATTTTGCATTTTTCACTGTAAATCATGTATTTTCCTATATTTGCCCCACCCCTGAAGGGGAAGCAAGGGGAATTGTTTTTGGTTTGGTTTGTTTGTTTGTTAGTTAACACTCTAGCAGCAAAACTATTGGTTGAATTCATACCAAATTGGGTTTATACATTGCCAATGACCCAGAATAAATCTGATTACATTTTGGGAAAAGTAGGTCAAAGTTCCATTTTTTTTATGAATTTTTATAATCTTTTTTTTCTCCATTTACTTATAATGGGAGGAATTTCAAATGTTTGTAGCAACAAAACTATTGGTTGAATTCACACCAAATTGAGTTTATAGATTTCCAGTGACCCAGAATAGATCTGATTACATTTTGGGAAAAGTAGGTCAAAGTTCAAAATTTTTATGAATTTTTATAATTATTTTACTCCATTTACTTATAAAGGGCGAAATTTTAAATGTCTATAAAAACATCAATTTTGTTTCAATTTACTTCAAACTTGGCACATATATAGAGGCAGTTGATATGCTGACATCACCACATTCATAGACATGATGACATCAGCTGGATCGATGCCAAAATAAGCTACAATACGTACGAGGGTCGGGGTTTGTTGTGCCTGGCACTGCTTGTTAATTTACTATATTTAATTTAGATGTTCATGAAAACTCTGTCAATTCAAAGGTTATTATATTAAAAAAGACAAGAAAAGCCACGTTTTCAGCAAAGATATCAATAACTGAACATAAAAACAAGCGTCCCCAAACATTGTCAATAATCCAACTCCATGGGTTTTACTGGTGAATCAATGCTGTAGAAGATCACGGTGTTTCCACGTTCACTACGGAGCCTCTGAACATCCAAATGGGTCATATCTGATGACCATGAAAAGATGACAAACTGTATTTTACACCAATTATTTACATGGATTGATAGGATTAGTGGATCAGAAGTTATTCAACATTTTAGATCAGTAGATGCCTTTGGTCACCAGAGGAGGTTTGGGTCTTTATGGGTTACATGTAAACATAACATACAGGTTTCCATAAGCTGTCAGTAGATCTTACTGCTACACTCTTTTAGCCTATATAATTTTTCTTGAAGGTCATGGACTTCAGAAATACGATTATTGAAAAACCCTGGTTTAGACGTTTTGGTCTGAGTATGTTTGTACGTAGTGATGATAGACTCAAATGTGATGAGAGCCGGAATGAAGGTATAAAGTTGTTATCCTCCTGAGACCCACCAATGCATTTTTGTCCTCTTTAGAGGACAAAAGTTTCAGTTTTTTTTTTTTTTTTTTTTTTTTAAATGCTGTCCATTGCAAAGGACATTCAATTAAAAAATAAATAAATAAATACAAATAATTTTAAGAATATATCTGAAAAAACTGCTCCATTATGCAATTTCCTCTCATGACAATTGTTTAATGTAAAAAAGCTAAAATTTTCACTTCCCTGGGTCTCAGGAGGTTTTGTGATGTTATTATCTTTGCTAATTTGCTGTTTGTTGATCCACGGTTCAGACTAAACTGTGACTGTTCTGACCTTGTTTGGATGATTCCAAACAGATCTTTAGTGCAGCTATTGACAACACAGACCATACAGAAAACTGTGGTAATTAGTGGTTTTATTGTGGCTGTTTTCTATCTGAAAACAGAGCTAAGCTAACAGAGCTACAATGTAAATGATCAGCTGATGTAGCACATGGAGATTATAAGACACAGGTATGGTATCTGGTCTGGTGTGTGATTTCCTTCTGATGTTGATAGTGTGTAATATTAATAATATCTAAAACCGCGTTGATGTGTATATCATTGATCACCTCATGTCGCTTGAAGAACTCTGACATCTTCAGGGCCTGTCGGACCTCTGCCAGTCTGTTCAAGTAGGACTTCTGTTTGAATAAAGACAGAGAAAGACACATCGTCAAACTACAAGTACCTACAGCTTAAAATAACAGGATGTAGATAGAGAACATACATTATCTAGAAACCTTCCAATACAAGCATAGAAATGTCAATATTTACTTTAACATTAGAATTATAGACAGAGGCAATGTTTGATCATTGTGATCCACCCGTCTGTCCTGTTCCTGCTGGGAGTGTGGTATCTTTGAGTAGAATTTCTTCTGATTTACCACAAAAATCCACTCTGACTCAAGAATGAACTGATCAAGATTTGGTTCTCAAGGGTCAAGGTCAAAACATACTTTTAGAAATAAATCAAATATTCATAAACTGGTTATGATAAAACTTCACACAAATGTACAAAGGAAAGAAAGCAACAATGTGATCTCACAATGTTCTGAAAAAAAAAAAAGAAAAACATTTGTCAATCCATTATTCAACAACAGATGTCTCTGTGAAATCCTCCGCTTCTATTAAATTCCTGCAAAGTCTTCACAATATATATTGTAAGAGTCTGGACAGATATAGACAAATCCTGCCTTCAGGTTCTGTTGTTCAGGTGTGAGTGGATTCACCTGTGTTTCCACCACAGCTGAGGGTAACTGTTCTGGGTGGATGTGGATATAAGGAGGTTGAAATTCACTGTTCAGTTTGGTTGTGACCTCTGAGGAGTCAACAGCTTCATTTTCATCTCCCTGTATTGCCCTTAAATGAAAACACCAGCATTGCATTCTGATTTATTTTGCCCCCCCCCCCTTCATTTGGTTATGACTTAGTCTTTGGTTTTGTGGGTCTACACAGTACGTTAAAATATGTCAGACTCCGTAGTTTTCTTCGGTCCCCTTCCTAATCTGGCCAGTGATTACATGTTTAGTCACATGTCCTCACTGAAACACTGGCTGTCTAGGTGGTGTCCAGCAAACAACATAATGTTGTTGAAAATAGGCAGACATTTTGGGGAAAACTAGGTCTGATTAGGAGAGATGGCATATGTCCCACTTTGGGTGGCGCTGCCCTCATTTCCAAAAATCTGGCCAGGTTTATTGGGGGCCCAAAACCTTGACCTAGAGTTGATACCGGGATGCAGTTACCTAGAACTGTAAACACCATAGAGACCATCTGTCTGTCCCCCTACCACCAAAATCTAACATAGCTGAGTTAATGAGGAAAAGGGCTTTACTCAAAAACCTAATATAAATGAACACTACTCTTCAAAAGCACCAGAAAATAAAATGTGGCCTGAACATTAGGTCTGTAACATCCAAAACTGTACTAATACTAGTGGATTTGGACATAGAGGAACGACCCCACTTGGGTCCCCAAGTAGTGGGTCGGGGTCTGTGTGTGGTCGGCTCGGGCTTCGCTCGGGGGGTGGGGTGCCCCTGCTGGGCGCGGGATGCAAGCTGGGGGCTGATCACCCTGTAGCTGGCCGTCTCCAGAAAGGGTGTATAGCGTGAATGGCCAAAACACCCTATGATCCGGAGGAACACTACTAATGGTGTGGCCCCCCCGCTTGCCCTTGGGGGGACGTCCTGCTCCTTGGGTTGGGCCTGGGCTGGACACAAGTCTCCTGGTTGTGTTTCAACCTTCTAACAATCACCAATGAACTTTTGTACGTGCTTGCACAAAGGGTATCAATATCTTATCCTACGTTTTGGAATCTAATAAATTAAACTTTAATCATACCATCAAATTGATTCTGTTTAACAGAGACCTGGCTTCATGAGGATGAGTATGTGTCCTTAAATGAAGCTCCTCCCCCTCGTCACCTTAATAATCACAGTCCTCCACACTCAGGCAGAGGAGGAGGAGGAGCTCTACAATTAAATCCTAAACTTAAGCCAAATATTAACTCATTTGAAAGTCTTGATCTTAGTCTTTCTCACCCAACCTGTAAAACATTCCAGCCTATGTCATTTGTTTTAGTGTACCCTGCTCCTGGTCCATACGCTGAATTTTTATCTAAGCTAATATCCAGCCTAGTCCTTATGACAGATAAAGTAATTATTGTAGCCTCCCTGGCAAGGTCTATGCCAGGGTACTGGAGAAGAGTCTGACCGATAGTCAAACCCCGGATTCAGGAGGAACAATGTTGTTTTCAACCTGATCAGGAACACTATACCAGCTCTTTACCCTCTACAGGCTCCTGGATGGTTCATGGGGGTTTTCTCATCCAATTAACATGTTTTGTGGATTTGGAGAAGGCATTTGACTGTGTCCCTCTGGGTACCCCGGGGGGGTTACTACGGGAGTATGGGGTCCATGGCCTGCTGCTACAGCCCTTTAGATCCTTGTACAACCAGAGCAAGAGCTTAGTCCACATTACTGGTAGGAAGTTAGATTCGGTCTCGAGGTGGGCTGGACTCCACCAGGTCTGCCCTTTGTCACCAATTCTGTTCAGAATCTTTATGGACTGAATTTTTTAGGTGCAGCCAGGAGGAGGAGGAGGTCTGGTTTGGGGACCTCAAGATCACATCTCTGCTTTTTGCAGATGATGTGGTCTTGTTGGCCTCATCAAGCTCGGCCCTCCAGCTTGACCTGGGATGGTTCGCTGCCAAATGTGAAGCAGCTGGGCTGAAGATAAGCCCCTCCAAGTCCGAGGCCATGGTCCACAGTCAAAAGGATGGAGTGCCCTCTCTGGGTTGGGGGAAAGTTGCTACCCCGAGTGGAGAAGTTTAAGTATCTTGGGGTCGTATTCATGAGTAAGGGAAGGATGGAACATGAGAACAACAGGTGGATTGGGGCACTGTCGACAGTATTGCAGACACCGTACCAGTCTGTTGTTGTGAACAAGGAGCTGAGCCAAAAGGCAAAGCTGTTGATTTACCAGTCGATCTATGTTCCTACTCTCACCTATGGTCACAAGCTGTGGGTAGAAACCAAAAGGACAAGATTGGAGATACCAGTGGTGGAAATGGGTTTCCTCCGGAGGGTAGCTGGGTACTCCCTTAGAGATGGGGTGAGGAGTTCAGCCACCTGGGAGGGGCCTGGAGTAGAGCCGCTGCTTCTCCACAGAGAGAAACCAGCTGAGGTGGTTCATCGGGTCAGGATGCCTCCCTGGTGAGGCGCTCTGGGCATATCCAACCAAGAGGAGACCCCAGGGCAGACCCAGGACACGTTGGAGGGATTATGTCTCTCTGTTGGCCTGGGAACAGCTTGGAAGCCCCCAGAGGAGCTAGAGGAGGTGGAGGGGAGAAGGAAATCTTCTCTACTCAAGCCAGTGCCCCCACAATTATACCAGACATCTATTGGATTGTACTGTATCTAAATTTAAGGAGGAAATTCTAATAGCACTTGATTTAATCCCACATCTGAACTTTGAAGTAGATTATTTCTGTAACTCAGTCAATTTTAGCCAATCTCAATTTGATGAGTTTGTTGATGGTACAGCAGACCTATCTGCAAAAAACATTAGATCTAATCACTCTACTAAAAAACATTATGAAACGAGGGAAGTGGCCTCCCTGGTTTAATTCTCAGACCTGCCAATTAAAACAACCAACCTGAAAACTTGAAAGTAGTGTTCTACTAAACTGGAAGAACCCCTTTCAGCCTGGCAGGTTGGTCTATAGAAGTACAGGAAGGCACTTCTGTTAGAGCAGCTTATTATTCAGGTTCCACGTTCACTACAGAGCCTGTGAATATCCAAGACTAAAAAACAAACTCACTCCACTTTACCTAAATTATTTCAGTGTATTTATGGGATTGATGGTTGGGCAGATGTTTAGTCGTAGGGATAAATAAATGAATTAGAACTGCATATTTCTATACAAAAACTGACTTTTCACGATTCCTACTCATGCTGACGTTTTTCCGTTTCAATCATGTAATGGTGAAACGCTGACTCCCATCCTGGTGGAATCCTGCTGTAATCCTTTTAAAACGGACAGCCTCCAAAGCAAACTGTGACTTGACTGGCTATGGTTGGCACAGACATCCACCCATGAGCTGGTAAATCTACTTATTGTTGTACACGGATGTACGATCTACCTCAGCAGATCTGTTTGCTCTGTTCTCACAATGTGTTTTATGTGAACAGAAGCAAATAACGTACCAAGATGTTGACATTCCCACCAACAAAGTCGCTGAACACCTGGATGACATCCTGCTTCGATCGTGTTTTCTTGAAGTCAGTTCGGCACGTACCATCACATTTCTAAAGAGAAGAGAGAAGAATGTGAATTACTTTTCAGTCCAATAAGTGAATAGGTGAAAGCATATAATTCTTAAGATACATATTTAACCTTCAAAGACCTATACTAAAACAATCTACTGATCTAAAATGTTGAATAACTGTTCAACCACTAATCCTATTGATACAATTTCATGATTCAGGTAAAATGCAGTTTCTCAGTTTTTCACTGGCCTCAAATGGATGTTCAGAGGCTCCATAGCGAACATAGTGAACATGGAAACATCCTCATCTTTTGCAGCATAGAATCACCAATAAAACTCATATTTTTTGACAAATGACAATGGTTGTAGATGCTTATTTTTATGTTCAGTTAACAAGATATGTTGTGGAAAAAGTTACTTTAGCTTCAGTTTTCTCTGTTCTGAGAAAACTGAACCTAAGCCTATGAACATGTGTATGGTCAATACATTAAACTATTCAGAGGATGACAAACTAAATGTTGATAAATCGCTTGGGAAAAGTTAAACACTGACAAATAAGTCGCTTATAAGTGAAATTACAGTAAATATAGACAATCAGTTAATGATATATTTTGCTGAAAATATAACTTTTTTTTCATTTTCTCTAATTTCATTAAATGAATTCACTCTGAGCTTTTATGAACATCTACACGATCAATAAATTACATATCGTTAGCCTCATAGCCTAATAAGTCATTTTTTTCAGGACCCAGCCAATGGTGCAAAATGAAGTAGCAGTGTTAGGAGAGGAAAGTTACATAGATATCATAATTTGGCCAAAAATATGACTTGACCCATAAAGATCCAGTGGTACTTTTATGTCAGTTCCCAAATGAATTTTTCTTTAACTTTTCTTCAGTGATTTATTAGCATTTATTATTATATGTTTTGCATTTTTTCAGTGAAAATCTGGTATTTTCCTAGTTCTAATTTATTGATCATGTAAGTGTTCATAAAAGGTCAAAAAGGGGAGTTTGCATGTCCTCCCTGTGTCTGCGTGGGTTCTCTCCAGGTACTCTGGCTTCCTCCCACCATCCAAAAACATGCGCTGATAGGTTAATCAGTTAATCTAAATTGCCCATAGGTGTGAATGTGAGAGTGAGTGTTTGTCTCTACATGTCAGCCCTGCAATGAACTGGCGACATGTCCAGGGTGTACCCCACCCCGTAGGTAGCTGGGATAGGCTCCAGTGACCCTAGTGAGGATAAAGCAGGTTCAGAAAAAGAAAGAATGAATATCCTGTGCTTTGCATTTTTTTCAGTAAAAATCATGTCTTTTCCTATTTCTAGTTTAGTGATCAAGTAGGTGTTCATAAAACTTTATATTCAAGTTGAGGGTTATTGTATCAAAACCATGGAAAACTGAAGAAAAAGGGACTTTCAGTCAAATCTCTCATTAACTGAACATAAACCCAGTGTCTCTATCCACTGTCATTGATCCAACTCCATGGGTTTTACTGGTGAATCAGTGTTGTAGAAGATGACAGTGTTTCCATATTCACTGCGGAGCCTCTGAACGTCCAGTTGGGTCATAGTTGATGATCATGAAAAGATGACAAACTGCATTTTACACCAATTATTCACATGTATTGATAGGATTAGTGGATCAACAGGTATTAAACAATTTTGATCAGTAGATGATTTTGTTCAATAGTGGATGTTTGGGTCTTTATGTGTTACACAATAATGACATGAGCCTAAGGATAGAGCTGCACAATATATCGTTTGAGCATCGTCATCGCAATGTACGTGTGCGTAATAGTCACATTGCAGGTCCTGCAATGTAGGAGTAAAATGAACTCAACATGTTCTCATCTAATTTCAGCCTGGGTATCTGACACACACTGCACACAGCGATCCACCAATCACAATCGTTCTTAATCAGTTTGCCGAAGCAGACCACGCCCCTGCACATGGAGGGAGTTGCTGGTAACAACATTGAAAAATTTGCAACGAACAAGAGAAAATCACCAAAAATTAAAACTTGGTGCCAAAAAGAAAAGCAACATCAGTCATCTGAAATTATTTCGGCTACAAGAAGGATGATACTGAAACAGGTGTTCTGTGTCGATAGTGTCTTGCACCTGTTGCCACAACGAGAGGAAACACAACTAATTTGTTTGACCATTTGCGTCAGCACCACACAGCTAATATATTCTCCTGAGTGTTTTTTCATATCGCAGGGTTAAAAAAAAATCGCAATGTCAGTTTTTTCCAATATCGTGCAAGGGTAAGGCTAAGGGTATAGGAAAATACCAAATTTTCTCTAGAAAATATAAAATGCAGAGGAAAATGTATAAAAAATGGTGATAAATCACTTGGGGAAAGGTTAAATATAAATAAAATTCAACAAGAATAGTTGTAGGTTTGTCTCTTACCTCCAGTCTTGCTGATCTTTAGAATCACTGCAGATCTCTTAGTCTCATACTATGATTATATTCAGTGTTAATCTCAGCCTACGTCCAGCACAGACTACTCTTTTTCTGCGTATTCGTACCTTGATGCCCTCTATCCTGAAGCCCAGTGTGTTGGTGGAGCTCATGGTCTCCCTCCACTGCATGTATCGAGGCTTGGTGACCCCCCGTTGTGAATGTTCCTGGGGGGTGGGCCCTTCGCTGTCCACCTCTACCATCTTCCTGTACAGGTCCTCCCTCGGCTTGGGTCGCTCCCGGGCACGAACCAGCTCCTCCTCTAGATATGTTCTGAAACGGCATGTGGAATGACTTTGCAGATGACGGTACATACAGGGACAGCCCGTGCATTTGTGATAAACTGCATTAAGAATCACCATTCCATTCTTTAAACCCATATGCTTCCTTCTGCACATGCTCAGTTATATTGAGGTCAAAACTCAATGTTTCAGCAAGATAATGAAATGCATCCAGGGCAGGACATGCTGAAACTGTCAAGAATTTAGCTTTGTAATTTTTTCTTGTCAACAATAAATAATAATAATAATAATAATAATATAAAAAAACATTTGCAAGTTTGTCTGTCTGATGCAGCCGCACCTTTTGAAACACAAAAAATATTTCAGAATATTTGAGTTTGTGTAAAATAAGGGTCTCTGAAAAGTTTTTCCACAACTGTATGTAAATTCAGTAATTGTTAGTTTACTGTTGATACTGTATTAGCATTACAAATAGCTTATCCAAATGACTTTTTTGGGTTTCCTTATTTTTTCTGCATTGTATAATTACTTTTTCTGCGCTTTTTTTTTTTTTTTCTTTTCCATTTTTGATTATTTTTTTTCTTTAGATAAGCTACATATATACATGCATGTAAGTTTATATTCAATTTAATTCACTTTTATTATTATTTTTTTTCTATTATTAGTTCCTTTCACTTTTTCCTCAAGGACAATACAGCGCAAACTGTGCACTCCTTGATACAACATCCTGAGTTTATCTGTCCTCTAATGGGCTGAACCCCAATAATAGATTTATTAAAAGAAGAAGACTCTCTTCTTTCAGAGACTATACACAATGTGCATAATGATTAAGCAAGTGAATATTTAGACCTTATCAACATTTTTATGCATATTTTCCAACCCCAAACTATAAATTCAATTGAATGTATCATTGAATGTATCATTCTCAGGTGATATATATTTGTATAATGATATTAGGTCAGGGTGTGACCTAAAAGGATTAACACCCTATGTTGAGAATACTGGAATATGCTGACTACAACAGGACTCAGGAAAAGAAATGAAACATTGTTAGATAGATAGGTAAATATTTTAAAATATGTTTGTAGTTATTTAGAACATTTTAATTTATCAAAGATTATAATGTAAGTTGTGTCTCTCATCACGTCTAAGGGCCCCCACTTATAAACTGAGGACTGCTTCTGGGGTGTCCTTTTACAAAATGTATCTTATAAATGAATAGTCGATTTTGACTGTTTGTAATAATTTTGTGATTGATTGATTGATCGATATTAAAGTGTGAAGAATTATTAGGCAGCTTGTCTGTAGGTTCTCATTTGCCCAGGTCATCATTCTTCTTGGTGGATCTTCTTGTAACCCTAAAACTCACACAAAATACCCACTAACACCCCTACCCCCAGGGACATACACCCTTTACAACCCTAACACTTAAGTTGGGATCAGCATCCACACAGAACACTCCCCCTACAGGTTTTTAAGTCCAGTTTCCCCCCACCGGTTATTAGAAATGAAGAAGTCTCTTGGATGAGAGACCAAACGAGTTTCAAAACTGCTATTTTATTGTTAATTGTGTATCGTGTGTGTTTTATGTTGTCTGGACTTTGTATGGCTGCTACTTTGGCCAAGTCTCCCTTGTAAAAGAGATTCCTAATGTCAATGGGACTTCCTGGTAAAATTAAGGTGAAGTAAAATAAAGTAAACTAGTCCAGTTGAACCAAGAAGAACGACCAAGAAAATATTAGGCAGGTTCTTAACTTCAGTTAAAATGGGTAGAAAAAAATATTTAAATAACAAAGGAAAAGTCAAAAATGGTCAAACACCTTTCAGACAGATATTCTTCCATCAATAGTTTATCTAGTTTAAGAGCATTTCATCTATGACTATTTAAGAAAGTCAAAACCTCACTTTTAAAGAGATTGGATTTTTGAAATGGTGTGATTTCTTGACCAATGCACAAATTCCCAGATTTGAAATGCACAGCAGACAGGAACATAATATACACTTCAATGTGTTGACTAGTTTAGCAACATATTCACCCTCACTTTATACATCTGAGGCAAACAGATGCAAATTTCAGTTTCACTTTGCGAGCTGCACTTCCTCTGTGCCGAAGAGGGAAGCTGAGAGGAGACTCCAGAGCGAGTGTTCAACTGTGTGAAACTGAGTGTGTGTATGTGCAAACTAGTGGTTTTGCAACTTTGTGGTTGCTTGTGTTTTTGACATAGGGGAGTCTCCAGGGACACCCTAAGTGAGTGTATGTGTGTACAAGTCAGACAATGAAATAAACTGACTGCATGATTTGATTTTATTTGCTTCAGGAAGTTTAAAGCATGAGTTTTATCTGTGCATGTATTTGCTTGTTTGAGTTAGATATAAAAGTCCCAACATAGAAAATGGCTGTATCTGTAGCCTATGAGCATGCACAAACACATTCATGTATTTGTGTGAGTGTGTACATGACAGTGAGGCACTCCGCCCACTGTGGCAGGAAGCCAAACAGATCTTCTGCAGTTACAGCAGGTGTTCCCTTGTAGAGCAACAAGGCTTGAGGCAGCACCTACAATACTGTCATCAATCTGCACCGTTCGCGAAAATCCTCTACAACACAACACGAGGTTTAGACGTCTGTATAAACATCCACCCAATATTTAAAGACTCAAATTGTTTCTCACATTATCTCTTAACCTTTGGGACACTTTGCACTTCATGATATAACAGGTCATTAGTTTTCAGAATTTATTTTGGGTCACAATACAAAAACTGTTCATTTTTGCATGATTTTTAACATTCTGACCCAGCCACTAAAATATAAACCACCGTTAAGTAAGAAACCGTCTATGATGAATGGGCCCTGAACACCTCTTCTCTTTTGCCTTATTCAGCCTTGCCTACAGGCTGGCTTTTAGACTATGCATGTTCTTACAATTAATGTTTTTATGTTTGATTTTATTTTTATTCCTATTGCTTCTATCATGCATTTTGATCAAATAACTACTTAAATTTTTTTATCCTTGGTACTGGAAATGAAGGAATGTACGCAAGAGGATTAGGGCCACTGGGAAAAAATAAAAATTAAGGTCCAATATTTTTTTTATTTTTTTTTCTGAGAAAGTCAGAATTCTGACTTTTGTCCACAGAATTCTGACTTTAATCTCGAAATTCTGACTTTTTCTCAGAATTCTCACTTTTTTCCTCAGAATTCTGACTTTAATCTCAAAATTCTGACTTTAATCTCAAAATTCTTACTCTTTTCTCAAAATTCAGATTTTTTTTTCTCTGAATTCTGACTTTAATCTCAAAATTCTTACTCTTTTTTCAAAATTCAGATTTTTTTTTTCTCAGAAATCTGACTTTAATCTCAAAACTCTGACTTTTTTCCCTCAGAATTCTCACTTTTCTCTCAGAATTCTGATTTTTTTTCCCCCAGAATTCTAAATTTAATCTCAGAATAATGATGATAAAAAAATATATTGGTCCTTAATTTTTTTTTTTTTTCCAGTGGCCCTAATCCTCTTCCATAGGGATGGGATTACTCTCATCCTTTTAAATTACTTTGTTGTAATAATTGTATCATATTTATTTTACCGTGGAGAGGAAGATGCAATGCATAGATTAGGTGCATTGCATAATTTTGATTATGCTGACCTCAAAATCATGTGACTGAGTATGTTTTGTTGACCACATGTGTCTGAATGTGAACGGAGCAATGTAGCACTGTTGTCCAGTTCAAAGTTTATCCTGATCAGCACATTATAGACTAAATTATCACACTAGCACGCTTCTCCAAAGTGAGTGAAAAATGCGCACTGACACATTTTAGAATTTAACATTTGACCTAACACAAAAAATAATAATGCATATTAACCAATGTTTCTGTTACTCTTTGATATATGCCAGGCTGTAACAATAAAAAAATATTAGTAATACAATTTTTATTAAAAATATGACAGTTATTGAATATTTGTTGTTTTTGTTTATGGCTTAAGTTGATAGTTAGTAGTCAATGTCCCTCTACATATGGTTAAATTTGCAGTATTTAATAACGCTTATCATGTACACATGCACATATACAGTCTTACCTCACGCCCATTTTACAGTCCATGACGTTGGGAAGGTCAAAGTTTGCTAAGAGGTCTGCCATATGTAGGAAAGATTCTCCATCTTTTTCAACAACGCCGTGATAAGCGGGCACAAATGGAAGCAGAGCGTCACCTCTGAGTTTCTCAAAACACTGCATCTCATTTTCAGAGAACTTCTTCAGAATGGTGCCCTCGTCGGCTGCTTTGAAGTTACCTGAGAAGCAGAGATAGGAAGTGCAAATACTTCAATAATACACTACAGGTTTCAGATATTTGTACTTGACTTGAGCATGTATTTACATTTTATCACAAATATTTGGACTTTCTACTCCTGATAGTTTCATGACAGGTTTATTACTTTAGTTTTAGTGGATTAGAATGGAATCATCAGGTACTAGTTTGCTTTTACTGTGGTTTTATTGTGCACTTTCCCAACACCAAGACTAGTATCAACTTGAATACATGAGCCATAACTCACAGAACAAGTGTAACAACATACACCGTTACCCACAAAGTTGGAATGATTTTCTGTTCAGACACATTCTTCTTTTTATTCTTATTTATACACATCAGTAATTATCTTTCACCATGTAGAATGATTATATACTGAGTCCTGGTTACACTTTATCCATCAAGAATAAATAATTTTATGAGAAGACGTCAAAATATAACTTTGTGGGTAATTGTGTAACAGCAGCTCAAGACAATGTGTAAGGCAAGATGCGAAGGGCGACTTTGTTACTTCTGTACATTAGGTACATTTCAGCTGAATCAGTGTTACTTGTTCCAAAGTCTATATGTTCTCCTCCTTGACTAAACAGTGTTTTTCCACCTCTTCTAAGAGCAGATAAAGATAAGAAATATTGGGTTTCAGATCTTCAAGGTCTGCCTAAATGCTGTGACTGCCTCCAACTTGTCTTCTTTCATATTTGCATCTTTGGGAACAAGAAAACTTAAAGCACCAGAGACCAACATAGTTTTACTTATTATATCTTCTTAATTCTTGACCCTTTATAGGGCACTCATAGAAATACTCTGAAATTCAAAATTTCAACCTTAGTGTGTTATTGGAGGACATAACAAGACTGTATTACTTTTTTTTTTCCAAAATTTGTATATGTAGAAAATCAAGGTCAATGAAGTGACCATATTTGCCCATAAGTGGCTAAAATAAAATACAAGAATACAAGAAAAACACATGTTAGATGCTAGGAACATGCATTTTAGAACATTAGAACATCACTTTTAGAACACTACAAGATCATAAGTGCTTGTTATATAGAAAATCAAGGTCAATCAAGAGACCATATTTGCTTCCTTGCCCATAAGTGGCAAAAATAAAATACAAGAATACAGGAAAAACACATGTTAGGTGCTAGGAACATGTATTTTAGAACATTAGAACATCACTTTTAGAACATTACAACATCATAAGTGCTTGTTATATAGAAAATCAAGGTCAATAAAGTTACCAGATTTGGTTCCTTATCTGTAAGTGGCCCCCCAAAAAATAGTCCAAGAAGTGTGTATATATATTAAAAAAAGATACAAGAGAAACACATGCAAGGTGAAAGAAACATCACTTTTTTTAGAACATTAGACCAACCTAAGTGCTGATCCAGTCACATGTCCACATCCACATGATCCCTTTGAACATCATTCCTTACATTAGTACCGTTACTCCATGGTACCTAACAAAGCAGGTACACTCACTGTTCATGCAGAGGTGGACCTTACCGACCCTGTAGACCACATTGGACCTGAGATTGTTGATTCACTGTAACTGTTACGGTCACTGTCTTGTAATGTGTGCATAAATGGCCAAAAATAGTCACTTGCCTGATAAAGGGTTAATTCATACTTTGTGTAATATAATATACCTGGAAATCTTTGAATAAAAATCCATGATATCCAAAACGAACACCTTGCATCCAAGACTTTATGCTAAATACTGACAGTGAAAGAAGCAAATCTTTGGGTGATCTATCACTGATCTACCATCGTATGAGCAGATGGTACCTTTATGCCCGGCCAGTTGAACCCAGTTTAGCTTCCTCCTCTGTGTTGCACTGAAAGGCCAGTGGACAATAGTCTTCAACTTCCACCACGGTTTGGGCTGATGAAGACAAAAACACAAACAGACATCAGTTGAATAGGAAACAATAGTCATAAGCACAACAAAAACAGGGGTCACAAACAGCTAAATATGAATCATTGAAGTGAATATGCAGTTTAGTTCTACATGTCCTTGTTCTGATCACGGGAGGAAGTGTTGTGAGGTCACCGCCTTTGGTCACCCTGTCTCCCCTGAATAAATATCTGAACACATGTGAAACCTCTGATGTAGGTCAGATAAATGTCATTTCTGTGGAAATTCTTATCTGCAGTCAGCATCTGTATTCAGCATCAACATTTCACTGAAATAGTGACTTTACAACCATAGGAGATAAATTACAGCAAAAAACATCCGCCCTGTGGGTTAAACATGCAGACATGTTGTATTTCACTACATGTCACTATGGAACAGTATGTACATACTGTTACACACACACACACACACACACACACACACACACACACACACACACACACACACATATACATACAGGGTGGGGAAGCAAAATTTACAATGAACATTTAGTTGTTTTTTCTCAGCAGGCACTGCGTCAATTGTTTTGAAACCAAACATATATTGATGTCATAATCATACCTAACACTATTATCCATACCTTTTCAGAAACTTTTGCCCATATGAGTAATCAAGAAAGCAAACGTCAAAGAGTGTGTGATTTGCTGAATGCACTCGTCACACCAAAGGAGATTTCAAAAATAGTTGGAGTGTCCATAAAGACTGTTTATAATGGAAAGAAGAGAATGACTATGAGCAAAACTATTACGAGAAAGTCTGGAAGATACTATTTAAGAAGAATGGGAGAAGTTGTCACCCGAATATTTGAGGAACACTTGCGCAAGTTTCAGGAAGCATGTGAAGGCAGTTATTGAGAAAGAAGGAGGACACATAGAATAAAAACATTTTCTATTATGTAAATTTTCTTGTGGCAAATAAATTCTCATGACTTTCAATAAACTAATTGGTCATACACTGTCTTTCAATCCCTGCCTCAAAATATTGTAAATTTTGCTTTCCCACCCTGTGTGTATATACACACAGGGTGGGAAAGCAAAATTTACATATATAAATTTATATATATATATATATATATATATATATATATATATATATATATATATATATATATATATATATATTTATATATATATATAAATCCTGTTTTCATAGGCAATACATACTATTAATACTATAAATTTGTATCTATTTATATTTTGTCCATTTTTATTCTACTTAGCTCTTAGTCTTATGTTACTCTGTAAAATTTAAACTCTGTTTTCTCATCTTATTTTTAGTTTTTGTAATTTTATATTTTCTGTAGTACTGGTGTTTTGTTAATATTGTTGCACGGACTCATTGTACACACAAATGACAATGTTCTATTCTATTCTATTCTATTCTATTCTATTCTATTCTATACTATACATGTAGACATGTGTTTCACTACATGTCTTTATGTAATAGTATGTACAGACTGTTTTCAGTGGCACTTGGTGCAGATAGAGACGGTAAAATGAGGTTCTACTGCACCATGGGTAATCTGGTTGCGGTGTGACCAGGAAAGTTGTGGAAGTAATCATAAATTAGAGCACGCGCAGTATTGCAGAGAGAACATACAATAAGTACTCCAACTTTTAAAATACACACATACTGTATAATTTGTTGTAATTATTACAGCAGTGACATGGGCAGAAGCATAACTCAGTATATCTACATTCTTTATTAAAATGCCACAGCCCAGACAGAGACAACCCATTGTGAGCACTTTTACTTTAAAAAATACTTTAAAGTAAATTTAAAAGTAAGTACTTCGTACTTTTACTTGAGTATACTATATATTTTGAATGATATTTGTACTTTTCCTTAAGTACTAAGCCTCAGTACTTCCTCCACCACTGCCAAAGTGTCATTCTGTGATGATAAAGAGCAGAGGAAGTAGATGAAGTTTATGAGTAAAGTGCTTTTTTTCCCCTCATTCATTTAAGAATTGTCAAAGTTTGGCGCATTAGCCAACTAATGTTTGGTCCCATTGCACCTGCCAAACGGGGTCTTTATGGGTTATACACTCAGGCAGTTATGAGGTGTTTCACAGCTTCACACTGTTCTGTTTGGTTTGTCGGTGCTTTATCGTGCTGTCCAGCTCAGGGAAAATAAATGAAGTGATGATTTATGTCAACACAGCCCAGAGAAGTGACTCACCACTGTAAACAGACCAGGAGACTAAACAGACCACCATCTAGAGGAGAGGAGTTTTCCCTAATTATTATTATTTTACCCTAACTACTGTATATGAAGACAATAAAATATATTAACCCCTTCTGAACCTCACTAAGAGAAAGAAATTCTAGTCAACAGGAACACAGGCTCTGTTGCAGTTGACCATTTTTACCCATACATTAATTTTATGGCTCTCTGACGTCAGACTTAACAAACAGATTAACTCTTTAACCGCTGAAACATTATTCATGTAAATGTGCTGCTGTGAATTAGCATCTGTAGAAGTGTGAGTATGTGCTTGTGTTCCTTTTCTTCAGTGGTTTTGTTTTACTGTGTATTTTAGGGTCAAAATAGGGTGGAATAACAGAAAAAGACAGAGATGAAATTAAGTTAGACAGGTTTTTACAAAAAGGGCACTGAGAATGTACAGTACATCGATAAAAAATGTAGGATGTTTAATATGAACTGTGAACTGGAATGCACAGAACAACAAGTATTTGAATTTTGCCCCAGTAATTTTCATTTTTTCTACATCAGTCTAGCTACTCTTTGGCACCTTTATGTCATTGAAATGCAACAAACGTTACAATTCTGCATCTCAGGAGGAAGAGTTGCAGGAAAAACATATTTACTTCCGTAAACACAGTGCGTGCCTGCGTGGTCACATATTATAGCAATAAGGCTACATTCAGACTGCAGGCAAATGTAGCCCAAATCTGACTTTTTTGCCCATATGTGACCTGTATCCAATCTGTTTAAGGCGGTTTGAACAACACAAATCCAATGTTTTTCAAATCTGGCCCAGGCCACTTTCATATGTGGTCCTAAATCTGATACGTATCCAATATATGTATTTTTCTATATTTAACCCATTGAGAGCCAGTGTTACTTTTGTGGCACTTACCAAATAAATTTTTCTTTAGATTTCACCTTTCTTAAAAGATTTATCACCATTTATTATAATATTATCCTCTGGGTTTTGTGTTTTTTCAATGAAAATCATGTATTTTCCTGTATTTAATTTACTGATCATGTAGATGTTCATAGAAATTTAGATTAAAATTGAGGGTTATTATATCAGAAATAGAGAAAACTGAAGAAAAAGGGACTTTTTTACCAAAGTTATCCATAACTGAACACAAAAACAAATGCCTCCATCCACTGTCATTGATCCAACTCCATGGGTTTTACTGGGGAATCAATGTGGTAGAAGATGACGGTGTTTCCAAGGTAACTACAGAGCCTCTGAAGGTCCAAATGGGTCATATCTGATGACCATGAAAAGACGACAAACTGTATTTCATACCAATTATTTAGATGTATTGATAGAATGAATGGTTCAGAAGTTATTAAATACTTTAGATCAGTGGATGGTTTTGGTACCAGTGGATGTTTGGGTCTTTATGGGTTAATTTACTGGGTAAATGTAAATTCAAAGATTATTATATCAAAACAGAAAAAACTGAAGGAAACATGACTTTTCCAGCAAAAAATATCATTAATTCTACATAAAAATAAGCCTCTACAACCACTGTCATTTGTTAAAGGACACTGGTTTTACTGGTGAATGAATGTTGCAGAAGAAAGTGGTGTTTCCATGTTCCCTACAGAGACTATGGATGCATCTGAAAAAGACATGATGCTGCTGAAAAGCTGACAACCTGCATTTTTCCTGAATTATTTACATGTGTTGATAGGATTAGTGGTTCAACAGTAATTAAACATTTTAGATCAGATTTATTTTTGCTATCATAACATGATAAATTTCCACAGTACGGGACAAATAAAGGATTATCTTTTTATAAATTACCTTTATCCTAACATCCAACCTGCTTTTTCACTGTAATGTGTTGTGTTTTAATAACATTTTGGTGTCCCACACTATGCCTCCTTACTTTGCCATCCCATAAACTTAGGAAAAGATGCTCCCAACACACACAGAAAAACACAGCAACAGCTTGCACATTTCACAGTGACACAGTTGCGCTTCACACTTGAGGAAATGGTGTAGAACTGCCTGTTTCATTGCCTCCCAGAAAACCATATCACAAATAACACACATTTTTTCCTTTGAGGTGGTTATATTTCTTGTGTAATCACCTAAGACAGTCTTTCTCAAATGGAGGTACTTGAAATTTTTTGGGAAAAGTACATAAAAGAAGTCATGTACTGAATACAAAATAATGAGAATTAATGCTGAAATATAAAACACAATAAACACATTCATATAATAAAATTGACTCTCCTGAGCTTATTTAGTTTCAATATTTTTAAAAACTCTGAGCTTTGGCAACATTTTAGGAACTTTTCTATTTTATATTATTCAAGATGTTTATTTGAGGAATTAAATGATTCTTTTTTGTTGATGAAAACTTCATTTAGTCATTGACCAATTAATTTATTTTTCTTATCAATGAAAGAAGGCACTTTTCAGTTTATATTTGCACACAAAGATTTGTTATTTTTAACATATTAAAGTTAAATATATGTTGTTGATAAAGAAAATAGAGCAGATACAGGAACAATTTTTGCCTAAAATTTTCAATCAAAAATGCTGAAGTGAGAGTTGGGGGAACTTGGCTAAAATATATATTTCAGGGGGACTCCACTGTAAAAAGTTTGAGAACCACTGATCTAAAATATGGCAGATTTAAAGGGGTCATATTTTGCTAAACCCACTTTTAATAGTCTTTGGTTCATTTATTTGTGTATTTGTACCCTAATAGTTCATAAAGTTTGAATTTGAACCCTCCAGGTGCTGCAAAGCTATCTTTATATTCAATTTGGCAAAAATCGAGCAGGTATTGAAAGGTATTAAATTTGATATGGTAGGTCTTAAGTTATGTTGCCATAAACTTGTTGGCTGTATTTGTCACAACGGGGGAAAAGAGAGGACTCAAATGCACGGTACTGAAGGGGAAAAAACACAAGTTTATTAAACAAAAATGAAAACTAAACAACGGAAAACACAGAAAACCTAACAAAAGCTAAGTCAGAGTCCATAGAAGAAGACAGGAAAAAAAACACACAAAACCTGGGTCAGAATCCGTAGATAAGATGAATAAATGTCCGGGTTATGGAGTGGAATGGAGTGAAATGAACCAGCGCTGCATGGCTGCAAACCTAAGCCTTAAATAGGCAAGAGGTAATTGGCTGCAGCCACGCAGCGCCAGCAGGTGAGTCAGATGATGATGATAAGGAGAAGGAGGAGCTGAGGGTCACACAGGCACAGACCCTGACAGTATTGTGTTTAAATGTGTCTGGGAAATGTCAAAGCTGTAAAGAAAGTAACATTAGTCGACTCAGTTCCACTGGTTCCAACCTGACTATTTTGTATTTAATTAGGAACCAATCATCGCTAACTTTGCGCTAACTTTGAGACATGACTCAGAACGTTCAGCCCAACACACGTGCAGCTGTTAGTTGCATGTGACGCCTGAGAAAGCTGACTTTGGCAACTTTAAAGGGGTTATATTTGGTTAAACCCACTTTTAATAGTCTTTGGTTCATTTATTTGTGTATTTGGACCCTAATAGTTCAAAAAGTTTGAATTTGAACCCTCCAGGTGCTGCAAAGCTATCTTTATATTCATTCTGGCAAAAATCGAGTGGATTTCTACAACCTGTTTAAATTCCTTCTTAATATGTTACATATATAACTAGTTACGACATTTGCACATATAAGGTCAAGACTTCAGACGAACATTTCTCTGAGTACGACATAATTGTTTGTCAGCAGCAGCGGTTGTAGGAAAAACTGAAAATATGTCCAAACTTTGAGCCGATTACCAAAAATGTTCAGTTGTTGCTTGTATTAACGAACACAAGTGGCTGATCGGGACAGAGCGCACGGGCAGCAACCTGGAGGGGGTGGGGCGTGAAGTGGCTCATTTGCATTTAAAGGGCCAGCGCTCAAATTGAATACTGTCTAACTTTCTGGTCACTTGCTGCTGGCACAACACTCAAACCCATAAAATCACTTTTTAAAAAAGCCAATAAAGATATTTGACCAAAAAAAACCATTTAATTTCCACCACTCTATTGTTTTAGATAAATATAATATTCATAATTTTATTAATTTTGTGATTTTTAAAAATGCGTGCCTGATATTTAAAATCTTGCATGGACTTGCCCCTCCTCCCCTGACAGATTTTATCAAATCTCGGTAGTCAGTGGGAGGGGCCACCAGGGCCACAGCTCATGGCGACTGTGGGATGCCACACAGGCACGCTACTTTTGGACAAACTACACTTTCAGTCACTGGAACTGAATATTTGAACAGTTTACCACTCAAAATAAGAGACTCACAGTCATATGCCTCCTTCAAATTATAACTTAAACATTGGATGAAAGAAAACCAAACCTGTGACCATCAGTAGATTGTCCTGACTGTGTTGTTTTGTGTGTTTGTGTATCTGTCTTTCTTGTCACCTGGCTAGGGACTACAGATGGAAATTAGCACTGCTGCTACAATCTGGCATATTTACAGCTGCAATCGTTGTAGATGTTCATTAATATGCACTGTCCCAAATAAATAAATAAATAAATAAATAAATAAATAAAATTTAAAGAACGACCATTCTGGTGTCATTACTCAGAAATAGGGTGTAAGATGGACCTGTGGAGTTGAATTAATGAAGAATTCAGACCTAAGCATATTTACAGTTTATGTAGACTACAGGGAAATGTTTTAAAATGCATAATTCCATTTTTTTTTTTTTTTTTTTTTTTTTTTTTTTTTAAAGCAAAATATCACTCCTTTGAATCTAAAGGAGACATCAGTGACTCCGTGTTCTTGCCTTTGGTCATAGGTCATTTTATTCGACATGTTCTGATTGAAACAGGAAATGAAACCAGGACTCTCACGTCAGCTCATGCATCAGTGTCTCACAGTTCAGCGTCCACACCAACAGCAGAAGCAGCCAGCCAAGTCTCCTAAATGTCAGCTGATATGCTTCACTTCATCCAACTTGTTTACTGATAATATCTCCTTGCAAACACACAGGGTCAAATGCACACTGATTTTCTTTTTTTTTTTTTCTTTTTCTTGCTGTAAGGTGACACTTTAGTGACTTGTCAGGAAAATTACACAGTGAGTCATTTATGAAAAACACCCAGATATTATGAGTTAAATAAATCAACGTGAGTGCCAACAATGAAGTCAAATACAAGCGGGATTGTGTAAATATTTGGTCTAAAGCCAGAGGGGATTTCTATACTCACACACACACATAATACCAATACACCGAGGAATGATATTTATATCATAAACATCGTACGACAGTAAAATTTCCTGGCATCTGTACCCCATGTCATGTTACCACACTGATGACAGAAACCACATCCGTCTATTTATGCTGATAACACTTGGAATATCAGTGTTGAATACAAATACCTTCAATCCTGTTAGAGTGAAACCAAAGTACAAACAGCCATCCATTAAAATTAGATGCAATGCAGATAAGAAACCTAAACAAAGGTAATAATAGAGTTTTTATGCTCAAATGAATCATGAAAAACACAATTCAGGAGCCAAAAATGTTGAAATCTATAAGTACCACAATTAATGTCAACACTTTATATCTTTCCAGTTTAACCCATAAAGACCCAAACAGCCACCAGTGACACAAACTTTCTACAGATATAAACTGTTTAACACCTGTTGATTCATTAATCCTATCAATACATATAAATAATTGGTGTAAAAGTGCATTTTGTCATCTTTTCATGGTCATCAGATATGACCTATTTGGACGTTCAGAGGCTCCGTAGTGAACATGAAAACACCATCATCTTCTACAATATTTATTCACCAGTAAAACCCATGGAGTTTGACCAATGACAGTGAATGAACACACTTGTTTTTATATTCCATTAGCAATATATTTGGTGAAAAAGTCACTTTTTCTTTACTTTCTTCTGTTTTGATATAATTAACTTTGAATTTACCCTGAATTATCATGAACATCAACATATTCTGTGAATTAAATACAAAAAAATACATGATTTACACTAAAAAATGCATAATACAAATAATGACATTCTAAACAGAATTAGTGACAAATCGGTTAAGAAAGTTGGAAATAAAGAAAAAATCATTTGGGAGCTGCCACAAAAGTAGCACTGGGTCTTTATGGGTTAAAGAAAGAAACCAGACAGTTATTTGTGGTTGTAGATTATTTGTAAAAGATGCAAGAAAAAAATGGCGTAAAAGATATAATGAGGCATAACAATGATTTAGTTCTTATTTGTTCATTTAATGTCGCTACCGCTATAAATAATGACAACTTCAAATTTTCTCCTTGGTTTAATGTGTAAAAGGTAAAATTACATTGTGAAAATATTTCCATTTCCAAACTATCATGTCTGAAAAACCTGAACAAATATGAGAAACCTGAAAAATAACTGCCATTTTAACAATATCCTGCCTGTTATTAAATGTTTCCTGCATTTGTAGAGCCACTGTGATCTGTAAACTGTGTTAATAATAAACTGAGACAAATTATTGTTGACATTGCACTTATTTTTAAAAATATATATCAGAGTGTATATAGTTGTTCAGGCTATTCACATTTTTATATTGTAATTTCTCTTTCACACTAAAACAAACAGAAAATGTGGGTTTTATCATTGACCTGTGAGGATTTTTCGCTTTTAAACTATTCTTTATGGTCAGAACTTGACAAAACAATTCAGGAATGCAGATAAAACACTGATAATGATAAAACTCTAATCATGCATCAATAAAATTAAGTAAAACATCAAAATATGGAAACATTTTGTCAGTGTCATAGCTAAGAATGTGAGGTAAATAAACCTTAAACACAAAAAAGTGTGTATCGCAATAACAACTAGAAGCACTCGGAGAGCGCAGACCTCCGCCAAGGCTGATCAGTGGCCCCCCCCGTGGGCCCCCCCACCCCCGATCACCACCAAAATTTAATCATTTCTTCCTTATCCCATTTCCAACAAACCCTGAAAATTTCATCCAAATCTGTCCATAACTTTTTGAGTTATGTTGCACACTAACGGACAGACAAACAAACAAACAAACAGACAAACAAACAAACAAACAAACAAACAAACAAACCCTGGCAAAAACATAACCTCCTTGGCGGAGGTAATAATTATCACAATATGAAATTGTATCACAATATTCGTAGCTACTGATATTGTTGGCGTATTACGGAGATAAAAATGAGTTAAATGATGTAACACTGAAACACACCTGTAGTTCCCGACTGCATGATTTAGTGCTTGTTTTGTTTGTTTATTTATCTTTATTAGGATTTAATTAAATTATTAGATTGTGTTTTGCCATTTGAGTTGTTATTCAGTATGACGAAAACCCCATAATAGACTTCATTATGTTCAGGACTTTACAGAATATGTCAGAAATCACGATAAAACTGTTAAAATGCTAAAATGCTAAAAAAGTTGGAGAAAAGTAAGAAGTAAAACGACAAAACATTTACTTCCAATTTAAAGAAAATAAACCCTAAAGACCTTAAAATGATGTTGTGATACCCATAGCTGCCGATCCCCATTTAAAATTATCACAGTGTAAATAATAACATACTGTGACATGATATGAAATTCTAACGCAGACTTGTCAGTGTTTTTTCCAACAACAGGCCTGCTTTTCGTCTGAAGCAGTGACGTGAAACCACACTGCTCTTAACAAGTCAGACAGAAGCCACTCGCTGTGTTGTCATCGTGACAAAACACACAAACGACTGCGAGACCAGCCAGCGAATCCCACTGCAGCGACGAGCCTGTTCATCCAGTCTGTTCTGAGTCACTTCTCACCGCTGTTTCAGTTCTACACTTCAACTCTGATTTCATCTGTAGCCCACATTCTAAAGCACAGGTGTCTAACATGTGCCTGTGTTCTAATACATTTCTATATCATAATAAGCTTAAATATATGTGTATAATTTGAAATTTTCACCAGAAACTAATAAATTAATTTGTTTATATAGCCATTGAAGTAAATAATTTGTGTCCTTTTTGGAGTTACTGGACCTCATAGACATGAAATCTAACAATTTATGAAACAAATGTGAAAAAATAGGTTTTATGTATTTATTTTCTAATATACAGTATATTAATCAATTTTTTTAAAAGATGTATAGTAATTGATTTTTTTTTTTTCATGCAGTTTATTATGTATTGTAGTAGTAAGACGTAATGTATTGTGACCTGGGTACAAAATAACAATATATTACAATACTCTACAGTTATAATCATCATATTGTAAATGCTGTAAATGCATAATTATGTTGCATTGAACATAGTACCAGTGTATATATTCCAAACCTCAAAATTTCAACAATATTATGCCTGTTACCAGATGTTTGTGTAACGTGTGTAATGTACGTGCACAAATGATAAGTTAAAGCATAATATTGTTAAAATTGCACTTACTTATCTTGAGAAATTTCAATTTTTTCAGGTTATTTGCATCTTTTTTGTAAAAGAATAGATTGTAAATGTAAATATTTTCATAATTTAATGTTTTTTATTGCACTAAAACAATGAAAGATATTTGGAGTTGTCATCTTTTCATATTAAAAAAGGGAAGTGGACTCTGTTTGCGTGCGTGTGTTTGTGTGTCTTGGGAATCACAAAAAATCCGTACAGAGCTGACTGCTGCAGTTCAGCATACTTATGTATTTTTGATCAAGTAAGAGACTAGTGAAAACGGCAAGTTGATAGGACCATTATTTTGGGAGATATTAGTAATTTCAGAATACAATAGCCTTACAATCACATTGCTATGACCAGAATGCTTTGGCGGAGACTGCTGGACAAATGCGATACAGAATGTGCGAATACACAACAAATATTCGTGCTGGGGGACTGGAATGCTGCCCCTCAGGGTTGGGTTAGGAATTTTAACCCCCCCCCCCTTTCACATCCCGCCCTCAGTATTGACAGTGAAATCCAGGAGGTGGAAGTTAACTATCACAATTAAAACAGTCATAATCGAAATACATCAACTGTCATATGTAAAATAATAAATATCATGATTTACCAACAATTTTTATGTCAGTACTTGTAAAATAACATCTTTTCCCCAAAGTCAGCTCTCTCCAACATAAAAACAACCACATCTAGAACCTATAGTTCCACACGGATCAACGAGCTAGTCCAGTGGTTCCCAACCTTTTTTTGCTCCTGACCCCATTTTAACATCACACATTTCTGGCGACCCCAGACATTCAAAACAGAGACTTTTTTTTTTTTTTTTTTTTGCTAAAATTAATTTGTTTTTGATCATGTTATGTAATAGTTTGCTATACTATGTTGCAAGTAAACATTCATTTTAGACAACATTTAGTCTATATAATGTATATTATTATGGACGGAGGCAGAAAAGCCAGGTGTAGATTACTGCACAAAGTGAGAATTTTATTTTCCTTGGTCAGGATATGTACAGTCAGTCCAGCTTGGATTTACAAGGCTGACAATTAATACTGAACAAACAATAACTCAAACTATGAATTATGAAAGAGCTGCAACATCTGAAAACGACCACAATGAACATTTGACAGATAAACAGTACCACAGTGCTTCAGTTTCAGCTTCAGTTTGTCATGTCTTTTATGTTTTGTGATTGTCTCTCTCAACTCACCACATATTTTTTATTAGTATGGGGGTTTTTTTTGCTTATTTTTATCAGTTACTAGAAATTTTAGGCGACCCCATTTGAATTCCAGGTGACCCCATGTGGGGTCCCGACCCCAAAGTTGAAAAACACTGCACTAGTTATTTCAAGGTTATTATGCCATTAATTTATTGGTTTGGCCCACTTGAGGTTGAACTGGGCTAAATGTGGCCCCTGAACTAAAATGAGATTTGACACCCGTGTTCTAAAGGCAAAGTAAAGCTACGTGTGTGTTTTTTAATTTCCTGAAGTGGTTCTGTGTTAAATGTCAAAGGCCAAGACTAACACTAGCAACTGGCCACAAAAAACATTATCACACCATGACACATGAGCCTGTGTGTGTGTGTGGGCGTGTGTGGGCTGAATGGGCAAGAACGTAAATGCAGAGGCCACAACACCAACATGTTTCCATTTCAAGTTGCGATGTCTAAAAGTCCAAAAGATCCCATTATGATCTGGAAGGTTCTGAGAGAGGCCTTTCATTCATACGGCTGGACAATGTTCCAAAAAAATATTATACACACATAGCTTAACAAGCAATGTGTATTCAGTCTGTTTAAAGTAAAGTGACAGCTGCAGGCCTTGTATGGAGACGACAAAGACGAGTTAGAGCCATAACAACACACAGACGCACAATGAATGTCTGAATACATCTAATAAGGTGACAGTGAGACAAAAAGCAGATTATATTACTAATTTTAGGACAGAAACACTGAGGTGACTCATCATGATTGCATTTCACTACAAAGTCGACTGTGTAAAATCTATACTACTGCAAAAAAGCATCAACTTATCAGTAACTGTAGCTCTAACAGGAGTCAAGCAGCAATATTTCATGCATATGCAGCATATTCAGTAGTAGAGCTGAAGCTTATCTTATCAGCCAAGAATGTCCAAGGCAAATAAATTTCCACCCACAGCATCTATTGAATTAAAAGCCAGTCCTTCAACACTTGGTGTGTGTGCAGAGGGAGGGATGCTCACTGTTACAGCACAGACTGAAGGCTGAAAAGATGACTGAATGACATGTTTATGTAACACACAACCAGCTGGAAATACAGTATCACTAAACACACAAATGTGTAAGTACCACGGCCGGGACATAAGGACAGAAATGGAATAAAAACCTTCATGTCAGTTGATGTTGATGATTATCACGATAAATGTCAAATTATTTCTTTAAAGGTTTTTGTTTTTTTTTTGTCCTGAGTTACAGTTTGGGAAAAATGAGATGAAAATGAGACATAATCAAGGTGAAGGTGAGATACCAAATGAGGTAAAAATGAGAAAAAAACAAGGCAAAAACAATATAAAAATGAGGGACATAAGGACAGAAATGGTATAAAAAGGTTCATGTCAGTCAATGTTGATAATAATCATGATAAATGTCAAGTCATTTCTTAAAAGGTTGTTTGTTTTTGTTGTCTTGAGAGACAGTTTGGGAAAAATGAGATGAAAATGAGACATAAACAAGGTGAAGGTGAGTCATAAAATGAGGTAAAAGTGAATGAAAAATGAGAAAAAACAAGGCAAAAACCTTGTGAAAATGAGATGAGAATGATGTGAAAATGGGACAAAATTTTGGTGAAAAGGAAATGAAAATGAGAAAAAAAAAATGATGTGAAAATAGGTGGAAAAAAATTTGGTGGAACTGAAACGTAAAGCAAGGCTGTGAGAATGATATAAAATTGAGAGAAAAATTTTATGACAATGAAGCAAAAACATGATGAAAACAAGGTGGAAATGACCAAAAAAAGAGAGGAAAAACAAGACAAGATGACGATGAGATGAAAATCAGAAAAAAGGCGACAAAAATCTGATGAAAATTAGACAAACATGATTAGGTGTGAAAAAAATGAATTAGATGAAAATGAAACCAAAAAGGCAAAAATTACATTAAACTGAGACAAAAATTTGATGAAAACAAGGTGAAAATGACAAAAAAGAGGAAAAACAAAACAAGATGACAATGGAATGAAAATCAGAAAAAAACAATACAAAAATCAGATGAAAATGAACAAATAAGATGAAAATAAAATAAAAACGAGACTAAAATGAAACGCAACAAGACAAAGCACATCTATATTTTCGTGCTTATTGTGTTAATTTTTTCAAACTAGCCTCCTTTCAGAGCAGAACCTGAGAAACACTATATTACATTCTTTTACTTATATCTTATATTTTCTTCAGCATCAGAGTACATGGGAGAAAAGTTAGGTAAAACAAAAAAAAAAGCATTGTCTCCTCATTAAACCAAATAAGCCCTCATAAACTTTTATCACTGCTTTACAATTTCTTAGAAAATATCTGCTTCAGACATTAAATGTGCTAAATCTTACATATTTTAATAAGATGAATCAGAAAACAAAAGACAGAAGTGCTGGTTAGCTCATGTTTTCAATATATATATGATGGTGTGTTATTACACATGTTGGTTTATGTACATTTATACAATAGATTTATAAATGTTCCACTAGATAGAATGTGTAAAGTGAATGTATTATAATGTACAGACACTGTTTTGAGGTAGATCTGTAGCTCTGAGATAAACATTCCTCCTGAATAAAACCCATTTTCTCATTAATCGTCAGAATTTCACATTTCAGCCCAAGACTGTATCTTACAAACTAGAACCAACTAACACTTTTGACTTCATTTTTCTTTATTAGTGACCCAAATTTGGTCAATTCTGGAAGCATTTTACTTGTAGAGTGTATTTGTTGACCCCAGAGGAAACATAATCAGAATATAATATGAATAATATACAGCAAAATGAACAATATTACAATAACTATCTGCACAAATGACTTTTTTGTCTAAAATAAAGCCTAGTTTAACCCATAACCAGTGCTACTTTTGTGGCAGTTGAATTTTTCTTTCTATTTAACCTTTCTTAAGTAATTTACCACCATCTACAATAATATCATCCTCTGTAGTTTGCATTTTTCACTGTAAATCATGTATTTTTCTATATTTATTTTCCAACATTTAATGTAGATGTTCTTGAAAACTCAGAGTAAATTCAAAGGTTATTATATCAAAACAGGAAAACTGAAGAAAAAGTCACATTTTCAGCAAAGATATCAATAACTGAATAGAAAAACAAATGTCTCCATCCACTGTCATTGATCCAACTCCATGGGTTTTACTGGTGAATCAATGTTGTAGAAGATGACGGTGTTTCCATGGTAACTTTGGAGCCTCTGAATGTCCAAATGGGTATCTGATGACCATGAAAAGATGACCAACTGTATTTTAGACCAATTATGTACGTGTATTGATAGGATTATTGGATCAAGATGTATTAGACACTCTATATCAGTAAATGATTTTCAGTGGATGTTTGGGTCTTTATGGGTTAATTTGTACCACATTTTAACCCATAAAGTCCCAAACACACACCAGTGACCAATATCATTTGCTGATCTAAAGTGTTTAATACTCCTCTAATCCTATCAATACGTGTAAATAATTAGTGTAAAATACAGTTTGTCGTCTTTTCATGGTCATCAGATATGACCCATTTGGACATTCAGAGGCTCCATAGTTGCCATAGAAACACAGTCATCTTCTACAACATTGATTCACCAGTAAAACCCATGGAGTTGGATCAATGACAGTGGATGTACACACTTGTTTTTATGCTCAGTTATTAATATTTTTTGCTGAAAAAGCTAGTTTTTGGCAGTTTTCTTTATTTTTTGATATAATAACCCTCAATTTTAATCGGAGCCATTATGAACATCTACATGATCAGTGAATTCAACACAGAAAAATACCTGATTTTCACTGAAAAAATAAAAAATACAGAGGATAATATTACAATAAATAGTGATAAATCACTTAAGAAATGTTAGATATAGAGAAAATTTCATTAGGGAACTTACACAAAGGTCATTCTGTCACTCTTACATACCTAAATTATGGAGCAGAAATATGGGGAAACAACTACTATTTAAATATTCATCCTGTCTTTTTACCTCAAAAAAGGCTATAAGAATTATTAGTAATACAGATTTTTATGCACCAACAAACTCTAAACTTACTAAAAATACATGGTCTTGTTGGACTTAATACAGTGGTAGTGATGTACAAGGCACATAATAATCTTCTCCCGCCTTCCATCCAGGAGATGTTTGAATGTAAGAAAAGTCAGTACAGCCTCAGAGGAACCAGCATATATAAAAAAAAAAGCTAAGGCAAGAACAAATAAAAAAAGTAGATGTATTTCTGTTAGAGGGGTTAATCTTTGGAATGGCCTGGAAGATTGATTCAAACAGTCTAAAACAATTACAGCTTTTAAAAAGATGTACAAATGAACTATTATTCAAAAATATAAGCTCAGGTATGACTGAAGAAAAGACTTGTTTAAAAGACTAGGATCAATATTGGTAGTTGAGATAAGGACATGATTTACCTGAATTAAATTAAATATGTATTCTCTTCTGTTGTATATTTAGCAATGATTACATTGGAAATTTTATTGTTTGCTTGTTTGTTTTCACGTAGAAACATTGTGTTAATTGTAAATAGGGTTTGACAAAATAAGTCTGAACTTCAGCCTAAACCAGTGGTTCCCAACCTTTTTTGGCTCCTGACCCCATTTAAACATCACAAATTTGTGGTGACCCCAGACATTCAAAACGGAGATTTTTTTTTTTTTTTTGCAAAAATTAATTTGCTTTTGATCATGTAATAGTTTGCTATACTATGTTGCAAATAAACATGAATTTTAGATTGCATTTAGTCTATATAATGTATATTATTATGGACGGAGGCAGAAAAGCCAGGTGTAGATTACTGCACAAAGTGAGAATTTTATTTTCCTTGGTCAGGATATGTACAGTCAGTCCAGCTTGGATTTACAAGGCTGACAATTAATACTGAACAAACAATAACTCAAACTATGAATTAGAGAGAGCTGCAGCATCTGAAAGTGACCACAATGAACATTTGACAGATAAACAGTATCACAGTGCTTCAGTTTCAGCTTCAGTTTGTCATGTCTTTTATGTTTTGTGATTGTCTCTGTCAACTAACGATATGTTTGTTATTAGTAAGTGTTTTTTAACATAATTTTTATCAATTACTAGAAATTCCAGGCGACCCCACGTGGGATCCCGACCCCAAGGTTGAAAAACACTGGACTAAACCCTTTCGATCACATTATATATGGAACAATGGATATGTTGTTTAAGTTTGTTGTTTAAAGTAATTAACGACCAAATAAACTACTACTGCTACTATTACTACTATTACTACTACTAGTAATAATAATAATAATGGATTGGATTTTATATAGCACTTTTCTAGACACCCAAAGAGCTTTACATTATTGATCCATTATTCATTCGCTCTCACATTCTCCCTCTGGTGGTGGTAAACTACATATGTATCCACAGCTGCCCTGGGGCAGACTGACAGAAGCGTGGCTGCCAATTTGCGCTTACGGCCCCTCTGACCACCACCAAACATTCATACGCATTCATACACCAGTGTGAGTGGCACTGGAGGCAAGGAGGGTGAAGTGTCTTGCCCACGACCCGCGGAAGTAGTAGTAGTACTACTACTACTACTATTACTACTACTACTACTACTAGCACTGGGTGTTTATGGGTTAATCAAAGAGTTTAACCATGTAAAACCTGAGATGATGTACAACAAAAACACACCTCGGTATCAGCAGAACAACAGCTGCCACACAACAAAGCTTGTGTAACTTTCAGCAGCTTCTTCATGTTGGTTTCAGTTCATTCTCTGCAGGATCTCTGAGGTAACATGGAAGGTTTAGATCAACAGACGCAACTCGATTTCAAACTACACAATCACATTTCCTGAAGATTATCCTGTATCCTCTCTGGCTGTCTGGGACATTTAATTTGTCTTTTTTGTGTAATCTTAAACAATAAGGGAATAGTCACACACACACACACACACACACACACGCTTGACGGGCAGAGCTGACACATGACATTTCCCAGATATCTACAGAACCTACAGAGCCTCAGATCAGATGCAGAAATAACCTCTGAAATGTAGAAGTGACTAATGTCCCATGAGAAACCTTTACTGGAAGCTCACTTATTG
Source organism: Sphaeramia orbicularis (assembly GCF_902148855.1). Lineage (NCBI taxonomy): Eukaryota > Metazoa > Chordata > Actinopteri > Kurtiformes > Apogonidae > Sphaeramia > Sphaeramia orbicularis. The sequence goes on along the minus strand of NC_043978.1, from coordinate 20,996,713 downwards.
AGAGTTTACAGACTTTGCATAAGTACTAACAGTGTTATCGCTCTGTAATTGGCTGTTTTCTGTTCTCGGAGATCCCAGTGGACTGTGAGGAAGTACTCTGTTAGTCTAAAAAGCCGTGCGGTACTTGCTTCACTGCTTTTTTCTACTTTCCACCAGTGCATCAGACCATACTGTAACCGGCTGAATCCATGCACAAATGCAAATATACACACATAGGAGGTGAATATGTGCACACACTGGAAAAATTACTGAGCATTTTTTTCCAAAGTCAAAAGTATTTTCCACAAAAAGAGTAAATTTGACCTTATATTGAGTAAAAATGGCTCTAGAGCTCTACCCAAAGAGTAATGTGTACTCTTTTTTAGCAAGGGACCAAATGTAATCTGAGGCGAGTAACATTTTCTTCAATTTGAGTAAGTTTTACTCCAGTGCACTGCTGAAGATGTACTCATGCATGGCAGGAAGGAATCACTTTAACATGAGCTCTGTCTGGAACATCTAAAGCTGGGGTGTCAAGCTCATTCTAGTTCAGGGGCCACATTCAGCTAAATTTGATCTGAAGTGGGCCGAACCAGTAAAATAATAGCATAATAATATATAAATAATGTCAACTCCAAACTTTTCTTTATGTTTTAGAGTGAAAAAAGTAAATTTACATTATGAAAAGGTTTACATCTACGAACTATTCTTTCAAACGATGTGAATTACATGAACAAACTGAAAAAATAAGTGTAATTTTAACAATATTATGCCTCAGTTTATCATTTACACATGTCCTTTATGACTTACAGATCACAGTGGATCTACAAAACACCCAAAACATTGCGTAACAGGCAGAATATTGGTAAAATTGTACTTACTTCTCTAAAGACATTTCAGGTTATTCACACAGCAAAAATTGGAGAGTTGAAATTTCAGGGTTAAACATTTGAGAGTCAATGTTCACTCTCAAAGTGTAGTTCTTACTCACTGTGAGTTAAATGTCATTCAGAGTTGGGGTTAATGAAAAGAGTTAGTCAAGCCTGTGGAAATTAACTCAGGAGAAGTGTTGTTTTGCGTCTCTCCATAGTTAATTTGCCTGGCTCCTGCATTTCAAACCAGGTGAACTTGTGCAATTCCTATCAGACTGTCACTGTCAGAGAGAAAAAAGAGGAAAAATAAATTTTCTAAAAAAAAATGCATCAGCTTTCTTTGAATCATTCTGTTCACATTGAATTTTAAATCATTTTTAATGGTTTCACTTTTTTATGATTAAAATAAACACTACTTTCAGAGTGAAAATTAAGTAAAATGAGTGTTATGTTTGTTACTTTCATGGTGTTAATTTAACTCTGTTTGAGTTAAAGGAGAAACTCTGACAGTGTAAATAATAAATCCATATGGGTTAATTTAACCCAGGTCAGTGATTTTTATGAAGGGCAGCTGTGGCTCAGTTGGTAGAGTGGGTTGTCCAATGACTAAAGGGTTGGTGGTTCAAATCCTGGCTCTAACTATCCACATGTTGAAGTCCCCCACTGGTGTATGAGGGACTGTGAGGATTGTAAAGCACTTTGGGCACCATGAAGGAGTAGAAAATGTACTATATAAGTTCAGTCCATTTACCATTTTTGAACTCTTGTCAGTGTTGGTAGTTAAATCAGTCAGTGTTAAGTTAACTCAGGTTTCTGAGTTAAAAAGGCAACCCTGGCATAGTGTTAAATAATTAACTCCAATGAAAATGTTAATTTAACTCTGTAAAGTGTGGACCTATATAAACTCTGAAAAAGAGTTAAAATCAACTCTGTGGGAGTTGATTCAACTCTCCAGTTTTTGCTGTGCACACTTTTTAGCAAAATTTTACTTTGTTTTAGTGTAAATTCATGAAAATACTTACATTCACAAAGAGAAAAATTTAATGTTGTCATTATTTCTATGTTATTATGATAGTATTTGACTGGTCTGACCCACTTGAGATTGAATTGGTCTGAATGTGGAACTAGAACTAAAAGGATTGTTATTATCAGTGTAATTTTTGCATTTCACAAATTCATCCCAAGGGCCGGACTGGACCCCTTAGCGGGCCGGATTTGCCCCCCGGGCCGCATGTTTGACACCTGTGATCTAAAGCCATCCTAAGATCCTGCAGCTTTAGTGTTCGTCTTCAACCCAGCCTCATATCAAAATGTGAAACAGCTACGTTTATCCACAGTGCCAAACAGATCCGTTTCCATCTTTCCTCACCTCTCCAGGGTCCACCAGATGCTCCAAAGTGACGATGCCTTTGCTTTTGCTCTCGTTGTCACTGAGAAGATCATCCTCGGACTCCACTGCGGAGGAGCCCGTGGATGAGATGGAGGAGTTGGACAGTTTCCTGCGCAGGGTTCCATCCACGGCATCATCCCAGTCCTCCTGCTGCATCTCCCTGGACGTGCCGCCTCCCTCCGGGGTGATGGTGACCTGTGGTACCCTGCGCGTCTCCATCAGGGTCGGCGGTGCGCTTTCAGGGGAAGGGGTTTGGTGAATGCGCTCATTGCAGATCTGGGATGAGGACTTCTGGGCTGATCTTCGCTCGGAACGGGACCCTTCGTTAATGCCAGAAAGCCCGAGGTCCTTAGAAGTCTTTCTCCTGCACTCTTTGGGCATTGGGTCGCGGAATCCGTCGTGAGGGCGCACGACGGGGAGGTTCACATGCGCGCTCCAAATCTGGTCATTTTACTGTGTTGATGGTTGAGAAGCAGTAGTTCGATTCCCTCCCTCTGGTTTTTGTTGTTGTTGTTGGAGTTTTCTCCTAAAAGCCTCCGTCATCCGCTCACCTCTGTGCGCACTGCTGTCGAAGGGGAACCCCTCTGTGCTGGTGGCATGGCTCTGCGTATACGCGGTTTACCCTACCCACGCGCGCGCAGACGCACGAAGTCACACACATGCACAAGATTTATCTTCCGCATTGCCTGAGTCGCTTCCTGACTGAACAAAATCATCAGACAGGTTTTTTTTTTTTTGTAAGTTCGACGCTTTCCTCATATCGCTCTGACCCAAAAATGCATAAAAGAGCTTAAGTCAGCGCAAGTACGCGTCAAAACGCACAAAATCCACAAACAAAGACATGAAAGCAAGGCTGACGCTTTCGATTACTGCCTTCAAACTTCTCAGAATACGCACACATCCGTTAAAGCTGAAGCTGTGCCTTTAAAGTTTGGTTTCCCAGCATTACGCACGACCAGTTTATAAAATATAAACGTTGGTATGGATTAAACACAAGTATGAATTGAGTTTTCTTTTTTTTTTTTTTTTTTTTTTTCAAATGCCTTAAAAAATTAAGTAATGATTGCTGAACTTCTTAAGTACATTTAACTTTCATTTAACTAAGATTTCAGCTTAGATCTACTTAAAAAGTTCATTAATCATTATTTAATTTCCACTTTTCTCAATTTTTTAAAAGTAAACTCAATTTATTTGGGCTTACACAGTGTCACATCACAAACAAAACATTAAAAAAAACAAACAAAAAAGAGACATTAAGTCATTAGGTTCATTAGCAATAGATGAGGAAGAGACGCTGGTATTCAAAGTGTAATGGCTTCTGTTTAGTTGGGATGATTTATTGCAGGATTGATTGCTTTATTTATTGTTAAACACATTAAAATTCTGGCAAAAGCAAAGAATAGAGTAAATCAAACTATTACTGCTTTCACTAACACCACTAACATGTTCATAATTTTCATTTTCAGGTTCAGCAAAAGAGAGATAGATGTGTTCGTGTGTGAAACATGATTGAAAACTGAAGTGAAAAGATGTGTTTTTGACACAAAAGAGGAATTGGGGAGTTTTAGAGGAATTGTTCTGTGTAGTTTATTATTCTAGAAAAGAGTAAATAGTATTATATATAGAGAGAATATATAGATATTGTGAAAGAACCATCGAATAGTGGACGTTAGAGAAGTCTTTCTTTCTTTCTTTCTTTCTTTCTTTCTTTCTTTGACTTTAAACATCATGAATAAAATAATACATTTTATAATAATGTCACAAGTTGAACAAAACGTCAGCCTTCATCATTAAATCAAATACACATCACCTACAAATAAATGCAAAACAGAACGTCTTTGGACATGTTCTATAATGCTCATCAGTGAACTAGAAAATATTTACACAGACATGTTCAGATCAACTCTGTACACGTTGGCTCCGGAGCGTCACTTTCCTGATTCTGGACTACAGCTAGTCCAGTCTTGCCTGAGTCAGTTTGTTGTCGTTTTTTTTTCTTTTCATTCTTTCTTTTCTTTCCACATAATCCAACCGTTTAAGACAGACGGTTGCCTACCTGGAACCCAGATCTGTTACAGGTTGGAGATTCTCCCCTCTGTAAATTTCACCTTCAGCCTCCTGCAGGATTTGTTGGGTTTCCACTTGATCCAGTACTTTTAAAGAGGGTTATATGTACTATTGATACTCCAAACTCTCAACAGCAGGGGGAAGTCATGTACTCCGCACTGCAAAAAAAAGAACATCCGACTTAGATAAACTGACCTGAATTTGAACTGTTGAAAGATCATTTTTTAGATTTATTTACTTATTGAGACTTAATCTTGTTGAGATTAATTGACTTGTTTTGCAAGAATGTTCATCTTGAGCTACCCCACTTAGATATTTCTACTAAGTCTATGCAATGTTTATAGCAAAACAAACTACATTGTTGTTGAGGATGAGTATGGAGGACACAGTGACTGAAGACATTTGTACTTGTTTTATGCAGTTTTGCCTATGCATACATATCTATTTAGTCATTACATCTTCATAAGACCATAAATATACAGTATATATAAAATACATTTTACAGTTATAATTCATTTTATTTATAGGCACCTTTCTTGACACTCAAGGACAGTGTACAGTAACAAGTGGAATGTAAAACAAGCAATAAAACACAGATTAAAAAGTAAATGGCAAGTTAAAAAACTGAACAATTGTGATCACAAAGAGAAAGCAGTCCTAAACAGATGGGTTTTGAGTTTGGAATTGAAGATTTTATCTATCTATCTATCTATCTATCTATCTATCTATCTATCTATCTATCTATCTATCTATCTATCTATCTATCTATCTATCTATCTATCTATCTATCTATCTATCTATCTGGATACCTAGATCTATCTGGAAAAAAAATCTTACTATGAAGACTTGAAACAAGTATATTCTGCTTAGAATAAGAATTTTGTAGCATTCTATAATCCTTAAATATTTTATTGTTTAAAGAAAACTTGATAAGTGCAATTTTCTCATTGCCCTGGCAGATAATTTTACTTGAAATAAAACATTTTAACCCAATAATGAGTTCAATTGTCTTATTTTTGTACAGGCCTTTTTTGCAGAGCAACACACACAACGCACTAAAGGTCCAAATGGGTCACATATGATGATGATGATGATGATGATGATAAGAAACAACATTTTACCTGAATTATTTACATGTATTTGCAGGATTAGTGGAAACATTTCCTATCTGTAGATGCTTTTGGCCACCAGCAGCTCTTCAGATCTTGGAGGGTCAAAGTATCCCCTGAAAAAAACACTGGGCCAGAGTAAGTGTTTATGTCACTATTTGCATGACTGAACCTAAATGTTTTATCTGATCCACTGGGGTAGCTGTATGTGGTGAGTCTAATATTTAGAACAGGGATGTCAAACTTAATTTGATGTCAAGTGGGCCAGAACAGAATAGCATAACCACCTATAAATAACAAAAACTCCAATTTTACTCTTTGTTTTAGTGCAAAAAACCCCACTAAATTATGAAAATATTTATATTTACAAACAATCCAAACAAAAAAGATGTGAATAACCCCCCCAAAAAAAGAAATTTCTTCAGAAAAATAAGTGCAATTAAACAATATAATGCTTCAACTCATCATTTCTACATGTGCATTACTGTGCTTGGTCTCAGTCACCATCAGACTGTACAACAGCAGCTTGGCCTAAAGTACATCCTGCTCTGGACACTTTTGCACTTGCCAATGTCACTCACTTGTGCACTTATCAAAGTCACCTAATGCACACGTGTTACTTTAGTTTTTATTGTTACAATTTTTTTTTTTTGCCATTTTTAACAAACTTTTATCTTTTTTTTTTAATCTTTTTATTTGTCTATTGTATTTGATGCATATTGTCTTGTGCTGCTCTACATTTGAATGTCACCCTTGGAGGATCAAAGTATATATATCTTATCTTATCTTATCTTATCTTATCTTATCTTATCTTATCTTATCTTATCTTATCTTATCTGACACTTAACTTTCTTTAGATATTTCAGGTTTTTCATATTTCATTGTTAAAGGATAGTTTGTTAATGTAAATATTTTCATAATTCAATGCTATTTTTTTTGCACTAAAACAGAAAAATTTGGAGTCATTATTTATAGATATAATGTAATATTATTGTACTTGAGATCACAGTTGGTCTGTATGTGGCCTGTTAATATCTTCAGTGGAATTTTTGCACTTGTAAATTCCTCCCATGGACCAGACTGGAACCTTTAGCGGGCTGGTTTTAGCCTGTGAGCCGCACGTTTGACACCTCTGATTTAGTAAGTTAAGAGGTGTATTGTGAAATCACACCTTGCATGTAACAACCAGCATAATGAAAGAAGAACAGCCATAGAGTTTTCATAAGTTCAGTGGTTGGTAACGAGGGCGACATGCTAATGTGAGTGACGTGTATGAAGAAAACCGACTAGATATTTAGCAATATGGCAAAAGAACACACAGTTCCATCCTGTACTATGTCATTTTTTAGTCTTTTTTCACATGGTATGATGCAGTACAGGGTCATGAGGCAAGAGTTTAAAGTTTTGAGGTTTTGGATATAAAAAGTATAAGGTGTGACTGGAAATGATGGACCTGATGGATCTCCACTATGACAACACTCCAACATAGGGTTACTTTTATAGGCCAAGCAGCACTGTACTGTAAAAACTGGGACATCTACAGAACTTTTACTGAAAGTGAGGCAACAATGTAGACTTCATGAAAAATACTTGAAAGAGTTAGAAATAGATGTTGAGCAGGATGATGGATGCAGCTGCTGGTAAAAATGGAATGATGCGGTTTAGATGGATGTATTTTTCTCTCAGTGGTTTCATTTAATTTGATCTCGAACGGTAGGATAAAGAGACTTGGCATGTAATCTATCACAAAGACTCTTGTTTTTCCAGCCTTACTTAGTGGTGAGTTAACTTAAAAAATGTAAAAAGACAAATATAAATCAAATGAGCTCATGCCTCCAGTGAAGACAAATGGACTGAACCCCTTCCTGTAAATAAAGGACAGATGAATTAGTAGAAATAGACTAAGTCAGGGGTGTCAAACTCATTTTAGTTCAGGGGTTACATACAGCCCAATATGATCTGAAGTGGGCCAGACCAATTAAATAATTACAATGAAAAAAGTCAAATTATGTTGTGAAAATGTGTACATCTACAAAGCTTCCTTAAAAATGTGAATAACATAAACAACCTGACTTCTTTTTTTTTTTTTTTTTAAACAATATTTTGCTCGGCTTCTCAGCGACACATCTATATCCTACTATAATGGACGTTCAGTGTCCAACGTGTGTCCTGATGTTGCAGCATGGGAGGGTGTACGGGTGTAATGCCGCTGTTGCAGCACGGGAGGGCGCTATCGTACGATGGCACCACGGGTACAATGCTGCTAGTTTATATAATTTACAGATTACAGTGGATCTACAAATACACAAAACTTTTAATAACAGGCCGAATATTGTCATAATTGCACTTACTTCTCTTAAAACATTTCAGGTTGGTCATATTTGTTCAGGTGATTCCAATTTTTTGTGAAAGGGTAGTTTGCAAATGTAAACATTTTCATGTAATTTTACTGTTTTACACTAAAACAAAGAGAAAAATATGAAGTTGCCATTATTTGTAGGTTATTATGATAGTAATTTACTGGTCTGGCCTGTTTTAGATCATATTGGTCTGAACTAAAATGATTGTTAAAATCTCCTGTGTAATTTTGAATTTCACAAATTCATCCCATGGACTGGACTGGACCCTTTGTGAGGCTAGTTTTGGCCCACGGGCTGTATGTTTGCCACCTGTGCAGTAAGTAGATAGATTTAATTTTCTTAATGATAGTCAAATACAGGAGATGAGTAAGGAATAGATGTATAAAAAATAACGTAAACAAACAATATAAAAGTTCACATCTACCACACATTTTCACACGTTCTAAAAAACAGGGAAAAAAAGTAAAAGTCAAACATGGTGAAGTTTCACTATTTTGTCCTTGTAGGGGCTATTTGTCTATTTAGTTTGTTGTTCAAAGTTAATTTACTTTTTTGTTTACTAAATTAGTATTTTTTTGTTAATTGTGTATTTGGATTTGTTTGCTTTTTGTTTGTTTAATATTTAGAATATACTATGTTTTTGATTTTCATGGTTATTGCTTTCATGCTTTAGTATTTAGCACCTTTTTGTTTTGTGTTTTCTTATTGGTTTAAGACCGTGGGCACCTGGGCATAAATAGGCAGCACTAAAGGAGATCAGCATGCACCTGGGTGAGCCTATGGTTTTTTTTTACCAGTCATTCATCGACAGACAATCAGTCAGACAGGATGAGCAGGAGAGACAGCATAAAAGGCCTTGGTTGTTGTTGTTTGCCTGCAAGAATCCTTAAAATAAACCACTTGAACTACATCTATGGCATGGAGATTTTGTTTTTGACTGCGTAAATCACAAACACATGGTGAATCCAGTAGTTATTTGAGTTATGTTAAAGTCTTAAGTTCAGTCACCTTTAAGTTGATTTAATTTTGATGACAAATAGCCGCTACAATCCTTTATTTTCATTTATCCTGGAGGTTTTTTACTTGTAGTCCAGTGTTTTCGTTTGCCAGCTGCTATTACAATACATAAACAGCAGGTGGAGAAAAAGGCGGGTGTGATAACAGCCGAAGAAGAAAACGCTGATGACGTAGACACAAACAGGAAGTAGATTTCTGGAAATACCAGAAGAGTGAGAGCTCCTTTTGCAGCCAAAAGGGGAGCTGACACAGGGTCTATCAGTGGTTCACTCTGCAAACTTCAGTTTTATCCATCTATTTCCAGCCAACAGTCAAAACTAACACCATGTTTGCGGTCAGAAACGCTCTCCGTCTGGGCTCCAGGTTGTCCATTTCTAGGCTGTCGAGGAGAGGATGTGCCGGAGCTTCCATCCCGGTGGACGATGTGGTGAACGGACTCACCGACGACCAGATACAGGTCAGCTAAAACTCCTCCTGGGGAGCTAACTAGCAAGAAAAAGTTTACCTCAAAGTGAAGTCGAGCAAAACTAGAATCACTGGAAGACAAAACGAGTGTCAGTGAGGTGTTTGGGCAACGGCCACAAGAGGACTGTTATCAAATGACAGCATGACGGTGATGACATAACATAAGCTAAAGCTAACGGCTAAATGTGACTTCTTCCACAGATTTGACAAAGTGCCAGTCAAACCGCATATCCACTGCTTCTACATGCACTCCACGGTCGCCTTTTAATGCCAGACTATATTATTTTAAAGCTTGGATTTCAGTGGTACCATGGGAGACGCTGGAGGGCAGGGGGTGGGATCCATGTACAGGATCTGATTGGATAAAAGCATCAAACGTTATACCTGAATGATCACATGAAATCCCTCCACACATCCACTTGTTTCTGTTTTCTGTCTGTACTTAGATGAACAGGATAAGAGTCTGATTTTATTTCCTTGTGATCAGTTTAGTTTTTTTCTGTCCTCTGTCTGGACTTGAACCCCAGAAAGCAGAGTGACATCTGGTGGTTTAACAAAATCAGACCTTCAAAATAATGACCCACAGGGTGTCACAGATCTTTAACCTTATCCTTGTTTGACCCATGTCAGTCAGGTGTTGAAATCAGTCTCGTATGTACACCTTAGACTTTATTATATCTGTTTTCCTGATGTTCATATGATCAGAAGCATTTTGTTGCAAAAATATAGCATTTCCTTTGCAAGCACTGGAGGTTTTTCACAAAATAGATCAAGTGAAATCAGACGCAGTCAAGAAGTGCTAAGCAGCGAGGCATTTTTAGATGAATACAGGGTTCCCATGCGTCCTGGGAAACCTGGAAAATGATTGTCCAATTTTGTAGTCATGGAAAACGTGGAAAATAAGAAAAATGGTCAAATGTAGTGTGTTTGCATTATTCTATGATACATTTGTCATAATCATTTTTCAGATAAATTTTAGATAGACTGCGCATTAAATGTCTGAGTAATAAACATAGAAACAATCTGGGTAAATGCAAGTCACTGCTGTAGAATAGAACACTATCAAAGAATGAGGGGGACAGGGGAATGTATTAGTTTATGATGTGATAACTTGTCTCTGTAGTGGCTGAAAATGTCCTGGAAAATAATTTCAGGGAAAGAGTGGGAACCCTAGAAAAACACTGAAGGATGTTTAGGAATGCAACATATCATTTGCTTTCTTATGGATGAAATTTTCAGGAGTGCTTGGGTTTTGTGAAATATGCAGAGTCTGCATCCTACAAAAGAAAAGCTATTTGTTACCATCAGTAGTGGAACGCTGTGAATAAAATCAGAACTTTTGACATTATACAAAAATGCTGAAGTATTAATTTCTTTGTCTTCAAAGCAAAGTCTTCGCCATTTACATTTTCAGTTGTCTAATTTTATTTACATAGTGCCACATCATAATAAAAGTTAGCTCATGTTTTATTAACAGCGTGTCTGTGGATCCTTAAAGTCTTTCATTTCTTTTAAATCAAAGCCTTAATTATCCCTAAACTTGATCAGTAATCCTTATATCTGACACTCAAATGTCTTAAATTGCACAGAAACTGTAAATTATATTGTTATGTTTGTTTTGGAAATCTTTATAAAGAATTTGTTAAATGTAGCACATCATCAGAATGAGTGGAGCTTCAACAGTCAGTCATGGGTGGAGGGGTTCAGGTATGAGCTTTAGCAGCTTGAACGTCAGTAGCAGAAACATTATTCATGGACAAATGGAAAGATTAACTATGAGGCCTGTTGTACTGTTATTTTTGGGAATGTAAGGTCTGAAAGTTGAGAAGAGACCTTGAAAAATGTCCTAAAAAGTAATAAATCTAGCTTCCTCAAACCACTAGACACCCTGAGCCAAAGAAATTTGACCCCTCATTAGCAAAACTGTCTCTCAATTTAAAGTAAACAAACATATAATGATTTTTTTTTTCCCTCAAAGCTCCGGGAGAGTGTTCGTAAATTCTGTGCAGAACAGCTTGCACCTCATGCAGATGAAATTGACAAGAAGAATGAGTTTCCAGAAATGCGGGTGAGTTGGACCATGTTTTTCCACCTCATAATAAGGAAGCTGTGAATGGATTAGGAAATCTGTTGGACTTGAACAACATGACAGCATCTATAAATTTACTTGTGGGTGAGTTTGTATATTAGGAGTTGTGCCACATACGACTTTAATCCAGAAAGAACAAGTGGTGCCAGGCATAACAAACCCGGCCCCTTGCACACATTGTATCTTATTTTGGCATCGATCCAGCTGATGTCTTCATGTCTATGTGTGTGGTGATGTCAGCGTATCAATTTCCTCTATATGTGTGCCAAGTTTGAAGTAAATTGAAGGAAAATTGATGTTTTGTAGACATTTGAAATTTCACCCATTATAAGTAAATTGGAGAAAAAAAAGATTTAAAAAAAAATCATAAAAAATTTTAACCTTAACCTACTACTCGTAAAATGTAACTACATCTGTTCTTGGTCGCTGGCAATCTATAAACCCAATTTGGTATGAATTGAACCAACAGTTTTGTTGCTACAGACATTTTAATTTTTGCCCATTATAAGTAAATGGGGAAAAAAAAGATTTAAAAATTTTGAACTTTGACCTACTTTTCCCAAAATGTAATCAGATCTTTTCTGGGTTACTGGCAGTCTATAAACCCAATTCGGTATGAATTTAACCAATACTTTTGCTGCTAGAGTGTTAATGAACAAACAAACCGAACCAAAAACAATACCCCATACCTCCCCTTTGGGGGGCGGGGTAAAAATTATATCACAGTCAATGGTGAGAGACAAGCAATTGTTTTGATCTCTTTTGAATTGTGCATCATTTGCACATATAACACTGGTTACTTTTAAAAGGTAATTGTACAAGTCAATTGTGGTAAAACTGTTGAAGTATTAGCCTGTGAGAATATGCACATACAAAGATTACACTCCTGAAAATTATGGGGGAGATATTATTCTAGTCACTGAACAGTCACTGAGCATGTCTCTGTAGCTTCATCATGACCAGACTGTAGTGATTTTTATTACTTTTCACCTCCATTTGTAAAATTTTGATAAAATATGCCAAGACACAAGGCTGTTCAGGCTCTGAATACTAAGAATGAACCAGTAGAACCTGCTGTGTTTCTTACTTTACTGACAGTAACCTGAACGCTGCACATATTATAAGCAGGGTTTGTGTTTTGGTAATGATTCCCCACAAGCTGTTAATATGAAAGGTTTTGTTTTCTCTTCATTAGGATTTTTGGAAAGCAATGGGTGAGATGGGTCTTCTCGGGATAACAGCTCCAGGTACGAAACTTGAAAGAAACACTGTTGTTTGATACACAGTGAAAGATGGCAAAGACAGTGAGTTTCAATATGGAACTGATTTGTTTCCTGTTGTACTTATGCAGTGTTGTGTACAACAGGACTCTGGCATAAATTTAAAATTATAATGTCACATCAAGTGAAGATAAATAGTCAATTTATTGGTCAATATCATGCCCACCTCCCCAAAAAAACACTGATAATGATTATGTGCAGTGTTGGGCAAATTACTTTTTTTAAAAAAGTAATTAATTATAGTTACTAGTTACTTTCCCAAAAAAGTAATTGTATTAGTAACGGAATTACTCTTTCATAATGTAATGTAACCCAGGAAAGTAATTATTGCATTACTTTTTTGAAAAATCTTCAAATATGTAAAAGGAAACAGACTTTTGAGCATGTTTCACGGCCCGTTGCATAGAGTAGAACAGCAGACAGGTACTTCATACCATGACTTTGGTGAGGCTGGGGTCCACCAGGGCCCGACTTTTACACCACATAAGTGCATATCTGCATTTATAGGAAGAAGATGCTCCCCCAGTTAATCCCACATCTCCACTTTTTTCAATTGCTCCTCCCTGATCCAGCGGTAAATGCCTTCAGTGTAGTCAGTCGGACTCACTGATAACTCCTCCCTTAAATTAGCTGTGCACACAGCTGCGTTGAAGTGAATGTGGTGTGCTGCACACAACTCAAACTCGGAGAGGTCATTAGTGGTTGAGGTGAAGACAGTGTGCACAACTCAGACTCATGGACACACAGGTGAAGCATGAAGGCAGTGTGGGCAATTTGAATATAAGAACGGCTCGTAAATGAACGGCTCGCAACAAATCGGTTCTTATCATTCACTGAAAAGAGCCGTTCAAAAGACTCAACTCGTCCGCGAACGTCACATCTCTAGTGTCTGGCTGAGCGAGTCAGGACAGATAACAGCTGTTAGATATCAGTGCATAGTAATGCACCACATTTCACTACCGGTAACGGAAACGACGTTGTAACGTTTCAAATAGTAATTCATTCGATTATCCATCACTAGAAAACAATAACGATGTTAGTAACGCCGTTATTTTTAACACCATTTTTCCCAACACTGATTATGTGTGTCTGAAATGAATTATCTTTGACTTATGTAGAAAATCAATTGTTAATTAAATTAGTAGGTTAAAAATCCAGGTGGAGACAGTTTTTATTTTCCTTAGTAGTCTGTATTTTCTGTTTAGAAACCTAATGTTTGCTCTCAATTTAGTTTTTGTTTAGAACATGAGTGATGTATCTTAAATAAACTAACATATTCTCTTTTTTATCAGTGGAATTTGGGGGCACTGGAATGGGCTACTTGGAACATGTAATTGTGATGGAGGAAATATCCAGAGTTTCAGCGGCCATCGCCCTCAGTTATGGCGCCCACTCTAACCTTTGTGTCAATCAGATGGTGCGTCATGGGAACGAGGAACAGAAGGAGAAATATCTACCAAAGGTAAGACCCAAATATTTTACATTACATATATTCCACTGAAATGCATTAAAACACAGTGGATTCAATTCTTCATTATCATCATGAACCTCTACTGTTGCCAGTTAATGACAGGAGAACACGTAGGAGCTCTGGCAATGAGTGAACCCAATGCTGGCTCTGATGTCGTGTCCATGAAACTCAAAGCTGTAAAGGAAGGTAAGATGGCTCGTAGTGTGATTAATTCCTACAAACACTGTAGTTCAGTGGTTCTTAAACTTTTTACAGTGGAGTACCCCCTGACATACAGTACAGGCCAAAAGTTTGGACACACCTTCTCATTCTTTGCATTTTCTTTATTTTCATGACTATTTACATTGTAGATTCTCACTGAAAGCATCAAAACTATGAATGAACACGTGGAATTATGTACTTAACAAAAAAGTGTGAAATAACTGAAAACATCTCTTATATTCTAGTTTCTTCAAAGTAGCCACCCTGTGCTCTGATGACTGCCTTGCACACCCTTGGCATTCTCTTGATGAGCATCAAGAGGTAGTCACCTGAAATGGTTTTCACTTCACAGGTGTGCCTTGTCAGGGTTACTTAGTGGAATTTCTTGCCTTATTGATGGGGTTGGGACCATCAGTTGTGTTGTGCAGAAGTCAGGTTGATGCACAGCTGACAGCCCTATTGGACAACTGTTAGAATGCATATTATGGCGAGAACCAATCAGCTAAGTAAAGACAAACGAGTGGCCATCATTACTTTAAGAAATGAAGGTCAGTCAGTCTAGAAAATTTCAAAAACTTTGAATGTGTCCCCAAGTGCAGTCGCAAAAACCATCAAGCGCTCCAACGAAACTGGCTCACATGAGGACCGCCCCAGGAAAGGAAGACCAAGAATCACCTCTGATGCTGAAGATAAGTTCATCTGAGTCACCAGCCTTAGAAATCGCAAATTAACAGCAGCTCAGATTAGAGACCAGATGAATACCACACAGAGCTCTAGCAGCAGACACATCTCTACAACAACTGTTAAGAGGAGACTGCGTGAATCAGGCCTTCATGGTCAAATAGCTGCTAGGAAACCACTGCTCAGGAGAGGCAATAAACAGAAGAGATTTATTTGGGCCAAGAAACCCAAGGAATGGACATTAGACCAGTGGAAATCTGTGCTTTGGTCTGATGAGTCCAAATTTGAGATCTTTGGATCCAACCGCCGTGTCTTTGTGCGACGCAGAAAAGGTGAACGGATGGATGCTACATGCCTGGTTCCCACCGTGAAGCATGGAGGAGGAGGTGTGATGGTGTGGGGGTGCTTTGCTGGTGACGCTGTTGGGGATTTATTCAAGATTGAAGGCAACCTGAATCAGCATGGCTACCACAGCATCCTGAAGTGACATGCCATTCCATCCGGTTTGCGTTTAGTTGGACCATCATTTATGTTTCAACAGGACAATGACCCCAAACACACCTCCAGGCTGTGTGAGGGATATTTGACCAAGAAGGAGAGTGATGGAGTGCTGCGCCAGATGACCTGGCCTCCACAGTCACCGGACCTGAACCCAATCGAGATGGTTTGGGGTGAGCTGGACCGCAGAGTGAAGGCAAAAGGGCCAACAAGTGCTAAGCATCTCTGGGAACTTCTTCAAGACTGTTAGGAAACCATTTCAGGTGACTACCTCTTGATGCTCATCAAGAGAATGGCAAGAGTGTGCAAAGCAGTCATCAGAGCTAAGGGTGGCTACTTTGAAGAAACTAGAATATAAGAGATGTTTTCAGTTATTTCATATTTTTTTGTTAAGTACATAATTCCACATGTGTTCATTCATAGTTTTGATGCCTTCAGTGAGAATCTACAATGTAAATAGTCATGAAAATAAAGAAAATGCAAAGAATGAGAAGGTGTGTCCAAACTTTTGGCCTGTACTAGGGCTGCACGATTAATCGATTTTAAATCGAAATCGGATTTTTTAATTAGTACGATTTTTAAAAAAGGGAAATCGTAAAATCGATTTCATCTCTCTCGTGCCTGCGGGCCGCGCGCTTGCGGGCTCCCGTAGGCTCCTCCTCCTATCAGTGACAGCGGTCTGTCACAGAAGTCTGTGTAATGACTGGACTTTAAATGTGTTAATGAGCCCACAGTACTTATAGCAATGTAAGCCGTGGCTTCACGCACGGATCCCGCAACTGAAATAGAACTGCATGCGGATCACTCATCTTCCGTTGTCCCGGATCCGTACCGTACTGTCTTCTTCCGAACCGGGTCCGGGTCTCGGGGTCATCAGCCTCAGCAGAGGAGCCCACACAGCCCTGTGCCCACACACATCCACCCGCTCCACAGATAGAATCCCTCCAGTGTGTCCTGGGTCGGTCTGTTCCACGCACGGATCCCCCAGTTTAAATAGAACCGCATGGGGATCACTCATATTAACGTGGTACACGCACGCACGCGCGACTGATGCCTGTCACTGACTTTCATTGGTATCACTTCTGTGGGCCCAGATACCCAGAAAAAAAAAAAAAAAAAAAAATTTCCGCTTATCGCCATCCGCCAGCCCAGTTCCATGCACAAACAACACTTATACCATTGATTTCCCGACCGTTATACCGCCAGCGTCGTGGCGTGGCACCTCCGAGGTGCGCCGCCGTGGCACCTCCGAGGTGCGGCTCCCAGTGTTGTCTTTTCCGTGGAAACCGGGTCGAAATGGCTCTTTGAGTGTTAAAGGTTGCCGATCCCTGCCTTACAACATAACAGAATCAAGATTTATTTAGAAACGCAATTAGAACGGGTTAACGGAGGCAGCATAGACATCATATAGTAAAGACATGCACATTATGGACGCAACCCGTTGTAACGCCATTTTCGCTATACCGCCAATTTGGCCGTGAACGGAAGTTGGCGGTATAACGAGAGTAGACTGTATATATATATATATATATATATATATATATATATATATATATATATATATATATATATATATATAAATATTTATAATTTAGTCCTCTTACTTGCTACATTTTTCATTCACAAATGTAAGTTCTGTTACACAAAACCAAATATTATTTATTTTTTGAAAGATGTTGAACTTTATTTAAAGCTGTTAGATAAATGTGGAAACAAAAAGGCTGTAAAAAAACATAAGTATTTGCTCTGATTTGGACATTGTATTATATAGTGTATTCCCCCTGACAAACTTCTGTTATTTTCTTGTTGTATACATTGTTTGTATACTCCATTCAATAAAGATTTAATTAAGAATAAAACTTCTGTGGGTTCATCACGTGATCCCATCACAGATTTGAGGTCAGAGCAGTGCCTTGCATTGTTGGCTGCTCACGAAAATGGCATGCTGACTTCTGTTGTCTTTTGTAGTTTTACCCAAAAATCGAAATCAAAATCGAAAATCGAGTTTTTAGAGGAAAAAATCGGGATTTTTTTTTTTTTCCAAAATCGTGCAGCCCTAGCCTGTACTGTATACTTGTTTAGCCAAGTACCCTCAACACTCGCTTCAGCATTTTTGACTTGGAAAAAATCAGGCAACATTTGTTCCTGTGCCAAAGGTGTCTGTTTATATTTTCAAAACTTTGTAAACAAACAACATATTTTAACTGTAATATATAAAAAATAACACATTTTTTAAAGTACATTTTGTGTGCAAAATATAACATGGAAAGTGCCCTCTTTCATTGATAAGTAAAATAAGTAAATTGGTCATTAATTAATAAATGAACCTTTCATCAACAAAAAATAATGACTTAGCTACTCAAATAAACTCATTTTGAATAATATAAAACAGAAATGTTCATAAAATGTTACCAAAGCTTAAACAAAATGATTGTCAATAAAACTATTGTATGAACGTATTTATTGTGTTTTATATTTCAGCATTAATTCTCATTATTTATTTTGTATTTAGTACATGGTGACTTATTTAATGTATTTTTCCCAAAAAATTTCAAGTACCCCCTGGGTGTCTTCCAAGTACTCCTGGGGGTACGCATACCCCACTTTGGGAACCCCTGCTTTAGTTTAACAAAATTAAAATGAAAATGAGTGTGTAAAAATCTCAGAGGGAGTTATATGCTGAGAGGTAATAAACAGAATGGACTGTACGTTGTCATAGCAACACCCCGTTATAGAAATGTCTGAGTGTCATCAGTTTTAAGACGCGATCCCATAGTAGTGGCGGCTTACTTCAGCTTGTACCTAGTGATTTATAACTTATTGTTTGTGCCGTTAATGATAGAGCCGTGCTGTTGTGGTTTGACCAGAGGCACTGAGGTGTTTCCAGGATAAAAACATTTACTCTTCAGCTTTCTGTAAAGTTCACAGCTGATCATTTTTCTCCAACAGGCATTTATTTAATAATCATAATAACAGCTTCGTATCACTGTCCTGCTATAAATTATTATTATAACCTTTAGGGTGCGTCCGGGTGCTTGAAATCTTTGAAAATGCTTGAAGTTCAATATTGTGTATTCGAGGTTTGAGTGCTTGAATTTTAGTTTAAGTGCTTGAAAGTACTTGAAATTATAACTCTGTCATGTGATTTATTTATTTATTTTTAGTATTAACTCTGCCAGGTTAGTTGGCAAGCCAAAGCTACTTAGAGAGAGGTGATACATTTTGAGTGGTAAATCTTTGTGTCAAAAAAGAAAATTTCCAGGTGCTCTTAAGTTGATGTTTATCTTAATCTTTGTCTCGGTGCGAGTGTGTCTGAAGAACGCCATGTGGCTTCCCTTTTTTGTGGGTAAAACTTTGTGTTCTCCTTTAATTTCTAAACTTTTTGCTATTATGAAACATAATTTTAGATATTTGTAGCATAATACAATATACTAATTGAGTATATGTATTCCTGTAGATATATATTTTACCCCAGCAATAAGGTTGTTTGAAAATGACCCTTAAAAGGGCTTGAAAAGTGAATTTGAATTTGACCTTGGAAAATGTGTACAAACCCTGAACCTTTATTTCACCAGGAAAAAAAATCATTGAGATTAAAAATCTTTTTTTCTCAAGTGTCCTGGCCAAGACAGCAGCAGCAGAAATTACACAAAATACAAATCACAGCCGTACATCCACAATAAAAATATACATAAAGCACAATAAAAGTGAGTTCTAAAACCATACATAAAGCACTAAAAAAAGAATATACATGTAAAGCACCAGCATTATTTTAAAAGGTACTAAAATTCTAACAACAATATGAAATGACCTCAGACCCAGTTATATTAGAGAAGCTCTTTCATCACAGTCTGTTTTTGTTCTGTATTTTCTACAGGCAACTACTATGTTCTTAACGGCAACAAGTTCTGGATCACAAACGGGCCAGATGCCGATGTCCTTATCGTTTATGCAAAGACAGATCCTGACGCCCATCAGAGGGGCATCACAGCTTTCATTATTGAAAAGGTAAATCCTGCCAATTACAAGTCAAGAAAGTGTTGGATTTGTGAATTTTCCCAGTCAGTTTCTGAACAGAGGCCACATTAGTTATTTTGCTGAGGTGATAAAATACACACACACAGATGGATGTTTATCCTGCAGGGAATGCCAGGGTTCTCTACTGCACAGAAGCTGGACAAACTGGGCATGAGAGGATCCAACACCTGTGAGCTGATCTTTGAAGACTGCAAAGTCCCAGGTGGGAGTCTAAGGGCACACTCTGCCACGGATGCATTAAAAAAAATAAAAGAATCCACTGATGCTGTTTTATGTTTTCTGACCATCAAATAGGCCTTTGAGTTTTTCACATTTAATGCTGTTTATTCTGTTTTTGTTTTGTGTTCTAGCAAAGAACATCCTGGGCCCATTGAACAAAGGTGTTTATGTGATGATGAGCGGCCTTGATCTGGAGAGGCTTGTGCTGGCATCTGGACCCATTGGGTAAGTTTGTACCACAGTAGACAGAGTCAGGTGGTCTTTATTGAAGAAGGAAATGCTGTATGAGTTGTAATACATGAAGGAGAGATATTAAAAATAACAGGGTGCTTGCGCAGCTCTTGAAAGTCTTAAAAAATCTGGAATTTTGTGGGAAAGTCTTAATAAAGCATGGGAAAAAGTTTCTAGTGAAATTTGTGTGATATCCATGCCCTTTTGTGATTTTCTTTTTTTTTTTTTTTTAATATATATACTTTATTTTTGACAGATTTTACATTTTTTAACAAACAGACAATAAAACGAAAATGTGAAGACATAAGAAGCAACTGATGTCAACAAGCACAGACAGGGCAGTATCAAAACTTCAAGTACAACAGTAAAGAAGTGGGTCAATGAGTCACAATATTATCCCATCACAATAAGAGGGTTGAGTTAGTTTAGGTAATGTCCTGTTTCAGTCCATGTCAGATCATTCAGATATATTCTCATGTTGCATCAGATCATGTCCGGGTGTGTGAAATGGCTCTTCTGTGACATCACTTTGTATTCATTAAGGAGTTTCATACATTCTGCTATTACATGTCATTAAGGATATATATCCACCCACAAGTCTACAAATACAAGCATATGTCCCAAATTTTTTTGCACACAGACAACTACGTAATGGTATCCCAATAGATACACATATACACTACAAACAAAAAGTTACGGATATTTTTAATTTTTGGGCTTTTTTTTCAGTTAGGATTCTTGCACAGCGCTTTTTACTTTTTTGTGTGTGAACTGAATTGAAACACATTTTTTAAATGACCAGACATGCACATAAGTGGACAAATTTAATGAATAGCACCTGGGACAAAAAAAAGAAATATTCTTAACTTTTTGTTTGTAGTGTATCTGCTGACATGATTACATCCATCATTTTCATAGACGTTTATGCACATTTTCCTGGAGTGCATATTTACACATGTTGATTCTGAAACACACAGATGCACTTTTGTGATTTGCATATGTTTTGAAAATGTTTCTGTCAGTAAAACATAATTTACTGTAAATTATACATTCATTCATTCATACATTTATTAAAATGAACTTTTCTACTATGCACAACAGATAGTCTCTACCAAAAAAGTAGGCATGCAAGTTCCATAACATTGTAGACCAGTGTGATGTATTATCAGAGCATTTTGTCAGGATTTACTCTCCAAACGGTGACTGATTGGATCATAATGCATCTTAGTTGTCATTTATACTTGCATATCCTCCTGAGACCCAGGAAGTAAACATTTTTGCCATTTTACATGAAATAATTGGCTTAATTGGGAACAGTATGATGCAACAGTTTTTTCAGATAGAAATGAAATGAAGTCATACTTTATTTTCATATATATGTACAGGTTTTTGTTTGTTTGTTTTGTTTCCTTATAGTCTGTTTCATTTGTAAAGACTAAATGGGATTACTTGGTTTTGTTGCATATTCAAAATAAATAAACTAAAACTAATTTTTTTAGTTTTATTTATTTTTTTAATATATATAATATCCTTTTCAGTGGACTTTTTTTTTTTTCCAAGTAAAGCTGTGAAACTCTTGTCCACTACAGAGGGTAAAAATGCATTGCTGGGCCTCAGGAGGATTTATAGCTGTCCAGTAATAATTACAATTTTTCGGATAAAAAAAATCTAAAAGATCCTGTATTGTTTGAGTTCTAATATTATTATTTCTTCGCAGCATCATGCAGGCAGTTCTGGACTTTGCGATCCCCTACCTACACGTCAGAGAAGCTTTTGGACAGAAGATCGGACACTTCCAGGTCTGACATAGATTTTAACCGTAGATATTAAAATCTGTATCTGAGTGAAAGTCAATTAACGAGTCCTGTTCGTTTGTTCGACAGCTAATGCAAGGAAAGATGGCAGACATGTACACCCGACTGAGCTCGTGTCGACAGTATCTGTACAACGTCGCTCGAGCCTGTGACAAGGGACACTTCAGTGCAAAGGTCAGTCTCATGACCTGATACGACTTTTGAAAGAGCTTAATATAGTTACACATGAGCACAACATTAAAAACCTGCATTTTTTTGTCTTTTTTTTTTTAGTTAAACCTGATTATATTTTTTACACAGCGTTTTTTTTTTTTTTTTTTTTTTTTAATATTTATTTTATTCAGGGAAGGAAAAACAATATATAATGCATTTTAGATACAGTGTCTTGAATTGTTTTTCTTAGTTTAACCAACCAAATCCCCTCCCTCCCACCCTTCTTGTGTACATACAAACTACCACTAAACATGAAACAAAACAAAACAACAAAAAGGGGGGGGGGGGGGGGGGCACAATAATATAAATCATGGTGTGGGTAAATTAAATAAAGGACACTTTCACACATTCTTTCTATCTTACAAGGTATATGATGCTATGGGAGGGTGTTGAGCCTATCAAAATACAAAATTAAGCGGTTTGTAAAGTTGTCATAAAACTTGACTACATAGAGATTTCAAAATGTGAAAAAAAAAACCAATGCTGCTATCTCCTGACCCACCAAAATCATCTGTTTGTCTTAGCGATTTGATGTTTTTCCTAAAATTTGAAAAAAATAAAGTACTTCACCAGATTGCAGCGTTTTGTTTTGTTTTTTTCACATTTTGAAACCTCTATTTATTCATGTTTTGTGACAACTTTACAAACAGTAAAAAAAAAAAAATTGGTAAAATTAAAATTGGTTTAAGTAATATATGCCTATGCAACATCACTAGCACACTGCGGTAGTACATTATGTTTGCACAATAGCTTGTGTTGTATAGTAAAATACAACACATGAGTATCTGAGTCAAGATTATTATTTCCTCACACAGCAAAATTTTGTATTTTTTTAACAATGTGTTTCACTGTTTTTATTTTTTCTCTTGTTGGTTTTTTTCATTAGTCTTTTAGTCCCGCCTCCTCTTGACCTCTTACCTACATCTCAGATTACATCCCTGTCTGTTAATATTCCACCCACACTGTTTGCCCACACACACTGACACTGTGTTAATTTGTGTTTGTTTATTGCAGGATTGTGCTGGAGTGATCCTGTACTGTGCTGAGAACGCCACTCAGGTTGCTTTGGATGGAATTCAGTGTTTGGGTAGGAACCAAGAAAAAAACGATTCCTGAAAAATGAATCCGAAAGTGAAAACATCGACCATTATTTCATTTGTAAAATCAATATGCCAGTCAGTAAATTCTAGTTCATGTGGGAAAAACCAACTTTAGATGAATTGTAGATAAGAGATAAACCCTATTAGGAGTCACTGATAAAGCCATGAGTGTATTTTTTTTTGTCTTTGCATTATCCCTTTAATGTTTTATCATCAAACTGTTCAGAGCTGACAGCATTTTATAGTTTAAAACATTAACACAGACATATTTTCTTAAACAGCAAGTAAATCACAACTTTAACTTCTATTTGTTGATGCAATAAAATAGGTGTGATGTGGTGCTTTACTGTAGAGTTTAATACAGAGCACCCGTTTGATGAAAACTCTATTTAAATGCCATACACAGCATGTGCAATTCATCAGACTGAGCCTTAAACACTTAAGTATGTGATAGTTTGTGTCATTGGAAAAAAATACTGAACATTATCTGGGAGGAATCAAGTGGTCTGTTTACTCTGTTTATACACTGCATAAAATCTAAAGAGATGGTTTGAGCGAATCAAGGTGTTTTTAGAGAAGTAGTAGAGGGGTTCAATGAATGAATGAAATCTTTCTCAAACATGTAGAATGTTCTTATAAACAGGGTTCATACAGGTGCTTGAAATGTTTGAAAATGCTTGAATTTAAATGTTGTGTTTTCAAGGTCTGAAAAGTGCTTGAATTTTAGTTTAAGTGCTTGCAATTATAACTCTGTGATGTGATTTATTTATTTATTTTTAATATTTACTCTGCCAGGTTAGATGGCAAGCCAAAGCTACTTACAGAGAGGTGATACATTTTGAAAAATAAAACTGTATTTCAAAGAAAATGTCCAGGTGCTCTCAGGTCGACTCCTGGTGCATTTTTATCTTAATCTTTGTCTCGGTGCCTCGGTGCCACTTGACGTTCTGGCTTCCCCTTTTTTTGGATAAAACTTTGTGTTCTCCTTTAATTTCTAAACTTTTTAAAAATTTTTAATTTTGAAACTTAATTTTAGATGTTCACAGCATAAGACAATGTAGCTTATACCAAAAAATGAGTATATGTATTCATGTCGATATGTATTTTACTGCAGCGATAATGTGCTGTTCTGGAAAAATTTGAAAATGAGCCTTAAAAGTGCTGGAATTTGACCTTGAAAAATGGGTACGAACCCTGACCAAATAAATACAGACATTTTTATTATTTCCATAATGTGTTAGAAATGTGCGTGTATATACACAGTCATGGAAAAAATTATTAGACCACCCCTGTTTTCTTCAGTTTCTTGTTCATTTTAATGCCTGGTACAACTAAAGGTACATTTGTTTGGGCAAATATGATGGTAACAACAAAAAAAGTTCACAAGAGTTTAATTTCAGAGCTGATATCTATCCATTTTCCATGTTTTCTTGATAATAACCAAAATCACTTCAGTTATTACATCAATATCGATGGCATTGTACTGACAAAAACAGTGCTTTTAGGCATTCCATGTTTTCTTTTCTGTCTGTTTTAGTCACATGATGCACACAGGCATTAGTACTTGATTGCATAACCATTGTTTCTGATGACTTTTGATGGTCTAATAATTATTGCTGCTACGATATAATTCTACATCAAAATCCACTACATATGTGCTAAATATAAATTCAAGTAAATACAATATCGTCAGCTTTCTAAAATATTTAGCCGGAATAATTTTTTCATAGTTTTTAGGAAACACAAAACAGCTTAACCAGAAATTTAGTATTTGATGAGTGAGGCAAAAAAGTCAGTTTTGTCAAAAAATGATGTAGGCAGTAATTTAAGGATGGTCATAATATACAGTCTATTATAATTTATAATTATATACAACCTTACTCGTAAATTATACAATATATGACTGTATCAATTGTTTTTTTAATACCACCCACATACTATATTAGTTTAAATAATTTAAGTTAATATCACTGCTAACATCCACAAGATTTGAAGAGGCAACAGCACAGCTCCTCTAACAGTGGAGACCAATCTCAAGAAATAGTGTTGTATGTCACACCAGTTCTTATGGCATTTGGCATACTATATCTATGCATTTTTGACCTTTCGTATGTTATTCAACACCATTTGATCGCGTGTGAATTTAGATCAAGATCTCCGGTTCACGACCTAACCCTCAATGCGTGGTATTTGACGCATCGATTCAGGTTGGACAGGGGGCTAATGTCGGCATGAACATACAGGCGGGAAGCTTACAATGCGTACAGTAAACACGCCAATGAAAAGTGGCGTGTATATTTACGCGAGTCATATCATGTTGAACAGTGACATTTTAGCCTCTCTTTAAAAGGGCTGTTTATTCTGTCTTTACATTTATTTTTGTGATTTGGACACAGAGGAGTGACATGCAGAAGGTGCATTTTTTTCTATTAACTTTTCAAGTATCTCAGGAACATCTTGGCTTTTGAATTCTGATATCTCTGAAGCTATACGATAAATCACAACACATTTCATCACCTTTGCTGATCTGTCAACAGGAGGGAACGGCTACATCAACGACTACCCCATGGGGAGATTCCTACGCGACGCTAAGCTGTATGAAATCGGAGCAGGCACAAGCGAGGTCCGCCGCCTCATCATCGGACGGGCCTTCAACAGCATGTTCAAATAAGAACAACCAAGGGCATTCATCAAAGACTGAACGAGCGTTTTGCCATGAATGAACACGGTTACTCACACCCACAGCCTTATACTGAAATGAATTCATAAATAATGTGGAAACATGGGATCAGATGGAAACGCAAGCTGAATGACAAAAGGCAGAACAGAGTTGTGATGACAACTGATGTTTCCCTCTGAGCAATAAAATCACTATTACTGAGCTTCATAAATGAGTCATTTCCTAGATTTTTCTCTTATAAATTTGTTTCCAGGTTTTGACCTCCTTTAATGCAGATGTTACATTTACTAGAGTAATTTTGTATTTTATTTAGACCGACCCACGTGATCAGTATCGATTTACTTTTTGCCTTGAACACTCCAACATGAGTTCCTGAGTTGCTGCTACATTTTGTCAATTAAATGTACAAAAAAAAAAGAAGATTCTAAGAATAGGATTAAAATCTACAGAATGCAAACATGATCAAACAGATAAGAACAGACTGACCGTTTATGGTTGATAAAAGTAAAATACTGTACTTTGATCACTCATAAATGGGTAGAGGTTTTTTATGCAGCTGACCTCTGTTTATGATTTCATTTGATGTTACTGATCAGCTGCTGTCTGTGAGAACTGTGTAGAGGTTTAGCATTAGAAAACCTGTTTGTTTTGGGAACAAACAACATATTCCACTGGTGTGTATTCTATAAACTGTCCTGCAGAGTTGTCCACCGCAGAGGACTGTGATTTTATTGTTATGTAGATGTACAGTATGTATGTAATATAGTACTTTTGTTTGTGATAATCACAATAAAAACTGGGTAATTTGCTGGACTGGAGTTTTCATTTGTTAAGTTTTGAATTATTTTTACCCCAACTTCCAAAGGGGAGGCAAGGGGTATTGTTTTTGGTTCAGTTTGTTTGTTAACACTCTAGCAGCAAAACTATTGGTTGAATTCATACCAAATTGGGTTGATAGATTGCCAGTGACCCTGAATGCAAGTGATTACATTTTGGGAAAAGTAGGTCAAAGTTCAAATTTTTGATGAATTTTTTAAAACTTTTTTTTTTCCTGTTTACTTATGATGGGTGAAATTTCATGTATCTGTGGCAGCAAAATATATGCTGAATTCATACCACATTGGGTTTATAGATTGCCAGTGACCCAGAACACATATGATTACATTTTGGGAAAAGTAGGTCAAAGTTCACATTTTTAATGAATTTTTTAAATCTTTTTTTCCCCTTTTTACTTTTTATGGGCAAAATTTCTAATGTCTGTGGCAGCAAAATATATGTTGAATTCATACCAAATTGAGTTTATAGATTGCCAGTGACCCAGAATAGATGTGATTACATTTTGGAGAAAGTAGGTCAAAGTTCAAATTTTTTATGAGTTATTAAAAAAAGTTCTCCCATGTACTTTTAATGGGCAACATTTCACATGTCTATAAAAACATCAATTTTGTTTTAGTTTACTTCAAACTTGGCCTCTGACTTAAAATCACCTTGACACCCCTGGTTTATATCAGAGCTGACAGGTGACTGAGATGCAGTTACAACTCCAGTACAATGGGTGTAGTTATAGTTACAAACTTGTAAAACCAACGAAGAAGAACAAAATCATTATCGCCTATTACCGTTTGTTTGTAACAGGAAATCAGAGCAGAGTGAGACCTCCTCTGCTAAACTGATCTGTGAGCCGTCCTGTTTGTAAATTTTACAGATATTTCTCCCTTTTTTTCCTGAAAAAACATCATGTTTGCGGTCAGAAACGCTCTCTGTGTCGGCTCCAGGTTGTCCATCTGTAGGGTACTGAGGAGGGGATGTGCCGGAGCTTCCATCCCAGTGGACGATGTGGTGAACGGACTCACAGAGGAGCAGATACAGGTTAGCGAAACTTTAAGCTAACTGCCAAAGGTTTACGTTTTTGGAAACAAAAGAAGTGATAGCATAGTATGCGTTTTATGGAGGCAGTGTTTAACATAATGCTAACTAAATACATTTATCTTGTGAATCTATATGTCAGACTTTATTTCCTCCGCCAAGAAACGGCGGAGGTTAACTGAGGATAACTGAGGTGAAGTCAGCAGCGGGTTGGATACTCGACGGACATTCAAAAGCCATCGACTTAGGGACTATCAATAAATTACTGCTCTAAACGTTTTTTTTCCCCAATAGCTTCTCAGTCATGTGACCCAGTGACTCCAAACCAGGCTCAAATTATTATAATAAAGAGGACCTTTAGGAAACACCACTTAATATCACTGTCCAGTCTATGTTAGTATTGTTTTTTATAAGTATTATTCAGATTTTTTACAAGACTGAATATGAATAATATTCATAAGAAATATTAATATAGACTGGAGAGAAATATTAAATGGTGTTTCCTAAAGGTCCTCTTTATTATAATGATTTGAGACTGGTTTGGAGTCACTGGGTCACATGACTGAGAAGCTATTAATGAAAAACTTTTAGAGCAGTAACTTATTGATAGTCCCTAAGGCGATGGTTTTTGAATGTTCATCGAATATCCAACCTGCTGCTAACTTCACCTCAGTCAGAGGTTATGTTTTCATCGGGGTTTGTCTGTTTGTTTGTTTGTCTGTTAACAAGATAACTCAAAAACTATTTTGGACAGATTTGGATGAAATTTTCAGGAAACGTTGATACTGGCACAAGGAACAAATGATTCAATTTTGGTGGTGATTTTGGGGGGGCTGATCTGCCTTGGCGGAGGTCTGTGCTCTCCGAGTGCTTTTCTAGTTAATTTTAAGTGGGTCTGTGTAGTATTGACATTACAAACTCCAAACAGCAGGAGGAAGTCCTGTACCAGAACACACGTAGAACTACAAATGCCACCAACGAATCAGCACTATGAAGGCTATTCACAGACTATATCACTAACTGAATAATTTATAAAGCTCATTGATAATAACACCCATCTATTTATATTATGGTATCAAGTTTTCTGCTTATAAGTAAATAAATGCTTATTTGACAGTCAGTGAAAATAACACTGTGTCTTCTAATCTTCATGTGCTGAAATTTTACAATTCAGAGGTCACCAACCCTGGTCCTCGAGAGTTACTGTCCTGCATGTTTTACAGGTTTCCCTCTTCCAGCACACCTGACAGTCATTATCAGGCTTCTGCAGAGCTTGATGAAAGGCTTATCATTTGAATCAGGTATGCTGGAAGAGGGATACATCTAAAACATGCAGGATGGTAGCTCTTGAGGACCAGGGTCGGTGACCCCTGGTTTACTTTACAGCTCTGTTAGCTAAAGCGGGGTACACATGTAAGGATTTTCAAAATTTGATGAGATTTTTAGTCTGTTCCAGATGCCACACATGAAGATAAAAAATCAGGCATTGAACAGTTTTGATCGTACTGTGTGTGATGTGCTCTGATAATCTCAACACAGCACACCACACAGATAACACTTCTGTCCCACCACTGATCTAGAATCTAGTCCTCCACGTAGTGGTGGATCCAAATATCGATAGTATCATTACCAAGTTGGTATTGGTGTCAGATCGATACTAGTGTGGTGAGATCAATACCTTAGTTTCAGTTTTTCTCTTGTTCTCTTGCTGTGGTTTCATTAAAGAAGCAACAGCCAGGTCACCGGACTCGCCACTTCTGTCTTAGTGCAGAGCAGGCACACTTTGCTTCTCCTCCCCCCTCTTGTGTTTCGATGCTGTGCCGTCACGTGACTCAGCAGCGCGAAGCAAACAAGCAAGCCACCGGCTCAGGTGCACCCGCCCACCAGCACATGCACAATGCATGCACAGACTGACAGACGGAGCAGAAGAATGGAATGGAAGAGGAGCACCATGTGGTTAAATTTTGTGGCTGAAAATGAGACAACAGCAAGCTGAATAATTTGTAAAAAGGCTATAAGATACAGATAATTTTGATTTAATTTTTGTATTGCAGTTTCTAAACACTACCTGAAAAAAAGAAATTGTTTTAATTTGATTTTTGGTGATCATTTTTTGGTGATCATTTTTTTGCACTTTGTCAGTTTAAGAAAAAACTTCCAGACATGACAATGTATGGGAAAAAATGGTTTTGTTACTGTTCTATTATTTCTGAAAAAAATTTATTTTGATGATAAAGTATTTTCAATTTATTTATAAACTTTGTCCTGATTCTGTCCTGGGTTTTAACTATTTAATAATAAAAAACGAAACATTGCAGAACACTTAAAGATCATAAAAATTAATTGAGATTACGGCGATACTTGCCCTGTATTTATTTGGTATTGGACCAATACATACTAAAATACGCAGTATCACACATCACTACCTCCAAGCCAGAAAACTCTCGTGATCAAACACAATCTAACAAAACCAAAGAAGAAGAAACATAGCAACAACCAGAAAACACAACATAACATGGAAGATAACATGCAAGAGGAGGGAATAATTGTGTTCTGGGGACTATTTTTGAAGGAAAAATCCCAAATTTCTGAGGTCCACCAAACTTTGTTTCAGGTCGACCATGCTTGTTTTTATTTATGCCTGCTTCCTTGTTCCTCAGTCAGCTCGCTTCGTGATTGGCTACATTCTGTTCCACGTCTTAGTTCACAGTCATGACTCAAGTCATTGGCTTTCCCCACACACATGAAGATTTTTATTTGTAAATATTGAGCAAGTTTAATATTTATGATTGTCGGCCCCGACCCATTTCAGAGCCGATTATCAGGCCAAATTCACTCTTAATACACCTCAGACCACAGGATAATTTTTATAGGATAATCTTATTAGACATAAAATAATCTGGCATTTTGCCGTTCGTGGTCGGGATGAGGGAAATTAGGACAAAAACAGTCCGATTATGTGTGTACCCCGCTTTAGTGTTTAGGTCTGAACCTAAGGTATAAACTGACGAGGAAGTTGAGACTGAGATTAGTTATGATAATAAACAAATTATAAATGAAGTCCTTGACCCCCCGGATTCATGTTTTGTGAACTTGGGAAAACACCAACCAGTGCTTTCAAGTTGTTCAATTTCTAAGAGTAATTTTTGTATTTTGTGTAAACTACCCTACTAGATAAATATTTATTTACTTTTAGCTGGGAACACTCCTATCAGAGCTCCAAAAATGCTGATAAACACAGAGTTTTTACAAATGATTAAAATCTGTAAAGTGTGAACTCCTGTTTGACTGTGCAGGTTGGGACAGATCATGACAGTGTGTGTGGTTCATAACATGGATTTTGAATGTTTGATACAATATGTCCTTTTTAACCTGTATTGTTTTACTTTTTCACAGCTCCGACACAGTGTCCGTAAATTCTATGCAAAACATCTTGCACCTCATGCAGATGAGATTGACAAGACAAGTGACTTTCCAGGAATGCGGGTGAGTAGACCCACATGGTGTATGTAAGTGAGTCTTATTAATTTTCACACAATACATTTTTCTCTGTTGCCATTTATTAAATCTTAGTTCTGACAGATTAGAGTTAGGGTGACAGGGGTAAGATGAGGCCTAATATCGGGGGGGTTATATAGGGGGTGTGTGCTCCATAACTACCTGCAGGACACAGGACATTTCTACAAAATATTATCCAGTCATTTGTGCATTAACAGGCACCCCACATTATGTATTTTTGAATGTTCAGTGTTTGTTTATGGAAAACACTGTAATTTACTGAGTGCTTTTGAATACCTCACAGTATTCCCTGAGGTGCTGTGAACGTGACCTCACAGGAACACCACAGCAGAGGCACGGTGAAGGAGAAGAGGAGCAGATCCACTTGATTTTGCCAACTTGACTTAAAAAAAATAAAAATCTTTTTTGCTATAAAGGAACCTGTGGACTCTTTTGTGCCACAAAGTTTCAACATGCCAAAAACCAAAAGTGAAACTTAGCATGCTTCGAACATCCAACCCTGTTATACTCTCTGTTGTCATGTTTTGGGTTTTTT
Organism: Sphaeramia orbicularis; assembly: GCF_902148855.1. NCBI lineage: Eukaryota > Metazoa > Chordata > Actinopteri > Kurtiformes > Apogonidae > Sphaeramia > Sphaeramia orbicularis. The sequence continues at coordinate 20,965,019 of NC_043978.1, read as the reverse complement.
TTGCAGTGGCGCTGACAATTTGCCGCTGCTGAATGTATATAGAGGAAAACCTGCACATGGGTTCTGTTTGCATCCATCCTGCTTCCCAAGTGTATGTTTTCTTCACAAAGGCTACATGTATTCATTCGGTACACCTCCGTAGGGTATTGAAGGCTCCGAATCGAAGCGGTTCGGTACAAACGAGTGCACCATTACACTCCTAATATAAACATAATGTAAAATACAAAACAAATTCCCTATACATTAAATGAACTCACACTCAAAGACAACAAATCATGCTGGTTTAATGTTAATATTTTCTGTTCTTTACTTTTTGCTCTCCACCAGGGTTTCTGGAAAGAACTCGGCGAGATGGGACTCCTCGGGATAACAGCTCCAGGTATGACATCTGCATGAGGCGTGTTGTGTTATAGACAGATGCATACCAGTTACCTCTAGGAAACATGCACATTTGCAGAAAATACTTTTTCAAATAACAGATTTGTTTCCTGTTATGCCTGTACAGAAGTGAGAACATTTTTATAGTAACATTTCCCTCTGCAACAATGAAGTTTGTTGTTAGTTTATCTGTCAGCAGGATTGTGGAAACACTACTGCACATATTTTTATGACACTTGGTGTAAGAGTAGGACCTGGGCCAAATATGAGCAAAGGGTGACTTCAGTAGTGAGTAGTGAGTCACTTTAGTCTGAAATGAGTGGAAAAAGTAGCAGGGCTGTTTGGGTTGATGCATTGAAAGAAATATTGCATCCAGGGTTGTTATTAGATGAAATCATTATCTGCTACTACATTGAAATATCTGCTAATACTGCTATCGCACTAATACACAACTCACAGTGAGCATCTCTATTTTACTCTCCACATCTTGATGTAGTACAAAATACACACAGAAGCATTTACCTTCTTCAGGATGTAAAACATCCATTTAACATTCCAGATGGCACCGATATTGCTAAAAGCTGAGCCAAGCAAGCTGTGTTGCTTTCTTCAGAGATTCTGGACTACTTTAACAAAAATAGCAGCTTGCCAGCTTACTGCTGTGTCAGTAGGTTAGTTAAAGCTACAGGAGATGAAATCAGGAGGTAAAAATGATGATTGAAAATACATTTTCCTTCTGCAACTCTCTCCTCTTGGTCCAAATGAAAAGATTAAATATAAATATATGTATAATAGATGACGTTAACATTGTTTTATGCTGCTACTTGAAGCTTCATGTCATGTTGAGGCATGGAGTAGAGCAGTAGACTCACATCCAGGTCGCAGCTGATGGAATTTTGTCAGTCATTGGTAATTACAGCTGTCAATCACATATTTAATCATTCTACCTGTGAAAATGCATGAGATTAGACCAAATCTGGGCATCATGGGGTAGATATGTATATTTATTTAGCATGAAAACACAGGCAAGCAGTAGAATTGTCATGTTCACAGTTCACCTTAAAGGTAATTTTCCCCAGTGACACTAAAAACTAACAGGCTTTGCAGCTTTAAATGTCAAAACACCAACAAACAAACTAACCGATCAAAGCAGCGGCAGGAGCTGCTGTGTTCTTCAATGTGGCTTTGTCTGGAGGCTTTGAAGAGAGCTTCAAGGCTTCAGTTCTGTCAAAAATGGCTGACTGATGGCAAGGCATGCAAACTAGTACCCCTGTTGTGAGGATTGTCCTGGTTTGGATCATAGTAAATCATATACGGCATTTGCATGGAACACAGAGAAATCTAGACGCTCATATCCTTGTTTACATGATAAATACTAGCATCCTGGTTACTCATTACTGCTGGTGTTTGTCCAGGCATCTGTGATTTATACAACAAAACATGGTTAATCTGACTTTTCAGTAGCTGCTTCCAGTAATTTTAAAGAAGCTGTGGCTGTAGAAAATGAGTTCAGTTTTGGCCATTGTGGATTTGTCTTACTGGTATTTATTCATCTGTTGCCACCAAAGAAGATCAACAGGTAGACATGTCCTCAGGCAGTTATTCTGTCACTGTCATCCTGTAGGACACAGAGGAGGACAAGGATAACGATATTCAGGCTGATGGGAGAGGTCAGAGCTGCTTTTAATATTAATCTACATAATGTTTCTATAATGATTTCCACTGTGATCTGACCCAACACCCAGTTGTTTTTATACAGACTTGAAATGCTCAGGTTGTCCAATCTAATTTTCCAAATATAGTCAACTTTTTCATTACTGAATGACAAAACTGTCTCTGTGTCGCTCCAGAAGTGAAATGTTTTTTTTTATCATCGCTGTATGATTTTATTTCTGTTACATCATTTAGTGACTGCACAGTAACCCACTACTGTCAGAAACTGGGATGAGATGTATACTGGTAACAATATCCTGGTTGACATAAAGACAGGATATTTCAAGAACTCCATAATAACTAGGACATTTATGTACATGTAAACACAGTCATTGGATGCCAACACAACAGCTCTGCGGTATGCTGACTGTCAGAAATAATTACCAAGGAGACAAGATATTGTCATGTGTCCCTCTTTAATACCATTTACAGAGCTCTGGGTTGACATAAAATAGCATCAACAAGGTTTCCATTCAGGTTGAGTTACATACAGCTCTGGAAAAAAATAAGAGACCACTGCAAAATTATCACTTTCTCTGATTTTACCATTTATAGGTATGTGTTTGAGTGAAATGAATATTTTTGTTTTCCTCTCTAATAAGGCTGCACGATTAATTGTTAAAAAATTGCGATCTCGATTCACACATGTACGCGATATCATTTTTAAACACGGACAGTTCTTAAGCATTTTATTTCACGGGCTGCATTACAAACAAATGCCCATAAACACAGATCCACCGCCGCCGCCGCCTCCTCCCTCAACCAATGGTAAAGCCTCTTTACAACACGTGAGCCTGCTGCTGTCGGCTGGAGTTGAGTGAGGAAAGAGTGAATTACAGCGGAGGAATTTCGGTGGTAAAGAGAGTGAAATGGATGAAAACCCCAGTGGTAGTGCAAGGGAGTCCTGGCCAATATAGGCAGCAGCAAATACAAAACACAGTCACAAGATTCCACAAAAAACACAGATAACTGACATATTTAATAATATATAGTACAAATAACACTTTTTTGTTTGTTTGTTTGTCTGTCTGTCTGTTAGCAAGATAACTCAAAATGTTATGGATAGATTTTTAGGAGATTGTCAGGAAATGTTGATACCGGCACAAGCAACAAATGATTACATTTTGATGGTGATCGGGGGTGGGATGTGGGGGGGTGGACGGACAGACGGATGGAGTGATCTGCCTTGGCGTAGGTCTGTGCTCTCTGAATGCTTTTGTAGTTAATTATTATTACTACATAGCAGTTGAACAAAAGTACAGCACATCACCCTGTTGTCCCATGTGCTTCCAAAAAGGGGGAGACCCTACATTTTTTCCACTTTATCTATCTTTGTGAGATAGTACATTGATTAAACGACAGGATTGTGGAACCTACTGAGTTGCTCCTGTTTGTTTTGTTTCTTAGTGTGTGAACAGACGCCATTTCCTTGTTTTAACGTGAATTCACTCTCTCTTTTCTCTCAGTGGAATACGGTGGCACTGGGTTGGGTTTTTTAGATCATATAATTGTAGTGGAAGAAATGAGCCGAGTATCTGCAGCCATCTCCCTTAGTTACGGCGCTCACTCCAACCTTTGTGTCAATCAGATCGTACGTCATGCCAACGAGAAACAAAAAGAGAAATACCTCCCAAAGGTTAGGAACACTTACCGTTGTACATTATGTTGTAGTAAAAATGCATAAATGAAAACTATAAAGCAGATTTCATTCTTCATTCTCAGTTGTTTACAGGAGAGCACGTAGGAGCCATGGCCATGAGTGAGTCTAATGCTGGCTCTGATGTCACGTCCATGAAACTCAAAGCCACAAAGAAAGGTAAGACTGCTTTGCTGCATCTCTACACCAAGCACAAGCAAAGATGATGAATGCAGTTGTACAAAAATGTGATCACAATTACATCAGTGTTGAGTGCCCTATGTTTTAAAAGCTACACTAGTTCATAGAAATATAAATATTCTGTAGACCTTTGCCACCACCAGTAAACTACTGTTAACCACTGAATGTGTGTTTGACCCTGATACCAGCATGTTGGTAAAGACAAGGGTGGAAGTGAATGAGTCAGAGTGACTTCAGCTCTAAGATATGATCCCTGAGTGGTGACAGCTCACTTCAGTTTATACCTAGTGATTTTAATGCAATTGTTTGTGCTGTTAATGATAGAGCCGTGCTGTTGTGGTTCAACCCAAGACACTGAGGTGTTTCCAGGATGAAAACATTTATTGTTCACTTTTCTGTAAAGTTCACAGATGATCATTTTTCCCCAGGAGCAACTTATTAAGTAATCTGAAGAACAGATTTGCATTGCTATTCTCCTGTAAATTAAAGTAATAATACATTTTGATATGTATATTACTGCTGAGAAATGGATAGTTTATTCTGATTTGTGTATTATTGTTATGAAATGGACAAAGCTTATTTTTGTTTTAAACCCTGTAAAGCCTGAACCATTAAATCATTGACAGAAAATTCCAGTTCTTTGAAGCTGGAGCTGTTATTGGTCCTTCTGAACAACCCTGATTTTTTTTTTTTTTTTTCAAATATCCATGTATGAGTTTCAATTTTGTATCATATTTGATACATCGGGTCTCAATGCTCAAATATTATTTTTGAACAAACAAAAATATAATATAACACAAACATGACTAACAAATTGGTCATTCCTTTTCAAAATTGTCAGAGTTCTGCCTCCTTTCTTATTAATGACAATTTTGTAGTGTCACTGGAAAGGCCTCTGGGGAACGAATTCCTCCCCACTGGTGGATTATCTGTGTATTGCGTGTATCTAATTGTGTACATCAGGTTTTTCAAGAAAAAAAAAAATCACACTAATCGTGTAGCGGGCTTCAAAACTCATATATCAAATATGATATGTTTGGTGTTATAGCATTAATATGTGTATTATTGTTATGAAATGGACAGAGATTATTTTTGTTTTTGATATGTGTATTATTACTGCTACGAAAGGGACAGAGTTTATTTTGATGTGAAATGGTGTTGCAAAATGGACAGTCTATCCTTGACATGTATAACATTTTTACCTCCGCCAGGAGGTATTGTGATCGCTTTGCTTTGTGTGTTTGCGTGTTTGGTTGCGTGTTTGCGTGTTTGTTTGTTTGTTAGCAGGATAACACAAAAAGTTATGGACGGATTTTCATGAAATTTTCAGGAAATGTTGATACTGGCACAAGGAAGAAATGATTAAATTTTGATGGTGATCGCAGGGGGGGGTACAGATCTGTCTTGGTGGAGGTCTGCGCTCTCCTAGTGCTTTTCTTGTTGTGGTTTGGGCTTAGTCAGAATTTAGTCTAATATGTGTAGGATTTTTGAGTTACTTATGGGATCTGACATATGAATATAGGGTAGGTAGAAGGATAGGGTAAGGGGGTGGGAGTATATAAGTTCAACTTCATCCCACTCCTTTTCGAATGTTTTCCTTTCTTTTTATATAAATCTTTTTGTGGTTATATTAGAAATAAATGAACAACAAATACATTCTTCAAGATCAGAGTATTTTATTTGATTCCCACTGATTCTTTTTTAGAAAAGTTTATCCATCTCGACATGTAGTTTAACTTTTGTTTTCTTTCTACAGGCGACTACTATGTGCTTAATGGCCACAAGTTCTGGATCACAAACGGGCCAGATGCCGATGTTCTTGTCGTTTATGCAAAGACTGATCCTGAGGCCCATCAGAAGGGCATCTCAACTTTCATTGTTGAAAAGGTAAATCCAGCCACTAAGCTTTTCTTGCTTAAAGGATTCAGTTGCAGCACAGGGGATGTGATGGATTTGAGAGTGTTCCCCTGTCTGCTTTTGAATGGAGGCCACATTAGCGATATTGTTGAAATAGTAAAATACAAACAAACAGGTGCACACATGGATGTTTATCCTGCAGGGAATGCCAGGATTCTCTTCAGCACAGAAGCTGGATAAACTGGGCATGAGAGGATCCAACACCTGCGAGCTGATCTTTGAAGACTGCAAAGTCCCAGGTGTGAGCCGCCATTGTGTTGCTGCTACTGTGCAATGGCTTTGATTTCACTGCTGTGATTTCTCTGGACTATTTAATGTCTCTTCAGTCATGTTGCTTTTGGTTCTCTCACACGTACTGAGATAAACTTCACTATAGGGCTGGGCGATATGGAAACAAATCACATCACGATAATTCTTTTCATATTAGACGATATCGATATGTATCACATTATAAATCAAATCATTGTTTTTGTCCAGCTTAAATTTTCTGTTTCTCATAAGTTAGCTGTGAAGACGTCAGAAGGTTATTTTTGATTTAAATATGATTTATTTTCTGTCAGAGGTTGAACATGACAGATATGCCGAAGAACATTATACAACTGTTTCAGATAAATAAAACAGATACATATATTTAAAACTAAACTCAAAGTCTGACCATCAGGCAAAAGTTTTCAAGTTTTAAAAGAGAACACAAACAAAACAGACCATATTCACCAAACAGTGCCGGGGGTATATGCGTGGGGGTACGTTCTGTAACTGCCATAATATCCTTTCTTTTTTTTTTTTTACTGTAACTAGATCTGTGTATTTATTGCAACTGGTTCTGTGTATTGTGATTTTGCATCCTGAACGTTTTTTTTTTTTTTTAAGAGGACCCCAGGAAGACTAGCCTGGCGTTTGTGCATCCTTTAATGGGGATCCTCCAAAAAGAATAAGCAAATAGACAAACTGGCATAAAACCGAAAGTGAAACTTAACACGCTTTTAATGTCCAACTCCCGGTTTCTATGCCACACCCTACTTTTCATTAACCCAGTCGCCCGAGTTCTTGGTCACATTTTCTCCCAAGGGAACACTCATTACCTCCTGTTGCAGCCCAGACATTAGCATGTGTGTGCTGTGGCTGCTCTTACGCCTGTGCTGTGTGTGTCAACCTAACTTGACGTGGCTCTAGCGTGATTGGTTCGGTGCGGCGCTACTTAATTATGATTGGCTGTTCTTATGTCTGTCAAAACATGGACGAATGAATTGTATCGAAATGGTATTGAGCATGTGTCATATTTCGATCAAGGAACAGTTATATCATGATATATATCGTTATCATTTTATCACCCAGCTCTACTTCACTATCAATCTGGGTCAAGATTCCAACTCTGAGCATGACATTTTGTTGAAATCAAACTCTCCAGGCTTTAGAGGTTCCCTGGAGCTAATCTAAATATCCCTGACCCTAAATGAGGGGCCAAATCACTTCTATAAAACCCATCTATTACAGCGAAAAACGTAAAATCTAATGGGCAAATTCTTGTTGATTTTTCCTAAGAGTAAGGGAGAAGTACATTTGGAATTCACTCAAAAACAATTTCATGACTTTAAAAACAACTGCAAGACACGGAGCGGTATCTGTGAATGTACCAGGAATGATGCTGAAATAGTCAGCGAAAGTCAATACAGATGCATCAGTGCTGTCATCGATGCCATTAAAGAATCAATCGGTGGAAAGATGTGAAAAAGCTGCTGCTGAAGCTACAGGTAGACCATCGGGAAATTGATCCTTCTTCATCTTCCACCAACCCTGGCCCATTGTCGGGAAGCTTCTGCATTGTTTGGATAAAATTGACGTCTTAAGTGAAGTCCTGAAAGGTGCACAGGTGTTCATGAAGCTGTTTGACAGAGGTGTAAAGAACTTCAGGTTGTGGAGTTTTCCATGAAGCCACACAGCTCTGATTTTAGACCAGTAATCGATGTACTCTTAACATTGAATATGAATAAAGAAGCATTGCCCGTAAAGTCTTCCTACTTAACAGACAAGTGTGATGAGGCCTTGAATAGCATTAACCCTTTATAGGTCACTCATAGAAATACTCTGAAATTCAAGATTTCAACCTTAGTGTGTTACTGGAGGACATAACAAGACTTTATTACTTTTGTAAAATTTTTCTAAATTTTTTACTGTTATGTAGAAAAATCAAGGTCAATGAAGTCACTATATTTGGTTCCTTGCCTGTTAGTGGTGAAAAAAAAAATCCAAGAAGTAAAGATAAAAAATACAAGAGAAACACATGTAAGGTGAAAGGTGTCACAAAAGGAACATGTATTTTAGGACTGTTGTTGTCACCATCTTGTAATGTATACGTAAATTGCCAAAATTAGTCACCTGTCCAATAAAGGGTTAAAAAACAATCATCTATCGGGTGTTGAACAGTAAACAGCTTCATATATTCATATACATTTATACATAATATGACATAATAAAGTCAGCTCTATGTGCCTTGTCTAAAGAAAAAGATAATTGGTGGATCATTGATTTTTTTTTTTTTTTTTGTGGCTATCGTTTTTCTGTTTTTTAGAGGAGAATGTCCTGGGGATTCTGAACAAAGGTGTTTATGTGATGATGAGTGGTCTGCAGCTGGAGAGGCTTGTACTTGCAGCTGGACCTATTGGGTAAGTGAGGCTAAAGTGAGGCTACAGTCATGTAAACTGTCTGAAATATAGTGGTGTTACTAAAACTGTAATACAAGATATAATGTAATGTAATTAAAATCAAAGTGCTATTGACACAGTACTGTTGCACGAAATATGGGTTTATCTATTACCACAGAGCCAATCAGCGCCCTCGTTATATCATGTGTAGACTGGTAAGTTGTCACATCCCGAAACGTCACATCCCGAAAAGTACCAAGGCAATCGGACAGCAAATAGGTTGGACCTAAAGAGAGTGTAAAAGTTAGCTCAATAGGTAAAGCTTCACACTGCAATGTGGAAAACTTGGGTTTGATTCCTGGTCAAAGCAGCATTTTTTCTGCAGACTTTGAAACGAAGAGTACGGCAGTAAATCTGACTTTGATATAAATCAGCCACTGGGACAATGTTCAGAGTGCAGAATTTGGTGCACAGCACTCAATACACTGAACTGACACAGAACTGAAAAGTAACACGGTGCACTGCTGCATCTAACATGTAGCTCCCCCCACCTTCTCCAGCCTCAATCTCATTGACTGCGCAGAGCAAAGAACACTATGAATCAACAACATATAGAGCATCTACAACAATAATTCCTATTCTGTGCTAAATGCTATCACTAATTTGACGTTTCTTCCACCAATTGCCACAATATTGTGGAAGCAAAATGCACAAAAGAATGCACTGAAGTATACGCCATATAGCACCACAGTACTGTGGCAACAAGAGGGTAATGAGTATGTAACAGTATCTGTGATTGGCTCCAATACAAATGCTAACATTTGACTGGCTCTTTGGCAATAGACAAACCGATATTTCATGCCACAGCACTGTGACAGTAGTCATTGCCAGTTAAAATACGGCTACAGTAGTTACGCATTGTTTTGCATAGTCCTGTCACTCAAGGCGACCTTTGTAAGAATTTTCTAAATGAATGATGCATAGAGCAGTGATAACTCCGTGGGCTAGTGTACTTACCTGCACCAACACTGGCATTGCCTTTATTTTCTGTTTCCTTCTTATTTTGCTGTGTTCTGGACATTTGTGAGTGTGGATCCTTGGTCAGTGTGTTTTTTACCCCTAGTCAATAACAGGGTGTTCAGTCAGGACACCTATTAAAACATGGTGACTCTGGTTACGTTGCTGCCTCATCTCTTGACTCTGCTCTCAGTTTGACACAGGTCTGAGTGTCTGTATGATCCGGACTGAGTGTACTCACAGCCCTTTAACATGAAATAAGCTCTGGTTCTTCAGCTGGTTCCATTCAGGATTCCTTGGACCTTGGTTCTATCCATAAACCAGCCCATATTACTGCAGATTTTGAGTTGAACCTCCAATCACAGATGCACAGTGGATCATGATATGCAACATAATACCCATCCAGCTCCACTTCAACGTTTTGCTTTCAGTTTCAGTCATCCTTAAGTTTAGGTTTTTATTTTATATATTTTTTTGTGTTTAAGTGAAACCGATTGTATTTATTCTGTTTTGTTCTACTCATAAGCCTTTCACAGATTTCTACATTATTGTTGTCTCCTCACCCTCTTCTTAAACTGTACAGTATAACACACCCACAACCGTTGACACCTCAGTTTCAGTTGCTGAACCTCTGTTTTATATTCTGAACCACTTTATTTGCGGTCAAAATGCTCAAAATGGTTCAAAATCCTGTTTGTGAACAGGAGTAGCACTGGTTCACTGTTGGTGGAAAAGGGTTAATGGACACCTCTGTGTGGTTCCACAGACACATAACACATTCACTTAGAATGTTTCCACAGCACTGTGTGGAGGTGTGGGTATATTTATGTTTGATTTGGAATATAATTGTTTTTTGAAATTATGAGATGATCATATGTTATGTTGTAAATTCACTGCTTTGTTTTCATAAACACCACTCTGGCCACTTCTGGTCTTATTTGTTCAGTTGGGACGAATGAAACAAGTGCAGCCTTTATGTTTCCTGACTTTTCTCCATTGTCATAACTCATTTATAACCCATAAATGAGCGCTAACACCCTCATTTTGTAGTGTCATGCAGGCAGTTATCGACTTTGCCTTCCCCTACCTACATGTCAGAGAAGCTTTTGGACAGAAGATCGGACACTTTCAGGTTGGACATAGTTTTACCTGCACAATATAATAGAAAATTCTATTTTTTAATTGTAATTCTGTAATTTAGTGTGAAGCTGGGAGCTGCAGAACTTAATAAGCATAATCAATATGAATTAATTGACATGATTTAATGTAAACCAATGTGTCTTCTTCATTTCATTGACAGCTAATGCAGGGAAAGATGGCGGACATGTACACCAGGCTGAGCTGCTGTCGGCAGTATCTGTATAACGTTGCCCGGGCTTGTGACAAAGGACATTTTAATCCAGCGGTGAGCAGATTATTATTAATCTCATAATTTTATGTAACCTTTGAAGCTCTGAATGGTCTTATTTACACTAATTAATGTTAAAATCTTATAATTTCTATAGTCTTAGATGCATGTTTTCATTCTGTTAAAAGATTATAATCCCTGGTTGTTAATATTCCATCCTTCCCCACAGTGACATTGTGTTGTCATTGCAGGATTGTGTTGGAGTGCTCCTGTACTGTGCAGAGAATGCTACTCAGGTTGCTTTGGACGGCATTCAGTGTTTGGGTAAGTTAAAAAAAAAAAAGCACACTGACTCCTGCCATTGTTTCATCTGTGTATTCATGAAAGGCAACTTGGATGGATTTTCACAATGCATTGAGGTCTGATCACCACCTTGGGATGTGGTGTCATCTACAAAAGGCCAAATTCTTTTCACAGTGTGAATGTAAATGTTTCTTTTTACCACATTGGAGAACCATAGATTCAACTGACATCCGGTGCATGAGTAACAGGGTTTCCTCAAGGTTTTAATAAGTCTTAACCCTTTATTGGGAAAGTAACTATTTTTGATCATTTCAGCATAAATTACAAGACAATGACAGCAGCTGTGACAGTGAGGAGACTGAGTCAACAATCTCAGGTCCAATGTGGTCTACAGGGTCTATAAGGTCCACCTCTGTATGAACAGTGAGTGTACCTGCTTTGTTAGGTACCATGAAGTAATGGTACTAATGTAAGGAATGATGTTCAAAGGGATAATGTGGATGTGGACAGGGGTCTGGATCAGCACTTATGTTGTTGAAATGTTCACCTTACATGTGTTTTTCTTGTATTTTTTTTTATATATGGATTTTTCTTTTTTTTGCCACTTATGGGTAAGGAACCAAATATGGTAACTTGACAGACCTTAATTTTATACATAACAATAAATAATTTTGAAAAATCTCACAAAAGTAAGAAAGTCTTGTCACGTCCTGCAATAACACACTAACATTGAAATTTTGAATTTCAGAGTATTTCTGTGAGTGCCCTATAAAGGGTTAAAAATCTTGAATTTACAAATCTACATGTAGTACCTAAAAAAAGTCTTTGAAAGGTATTAAATTTGATATGGTAGGTCTTAAGTTATGTTGCCATAAACTTGTTGGCTGTATTGTATTTAAATGTGTCTGGGAACTGTCAAAGCTGTAAAGAAAGTAGCTTTAGTCGACTCAGTTCCACCCGTTCCAATCTGACAATTTTGTATTTAATTAGGAACCAATCATCACTAACTTTGTGGCCCCCGGTGAGAAATGACTCGGAACGTTCAGCCCAACACACGTGCAGCTGTTAGTTGCATGTGACGCCTGAGAAAGCAGACTCAGGCAACTTTAAAGGGGCCATATTTGGTTAAACCCACTTTTATTAGTCTTTGGTTCATTTATTTGTGTATTTGGACCCTAATAGTTAAGAAAGTTTGAATTTGAACCCTCCAGGTGCTGCAAAGTTATCTTTATGTTCATTCCGGCAAAAATCGAGCTGATTTCTACAACCCGTTTTAATTCCTGCTCAGTTTGTTACGTTTTATAACTAGTTACATCACAACATTTGCACATATAAGGTTAAGACTTGGGACGAACATTTCCCTGAATACGCCATAACTGTTTATCAGCAGCAGCGGTTGTAGTTCATACTGAGAATATGTCCAAACTTAAAGCCGATTACCTTAAGTGTTCAGTTCTTGGTTGTATTAACGAACACAAGTGGCTGAACAGAACAGAAAGCACAGTCAACAACCTTGGGTGGGGGGGGCATGGAGTGGTTCGTGCATTTAAAGGGACAGCGCTCAAAACAACCTTTCTGGTGTCATTACTCAGAAATGATGTTGAAGATGGACCTGTGGAGTTGAATTAATGAAGAATTCAGACCCAAGCGGAGCATTTACAGTTTATGTAGACCACAGGGAAATGTTTTAAATTGCATAATTCCATTTAAAACAAAGCAAAATATCACTTTTTTTAAGGAACGGCTCACAAGCGGAAAGTAAACATGAGGAAGTCCAAATTTAATAATGCCTGGTTGGAGAAAAGATCATTCTCGACCTGGTTGACTTGAGTGGAGGGAAACAACTGTGAAATGGGCATTAAATTATGTTTTAAATAGTCTCAAATAGCTCTTAAAACATCTTAAATTTAACTTGTAGAAACCTGTAGGAATCCTGGAGAGAAAGTATTTACTTGCATCAACATTAAAAAAATTCTATAGATATTTCAATTAGCAAGTGGATCTATTTAAAACCTGCTAAATCTTCCCATTGGACCTTTAAGTGAGGTCGTGTAATTGCTTTTATTCTTACCGAGACGACTACTCTGAAGCTGTTGCTGCACTGTAAATGACAACACACTTTGTCACTCTGACATAATGAGTAAATACGACTAAAGACCCCTCCGCTGATCTGTCTACAGGTGGGAATGGATACATCAACGACTACCCCATGGGGAGATTCCTACGGGACGCAAAGCTGTATGAAATCGCCGGCGGCACAAACGAGATCCGTCGGCTCATCATCGGACGGACCTTCAACTCCATGTTCAAATAAGAAGAACTTGACTACTCACAACCACAGCCTTACACCGAGATGAATCCATAAATAATGTGTAAATACTGGGAAATGGAAGCTGAATGACAAGGTAGAACATGTAAAAATGTTGATTTAAGTGTCTTTTTGATTAGCACTGAAAGGCCTGCTGCTTCCTTCTGAGCAGCAAAATCACTATTACTGAGCTCATGAATGGGATGTGATGATCATATTAACCCATAAAGACCTAGGACTATTTTTTGTGGAGACTTCCAATTAGTTTTTTTCTCTACATTTAATCACTACCAAGTGATTTATCAGCATTCATTACATTATCATTTGCATTTTTCAGTAAAAATCATTTATTTTCCTATATTGAATTTATTGATCATGTCGTTTTTAGTAAAAGCTCAGAATAAATTCAAATCTTAGATCAAAAAAGAGCAAATGGAACAAAACAGTTTTTCAGATAGAGTATACAAGGTGGGGAAGCAAAATTTACAATATTTTGAGGCAGGGATTGAAAGACAGTGTATGACCAATTAGTTTATTGAAAGTCATGAGAATTTATTTGCCACAAGAAAATTTACATAATAGAAAATGTTTTTATTCTATGTGTCCTCCTTCTTTCTCAATAACTGCCTTCACACGCTTCCTGAAACTTGCGCAAGTGTTCCTCAAATATTCGGGTGACAACTTCTCCCATTCTTCTTTAATAGTATCTTCCAGACTTTCTCGTAATAGTTTTGCTCATAGTCATTCTCTTCTTTCCATTATAAACAGTCTTTATGGACACTCCAACTATTTTTGAAATCTCCTTTGGTGTGACGAGTGCATTCAGCAAATCACACACTCTTTGACGTTTGCTTTCCTGATTACTCATATGGGCAAAAGTTTCTGAAAAGGTATGGATAATAGTGTTAGGTATGATTATGACATCAATATATGTTTGGTTTCAAAACAATTGACGTAGTGCCTGCTGAGAAAAAACAACTAAATGTTCATTGTAAATTTTGCTTCCCCACCCTGTATAATTAATTCTATGTAAAAACAAGCGCCTACAAAACAATCATTTATATTTACTGATGAATCAGTGTTGCAGAAGATGACAGTGTTTCCACATTCGCTGCAGACACTGCAGAAAAGATGACAAAATGCATTTTACCTGAATTATTTCGCTGTATTGCTAGGATTAATGGTTCATAAATGATTAAACATTTTGGATCAGTTGATGCTTTTGGGTCTTTTTAGGGTTAAATGCAATTGTGCTTTTTTTGTATTTTATTTACACCACTCTACTCAATCAATATTATTTTACTTTTTAACTCAAATATTCCTATCAGAGCTCCAAAACTACTACTACTGCCATGTGTTCGTCAAAACACAACAAATCGAGTGTAGAGTTAGTGAAGCTCAGCCTGGAGCAGATCTCTGTGCCAGTAGATGTCAGCTGATCTCCTCTGCTCATGCTATTGGTTGAACTCATTCCAATCCGGCTTTTCAGCTCCTCTTTACAACCCACCTCTGCCTTTTCATTCTGTATCTGACTTAATCAATGTCATTTGTTGTCATTGATTCCTGCTGTGTTCTGTTCCTTGTCGGGGGTCCTAAGCTCCGTTCAGACAGCAGGTCTTAATGCACAATTTGGATTTTTTGGTGAAATCCGTTTTTTTTGTGTGTGTGTGCTCGTTCATATTACACATTAAATGCGACTTCTGTCAGTTTTGAGTATGAACTGAATGCGACCCTGCAGTGACCCACATGCGCAAAAGAGGTCCTTACGGAAGTAAATGTGAAGGCATTTCCTCTCTCCGTGTTGCTGCCAAGGGACGAAGTGAGTCGCGCATGCGTAGAAGCATTTATCTGTTGGCCGTTTTTTATGAGTCACTACAGCAACCTCATTTGGGTCGTTTGCACAGAGCCGCGATTACCCTTCACTGCTCAGTTTCACCCAGAGTTAGATCAAAATGTTTGTCTGCTGGATAGACTCTCAGTTGTGAAAGAAACCAAAAGTACGTGATGGCAGATTTGTAATAAAACAGGTGTAGTCACCGAGAGGCTAAGCAAGGGAAAAAGGATCTTTACCTGCCAGACGCACTGTTAACAATAAAAACTAAGCTCCAGAGGAATGTTGTTGTTTAAGGCTAAAAACACAAGCAGTGAAATAATCCCACAATACCTAAAAGTGTCCAAGACGGTATAGTTTTTAGCGGTCAGCAAAGTAGGACCTTCCTCACCCTCTCAGTTCATTCATTCAACAGGTGAAGAACAGCTGATTTTATTACTTCGCTGACGTACCACCCTTACGTGACTCCTTCCCAGATGTGACAAAAGGAATACTACCTGGCACTTACAGTAGGCATAAAAATTTACTCTTGAAATCACTTCTGATCGCTAGAAAGATACTCCTTGAAGGTAAAGTCAAGTCTCTGTACTTTTAAATAATTTGACTCGTACAACAGTGATTTGTCCAAGCGAGGTTGCCGTAGCGAGTCGTAAAAGATGGCTGACATCCACAGATTCAAATCGTCCCTTGACAGTTGTTGTTTTTCCCTCCACTCCTCCTTCTGGGACGCAGAATTGTGACGTTTGTCGTATTTCAACAGTGGTGTGCATGGGCTCGTGGCTTAATTGTTGAAAAACACATGCTAAAGTGCCCTCTTGGGAGCAAAAACGCGCACTAAAGTGTCCTCTTGGGAGCCAAAACGTGCATTAAAGTGCCCTCTAGGGAGCCAAAATTTGCGCTAAACTGCCCTCTTGGGAGCTAAAACACACGCTAAGTGCCCTCTTGGGAGCCAAAATTTGAGCTTAACTGCCCTCTTGGGAGCTAAAACGCGTGCTAAAGTGTCCTCTTGGAAGCTAAAATGCATGCTAAACTGCCCTCTTGGGATCCAAAATTTGTGCTAAACTGCCCTGTTGGGAGCTAAAACATGCTAAAGTGCCCTCTTGGGAGCCAAAATTAGTGCTAAACTGCCCTCTTGGGAGCTAAAACACGCTAAAGTGCCCTCTAGGGAGCCAAAATTTGCGCTGAACTGCCCTCTTGGGAGCTAAAACGCGCGCTGAAGTGTCCTCTTGGGAGCTAAAACGCGTGCTAAACTGCCCTCTTGGGAGCCAAAATGTGTGCTAAAGTGCCCTCTTGGGAGCCAAAATTAGTGCTAAACTGCCCTCTTGGGAGCCAAAACGTGCACTAAAGTGCCCTCTTGGGAGCCAAAATTAGTGCTAAACTGCCCTCTTGGGAGCTAAAACACATGCTAAAGTGCCCTCCTGGTTGGCCAAATGCACTAAATTGCCCTCTTGGGTGGAAAAAAACACTAAACTGCCCTCTTGGGTGAAACTCCAGAAGACTATTTGAACCAAGAAATGCTATGAAACCTTCCTGTTCATTAGCTCCCCAAAGGGCAGACTTTTGTGTTTGGCCCTTTTTTGATCTGTATTGAGCCAGAACTATATCTCACAGAACCAGTTTGGATTATCTGGTGCTAATATGGTCTTGAAATGCTCTAGAATACAGGACATAGCATCAACTTAATTGAAAATTTTCTGGGGGAAGACCCCCAGACCCCCCCAGGGATTTATTTCCTTCATACATCCATGTCTCAGTGTTCTTCAGTCCGTTGAATCTACACAGTTCTCATAGATGCTGATCCTAACAATGACTTATTTTTTCTTTAGTAGTCTGTCTAGTTAGTCTGTTTTAAGGCTATATAATGTGCCATTTGTAAATATAAATGTGTCTAAAGTGCCCTCAAAAACACACGGAACTTAGTACCCTCTTCAGTGGCGAGGACGTACTGTATGTGCTTTTTTTTTTTTTTCTTTTCGCCACTGAGGGTCAAAGAGTCTCTGTACGCCACTGCATTTCATCCACGTAAAGGTTGGAGAAGCGCGACTTGGCTGTTCAGATTGAAGTTGCATTGCAAAATATCAGATACATATCAGATTTAGGACCACATATGAAAGTGGCCCAGGTCGGATACAGGTCACATATGGGCAAAAAAAAAAAAAAAATCGGATTTGGGCCACATTTGGCTGCAGTGTGAACGTAGGCTTACTGCTGCTCTCCTGTCCTGCCCTCTGTGTTCACAGGAAGGTGTTCACTTCCTGCTTAGGGTTTCCATGTCTGCTATTGAAAGGGCAGCGAGCTCCCAGAACAGTTACAACATACAATGGTCAGACAAAGTACTTTAGTTTGACTGTATTGGTCCTGGCTGAAATGAAGATTTTGAAACAGTATTATTATCATCCACAACATGCAAACATGTACTGATATTACACAACCTATAACTGATTGTAATGCTAGAAACGTAATTGAAGGAATGTAAAGCAGAAGAAGCTCTTTAATTGTATGCTTTTGTAACGTGTAGAGCTTTTGTGAAACATGTTTTTGATCATTAAGGGAAAAGCTGCTGTTGGAGATGTAGATTAGAAAGATTAAAAATATTTATATTTACATGTAGAACAAGGATAGTACTTTTGTGAAAAACCTTAGTCGTTTGTTTTTGTTGAACTTGTCTTTAATAGGTAAATCTCAAAGAATATTTTTGAGTAAATCGGTGTGTTTTTATTAATTATTTTTCACTGTAAATCAGGTATTTTGCAATAATTAATATACTGATAATGTCACCTTTAATAATGGAAATTTGATCATGTTCCCAAATGATTTTTCTCCCCTCTCTATTTAAACTTTCTTAAGTGAGTTATCCCCATTTATTGGAATATTATCCTCTTTGTTTTGCATTTTTCAGTGTAAATCAGGTATTTTCCTATATGTAATGTACTGATAATGTCGACTTAAATAATGGAAATTTGATAATGTTCCCAATTGATTTTTTTTTTCTCTCTATTTAACCTTTCCTAAGTGATTTATCCCTATTTATTAGAATATAATCCTCTTTGTTTTGCATTTTTCAGTAGATCATGTATTTTCCCCTGTATTTAATTAGCTGACCATGTAGATGTTCATAAAAGCTAAAAGTAAATTCAATGGTTATTATATCAGAACAGAGAAAACTGAAGAAAAAGTTTATTTTCCAGCAATATATCATTGAATGAATGTAAAAACAAGCACTTTCATCTACTGTCATTTGTCAAACTCCATGGGTTTTACAGATAAATTAATGTTTCAGAAGATGACGGTGTTTCTACGTTCCTTACGGAGCCCCTGAACGTCCAAATGGGTCATATCTGATGACTATGAATAGCTGCGAAACTGCATTTTACGTGAATTATATTATTATTTACATGTATTAATAGAATTAGAGGATTAGAAGTTATGTTACATTTTAGATCAAGAGATGCTTTGGTTGCCATGGACTTTTTAGGTCTTTGAGGGTTAAGGTCCAGTTTTATAGAGTCCTGTGTTTACTCTTTAATCATTGTCCGTTCACTTCTGCACCTTTATTATTTCTGTGTAACTGCACAAACACCTCTGTCCGTCACCTGTTAAGATGACGGATCATCAGTCCACCGCCTCTAATTTATCCCCTGTCAATTCATCTGTCAGATCCTCTAATCATCCCGCTGACTGATGAGCAGGAGGTTGTTTAGCTGGACTTTGATTCCGCTGTGGTTGGATGTCAAGCTGCGTCTCCTGATTAAAAAAAAAAAAAACACACTGCACTCGAAGTGCTCCACGTCATTTTTTTCCCCTTTATTTTTTGATGGTTTCCCTTTAAATCTCACAGCAACAGGCCTACTGTCTGCTCTCTTTGATGACTGATTTTTCCTCAAATACGGGTGCTTTTATGTGTCAGATGTATCCTATGACATGCACAGGGAAAAACAGTCCAAACACAACACACATGTCTCTATAGTCCCTCTGTACCCAATGAACATTGAGCTCCTTGTTTCTAGAAAAGCCACCAGGGAGACAGTAGTTCAGACAATGATTAAACTCTCCCTGTGCATCTGAATAATACATGGGAGCTGTGTTTCAGGGTGGATTTTCCCTTTGCAGGAAGTAAGTTAGCTTCAAACATGATCTCCAACACATAGGTAAGTAAACTGAGGGTTATTTGGACTGAGATATTTGTAATTACACATAGAATAGAATAGAATAGAATAGAATAGAATAGAATAGAATAGAATTTGTCATTGTGTGTACAATGAAATTAGGAGTGCAACTCCAGTCAGTGCAGCAATTTTTACAAACATCAGTGCTACCGAAATAAGAAAAGAGCCAATATAAAATTCCAAAAGCTAAAAATGAGATAAGAAAATATAATTTTAAAAAATGTACAATTCAACAAAGTAGCATGAGAATTGTATACGGAAGAGGATTAGAGCCACTGGGATAAAAAATTAAGGTCCAATACATATATTTTTTTTTTATTATTATTCTGAGATTAAAGTCAGAATTCTAACTTTAATCTCAGAATTCTGACCTTTTTCCTTCAGAATTCTGACCGTAATCTCAGAATTCTGATTTTTTTTTTCTCAGAATAATAATAGAAAAAATATATTGGACTTTTTTTTTTTTTTTTTTCCCCAGAGGTGCGTCAGCCACCAGTAGTTGTTGGAGGGAGTGTACGGAGACTGAATCAAATTTGATACACACCTTTTGGTCATGGAACAGGCTTAAAAAATACTGGGATGACATCTACACCGCATTATTTGACATATTCAGAATACACATACCTAAGGAGCCCTTGCATGCCCTGCTAGGAGCCATTCCTGAGGGCTTTGAAAGTACAGATTATATTTATATACTTCAAATTCTCCTGGCAGCAGCAGTTCAGCGTATCAGTGTCAGCTGGTTGACACCAAATGTTCCAACATTCCAATCATGGAAAGACCGCGTATGAGAACTCTATAGAATGGAGGATATAACTCAGTATTTTTCAACCTTGGTTGAGACCCCATGTGGGGTCGCCTGGAATTTCTAGCAATTGATTAACAAAAAAACAAAAAAAAATTTATAAAACATAAATGGTGAGTTGAGAGAGACAATCCCAATACATAAAACATGACAAAATGTGAAGCTGAAACTGAAGCACTGTAGCAGTAGTAGTAGTAGTAGTAGTAGTAGTAGTAGTTTATTCAGTCATGACAACACCAAATATTGTACACAGTATTGACATTTCACGAAAAAGAATCACAAAATCAAGAATAATGTGTTGAATAATGACTGAAAAGGTATAGGCAGAAGCAGACTGCTTATCAAGGCCTATCCTATATTACAACTTTTTAGGCTACCAACCTCCAAAGAAACAACAACAGATAATTAATCGCATTTATAAGCTTCAAAAATAGCTTTACAAACCATTTTCTTAAAAACCAAAAAAGAATTACATGTTTTTAAATTTATGTTGGCATCATTCCAAAATTTAACTCCAATAATGGACACACATCTCCTTTTCATACCTTTTTTAGCTTTTTGTACAGTAAATTTGCAAACACCTCTGAGATTATATGGAATGTCCTGAATTGAAAAGAACCTCTGTATTGGGTCAGGGAGCATTTTTGATTTTGCTCTGAACATAATTTGCATTATTTTATAATAAAAGAGATCATAAAATTTCATCACATAATAATTTGGAAAAAGTGGCTCCATGTGAGCATAATAATCAGCTTTATTGATTATACGTATAGCTCGTTTTTGCAGTTTTATTATTGAAGTTATGGTGGTTTTGAAGGTGGATCCCCACAATTCCACACAGTAAGTTATATAGGGAACAATCAATGAGTAATAGATTAAATGCAAGGCCTTGGAATTCAATACATTTCTAGATTTATACAGGATTGCAAGTGATTTTGAGATTTTCCCTTTAATGTATTCAATGCGTTGTTTCCATGTTAGCTTGGACGTGGACTGTCAATCAGTCAAATCAATCAATCAATCAATCAAATTTTATTTCTATAGCACCAAATCATAACAAAAGTTATCTCATGACACTTTACATATAGAGTTGGTCGAAACCAGACTCTAAGCCAATTTACAGAAACCCAACAGAATCCTCCTGGAGCAAACACATGTGACTGGTGACAGTGGAAGGAAAAAGTACCTTTAACAGCAGAAACCTGGAGCAGACCCAGACTCCTGGAGGATGGATGACTGACAGGAGCAGTTGGGGTTAAAGAGAGAGAGTAAAGGAGGAGAAAAAGAAAGAGCGATAGAGATAGAGAGAGACTGGGGGAGAGGGGGAGAAGGGGGGAGGTAGGGGGAGACACATGGATGCAGATGATGCACAGATAACTGAACTAGAACTGTCAAAAATAGATCAGCTGGTGTTAGTATAAGTACTAGAAACTAGAACAAAGGTCCATGACTGTTAATACTACTACTACAAATACAAGTACTAACAGTGGATATACTACTGTTACAACAGTTAGTACAAATAATAGACACCTCTACCATCTATGGAACTATATGATAAACACTATCATAACTAGAAGCACTCGGAGAGCGCAGACCTCCGCCAAGGCTGATCAGTGCCCCCCCCCCGTGGTCCCCCCCACCCCCGATCACCACCAAAATTTAAGCATTTCTTCCTTATCCCATTTCCAACAAACCCTGAAAATTTCATCAAAATCTGTCCATAACTTTTTGAGTTATGTTGCACACTAACAGACAGACAAACAAACAGACAGACAGACAGACAAACAAACCCTGGCAAAAACATAACCTCCTTGGCGGAGGTAACTATATGGATAGGTGAGTGATGACAATGAAGGCAGGAGAGAGGCAGGACTACAGCAGCAGGTCCAGAGATGATTCTGGGAAAACCCGTGAACCTGTGACAGTACTGTACTGTTTATCTGTCAAATGTTCATTGTGGTCGGGTTCAGATGCTGCAGCTCTTTCATAATTCATAGTTTGAGTTATTGTTTGTTCAGTATTAATTGTCAGCCTTGTAAATCCAAGCTGGACTGACTGTACATATCCTGACCAAGGAAAATAAAATTCTCCCTTTGTGCAGTAATCTACACCTGGCTTTTCCGCCTCTGTCCATAATAATATACATTATATAGACTAAATGTAGTCTAAAATAAACATTTATTTGCAATATAGTACAGCAAACTATTACATGATCAAAAACAAATTGATTTTAGCCAAAAAAAAGTCTCAGTTTTGAATGTCTGGGGTCGCCGGAAGGTCTGTGTACTTTTAAGTAGCTGCTGGACCAAACTACTGGACTGCATCATAGTGATGTTATTTCAGCATTTCAGTTATAAAACCATTTTTTAATCTAGTATTTGTTTATGCAGCTCCTCATACAGGGTGGTGTTTTATTGCCATTTTCCATCTAATATGTTATTTCTGTTTCTTGCATTAATACAAGTGGCAGCTGCAGTTTTGCTGTTGCTCCTTCCTGAACTTATTTACATTTGCCATTTTTTGCGACATTTTGAGTTTTGAGTTCAGTAAACTCAACCTGGCTTTTCTGCCTTCGTCCATAATAATATACATTATATAGCCTAAATGTCGTCTAAAATTAACGTTTATTTGCAACATAGTATAGCAAACTATTACATGATCAAAAACAAATTCATTTTAGCAAAAAAAGTGTCTCCATTTTGAATGTGTGGGGTCACCAGAAATTTGTGGCATTAAAATGGGGTCAGGAGCCAAAAAAGGTTGGAATCTACTGATATTACTTATAATTTAAGGCTCCAGAGGGAGAAACGCCTAAGGACATGGGCCCCTGTGCTGCTCATAATGTTTTGAACCAAAACAGCAAGCAGCATTTAAATCTTATGACTGTATGTTGAATGTCTATGTGTTGAATAAATAATAACTTTAAAAAAAAAAAGAATGCACTTACAACACAAATGCTGTGTGTAGGCTTCGCAAACTACCAGCTGCTTTGAACTACAACAAAAACAGGATGAATCATACTGCTGAGTGATGAATCATATTTTGATCATCACTGCAGGAGGAACATGTGTGATAAACATGTAGCAAAGATATGAAAAACAATTCTATTTACATCTATGAATACTTAATGTTTTAGTCGGTCTAATGAAGAAAAAGAACAGAGAAAATATAATAAGTACATGTAGCCATATCTTGTAATTTGGCCATCTTGAGTATAACATATATTTATTTTATTATTTAAACTATGTTCCAGGTATGTTTTTTTTTTTTTAATTAATTAATTAATTTATTTTTTATTTTTGTTGAATTCATTGCATTAATTGCAATTCATTTTTCAACAAAAACATGTTTACAAGACTAAACTTTCTTTAGTAATGCGCTATGTGCCATTAAATAAGGTTAATAAACAAATAAAGAAACATTCCAAAGTTTACTTTCAGGATGAGTTTGTAGTTTCAGGAAGTAAATGCTTAAGAAATATGAACATAAACCAGTATTATGATACTCAGTACTTCCTAAACTCCCTAAAATGTGCCATTAAATAAAGGTTAATAAAGAAATAAAGAAAAATTCCAAAGTTCATTTTCAGGATGAATTTGTAGTTTCAGGAGGTAAATGCATAAAAGCATGAATATAAACTACTATTATAATACTCAGTATTCTTTAAACTCCCTAAAATGTGCCATTAAATAAGGATTAATAAAGAAATAAAGAAAACTTCCAAAACATAAGTTTATTTTCAGGTTGAGTTTATAGTTTAAGGAGGTAAATGCTTAAAAATATGAACATAAACCAGTATTATAATACTCAGTACTTCCTAAACTCCCTAAAATGTGCCATTAAATAAAGGTTAATAAAGAAATAAAGAAAAAATCCAGAACATTAGTTTATTTTCAGGATGAGTTTGTAGTTTCAGAAGGTAAATGCTTAAGAAATATGAATATAAACCAGTATTATAATACTCAGTACCTCCTAAACTCCCTAAAATGTGTCTTTAAGTAAAAGTTAATAAAGAAATTAAAATAAAAAATTCCAAAAAGTAAGTCTATTTTCAGGATGAGTTTGAAGTGTCAGGAGGTAAATGCTTAAAAAACACGAATGTAAACCAGTATTTTAATACTCAGTACTCCCTAAACTCCCTAAAATGTGCCATTAAATAAAGGTTAATAAAGAAATAAAAAAAAAAAATAATAATTAAAAAAATCCAAAATATAAGTTTATTTTCAGGATGAGTTTGAAGTGTCAGGAGGTAAATGCTTAACAAACATGAATGTAAACTACTATTATAATACTCAGTACTCAAACTCCCTGAAATGTGCCATTAAATAAGGATTAATAAAGAAATTAAAATAAAAATTCCAAAACATAAGTTTATTTTCAAGATGAGTTTGTAGTTTCAGGAGGTAAACGCTAAAAAATATGCATATAAACCAGTATTAAGATAGTCAGTACTTCCTAAACTCCCTAAAATGTGCCATTAAATAAAGGTTAATAAAGAAATAGAGAAAAATTCCAAAATATAAATTTATTTTCAGGATGAATTTGTAGTTTCAGGAGGTAAATGCTTAAGAGATATGAATATAAACCAGTATTACGATACTCAGTACTTCCTAAACTCCCTAAAATGTGCCACTAAATCAGGATTAATAAAGAAATAAAGAAAAATTCCAAAACAGAAGTTTATTTTCAGAATAAGTTTGTAGTGTCAGGAGGTAAATGCTTAAGAAATATGAATATAAATCAGTATTATAATACTCAGTACTTCCTAAACTTCCTAAAATGTGCCATTAAATCAAAGTTAATAAAGAAATTAAAATAAAAATTCCAAAACATAAGTCTATTTTCAGGATGAGTTTGTAGTTTCAGGAGGTAAATGCTTAAGAAATATGAATCTAAACCAGTATTATAATGCTCAGTACTTCCTAAACTCCCTAAAATGTGCCATTAAATAAAGGTTAATGAAGAAATAAATAAAAATTCCAAAATGTATTTTCAGGAAGAGTTTATAGTTTCAGGAGGTAAATGCTTTAAAAACATGACTCTAAACCAGTGTTGTAATCCTCAGTACTTCCTAAAGTGTGCCTGAACTTGCAGTTAGATGTTCTTCGTCCTGCTGCTGTTGGTCTTTCTTTCTTTCTTTCTTTCTTTCTTTTCTTTTCTTTTCTTTTCTTTTCTTTCTTTGCTCCAGTGTTCCCAGCAGCAGCCCAGCTCAGTGTCAGTGTTAAACGCAGTGTCATTAGAGCAGGGCTTCCACACATGCGGTGGGCAGGGCCATCTGTCCGCCTCAGTGGGGCTGCACACCGGGGACGGTGACATGTGGACGGCGCGTCCGTGGCCCTTTAAGAAACTCCATGTTTTCGCTACATGATGCGTCAACATAAAAAGCGGATGATGCTGTTATGTAAAAACATGCTGAAGTGAGCCGTAGTTTGCAGGAGCAGGACTGAATGCTCGGCAAATCCCACTTGGTTTCATCGGTGAGGATTTTAGTTAGAACAGAAGACAGAGGCGATTTTTACGCGTCGCGCACGGAGCAGCGCAGTTTGGAGTAAAAAAGAAAAAGAGAGAGAGAGAGAGAGAAGGCTAGAGCAGATCAACTCAACATGAGTGTCCCTCCGCTGTGTTTTCCTCCTTCACTTGCTGGAACCTTGTACACCTGACGCATCCTAGTCCAGCTCTGTGGAAGTGGTCTGGGTCTGGGGGGACGGAACACAGCCGTCCGTCTGTCCGTCTGTCCTGGGGTGTTTCCAGTCTACGCCGCGGTAAGACGCAAACCTTCCAACTCTTATCGCCTTTTAGACACACTGAAGCCAAACTGGAAGTGTCAGACAGGACCAGAGCTAACGATGAGTGAGTGTCCTGGGGTTGGAAGGCTGTCAGCTGCTGTCACATGCAGATAAAGCTCCAACACAACTTTTACACATGTGTGGAGAGGCCACTGTGTGCTGTGGGTTAGGCAGGTGGAACACACAGCAGGCTGTTTTTACAGGGGCTGGCTTTTCTGCATATGTGGAGGGCTCTGTGGGCTGGTGATGGCACAACATGTCACACAGGCAGATTCTGTGGAAGGCAACTTAAAGAGGGTTTAGGTGTATTTAGGACTTTACAGCCTTGTACTGGTTTAAGTGGCTTTAAAAGGCAACACTGTTAAAGCCTCATTATGGAGGAAATAAGGAGATCTACACCATAGACTCAACGTTTGTTTGACTTTGAACTCATAAACACCCAGTGCTACTTCTGTGACTTTTCACAAATGGATTTTTCTGTAAATTAACCTTTCTTAAGTGATTTTATTTCTGAAGTGATTTTATAATACTTTTTTTTGTATTTTCCTAGATTTAATTCACTGATCGTGTAGAGTTACTTTTTACTTTTACTTTTACTTTTTCAGCAAAGATATCACTAACTGAATATCTGTGGAAGACAACTTAAAGAGGGTTTAGGTGTATTTAGGACTTTACAGCCCTGTACTGGTTGAATTGGCTTTAAAAGTGAACAGTGTTAACACCTCATTACTCTGATTATGGAGGAAATAAGGATAGATTCAACATTTGTTTGACTTTTAACTCATAAACACCCAGTGCTACTTCTGTAACTTTTCTGTAATTTAACCTTTCTTAAGTGATTTTATAATACTTTCCTCTTTTTTTCATTCTTTTCAGTGAAAATCAGGTATTTTCCTATATTTAATTCACTAATCATGTAGAGCTAATGGTTATTATATCAGAAACGGAGAAAACTGTAGAAAAAGTGGCTTTTTCAGCAAATCTATCATTAACTGAATATCTGTGGAAGGCAACTTAAAGAGGGTTTATGTGTATTTATAACTTTACAGCCCTGTACTGGTTTAATTGGCTTTAAAAGTGAACACTGTTAACGCCTCATTACTCTGATTATGGAGGAAATAAGGAGATCTACACCATAGATTCAATGCTTGTTTGACTTTTAACTCATAAACACCCAGTGCTACTTCTGTGACTTTTCTGTAATGTAACCTTTCATAAGTGGTTTTATAATCCGTTCCTCTTTTTTTCATTCTTTTCAGTGAAAATCAGATATTTTCCAATATTTAATTCACTGATCATGTAGATGTTCATTAAAGTTCAGATTAAAGTTAAGGGTTATTATATCGGAAATGGAGAAAACTGAAGAAAACGTGACTTTTTTAGCAAATATATCATTAACTGAATATCTGTGGAAGTCAGCTTAAAGAGACTTTGCGTATTTATAACTTTACAGCCCTGTACTGGTTTAATTGGCTTTAAAAGTGAACACTGTTAATGCCTCATTACTCTGATTATAGAGGAAATAAGGAGATCTACACCATAGATTCAACATTTGTTTGACTTTTAACTCATAAACACCCAGTGCTATCTGTGACTTTTCTGTAATTGAACCTTTCTTAACCTCCTAAGACCCACTGTCCACATTTGTGGACAAGAGTTTCGCAACTTTATACAAAAAAAAAAAAAATACAAAAAGAAAACTGTCCACCACAAAGGACATTCCATAAAAATTTTACAAACTGCATCTGAAAAAACTGTTGCATCATGATGTTTCCAATATCGACACTTATTTAATAAAAAACAAAAAAGCTTCTACTTTGCTGACATGTCCTAGGTCTTAGGAGGTTAAGTGATTTTTTACCTCCGCCAAGGAGGTTATGTTTTTCCCAGGGTTTGTTTGTTTGTCTGTTTGTTTGTTTGTCTGTCCGTTAGTGTGCAACATAACTCAAAAAGTTATGGACAGATTTGGATGAAATTTTCAGGGTTTGTTGGAAATGGGATAAGGAAGAAATGATTAAATTTTGGTGGTGATCGGGGGTGGGGGGGCCCACGGGGGGGGGCCACTGATCAGCCTTGGCGGAGGTCTGCGCTCTCCAAGTGCTTCTAGTTTTTTAATACTTTCCTCTTTTTTTTGCATTCTTTTAAGGGAAGAACAGGTATTTTCCTATATTTAATTCACTGATCATGTAGATTTAAGGTTTATTACATCAGAAACAGAGAAAACTGAAGAAAAAGTGACTTTTTCAGCAAGTATATCACTAACTGAATATCTGTTGAAGACAACTTAAAGAGGGTTTAGGTGTATTTATAACTTTACAGCCTTGTACTGGTTTAATTGGCTTTAAAAGTGAACACTGTTAACGCCTCTTTAAACCGATTATGGAGGAAATAAGGAGATCTACACCATAGATTCCACATGTGTATGACTTTTAACCCATAAACACTGAGTGCTACTTCTGTGACTTTTCACAAATGGATTTTTCTGTAAATTAAGGTTTCTTAAGTGATTTATCACCACTTATTAGAATACTACCCTCTGTATTTTGCTTTATTTTCAGTGAAAATCAGGGGTTTTTTTGTATTTAATTCACTGATCCTGTAGAGGTACATTAACCCATAAAGACCCAGTGCTACTTTTGTGTAAAGTTCCCAAATGATTTTTTCTCTCTATTTTACTTTTCTTACGTGATGCATCATTATTTATTGTAATACTATCCTCTATATATTGTGTTTTTTCAGTGAAAATCCGGTATTTTCCTATATTTAATTCACTGATCATGCAGATGTTCATTAAAGCTCAGATTAGATTTAAGGGTTATTATATCAAAAATGGAGAAAACGGAAGAAAAAGGGACATTTTCAGCAAATCTATCATTAACTGAACATAAAACCAAGTGTCCATCCACTGTCATTGATCCACCTCCATGGGTTTTACTAGTGAATCAATGTTGTAGAAGATGACGGTGTTTCCACAGTAACTACGGAGTCTCTGAATGTCCAGATGGGTCATATCTGATGACCACGAAAAGATGACAAACTGTATTTTATGCCAATTATTTACATGTATTCAGATTATTAGTGGATCAATAGGTATTAAACAGCTTAGATCGGTAGATGGTTTTGGTCAGCGGTGGCTGTTTGGGTCGTTATGGCTTAAAAGGGTACTCCAGTTTATGAGGGTTCAAATAGACTGGATCATACACAACATGTTTCATTAGATGCCCATTAACCCATCAGACTCATTTCAACCCTGACAAAGTAGTAATCTGGGTGATTTTTTGCCACAAGAACTACAGTCAGTATTGTATTTTGTGTGAGAAGTTATCAGTAGTTGTTTTTCTATTGACCCTCAAATTGTGCGAATATAACTTGCGCATAAAAATTTGGCTAATGGAAAAACAATTTCGCCAAAAATCTTGTTTTTCGATTTAAAGTTTTTGCACTGGCAAGAGGTGGTTTTTCTGGCATAGTGCAAATGGTATATATCATGCAAAACTGTAATGGAAAGACCTTTTTCCACAACTAGAGTCACGTGAATGAAAAAAAAAAAAAAAACGATGTTGACGGATGTTACAACAAGCGAAGAAGAAGAGCTTTAAAAGAAACATGGCGGACACACCAAGAAGCTGAATCATTTTTTAATTTAGTACGAGATAGAGGAGTAATATATAATAATAATAATAATAATGAATATATCTGTAAATCAACTCGGTATTTATGTTTGTTGCCATGTTTATGGATTGACTTCTCGTGTCATCTTGCGATAATAAATAAACAAATCCTTGCATTTGTGATTTAATGGAAAAACCGACATTATGCACTTCTGTTTTTTTTTTTACATTTATTAAATATCGGTAACGTTTTGCACAGATGTCCAATGGAAAAGCGACTAATGACTCAACTGAACACTGTTTAAAATAGACCAAATATCTCACATGTGTAATTATGTTCTGGTTTTAATATTCTCTTGACAAATTCAGTGGATTGATTGCAGATATTCTCTGAGCTACAGTCTATTGTATTTAAGAAGTGATGAGTTAACTGAACATTATGTCTGAAACAGGTGGAGTACCCTTTTAATATAGAAAAATGGAAAATTCAGTGGTTCAAGTGCCTCAAATGTAAATATTTTCTCATTTTCATGTTCTTTTTGTAAACTGATTTAAGATAAAACTTGGCAGATACGTTTCTGAAAACATAATCAGGGCCACTTTTAGATCTTTATGAAGTCATTATTGTATTTAATGTGGCCCGAGGATCTCATGGGTGAATATTTTGGGGTTTTCATGTTCTTTTAGTAAACCACCATGAGATGAAACCTAACAGAGATACCCTTGATAACATAATCTGGATCTTGTTTTTTATTATTATTTTTATTTGATTTTTGCAAAGTTACCACAAAACTACAGTCAGTGTTGTATTTTATGTGAGAAGTTACTTTTGATTTAACTGAACATTGTGTGTAAAATAGGCAGAAATTCCCTTTAACCAGAAATGAGAGGAAATGTGAAGGTTCCAGCTCCTGTTTTTCATATTCTTTTAGTAAATCACTGACTGAAGAAGCCGAGCAGAGATATTGTTGACGTAATCTTAGTCTTTTTTTTTTTCTTTAAATCTTTGCAAAGTTACCACCAGAACTACATGAACTGTCATATTTTATGTTTTACAAGCTGAGAAGTTGCTAAAGAGTTAACAGAACAATATGTATAAAATAGGCAGAGTGGCCCTTTAACCAGAAAAAATGGGAAATTCAGTTGTTCAAGCTTCTCAAATGGAAATATTGTCTAGTTTTTATGTTCTTTTGCTAAACTATTATGAGATGAAACATATCAGGTATATCCATGACAACATAATCTGGGTCGTTTTTTTTATGTTTGCAAAGTTTCCACAAGAATCACAGTCTGTATTTTATTTTGTATGAGAAGTTACTAATGAAGTAAATGAACATTGTTTGTAAAACTGACAGAATATTAAACTTTAACCCTTTAAATGATGATGGTTTAACCTTTGTATGGTCTTTGGGTGTGTGGGACCCGTTTTCATTTTTTATTAAAAGAAAAATTATGAGTAATGACTTATTTTAATGAATTTTCTCCTCTCATATCTTGATTATACTACATTTTATTTAAAAAACAAACTAAAAACAAGTAGTACTTTAATTCATAAATGTGATATAGCAAAAGCAAAAGGCCAATATTAAACATATATGCTCTTTATGCTGCTTGTAATTGGGATGAAGTAAACATCTGTTGAGTATTTTAACAAAAACATGTTTGATTATGTTGAATTAAAAACCCACAGATGCAGCGGGTCCACCAGACCCACGAACACTGGCTGAATTACAAAAACCTGAACACCATACAAGGGTTAAGCTTCTCACATGTGAATATATTCTGCTTTTTCAGCTCTTTTGGTAATTATTTGTAAATACATTCGGATTTTCCGCTGATACAGATTTTAAAAAAAGGAGCTTGCTCAGTTTATATCTGGAAATAATCAGCTGATTGATCAATAACTGCTTGTTGCCGCCCTGTTTGGATGAAAAACGCCGGTAACTTGTGACAAGTTGGATCATGTCCGACGTTAAAAGGCCGGTGGAGAGCAGAGGCTTTGAAATAGCATCAGGGTCATAATGCATGAAATACAAGTTGCCTGGTGAGTTCCTCAGCATAATGGTGTTTTTAAAAGCCCTTGTGAACATGACAATAGAGCTTCAGTTTTGGAGGTCGTGCTAGATTTGCGTCCAGTCAGTTCTCCACAGTCCACCTTGACTGGCCTGTGTTCAATGCCCACACGTGAGCCATAAAGCTGGATATCAATCCCGGACGTAATCCCATTATTTCTGAAGAAGTGTCCTGTTGTGGCTGTAGAGGAGGACGAAGCGAGGGGGGAATGTGCCTCCTGTCACCAAACACACTGTCCTCCCCGTCGTCCAACTGGAGACAAACACTTCCTGTTCATGACACGGGCCACATGTGGTCGGGAGACAGCTCAGAATAGAACCGCATAGATGTAACGGGTGTAAAAGGAACTGCATTTAGACCTAAACATCTGCCTTTTTGCATGTATAGGAACATATTAATGGAAGTCAAACCAACATTCCACCCAGTATGAATGTGTTATTGTTGTTGAGCACACTGGCACATCCCTTTTTTCCAAACCACTCCTCATTGTTAATGTAGCGCTCCACGGAGTGATGTTTAAAGTAACAGGACGTCAGACAGCGCATTGGGCTCAATTTGTTTAGATGGTGAGGACATTCACTACATAATGTGTAGTACTTTTAGAGCTTTTACCTTTACAGCAGGGGTCTCAAACGTGCGGCCCGGGGGCCAAATGCGGCCCACCAAAGGTTCCAATGCGGCCCGTGGGATGAATTTGCAAAGTGCAAAAATTCCACAGTCAAGGCTGTCGAAATAATTTTAGTTCAGGTTCCACATACAGACCAATATGATATCAAGTACAATAATAGCATAAAAACCTACAAAAAATAATGACTCCATATTTTCTTCTCGGTTTGATGTGAAAAAAATATTACACTATGCCTATAAATAATGACAACTTCCAATTTTTGACTTTGCTTTAGTGCAAAAAATAACATTAAATTATGAAAATACTTACATTTACAAACTACCTTGAAACAATAAAATATGAATAATCTGAACAAATATGAACAACCTGAAATGTCTAAAGAAAACTGAGCACAATTTTGGATGAACAACAGTGTCTTTGTAGATTCGATCCATAATGGACATGTATAAATGATAAGTTGAGGCATAATGTTGTTAAAATTGCACTTATTTTCTTAAGAAATTTCATTTTTTTCAGGTTATTCCCATCTTTTTTGTTTGGATAGTTTATAAAAGTATGTATTTTCATAATTTAATGGGGTGTTTTTGCACTAAAACAAAGACAAAAATTTGGAGTTGTCATTATTTATAGGTTATTATGCTATTATTTTACTGGTCCAGCCCAGTTGAGATCAAATTGGGCTGAATGTCGCCCCTTAAAGAACATGAGTTTGAGAGCCCTGCTTTACAGTAAGTTATTATACACTTAAGTTTCAGCAATTTCACCAGTGCTTCATTTGTCTATGATTTTCATGGAATTGTTGCCACTGGGGAACTTTAAGGTTTTTAAAGAGGTTCTATGTAGTATTAACCCTTTAATGGGCAAGTGACTATTTTTGGTAATTTTCACATACATTACAAAACAGTGACAACAACAGTAACAATGAGTCAACAATCCCAGGTCCAGTGTGGTCTCCAGGGTCTGTAAGGTCCACCTCTGCATGAACAGTGAGTGGACCTGCTTTGTTAGGTACCATGAAGTAATGGTACTAATGTAAGGAATGATGTTCACAGGGATAATGTGGGTGTGGACAGGGGTCTGGATCAGCACTTATGTTGGTCTAGTGTTCTAAAAGTCATGTTCTTTTCACCGTATATGTGTTTTTCTTGTATTTTTTTATATATACTTCTGGGATTTGTTTTTGCCACTTATGGGTAAGGAACCAAATTTGATAATTTTGCTGACCTTGATTTTCTACATAACAATAACACATTTTGAGAAGTATCACAAAAGTAATGAATTCCTGTTATATCCTCCAATAATACACAAAGGCTGAAATTTTGAGTTTCACACTATTTCTACGAGTGCCCTATAAAGGGTTAATATTCCTAAATCTTAAACAACAGTCAGATGTCACATACCAAAACACACCGAACACATATGTTTTATTGTATCATTAAGTTTTTTTTCTTCAAACTAAAACTCATAGCCATTTATTTTGACAGTCAGAATAACACTGTGACTGTAATCTTCACGTGCTGTGTCAGCTGATAGTTTACATTATAGCTCTTTTAGCTTAGCTTCGGTTTTAGACAGAAAACAGCCACAGTTAAAACACAAATCACTTCTGTTTTCTGTAGTTTGTGTTGTCAATATCTGCACAAAAGATCTGTTTGGAATCGTCCAAACAAGGTCAGATCTGTCACAGTTTAGTCTGAACTAGGGATGTACTGGTACACGTCGAACCGAACGATACACCCCTCGCAGTTCGGTATGAACATGTGCTGTGGTACGGCTCATTTGTCATTTTCAAATGACATTTCTGGACAACTCGCATCTATATTAGAGCTTTGCAAGACAACTGACTTATGGAATTCTACTGTCATTGGTTGGAGCTGGACACAGAGCCCGTTTAGAGCCAGACGTGGAGCCCAGCTCAAGTTGGACGTGGCTACCAACTACCCTTCTCAATATTAGTATTAATATCCACATTAGTAAAACCTCCTCTGTCGTCGCCATGTTTGTTATTATTGACTTTCTTCTTCTTCTTCTCAAAAAAACTTCACTCTTCTTCATGGTATTTAGCCAGTATGGTAATAAAGAGTGGTGCCCTCTGGTGGATTGATTGAGAAATGCTTATTCCAACATACATGATTTATGGAAGTGTGAAGGCAGTGACACATGACAACGTTGGAAATGGACTAACCTATTGCATACATAAAGTGAATATCAATGAGTCTTAAATGAGCCATAAGACTCTCCATCAGTGCCCAGTTGTGTTTCATTGCACAGCCGGGCCCCAGCCGGCCTCTGTTTCCGAACTGTACCGTGAACTGTGACTCAAGAACCGCAATACGTACCGAACCGTGGATAACCTGTACCATTGCATCCCTCGTCTGAACCGTGGAGCAACAAACAACTTAGCAAAAATAATAACATTACTAGTTCAACTCACCCATGTACAAGAAATGCTGCCATTTCAGCATCAAAGTTCATTATTTTCATTCAAGGCACTTTCTTGGATTTTGAGTTTTTGCTTAGTGGTTCTCATCCCTTCTGGTCACTTCCTGGTGCTTTGCTCAAAGGCCCTGTGATGTTAGTTTTCCTCACTAGAGACTAGCAGAGTGACTCACTACTCCCTCTAGTGGTCACATAATTCCCCCGGCCTGTCGATGTAAATAAATACAGCTCAAACTTCTATAATCCAATATACTGACTTGTGCAGAACTTCAGTTTTTATTCTAAACACTGTAATGACAATTTTAGGTCTTTTTTTTAATATTTGAAAGTAGAACTACTACATACAGCCCCTTTAAAAATACTGTTATTGTAGGTGAGGCTTTCTGTTGCTTTCCTTCCAATACCTCTGACTGCTTTACACTTCTCAACAAAAGTAAAAGATTATACTTTGATGTGAATCTAAATGTGTGGATGTTTTCTATAACTTGCCTCTGGGTGAGAAATGCATGTTAACAATTTCAGTGCAAACTGAAATGTTTATAATGCTGTCTTTGTTGAGAATTAGCTTCAGAAAATCTGTTTGTTCCTGGGAACAAACATATTTCACTTGTGTGTACTCTGCAAATCAGTCATTTTAGGAGGGCAGAAAAGTCCTGATCTTTTTTTTTTTTTTTTTTTTTTGCTTCAGTGCTGGTCAGTTATTGTTATCACAGAGTTAATCACTGGGATCTGGAAACACAGAGATATTTCTAAAGAGGGGTCAACCAAGGCTAAAGCAAAATGAATGTAATTTTTGGAGGAGAAAATTAAAGTAAACAGTAAAACGTTGACACAAACTCTGTTGACATCGATCACAGTTTACGGGCAAACTTCCTGACTCAACTTCAACCTACTGTACTTACTTAGTTGTGCGTGCACACAGTTTCCTGCAATTTTAGGCTATTACAGTCATTTTGAGCATGCTCACTTTTGGTTTTACCTATGTGAAGTGGTTTAGATAATCAGGCTAAACTACTGGCCTGTTTACCACCTGTCTGATGGTTGGGGTTGTATGTGGTGTGTTCAGATGTGTTTTTGCAGCTATACTTGGAGTACAGGATTGAGCTTTTGCTTGTTGAACCATCTGAAAAATGCTTGAATCACTGAATTGAGATCATCCCTTTGGGGCCTTTCTTACTCAGCTGCTGCCTGTTTGTTTCTTGTAATATATTCATTGTTAATGTGTTCCAGTTTATATGTGACATACAGTTTTAGTAGAAAGTACTTTTGTGTCAAGATTTGTCTTCTGTACAAATACCCAAAGAGGAATTGATTAAAAACATACATTGTCTATAACACTGGAAATTATCCAGGTTTAATGTTTTGGCCACACTGCCCATTTCTACTGATAATGGACGTAAAGGAAGAACATAAGACACAAAAGAAGAATGGGCGATAAAAAACTAATTGTTATCGCAAGATTATTTTGTTTACACTTACAGATAAAATGTATGTAGCCTACCTGATGCAAATTTCGATGTTGAACGGATATTTTTGACATAACTGCTTTGAATGTTTGACCACAGCTAGATAGATTCAGGAAATATTCTGCTTGGCAAGTGTTCTGAAGCTAAAAACAACAAATATGCATCTCTAAGCTTTAAATGAAAATGAAAAAGTAATGATTACAAAATGCTTTGTCTTGTCTCCATTGCTTTCTTCATATTACATCTTTAAAACTACACATATCTGTCTGATTTCTTGAACTCTCAGTCAGAACCAAAAATCAGCTTTAAACTTGGTAAAGAAAAAATATGATTTAACATTTACTGTGTTAATAAATTTGGTCATCTTACCAGCCTCTACCAAAAGTTACAGTAAGTAGGAACGGTGAATGCACTGTTTATGGGACTTTGTACGCTTAGGTTTTTTAAATGCAAATGAGTTTTGCAGTAGGAAGTTAATCTTTTTCAGTGGTTTGAATATTTCTCAGGTCTGAATGAGCAGTGAATCTTGAATGGCTCAGGATTAGCAAAGCTGTGCTGTAGCCTGCAGTCCTCTAAAAGCCATTAGCCAGCCCCTCTCTCTTTCCTCGTCTCAGTGTCTCTTTCCCTGACTCACCCTGGCACAATGCCCGAGACACAGCTGTGAAAATTACAGGTCTGTTTCATGGAAACATAGAAGAAAAGGAGGCAGGGGTTGGTGGGGCAGGAAGGAGAAAGAGAGCAGAGACCCACAGCCCGGCGTCAGCTGTCGGCCAGCCCACAGCTGCACTGGATGTGGGGCTTACAGAGCAGGGGTCTTGCTTACTTGTCACACACACTGGGATTGTTTACATGGGGTGGGAGTGTGTGTGTGTGTGTGTCTGTGCGCGCAGAGACGTTAAACCCTGGTTGGCTGAGGCCGAACAGAACAGAAGCCCTCACTGTGACTGACAAACGTCAGGCTCCTTCAGTGAAAAGCACATGGCACCAAGCGTCCTTCAGTTTGGCAGATGCTAAAAGCATGACTGAGGCCCTGGCAGGTGGGCAGGCGGGTGGCCTCCCCCTCCTCACTCCTTCCTCAGCTGGGTTGAAAATACAGCGACAGGCCTCCTCTATCAGAGAGTCATTGTTCATGATGATGATGACAATCCCTCTCTGTCTCCATTCTCTGTGCTATCTCAATCCATCACTCTCTTGTCTTTTGCCTCCCTCCCGTCGCTGTCTCATACACATTCTCTTAATTTTTCTTCCCCCCCTTGTTCTCTCCCGCTCTCCGTGTCAAACGTCTGTATCTCTGAGGAGCTGTCAGGCAAAGAAAACCAGGAGGATGGATATGAAAAATTGCTCCTGTGATTTCAACAAAGTTTGACTTTTTTACTGCTCAATAAGTTGTGAAGTGTGAGATTCCCTCCTCACTTCCTCACTCTGATGCATTTCTTCAGCTCTCTCATCATCACCATCATCATCATCATCCGGCTCTTCTCTTTTTCCTCTTCTCTTTTCTTTCTTTGCCAGTCAGCCTGTCTGGCATCCTGCCCTGTCTCTTTGAAGAGGAACAGTAGAAGCAGCTAATTACACTTCCTGTCCTGTATCTGCTCTGTAGCACTGAACTGTCATCCTTACATCTGTAGGCTACACGCTGAAGCTGAGAAATAACAGTCCACTACCTGATCAGCCGTGAAACAAACCTAAGGATTTCAGCTCGGTGTTCTTTTAGGTGTTAGAACGTGTTTTTAAATATGTGCTGCTGAGCTGCTTGTCAATGATTATACTGAACACTGAGTCAACAAAATGCCTTCATCAGCTCAACCATACTTTAACATCCTCTGTGTCAGTTATTTCAAGATTTAAAGGTTCAATATATAACATCCACACACACACACACACACACACACACACACACACACACTGCTTTTGTTAAGTTTGTGTTGGAATCATATTTTAGCTGTGGGCTATAAAAGATGTGGATAGAACCACCATGATGTCACCAAGTGGTTTTTGGAATGCTGTTCTGAAACCTCAATCTTCTGTTATGACGTATCTGGATATAAGGGTGGAGCTATGGAACCACAGGGGTGAGGGGTCAGCGACAGTGTATTCTGATGGAAAAAGCATGATTATTTTAAGTCACTCAGTAGAAGGATCGGCATTGTGGGTGTTATTCTGAAAGTCACTGTACTATGTGAAAGAACAACAACCTCTGAGCTGTAATGAGCTACAAATGACACATTTTGACATGTCGTTTTGACTGGCATTGTCCTTTTGTAGGGATTTTGTCATTTTATTTTTCTCAACATGCTTCCTTATGTACACATTGGTGCAATCAAAATTGGTTGACAACAAATTTGGATGATTCTTTCTGGAATGTTTACTTTTGTGCATGTTATCGACTACAAAGCAAAACACAACAGTCATAAATACTAGTATACTGTAGTTATATGTATTTAATTCATGTATCTAAAGCAAAATCTGCATTATATAAAGAAAACCCTCACACTCCAGTATCATCAGAGGATGTGTGGTTTAAAGGACTGATATTTTGCTTTTCTTTTTAAATGGAATTAAGCATTTTAAAACATTTCCCTGTGGTCATAAAATGTAAATGCTATACTTGGGTCTGAATTCTTCATTAATTCAATTCCACAGGTCCATCTTCAACCCTATTTCAACCAACAACTCAACATTTTAGGTAATCAGCTCAAAGTTTGGGCATATTTTCAGTACGGACTACAACCACTGCTGCTGACAAACAATTATGTTGTACTTGGAGAAGTGTCCGTCGGAAGTCTTGACCTTATATGTGCAAATGTCGTCATGTAACTAGTCATAGACATAACGAATTAAGCAGGAATTAAAACGGGTTGTAGAAATCCACTTGATTTTTGCCAAAATGAATATAAAGATAGCTTTGCAGCACCTGGAAGGTTCAAATTTAAACTATTTGAACTATTAGAGTCCACAAATACACAAATAAATTAACCAAAGACTAATAAAAGTGGGTTTAGCAAAATGTGACCCCTTTAAAGCCCATAAACATTACTTTGCTACACTTGCATGGTACCTTACCTTATTTCACGGTCCTGCAGTTTTGCTGCCTACTGCCCAAAAGTATTTCTAAATGGGCTTTTTAGGCTGCACAGATTAGAAATCACTCTCTCTGTCGGAGTTTGTCTGTGAACTCTGCCATCAGTAGTGTTATTTTTGAGTGATTCATTCAGCTTCAGCTTGTCCTGTAGTTCATTTGAAACCATGTAAAGTAATAGTATATGATTCCTGACAATCATGCATTGCAGTGCAGACCCAGACAAACAGGGATGTGCAATTAAGTAGAAATGTTCATACAATTCAACTATGTAATAGAATTGAGAATAATCATTGACAGCTTTACAATTAACTGGCAACACATCCAGGGTGTACTCTGCCATCGTCCATTGGTCGCCAGGATTGGCTCCGTCACCTCTGCAACTCCTTGAGGATAAATCTTTTGGAAAATGAATTGATGAATGAATATTCGTTGACAGCGCGGGTGCACATGTTCCATCATAACAACTTCTCTCTGGCACTGTTTGACAAAGACTTTGTGGATGCCTCCTGTGCTCAGCAACGCCCAAGAAAAATGTGACTCATTTAACCCATAAAGACCCAAACATCCACTGGTGACCAAAACCATCTTCTGATGTTTAATACCTGTTGATCCACTAATCCTACCAATAGATGTAAATGATTGGTGTAAAATGCAGTTTGTCATCTTTTCATGGTCATCAGATATGACCTATTTGGACGTTCAGAGGCTCCGTAGTGAACGTGGAAACACTGTCATCTTCTACAGCATTGATTCACCAGTAAAACCCATGGAGTTGGATCAATGACAGTGGATGGAGATGCTTATTTTTACATTCAGTTAATGATATATTTTTCTGGAAAAGTCATTTTTTCTTAGGCTTTCTCTGTTTTTGATATAATAACCCTCAAATGTAACATCAGAATGGTGATTAAATTACATGATTAGCAAATGAAATGTAGGAAAATACCTGGTTTTTACTGAAAAAATGCAAAATACAGAGGATAATATAATAATAAACGATGATAAATCACTCAAAAAGGTTAAATAGAACTGCCACAAAAGTAGCCCCGGTCTTTATAGGTTAAACATGGAGTCTGCCAGTATTAGCTATCAACTATCTCCCAGGACACCATTAAGTCTATAAAGTCTATAAAGAGGTATGTACAAATGTTACATACTGCACCGTTTATGTTCAGTTGTTGATAGATTTGCAGAAAAAGTCACTTTTTCTTTAGCTTTCTCTGTTTTAATATCATACCCTATGAATTTATTCTGAGCTTTTATGAACATTTCCATCAGGGTGTCAAACTCATTTTAGTTCAGGGGTCACATTCAGCCTAATATGATATAAAGTGGGCCGGACCAGTAAAATAATATACATAATGGGATAAGAAGTTTTGAGTGAAAAAAGTAAATTCCATAATGAAAATGTTTACATCTACAAATTGTACTTGAACATAATATGAACAAATTTGAACAACCTAAAAATACTTTAGTAAAATAAGTGCAATGTTCACAATATTACGCCTTAGTTTATCATTTATACATGTGAATCACAACTTACAGATCACCGTGGATCTACAAATACACACAACATTAAATAACAGGGAGAATATTATTAAAATTCCATATACTTCTCTTAAGACATTTCAGATATTCACTTTTTTTTTTTTTTATAAAAGGCTAGTCTGTAAATGTAATCATTTTTGTGTAATTGAACTTTTTTTTTTTACACTAAAGCAAAGAGACAAATTTACAGTTTTCATTATTTATAGGTTATTATGATAGTATTTTACTGGTCTGATCCATGTTAGACTGAAATGACCTAAAATGATTTTAACATCCTTGATTGTTAATATCTTCAGTGTAATTTTTGGGTTTCACTACATGATCATGATTTCTCTACATCACAGGTGTCAAACATGCGGCCCGGGGGCTATATCTGGCCCTCCAAAGGGTCCGGTCCGGCCCTTGGGATGAATTTGTGAAATGCAAAAATTACACTAAGATGTTAACAGTCATTTTAGTTCAGGTTCCACATTCAGACCAATTCAATCTCAAGTGGGTCATAGTAACCTATAAATACTCACAACTCCAAATTTTTCTCTTTTTCATGTATTTACACTAAAACAAAGTAAAATTTTGCAAAAAATATCTGAATAACCTGAACAAATATGAACAACCTGAAATGCCTTAATAGAAGTACATGCAATTTTACCAATATTCTGCCTGTTACTAAATGTTTGTGTATTTGTAGATCCACTCTGATCTGTAAGTTTTAATGTACATGTGTAAATGATAAACTGAAGCATAATATTGTTTAAATTACACATTTTTTTCAGTTTGTTCATATTATTCACATTGTTTGAAAGGATAGTTTGTACATGCGATCATTTTCATAACGTAATTTTGCTTTTTTCACTCTAAAACAGAGAAAAGTTTGGAGTTGACATTATTTATATATTATTATATTATAATTTTGCTGGTTCGGCCCACTGCAGATCAAATTTAGCTGAATGTGGCCCCTGAACTAAAATGAGTTTGACACCCCTGCTAATTAAATATGAGGAAAAGTACACGATTTACACTGAAAAGTGCAAAATACAGAAGATATTATAATAATAAATGGTGATAAATCACTTAAGAAAGGTTAAATGGAGAGAAAAATTCATTTGGGAACTGCTAGAAAAGTAGTGCTGTGTCTTTTATGGGTTAAAGTATTATCCAAACAACCAGTGAACTTTTACTCCTCTTCATATGGAAGGTGCCTATAGCTTATCTCCAGTACCAGCACAGCACTATTCAAGTATGTAGATACAGGGGTTGGACAAAATAATGGAAACACCTTAAAAAATCAACAAAATATAATTTAATATGGTGTAGGTCCGCCTTTTGCGGCAATTACAGCCTCAATTCTCCGAGGTATTTATTCATACAACTTGTGAATTGTTTCCAAAGGAATTTTCAGCCATTCTTCAGTTAGAATACCCTCCAACTCTTTTAGAGACGATGGCGGTGGAAATCGACATCTTACTTGAATCTCTAAAACTGACCATAAATGCTCAATAATGTTGAGGTCTGGGGACTGTGCCGGCCATACGAGATGCTCAACTTCATTAGAATGTTCCTCATGCCATTCTTTAACAATTCTAGCTGTATGGATTGGGGCATTATCATCTTGAGGTGAAGGTGTTTCCATTATTTTGTCCAACCCCTGTAGATCTGTCTATTTGAGGCTAGTTTATAAGCAGCACTTTGTTATATACATACATACACACCTGATCTGTGCTCTTGCTTGTTGTGAATTCATGCTCTATGGAAAGTCACAGCATTGGGTTTAAGTGAGGGGGTTACGTGTCAAACTGTAACGCAGGTGTGTTTAATATAAGCTCATGAACAGTAGACCCCTTTAGTGCAGCCGAACGCGAAACAACACTGGAACGTCATGGATCTTAATTACTTTAATTACCTTTCATGACAGCCATACATCACATGCAGCTGTAGTAATTTTTCAGTGCTTAAAAATAGTGACCGTGTTAATGCGGTCAAAAATCTGTGGCCACAAAAGAGAGAAGCACATTTAAACGCTTCACAAGCAT
Organism: Sphaeramia orbicularis; assembly: GCF_902148855.1. Classification (NCBI taxonomy): domain Eukaryota; kingdom Metazoa; phylum Chordata; class Actinopteri; order Kurtiformes; family Apogonidae; genus Sphaeramia; species Sphaeramia orbicularis. The sequence continues at coordinate 20,922,091 of NC_043978.1, read as the reverse complement.
GCATAAATGTGACACGTCGAGCCTTTAAATGTCATTTTAAAGCTCCTTCATCTGTACCGTCTTATCAGGTCATAGTATTTTTCACACACTTTTATCATTTTGGCCCTGAAAACTACATTTTTCTCATGCAATTTCTTATTATTCCAAAACAGACATGATAGCAGTTGTCTCCTATTTCACACAAAATGTCCTTACACACACACACACACACACACACACACACACAAACACTATCTTGCAATAGATAAGTTGTTGTCACACAAACACACCAGTCATGTTGTTTCACATTGTTGCTACCAGCTATGGATGACACAAATACTTCTCCGCCTTTCTCACCCAGTCTGTCTTCTGACACATACAGCCAGTCCTATGACAGTGGCAGGTTTCTGGTGCTGTTGGAGTGAAAAGTCTCCTCAATGATTTCACCGTATTACATCTATATTCATCAAACTCAAACCACTTGTCTATTTTTTGCATAACGACGGCTGTATACCTGGCGTCTTCTCCTACTGTGCGGTGAAACTGACACTTCTGTCTATCAGCGCTGTCTGTCCATATTCAGCTGGAGTTGTATGTTGATTCTCAGACCCCTGGTGCTTTTCTTTATGTGGTTAAACAGTTTGAAATGACAGGGGGTTCAGCTGACCTTTAAAGCATCATTTCTGTTTGTAATCACTGTAAGGTCACCAAGGATTTCTGTCTGGGCTTCTTCACATTGGGAGCATTTCAGTCCCGCTGCTTTTATTCACATTTTCTATTTGCATATAAAAAAAAAAAAAAAAGTTAAGTGGAATCACTAGAAAAACTCAAAATGGATTTACATTTGGGAGAGGTGGACAAGTTGGTGTGTCAATGCAAGGCAAATGCAAATAAGTTCAATGAGGAGCAACAGCAAAACTGCAGCTGTCACTTGTATTAATGCAAGAAACAGAAATAACATATTAGATGGAAAATGGCAATAAAACACCACCCTGTATGAGAAGCTGCAGAAACAAATACTAGATAAAAAATGGTTTTATAACTGAAACGCTGAAATAACATCGCTATGATACAGTCCAGTAGTTTGGTCCAACAGCTACTTAAAAGTACACAGACCTTAGATCAGTGGTTCCCAACCTTTTTTTGGCTCCTGACCCCATTTTAACATCGCAAATTTCTGGCGACCCCAGACATTCAAAACTGAGACTTTTTTTTGCCAAAAATTAATTTGTTTTTGATCATGTAATAGTTTGCTATACTATGTTGCAAATAAACGTTAATTTTAGACGACATTTAGTCTATATAATGTATATTATTATGGACGGAGGCAGAAAAGCCAGGTGTAGATTACTGCACAAAGTGAGAATTTTATTTATTTATTTATTTATTTATTTATTTATTTTATTTAATTTTATTTAATTTTATTTAATTTTATTTTTTATTTATTTTATTTCATTTTATTTTCCTTTTTTTATGTACAGTCAGTCCAGCTTGGATTTGCAAGGCTGACAATTAATACTGAATAAATAATAACTTAAATGATGAATTATGAAAGAGCCGCAGCATCTGAAACCGACCACAATGAACATTTGAAAGATAAACAGTACCACAGTGCTTCAGTTTCAGCTTCACAGTTTGTCAGGTCTGTTATGGATTGTGATTGTTTCTCTCAACTCACCATATATTTTTTATTAGTAAGTTTTTATTTTTTATCAATTACTAGAAATTTCAGGCGACCCCATTTGAATTCCAGGCGACCCCACTTGGGTCCTGACCCCAAGGTTGAAAAACACTGCCTTACATTGATCAGATATTTAACAGCTTAGGCTGGGGTGCCGCTACCAATTTTGGGCCCCCTGAAACATAATCATGTTGGGCCCTTGCTACAAGAAAGTCACTGGAAACAAACTGTGGGAGCTGGGGTGGGGGGTGGCAGTCTGTGTTTGTCGGAGCGGTGCAAAGTGAAAGTGAAACTGCAGACGCTTTACTATTCCTCTAACTCTCCGAGCCCACTCCACTGCTGTATGGGCCCCCCAGGAATGCTGGCCCTTAACGATGTCCCAGAGCTTAGGTAATATGTGATTGAATGAAATGCAGCCAGTCTTTTAACCCTTAGGGGTCCACGGTCACAGCCCTGTGACTGAATTACATGACATGTTCAACGGCGTTGGAAGTCACTGGGGACAATTGCTTTCGAAAGTGCGGACTTGAAACAATCTCCCACTTTTTAGTTGATGTTGACAGACCAAATACAACCGCAGATATGAGGTTTTGAATCCAGAGCAAACAAACATGAGTAAATTAATTATAGGAAAATACCTGATGTTCACTGAAAAAAAAAAAAAAAAAAATACAGAGGATTATGTCATAATGAATTGTGATAAATCACGTCAGAAAAGTTAAATATAGAAGAGAAAATATTTTGGAACTCACACAAAGTAACACTGGGTTTTTATGGGTTAATCAAAAACATAAGATATTAATAATCATTAGTTGTGGATCTATTTCAGAGTCAAATGTGAGACTACTCTGTCAAAAAGTTCACAGATCAGCTGCTTGTTCATGTTGTTTTGTTCATTTCATTGACTGATTTCTTAACGTCTTATTCATTTTGTTTGTTAATTTTTTCTTCATACTTTTTATTATTTTGTAATTTTTTTTGCCTTTATAGATTTAGTGCCTATTCAGCTCATCTTGATCTAATATTGGATCAAGATGAACAAAATCAGTTGTTTTTATTCAGTTTTCTTGTTCTTTTTATTTGCTGTGAAAAAGATTTCAGGAGCCAAAACTTACTTGTTCTGAGTACAAGACAAGTGAGAAATCGATCATAATTTGTCACGATTTTCTGACATTAACTTTCATTAGTTGCAGCCTTATCATTAATTCTGCAGTTGTAAAATCTCTCCTTAAATCCACTTGTAATTCCGCTCTGTTGTGCACGCCGGTGGTTATCTGTGTGAAAATACAAAGCTGGGAGGACGAGTTCCAACTCTGCACACTTCTCACCTCCTCACATCTTGCCAAATGCTGTGTGAAGTGTCGTGTAGATTGGATTGGTGGTTATGAAAAGGTGCAAAAGTTGTCAGATGAAGGCGCTTCAGGTTGATATCTGGAGACGGTGTGTGTGTGTGGGGGGGCTGATTTCAGATGCTGAGCCCATGCTTTTCATCTAAAATATCCCCAAAACCTTATTAATGTTTCTTTAAAAAAAAAAAAAAAAAAACTTGAGATCTCCAAGATTTACAAAATGCTGAAAATACCAGAAAAAAATGTGTCTACAAATCTTAAATTTAGGGATGCACTGATACCACTTTTTTTCCAGACCGAGTACAAGTACTTACATTTGAGTACTTGCCAATACCGAGTACTGATATGAGTACTTAATAATACCATTACAGTTCTTAGTTACTTATGAAAATGTGCTTTATTGTCATTAGTCGCTTTTCCATTGGACATCTGCGCAAAACTTGACCGATATTTACTAAATGTGGAAAAAACAGAAGTGTATAATGTCGGTTTTTCCATTAAATCACAAATGTGATGATTTGTTTATTTATTATCGCGAGATAACACGAGAAGTCATTCCATAAACATGGCAACAAACGTAAATATGGTGTTGATTTACAGATATATTTATTATTATTATTGTATATTGCCCCTCTATCTCGTACTAAATTAAAAAAACGATTGGGTTTCCTGGTGTGTCCACACACACCGCGACATGTTTCTTCTTTGCTTGTTGTAACATCCATCAACATCCATTTTTTTTAATTCACCTAACTCTAGTTGCGAAAAAAGGTTTTTCCATTGAAGTTTTGCATGATATACCATTTGTGCTATGGCTGAAAAACTACCTCTTGCCAGCGCAAAAAAATTTTAATCGAAAAATAAGACTTTTGGCAAAATTGACGTTTTTCCATTAGGTAAATTTTTATGCACAAGTTATATTTGTGCAATTTGAGGGTCATTGGAAAAGCAGCTATTGTCATTAGTCTGACTGTAACAAAGTGCTGCCACTGACATTTAATGTGTTGGAATGAGTGTTTCTCAATCAATCCACCAGGGGGTGCTGCTCTTAATTAACCATACTGGACAAATACCACGAAGAAAAGTAAAGTTTATGAGAAGAAGAAAGTCAGTAATAATAAACCTGGAGACGACAGTACCACTAATGTACCACTAATACCACTAAGTACCACTAATGTGGATACTAATGTTGATATTGATGAGGGTAGTTGTCATAAATCTGTAAGTAGTTTTCTCTAACTCACACAGTTGCTCTTTGAACAGATCCTCTACCTCTGCGGTTCCCGGTGGTATTCTCTGCAAGTTTAGTTAACGAAATGATGAAAACTACAATTGAAAAAACATTTTCGTAACTGAAATAAATAAAAACTATAATTAAAAGAAAAAACAATAACTAACTGAAACTGTATTGTGTGCTTACAAAACTAACTAAAACGTATAAAAATTATGGATAAAATTCCCTTTGTTTTCATCTTTGTAAATGTCGGATTGATATGAAAATTTATTTCGCTTGAGCAATTTTAGCTAATGGCACCATATTGTATTTCATGGTCCGTCACTTCTCGTCACTTGTCATTTAGAGTCATCTTCTCGTCCCCACTCTACCTGGAAACATGGAAACTAAAGTTGAGAGAAAGCAGCGGAGTCCTGTATGGGATTTATTTGAATATGATGGCGAAGAAGATAAAAGATATGAAAAAAAGTAAAAGTAATACTAAAACTAAGCATTTAGAAAAAAATTAAAACTAATAAAAACTAGCACACCTGCTCTAAAAACAAACTAAAACTAACTGAATTAGAGAAAAAAAAAGTCAAAATTAAATAAAACTAAACTATAATGAAAATCCAAAACTATTATGACCTTGATTCTCCGTCTGGGAACGCATCTGCGAGCACCTGGAAAACAGATGGAATGTACGCGGAGGACGGACAGAACGCTCCGTCTGTTTCCATCTGTCTTTAATGTTACTTTTGTCACTGTCATTTATTTTGAAAAGTCTCCACACTGCTGACATTACTCCTCCACCACGTACCTGCTGCACTTAATTGCGAATGTCACGCTGCCGTAAGTGGTATCGGTGCGGTTGTATTGGAGCACTTTTACGAGCATGAGTACAAGTACACACGCTGAGTATCGGACCTGATACTGGTATTGGTATCGGTGCATCCCTACCTAAATTATAGTGTGGAATAGGATTTATAGGAAACAAAAGAGGAAAACCTCACACTTTATTCATATGTATATCATAAAATCAACTACATCCTGTATATATTCTGTAAAACCTTTGTTTACAGTGTGTTGAGGATGACTGGCCTGTAGAAGAATCTGAGTTTTCAGGCAGGGTCAAGCCAAGAACAGGATCAATAAAGTATTACTGCGTTCTTTCACTCTTTACACTGTTATCTCTCCACCTTCAGAATGAAAAATACATCATCGTCAGGAAATATGGGAGTTTCTGGGATGAAATCTGGCAAAATGGGGCTAAATGTAGAACACACTGGAAATGCATGAAAGGGGGAAAAATGCCCAGAAGATATAAGGTTAATGTTGAGTCATTTTATGATATTAAACATATTACGTGAATAATCTTTTACTCACAGGTCACCAAAACATTTGATTCCATTAAATGAAAAGAAATAGTAGGTCAGACTGGTTTTTCAGTTGTCACGGCAGTTTTCCTTGTAACGAATTGGAACCACCCACATATTGTACATCCCTCACTGTTGATTTGTCATGTTTTTTTTTTTTTTTCTTTTTTGTTACACATTTCTTACACCTGTATTTATTGGAAATTGTGAGAGCAGAACACCACAACACAGGAAAATACACTGCCTTGGTTTTGTCTTGTTGGCACAGTGACATGTTCATTTAACACCTGGAAAAACTGTCGATGATCAAAATCTTAAAAACCTATACTGTAAGTGTTGGAAAAAAAGATGTTTCTTCAAACAAGTTTGTACTGCTGTGACTGAAACATTACTTGTGTTACTTGAATGCCTATTATATACTATGCACAAAGATACTAGCGTATATTTAAAGTTTTGTTTCAAAGGTTGGACTGCATTTTCATCTTAAAATAAAACAAAAAAGACACTGTTCCAATTTGGGATGTCAGATTATTATTATTCTTCCCAGTTTAAAGGTAAATTTTTCTGCCTGAGTGAAAGTTGAAGAAACAAGATGGTTAAATTAATCTTAAAAGAATTTCAGTAAACCTGTTTATTATACTGTTACTTCTTGAAGCACCAGTGAATAGTGGAATTTTCAGAGTTGATCACGGTTTAAAGCATAGGTCGGCAACCTTTGCAATCTGAAGAGCTATTTCAGGACAGAAATAGAAAAACTAAACTGTCTGGAGCCAAAAGGTACACTTATATCTTTCCTCAAAGTGGTGACAGTTTAAGAAGCTCTTCAAGATTAGTTTGTACAGAATATGTAGAGAATAAATCACAGTTTCAGTGCTTTTAAAGAACAAAAGAAGACAGTGATATTTGTCACTGCTTTTGTTTTGCAGCAAAAATCACCTGGTATGTGAAGACTTTATTTACAATGAAGAATACAATGTCCTAAGATTAAAAAGTAGTCTACTTTTACTATTGCTACTACTATTTTTTAAATTAATTTGGCGCATAGTCTACTTTTTTTTTACAACTGCATTACATCAGAATCACTTAATGGTTGCAGCAATAATAGAAAAATGTGGGTTTTTTTTTTTTTTTTAAAGTGTTATTCATTTCCATATGGTTTTTGACAAAGCCACACTGAGCCACTGAAAAAGGGCCCAAGAGCCATATGTGGCCCCGGAGCCACAGGTCGCCTACCCCTGCTTTAAGTGTCTTAAAGTGGACACAGTATTAGTGTAGTGTATTTTCTTCACACCTTAGTTAATATATGGCACTGCTGGAGGAGAGAACAGAAAACTAGATTGTTTTTTGTCTGTGTAGGTTCTCATTCGCCCAGGTCTGGGTAATTCTTCTTCAACTGGACTGGTTTAGCTCTTTTGGATTGGACTGGCTTAGCTCTTAGATTGTTTTTTTTTTTTTTTTCCACCAGCAGGCTGCGGCTCAGGAGCAGTGGTGGCTGCTCGTCTTTCAGACAGGGGAAGCTCATTGTCGGCTTACATCAAAAAAAATGTCAAGGTATTTAAACATAAATTCGGCCCTCCGTTCCTTTTTTTAAAAAAATGGTCAGTGACCTTATCGTACCAACTAAACAAGAAAACGGTGAAATTATGTTAAATTGAAACAAGGAAGTACAATGAGTGTGTTTTATTTACAGTGCAAGAAATGAACAAGTAATTTCGTAGTGGTTTCTCTCTTGATTTCACAGCAGAATGCGCGACGGTATTAAACTGAACTGTGTCAGTGAAGGAGTAGATCTCAAAATAGCTGTCAATCAAATGGGATTCAGCCTTTCGATCGATCCTCCAATCAGCACGTGGAATCCTGGTGTCTAGCCCGGCCGAGCTCCGCCCACAGCTCCATTCGCCCCCAGAGACGCCGGGTGTCCAGGGGCGAGACAACATCGTGGCATTTATCCAATTACCGTCCAGTTTTGAGGCAATGAAAAAAACTGTTCCACTCAGTCCCATAGAAGTGCATGGACACCGAGCGTCTACGGGCAAATGCACTGAGCAGAGATCGAATGAGAAAACAGCGCAACGGGAATGTATGAGAAGTGAACAACATCGAGTCTGTTGATTTGTGATAAAGCTGATTCTGAATGAACTCATCTGTGAGATGAACGTGTTCTAACACATTTGTAATCAATGAAATGTCAACACAACCGTACAGATTTAACCATTTAATTTTCGTAAATTTAGGGGAAGCTTGGCTTCCCTTGCAGTCTATGAGAAATCGCCACTGCTCAGGAGGTAGAGCAGGTGGCAGTCGCTACAGTGGAAGTACTCCAAACCTGCAGCCAGCCAGCGTTTATAGACAATGGACTAGTGTCAAATATAATAAATAAATAAATAAATAAATAAATAAATAAAAGTCACATTACCGTGATACGCTGTAACTTCAATTTGTTCCCACTGTAGTTTGAAACACTGTCAGTCAGCTGTTCTCCATCTCCCTCTCCATCCTGTGTGTCTCTGCATTGAGCTGTTCTGCTGACAGCGCCCCCTACAGGTTTGGAGCACTTCTGTTGTAGTGACTGATTATGCATCGTTTTTGTTTGCAGATGTTTTCTTAGTTTGCATTGTTTCTCTATTTGCAGAGCATTTGATGATTATGCTTGTGTTAGGGCTGGGCGATAAAACGATAACAATATATATCGCGATATAACTTTTTCTCAGTAGAAATATGAGATGTGCTTGATACAGTTTCGACAGAATTCATTCGTCATGTTTTGACAGACATAAGAACAGCCAATCATAATTAAGTAGCACCGCACTGAACCAATGTTAAGAGCCATGTCAAGTTAGGTTGACACACACAACACAGGTGTAAGAGCAGCTGCAGCACATACGCTAATGTTTGGGCTGCAGCGGGAGGTAATGAGTGTTCCCTTGGGAGAAAATGTGACCAAGAACTCGGGCAACCGGGTTACTGAAAAGTACTGGCATACAACAGAGGCATAAAAGCCGGGAGTTGGACGGTCAAAGCATGTTGTTTCACTTTCAGTTTACGCTAGTTATTGCACGGAAGTACGCACAGCTCAACAGAAGGGGGCGGGATATGTGTGTGTGTGTGTGTGTGTGTGAATAAAGCAGGGGGAATAATACATAAGAGTGAGGGGAGGTAATTCTAAGAGCGGAGAGAGAGACTTATCCATAAGTACCGCAACATATGTATTTCTTTCTCTCTCTCTCTGATGTCTTCACAACTAACATATGAGTAACGGAAAATTTAAGCTTGACGAAAAATAGTGACTTGACTTATATTGTGATACATATCGATATCGTCTGATATGAAAAAAGCAATTGTGATATTGATATGACTTTTTTTCCATATCGCCCAGCCCTAGCATGTGTTTTTGTTTCTTGCAGCACGTTTTTTCATTTGCACCACATTCCTCTTTTTGTACCTCGTTTAAACTTGTGTTTAAGTTTGTGAATTTGCATCATTTCTGTATATGCAGCTGTTTTCTCAAACTGAGACGCATTGGGCCGTTGCAATGCGTTCGGCCCTCGTCGACCACCGTACTATGTGCTTGAAATAAAACTAAACAAACTTAAACTACCAAACAGTGAAAGAGTTACAGCCATCTAAACTGCATATGCACAGGGTATGTCAGCGGTGACACGTCAGGCTTTAAAGAGTTAACTCATGTCTTCGTTTCACGTTACATGTCATTATGTTTTGAGAGATGTCAAAAGGATGTCATTATCTAACTGCGAAGCAAATCTGCCTCCGGGTATAAATAGAAGAACCTGAACCTGAAATCAACACAATGTGGTGTATACGGTGTAAGATTCTATCACTGTCATCGTCATAGTTACAGCTCTAGTTTCAATTAATAATGTAATTTTCTGAGGATTTTTAATTAGTCTTTGCTGTTCAGTAACACTGTCGACGCCGTCTCAACTCTTTCTAATTCTCACCAGGACTTGAGCGAGCGAGCGATGGAGGACTTCCCGCATGTCGGAAGCGTTTGGTCGCAGTGGCCGTGCACATCTCTGCAGTGTGTTGCAGTGTGTTTATTGCGGTGCAGGTCAGCTCTCAGCAGTCTATACTCCCTCAGCTTCCCCCGGTGCTCACGCCTCATTAACTCAACACACTCAGCTCGTTTACAGCTGTTAATTACACACTGTAAAGCGGATATTGATGAGGACAATCAGCATTTATCCCAATTAGGCTCTGTTCTGACTACATGCTAACTTGATAACATTGTGGCTTTTGGATCCTTGTTAAAAAGCTCGACCTGCTGCAAAGTTTTTTTTCCGAGTGATTATCGCTGACATTTTGTTTATCATAACAGTCTGACGTATGTTTCTTTAAGACGTTATGATGAGCGGCCGCCGCACTCGTCAACGTTATTAGATTCAATGTCTCATTAAGAAAGAGGATACAGTAAATGAGCCTAATTAAGAGGGATGTGTGTGTCTATTTTCTGCTGTCATTAATCTGCAAAAAGAAATCACTCCTTTAGGGATTTATGTTATGGATGCGTTACTCATTATTAGCTTGACAGTGATTTTTATACTTGGTGTTAACGCTGCTGGTATCCTGATTAGGGGTTTAGACGTGTCCTGTCGTGAGTGTATAATAATCTTACGTAATTCCGTTCTGTGCCGCTCACTCCTGTTAACATCCAATGGTCAATTCCCGGTCATGAGTGTCACTCTAATGGTTAATGGCAGTTGTGTGTGTCTGTTTTTCAAGGCTTATTTTAAGTGTAAAATCCATTAAAACACATGTACCTCAAAGCAGGGCTGTAAAACAATGCTTTTATGTCAAATATGGTGACATTTCTTTTATATTATAATGTCAGAATTTGGCTTGAGATCACAGGCTGTGATTTTCACAGAATTAATCCTTATGTCTTTGGAGTTTATTTTGCATAACGCTACCAAATAAAACATAAAATATTAATGTTTGGTCGCTCTTCTTTACATTTCGGAAATGCTTTATTGCTCAGCAAACGGGGAAAGCAGAAATACTATAAAAAATATACTATAAAAAATATACTATAAAAAATAACAGCCAGAAAAACATCAAAGAGCATTCTGAGATAAATATGAAATTCTTGTATATTAAAATGGATACTATCTCGCTGGTTTTTTTTTGTTTGTTTGTTATTTATTCTTGTTTTACTTATTTTATAAAAATTTTGTTTTTACATAATTTTTTATGTTTCTTTTGCATTGTTTTCATCTTGTTGTTTTTTCTGTCGTTTTTACGTTTATTACCTCCACCAAAGAGGTTGTGTTTTCATCAGGGTTTATTTGTTTGTCTGTTAGCAAGATAACTGAAAAAGTTATGGATGGATTTTGATGAAATTTTCAGGAAATGTTGATACTGGCACAAGGAACAAATGGTCAAATTTTGGTGGTGACTGGGGGGGGGGGCGCTGATCTGCCTTGGTGGAGGTCTGCCCTTTTCTAGTTTTGCATATGCTACCAAATAAAACACAAAATATTAATGTTTGGTCGCTCTTCTTTAGATTTCTGAAATGTTTTGTTGCTTGGCAAACAGGTAAAGTGCAAATACTATCACAACGCAAAAAATAACAACCAGAAAAAACGTCAAAGCGCATTCTGAGATAAATATGGAATTCTTGTATATCAAAATGGACACTTTCTCACTGTTTTTTTTTTTTTTAATTTTAGTTGTTTATTCTTGTCTTATTTATTTTTTTAACTTTATTTATAGAACTTTTCAAGATTTATAGAACTTTTCATTTAACAAGTATAACGTTTATAATTTCAAGCAATGAATTCATGATACAGAGATTGACACCGGACATGATAAACAAACAGAACTCAAGGAGAAAAAAAAACAAGGCAGTACAAACGAGTCAAGACAAGACAGTAAGACAGTCAAGACAGTGTATTCTGGTACTGTTAAAGAAAGAAAGAAAACAAATAAATAAACAAAACAGGTCAATAACAATATAAACACCTAAAATGTATTTACAGTTCCAGGCCAGGTAACATATTCATGCAGTGAAAAAGAGGCTCCCATATTTTGAAAAAATTATTGATAGTTATTTAAGGTGCACCTAATTTTTTCTAACTTTATGTTAACCTTGTCTTACTTATTTTATAAAAAAATTTGTTTTTACATATTTTTTTATCTGTGTCTTTTGCATCGTTTTCATCTTTATGTTTTTTCTGTCGTTTTTAAGTTTATTATGAATACATTTGGCTTCTTCGACTGTCACTTGGGACCGATAATCTTACTTTAAACTTAGGTTCCGTTCAGACAGCAGGTCTTAATGCTAAATTCAAATTTTTTTGGTGAAATCAGATTTTTTTGTGTGCTCGTTCATATTACACATTAAATGCGACTTCTATCAGTTTTGAGTATGAACTGAATGTGACCCTGAAGTGACCTGCATGCGCAAAAAGAGGTCCTGACGTAAAACGTGACCATGCAGGCATGCACTGTGTTTATGGAAGTAGTATGTTTTCCCATTGCTCCTCCTCCTGAGATGCTGAATTGTGACGTTTGTCACATTTCAATGACATAAAGGTCAGATAAATGTGAGCTGGCCGTTCAGACTGACGTCGCATAGCAAAATATCAGATACGTCTCGGATTTAGGACCACATATGAAAGTGGCCTAGGTTGGGTTTGAAAAAATCGGATTTGTGCTGTTCAAACTGTAACAGATCAGATACAGGTCACATATGGGCAAAAAAAATCAGATTTGGGCCACATTTGCCTCCAGTCTGAATGTAGCCTTAAGGCGGCCATACACTGTACGATTATTTTGATCGTTGCACGCAGCTCCATCTCAAACTGTGCGAATCAGTCGTAAAGTCAGGCTCACGATTCATGTTCTCACACTGTACAGACCGATGCTCGTATGCGACCTGACTGCTCACACTGTAGGACCATACACCAGAGGACGCACCACACGTTCAAGTGTTGTATCCAGAAATACAACATTAAAATACCAAGGAATCCGTAAGTGCATAGACGACTGTGTATTGGCATGAGTCACGAAATGGTAGTGCTAAACAAAAACCAACGAGCTGCTTTGGCAATACGTGCTATTATCTGTGAGGAATTGAAAAAGAAGAAAAGACGACGACATGTTTGGTGCAGGAATTTGTTGTCCAGACATGGACAGTATGGGCTGTCAATCCTACAGCAAAGGGAACTAGAGGTAAGCTGCAAAAGCTAAACTGCACTAGGCCAATAGCCAGCTACTGTTAGCTTGTACGCTACGGTACGCTTCTGTGTTCACGCATGCACAGTGTGAGAATTTGAGGCACATCGGCTCATGGCACTGCTTTGACAGTGCGATACCCTCACAAGGACGAGCAGGATTTCAAACAGCTCCGTTTTCCTTGCGAACACACGATTGCTGGTTGTGAGGTGGTCGTGAGGTGTTAATCGCTTTTCCTTACCCTATGTACACTGCACGACGCACAATCAGAGGCACATCTGGCCCGATCCCAGAAACAGTCGCACGAGTGAGAAATCGTCTCTAAAATCGCACAGTGTATGGCCGCCTTTAGGGTGTATTCACACCCGAAAAGTCCTTTGGTCCGCTTATTTGATTCGGATCAAATGCGGACTTTATTTTTTTCATTTGGGTCGGATTGCATTCTCATTACACTTTTTGCTAGTGAACCAAAATGTGTAAACAGAAGCACGCATGTGATGAACTACGCTGGCATTGGACAGAAAAGCTGGGGGCGGGGTGAATCAGAGACAGTGGGTGTATATGAAAACAGACGTGGAGGTCCTACATACAGTTATCATTTTCTGAATATTTATTCTATTTTTACAGACACAAATTTTCGAAAATTATGTTAACTGTCAAGAACAGCTCATTCGCAGCCAGTTTCATAATATGGACATCTGACCAAATGTCAATAAGACATTCAATATCCTCATTGCACCACGTCTGTCCACAGCTCATGGCTGCTGCTGTTAGCTCTGACCACCTGTGAACCTCGGCTACTTTCAGCTGCTACGGTGGCTCGTCAAGCACAAGAAGGTGCAAGATTCATTGGTTTGTTTTGGCTTGAGGCTGGTTATATTCACACCAGAAGTGAACTGACCCAGAGTCCGTTTGTTTGATTTGAATCAGAGTTCACATGTTTGTATTCACATCTAAAAAAAAGTCCAGACTTTCCGGGGAAACAAACTCTGGTTTGTTTTAAATGGACCAAACAAAGTAGGTGTGAATACACCCTCAGACATTAATTACTGATTTCACCTAATATGTACATTTTTATCCTGATAAACTTATTTTTAAAGATCATATTTTTTGGGACTTTGTAAACTTTGTAAACTTCCTCTGTGTTTTTACTCTAAAGAGATGGGCTGAAAGAAAACTGTTTCCTTATCATAATATTAATAAAACAGATGAATGGCCCTGTTAAAGGAGTCCATATTTCTTGCAGTGACGCAAAATGACTGTAAATTGTGGAAAATTCCCCAGTGATGAGTGCAGACACAGTTTAGCCCCTGCAGGAATATGACGGGAACATGCTTTGAATTTGACGTAATTACCGTTTTATAACAGTTTTGTCCTGATACATTGTTTTCATCCTCTTCCATCTTTTCTTCATTCTCATCTTAAATGTTTTGTACCAATTTGTCCTCATACATATTTCATTTAATTTTGTCCTGTTGCATCATTTTATTTCATGTTTTACATCATTTTCATCTTGTTAAATCTTTTGGTCAATTTTTGTTTTGTCTTTCATAATAATTTTGTCTTGATGCATATGTCATATAATGTTTGTCCTGTTACATCATTTTTATCTGCGCCTTTGCAACATTTTCATATTGTTGCGTCTTTTTCTTCATTCTCATCTTAACTCTTTTGCAACAGTTTTATCCTGATACATATTTCATTACATTTTCATCCTGTTGCATCATATTTGCATCAGTTTCACCTTATGTTTTTCTTCATTCTCGTCTTATGTCTTTTGCAACAGTTTTTGTCCTCATACATATTTCATTCAATTTTTGTCCTGTTGCATCATTTTTATCTGCCTCTTTTACATGGTTTTCATCTTATTACATATTTTGATCTATTTTTGCTTGATTTCTTTTAGTATCAGTTTGTTCTGATGCATATTTCGTGTAATTTTCATAGTGTTGCATCATATTTGCGTCTTTTGCACCGGTTTTATCTTATGTTTTTCTTCATTCTTGTCTTATGTCTTTTATCACCATTTTGCTGTTACATATTTCACTAAATTTTTGTCCTATTACATCATTTTTATCTGCGTCTTTTGCATCATTTTCATCTTGTTGCATCTTTTTCTTGATTCTTGTCTGAAGTCTTTTATAACAATTTTATCCTGATTCATATTCCATTTTTGTCCTGTTGCATCATTTTTATTTGCGTGTTTCACATCATTTCCATCTTGTTACGTCTTTTGGTCTGTTTTTGCTTTATGTCTTTTATAACAATTTTGTCCTGATGCATATTACATGTAATTTTTGACCTGATATGTCATTTTATCTGTGTCTTTTGCATAATTTTCATCTTGTTGCGTCTTTTTGTTGATTCTTGTCTGAAGTCTTTTATAAAAATTTTGTCCTGATACATATTTCATTGAGTTTTTGTCCCATTTCCTCATTTTATCCGCATCTTTTGCATTGTTTGATTTTGGGTTTTTTCTGTTGTTTTACATCTATTATATTTGGTTTCTTCAACTTTCACTCGGGATCAACAATATTACTTTAAACTTTAAACTAATGTCATTTAAAAAAAAAAAAAAAAAAAAAATTACAATATTTTTTTTAAATCATGTTTATTAGAAGTTTGTAAAATTTCAGGTATTTTAATGATTCATTTTACTCTAAAGTCAAGAACTGAGAGAAAACTGTATAATAATCTTGGGGACGTACATGGAATTAAAATGACTGTTAAGTGTGGAAAATTCCCCAGTGATGAGCACAGACACAGTTTAGTCCCTGCAGGAATATGACGGGAACATGCCTGGGATTTGTATTTTATAAAATTTTATCCATTGTTTTCATCCTGTTACATCCTTTTCTTCATTCTAGTCTTATGTCTTTTGCAACAGTTTTTGTCCTCATACATATTTCATTTAATTTTTGTCCTGTTGCATCATTTTTATCTGCATCTTTTACATCATTTTCATCCTGTTACACCTTTTGGTCTATTTTTGCTTGATTTCTTTTAGAATAATTTT
This sequence comes from Sphaeramia orbicularis, assembly GCF_902148855.1. Classification (NCBI taxonomy): domain Eukaryota; kingdom Metazoa; phylum Chordata; class Actinopteri; order Kurtiformes; family Apogonidae; genus Sphaeramia; species Sphaeramia orbicularis. The sequence goes on along the minus strand of NC_043978.1, from coordinate 20,906,283 downwards.
GTCCTGATGCCTATTTCATGCAATTTTTATCCTGTTGCATCATATTTGCATCTTGTATCGTTTTCATCTAATATCTTCTTCATTCTCATCTTATGTCTTTTACAACAGTTTTTGTCCTCATACATATTTCACTCAATTTTTGTCTTGTTACATAATTTGTATCTGCGTCTTTTGCAACATTTTTATCTTGTTACATCTTCTTTATTCTCGTCTTATCTCGTTTGCAACAGCTTTACCCTGATACATATTTCATTCAATTTTCACCGTTACATGATTTTTATATGCGTCTTTGGCATTATTTTCATCTTATGTTTTTCTTCATTCTTGTCTTATGTCTTTTATAACAATTTTGTCCTAATCCATACTTCATTTTGTCTCGTTACCGCATTCTTATCTTAATCTTTTGCCTCGTTTTTATGTTGGTTTTTTGTTTTGTCTATTTTTTTTGTAGTTTTGTCTGTTATGTTTGGCTTCTTCAACTTTCACTAGGGATCAACAATCTTACTTTAAACTTTAAACTGAATGAATGAATGAATAAATTTATTTTGGTTTTACATCAATCATTGTACTTAGTACATTAATCGTAATAAACATAAAAACCAAAAAAAGGAATAGGCTAGAAGCAAAGGCTTATTTTTTTGCCTATCCTTTTCACCTAATACACTGCTTACATCAACTTAAATGTGTATAGCATCGAGCATTCACACCTTAATAACAAAACATTTTTTTTTAAAATCAACAACAAAAACATTTCTACCATCTCAATTCAATATTTCTAAATAATTTTAAACTTAAGGCACTTTTTTTTTAACTTCGCCAAAGGAGTGAATAAACTGTAAACAAAACAAAACGTGATAACACTCCATTGTTTTCATCCCGTTACATCTTTTTCTTCATGCTCGTCTTATGTCTTTTGCAACAGTTTTTGTCCTCATACATATTTCATTCAATTTTTGTCCTGTTGCATCATTTTTATTGGCGTGTTTTACATCATTTTCATCTTGTTACATCTTTTGGTCTGTTTTTGCTTGATTTCTTTTAGAATAATTTTATCCTGATGCATTTTCATGTAATTTTTGTCCTGTTGCATCATATGTGTCTTTTGCATCAGTTTCATATTATATTTTTCTTCATTCTTGTCTTATATCGGTTATTACCATTTTGCCGTTACATATTTCACTAAATTTTTGTCCTGTTACATCATTTTTATCTGCGTCTTTTGCATCATTTTCATATCATTGCATCTTTTTCTTGATTCTTGTCTGAAATCTTTTAGAAAAATTTTTTCCTGATACATATTTCAGAGTTTTCTCCCTTTACATCATTTTTATCTGGATTGTTTTCATCTTGTTCTTTTGTTTGTTTGTTTTTTGGCATTTTTACATCTATTATGTTTGGCTTGTTCAACTTTCACTTGGAATCAACAATCTTACTTTAAACTTAGACATTTTTTTTATAATAATTACTCATATCACCCAATAAAAAAAATGGCACCATTTTTAAAAAATAATCATTTTTATTGGAAGTTTGTAAATTTCAGGTATTTTGTTGATTCATTTTTACTCTAAAGTCAATTAAAGTCAACAGTCAATTAAAATGACTGTTAAGTGTGGAAAATTCCCCAGTGATGAGCGCAGACACAGTTTAGTCCCTGCAGGAATATGACGGGAACATGCCTGGGATTTGTATTTTATAAAATTTTATCCATTGTTTTCATCCTGTTACATCTTTTACTTTATTCTCGCCTTATATCTTTTGCAACAGTTTTTGTCCTCATACATATTTCAAAAATTTTTTGTCCTGTTGCAAAATTTTTATTGGCGTGTTTTACACGGTTTTCATCTTGTTACATCTTTTGGTCTATTTTTGCTTGATTTCTTTTAGACTAATTTTATCCTGATGCATTTTCATGTAATTTTTGTCCGGTTGCATCATATTTAAATCTTTTGTGTCATTTTCATCAAATTTTTTTTTGTCCCTTATCAACATTTTGCTGTTACATACTTCACAAAATTTTTGTCATGTTACATCATTTTTATCTGCATCTTTTGCATCATTTTTATATCATTGCATCTTTTTCTTGATTCTTCTCTGAAGTCTTTTATAAAAGTTTTGTCCTGATACATATTTCAGAGGTTTGTCCTGTTACATCCTTTTTGTCTGCGTTTTTTTGTGTTTTTTTTTGTGTTGTTTTTTTTTTTTTTGGCATTTTTACATCTGTTATGTTTGTTTTCTTCAACTTTCACTTGGAATCAACAATCTTACTTTAAACTTAGACATTTTTTATAATAATTACTCATATCACCCCATTAAAAAAAAAAACATGACACTATTTATTATTTTTTTTAAATCATGTTTATTGGAAGTTTGTAAAATTTCAGGTATTTTATTAATTCATTTTTACTGAGAGAAGACTGTATAATAATCTTAATAGCAGTGTTTCCTTCTAATAATATTCATAAAACAGATGGATGGGTCTTTTAGAGAAGTCCATATTTCTTGCAGGGACGTACGTGGTATTAAAATGACTGCTAAGTGTGGAAAATTCCCCAGTGATGAGCGCAGACACATCTAACGTTTTTTTTTTTTTCTTTTATCAACATTCTGCTGTTACATATTTCACAAAATTTTTGTCATGTTACATCATTTTTATCTGCGTCTTTTGCATCATTTTCATCTTGTTGCATCTTTTTCTTGATTCTTGTCTGAAATCTTTTATAAAAGTTTTGTCCTGATACATATTTCAGAGGTTTGTCCTGTTACATCATGTTTATCTGCATTTTTTTGTGTTTGTTTGTTTGTTTGTTTTTGGCATTTTTACTTCTATTATGTTTGGCTTCTTCAACTTTCACTTGGAATCAACAATCTTACTTTAAACTCCAAAATGTTTTATAATAATTACTCATATCACCCAATTAAAAAAAACATGACACTATTTAAAAAAAAAAAAAATCATTTTTATTGGAAGTTTGTAAAATTTCAGGTATTTTAATAATTCATTTTTACTGAGAGAAGACTGTATAATAATCTTAATAGCAGTGTTTCCTTCTAATAATATTCATAAAACAGATGAATGGGTCTATTAGAGAAGTCCATATTTCTTGCAGGGACGTACATGGAATTAAAATGACTGTTAAGTGTGGAAAATTCCCCAGTGATGAGCGCAGACACAGTTTAGTCCCTGCAGGAATATGACGGGAACATGCCTGGGATTTGACGTAATGATTGTATTTTATAGCAATTTTATCCGTTGTTTTCACCCTGTTACATCTTTTACTTTATTCTCGCCTTATATCTTTTGCAACTGTTTTTGTCGTCATACATATTTCAAAAAATTTTTGTCCTGTTGCATCATTTTTATCTACATCTTTTACATGGTTTTCATCTTGTTGCACCTTTTGGTCTATTTTTGCTTGATTTCCTTTAGAATAATTTTGTCCTGATGCATATATCATGTTATTTTTGTCCAGTTGCAAAATATTTAAATCTTTTGTATCATTTTCATCAAATTTTTTTTGTCTTTTATCAACATTTTGCTGTTACATATTTCACTAAATTTTTGACCTGTTCCATCATTTTTATCTGCGTTTTTTGCATCATTTTCATCTTGTTCCATCTTTTTCTTGATTGTCATCTGAAGTCTTTTATAAAAGTTTTGTCCTGATACATATTTCAGAGTTTTTCTCCTGTTACATCATTTTAATCTGCTTTTTTTTGTGTGTTCGTGTTGGTTTGTTTTCTTTTCTTTCTTTTTGGCATTTTTACTTCTATTATGTTTGGCTTCTTCAACTTTCACTTGGAATCAACAATCTTACTTTACACTTCGAAATGTTTTTATATAATTACTCATATCACCCAATTTAAAAAAAAAAAGGACACTTTTTTTAAAAATCGTGTTTATTGGAAGTTTGTAAACTTCAGTATTTTATTAATCATTTTACTGAGAGAAGACCGTATAATAATCTTAATAAAAGTGTTTCCTTCTAATAATATTCATAAAACAGATGAATGGGTCTATTAGAGAAGTCCATATTTCTTGCAGGGACGTACGTGGAATTAAAATGACTGTTAATTGTGGAAAATTCCCCAGTGATGAGCGCAGACACAGTTTAGTCCCTGCAGGAATATGACGGGAACATGCCTGGGATTTGTATTTTATAAAATTTTATCCATTCTTTTCATCCTGTTACATCTTTTTCTTCATTCTCGTCTTATGTCTTTTGCAACAGTTTTTGCCCTTATACATATTTTATTTAATTTTTGTCCTGCTGCATCATTTTATTAGCGTGTTTACACGGTTTTTTATCTTGTTACATCTTTTGGTCTATTTTTGCTTGATTTCTTTTAGAATAATTTTATCCTGGTGCATATTTCATGTAATTTTGTCTGGTTGCATAATATTAAATCTTTTGTATCATTTTCATCGAAAAATTTTTTGTCTTTTATCAACATTTTGCTGTTACATATTTCACTAAATTTTTGTCCTGTTACATCATTTTTATTTGTGTCTTTTGCATCATTTTCATATCATTGGATCTTTTTCTTGATTCTTTTCTGAAGTCTTTTATAAAAGTTTTTCAGAGTTTTTGTCCTGTTACATCATTTTTATGTGCATCTTTTGTGTTTGTTTTGGGTTTTGTTGTTGTTGTTTTTTTTTTTGGGGGGGGGGGGGGGGGCATTTTTACATCTATTATTTTTGGCTTCTTCAACTTTCACTTGGAATCAACAATCTTACTTTAAACTTAGACATTTTTTTTTAATAATAACTCACATCACCCCATCAAAAAAACAAAACAAAACATGACACTATTTTTTTTTTTTTTTTTAATCATGTTTATTGAAAGTTTGTAAAATTTCAGGTATTTTATTGATCCATTTTTACTCTAAAGTCTAAACCTTTTATAATAATCTTAATAAAAGTGTTTCCTTCTAATAATATTCATAAAACAGATGAATGGGTCTATTAGAGAAGTCCATATTCTTGCAGGGACGTACGTGGAATTAAAATGACTGTTAAGTGTGGAAAAATTCCCCAGTGATGAGCGCAGACACAGTGTTAGTCCCTGCAGGAATATGACGGGAACATGCCTGGATTTGACGTAATGATTGTATTTTATAGCAATTTTATCCGTTGTTTCATCCTGTTACATCTTTACTTTATTCTCGCCTTATATCTTTTGCAACAGTTTTGTCCTCATAGATATTTCAAAAAATTTTTGTCCTGTTGCAATCATTTTTATCTACATCTTTTACATGGTTTTCATCTTGTTACACCTTTTGGTCTATTTTTGCTTGATTTCTTTTAGAATAATTTTGTCCTGATGCATATTTCATGTTATTTTTGTCCGGTTGCATAATATTAAATCTTTTGTATCATTTTCATCAAAATTTTTTTGGTCTTTATCAACATTTTGCTGTTACATATTTCAGCAAATTTTTTGTCCTCTTACATCATTTTTATCTGTGTTTTTTTTGCATCATTTCATCTTGTTCCATCTTTTTCTTGATTCTTTTCTGAAGTCTTTTATAAAGTTTTTCAGAGTTTTTGTCCTGTTACATCAGTTTTATGTGCATCTTTGTGTGTGTTTTTTGTTTTTTTTGGGGGGGGGGGGCATATTTACTTCTAGTTATTTTTGGCTTCTTCAACTGTCACTTGGAATCAACAATTCTTACTTTCAAACTTAGACATTTTTTTAATAATAACTCACATCACCCCATCAAAAAAACAAAACAAAACATGACACTATTTTTTTTTTAAATCATGTTTATTGAAAGTTTGTAAAATTTCAGGTATTTTATTGATCCATTTTTACTCTAAAGTCTAAACCTTTTATAATAATCTTAATAAAAGTGTTTCCTTCTAATAATATTCATAAAACAGATGAATGGGTCTATTAGAGAAGTCCATATTTCTTGCAGGGACGTACGTGGAATTAAAATGACTGTTAAGTGTGGAAAATTCCCCCAGTGATGAGCGCAGACACAGTTTAGTCCCTGCAGGAATATGACGGGAACATGCCTGGGATTTGACGTAATGATTGTATTTTATAGCAATTTTATCCGTTGTTTTCATCCTGTTACATCTTTTACTTTATTCTCGCCTTATATCTTTTGCAACAGTTTTTGTCCTCATAGATATTTCAAAAATTTTTGTCCTAGTGCATCATTTTATCTACATCTTTTACATGGTTTTCATCTTGTTACACCTTTTGGTCTATTTTTGCTTGATTTCTTTTAGAATAATTTTGTTCACTGATGCATATTTCATGTTATTTTGTCCGGTTGCATACGATTTAAATCTTTTGTATCATTTTCATCAAAATTTTTTTTGTCTTTTATCAACATTTTGCTGTTACATATTTCACTAAATTTTTGTCCGCTACATCATTTTTATCTGTGTTTTTTTGCATCATTTTCATCTTGTTCCATCTTTTTCTTGATTCTTTTCTGAAGTCTTTTATAAAGTTTTTCAGAGTTTTTGTCCTGTTACACTCATTTTTATGTGCATCTTTTGTGTGTTTTTTTTTGGGGGGGGGGCATATTGACTTCTATTATTTTTGGCTCTCTTCACTTTCACTTGGAACTCAACCAATCTTACTTTAAACTTAGACATTTTTTTTAATAATAACTCACATCACCCCATCAAAAAAACAAACAAAACATGACACTATTTTTTTTTTAAATCATGTTTATTGAAAGTTTGTAAAATTTCAGGGTATTTATTGATTCATTTTTACTCTAAAGTCTAAACCTTTTATAATAATCTTAATAAAAGTGTTTCCTTCTAATAATATTCATAAAACAGATGAATGGGTCTATTAGAGAAGTCCATATTTCTTGCAGGGACGTACGTGGAATTAAAATGACTGTTAAGTGTGGAAAATTCCCCAGTGATGAGCGCAGACACAGTTTAGTCCCTGCAGGAATATGACGGGAACATGCCTGGGATTTGGCGTTGTGTGTGTATATGTGTGTGTGTGTGTGTATATATATGTGTGTATATGTGTGTGTGTGTGTGTAGGGATGTCCCGGTGCAACGGCGAATGCGAATGCAGCGCATGAATATTATCTCCAGCATGCCACTTCGGAAGTAGGTCACCGCTCACCGATTTGTTCACCATGTCTCCAGCTCCAGTGGGCTGTTCGGTCCGTGGATCGCTCCCCAGCAGGTCGACGCACGCAGCCCGACCGAACCCAAACTGAGTCGGACCGCGGAAACGGGACGGACCGCGGATTAATTTCGAGGTAAATCCTAAACCTAGTGCAATGATAATAATAATAATAATAATAATAGAAAAAAAAAATCCCACGACTCCTCGGCTGCAATCCCGTCACAGTGGGAGATGATCGGATCGCTTGTGTAGCCTGTGCTTTGACCAACTCGGCTGCAACATGAGCGCGTAATGATCTAGAAATGAAGCCGCAGATCCGATCCAAAGACGGATCTCGAATGTTACAATGTTTTACACTCGGTTTCCTGCTGTGGAGATTTTTTTTTTGTTTCTACTTCTGCTATGGCACGCTGTCAGATTAACACTGTCCACACCACCATGGCACAACTACAAGCTCCACTAGGCGAGTCTTCTTCTTTTTTTTTTTTTTTCTTGTGCAAAACTACTTACAATATATTGAATGCGTTTCACGTGCCTTTTTATTTTTTATTTTCCCCCCTGCTTGGTTTCATATGGATGTGGGTGTGTGTTTGTGTGTCAGTGCTGGTGCTGGTGCTAGTTGGTGCCTTCAACCTGCATGTAGGTGAAGGGATTTAGTGTTGGTGGAGGATGGTTAGTGTTGGTGGAGGAGGAGGAGGAAGAGGAGGATTGCTGAACTGCTGATTTGCTCCAGGAAAAGTGGACTTGGTGATTTGCCCTATCTGAAGCTGCACACACAGCACAGATTCCTGAGAGCTCTTGCCTGCGGGCTTTTTCTCTCATGATGACAGCTCTACACCATGTCCTTCTGAATGAGTCTGTGTGACAGCCACTCACATCCACCACCTCCGTCTCTCTATACGACTGTTAATACACATCAAACTGCATGCACTTTATGCATTCAAGAGTCCGACACTCACTGAAACGCTCAAATCATTGGTGAAAATAGCTTTAAATAGTCCTCACGGGCCACTTGTGCTGCTACTTTGACGTTATTGGAGGAATCAGACTTGAAATTTTGTCTCGTGTCTAAAAAAATGGTGTTTTTTAGTTCAGTCGTACACTCTCAAAATAGAGGTACGAGATCATAACATTATGTACCTGTAAGTACATTTTTTAAGTACAGTATTGGTCTTTAGGAGGCCAGAATTGCACCTTTCGACTATGAAAAAGGGTCCAAAGTTATGTAAAGTACAAATTTGTACTATAAGTTACCCTGCAGCATTAAAAAATATGTGTAGACCATAAGAATATGCTATAGGCTAGGATAACTTAACAGTAGGCCTAATTATAGTTTAACAGTAGGGTTAGCGCATTATTTATGTATCATACTGTAATTACTCTATATTATATTTAATAATAATTTGTGTTTTAATTTAACCCTTTCATGCACGAATTATGAGAACCTTAATCAAGATTTTTTCCTGAGTGTTTTTATTCCTCTTTAGGCATGAAAAAAACAATGCAATTAGAAATGTTCTTATGATAATTAAATAAAATAAATTTTTTTTAAAAAGTAAAAAAAAAAAAAAAAAAAAAAAACAATAAAAAATAGTAATGATAATAAAAAATTCTTATGAACCTATTTTTCATGAAGTTGCAAAAATGTCCACTCAGCTGGACACCATGCGTTTAATTTTTGAAGCAAAGAAACATGTATTTACTGATAAATTGCGTGAAAACTATAACTATTACGCTCAGGGGAGATCTACACAATGTTACCAGTTCATGTCAGAAAATGTATGTAATGTGTTAAAACTTTAATAAAGATACGTGCAAAAAAAAACAAAACAACAAAATCCATGAATATACAAGAGAAGAGCTGTAGAATAGCTGTCCACTGTAGTGACCAGTATACATGAAAGGTTAATAGCCCAATTTGCTCAATGATAATAGCCTAATAATTTATTAGCTTATTAGAACCTCTGATTATCGCCATAATCTCTGTTTTATCAAGTTTTCATTCACACCTCCATGTCTGGATCTCGTAGCTTGCCTATGCCGTTTTATTTGTTTGTTTTTTTTCTCAAGTAGGCCACTGGTTCAAACTTTAAACATCATGGGCGTTATCAACTATATGAGTGTTTTCTTTCTATGTAAAGTACTTAAGGTACAAAAATGGACCATTCGAAAGGGTACAGAATGTCTCTCAAAAAGTACACCCCCAGCGACAAGCATTTATACCCTTTTAAGTACAAGCTGGTACCTCTATTTTTGAGAATGTAGCCAGCAATAGTAATAATAATAATAGCTTTATTTGTATAGCACCTTTAAAAAACAAAGTTTACAAAGTGCTTTGACAGAGGGGCACAACCAGCAGGATACAAGAAGCAAGTAAAAACAGTGAAACAGAAGCAACACTATAAGAGAAGATGTGTACAACAAATGCAAAAAATATGGCACTTGGAATAAATTAAGTGAACCGAAGTAAAGAGGGCAGGGAGAATGTAACATGATGCTGTAAATCAATGCAAAAATGAAGAAATGAGATAAAACGACATCATGTATGGCACAGGTGTCAAACATGTGGCCCGGGGCCAAATCCAGCCTGCCAAAGGGTCCAGTCTGGCCCGTGGGAATAATATGTGAAATGCAAAATTACACAAAAGATATTAATCATTTTAGTTTAAGTTCCTCATTCAGACCAATTCATCTCAAGTGGGTCGGATCATTAAATACTATCATTATAACCGACAAATACTCACAACCTCCAATGTTTCTCTTTTAAATGTAAACATTTTTATGTCATTTTGCTGTATTTCCACTAAAACAAACTATCATTTCACAAAAAAACACAAATAACCTGAACAAATATGAAAAACTTGAAATATCTGAAATGTAAGTTTACCAATATTCTGCCTCTTTATTAAATGTTTCGTGTATTTTTTGATCCACTGTGATCTGTAAGTTGAAATGCACATGGTAAATGATAAACTGAGACATAATACTGTTAAAATTGCACTTAGTTTCTTAAGAATTTCAGTTGTTCATGTTATTTACATTGTTTTAAAGGATATTTGGTTGATGTAAACATTTTCATTGCACAATTTGACTTTTTTCTCTCTAAAACATAGAAGAAATTTGGAGCTGACATTATTTTATATATTATTATGTTATTATTTCACTGGTCTGGCCCATTTCAGATCAAATTTGGCTTAATGTGGCCCCTGAGCTAAAATGAGTTTGACACCCCTGATGTATGGGAGTATAAATTAATATCAAACAGGATAAAAAAAATCAAATTTAAAATTAAAAGGGGCAGACATCACATAAAAGCAAGTCTATAAAAATGTGTTTTAAGAAGTGATTTGAAGATGTTACTGATTCCGCAATAAGTGATTTAGTGTGTAGTTTGAGTCTGTTTTTTAGCATTAATTAGTTTGCCCACCTGTTGTGTCGTCATTAAAGGCTAAATTAGAGGTCATCAGTCCATAGAGGTCTCTATAATGAAGAATAAATAGCTTTTGGCTTCTGATTTTAAATAGCAGAAGTGTTGAAAGTAAATCTAATTCATAGTAATTCAATTTCATACATTTGGATAACTGAACATTGGAGTCTGACAATGAATATCAAAACCAATGGTAAAATTTAGGCGATTCTAGATACATTTTATCATTTTTGTTATTATTTTCCCTCAATTTCAAGCAATAGAAAGTACTTTGTACAGTTTGCTCCGAATGAAATAGATTAATAAGTCCTTGCTATTACACATTCGGGTCCTTCTTTTTCTTCATGTATTTTCAGTTTCTTATTTATGCAACACTACACTATTAACCCATAAAAGGCCCAGCACTACATTTGTGTTAGTTCCCAAATGAAATTTTTTCCATATTTATCCTTTCATAAATGATTTATCACCATTATTTGCAATATTTACCTTCCTGTATTTTGCATTTTTTCAGTGTAAATCATGCATTTTCCTATATTTAATTCACTGATCATGTAGATGTTCAATAAAGCTCAGATTAAAGTTGAGGGTTGTTATATCAAACAAGACTACAGAACCGCTGCTGCTGACAAACAATTATGGCGTACTCGGAGAACTGTTCGTCAGAAGTCTTGACCGTATATGTGCAAATGTCGTGACGTATCTAGTTACAAAACATAACAAATTAAGAAGGAATTTAAACAGCGTTGTAGAAAATCCACTAGATTTTTGTCAAAATGCATATAAGACAGCTTTGCAGCACCTGAAAGGGTTCAAATTCAAACTTTATGAACTATTAGTGTCCCAAATACACAAATAAATAGGGGCGTGTATTGACAAGAATCTGGCGATATGATACAAATCACAATACCTTTAAACGCAATCTCACATAAACAGTCAGAACTTACAAGTAATTTAGGGAAGATCGTAAAAGACAAGTAAAAAGAAAGGTAAAGAAGATTTACAAAAAAAAAGGACACATAGCCCATACTGAAGACCCCCATAATTCACAGACATTATGTAAAAGCAGCAACGGGCATTTAAAGGTTAAAAAAAAAAAATCATACTTACATGCAGAGGTGAATGTAACATCCCAACTCATCACCTACACATGTCTTAAAGAAATATGAAAGGAATAAGTTTTGCAGCTTAATAATGTAATATGTACTTTTTGTTCCCATACATGGTTTTATTTCTTAGTATTACAGACATTGTCAGGCTAAAAGGGATCAGTTTTGGAGATGTTTGATATTACTGGTTTTGCTTCAGCAACTGAGTCATGCATCACTGAACTAGTCCAAAATGGTTTTTCTAGACACAATTATGCATTTGGACTGAGCCAGACACACCTGTTTTAAAATAAATCCAAAGTGGGCAAAACGATAGGACACCAGGAACATGTCCCCTTCCTCGCAGAAAAATCAGTGTTCCAGCCTTTAACCGTGGTGTTAAGTCCACCTGTCCTTCAGTCAGATTCTGTCAGAGTTTGTCATTTTTCCACTGAGTCAAAATAAAACTGTTTTATTGCTCTATTCTGAAACCGTCGACTCACATGAGAGCAGAAACTTTGCATTATAACTGCTACCTTGATCGGTTAATTTGTTTGTTGGTTTGATTCTGAAATAACCTAACAACAAACACCAGTGACACAACCTCCACAGGCTGTAAAAAGTGCACTTTTTGTCTGTGAATGCCACTTTAAGAGGCTTCAGAGGGCTTCATTTTCTCATGGGAAATGACAGTATGACGGCAAGAGAAGTGATGAAAAGTATAGTACACATGTAAAGGGTATTGATTTTCAGGCCGGTCTTATTAGGCTAGTAAACCAGTACAAAAACTTAACCTTTCAGAGCCTCATATGGTTCTATGGTGATTGTCTGTTGCTACGATGAACCTGACTTCTCCTGTGTCACCTTCAGACACTGATCACCTCCATGGTCAGGGGTGTTAGAACAATATCTATTCTGCAATATATCACAATATTTCATTTCACAATACTGTATCGATATTAAAAGTACTGTATTGATATTATTTAGGTATTTATTCAAATGCAGATATGGCGGAGGTTTCACTTTTGTTTTTTAGTTTTCTTTATTGTTTATATCTTATTTATTATTATTTAACTGTTTTATTAAATAATGGTTATTTGAAGCATCCTAAAAGCACTTTTTACTGTCTGAGAGAGGCAGATGTTAGTTCATTTGTTGGGATTGCACAAAAATAATGTTATGATGTCAGTTATGAACTAATAGAATATGAACATTTGAGCAGGATCTTTAAACTGTAATGTCTGTAAACAATTAAAGTTTTAACACAGGAAAATGTTGTGATAAAGCATTAGATCCTGTTGTGATCAAATAAAAATGTGTTAGTATTTGTGCATATGTCTAGCGTAATTCATTCTTCCAGGAAATTGCCATTTTGAAAAAAGAAACAAACAAAAAAATTGCCTATTAACAGTATCATGATATATCGTGATATATTGTATCATGATCCCTAGTATTGTGATTGTATCATATTGCCGATTCTTGCCAATACACACCCCTAGAAATAGGGCTGTGTACAAAACAAGACTTATACTTTTGTGAAATTTTCAAAAAATTTTTATTATGTAGAAAATCAAGGTCAGTGAAGTTACCATATTTGGTTCCTTACCGAGAGGTACCGAAAAAAATAAAAAATTCAAGAAATATCCTGTATATACAAGATACGAGAAAACACATGGTAAGGTTGAAAAGAACACACTTTTAGAACATTAGACCAAAATAAGTGCTGATCCAGACCCCCGTCCACATCCACATTCTCCCTCTGAACATCATTCCTTACATTAGTACCATTACTTCATGGTACCGACAAAGCAGGTCCACTCACTGTTCATGCAGAGGTGGACCTTACAGACCCTGTAGACCACATTGGACCTGATTTTTTGACACACTATCCTCCACTGTAACTGTTGCTGTCACTGTCTTGTAATGTGTGCTGGAAATGACCAAAAATAGTCACTTGGCTATGTAAGGGTTAACTTAATCCTTTATAAATCACTCATAGAAATTCTCTGAAATTCAAAATTTCAACCTCAGTGTGTTATTGGAGACATAACAAGACTTAATTACTTTTGTGAAATAAAAAAAAAAAGTTTCATTATGTAGAAAATTAAGGTCAATGAGGTAACCATATTTGGTTCTTACTCATATGTGGCAAAAAAAAAAAGCCCAGAAGTGTGTGTGTGTGTGTGTGTGTGTGGTATATAGTGTATATATATCTATATATATATATATATATATATATATATATATATATATATATATATTATGTGTGTGTATATGTATATGTGTGTATATATATAATATATATATATAATATGTGTGTGTGTATATGTATATGTGTGTATTATATAGTGTATTATATATATGTATATATATATATATATATGTATATATATGTGTATATGTGTGTATATATTAATATAGTATATATATATATATTATACGAAAAACACATGTAAGTTGAAAAGAACATCACTTTTAGAACATTACACCCACATCAGGGCTGATCCAGACCCCTGTCCACATCCATATTATCCCTCTGAACATCATTCCTTACATTAGTACCATTACTTCATGGTACCTAACAAAGCAGGTACACTCGCTGTTCATGCAGAGGTGGACCTTACAGACCCTGTAGACCACATTGTCGACTTACTGTCTTCGCTGTAACTTTTTTTGCTGTCACTGCCTTCATAATGTATTTGAAAATTACCAAAATAGCACTACTTGCCTGATAAAGGGTTATACTGTCGATCCAAATCATACATTGACATCTACATCAGTTTGATCCTCCTCCTCCTCCTCCTCCTCTCCTCCTCCTCCTCCTTTTTATTGTTCTTGTTGTTCTTCTTTCTTGTGTCTCAGTTTATTTTTTTTATGCAGGAAATATTGGAAATACTAATAGGACTCTATTAACAGGCGCTTATATTAAGAGATGCTGGATCCAAAGAAATACATGTATAGAGTTGTTGATATTGCAACATTTCGATCCTTTTCTCTTTTTTCTTCATGTATAAATACTAAGTGTGAAGGTGAAGTGTAAATAAATCATACTATTGAAGGATGTAATACTACAAATGCCAAACTAGTATTTTAACGTTTCTAATTGATGTTTCCTGAAATCCCTTCATAACTTTTGTGTTTGCTGTGTACAAGAGTGTGTAAACTAAAATAGCTCTTGTTTTTAAATTACTTTCCACAATGTGTGGTGAAGAAACAAAAGCAACGCGATGACCGCAGTATTAAATGTACCCCTAAATCTATTGTGTCTGCTTATTTGTTGTGGTGGTTGTGGTCTTGCTGGGAGGAGTAATGATGCTCTTCAATAAGTTCCTGTCCCTCCATGTGTACGCTCGTCTTATTCAAATGAAGCAACTGATTTGAGATCCACAGACAGAAACTCAATGCGAGGCTCCCTCTGTCCTCTTGTTATCTGGAATTAAATTTCTCTCTCATGGATTGCATTTCACGGTTCACCGCGTCATCCAGCAATAGAGGGCAAAACCCAAGCCGTGAGATGGTCTGAAAATGGTCAGCTGGATAGTTCTGCCCACTCCAGATTTAAGTGGGGTCTGCATTCAGAGGATCACTCAAACCTCTGTTATCATCTCAGTTTGAAGAAGACGCGCAGTTCGGAAACAGATTACAGCTTGTTTTGACAGTGAAGGTGCCGAGAAGAAAAAGAAAAGTGTTAAAGGTTTTAGAAACACGCTGTCAAAGTCAGTTTAGTGCAAAAGATGTGATGCATGTCTGAGTTATTGAATGAAGCTCCGTGTACTATCTGTTCTTTGTAATTAAGTACTTCAGCGACACACAGGTTCTCCTTTTCTAACCCTTCATTAGAGCAGAGGGAATTATTCAATTGAAAAGAAGAAGATCTGCTGATAAGTTGAAGGCACATAAAAACTTGAGTGTAAATGAGCAGCTGATGAAATGAATCCTGTGTTATTATGCAGTGCAAAAAAAACCCTGAGTCTGCCTGTGCTTTGGAATCATTTCATGTCACCACTCCTTTCAAGATTAGCTGCTTGTCTGCAAGTTAGATCCGCTCGACATAAACTGTGGTTTTCGTACCTAAAAGCTTAACCAAGGTTTATGTTTTTGTTACTTTCTGTACATTTGCTCTGTTGGGTTTTGCTTTGACTCTCCAAGTTGGGTAGTTACACATCCTGTCATCATCATTTACTGGAGCTGCATCTACATTAGAGGTCGACTGTGTTTTTTAAGGGTCAGTGAAATAATGATAGTTCAGAGCATGAAAATGATTATTCAGCCGATACGTTCCCCTTGAACCCCAAAAGTTTTCTCTTAGTGAGCCAGTGGGCTACATGATTCAGGAATATACACTATATATGGACAAAAAGTATTGGATCACGTTGAATTCAAGTCTGAGATGCAAACAACAACGACAAATGCTATAATATAGTTTTATATTGTGATGAAAAAATCATTTCATTGGTTAGTTTGGTTTGAATTGTTATCTTTGCTTCCACAGTGCCTTAGAGTTGGGTTTTTTTAACGTAATTTCTCTCAACATTGATTTTGTGTTTTTATCCATGACAAGCATAACAAAATCAAGACTGAGAGAAATTAAGTAAAAACCATCTCTGAGGTATTTTGGAAGCAAAGATAACAATTCAAACTAGAAAAACACTTGGAGAGCGCAGACCTCCGCCAAGGCAGATCAGTCGCCCCCCCCCCCCAATTACCACTAAAATTTTATCATTTGTTTCTTGTGCCAGTATCAATATTTCCTGAAAATTTCATCAGAATCCTCCATAACTTTTTGAGTTATCTTGCTAACAGACAGACAGACAAACCCCAATGAAAACATGACGTCCTTGGCAGAGGTAACAAAACTAACCAATAACAAGTGGTACCAGGCACAACAAACCCCGCCCCTCGCACATATTGTAGCTTATTTTGGCATTGATCCAGCTAATGTCATCATGTCTATGTGTATGGTGATGTCGGGCATATCTATTGCCTCTATATATGTGCCAAGTGTGAAGTAAATTGAAACAAAAGTGATGTTTTTCGAGACATTTGAAATTTTGCCCATTATAAGCAAATGGGAGAAAAAAAAAAGATTGAAAAAATTAATAAAAAATGTAAAACTTTGACTTATTTTCCCAAAATGTAATGACATCTATTGTGGGTCACTGGCAATCTATAAACCCAATTTGGTATGAATTCAACCAATAGTTTTGCTGCTAAAGTGTTAACAAACAAACAAAGAAACAAACTAGAAAAGCACTCAGAGAGCACAGACCTCTGCCAAGGCAGATCAGCCCCCCCCCCCACCCGATCACTACTAAAATTTAATCATTTTTTCCTTGTGCCAGAATCAACGTTTCCTGAAAATTTCATCCAAATCTTTCCATAACTTTTTGAGTTATCTTGCTAACAAATAAACAAACAGACAAACCCCAATGAAAACTTAACCTCTGCCGTTCCTTGGCATAGGTAACAAATCAAACCAAAAATCATACCCCATGCCTCCCTTTCGGGGGGCGGGGTAATAAACTATACTTTGACATTTGTCATTATAGTTGTGTAGCCCACACCCCTATTATAAAAGAAACACCTGAATTCAGTGTGTCCCAATACTTTTGTCCACATAGTGTAGCTTACCCATTTCAAGCAAACTAGCTCCCTCTGTGAAAACCCCCCAGACCCTGGTCTCTGTTGATTTGATCCGTCATCTTTCTTCTTGTTACCGTTTCCTTTAGTGTTCTTCCTTCTCTAGATTATTGTGCAGATGCTGTTGCTACTGGGGGAAATGGAAATGTTGGCTGTGTTTTCTCTGCCGTTGTTGTTGTTGTTTTTTTTAATATACTTTATTTAGAACAGCACAGTTTACATTACAAATATAGACTTTTCATATCAGACATGCAAAGTAATCAGCTTGCAATAGAAGTCATTATGTAAATGCTTAATTATAATCATGTATAGAAAGAAAGGAGAGAAGAAAAAGAAGATAGGAAAGACAGGAAGAGGAAAAAAATGTGCCAACTTATACTAGGGGTGTCAAAGTTCAGATGAATATATTAAGGGAAGTACAGATTTTAACGATTTTGATTGCCTTTTGCTTTTCAGAGTACTTAATTGAGAGAATGCATTGTTTCAAAGTATTTTAGAATGCAGTAAAACATGTTTTTTTTTGCTGAGTATTTACAACAATGAATGTGAAATTTCATTTTCTCTGCCTTTGGGCCACTAGCTCACAACTGTCAGAGCTTTATCTACACGTGTAACACTCCGGTCATGTGATACGAGTGCACACAGGTAAACAGGAAGTTCAGTGACTCATTAGCCACTGGGACGTCTTTTGACTTGTTGGCTCGTTAGCGCTGTTGCCTCACACCAAGAAGGTCCCTGGTTTGATACCGACATCATGGTGTGGGTATTTGTCGGTGGAGTTTGCATGTTCTCCCTGTGGTTATGAGGGTTCTCTGTTCCTCCCATCATCCAAAGACATGTACATTAATAGGTTAATACAGGGGTGTCAAACATCCGGCCCATGGGCCAAATCCGGCCCGCCAAAGGGTCCAATCCGGCCCGTGGAATGAACTTGGGTAGCGTTGAACTAGTTTTAGTTCAGGTTCCACATACAGACTATTGTGATCTCAAGTAAAATAATAACATAATAACCTATAAATAATGACTCCAAATTTTCTTCTTGGTTCATTAATGTGGAAAAAATATCATGTTATGCCTATGAATAATGACAACTTAAAAATTTTCTCCTTGTTATAGTGCAAAAACTAACATTAAATTATGAAAATATTTACATGAACAAATTATCCTTTAACAATAAAATGAGAATAACCTGAAATGTCTCAAGAAAATTGTGAGTGCAATTTTAGCAATATTCTGCTTGTTACTGAATGTTTTGTGCCTTTATAGAACTGATCCGTAAAGCACATGTATAAGTTGAGGCATAATATTGTCAAAATTGCGCTTAATTTTCTTAAGAAATTTCATTTTTTTCAGATAATTCACATGTTTTTTGTTTGGATAGTTTGTAAATGTAAATATTTTTATAATTTAATGCTTTTGAATTTTTTTTGTTTTGTTTCTTTTGCACTAAAACAAAGGGGAAAAAATAGGAGTTGTCATTATTTATGAGCTATTATGCTATTTTTTTTTTTGGTCCGGCCCACTTGAGGTTAAATTGGTCTGAATGTGATCCCTGAACTACAATGAGTTTGACACCCCTGGGTAATAGGTCAGTAGGTCAATCTAAATCCACCATGGTTGTGGATGTGACAGTGAATGGTTATATATGATCTGTATATATCAGCCCTGCATAAACTGGTGACACATACGTCCAGGATGGATGTAGGATCGGCTCCATCGCCCCTGTGACCATTCCCGAGGATTAATTAGTTCAGAAAATGAATGAATGTCAATGACGCCACAGACACCGGCTTTTTATATGTCAGAGTACTTATTTATTACTGTCAGAATAAAGAGCATTCAACGAATATAGCGAAAAATTATTATAAAATCATTATCTGCTGCTGTTTTAATAAGAAACCAGAAAAATGTTGAATTAGACATGCAATTCAACCTAATAAATACATTGATGAATAAATCAGAATTTTTTAACATCAAACTGAGTGTTAAAAAAAATAAGTTCTTCAAAGTCGGTATTTCCACTTAGAGACTGAATATTAACAATCAGTCACTTCTGCTGATAGCGATAGTTTGTAAAATGTCAATTGGTGCTGAATAATAGATCACTGAGTGTTTTTTTTTCCACAATGATAATCTTGAATAATTTCCTATGATTTTACCGAATGTGTGACTTTTCTGGAAAGTGTAAATGAACCCAAGACCACCACCTTTTTTGGCTGTTTTGTGCTTGCCGTGATCTGGGGGAGGTTTCACACTTCAGAATGTGTGAAATGTGTGTTTGTATTAAACCACTGCCCTTAAAATTCAGGGAAGTGTAAAAAGTTCTTCATTCTTCAACACACCTACGTACCTGGGCTGTCACAATATTGAAATATGACTTGTTTTACTAATAACTGTGTTTATACAATATCATTTTCTATTCTGAGAACAGTATGTCACCATTGTGATATAAATGTAATAGTATTGTATTTATGTACATACACCTTACGAAGAAGACGCATTTATTGACACACATTTTTAGAACATACACAGTCATGGAAAAAAAAAATTAGACCACCCTTGTTTTCTTCATTTCTTGTTTATTTTAATGCCAGGTACAACTAAAGGTACATTTGTTTGGACAAATAAATGATAGCAACAAAACTGCTCATAAGAGTTTAATTTCAGAGCTGATTCTATCCATTTTCCATGTTTTTTTTTTTTTTATTATTATAACCAAAATCACTTCAGTTCTTACATCAATAGCTATGGCATTGTACTGACAAAACAGTGCTTTTAGGCATTCCATGATTTCTTTTCTGTCTGTATTAGTCATGATACAACACAGGCGTTAGTACTTGATTGCATAACCATTGTTTTTTGATGAGGTTTTGATGGTCTAATATTTTTTGTGACTGAACATTTTATTTTGTGTTTTGTCAGTAATGATTGACCATGGCAGATAAGACGTGGACTTAATTTTCGAAACCATTACTGAAATGTTTTGACCAAGGTCCAAATTAAAATAACGTGCTTTACCCTCATTTGCTCATTGACCTCAACAGAAGAATGAGGTGCAACGACATGATATCATTAAAAAGCATCAATGATGAAATATGTTATTTCTGTTAGTTTTACCCAGTAGTTTTAATACAGTTGAATGAATATGACTGCGGGTGATTATGTAAATAATCACAATTGATAAGGGAATAATGAATGCTACTTTGTAATATTTGTGCTAAGCTTTGCACGTTATGCCTGAACCTGCTGTAAAAGACTCATGTTATCGAGCGGAGACTGTACGACTTTATTACCATGAACATATAGAACTGCAGCTATTCAATTAAATATTCTATTGTACAGTATGTCAGCTATTAATGAAAGCCAGGCTTAATGGTGTTTTGACTTTAGACTCAATTTATCTAAAAGGTTAAAGTCGCCTCAGCTGTTGGAGGTCAAGTAGTATAATTATGTTTCAGGGTTACAAAAAGAAGAAAAATCCATTCCTACACTGCACGCAGGACTCTTGTATAAAGGTCACTGGCCAGAATAATCACTGATAACTTTAAAGGTTTTTGTTTAAACTTTTAAATATTTGTTGTCTCTGAGAGTATGATGCGTCAGTGTGATTTACAGAAACTTCTAAAGCTCATCGTCTATTGTAAAGTTGTCATTGATGTTCCCGCTGCCAGCCTGTTGACATGGAAACTGAAGAGGCTTTTGTGTGACAAGTGTATTTGTTGCTAGTATCAAGTCATTGGATCATAGTGGTTGTTTTTATGTCTCCAGATGGTGAAGAAAAGGTTTCATACCACACAGCGATTCGGAGTTCGGTACCTTTTTAACCTTAACATGATATAAAGTACGTACTCCTTTGGGGTGAAACACTCTTTGCGGCAGTTTCGTGTTTAATCTAATTATCTCTACTTTGTTAAGGCATACCATTTAGCTGTAGGCTGCATCTGTGGCTAAAATTACACCTCTGTTATATCGTGAATAAAGATGCCTCGCCTGTTTTGTGCTCTGCATTTCTGTACTTTAGCTGCCAGCGTGCGGAATGCCTGTAATGTTGATTATTGTGGATCTTTATTCTGCGTCCACCAGTTCACAATCATACAATGTAGTGGCTGAACACAGCGACGTGTTTTAGGACTGAACTAAACCACAACATTGAGTTATTTTACAACATAATCATACATTATTAAGTAAGTGTTGTAATAATGTGACGCTGAAACTGTAAATTGTTCTGAACATGCTATGGCAGATGGGAGGAATCTGGCCTCAGGCTTGAATATATACCCAAACATCACATTATATACTCTTCATCTTAGCTTCTCTCACAGCTGCTCTATATGAGCATATATACTGTGTATCTGCATGTCATGGAAAGTGTTACCTAAGTGGTTTTACTCTCTAAGGGGGCTGGGAATTGACAGCAAACTAAGTAAAGCCAGTTGTTTAAATAATGCATCACAGGATCTTTTCTGTTACATTATGTCATGCACAGATAAAGATTTCTTGAATGAGTCTCTGTGGTTTGAAGTTAAATATGTCATCTGTCCTTTCTTCACAGAGTGTGTGGGACCCGAGGGATAATCCATGATGAAGCTCACTGAAGGGGCCCTCTGAGCAGAAACTCATCATTGTTAGACCTGAGCCCTGTGGATGAAGAGGAGTTGCATCTGTTACCGGACGCTGAGACCATGGTGAAAGCTCAGCGGAGCCAGACAGCGAAATACAGCAAGGCCAAAAAGGAGAAGGCGAGCAAAGGAAAAAGAGATGGGTTGAAAAAAGCTAAGGAGAGAAAACATGAGTTGAAAGGAAAGAAAAGGAAGGATAAAAAAGAACCACATGGACACAGGAGAAAGACCCTGATGGTGGGGGATGGGGATGCGTTAGACTGCTGCGTCCTCCTCACCCGTCTAGAGGAGAAAGGAGGTATGGGTGGAGGAAAGGACGCGCCAAGAACCGGGAAACAAAAGAGCGCAAAAGTCAAGATGAAGCTGCACTCCAGTGTCGCTCAAAGACGGACCAAATGTGTTAAAACTGGACTAAAGAAACCTTACCCATCCAATCAGCAAACACTGGAACCAAAAATCAACCAATCCAACGCCTTACTCATGCTATCCGCACCTGTCTTTGAGCCTCGCAGGCGGAGAATGGCCTCTCTGAACGCCGAGGCCGTCAACAGCTTGCTGCTTTACAAAAACGACCCTTGTACGTCGAATCCCGCAAAGAAACAGCAGCTTTCGCACGACAATCCGGCTAAAGAGGGTCCGCTTAAAGATAAACCTGTCTGCGCACATGAACCCAGAGGACATCAAACTAAAAAGGTCCCTGCAGAAGGGAAAACAGGGCTGAAAGAAAGACGGAAAAAGCAGAAGCGATCGGAGGCTCAGAACATCGATTGGTTGAGTTTGTTTGCGCCGACGCCTCGACGTCAGGCAGGCCTCACCGCTGCGACGCTGCTCAAACTCACCAGTGCCCATACGGAACCAAACGGCAAAAAAAGAAGGAGGTTAAACTGGAGAGCGAAAGTGAAGCCACAGCAACTCAGGATGAAATTAGGTGTAAGCCAGTGTGTGAAGGAACAACGCAGACCAAAAGAACAACAAAGCCCAAACATGTTGAGCAACTGAAGCACAGAAAACAGGGTACAGAGGATCTCCATTGCCAGCTGGGTTCTACTCTCCAGGGATGTAGTTTGTGTAAGACAGAGACTTTGGATCCCGAGTGGAAGAGCGCCTCAGGGGAGCAGGAGTGTCTCAAACATAAGCTCCACCGTGGTTCTACAGTTGGATTCCCTTAAAAACAGTCAAAAAGGAGCAGGTGGAGACCGAGGTGTCCTCCTGCTACTGCTGCTCCCAGGAGAGGTGTGTGGAATACTGTCACAGACTGGCCCTCTTCCTGGACGACAAGACCTTTAAGGAACCAGAGGACGGCTCCGTGTCCGAGGTGTTTCACCACCACCATCACCACCATCATCATCATCACCATCACTCACACCCAGCAGCCATAACCATCAGCCCACACACCTACACCTGCTTCCCCGGCTACTACGTCCACTTCAGCCACCCGGACACTTCCCAGTCTGCCATATCACCCCTCACTTTATGCCCGAGGAGCGGCAAGAGACCCAAACTGCTCCCCAGCAGGAGTACACAGCCCTCAGGGATTTCTCATCCAGTGTACTGCTGCACCTCAGTGGAAGCATGTTACGGAGATCCCTGCAGGATCAGCGGCTACTCGGCTTATACCAGTGTGATTCCAGCCATCAGTGAGGAGGGTGTTCCTTCAGCCCCACGGACTGCACCAAATGTAACCATGGCGTCAAAAGAGGTGAGTAGACCGGATGGTATGTCGCACTGTGTTTACTCTTTGGAAACATCTGATTGTGTAAATAGGATATACAATACAGGATAGGACCGTTTTTACTGAAAACACTGAGCTGAGTCATCATGCAGGGAGGACCAGGAGAGTCATAGAAACACTTATGCAGGATTTATTTAATATCATCCAATTATAAGTTAAAAACATAAATTAAAGGAGCAGTATGTAACATTTGTGCACATCTCTTTATAGACTTGATGATGTCATGGGAGATATTTGATAGCTGATATTGGCAAACTCCATGTTTAACCCATAAAGACCCAGTGCTACTTTTGTGGCAGTTCTATTTAACCTTTTGAAGTGATTTATCACCATTTATTATTATATTATCCTCTGTATTCTGCAGTTTTTCTGTGAAAATCTGGTATTTTCCTATATTTCATTTACTATTCATGTACTTTAATCACTATTCTGATTTTACATTTGAGGGTTATTTTATCAAAAACAGAGAAAACCTAAGAAAAAGTGACTTTTCCAGTAAAATATATCATTGACTAAACGTAAAAATAAGCCTCTCCAACAACTGTCATAGATCTAACTCCATGGGTTTTACTGGAGAATCAATGTTGTAGAAGACAATGGTGTTTCCACGTTCAGTATGGAGCCTCTGAACATCCAAATTGGTCATATCTGATGACCATGAAAAGATGACAAACTGTATTTT
Source organism: Sphaeramia orbicularis (assembly GCF_902148855.1). Taxonomy (NCBI): domain Eukaryota; kingdom Metazoa; phylum Chordata; class Actinopteri; order Kurtiformes; family Apogonidae; genus Sphaeramia; species Sphaeramia orbicularis. Next base: position 20,881,983 of record NC_043978.1, on the reverse strand, counting down.
ACACCAATCGTTTACATCAGGGGTGTCAAACTCATTTTCTTCCAGGGGCCACATTCAGCCCAATTTAATCTGAAGTGGGCCGGACCAGTACAATAATAGCATGATAGCCAATAAATAATGAGAACTCCAAATTGACGTTAAATTATGCCAATATTTATGTTTACAAACTATCCAAACAAAAAGGATGTGTATAACCTGACAAACATGAAATTTGTAAAGAAATATAAGTAAAATTTTATCAATATTATGCCTCTACTTATCATTTATATATATATATATATGCATTACAGATCAGATCTACAAAGACACAAAACATTTAATAACAGGCAGAATATTGTTAAAATTGCATTTAATTTTCTTTAGACATTTCAGGTTGTTCACATTTGTTCAGGTTATTCACATTTTATTGTTAAAGGATAGTTTGTTAACGGAAACATTTTCATAATTTAATGTTTTTTGCACTAAATCAAAGAGAAAAAATTGATGTTGTCAGTATTTATAAGTTATTGTGATATTATTTTTGAGTTTGATGCCCTAACTTGCACTTTGCAAATTCATCTCGCGGGCCGGATTGGAACCTTTGGCGGGCCGGCTTTGGCCCCCGGGCCGCATGTTTGACACCTGTGGTTTACATGTATTGATAGGATTAATGTATCAGCAGGTATTAAACATTTCACTTAAGTAGATGATTGGAGTTGCCAGTGGCTGTTTGGGTCTAAATAAAATAAAAAGATAAAATGTGACTTTAATGGTCTTAAAGGAAATTCTTTTGCCATTTGTTGCAAGTCAAGACAACAGAAGTATTAGAATAAAAACAGTGCGTAACAACAGAAAAAGTAGGTAATAAAACAATTAACTAAAATAATGTAAGAGGAGTACCTTTAAAACTGGTATAGCAGTTAAGTAAGTGTCACAAAGTGCATATTGTTAACCAAGAAGTAGAGGTCGACTGGTAGTAGACTTTTAAAATCAGTCAGTATTTGTTTATATAGCACTTTTCATACGGTGAGGACGTAGCGCAAAGTGTTTTACATATAAGTTTAAAAATCACCCCACACACACACGCACAAGCACACATACACTTAAAAAGACTGACTGAGCACGAGAGGACCAGAAAGTAAAATATCTCTCGATTGGAAAAAGAAAAATCAGATTAATTGGCTGATATTAACCTTAGCCTCTACACACAACATTTTGACATTGAAAACACATTATGCACTGTAGCCCATAAAGTTGGACAATAATGTTAATTCCATTTATAAATTCAGTTTCTTATTACTTACGGCATTTGCCTTTTCCTCTGTTAATTGTTTTAAATTTCACTGCTTTATAAATGAATATTTTATTTGCACATTAATTTTCAAGTTTTTATAATCCCAATACTTATTGCCCATAAACATACTAATAAACTAAATGCATTCTTTCCACTCAACAGTCCATATAAGCCTGTATCGTCCTTTACAATAGCAGGATGTGCACATAAGTTCAGGTATTAAAGTTGACGGTATAGTAAACTCAGTTTCTGGACTGTTTAGTATGCTATGTCCTCCTGAACACACTGCCAAAAGAGTACAATGTGCTGAGAATAGCTATTATGTCAGGCATCTTTAATCTCCTGTTGTGGAATGTCACTTGAGTGGGAAGTAACAAAAAAATCTGATAAAGGCCAAGACCTCTTTTGTCTCTGTTTGAATACAAGCTGCCGGACAGTGAATACTAGGCGTGTGCAGCTGAAACCTAATGAGCTCAGTGAATGTTAGCAACATGTTACTGCGTTCAAGCCTAAGGAGAACTGTAAGAACTGTGCGATGGGTGGTGTGGTGCGTGAGCGTCTGTGTGTTGTGTGTTTGTGTGGGTGCGCACATGAACGTCACCTCATAAGAACATTATTTACACAGGATTTTGCTGTGAAGGTTGAGAAACTTTGCTCTTTTTCACCAGAGCTGAGTCAGATGAAAATATTTCACTCCCTCCAGGAAATACACTGGACCACTGTTGGACACTGGTGGATTTATTTCACTTGTTTAAAACATCAGCATAAAACTGACCATCAGACTGCTCATAAATAACAGTGAACAAAAGCACAGTTAACATAGCTTATTAGTGAGAGTAGATACATACAACATAAATATACATACACACCTCACTGAGTGCATTACCAAGAGGGAGACAACTTCCATATGCACAAGGTTCAAAAGTCTGAGAAATAAACCTCCCAAAAACCCTCGATAAATCTCAAATCTCTTCGTCAAGACAAAGAGAAAGACACGCATGGGACAAACTTCTTCACTGTTCTCTTAACACGTAACCCTCAGGGGTATGAGCGTATTTGGCCATATTGAGTACTTTTGATTTTGCCTTTATATGCTATATAAAGAAATGTTTACTACACCCATGTTGGTATCTTTTTTCAGCACAACTTCATCTATCTCATCTGCCTATTATTTTTTCACTTTAACCTACCATGTCAACATAAAAGGCCGAAAAATACACATAAAATATAAAATCTCATTAGAAAAATGTATATAATTTATTGCATAAATAACACAAAGATGCTTAATGAACCTTTTCAAAGACTTTAAAAGTGAATATTGATTCCAAATATTAGGTATATGAAATCAAAATTGTAATAAATTAAAACTATACTCAAATATTTGACATAAAAGCATGTCTTTACATAGGCGTTTTCTGCATCCAGTTCAGGTGGGGGTCATCCTCACCTTTACCTGTAATCCTAATGCAGTCTGTGGATTAGAATCTGCAGATTCAACCATTTTTTTTCCGTTTTGAAAAAGGACAAAAAATGACAAAGAAATGGTCAGAAATATAACGCCTGCCGCACCTCATTTTCTACTTGTACTCACGTTTGCGACTTCCGACGCTACAACATGTTCAGAATGTGGTGATTCAGTCATGGGACCGTTAGTGTGGACCCCTAAGGGTTAAAGGTGTCCCCATGCAACACAAGGTGCAAAAATGTATTCCTACTGTGATCAAATACGCAATTAGACATACATGCAAAATAAGTAAAAAAAAAAACAAAAAAAAACCCATAAAATCAAAAATGAGATTTCTGGCAGTTCAACTGACTTTGCCGCTTGTAACACCACACATCATTCATGTGCAAGAACATATCAAGTAATTTCATTTTTTAGATGACATTTGGAAACATTTTGGTCAAGGTTTTTGTTAAGAAAAGAAAGAGGAGAAAGTTGTGTGACATAACACGAAGATGATCCATCAAGCTAATGCATGTTCATGATTTATGTATATGGGTAGCAATGCTAATTTTGAAAACGTTGAAGTAGCAAATATAAATGTATGTGGTTATGATAGTTCACCAAATTATTTTGAGCCTGATGTATGAAAGGGGCCAGAACAGAGAAGGATCAAGAAAATGTGTGTTAAGACAAACTTGCAGGTGAATGCACAGCTTTCACCACCATAGACGAGTGGTTTCCAACCTTTTTTTGGCTCCTGACCCCATTTTAAAGTCACAAATTTCTGCTGATCCCAGACATTCAAAACAGAGACTTTTTTTTTTTTTTTTGCTAAAATTAGTTTGTTTTTGATCATGTAATAGTTTGCCTTACTACGTTGCAAATAAATGTTAATTTTAGATGACATTTAGTCTATATAATGTATATTATTATGGACGGAGGCAGAAAAGCCAGGTGTAGATTACTGCGCAAAGTGAGAATTTTATTTTCTTTGGTCAGGATATGTGCAGTCAGTCCAGCTTGGATTTACAAGGCTGACAATTAATACTGAACAAACAATAACTCAAACTATGAATTATGAAAGAGCTGCAGCGTCTTAACCGACCACAATGAACATTTGAAAGATAAACAGTACCACAGTGCTTCAGTTTCAGCTTCAGAGTTTGTCATGTCTTTTATGGATTGGGATTGTCTCTCAACTCATCATATATTTATTTTTTTTATCAATTACTAGACATTTCAGGCAACCCCACGTGGGGTCCCAACCCCAAGGTTGAAAAAATACTGCCATAGACAGTTAGAAACATTGTACCAACCCTCTGTTGTCACCTACTGGTTTGTGAAACTTACTTTGAAGCCTCAAAATGTAGCCATTGCTTGGGTGGTTTTATGGAAAGAAGTAGGTGGAATTGGAGGAGAGTGAGGGATGATAACAGAGCTTACTGAAAATATTGACCGCATTGACTAATACTGTAATAATAAACCCCAGCGTGTAATATCAGCTCCTTAATAAATGTTAACTCATCCACCTGTGTTTGAGAACAGTAATGTGAAACACATGCAATGAGTAAACATACTATAAACAGCTGCATGAGCTAATTATGAGACTAACTAACAGCTGACACTGGTCATCATTATTAAATGCAGAACCCTCTGGTGACTTTGTTAATGGTACTCCTTAGACATAGCTACTGTAGAATTGCCTGTCAGGAAGAAAAACAAGTACCACACCGTAAATATGCATAGTATTTTTGGTTCAGTGAGTTACAAATTCACCTACTGTACAGCTGTCACCAGAGCAGGAAATTAAGTATAGAAAGCAAAAGTGTTTTTTTGTAAATATGTTGTAAAGATAGTCATTTCTGCTGTAAAACTTGTCATTTTAACTTAGAGGTCTTTGGTCTATTTTCACACATGCTTCATTTTTCAGTCCCAGAGGTTAATATTTGATAGTTGGGATGTTTCTACAGTGTTACTAGGTGTCCTTTTGTTGCCCTCTGTATAATATGTGATCAGTAATACCAACTGTGTAGTAATTTTATCACTATGTGACAGTTGGTGTGAAGATCAGCTCAGGTGATCTCATTTCCTGTCATGATCAGAACTATCTTGATATGCATAATATCTCACATGACATCTTACAGCCAGATATGCTTTTTGTGAAGTTGAAGGACAACCATAGCAGTCCTTTATTGAAATCCTATTTAGAAATAAAAAGGTATTTCAGATTGAATGCAGTAACTTATCAAACACTATTAGTGAAAACCTAGGAATTTTCCTGCAAATGCTATGATTTTAATGGTTAGGTGTGATTCATTATCCTGTGTATCTACCATATTCTGTATTATCACAACACCAAATGAAGAGTGATTGTGTAATACTAGCAAAAATACCCTTACACCATCGGAACAGAGTGAGAACCTGCTCAGTGTTAATGATCTGCAGTGACAGAGATAGAGGAGGGATGGGGGTCCCCTGACGATCCATAAACTGACTCAGATGTCTCCAAAACTAGGAAGAAATCCGAGGCCACTGTGTTTCTGTCTATAGCCACTTTTACACAGAGATCCTGGAAAAAAGGTGAGTAGGTGATCCCACCTTTTTGCCACCATTGGCTAATTTCCACAGCCAAGCCAAAGGAGTAAGAGATGAGACAGGCTGGACTTTTACACAGCGGACTTGCGTTCTGGAATCAAAGGGGCGGTGACATAGCACAGTCTATATTTTATTAAGTTTATTTGATAGGGACAATGCAAATTACATAGTAGAACTTCTGCCTGTTACAAACTACCTGTAGTAACTGATGATACACATAAGGAGATTATAGCTATTGCTAGTTTCCATCCCCAGTCCCTAGTCAGACTTTTAGCCGAGTGTTATAGTGTGACGTATAACTTGTGCGTTGGAAATACCCTGAGCATAGCAGTGTTGCTAACCTCTCCAGAGTTGGCCCGTCTTTCACCATTCCACAAATGTTAGCATGAATAGAGTCCTCCGCCCGAAGTAACAACAGCTCGCGGATCTCAGCGTCTCCCCAGTTCAACATCTTTCTGGTCGCGTTGATGTGTTTCTTTTACTGTACATGGCCCACGCTCATTTTTAAATCCTCCCCAGGGTGGGGGTCGCACACCTAATATGACTGTCACACCTTGGTTGCGGAATGAGAGGTTCCTTTTACATTGCGTTCTGGAATCATGGTTCCACCGTCATCACAGCTCTGGTACTAGCTCCAGAGGTGTTACTAAGCCACGATAAAAGTGGGACCAAATGATCCACCATTTTGTTTACACAGACGTCGTTCCGGAATAAAGTTGAAATTATGGGCTGCACGATATTGGAAAAAACTGACATTGCGATTTTTTTTAACCCTGCGATATATATTGTGATATGAAAAAATACTCAGGAGTCTGTAATAGCTGTGTGGTGTCAACGTAAAAGGTCAAAGAAATTAGTTGTGTTTCCTGTCGTTGTGGCAACAGGTGCAAGACAGTATCGACACAGAACACGTGTTTCAGTATCATCCTTCTTGTAGCCAAAATAATTCCAGATAACTGACGTTGCTTTTCTTTTTGGCACTAAGTCTTCATTTACGGTGATTTTCCCTTGTTCGTTACTCATTTTTCAATACTGTTACCAGCGTCTCACTCCAAACTGATTAAGAACAATTGTGATTGGTGGAGCGCTGCATGCAGTGTGTGTAGGTACCCTTGAAATTAGATGAGAACCCGTTGAGTTCATTTGCCTCCTACATCACAGGAACTGCGATGTGACTATTGCACACACGTACATCGCGATGTTGATCTTCAAACGATATATTGTGCAGCTCTAGTTGAAATTTTCCCGGAACAGAAGTGCTATGTAAAAGGGGTTATTGTCTCTCTTCTCTTGTCACTACTCAGGTGATAAATGTTTACAAAGTCGGCAAAACTGGTTTGAAACCAGTGCTGCTGGTAAACATATACAGGGAACTGTAAACAGGAGCTCAGTATCAGGAGGGATTTTTCTTACAGTTACAAGTAAAATATTGAGGTATATTGAAGATTGTCCACTGTCTCGACCAGAGCAGCAGGTCAGAGAGAACTTCTGTCTGAGTAGTAGACAGGTTACTAGCTATCCTGTTAAAATGTAATGACATGCATTTATTTTATTTATCATATTAAAGTAAGTTTGATAATGTAAGGTAAAGCTCAAGGTAAGACAATGTAATCCTCAACTGTACTTTTATTATGGTCAAACCTTTAAAACAGTTGTTCACTATAACTTGTATTAAGACTGGAATGTTAGGATTTTATATTCTTTTAGAAATAAAAGGACATTGTTGTCAGATGACGTGGACACTTGTCTTGGTATAAACAGCTGTTTGCAGCCAAATGTGACTCAGGTTGCTCAGAGTGATGCACATCGCTTTGACTTGCAGACTAGAGGTGGAGTCAAATAAAAGGTATAGAGATGACTCCTTATCAGCTATTTTACTCTTCATGGTGTTGCTTCAAAGTTGACTCAACCCATATTGTTTTGAAATCTGCCAAAAGACAGCGTTCCTTCATGGTCGAAGATGCAAAGTATCAGAATGAATGTTATATTCTACGCATGAGCTTTTACCCCTTTGCAATCACCAACATATTGATGGTAAATGTAACCGATGTACTTTTCCTCTCAGTGACTGTAATGGTAATTTTAGGCTGTTGCTTGTAATTAATTACTCCTCAACACTGGTGACAAATATCTAATGTCTCTTCATGGTACACAACAGTAAACAGAGCAGCCTTATACCTAATGTAGCTCTGAGTTAATATATGTCCATGTGGAGGAAACTGATGAAGGTCAGACCCAGACATCTAAGAGATAAAATAAACTGATTACAGTTTAATGTCACCACAACAGTATCATGGGAGTGAACACACTGTAGGTCACACACCGGTGAATGGTGGTGGTGTGTGTCGTAGTGCTTTCAATGTCATCTTTATGAGGATGTCTATTATGTGGCTGACCTGTTAATGTCTGTAATGGACCTTAAGTGAGGCCCTGTTTGTTTTTTTCTGCTGCTTCAGCAGGACTAATACCAGTGCATCCTTCAGATCTCCATTATGTTACCTTGTTAAATGTTGTTGATGTTCTTTAACCCTTTATAGTTCACTCATAGAAATACTCAGATATTCCAAATTTCAACCTTAATGTGTTATTGGAGGACAAAACAAGACTTCATTACTTTTCTGAAATTTTTCTAAATTTTTTATTATGTAGAAAATCAAGGTCAGTGAAATTACCATATTTGGTTCCTTACCAATAAGTGACCAAAAAAATTTAAAAAATCCAAGAAATATATATACAAGATATGAGGAAAAACACATGTAAGGTGAAAAGAACATCACTTTTATGACATTAGACCAACATAAGTGCAGATCCAGACCCCTGTCCACATCCACATGATCCCTTTGAACATCATTCCTTACATTAGTACCATTACTTCATGGTACCTAACAAAGCAGGTACACTCACTGTTCATGCAGAGGTGGACCTTACAGACCCTGTAGACCACATTGGACCTGAGATTGTTGACTCACTGTCCTCACTGTAACTGGTATTGTCACTGTCTTGTAATGCATGTTGAAATTACCAAAAGTATTCACTTGTCAGATAAAGGGTTAAAGGCCTCTGTATATCTATTTCATTATGTTCCCTTTTCTCTTCCCTCCTTAGACGACTACCCGTCAACCCTCAACGACCATCACAGCCCCTCCTCCATCCCCATCTGCCCCAGCCCCAGAGTCCTCACTGGCTGCCCCATTCCCGCTGTGCCTCCAGCCGGCCAATCAGTGCCCCACATTCAAACTCCGCTGTCCGACCCCAGCCAACCACAGCCTCCGCTGCAGGTGGCCAAGGAGTGTCCGCAGAGTGCCAAGTCGCCCAGCGGGTCGAGGTCTGGCGCACGCGGCACCGGCAGCATCGGCTCTGCTGCCTGTCCTCTCAACAGGGAAAAGAAACAGAAGCTCAGTCCTGCCAGCAATGGAGGGCACACGGTTGCCAAGCAGCTGAAGAACTGGCGGCAAAAAACCACGAACGGCTGGCGGCCAGTTGGCCTGCCCTTTGAGAAGGAGGTTTTCTCTGTGGTACGTAGGGAAAGTCATGCTGGTGCTTTCTGACACAGCCGTGATAGAACTGTGTGTAATTAAGTGTGTTGTAATTTATCTTGATTCATTACATCATTGTCACATCAGGACTTATTTACATCTCACTCCTACATCTGACTATCCACATAACTGTCAACACACACAAGTCTCTGGATGAATCTCATCCTCTGGTGAGTCAGTTTTGAGCTGCTGGAGCAGTTACTATTTCCTGCTGTGTTTCTCAGGGAGACGAGGCTCTGGTGTTGAGGAAATGTTTCAAGGGAGTCCAGAGGGGCGAGGATCTGATTCGGGTCAGAGACACTGTTCTGTTGAAATCTGGACCTCGGAAAAAGTCTCTGCCTTATGTGGCTAAGATCTCAGCTCTGTGGGAGGATCCAGAGTCAGGTAAATATAGAAAAATATGGAATAAAACAGCATAATGTAGATCCATACATCTGCTGAAAAAAATTCAGATACGCTGAGAAACATATAGTCAGAGTATGTATTTATTGAATTGTTGCTTACATAGTTTATTTATTTATTTATTAGTGACAGTGCATATTAATGAACATCTACAACAATTGCTGCTGTAAATATGCCAGATTGTAGCAACAGTGCTAATTTCTGTCCATAGTGCCTTGGAAGGTGACAAGAAAGACAATTGACAAGGGACATAATATCATAAAAACATACAAAACAACACAGTGAGGACAATCTACTGATGGTCACAGGCTTGGTTTTCCTTCATCCAGTGTTTGAAGGAGTGATATTTTGCTTTTTTAAAATGGAATTATCCATCTTAAAACATTTCCCTGTGGTCTGCATAAACTGTAAATGCTATGCTTGGGTCTGAATTCTTCATTAATTCAACTCCACGGGTCCATCTTCAACCCTATTTCTGAGTAATGACACCAGAAAGGTCGTTTTGAGCGCTGGCCCTTTAAATGCAAATGACCCCACCCCCTTCAGGTTGTTGACTGTGCTGCTCTGTCCCGTTCAGCCACTTGTGTTTGTTAATACAACCAACAACTGAACATTTTAGGTAATCGACGCCAAGTTTGGACATATTTTCGGCTGCTGCTGATAAACAATTATGTCGTACTCTGAGAAATGTTCATCGGAAATCTTGATCTTATATGTGCAAATGTCATTACGTAACTAGTTATAAAACATAACAAATTAAGCAGGAATTGAAATGGGTTGTAGAAATCCACTCGATTTTTTTCCGGAATTAATATAAAGATAGCTTTGCAACACATGGAGGGTTCAAATTCAAACTTTTTAAACTATTAGGGTCCAAATACACAAACAAAGGAACCAAAGACTAATAAAAGTGGGTTTAGCAAAATATGACCCCTTTAATTCTGATTTGAAGGAGGCATATGATTGTGAGTCTCTTACGTTGAGTGGTTCAGTGTGGATTTAAAAGAATCAGTTTATTTTTAAGCTTCATCATGTAAAATTCTGCATGTTAATGTTCCTGCAGCAAATCTGTAATGGAATCTGCTTTGTGCTGTGAGCTGGTTATTTGTGGATTTTAGCTTCTTCCCTTTTTTTAGTTAATGGCTGTCTCCTCTGCTGACGTCTATGCTAACATCCTATGCACTGATTTATGTGTGGAGGACTCATTCTGGTTTTTCCATTTGAATATCATGCTCACAAATACATACTGTGCACATGCATGCAAATATCACACGTTGAGTCTTTAATACAGTAGGTAACATATGCGAGGAACATTAACATTCAGCAGGTGAGCAAGCCCTCATACACACCTTGTCAATCAAAGCCTTCCATTTGCCATAGAATGTTATCAACAGAAGAGTAATCTAAAAATAGACCACCTCAATATTCAAATAACAGAAATATGAACAAACCGATCCATGGTACAACTGCATAGTGAATTTTGAGAGTTTATTGAAAGTCTATGGCATCCAGGTTTTTTAGAGCAGCATCTAGTGGTCATTAGAGGTATTACGCTTACATCTATTATTGCATTGGCGTCACTTTTGGACCCCAGTTGTTGCCCACAGCAATGTAGAAAAGTGAAGGTTTGTGTTTGTCTGTTTTTGTGTGTTTCTGTAGGAGAGATGATGATGAGTTTGTTTTGGTACTACCGTCCAGAACACACACAGGGGGGCCGCAACCCCAGCATCCATTGTGAGGTGAGTTTGTGTCCTTGAAGTCGTTTTTGTCATAAGTGTTGAAAATACCTGGTAGCAAAATATTTCATCATAATGTCACTTTTTATTTTTTACTGATACGAGTTTGCATTAAAATGGAAACATTTGGATTCAAGAAATAGACTTTCCAAGCTTACTTAGTCACCGCGAATGTGTTTCAAAGAGATAAAAGTGTCTTAAAACTCACACATCGTGTAAACAGGCACACATGTTGAAGAACAACCTCTGCTGTGTTTGCTTCCTGTTGTCAGTAATCTCCCAGAGGAACAAGCCGCGCTTTATTCAATCTCTAGAAACAATAAACTGCATGAAATCTGTCATTTCTTGGCTGCGCTAACAAACAGCAAATAGTGAGAGAGGCAGTGAGAGAAGAGTAACAGGCATTTAGCTCAAAGACAGAAGTCAAACATCCTCCTCCTGTGAAAGTGTTACATCTGGAAGTGAAGGTGAGACAGAAGTGCTGGTGTGGAATGCAGCACACAGATCTGTTTTAAGGACAACCAGCCCACTGTGAACATTCCTGAAGTGTCAGATGTTATAGCCTTAGTCTTGGTTGCTAATGTTTTCAGATTTTGGGCACATTAAGATAGTTTACTGGTACTAATTTGTGACTGACAGTGTTGGGAGTAACACATTACAAAAGTAATGCATTACAGTAACAGATTACTTTTTGCTGTAACGCAGTAGTGTAAGGCATTACTAATCAATTTTCAGTAATATTTTACACTGTACATGTTCAGTAGTACTTGTGTTACAACACACTTTTTACCCCTTAATTTAACCCTTAGGGGTCCACGGTCATGGCCCCGTAATTGAATCACATGACATTTTCAACACGTCGTAGCATCGGAAGTCAGTCATGTAGACCACTGGGGACAATTGCATTCAAAAGTGTGGACTTGAAACACTCTCCCACTTTTTATTTGATGTTGATAGAGCAAATACAAGTGGAGATATGACTTTTGTAACTGGAGCAAACAAACTTTAGTAAAAATATGAAAATGAGGTGGTGGGAGGGGTTAGATTTCTTACCTTATCTTCATAATTTTTTGTCCTTTTTCAAAACGGAAAAAACTGGTTGAATCTGCAGATTCTAATTAAAGACTGCATTAGCATTACAGGTAAGGGTGAGGATGACCCCCACCTGAACCGGATACGGAAACTGGGTGGACCAGGAGTGGGGCAGTGGGGGGGAGAAACCGGAGAAAACGCAGATGTAAAGATATGCTTTTATGTCAAATATTTGAGAATAGTTTTAATTTATTACAGTTTTCATTATATATACCTAATATTTGGAACCAATATTTACTTTTAAAGTCTCTGAAAAGGTTCGTTAAGCATCTTTGTGTTATTTATGCAATAAATTATATACATTTTCCAAATCGGATTTTATATTTTTTGTGTGTTTTTTGGCCTTTTATGTTGATAGAGTAGATGAAAGTGAAAAAGTAATAGGTAGATGAGATAGATGAAGTTGTGCTGAAAAAAAATATACCAAACATGGGTGTAGTAAACATTTCGTTATGTAGTATATAAAGGCAAACTCAAAAGTACTCAAAAACAAAATAGGTTCAGACCCCTAAGGGTTAATTGCTCAAATGGAAAAAAAAAAAAACAGCAAGATTGTGAGACCTTAAGGAATCAAAAATGCAGCAGGAAAGTTGTATTTCCTGTTGGTGTTCAGCCAAGGGGTGAAGGTGGCAGAAGATAGTCCATTAACCACATGGTCATATGTTCATTACTAACCCTAACCCTGTTTTACAGAAGCTAGTTAGCATTAGCATGGTCCCTGTGATCAGCAATGACAAGATAAGCTAACGTTTCTGTGACTAGTTAGAATTCTTTATCGACTGCGAATTTATCTACCGGCATTCTTGTGTTTTGAACTTGTTAAATGTTGGAAAAAATGCAAGCGCTCCTTCTGGGATTCAAACATCGTAGACTATAGGGTTATTTACTGACCTATCCGTCCACATGTACTTCGGGGCGCAAATGTATGCGTCCCAAGGCTCTCCTGTCTCTTGTATTGGGGGGAATGCGCCATTTATGACAAAAGTCTTTATGTAACTCAAAAGTAACATAGCAGTCATGTCATTTATAACAATTCTGAGACAGTAATATTGTAAGTTAAGGAAATACTTTGAAATAACAGCAAGTAATCTGTAATGGATTACAGTTTGGAAGTAAGTTGCACAACACTGATGACTAAGCATGACTTTGTTTTGCCAGAATGAGATCTTTGCATCCCGACACCAAGATGTGAACAGTGTGGCCTGTATTGAAGACAAATGCTATGTCCTAACATTGGCACAGTATTGTCGGTAAGCAATTATTTGAAGTATGTTTCCTCTAGCTGTAAAAAGCACAACTTAAGTCCATTTAAATACCTGCAGAATTAACTTAACCCATAAAGACCCAGTGCTACTTTTGTGGCAGTTTTCAAATGAATTTTTCTCTCTATTTAACCCTTCTTTAGTGATTTATCACCAATTATTATATTAGTTTATTATTAATGATATAATTTATCCTCTGTATTTTGCATTTTTTAAGTGTACATCAAGTATATTCCTATATTTAATTTACTAAGCATGTAGATAATCATGAAAACTCAGATTAAAGTTGGGGTTGTTATATCAAACGCAGAGAAAACTGAAGAAAAAGGGACTTTCTCAGCGAAGATATTAATAACTGCATATAAAAACAAGTGTCTCCATCCACTGTCATTGATCCAACTTCATGGGTTTTACTGGTGAATCGTTGTAGAAGACGACGGTGTTTCCACGGTAACTACGGAGCCTCTGAACATCCAAATGGGTCATATCTGACGACCATGAAAAGATGACAAACTGCATTTTACACCAGTTATTTACATGTATTAACAGGATTAGTGGATCAACAGGTATTAAACTGTTTAGATCAATAGATGGTTTTGATCACCTGGGTCTTTATGGGTTAAAATATGTTGTATAACATAAAACGCAGCCTCTATTTTCTTTGTTCCTGCACACATGAGGCACCCAAGAATCATATACTGTTTTATGCTTTCTGAAGGTTTGTTTTGATGTCATGTATTTTTGCTGTGTCCAGTTTTTGTGCCTTGGTAAAACGGCACAGGGAGGGCGTACGAGACAGCGCCGCCTCCCTCGTGGTGCCGCCTGTTGTCGGCAACGCCATGCCCACCCACCACTGTGTGCCCAATGACGTCGATCCAGAGCTGGTGTTTTTCTGTCGCCACGTCTACGACTTTCGCTACGGACGCCTCCTCAAGAACCTGCAGTAGCGTCAGACGGGTCATGACACACATCACACATGCCGTGGGATGTGAGACAATGTGACGTTAGTTTCATTCCCTACACCTTTCATTAACTACATGCCTACCTGCTGTCTCTGTGAGGGAGGAACTGGAATTACTGTCATATGCATACGTTTAGGATGAAGGATCAAGATGAACTTATTTTGGTTTGAAATTTTTTTGTTCGTACTTACCTGTCACACATTAATTAAGTAACAGTCTGATGACATATTGTATAAGAGTTAATCTGGCAGTGTAAATGGTTTTAACATACATGCCTCTCTGATGTCGTAGCAGCTGTGTTGAAGAACCTGGAACGTACTCTGCTGTAGAAAATTGCTACTGTAGATCTTAGAAATGTGAGACTTTATAGATACGAAGAGAGGTCGATGTTACGTGTGAATAATGTTACTATCTGCCTGAAAGATATTAGACACGGTGTCTTTATGATGCGTCATACCTAAAGAAAACTTCACGGATTATCCCGGCGTAGTAGAAGAGATAAGAAACAGATATTTGAATGGTGGAAGATTTTATCACCTCCATTATAGGATGCTTTGGTAATATAGTGCTGCCATTTAAAAAAAAATATCCAAAAAAATTGTTCTATAAGGCACAAAGTGAAGGTTTGCAAAATTGTGCCTGGACTGTGTTCGAATCCACAATTTCGTAAAGAGCAGAAATCGTTAAAGGATGGTCCTCAAATGAATCAGTGACAAAAATAATCATTCATTGTTGCCATAATTTAAAAGGTTCAATTTGTATAGTTTGTTCTTGCATTTCATTGGGTGCTAGTGGTTTGTTGACGTTAACTAACTCCTTGTATTAACTGTTGCATGAGGAATTTTGCTGAAACATGGCTTTTACTTTACATCAAAACAGATCTAAATTTAGCATACGCTTTTGTCGCGAAGTCTGGCAAGTAACTATTGAAACTGTTTTTCATAAACCGCATATCTTCTGACATTGTTCAGACACACAGATCAAGAGAAAATAAGCTTTATTTGAGGCCTGTTTTGGTCTTAACAACAAATTCATGCTCATAATTAGGATAAAATAAAAGTAGCTAAAACTAGCTAAAAGTAAAAACCCTGATATTAGTGGATTATTATTTTATTTACACCCCATTATTCTTGTTTCCAACTTTTCGGAGACAGGAATTGAATCATTTTGTTTCGGTGTACACTGCAGCATATTTGCTTATTGTAGTGTTCTCAACCGGGGGGGCGCGAGCACAGGACGGGGGGAGGGAAAAATCCTGAAAAATCACAGACTCACTGGCTTTTAGTACAAAGGAGATGCAGTAGATTCCCCCCAAGTCAAAATGCAAGCGGTTGGACTATTAGAGTGTTTCTCAACGGCGGCGTAAAGACCCTGTGTCAGCCCCCAGTCGCAGATTTGTTTGTTTTTGGGGGGTGGTACATGGGAAATGATGAGGTTAGAGGGGTTTTATCTACATATCTATATAACCCACCACATCCTCCACATACAGGTTTATTGTGTAACTTTAGAATAAAGTAACCCCCCACCCCCAGCCCCTAATTTTTTCAGGGATCGGGGGTGTAACAGGAGGCTCATGATTCTGTTAGTGGGCCTTTCTTCAAAAATGTTGAGAAACACTGTCTTGGAGGATGTTTTATTTCCTACATCAGTCAACGGACATGCTTGTTAGCTTAGAAATGGAGTTAGCTAACGTCAACAAAATATTACAAATTTCATAACCACACAAGCGCTCTCAAATTTTTCGATATTAACCCTTTAAATGATTATGGTGAGCAACTCAGCAAAAATAATTGTTCATTGATGCGACAATTTAGAGGTTTAATAGATATGATTTGGAATGTATGTGCATTCATTGCATAGAGAGCTTGTTGTTTGTTGACATTAGATAACGTTATTTATTACGCAGATTAACAGTAGCTAGTGTTGCACACTGTTGCATCAGAATGTTCACTGACAAACTGACCTCAGTCCTCTACTTTGGAAAAACGCTGCTATGACGTTATCTTAAAAATGAATGGGATTTACAGATTTCAACTGATTCTATTTTCCCAAAGTCACATTAAGTAAAGATTGAACCTGTCTTTCAGAAACCACATAATGTTTAACATTGTTCAGATGCACAGATGAGGAGGAAATTAACTTTTTTTAGGCTCGTTTCTGTCTCATCAGTAAACTCTCACTGACAATCCTGATGAAATGACACTAGTGAAAAAAAAAAAAAATCTATTATTTTCTTTAGACCCTTTACTTCTTTCCACCCTTCTGACCACACCCATTAAAGGTATACCGTATGATGTGGCATTTTTACACTTTTCTTTTGTCATCTTAAAATGCTCCTAATAAGCGTGTGTCAAACTAAAATGTAAAAGAAATCCACCAGGTACTGAAACTCAAAAATGTTTAATTCTCATATATTTCTGATAAAAGTCTGACCAATCATTGTATTCGGTCTGAATGAAATAATTGGCCGAACCTGGCTGAACCTCCTGTCAATCATCCATTACGGCCGTCCAGCATCCGATCCATTATCGCTATCTCCACATCTGATATGTGTACCTCTGAATCTGACACTTAACTCGCGCTGCTTCTCCTGTCACTGACCACAGTCTACTGTCTAGGATGTGTATGGATAGAACTGACATGCACATGTGGAAGGGAAGAAACGGATTTATGAACAGAAACAACAACTGAGGGGCACAAACGGGAGTCTGATGAATGAAGGATGGAGATAAAAGTCCGGAAGTCAGCTGTACTGGACTGAACAGGTCTGCATAAAGCTCAGCTTTTATGACCGTGGGACTCATACAGGTACATGTACTTGGTGTCACACAGTATAGGATTATGTAGGATGATAAATGTATGGACTATGAAACCTTAAATGTCCATGGAAAAATTTGCGGAGGCCACGCATTCACAGTGCGCGCGCCTGTCACCTGGGCATGTCATCTCCGTGGTGCAGTGAAGACCCTGACCCAGCTCCGCACAGACCAGACCCTTAAATACAGGGTCTACTGATGAAACAGGGGCCACGGGCCCGCGGTAGGTGCATGATGTATCTGATTACTGAGGGAGGGGTCCACCTCTGCTTCCTCCGCGCACATCAGGTGAGAGGAGGAGAGAGGAGGAGGAGCCTTAGAGCTCAGGCAGAGGGAAGTGGGCAGGGCTTAGGAGGGAGGCGGGTTGTTCACGTTCAAACTTTTACTAAGTGCTGTGAGAAATGCCACATCGGTAGGTATAGCTTTAAGACACAGGAAAAGAATCACTCCACATCATATCAGTTCACGCAGCATCATATTTGTTTAGAAGATCTTTTGTTGCCTACATCAGTCAACCGAGACGCTTCTTATCTCAGAAACGGACTTAGCTAATGTCAACAAACAGATTCCACAAATTTCATAACCGCACAAGCACTCTCAAATTTTACTTATTAAACCTTTAAGTGATGATTAAAGAATGTGATCAAGTTCATCAATAACAAAAATAATCCTTTTATTGCTGAAATAATTCACTGAATGCAGTCGCTGTTCAACTTTAACCTGTGGGAAATGGAGTCAACTTTAAATTCTGTGATGAAATTTTTCTTACCATCAGCTTTATCTTTAACATATATCGCTGGTCTTCTTTTTTTTTTTTTAGAGGAAGGACAAATGTTTTTCTTTATTTTAACTTTACTACCACTGATCTGACATGTGCACAGTAATCCATTAAATGTGGATGATTTTCTGATTTAACTTTTATGTCATATCTAAACCTCTGAAATGCACCTTTGTGGCAATGTTCACCCTGTCGGACCTGCACGGTTTGCGCGTGAAACATTAAGGAGACTTGTGTTATGCCACTGCTTTGGAATATTTTGCTTTCTTAAAGCTGTTTGCCAGAGGTGTGATTTGGCTTAAATGTCAACTAACTGTATATTTGCATTTATATACCCGGATGAGTGTCTGTTCATGGCAGATGGCATCAGTTAGTCACCTATATTCTTGTTTCTCCACCAATGAGATGGTGAGTAATGTATTCAGTGTAGCATTTAGATCTGTGACGATGATTCATTCCTATGTTTGAGAGAAGATATGTATTTATTTCTGTACTGAGAAAATATAATTTATTTTCAAAAGATAATTTTAAAGAAGTAGAGTTTAGATGAGTGGCTTTCATTCCTGATTAGAAAGGAGGTCAGAGTTGTCTCTCCTTAGCTGCACTGTCTAAGATGAATAACTAAAGTGTGTGAGTCATTTGCAGTAGTATTTCTGTGACCGGTTTGCCCAATACGAGCCTGTTATTGTTGTGTTGAGATGTCCAGATACATTATTTGGAAGGATCTTGTGCTGTAATTTGAAGGACATCTGCTAACATGTGACCAGAGATGCTTACCTGCAGGACCAAATATCCTTCGCCCCTCCCCGCTTCCCGTCATTCTCCTCTCACTTTTCGTCAGACGACAAAGCTTTGCCTATTCACTGATAAAAATACAGAATGCTACATGATAAACTTACCTTGCCATTAGCCTGTGCCCTTGATATTGCTGCCTTATCGAACATTCCCAGCCTTTCATTTAGAAATATTTGCAGATCTCAGCCTGGAGTTATGCACCATCTTAGTGTGCTGATCTTGATTCCTACACGCTTCAGGTCCGTCTCAACCTCGTCTGATGAATGTGACGCAAAAAGGCGAAACTCATCCTTGACCAACACTTGTAATCAAACATTTATTTGTTCAAGTCTGGTTTAAAAGCACCATCAAAAACCTGAAAACCAGGCCATAAACATGAAGTATTCACAGTTATGATAGTAACTGAAGATGCGTAGATCACAGCTGGTGTTGTACTTGAAGAAGGAAGCTATCGGCTATTTATAGCTGCCTTATAAGGGGGTAAATATTTCATTACCAAAAATAGATTTTGGAAGGAATATCACTTTAAAATGCCTGCGTCCTGCATTACTTCCTGTATCATAGATGGGATCTGTCATTTTGTGTTAATTCAAGTGTTGAATAAACGATAACATTTTAATTTAGCGCAAATGAGTAACACTTTCTATGAAGCCCATATCTGTAATTTATCAGAATCTATCAGAATGCATCATTATATTACTTAATATTTACATTAATCATATCATACTTATTTGTTATGTGTTCTTATGCACCTATAATACTGTATAATCATGTTTATAAGCGCTGATTATTAATAACAATCAAACAATCTATAATGAATTATGAGTGTATTTATGAAGTGTTTAAACGTGCACATAGCTAAAAGCATTCATAATATTCAGTGTTAATATTGAGTGTTTTATGACAGTAATCATAAAAAATGCATAAATACAAGACATGATGACTTATAGAGTAGGAGTTAGCATTTAATCTCACTCTTTTTGCAAGGATCTATAACATGTTGCGTTGTCCTTTTTTGTAGTTAGACCAGTCCCATAGGTGGGTCCGATCAAACGGTAACACATGGACACATTTGGTGTTCAACAGTCTCTGTCATGTAAGCAGAGTAACTTATATTCATGTATTATATATATATTTGAGTAGGTATTTATAAGCACTTTAACATTATGTATAACAAAACTTGTGGAGATAAAAATTTTTAGGTGAGAAATGTCAAAGTACTGCTCTGTAACATGTGTACTTGAAATGGACATTGATTTTTTTAAGTGTTCTCGACAGAAATTGATTTCAAGTAGGACAAAACATTTTAGATATTACGTTCAACTATGCTGAAAATCAATTTTGGAGTAAAATATTGAAAAGTCTGTTTTATTGACATGAGAATGTGGTAATACGTGGACAGGTTGCCGTAGTAACACGTGGACGACATATTATTGAATGCATCACCCAAAATATTGACTTATTTTTTAAAACAACAAGCCAGATATAATCCCAATATTTTATTTAATGTATTTAATCCTAGTCGCTTTTCCATTGGACATATGCGTTAAACTTTACCAGTATTTACTAAATGTCGAAAAAAACCAAGTGCATAAGGTCGGTTTTTCCATTAAATCATAAATGTGTTGATTTGTTTATTTATCGCGAGATGACACAAGAAGTCATTCTATAAACATTGCTGATAAACATAAATATCATGCGATTTACAGATATATTCATTATTATTCTGTATCTCATACTAAATTCAAAAATAATGTGGTTTCCTGGTGTGTCCACACATACTGCACCATGTTTCTTTTAAAACTCTTCTTCTTCACTTGTTGTAACGTCAGTCAACATCTGCTTTTTTTTTTTTTTTTTAATTTTATTTACATGACTGTAGTTGCAGAAAAAGGTCTTTACATTGCAGTTCTGCGCTACACCTGAAAAACCACCTCTTGCCAGCGCAAAAAAGCAAGAGTTTTGGCGAAATTGTCATTTTTCCGTTAGGCAAATTTTTATTCGCAAGTTATATTCGCGCAATTTGAGGGTCAATGGAAAAGTGACTGTTATTTACAACTTGCAGTGGTTCATACTGATATAGGTAAAGTACAAATAAAGAGTAATTTCTCAGTAACAGTTCACAGATAGTCTTTTTAAATGTGACCAGTGTATGAATTCACAAACGTCATCATTCAGAATTTTAATTTCTCAAATTAATAGACAGTCTTTTGTCTTTTTGTTAATTTAATGCAGCCTAGCAGAAGGTTCGGAACTTCTCCTGTACTGTGTAAGTGGTATTTTAACCCTTTCATGCATACTGGTCACTACAGTGGACAGTTATTCTCCAGCTGTTCTCTTGTATATTCGTGGATTTTGTTGTTGTAGTTCCATATCGGCCGACATAGTGGACACTTATGCACCATCCCATAATACACTGCAATTCATACCATTACTGTAACTTTGCTGTTCTTAATAAACCTGATCTGCAGCAGCATGTTTTGGTGTAAATCAGTAGCTAATTGTTATTAATTGACTATAATTAACAGTTTTCTTAAACAATTTTTTTTTTTTTTTGTATATTATCTCCATGAATAACTAGTATTAGAGTGTGTTAAAAGATGAGAAAACATCAGATTAGCTGCGTTAAAAAAAAAAATTATTTTATAGTTGTCACACAGTTTATCACTTTCTGATATACATGTTTCTTTGCTTCATGGCTTTTGGAACTCCATGAAAAATAGGTTCATTAAAAAAATTTCAATCACATTGTTTTTTTCATGCCTAAAGAGGAATATAAACACTCAGGAAAAAATTCTTGATTAAGGTTCTCATAATTCATGCATGAAAGGGTTAAAAAGGATTGCAGTTCCATGAAGTACAGATCTTTAGCTAAAAAATGAGCCCACTTGATAAATGATGTGTGCAAATTTACTTTTTCATGCTGATGTTCACTTTGGCTTGATCGGACCCAGGTGCTATACTGAACAACTACATTAAAGTACTGTCCATAATATTACAGAATGCATTTGTATAGTGCTTTGTTTAGCTTAACCCACAGTGCTTCATGAATTTATACATCAGTGGAAAAACCGCTGTGAGCACCCAGTATAAAAATCACCCAATATATAGACAGGAACAGGGGGTTGATTAGAGATTGATTAGTCTAACACATTCTAATTACATGTGTAAGTGTCATTTGACTGCTTTAACTAAATAAATGAAATCCTAGTGTTGTAGCCACATGAAAGGCTTTCCAAGCTGGTTATAAATCACTGTAAGTAGTCACTGTTTGCCTTAAAGCTGCAGTGTTTGAAAATGTTTTAACATCACTGTCAAATAATCCATAATTCCCTTTCAGCACATTGTAATTCAAGAGGTCTGAGAGGATATGAGAATTCTGCATTTACTCTTTGTTGCACTCTGAAGAAAAACTACACACAGATACTGTCTCATCATACAGTTGCAGAAAAAATTATTAGACCACCCTTGTTTTCTTCAATTTTTTGTTCATTTTAATGCTTAGTACAACTGAAGGTACAGTTATTTATACAAATATAATAACAACAAAAAGAGCTCATAAGAGTTTAATTTCAGAGCTGATATCTAGACATTTTCCATGTTTTCTTAATAATAGCAAAAATCCTTTCAGTTCTTACATCAATATCTTTGGCATTGTACTGACAAAAACGGTGCTTTTAGGCATTCCATGTTTTCTTTTCTGTCTGTTTTAGTCACATGATACACACAGGAGTTAGTACTTGATTGCATAACCATTGTTTTTGGATGACTTTTGATGGTCTAATAATTTTTTTCGTTGACTGTAGGTGTTTTCAGACAGGTAGGAGGGTTTAATATGTGATTGATAGCTGTAATTACCAATCACTGATCATATTTTGTTAGAAGGGACCTAACTCCTACTGCTCTATTCCATGTCTGAATATGGAAGTTTGTAAATGTGGTTTTACTTTTCTATAACATAAAACTACATCAGATCTGTGTTAACATTTAGTCTTTCAGTTTAGATGAGAAGAGAAAGCTGCAACTGTTGTTTTTCTTCCTCCGTGATTTAAACTCCTGTATTTTTAAGTAAAACAGATTTATTTTAACAAGTATTCTTAATTCAACCCTGTAAAGCCTGAACCATTAAATCATTGACAGAAAATTCCAGTTCTTTGAAACTGGAGCCTTAATTGGTTCTTCTGAACAACCAAAAAAAAAAAATTTTTTTTTCAAATATCAATTTCCATGTATGAGTTTAAATTTTGTATCATATTTGATACATTGGGTCTCAGTGCTCAAAAATTGTTATTTTTGATCAAACAAAAACATAATATAACACAAACATGTCTAACAAATTGGTAATTCTTTTTTAAAATTGGCAAAGTTCTGCCTCCTTCCTCATTAATGACAATCTTGTAGTGTCACTGGAAAGGGCTTTCCAATCTCTCCCCCCTGGTGGATTATCTATGTATTGCATGTATCTAATTATATACATCAGGTTTTTCAAGACAAAAAATATCACACTGATCATGTAGAGGCCTTCAAATCTCATAAATCAAATAAGATCTGTTTAGTGTTATAGGGTTAATGGTAGACAATATAACAAAAGTACGCTCAAAAATGTGGAGTAAATATTGACTTTATAACGATTTATGTGTATTTATATATTTACTGCTTAGAACTATGATTATACAGCACTACAGGTGTATTATAGCACATAATAAGTATGTTCATAATGTGTGGGCTTCATAGAAACTGGTACAGAAAAAGGTAAATGGTCTTCACAAACCAAAGGTATTCATTCAGTCTAAAAAAAGAACTCCTTTGGCAAAAAGATCTGATTGGTCGACGGTGGATGCAGTGAAGCCTGCGGTGCAAAACAACACATCAGAATTGGGTAAACAACATTTGGTTTGATTTGGTTCTGAAAATTAAAATCTTACTGGGTGTTCTGGATCAGAGTCAGTAACCACATATTATGGCCTTAGGAATCACTCAGCAAACTAATTATGTCTAATCAAGATGTGGTGTGCTTATGTCTTAATCGGTCCTCTGTGCCTGTTCCCGTTAACCCGTGTAATTCCAAGCGTTTTTGGGTTTTTTTGTTTTTATTTTCCATGAACAGGACAAGCTGTTCCTGTTGTTTTTACACACCTTCCAAATGCCTTCCATGTTTTTCACATGACGCTGGTCTGATCTGAAGTCAACACAAAGTAATGTTTGCACCAAAAAAAACAAAAAAACAAAAAAACAAAAAAAAAAAACAGATAAAGAGGAGGGTGTCGAAACATGAGTTTTCAGTTAATTCCCAGATGTACAAAAGTTCTTCTGATGTGATTTTTCTGTTCATATTCTTTGCATGGCGTTTGGAAATATCTCGGAAATATTACCGTAATCACAGCACAGATTATTTGTATGGTTTCAAATGGACCTCTGTAATATAAGAAAAATATTTAATTGTAATAAATAATATATGAGTTTGAATATGTGTGTGTGACTTTATTATACCCTTGTTGACAACTGTAGTGTCAGATATTACCCACATGGTGGCTCACTCTGCTAATATTTGATCAGATCAGTCAATAATAATCCCATTGTGGTGATCACAAGACTGGGACATTACAGCCTCATGAACACATTCATGTTTGAAGACTTAGAATTGTTTTTATGGTGACTTCCAATTGAATTTTTCTTAAGTGGTTTATCACCATTGATTATTTACCCTCAGTATTTTGTATTTTTCAGTAAAAATCAGGTATTTTCTTATATTTAATTTGCTGATTGAGCTTTTATGAACACTTACACAGAATAAATTCAAAGGTTATTATATTAAAATAGAGAAAAACTGAAGACATAGTGACTTTTTTTTTCAGCAAAGTATGTAATTTCCTGAACATAAATAGAAGTGTTCAGACCACTGTCATTTTGGTTTTACTGGTGAATAAAGAAGATGACAGTGTTTCCACGTTCACTTCAGAGCTTCAAATTTGAAGAAATGCTACTGAAAAGCTGAGAAACTGCATTTTACTGAGTTATTTTAATATAGTCTTAATTTTCTTTCTTGACCTCAGCATTTCAAGGCAGGATTGAGTATTTCTGGCCAGAATTATTAGATCACTAGGGCTATTTAAGAGGTTTCATCTGTTCTTGTTTTGTTTTGTTTTTTAAATTATACATTAAAATACCAATAAAACAAATTAAATATCTATAAACTCATCATTATCTCTATAAACCATAGAACAGAGGCATCATAAGGACAATTAGGTCATTTTCCTACTAAAAAAAAGCCAGGCCTGTTTCACTGTCATGTCAGTCATGTTCCTTCACAGAATCGTTGGGATCATTGTCAGGTGTGATTGTGGTTCAGTTGATGCTGATGTGAGTCTTAGGACACAGCTGTGTGACTGTTGAACGCACAAAGAATATCCTGCTCATAAAGGAAATATTCAAGTTAAAAGTGGATAAAACAAAACCAAATGGTAGGACTTACATCTGATAGCCGATTTGTTGTGCTCTGAGGAGCCATCTGCATGTTTCATGAACATTATGAAATGAAATCATCAAAATACAATATAATATTACAGTCAGTAATTTCAGATCTGGTAGATGTTCTAATAATTTTGGCCTCCACTGTATTTCAAATATAAACTATTGTGATGTAAATTCCTCATTTAAGTGTGTTTTTATATTTTTAAAATACTATAAAAAAAAAAAGTGAGACATCACCATGGTGACAGTGGAAAACCGTTAAAACATGAACTGAACTGATACTTATTTTGCCCAGAGGTGTTAAGATCTAAACCAGTGGTTTCCAACCTTTTTTGGCTCGTGACCCCATTTTAACATCACAAATTTCTGGCGATCCCAGACATTCAAAACGGAGACATTTTTTTGCTAAAATTAATTTGTTGTTGATCATGTAATAGTTTGCTATACTATGTTATGCAAATAACCGTTAATTTTAGACAACATTTAGTCTATATAATGTATACTATTATGAACGGAGGCAGAAAAGCCAGGTGTAGATTACTGCACAAAGTGGGAATTTTATTTTCCTTGGTTAGGATATGTACAGTCAGTGCAGCTTAGATTTACAAGGCTGACAATTAATACTGAACAAACAAGAACTCAAACTATGAATTATGAAAGAGCTGCAGCATCTGAAACTGACCACAATGAACATTTGACAGATAAACAGTACCACAGTGCTTCAGTTTCAGCTTCTCAGTTTGTCATGTCTTTAATGGATTGGGATTGTCTATGTCAACTCACCATATATTTTTCATTAGCAAGTTTTTATTTTTGATGAATTACTAGAAATTTCAGGTGACCCTATTTGAATTCCAGGCGACCCCACATGGGGTCACGACCCCAAGGTTGAAAAACACTGATCTAAATACAGATGAGATGATTCAATGACAGATGAGTAACTGAGTTGTTTGTTGTTTTTTCTTTATCTAATTTGGTCTTTTTTGTAAAAGTTCCTGCTAAATGCAACATTAGATGACTGTTCTAGATCTGTTTAAGGCTACATTTAACTTGAAGGACATCAGTGAACTCTTCATGTTTAAGGTGAGTTTTCCACCTTCTGTTCTTGTAGTTTCCATCATGTGTCATGATACATAAAATTATCCACTGTTTGAATCCTAATTTATCAGAAGTGGTGGTGCACTTCAGCTCATTACCCTCATAGCATAATTCCCAAAGTCATATTTTTGGCCGAATTGTGATATCTGCATAACTTTATTCTCCTAACACTTTATGCAGATATCACAATGTGGCCAAAAACATGACTTAGTCAATTATGCTATCAGGCTAGCGATGCTGATAAACTATGCAACTGTATTGTGATTAAACACACAAATAATAGTTAAATGACTAAAAATGGCTACAAGTTATGTTCTTTTAACACATAACCTAATTTTAATGTTAATTCTAATGTAATGTCTTTTATTCTGTGAATGCATTTTAAAATCACATTTTATTTCTGATGATTTTAATGTCTGTTTTTTCCCTTTTTGACTGTAGTTTCAATGTCTTGCTTTTGCTTTTGTCATGATTTTTTTTTATGCCTTTGTAAAGCACTTTGAGTTACCCTGTGTATGAATACTGCTGTACAAATAAACTTGCCTTACCATAAACACCTAGAGCTACTGTTGTGGCAGTTCCCAAATAGATTTTTCTCCATATTTAACATCTCTTAGGTGATTTATCACCATTTATTTATTTTATTTTACTCATTTATTTATTCATTTATTTATTTATTTATTGCAAAAATCAGGTATTTTCCGATATTTAATGTACTGATCATGTAGATGTTCATAAAAGCTCAGATTAAACTGGAGGGTAATTATACCAAAAAAACAGAGAAAACTGAAGAAAAACTGACTTTTTCAGCAAAATCTATCATTAACTGAACATAAAACAAGTGTGTTCATCCACTGTCACTGATCCAACTCCATGAGTTTTACTGGTGAATCAATGTTGTAGAAGATGACAGTGTTTCCACAGTAACTATGGAGCCCCTGAATGTCCAAATGGGTCATATCTGATGACCATGAAAAGACGAAAAACTGTATTTTACACCAATTATTTACATGTATTGATAGAATTAATGGATCAACAGGTATTAAACCGTTTATACTGATAGATGATTTTAGTCGCCAGTGGTTGTTTGGGTCTCTATGGGTGAAAGCACTCTATCTAATTCACACATAGTTCCACAAGGCTCTATATTGGGTCCTAAATTGTTTATAATGTATATTAATGATGTCTGTGAGGTTTTGAAAAAATCAAAATATATATTTTATGCTGACGATACCAGCCTCTACTGCTCGGGGCAGGACCTGCAGCAGCTCATATTCATGAAAAAATGGTTTGACATCACCGAACTTTCAATGAATCTGAGTAAAACAAAATATCTGATGACCATGAAAAGATGACAAACTGTATTTTACACCAATTAATGGATCAACGGGTATGAAACAGTTTATATCAGTGGATCATTTTGGTCGGCAGTGAATGTTTGAGTCTTTATGGGTTAAAACATTGGGGAGCATTGAACAGAATACATTCAGATTCCATTATGAGTCATTAAGAAGAGCTACTTGAACAGGAGTTATTTCACAACTAACCTTAAACTGAGAAACTAGTCTTACCTAGTTAACTGATAGTATATAGTAGTTTATATTGATATATGGTGCAGCTGCAGTTATTTGTTGTTTATTTTGATGTCAGATATTTGGTGTTTTATTTTATTTTTTTGTTAGCTTCACAATTGCCAAAGTCATACATTATATGGACAAAAGTATTGGGACAGGTTGAATTCAGGTGTTTCTTCTCTAACAGGGGCCTGGGCTACAAAACAATAATGACAAACATAATATAATTTTATATTGTGATAATTATCATTGCATTAGTTAGTTTGGTTTAAATTATCTTTGCTTCCAAAATGCCTCACAGATGGTTTTGACTTAAATTCTCTCAACAGTGATTTTTTTTTGTTTGTTTGTTTTTATTTCTGTTTTATCCATGACTACGATTTTAAATGTTCTACCTCTAAAATATTTTTTGTGTTCTGACTATAAATTAGAATTTTCTGCTACAAAAGCTATTCTGTGTAATCCTAATACAACTAATCAATAATACTATAAAGTAGCTGCATCACTCAGGCATGTTTTTTTTTAATATAACATGCATTTAATATGTATAATCTAGTTTTGTTTCCTTCCGTCTGCACAGAAACCAATAAATTCTTGTCATTTTGATCATTTCTGAATATAAATCACCTGAATTCAAGGGGGAAAACACACAGATCATCGACTATTCATCTAAACTAATCACAATCATGTACCATTTTCCCTCATTGCCTCAAGCCTTTTTCATTTTGATTCTCCTTTTGTACTTCACTCACCTCCTTCGACCTGGAATGATTACGAGCCCGTTTTGTCTGGCGTGCTGCATAGATCACGACAAGAAAGACAGGAGTGTGAGCATCTTGAAAGCACAAATGAGGAGACGTAATTCATATAACTTCAGGCCTGGGGATGAATATGTATGAGGCCCGTGGCACTACTCAATCAGGTTATGAGGCTTTAAATGACACAGAGAGGTAAATCATTTGCACATTTAACAGCGAGCGAGTGCGGAAAGTGTTAGAAAGTTCAGCTGCTTCAGTCCACTCATTATTTAGCTGTAGTGTGTGTAGGTGTGTGTGTGCATCAGTAGAATTTACTAATGACTGGGCAGAGACTGTGTGTTTATCACATCGCTCCCAGCATTGGTATCATTTTAACCCAAAAGACCCAGTGCTACTTTTGTGGTAGTTCCTAATTGAATTTTTTTCTCTACATTTAAGCTTTCTTAAAGGAGTGATGTTTTGCTTTTTTTAATTGGAATTATGCATTTTAAAACATTTCCCTGTGGTCTACATAAACTGTAAATGCTCTGCTTGGGTCTGAATTCTTCATTAATTCAACTCCACAGGTCCATCTTCAACCCTATTTCTGAGTAATAACACCAGAAAGGTTGTTTTGAGCGCTGGCCCTTTAAATGCAAATGAGCCACTTCATGCCCCGCCCCCTCCAGGTTGTTGGCTGTGCTGTGCTGCTCTGTCCTGTTCAACCAACAACTGAATATTTTAGTTAATCGGCTCGAAGTTTGGACATATTTTCAGTTTTTATTACAACCACTGCTGCTGACAAACAATTATGTCGTACTCAGCAAAATGTTCATCGGAAGTCTTGACCTTATATGTGTAAATGTCGTGAGGTAACTAGTTCATCAAATGTAACAAAGAAGGAATTGAAACCGGTTGTAGAAATCCACTCAGTTTTTGCCAAAATGAATATAAAGATGGCTTTGCAGCACATGGAGGGTTCAAATTCAAACTTTATGAACTATTAGGGTCCAAATACACAAATAAATGAACCAAATACTAATAAAAGTGGGTTTAGCAAAATATGACCCCTTTAAGGGATTTGTCACTATTTGTTATGAAATAATCCTCTGTATTTTGCGTTTTTCCTGTGAAAATCAGGCATTTTCCAATATTTAATGTACTGATCATATAGATGTTCATAAAAGCTCAGATTAAACTTAAGGGTAAATATACCCAAAAAACAGAGAAAACTGAAGAAAAAGTGACTTTTTCAGTAAAATATATCATTAACTGAACATAAAACAAGTGTCATTGATCAAACTCCACTGGTTTTACTGGTGATTCAATGTTGTAGAAGATGACGGTGTTTCCACGTTCACTATGGAGCCTCTTAACGTCCAATTCTGATGATGTATGAAAAGATGACAAACTGCATTTTACGCCAATTATTTCCATGTTTTGATAGGATTAGTGGATCAACAGGTATTAAACAGTTTAGATCAGTAGATGGTTTTGGTCGCTGGTGGATGTTTGGGTCTTTATGGGTTAATAATCAACTAAACATATAAATGCACGACCACTGAAATCCTCCACAGTGAAAACTTCTCATTTTTAAAAGGTACATGAGGCCTTTTAGAGACATGGTGTTCGCAGACATGTGGAAAGGTGAAGGAAGGCGGTAAATGTGTCCTTGTGTCATGTGAGTGAGGTATGTGATTTATGCTGAGTGCATGTGGATTTCAGAAGTGGTCCTGGGGTGTGGAAATTACACACCTGCAAGATGTAACTCGGTTCAATTTTCCACTACTCTCCTTCCCTTTTATCCTCTCCTGCCCTCTCCTCAGCTGTGCGCACCAGACCTGCCACAGCGGCTCGACATCTTAGAAAGATTACTGTAAAAATGTGGTGCTGCTTTTCATCAAGGAGAGTCAGACAGGCTGCACCGCATTCAATGTGTTGAAGCAGTAATGAAAAGGCTAAGTGTGTGGTGTTAAGTGATATCTAGTGGCGAAAATGTGAATTGCTCACTGAACTGTAGTGGCCGCTAAAACCATGAATGTGTCAAGGGATGGTAATGTACCTTAAAGAGGCTACCGTACTTTCCGGGCTATAGAGCGCACCTGAGTATAAGCCGCACCTGAGTATAAGCCGCAACCACCATATTTTAAAAGAAAAAAATATTTGTACATATATAGGCCTCACCTGACTATAAGGCGCAGGTGTCCACATTGTGACATGAGATATTTACACAGAAAGATGGTAAACAGAAAGATTTTTTTAAAACTGTTTATTTCCATACTTTAACTGCTTTATTCCAAACAGTGCCTGTAACACGGCAGTAAAACTGCAGTAACACAGCTGGTTAAAAAACCCAGAAAAGTCATTGATCGCTATCTTCATCTTCCCTCTGGGCATTGAAACCACTGCAGTCGTCTTCTTCAATGTCAGAGTTGAACAGCCTCAGAAAGGCTCCGTCACACATCTTCTCAGTCTCTCTTCCGTTGTTGCTCTCAATGGCACTTACGTGCAGCAGCTCTATTTCCTTCTTGGATAAACAGATCTTTTAACTTAAAGGTGTGGGAGACTTTCGTACCAATTTTTCATCAAATCTGTAAAACCTCAGTCATAGCCTAAGTATCACAAATCTGTAAGTCTTTCTGTGATTACTCACCTGAATTTCTTGCATTACAGTGAACAATTTCTTAGTGCCATCCACCATAAACAGACCATATGCTTACAGAGTTGGGAGGTAACTCAGACATCTTCGGAATTTTGTCGCAATGTGCATTGTGGGAAGCGAAGGCTCAACCATATGATATTATACGGATGAAACAAACATGACGTGGAAACAGCTGAAACACGGAAATAGCTGGAGGAATATGCACATTGGGAAGGGAGGTCCTGTCATTTCTGCCTCGTGTCTGTAGCAGCTGCTGCTGCCAGACAGCGGACCAAACCGGCATTTCCCACAATGCACGTCGTGACAAAATTCTGAAGATGTCCAAGTTACCTCCCGACTCTGTTTGTAAACATATGGTCTGTTTATGGTGGATGGCACGTCAAAATTGTTCACTGTAACGCAAGAGATTCAGGTGAGTAATCACAGAAAGACTTAGAGATTCATGATACTTAGGATATGACTGAGGTTTGACAGATTTGATGAAAAACTGGTCACGAAAGTCTCCCACACCTTTAAAAGTTGCATCATATGCATTTCTTCGTGTGTTTTCCATGATGGGTTTGCGCAAAATGATTGTTAAAAGTTGAGCTTAAAACTTCTCCTCTTCGCATCACCTCTTCCACCTGTCTGTCTCACTTTTGCACTTCCTGCTAGAGCGCCCCCTGGAGGCCGTTAGCCCGTAAAAATCTATACTACACTCTATATCGTTGGATAAGCCACAGGGTTCAAAGCGTGAGAAAAAAGTAGCGGCTTATAGTCCGGAAAGTACGGTATATGTAGTATTAAGTGGGGTACACAGATAAGGATTTTCTAAACCTGAAGAGATCTGTTCCAGACCCCACAAATGAAGACAAAAAAAAATCAGGCATTGAACAGTTTTGATTGTACCGTGTGTGGTGTGCTCCAATAATGTCAACACAGCACACCACACACAGAATGATTCTGTCCCACCACCGATCTAGAATCTAGTCCTCCAAGCAAGAAATCTTGCATGATCAAACGTGAGTCCTGAACCAGGTAACACCCCCCACCCCCCAAAAAAAAGGTCAGGTCGGCAAAAACATGTAGGGATGGGTAAAACAATAAAAAGAGTGAAGAATTTTTGTGGGTACGGCGCATTAAACGAAATGCGGGTGGGCAGCAGGCAAGGAAGTGACAAAATAAAAATTTGTGGATGAAAATAATTTGCAGGATATTTAATGATGATGATCATCGAATTTGACCGTGGTTGATCCACATCCGGTTTTATTTTGAAGTGAGCTTCGTGTCTGTTTACATCCAGCCACAGATGTCATTGAGCAGCACATATTAGAGATTTAATGATGACATGACCTTAATTTTAAAGCAAGAGACCTTTCGGGTAACGCCCCCCCCCCCCCCCCCCCTTAATTGAAAAGATGGATGATGGTTTCTTTTTCTTTTTTTTTTTTTTGATGAACCTTAATTCAAAACTGAAGAGGTTTTCTTTTTTAGGTATATGAAGCTTTATATGTTCAAACACTTTTTTTTGGATAAATGCATAATTTTTGATGTTGCTCAATTTTATTTTGAGACACTTTTTTTGTAGAAGTCTATTTTTTAGGAGATTACTTTATTTTAAAAAATCAAACAAGTTTATTTCTTTGTACAAATTCTTTTTTTTTAAAGTTTATTTTTTTAGGAGATTTTTTTTTCATGCAAGTGTATTTTTATTTAAGGGTACATTTATTTTTTTCAGATGCTTCTGTTTAAATAAATCACAATCTCCGTTTTTTTCTTATAGTGGATAATTTTTTGGGCTGTTGCCCCTCTGGGCCACCGTACATAATATATCTATTAAAATGTTTGTGATGTCTTCTTTCCTGGTTTATATTTGAACTGAAGTCAAACTTTGTCAGATAATCCAGAACATGGGCTTGTTTTTCCTCCAGAAACTGAGGAAACTATTAAGTCATTACTTATCTGACATTCAGGATCAAAACTCCCAGTAAATGGATGTTTTTTTCTCTCCTTTCAAGACTCTGCCCTCTACG
The DNA here is from genome assembly GCF_902148855.1 of Sphaeramia orbicularis. Taxonomy (NCBI): domain Eukaryota; kingdom Metazoa; phylum Chordata; class Actinopteri; order Kurtiformes; family Apogonidae; genus Sphaeramia; species Sphaeramia orbicularis. Next base: position 20,848,735 of record NC_043978.1, on the reverse strand, counting down.
GAAAGCTGCACCTCCACCTCCTTTTTTTCTTTTCAGAGTTTACAGAGAATGAAAACTACACAAAAGCATGTGAAAGCCTGTAAATTGTTTTGTTTTTTTCTGCACAAAAGGCCCTGCAAGGTTATTGCAAATTGTGGTGTTTGTTGCTCCCTGAGTGGTTTTGTATCGTTTGAGAGTACGAACAGACGAACATCAGAACCACAGCGTAATCTGTGAAGAACAGTTTTCTGCACATATTTGTCTCGTGATGCAACATACGAGGTAAAATGAGGTATTCTTCTGCACATTTCAAAGTTCAGAACATCAATTGCAAACTTTTAATGACTTGAAACATCCTCCCACCTGGTATGTTCGCACATACCCCTCTGTACGTCCCCAAAGTTGGGACGGTATAGAAAATGGAAATGAACCCTTTATCGGGCAAGTGACTATTTTTGGTAATTTCCACAAACACTAAATATGGGGCCAATCCCATCCCTCAGTGAGGTCAAAAAGCACGTTTGTTTGATATAACGCAAGTGATTCAGAGAGATTTTATAGACATTTTGAAGCTGGAAATAGTGAATCTGAGTGAATTTTATCAGTTTATGACCTTTTAACAGTTGTTTTATTGCATGTGTTTACTTTTTAGCAAGAACTGCTCAGATGTTTTATGGCAAGAGGAGGGTGACTGTTGTCTCGGCAACCGACAAGGAGGTAGATGATGATGTCCAATAACACACTAAGGTGGAAATGTTGAATTTCGGAGTATTTCAATGAGTGCCCTATAAAGGGTTAAAAATTAAACCAGTGATATTATTATAAGTCTATAGATTCTACATTCAGGATGATACGTGTTCCAGGGATGTCCACGCATATTTCAACACAACCACATTCTGCACTTTTTACTAAGGCATGGGTGAGGAAGACGAGGATGAAGCTGCTGGAACGGCCTGCCATTACAATCTGCCTCCAATAGACAATATGTGGTGCATTTATATCTAATAATTCCACTGTCAAACTTAAAAAAAAAAACCCACAAAGAAAAACCCCCACAAAAAAACACCTAAAATTATCATTAGCGTTGATAATAAAGAGCTCTAAAGTTAGACAAAAGATGCAAATGTATTTGATTGTTGAGACATGAGAGGAATATACAACTATACACAAGGGAGTAGGTTTAACTTTGACATTGGTGGAGACACAGAAGTGCTCCTGAAAGTTGATATTTTTTTGCATTTGCAATCATAATTTCATGTCATGTAGAGCTGATCAAACAAGCAAACAATCATAGTCAGAAAAAAAATTCAGTAATTGACATGTTTAGAATGCATATCTGAATGAAACAGACACATGTACAAGTGACACCACTGATATTCAAATCCATCTAGCTGACGTGACCCAAGCAGAACAAATGCCAAACATATTGACAACATACGCTAGGTGTAGTTGTCCAACTAACAGATTCCTTTTACAAGTAGATGGAGTGACAGCGGGGATGGCCAATTGCATGTACATTAGCAAAACTGCAGAGCCAGTCAAAGCGCTGTTTAGGTTAGAGGCAAGACTTCTAGCAGAGACTGATGATTTACCCTTTGTGTGCCGTAATCATTGACTAAACACTACAGACAGCGGTTGTATTGATAGTGACTACACAGTAGTGGCTGGATATTGATAGGGACGTGTCCCTAGCGTCCCTACCCAATTCTACACCCCTGACTATACAACTACAAAAAAAAATTAATTCAAAGACCTTTTCATGTATAGAACGTATTTTTCTCTATATATAAGATCTTTCACTACTCTTTCTCTCTACTACTTCACTAAAGATGGCCATGGCTCAAGAGGTAGAGTGGGTCATTCAGTAACTGAAGGGTTGGTGGTTCAAATCCTGCTCTGTCCTAGTCGTGTGCTGTTGTGTCCTTGGGCAAGACACTTAACCCATCAATGTAAATCTAATCCATTATTACTCATTCTAAAATTTTAGACATTTTAATAGAGGTGAGGATGGAAACGTTAGACAAAAGTCATTTTATAAAAAAAATTTTCAATACGTTCAAAGGTTAGAGTTGAACAGCCCTTCTATGTCTCTCTTTCCGTTGTCACTCTCAATGGCACTTATGTGCAGCAGCTCTATTTCCGTCTTGGACAGACACATCGATTGGTTTTGACTTAAAAGTGGCATCATATGCATTTCTTTGTGTGTTTTCCATGATGAGGGTTTGTGCAAAATGATTGTTAAGTTAAGCTTAAAACTTCTCCTCTTCGTATCACCTCTTCCACCTGTCTGTCTCGCTTTTGCACTTCCTGCTAGAGCGCCCCCTGGAGGCCGTTAGCTCGTAAAAATCTACACTCGTGCCGCATCATTGAATAAGCCACAGGGTTCAAAGCGTGAGAAAAAAGTAGCAGCTTACAGTCCAGAAAGTACAGTATATGTAGTATTAAGTGGGGTACACACATAAGGATTTTCTAAATCTGAAGAGATCTGTTCCAGACCCCACAAATGAAGACAAAAAAAATCAGGCGTTGAACAGTTTTGATTGTACTGTGCGTGGTGTGCTCCGATAATGTCAGCATAGCACACCACACACAGAATGATTCTGTCCCACCACCGATCTAGAATCTAGTCCTCCAAGCAAGAAATCTCGCATGATCAAAGAGTGAAGAATTTTTGTGGGTACGGGCCTGGGTAGAATTAAACGAAATGCGGGTGGGCAGCAGGCAAGGAAGTGACAAAATAAAAATTTGTGGATGAAAATAATTTGCAGGATATTTAATGATGATGATCATCGAATTTGACCGTGGTTGATCCACAGCCGGTTTTATTTTGAAGTGAGCTTCGCATCTGTTTACATCCAGCCACAGATGTCACTGAGTAGCACATATTAGAGATTTAATGATGACGTGACGTTAATTTTAAAGCAAGAGACCTTTCGGGTAAACGCCACCCCCCCTTAATTGAAAAGATGGATGATGGTTTCTTTTTCTTTTCTTTTTTTTTTTTTTTTTTGATGAACCTTAATTCAAAACTGAAGAGGTTTTCTTTTTTAGGTATATGAAGCTTTATATGTTCAAACACTTTTTTTTTTTTTTTGATAAATGCATAATTTTTGATGTTGCTCAATTTTATTTTGAGACACTTTTTTTTGTAGAAGTCTATTTTTTTAGGAGATTATTTTATATTAAAAAAACATACAAGTTTATTTCATTTATTTGTACAAATTCTTTTTTTCTTTTTAAAGTTTTTTTTTTTTTTGGAGATTTTTTTTTTCATGCAAGTGTATTTTTATTTAAGGGTACATTTATTTTTTCAGATGCTTCTGTTTAAATAAATCACAATCTCCGTTTTTTTCTTATAGTGGATAATTTTTTGGGCTGTTGCCCCTCTGGGCCACCGTACATAATATATCTATTAAAATGTTTGTGATGTCTTCTTTCCTGGTTTATATTTGAACTGAAGTCAAACTTTGTCAGATAATCCAGAACATGGGCTTGTTTTTCCTCCAGAAACTGAGGAAACTATTAAGTCATTACTTATCTGACATTCAGGATCAAAACTCCCAGTAAATGGATGTTTTTTTCTCTTCTTTCAAGACTCTGCCCTCTACGGAAAGCTGCACCTCCACCTCCTTTTTTTCTTTTCAGAGTTTACAGAGAATGAAAACTACACAAAAGCATATAAAACCCTGTAAATTGTTTTGTTTTTTTCTGCACAAAAGGCCCTGCAAGGTTATTGCAAATTGTGGTGTTTGTTGCTCCCTGAGTGGTTTTGTATCGTTTGAGAGTACGAACAGACGAACATCAGAACCACAGCATAATCTGTGAACAGTTTTCTGCATATATTTGTCTCGTGAAGCTACATACGAGGTAAAATGAGGTATTCTTCTGCACATTTCAAAGTTGACAACAACAATCGCAAACTTTTAATGACTTAAAACATCCTCCCTCCTGGTATGTTCGCACATACCGCTCTGTACGTCCCCAAAGTTGGGACGGTATAGAAAATGGAAATGAACCCTTTATCGGGCAAGTGACTATTTTTGGTAATTTCCACAAACATTAAATATGGGGCCAATCCCATCCCTCAGTGAGGTCAAAAAGCACGTTTGTTTTATATAACGCAAGTGATTCAGAGAGATTTTATAGACATTTTGAAGCTGGAAATAGTGAATCTGAGTGAATTTTATCAGTTTATGACCTTATAACAGTTGTTTTATTGCATGTGTTTACTTTTTAGCAAGAACTGCTCAGATGTTTTATGGCAAGAGGAGGGTGACTGTTGTCACGGCAACCGACAAGGAGGTAGATGATGATGTCCAATAACACACTAAGGTGGAAATGTTGAATTTCGGAGTATTTCAATGAGTGCCCTATAAAGGGTTAAAAATTAAACCAGTGATATTATTATAAGTCTATAGATTCTACATTCAGGATGATATGTGTTCCAGGGATGTCCACGCATATTTCAACACAACCACATTCTGCACTTTTTACTAAGGCATGGGTGAGGAAGACGAGGATGAAGCTGCTGGAACGGCGTGCCATTACAATCTGCCTCCAATAGACAATATGTGGTGCATTTATATCTAATAATTCCACTGTCAAACTCAAAAAAAACACACACACAAAGAAAAAAAAAACACCTAAAATTATCATTAGTGTTGATAATAAAGAGCTCTGAAGTTAGACAAAAGATGCAAATGTATTTGATTGTTGAGACATGAGATGAATATACAACTATACACAAGGGAGAAGGTTTGATTTTGACATTGGTGGAGACACAGAAGTGCTGCAAGGCAGTACTCCTGAAAGTTGATATTTTTTTGCATTTGCTATCATAATTTCATGTCATGTAGAGCTGATCAAACAAGCAAACAATCATAGTCAGAAAAAAAATTCAGTAATTGGCATGTTTAGAATGCATATCTGAATGAAACAGACACATGTACAAGTGACACCACTGATATTCAAATCCATCTAGCTGACGTGACCCAAGCAGAACAAATGCCAAACATATTGACAACATACGCTAGGTGTAGTTGTCCAACTAACAGATTCCTTTTACAAGTAGATGGAGTGACAGCGGGGATGGCCCATCACATGTACGTTAGCAAAACTGCAGAGCCAGTCAAAGCGCTGTTTAGGTTAGAGGCAAGACTTCTAGCTGAGACTGATGATTTACCCTTTGTGTGCCGTAATCATTGACTAAACACTACAGACAGCGGTTGTATTGATAGTGACTACACAGTAGGGGCTGGATATTGATAGGGACGTGCCAATTCTACACCCCTGACTATACAACTACAAAAAAAAATTAATTCAAAGACCTTTTCATGTATAGAATGTATTTTTCTCTATATATAAGGTCTTTCATTACGCTTTCTCTCTACTATTTCACTAAAGATGGCCATGGCTCAAGAGGTAGCGTGGGTCATTCAGTAACTGAAGGGTTGGTGGTTCAAATCCTGCTCTGTCCTAGTCATGTGCTGTTGTGTCCTTGAGAAGACACTTAACCCTTCAATGTAAATCTACTCCATTATTACTTAATCTAAAATTTTAGACATTTTAATAGAGGTGAGGATGGAAATGTTAGACAAAACTCATTTTTATAAAAAAAAAATCTTCAATATGTTCAAAGGTAGTCAATTATGACATTTTTATTATATATACATATTTTAATGTAAGTAATTTTCTAATCATTGCAGCATATCAATAGATTTTCTTGTCAGTTTTCATTCTGATTTCAATACATAAACGATAGAGTGTTTTCCTCATATATAATTTTATTTATTATTATTGGAAAGTATATATTTGACTATACTTTATTAAATAATTCACATGTATTTCTAAGTGAGACTGCTTTTAAAACATTAGCACAGATGAACAGTATTTTGCCTTCATTTTCTCTTTTTTTTTTTTTTTTTTTAAATCTTTACTTCCACTGTGTTTGTTACTTTTTTTGCACTTCTTAAATATTGTAATGAAGACTTCTTCTTTTTTTTTAATGCAAACTTGACATTTAAACACTGTGATGGTGTTGACTACTGTTTTGTCTTTGTCAAATGTCAAAGCTGCAGCACAAAATGAAACAAAAGGATTAAGTGCCGAGCTAAGATAAAGAAATCCATTATTTACACGTCTTTTTTTTTATGTCATTATGAGCACAAAATAATTGGAGCGAAAAGGGTTATCATGAGTGAGTAGATCTAATACTAAATATGACACAGGAGGTATATAATTAGACTTTATATGCTTATACTTGGGCATCAGATAAAAAGGTATTATGTGAGGGTTGGTGTTAAAAGAGCATTAAAACAAAATGAAGACACATATGCAGATATGAGCAGTTCATCAGGTTTACTGAAGGACACTAAAGGCGAAGACACACCAACCCAATTTTTGGCGGTCAGGCGTCATCAGGCAGTCTGGCGAAGTCGGTGACATGAGTCTGTTTGGTATGTTTCGTGCAATTGGCCATCATTAATGCCGTCATCAGTCTTTTCGGTCAATTCAACATGTGTAATCGGCCACTACCCGTCGTTCAGTCGGACCGATCTGATTGGTGGAGGGATAGACCTTAACTAGTGAATCAGTGAAGGAGAAGTTTCCATGTGAATCCAGCTATGCCAAGGTGCTTAACAATATCATTAGTCACTTTTCCATTGGACATCTGCGCAAAACTTCGCCGATATTTACTAAATGTCGAAAAAAACAGAAATGTGTAATGTGCGTAACATGGCGACGAACGAAAATATGGTGTTGATTTACAGATATATTCATTATTATTATATATTACCTCTCTATCTTGTACTAAATTAAAAATTGATTGGGTTTCCTGGTGTGTCCACACATACTGCAACATGTTTCTTCTTCTTCTTTGCTTGTTGTAACGTATGTCAACATCCGTTTTTTTAATTCATCTGACTCCAATTGCGAAAGAAGGTCTTTCCTTTGCAGTTTTGCGTGATATACCACTTGTGCTATGCCTGAAAAACCACCTCTTGCCAATGTATAAAACTTTTAATCGAAAAATTAGACTTTTGGCAAAATTGTCGTTTTTCCATTAAGTACATTTTTATGCACAAGTTATATTTGCGCAATTTGAGGGTCAATGGAAAAGCGACTAGTGTCTTCTATAATAGTCCATTCACTGCTCATATTGTATCTGAATGAGTGCCAGTCAGTGTTGCCTATGGACTTCATTCATTCCGTGAAGTGAACACTGTTAGCATTGTTAGCATAGTGCGATTTCTCCTTAGTTTTCGCCTGCGACATCTTTCTTCTTCCACAAGAAGAAGCCCAAGAGCTGACAACAACAGTATTTTCTTATTACCAGCCATCCGTTCAACAAGTACAACAACAACAACCCTTCTGGACTACTCAAAACTCTACTGACAACAATGACTGATGACAGTGAGCTCTGGGTTTTGGTCTAGAGAGATGTTACGTCATTTTCCGGTTTTACATCTTACGCAAGTGCAGAACGTATGCTGAAGTTGATAGTTGATTTGGTGTGTTCTTCACACTTTTTTCGACCACGTCGGTGAGATGGGAGCCAACTGATTAGTTGGGCTACCTTTTCTGGCAACGACTGGCAGTCAGGTTGGTGTGTCTTCACCCTTAGACTATGTTCAGACAGCAGGTCTTAATGCATAATTCAGATTTTTTGGTGAACTACAGTTTTTTTCTGTACTTGTTCATATTATCATTTTTGAGATATGAACTGAATGCAACCCTGAAGTGACCCGCATGCGCAAAAGAGGTCCTGATGTAATACGTGACCATGCAGGCACGCACTGTGTTTACAGAAATAAATAGGTTTTTCCCACCACTCCTCCTCCTGGGACGCAGAATTGTGATGTTTGTCGCATTTCAACAGTCACTTTTCCATTGACCCTCAAATTGCGCGAATATAACTTGCGCAAAAATGTACCAAATGGAAAAATGACAATTTAACCAAAGCTCTTGTTTTTTCGATTAAAAGCTTATGTGTGGGCAAGAGCTGGTTTTTCAGGTGCAGTGCAAGTTGTATATCACGCAAAACTGCAATGGAAAGACCTTTTTCCGCAACTAGTCTTGTGAATTAAAATAACGGATGTTGACAGACGTCACAACAAGCGAAGAGGAAGAGTCTTAAAAGAAACATGGTGCAGTATGTGTGGACACACCAGGAAACCCAATCATTTTTTAATTTAGTACAGGATAGAGGGGAAAAATATAATAATAATGAATATATCTGTAAGTCAACATGATATTTAGGTTCGTCGACATGTTTATGGAATGACTTCTCGTGTCATCTTGCAATGATAAATAAATAAATCATCGCATTTGGGATTTAATGGAAAAACCACACTTATGTTTTTTTGACATTTATTAAATATCGGTAAAGTTTTGCAAATATGTCCAGTGGAAGAGCAATTAATGACGCGAAGGTCGGATAAATGTGACATAGCCATTCAGACTGAAGTCGCATTGCAAAATATCAGAAACGTATTGGATTTAGGATCACGCATGATTGTGGCCTGGGTCGGATTTGAAAAAATTGGATTTGTGCTGTTCAAACTATCGTTAACAGATCGGATACAGGTCACATACGGACAAAAAAATCGGATTTGGGCCACATTTGCCTGCAGAATGTAGCCAAAGATTATAGTCGGGGATGGACTTCAGGGGGTAAAAGGTAACGTCCAAGAGTAAAGTTTAACACAACAAAACACAAGGAAAGGGTGAAACACACAGCTGGAGATTATTATCATACAGGGTGAAGACTGAACAGGAGAGAAAGAGGGAAACTAATGACAGAGGAGGGAGTGAAGATAAAACCATGGCATCAGTAAACATTTCAGTTAGATCGGTGTAATGCCATGTATGCATGTAGCTGTGTATCTGGAAAAACTAATACTGTTATTTTTTGTGTGTTTTTTCTTTTCATTCACAATAAAACTCTTGTTTAGGTCTCTGAAAGCAATTATTTCTGAACATTTCTTTTCCCAAGAACTTTATTATAAACCACAACAATACAATCAAACATTGCATACAATAGACAATAGATACTATACAAAATATATTTAAAAAAGGAAAAAAAAAAGAGTTATTGAAAGGGGAAAGGGGATGTAATTATTGTAATTTAAAGAATACTGGTCCAGACAGATCCTGCCTTCAGGTTCTGTTGATCAGCAGTGAGTGGGTGCACCTGTGTTCCCACCACAGCTGAGGGTAAGTGTCCTGGGTGGGAGTGGATATAAGGAAGTGGACACCCACTGTTCAGGTTGGCTGATGCCTCTGCAGAGTCCACAGTTCCATTTGAATCTCCCTGCATTAAATCAGCAGGGAAGTCTGATTTGTTGTGTTTTTCCCTCCATTCATTTGATTTCCACTTGGTCTTTGGTTTTGCAGGTCTAAGGACTTTTCTTGTTTTTTGGTTATTGTTTTAATAGATTCATGGGTAGTGAGGGTTTCCCTTTTTGGCCTATATTCGTATAGTGTCTTTGTTCGTTTCCCTCAGTTCTATTCCATCTCTAATCAGTGTTGAATAATTAAAATGAATTATAGGCTTGTATGAAAATTAATTTCAATGTATTTATTTTTTTTCCAAAAAATTATTTGTTTGAATATGAAATTTAAGGTCCATTATAAATGGTATCTTAGAACTTGTTTGGTTAAAAATGTGTTAAATTAGAAAAAATATAATTTGTAATATGGGTCCAAAAAGAAAGAGAACAAAGCCACAAATAGAATGGATGACGAAGTGATTCTGATTCTGGATAATGCAATGTACATGTATTTTTTATTTAAAGTATTTGGAACGATATAGTTTGGTTAGTTATTTCTGAAAACTCTATCCAAAAACTTGGTTTCCGTGCTTACATGTGGACGAAGGAAACAGAGTTTTATGACTCTGAACGTCACAGTATGCAACAAAAACTGCATCAGTTTTGCTTATCTTAACCCTAACCCCATGATGATGGTTTACAGTGTATTACAGGAGGTTCACAAAGATGAAAACAATCTGGTGTGTACAACGTCATTATTGAAAACAGAGGCAGTCAAATACCTGTTTATATAAATATCAGTTATGTGTATACACAGTCTGAATTCAAGCACAAAATCATACAATCAAGTTGGTACAGGATTAGGAGTACAGAAGAATATGAATATGTACAACAATTACAAAAACTGACCAATAAAAATGTACTTGCAGAGTTGATTTGAAAGCTCATATTTTCACATAAAATATCTACAAAAATTTACAGTAATTATAAACCTGCTGTTGTTAAGGTTTGATAAAGATATGGAGTCCCACTCCTTGTGCCTTTGGGAACTTATGTCAAAAAGAAAATGCACTGAAGCCAAGAGTCAGCAGTGATCTGAGCTGGGGGCGTCGCTTTAGGCCCTATCACTTCAATGCCACAAACCATGCAATTCAAAAAATACATATATATATATAACACTGCACAAGCATAGATCAAAAGATTTTACAATTTTGTGCAAGATTGCTGAGGTGCATTTTAATCTTTTTTTTTGTTTTGTTTTTTTGGTCAAAACAAAATTAATGCAAATAACAAACGTGTATTAGTTCCTTGTGAAGCAAACATTCTTTTACGGTGATGGGCAATGACAGTGGTTTACATTTAGCCATCACCAAACTGGTTTTTTGGAGCCTGAAGTGACCATTTTTGGACAAAAGGAGTAGAACTGCTGCTTACTGACTGCGTCAAAAGATGAACTTGGTATACTAATGTCACTTCATCATCTTTTTAGTGTCACCTATAAACCACAAAGGAACTGTGTTCCAGGAAAAATGGGTTTTATTAATGTATTGGTGTGTTCGCCTGAGACAGAAAACATTCAAGCTTTTATTTGAGCTGAGATCTGATGGACCAGATTACCTACACTGGTTTACAGTTTTGTTTTTAGAAATGATCTGCATCAGGTATTAAATCTTACATACTTTAATAAGATCAACTGGAAAACAACTTACAAAAGCACTGATTAGCCGATGTTTTACATGCATATGATAAAGTGCTATTACACATATAGATTTTTACATTTATACAATAAATTTATAAATCTTCCACCTAGAAAGAACCTGAAAAGTGAATATATTCTAAGGTGCAGACAGTGGATCTGGTGGTTCTGAGACAAACATTCCTTGTGTAAAACCCATTCTCTCTTTAATCACAGAATTTCCCATTTTGACTCAAGAATGAGTCTTGGAAACTACATCCAACCAGCACTCTGATTTAATTTTTTACTGTTCAGCCCACTTCTGGTCAAAGGGGTATTGGAATAGTTTTGTCGTCTGTCTGTCCATTGAACGACATTGTTGGATTATCTGAAGAATACATTGAGATATCTGCACCAGATTTATACTGTGGATGCATCTTGGCATGGAGCAGAAGTCTATTGAAAATGGGTGACCATGACCGACTTTTTCAAGGTCAAATGGCCTTGTGCAGTCTGAGTACCTTCAAATATAAATATGTATGTAATAAGTTCTACACAATCTAATCAAAATTATAGGGCAGTAACTTTCAACAGAATCTTACACTATATTTGGCTGAGGGGTATTAAAAGAGCGCAGCACATTGTTTCTTTCACTGACTCAAACTTGGTCAAATTTCACTACTTGAATTCTGGGGGAATTTTACCAGTAGACCAGTGTTATCAGAGGGTCCAAATAAAATGGATGAGATCAGATTAAATCCTACAAAACACAACTATTGACTCTTCGACTTCCCTCTGAAAATCAAGAGTCTGCCTCGTTTTGGAGCAGACGTCTTCTTAAAACACAACTCTTGCATAATAAACCTTTAGTTTATCAAATAAGACAGATCTGATCTACTGCACATGTTGTTTTTCACTGCATCTGTAGAAAAAGTTGCATGATTCCGATTAATTTTAGACCAGTGTTTCCCAACCTTTTTGAGCCACGGCACATGTTTTACATAAGAAAAATCAAAAGGCACACTACCAAACAAAAATGCCACAAAAAGTATATTTATTGAAATATAAGTAGGGATAGGAATCGATAAAAATTTAATGATTCCGATTCCATAATTGATTTTGCTTAATCTGATTCCTTATTGATTCTCTTATCGATTTTCATTGGGTGAAGGAATAAGAGTACAAACAGATGTGTTTGCATCACTTGTCTTTTATATTTCCATCTCTGCACAGAATAATAACAGATTAGGCCGGGCCGGTTCGGGGGGGGGCGTGCAGTGAAAGTGAAACTTAAGACACTTTACTAATTCCTGTGTCTCCAGCTGTTGTGCACCTCATTTCCTCTCCCCTTACCTTCAGAAACTTTTATTTGAGGGGGTACGACGTTTGTTGCCCGCACCGGAACTGGGCCCGGATGATGGCCTGGTGTTCACTCTGCCGCTAGATTCACAAGTGTTGCTAAGTAGTGTATCAAATATGTGATATTCCTCTAAATGAATCACATGCTGTGGACAAATGTTTGAGCATATTGGAGGGATTCCACCCTTTTGAAGAAATGGAAGGTTTGACAGTGTTCCAGTGGACCTGATGTCGTCTTTTTGGACCGTTTCTGCTTCAACACCTTGTTGGCTACATTCTGACCAAAACAATGCAGCGTGCACGTGACGTCATCACACATGCGCAATGAAGGGGGAATCGACAAGCAGAATCATTAAGCAGGCAGGCAAAGAATTCCAAGGAATCGAGCTACACATCCCTAAATTCAATGCAAACGTAGTCTCAGTTTATTTACTCAGTGTGAAACTTGGGCCTGTTTAGTTGAACACAAAGCTGATATTCTTACAGGAATTGAAGAAAGACACACAAATCTTCCTCAACAGCTCTGAGTCTCTCTCTGCTTTTGGACGGGGGGGTGGTATAATAGTATGGGAGACATATCCCCCCCTGCCCCAATCCAATACCCAGGGTTCATGGGTAAGTTGCTAATCCGTGCATCACTAGTCAGCGGGGTTTTATCAACAGAACGCACTGCATTGGGGCCAGTTCACTTTCACTTTTATTTTGCAAAGGGAAACAGGAGACTATTGTTGTAGAGTGGATCACTGGTCTGTACAGTCGTATGTATCTACATTAGCTACTCACTAACAGTACCGATCTGGTGAAAGTAGATAACACTGGGTTACAAAAAAATGGTCTTTGCAAGTTGTCTAGGTTTTTTCAACTGAATTAGGACCATTTTGCACCGCTAAATCCAAAAATGACATCTGTTTTTCTCAGTCAGGTCAGGTTTTTTTGCTAATTTGATTTTGAAAAATTTGATCTTCTCACAAAATTGATTACATTTTTGTGACTTTATCAGTTGATTTTTTATATAGTTCTCACCCAAAATAGGTTTTAAGAGGGAAAAAAATCATTTTCTAACAGGATTCCTGTTAGGTACAATGGTGTATTCACCGCAGATGTAGCAGAATACATCAGGCTTATTTTTGCAAGATTTTCTAGTCAAAGCCATTTCATTCACCTGTAATATTAAAAAAAACAATCATAAATTGGCAAAAGTAAAATCCTCAGAACTCGTTTATTGCAAGAAATATGAAAGAATTTTGTATCATATGATGTGAAAATGCCCATAAATGTAAGCAAAAATGTTAAAAAGCCAATATGTAGCATAGTTCAGAAAGTTGACCTGATTGAGCAAAATTAATGTGATTTTTGGATTCAGCACACCAAAATTATCCTAAATCAGCTCAAAAAACTTAAACAATAAATTTGTTGTTAACCAGTGTAATCTTCCACAGCACACCTGATGATTTCTCACTTATGTGCCACAGTGCACTGGTTGGGAAAGACTGTTTTAGACTGAAGAAAACAATGTACCAATTTTCATTCCAGCTGAGAAACAAAACACCAGTTGTTTCACCTGGAAAACAACTTAAGCATAATTATCAAGAGGAACAATATTATTTACAGTAGCACCTGGTAAATCTACCACAGTGGACATGGTGTGAAGACGAACTGCTCTGCGTGACACAGTCAGGATGCTTGTCCCTTGACTTTTGCCCTTCCCTCTTCTCCGGGACAGAAAGTTGGTAGGGCACATGTAGGACAGGAACTTATCGTGCAACGAGGCGTAAATAAAGGGATTGTAGCAGGCGGAGCTCATGGCAAACAGGTGACTGGACACCTGGATGACATTTACGTAGTTCTTCCCCAAGATGGAGAAGTCCGTGTCCAGATCACGGATTAGATTCACCACCTGGAAAGAAAATGTGTTAATTCACTGGGATTTACGCAATCAGTCCATCACATTCACGTAAATGAGTCACATAATATAAACATCACACTCACACTGTGTACAAATCAGGGAGTTTGGTTTGATGAATCATTTATATCTCAACATCATACTGAAAAAACGTCCCTCCATCCCATTTATTCTACACAAGTGTTGCTGCTGCTTCGTCTCCTAAACCACAATTGATCGGTCTGCTCTCAGATCCATATAATACTCTCCACTCCATCCAATATAATGAAGTTGCTCTCATTTTTGATCTGTAATTAGTTTCATAGCATGGTATCCTGGTAAGACACCTGGATGATCCAAAGTGATAAATACTGAGAGTGAAAGAATCAGCTGCTCCATGACAAGTATCTGCTGAGAATCAAGAAGGAAGAAAGATAATCTATATGAGTGATCTGTCATCCAATAACCTCGTCTCCTAGGAACGTGTTTTAGACTCCCAAGATCCACAAAAGATATCTACAAGAAATAAAGTGAACTTACAGTGTTTAATTGTTGAACTGGATTAATTTGCCTGTAATTGAACCCAAGGTCTCCAGTTTTTGTTTTTTTTTTACAGTCCTTTAATTAATGATTTGATTTCTGTGTAAATTATGTCTCTGTTTTTGATGTATATCCCATTTCTTTGTGTGGAACCAAAGACAATCCAGACCTAACCTACCTGTTAGAGCCATAAAGAAATTTAGGTATAACTTTGCACATTGTGCCTCATTTAAATAGTAATCTACGGATTTTGTCTTTATATTAGGATCGTAAGATAGTTTTGCATGTAATCTTTTTCTAATATTAATTTAGCATCGTATTTGTAAATAATCAGCCAATCTGTGTTATATTAGTTCTATCCTGCTAACGCAAGCTGACCATCTGCTGTAAAGCAGAGCTAAGTGTAGTAAAGTGATGTGAGGACACCTGCAAAGCACATGTTCAGAGGGGAGAGACTTTCAATTAAGCAGGACAGAGAGCAACAGTATTTCTGACCGTTGTTGTCATCTTAGTAGTTTCTGTTTGGTTAATACTGAAACTTAATTTGGATATAGACTTTTTTTTTGGTAACCTTTCTTGATTTTTCCTTTTTCTTAAATAAAGAGAGATTGCTTTATAATCCACCTGCCTTTTTTGTCTTCCTTGTTTTGGATTATTCTTCGAAAGCACGACTGAGAAAACTTCATGTCCTGCAAGAAGTGGCAAAGAAGGTTTTGGCTTAACCTATCCATTTCACAGTCTTACGTTTCAAGTTTTGTACATTTATTCTGAATTCAGAAGCTCTGCCTCTGATTTCTGACCAAAAATAAATACTTAACACCTTCATCTCAAACCTCTTGACCTCACTGCAGCTCTTTTTGAGAACTTCTCTTTGAGTACTGATCTCATTGACTTTGTTTTTAAAGGTCCTTCACAAAAAAGTCAAGTGCCAAACTCCTGGGAGGCCATCTGATTTTCCACATTAACCACACCCACTTTGAATACTTGACCAATCATGCAACTGTTCTGCCCAGATGGTGTCGAGAACAAAATGATGCAATTTTGTTCTCACTGCCTCAGGAACAAGAAGAAAATTCTGTTCACTTGGCGTATGTAGCAGGCTTTATAGACATGTAGGAGGTGTGGTCTGTGTAAGCTGTTTTTTCCATATGTTAATGACTGAGGGTCATTACCATATGGACATTTTTAACTCTGTGTATCTCTCTGGATCAAAATGAATGAGGAAAATGTCATTCATTTCCACTGACTGCAAGAATTCATGTATCATTCAATTTTCTGTCTGAGGCTACGCTTATACATAGCCAGGTATCTGGCAAAACAGAGATTTTTCTCTGCGTTTGTGCGTATCGTTTACATGACAATGACGAACACGTACACAGTGATGGTTTCTAAAAACTCTGGCCAAAGTGGAGATTTTGGCAAATCTCTGTTTTCACGTTTTCATGTAAACAGAGGGAACCAGATCTTGAACGGACGTCACAGTTTTCAAAGGAAATTTTCTACCACTTCATATGTGATGATACAGTATAGGGGAAGAGGATGGAGCAGATAAGTGAAGTTACAAGTATTCCATAAGAAAACTAGAAAAGCAATCGGAGAGCGCAGACCTCTGCCTTGGCAGAGGTCTGTGCAAGGCAAGGCCCCCCCGCCCGATCACCACCAAAATTTTAATCATTTGTTGCTTGTTCCAGTATCAACATGTCCTGAAAATTTCATCCAAATCCATCCATAATTTTTTGAGTTATCTTGCTAACAGACAAACAAACCCCAATGAAAACATAAACTCCTTGGCGGAGGTAATAATAAGGAAGTTTGGTGCAAGCAAATGTTAGCATGTTAGCTAATAGCTGCCCACTGCATCTGCTTAACAGGATCTTTGTGTATTTATTTGATATACAATAAGGCTTTTATGAGGTGATTCCACATCTTCATACTTCATGTTTAGTTTTATCAGTCCTTTTATCTGTTCAGTTTAGTGGAATGTAAATAAAGTAATAATTTATATGTATGCTCATGAACTAAAGACAAAATATGGCTGAAAAACAGACCACAGCTGTTAACAACTATAGAACTAACATGACTCGAATCAAAAGAGTTCAAACCCTTTTCCATCTGCTCCGGTACATCAGAAAAGCAGTTTGTAACTGTAAAAAAAAAAGTTACCAGTTCATCCACTTGCATTGCATTGTACTGGTTGCATGTCTCAGATTTGTTTGGTCTCAAAACCAGGAAAACTACATCCCCAAAGATTTATCGAGGAAGTAATGTTTTGTTGTGATTTTTTTTTTTTTTTTTTCAGGATTCTGATTGGTTAATGGTACTCGACCGTCTCACTACACTGCCATCTACAGGCTTGGCATGCTCTTGCCGGTGGAGATATACAGGGTCGTGTAAATGCAGATTTTTCTGAAAACGGTCCCATCTACGCAAGGTTTTTTTTTTTAACCAAGAGGGGGAATTATCCATTTTCTAGCGTGTATAGCCTGATGTGTACCTGTAAGGGGAGCCAGGAAAAAGCAAAGCAGAGAACAGACACCAGCAACAGGTAGAAGGTTTTCCTCCTCCTTCTGCTCCAGGCAGCGCGAGCACATCTCAGCTGTGGACACGCTGTCAAACCCAACGCAGTCCTCTGTTTCAGCTGATGTGATATAGCACAGTAGGAAATGGAGACAGCAGCCAAGGGGACGAAATAAGAGAAGAAGAGAATAAAACAGGAGTAGATGATGCGGCCTTGTTCCTGGCCGTCCCAAAACTCCTCGCACACGGCCATCTGCATCCCAGTGGTGCGTAGGTCGAGGTAGACCGTATGTAATGCTGTAGGTGTGGACAGAGCCAGAGAGGACAGCCAGATCAGGACCACCAGACCCCAACAGAACTGGCAACCTGCTCTTTTGCGGATGGGATAAGCCACAACGACGTAACGGTCAACGGCGATAGCCATTAGAGACAGGACCGCTGCGTAGACGGCTGCAGACTGCATGACCGAGACAAAATGACACATGTGAGCTCCAAATATCCAACCACGCTTGTCAAAAGCATAGGACGCTGTCAAAGGAACGCAGAAGATGCACATGACCAGGTCGACCAGGGCCAGATTGCTGATGAGGAAGTTTGTGGTGTTGTGTCTTTTGTTGTTGTGCCATATGAGAAAGAGCAGGAGGACGTTGCCAGAACAGGCCACGAGGACCACGGCCGAGTAGAGAGGGATGAAGAGGAGTTTAAGGTCGAAGAGCAAGTCCAGACCCGAGAAGGGAGGAGGGGAAAATGACGAGGCTGAGAAGACTGGCAGAGAGGCGTTACAGCAGGAAAAGGGAGAGGAGTCGGATAAAGACTCCGGAGTAGAGGAGTTGTAGACAGAAGCCCAATCCATAACCACTGAGAAAAGACAAAATAAAACACAGTGAATAAACACGGATTTACTGAGACAGCTCCAAGTGGTATAGCTCTACTGAATTTTAGATGATGATTTAATGTTGTTTTCTGGAATAATAAACACAGCATCAACGTCATGTTTACATGGAGACTAAGAATGAATCAGCTGTGCGTCAGTCGATCAAATTCATTTCTCTCATTTAAAAAAAAAAAAAAAAAACTAGACCAAGGTTTCAAAGGAAAAACTCTTCCCCTCATCACAACATCTTATTCTCCTCTTCACTGCAATGATGTTTTTCTCACCTTTTTTCTCAGCCTCTCCAAATCCTTTTAAGACCCCTATTTACCACTTCAGTCTTTTATTTGCTGTACTAAGCCTCCAAATTTCTCTTATCTTTTTTTTCTTATAAATACGGTCGCTATGCACTAAAACATACACGTGAATGTTTATACCAGTGTTACTGTATGTATAGGACTTGTGGGTGAATGGCTTAAATTTCATAGCTGGTAATTTGTAAATTTTGTTCACTGAAAATAACGAAATGTAAATGTATCTTAACAACAAAAAACATATGTCATAATATTGTCTTAGTTTATCTTCCTTTTCTGATAGTTAAAACACCTTTCTGACTGAACTGTGATATATGCAGTATTTCTACTTTAAAATAATTATATATGACCATAAAGTATGTTAGATTTCAGATTATGTATTATGTATTGGATTATACAGATTTGAACTGAATTTATTTACACCAACAGGGTGGGAGATTTATGTGACCACTAGAGGAAGTAGTGAGTAACTCTGTCTCCCATAGTGAAGAAAACTAACACCACAGACCTTTGACCAAAGCATCAGAAAGTGACCAAATGGATGAGAACCATTAAGAAACAACTTTTAGAATCAAAGGAAGTGACAAAGTTATGAAAGCTAGAAGCACTGTTGTTGTTTTCACCACTGGACACAGATATAAATGAACAGTATTTAGTTTGATGCTGGAATGTCACCCTCTCATCGACATGGGTGCATTTGATAATGAAGGTATAAAGGTACCCCCCCCCCCCCCCCCCCCCAAAAAAAAAAAAAAAAAAGACGAGGCAAGGAGTATTGTTTTTGGTTCGGTTTCTTTGTTTCTTAACACTTTAGCAGCAAAACTATTGGTTCAATTCATACCAAATTGGGTTTATAGATTACCAGTGACCCAGAAGATGTCATTACATTTTGGGAAAGGCAGGTCAAAGTTACAATTTTTTATGATTTTTTAAAAAAAATCTTCCTACCTATATCAAAAAAGCCAAGTGGCCTCTGTGTACGTACGTGTATGTAGTCGCTTTTCCATTGACCCTCAAATTGCGGAAATATAATTGTATAAAAATTTACCTAATGGAAAAAACAACAATTTCGCCAAAAGTCTCATTTTCAATTAAAAGTTTTTGCGCTGACAAGAGGTGGTTTTTCGGGCATAGCGCAAATGGTATATCACACAAAACTGCAATGGAAAGCCCTTTTTTCACAACTAGAGTCAGGTGAATTAAAAAAACAGATGTTGATGGATGTTACAACAAGCAAAGAAGAAGAAGAAAAAGAAACATGTTGCAGTATGCGTGGACACACCAGAAAACCCTATCATTTTTTAATTTAGTATGAAATAGAGGGGTAATATATAATAATCATGAATATATCTGTAAATCAACATCATATTTACGGTTGTTGCCATGTTTATGGAATGACTTCTAGTGTAATTTCGCGATAATAAATAAACAAATCATCGCATTTGTGATTTAATGGAAAAACCGACATTACGCACTTCTGTTTTTTCGACATTTAGTAAATATCAGTAAAGTTCTGCGCAGATGTCCAGTGGAAAAGTGACTTGTGTGTTTGGGGATTCACACAAACTCCAGAGAGAGCTGACTGCTGCAGTTTATCATACTTATGTATTTTTGGTCAAGGAACAGACTAGCAAAAACAGCAAGCTGATAAGACCAATATTTTGGGAGATATTAGTAATTTTGTAATACAATAGCCTTACAATCACATTGCTATGACCAGAACACTTTGGCATTGACTGCTGGACAAATGTGGTACAGCATGCACAAATACACAACAGTATACAAACTCTCACATCTAGAACCTGTGGATCCCAACGGGCCAAGACGTTAGTTTACTTACACTACTGGTCAAAAGTTTTAGAACACCCCAAAGCACAGCTCAATAGTGGTCATAGTAAGCAAGTTTCAGTTTCAGCTGTGAAGAGAAGACTTCCAGTTGCAGGTTTGATCAGTCCATAACACCTTCTTCCAGTCTTCAGTAGTCCACTGTGGTGTTTCATGGCCCAGGTAAGCCTCTTTTTCTTATTCTGAAGTCTCAGCAATGGCTTTCTTGCTGCAACTCGACCCATCAAACCTGCAACTGGAAGTCTTCTCTTCACAGCTGAAACTGAGACTTGCTTACTACAACCACTATTGAGCTGTGCTTGAAGCTGTTGTCCTGTGAGTCTCCAATCACTCCAGTTGTTGACTGTCATAAACTTGTCTTCTGATTCTGTTGTGGCTTTGGCTCTGCCAGACCTCTCCCTGTCAGCATTTCCCGCAGTTTCTGAGTGCCTTTGGATGGTGAAAGAAACTGGACTTTCTTGGACATTTCTCTGTAGGACAGACCTACATTTTTAAGTGTTCTGATGGTCTGTCTCTCTTCTATCGTTAATTGCCTTTTCCTCTTTTCCATTTTTATAGTAACACACTACTTTCTGCAGTACAATTCTGTTCAAATAATACTCACAACGGTATGGTACCAAAGTGTGTTCCAACACTACTTTTATGCAGACAGAGGGGGTTGGAAGGAATTCAGAATCATTGGGACACCTGTAGGAATTGGTAGCACCAACTTTCGAGGCTTGATCAACCTCCATTGCTGCAGAACTGCTTTAAGTTGTTAACCTATTTCTTGTTCGCCTTTTCTGAAATGTACATTATTTTTCAGTTTTGTTTGACCTTACCTTTTTTTGTTTTGTTTTTTTTTTACCTCCAGCAGTTCACTCCTTTCCTTTGTACCATTTCAAGCTGTTCATTGGACTTGAACTGCTTGAATTTCAATACAAAACTGGAAAAATTGGGGTGTTCTAAAACTTTTGACCAGTAGTGTATGTGAGGGGCGGGGTTTGGTGTGCCTGGCACCACATGTTAAATGATGTTATTATCTCTGCTAAGTTGTCTATTTGTTGATCCAGTTCAGACTAAACTGTAACAGTTCTGACCTTGTTTGGGTGTTTCCAAATGTACAGAAACATATAGAAAACGGAGATGATTTGTGGCTGTTTTCTGCCAAAAAACAGTGCTAAGCTAACAGAGCATGGTCTATCAGCTGACCCAGTACGTGAGGATTTTAAGACCCAGTGTTAGATTTTGACTGGCAGTCAAAATACACAGCTATGAGTTTTAGTTTAAGGAAGAAAACTTCATAAAACCATAGTGAAGCCTTTAACAATAAGCTTTATACTATTCAGTGATACAGTTTGTGGATACATAGTGTTGATTCATTGGTGGTTTTGATCCCCTTTAAACCCCTTTAAAATAGAACATGAATTAGTTTGGTTTAGTTTAGAAAAGATGCAATGCATTAGATTTAGCTGACAGCTGTATATCTGAAATACAAACTATAAATTTCACATGCATCTGTCAACAGCACGCTCCAAAAAACACTTTACAGTCACAATAAACCCTCACAATTAGAACAAATATTTACATTCACTTCCCAGACTGTCTCATCAGCATATTCAGAACTTCGATAAGATAAGATAAGATAAGATAAGATAAGATAAGATAAGATAAGATAAGCCTTCATTAGTCCCACAAGGGGAAATTCCAGGCAGGGTGATTTGGTTTGCCTAAGTAATGTTAGTAATGCTGGTATATTAAAATCTGTTTTTAACCTCACATGAAGATCTAGACATGTTCAAAGAATATATGGGAGCTGATTCCAGAGCTTCAGAGAAGTGGTTATTATTATTATTATTAGTCCACAGCACCTGTCTCGTGTTATTTGTTGTAAAAATCTGTGAGATTTAATGCAATGTGACCCTGGAAAATGAACAGGAATGAATGAAAAGGAAGAACTCTACTTCTTCAACCTTGAATCTGCACATGCACTGAAAAGCACATAATTAACCATTGTCAATTTGAGATGCAAAGACGTCATTCTGAACTGAAAATTATTCACAAAGCATTAATTTAAGTACTAATAAAAAAAAATGGGTACCTCTTAAAGACCTTGGCGTTCTTCTGATTCCAGGAACTTGGCAGACGGACCCTATGCTGTTTACAGGGAGTCCCACCGTATGTGCAGTCCAACCTCTTCACTCATTCTGCCTCTGAATAAAGTGGTGTGCTCTTTCTCTCTCTCTCTCTCTCTCTCTCTCCCCCAGCGGTCTATGTTCATACAGTGACTCACCTCCAGTTTAAAAAAAAAAGTGATGCCTTGTCTCTTGTTTCAGTCTCGTTTATTTATCACCTCTGAACAATCATTAGTCGATTTTTATCATATTCCTTGCGGGGCTGTTAGTGCATCTTTGGTAATAAATTGCACCTTTATAATGCCCTTGCCCTGTTCTGTGGTATTTTATCTCCTGTTGAATCTCCATAATGTTTCTTTTGGGACTAGTAATGAGTCTGAGATAATAAACCTTCAACTTATAAAGATCTTGCCACATTTTATGACTTTTTTTTTTTTTTTTTATGTTGCAACCATTCTTGGTCAGCATCCAAACTCTTTCCTGTACAAAGTATCTCATCTTTCTCTGACAGCATGAGACGGACAAACAATCAGTATTATATTGTCTGTGCTAGTCTTTGCCCACACGTTCCCTTAATTGTGTTTATCACTGATTTTCCCATTTCCAGCAGCATGTCTTCTGGTAACGAAGCTACATTCAAGAAAAACAGACAGAGAACCCCCCCACAGCTCGTACATTTGCCAACAGAGCATAAATTAAACACTTCAGGGTTAAATCATGATCTTTGTCCAGCAGTACACATCTTGAATATTCATGATATTCAAGATAATACACAATTTGTGAGTCGAGGTGTCACATCTGGAAAAAAGCAGCGAGACAGGATGATTTATTGAATATTTCTCATCCAGGGTGAACTGCATTAGCATTAGATTACTTGAAGATAACCTGTACTGATTATGATGTTAATGAAAATTGTATTTAAATTTTAAAACACGGGAATATTAACATATTTGTACCTGTTTTAATCTAATCTGGAATCTCACTGACTCACTGCGTGTATGTGTTGTACGTGACAGATACAGACATTTCCTTATTATTACTCATCATATCAGCATAATGATGTAATGAACACCAGTAATTTTTTTTTTTTTTTGTAACTTATGTTTTATTAGTTTTAAAAGAACAACAAAAAAAACACAACAACATAAATAAATAAGTCTGGGTAGCACAGTCTTATCAATTATTTTGCTTATATAATGTCCATTTTTTCCACTTTTTGTTCATTTTCGGTTCTTGTAGTCTCAATCTGTGTGTTAGTTTTTCCATTAGAAATATGTCCTCGATCGTAGTTATCCATTGATCCATCTTCCCCCAATTCCTTGTTATACACTTTTTTGCAGCTATCAACATCACCTTTACCAAATATTTATCGTATTCACGTATAGTGTCATCACCAACGTTGCATAAATAAAGAATTTCAGGTTTCTTTGGAATTGTGTATCCTAATACTTGACATAGGACATTGCAGATCATTTCCCAATATTCCGAAAGTTTTGAACATTTCCAAAAAACATGAGAATGGTCAACATCCATCTCCCCGCCTTCTCTCCAACATTCCTGATGCCTCTGTAACTGTTTACTTTTAAACTTGGGTGTAATAAAAAATCTTAAAAGGTTTTTCCAGGCGAATTCCCTCCATGTCCGAGAGCTAGTAGTTGTATGATGTAATTTCCACATGTTTAGCCAATCTATATTATCAATTTCTATGTCAAATTCTCTTTCCCATTTCACTTTTACATAGTAAGTTGTTTGCTTATCGGGATTTATTAAGGCTTTGTATAATGCTGAGATTATCCTAATTTTACTATCTTTATATGCTTTAGTCATGATTTGAACCACATCGCTCTCTTCCATGGAGGGTCCCACCTGTATTTCCCCTTTATAATAGTCTCTCATTTGAAGATAACGGAAAAAATCATGTTTCTCAAATTGATATTTTTGTGCCAAAGTTTAGAAACTCTCCAGCCTCCCATTATTTTCCAAAACACACCAAGCTGTAACTCCCTTGGTTACCCAATATTTATAGTTTTGGTCAATTTTGGATGGCATAAATTTACTATCATATGCTATCCATTTTAGTTTTGTTGCATGTCTTTGGACTTTATGTGTACGCAGCATTCCAAACCAAATATTAAATGTATGTTTAATTATTAAGTCTAAATTAATTTAATTTTTTTCATAAGCATCTTTATTTCCTAGAAAGTTTTGGATAGGCTGTTCCAGTGTTCCAATTTCAATATCTTTCCACTTACCACGGTAACATGGATTACACCAACAATATATATATTTTAATTGTGCAGCTTGATAGTATTCTTTTAACTTTGGCAACGCCATCCCTCCCATCTCTTTGGGTAACTGGAGAGTTCCATACCTTACCCTAGGTCTCTTGCTCTCCCAAATAAACCTTGATATTATTCTATCCCACATTGTGAATTGAGTTTGAGTAACCTCTACTGGTAGGGCTTGAAATAAAAAGAGAAATCTAGGTAGAATGTTCATTTTTACTATTTCAACTCTGGAACTAAAATCCAAGGGCAAAGTGGTCCACCTTTTTATGTCTTTTTATATATTGTCTTGAACCTTCAAATAGTTTTTATTATTGATATCTAGAAAATCTTGTGTAATTTCTACTCCCAAGTATTTGATTGATTTCATTTTCCAATTAAATTTGTAGGATTCTTTAATATCTTGAGAGGGTATATAGTTACATTTTAGAATTTGAGTTTTTGAAATATTTATTTTGTATCCAGATAAGTATCCAAATTGTTCTAAAAGTTTCATCAATTTAGGTAGTGATGTATTTGGTTGTTTGAGGTATGCAATCACTTCATCAGCAAAAAGCCCCATCTTATGTTCTACTCCATTTATAAAAACTCCTTTTATTTCCTGATTTTGTCGTACTGCTTGTGCCAGTGGTTCAATAAAAATTGAGAAGAGCGTTGGTGAAAGCCCACATCCCTGCCTAGTTGACCTTTGTAAATTAATTCTATCTGTAAGACTTCCATTTATTTTTATTCTGGCAGTTGGCTGACAATACAATGTTTTAATCATTCCTATAGATTTATTATTGAAACCCATTTTTTCTAGAACGAGGTACAAAAAATTCCAATTAACAGTCAAATGCCTTCTCAGCATCTATACTCAGCAAGACTGTGCTCCTTTTCTTTCTCTGTGCCCTCTCTGTTATGTGTAAAGTTTTCCTAATGTTATCATGCGTCTGTCGTCCACTTATAAACCCAGTCTGATCTTTGTCAATTATTTCTGATACAAATGTATTTAGCCTTTTGGAAATTATTGATGTATATATTTTATAGTCAATATTTAATACTGAAATTGGCCTATAATTAGAGCAGAATTCCTTGTTTTTATCTGGTTTGGGAATAACTGATATTATTGCTTCTGACCATGAAGCTGGCATTTTATTTTCTTTTAGGGTCTAATTTAAGGACTTACAAAAAATTGTTATTAATTCGTTCTTAAATATTTTGTACCATTCCGATGGAAAACCATTGCTTCCTGGTGATTTACTATTTTTTAATGCATTTATGGCTTTTAATACTTCCTCTTTTGAGATCTCAGCTGTTAATGTATTATTTTGATTTGTGCCAATTGATGGGAGGTCTAATAATTGCAGAAACTTCCTCTGTTCTTCAGTGTTTGCAGAAGGAGGTTGTGTATAAAGTTTTTCATAATAAGTTTTGAGAATATTTTCAATTTCTTGGGGCTTATGGGTTACTACGTTAGTTTCCGGATCCTTAATCTTATAGATTGTATTTAATGCCTGCTGTTTTCTTAACCTTTTAGCCAAAAGTTTTGTTGATCTTGGTCCCATTTCATAATAGTTCTGTCTAAAATTTAAAAAAAAAAAAATTAACATTTCTTCCTCTAGCATGTTATTAATGCATCTCTTAGTATCTTGAAGTTTTTGTTGGATTTCTGATTTTTTTGTTTTTAAAAATTGCTGCTCCAAGTCTTTAAGCTTTTCAGAACAATCTTCATATGTTTTCATTTTATTTTTTTTCAACCAAGTTGTTTTAGATATAATTTTTCCTCGAACCACTGCTTTAAGGGTATCCCACACAACTGTTGGGTTCATCGCGCCATTGTCATTTTGCTCAATATATTGTCTGATTTCTTCTTTGATTTCTTGTACTAATACTTCATTGTTCAAAATACCCACATTTAATCTCCACAAAGTCTGTTTTTTCCTACTAGAAACATTAATTTTCATATATAGGGCATTATGATCTGATACGTCTGCACACCCAATTTTACATTCATCTACTTTATATCTGTCCGATTTATTTACAAAAAAATAGTCTATTCGTGAGTGTACATTGTGGCTGGAGGAATAGTGGGTGAAATCCTTCTTAAAGGGATTGAGGTTCCTCCATATATCTATCATTCCCAATTCCTCCAGTGACAATTTTACAAATCTTGTCAAAGGTTTTTTAGTTTTTTTAACACTTGTTGTGTCCAATTTGTGATTCAGAATTATATTAAAGTCCCCTCCACAGATTAAAGTTCTTTCTGCTTCAGTTGCAATAACATTAAACATAGATTTGAAAAACTGTTTATCACTTTCTGGAGGGGCATAAACATTCACTATTGTAATCCTCTCTTCCTATAGCCTTCCCTTTATAATAAGACACCTACCTTCCTTTTCTTTAATCTCCTTTTCTAAATCAAACCTTGTAGAATTAGACACCAAAATTGCTACCCCTCGTTTACGACCCTGTTTATATGAACTGTAATATGTATTTCTGAATCCCAGTTTTTTTAGTTTCTCATGTTCCTCATCTTGCAGATGTGTTTCTCGTGATAAGGCAAATTGTATTTTTTCCTTTTTTAGTTTTAGTAACACCTTCCCTCTCTTTTTAGGGGTAGTCAGACCATTCACATTCAATGAGACAATTTTTAAAGTATGCATATTCTTTGATTCAAATAAACTAGTGTGTACCCAGTCAAAAAAGAACAAACTAAGAAAACATAATGAACTAGATATTCAAAACACAGAACAAGTGACTTCCAAAACAGAGATGCCTCTAAACCTCTCCCATTCACCCTGTTGGTGGGTGAGCAGGAAATCCTCACTACAGTTGAGGGCCTGCCACTAGACTCAGTAACACATCCTGCAAATGGATTTAATGGTCTAGCAATGTCCAACATAGTCTCTCTCTGCCCTCAAAGTCGGCAATTATGTTTACATAAGCCCTTTAGCTGACACTTTGGTTATATGCTTCCAAATAATATTATACTAAAGTTACATATTAGCCCATTTGACTTGACTGTAAAGAGGGTCTCCCAGAGGAGGCCCGTTACCTCGGTAGTTCAGTCTTTAATCTGGGGGTCTCTGATATTCGCGTAACTTATCCCTTGCACGTTGCGCGGTCTCCAGCGTGGATCCTCCGCCACCAACTCGCTGCCATCCAGTTGTTGTTTGAGTACGGTGAGTCTCTCCCCCGTTCCCACCTGGCAGATCCACGTCGTATCCCCTGGCTCTCAGGTCAAGCGCAGCATCCATGGCGTTGTCGTAGCTTTTAGTGCCGTCGCCCCAGAAGACACGCATTCTGGTGTAGGGGGTTTGGAAGCGGACGCCTTGCTCTTTAAGCACTTTCTTAAAGGTCCCATTTTATGCTATTTTTCAGTCATGTCATATAGGTCTCAGAAGCCCAAAAACATAGTATTTAAGTTTGTTCGCCCCAAAATCATCCTTTGTTCAGAGTTTCAGCGGTCGAAAAAGTCACTCTCACCAGCCCTCCTCAGAACAGGCTGTTTCTGGGCCTGCTTCCGGGTATGCAAATGAACGCATCTGTCCACGCCCACTCCCCCTCCCCTCTCTGGGAGAGGACGCGTATTCTCCCGCTATATATTAATTACGAGAATACGCTGAAAAACACGAGACTTATCTGTTCTGAATACACAAGTCACCTGTCTGAAATGCCCCTCTGTCGTCTACAATACACGTCTCAGTCAGAACGTCTTTCCAAACACTGGCTTTCTTTGCCTTGAGGCGTGATTGAGCCCCAACGGAAAACGGCAGTGTTGTGTCGGGTTCGTGGACCTGACACGGAAAGCCGCCTGCCGCCACTAATGCAGGCAGCTACTAACAAGCTTGATGCGAACTATAGTGATGCCAACCACAAAAGGCCTGTGTTCAAAGTACTTATGTTGAATGTCTCTTGATATTATCAGCTCTTGTATGTTAACGGGGACGCAAACGTTAGCAGCAGTAACCGAGCTATGTTAGCTGCCATGCTAACGTTAGACGTACACATCAACAACCACCAGCTTATCCGTAATGTAGGGTTATGCAGTGAAGATACAAAAAATGATAAGAACTTACATCTCCCACACTTGTACTTGGGTCACGAAGCGTTGGTGCTGCGTCCTTCTTGATTTGGAGTCTTGGTGCTAAGCCGGAGCTGTATGGGCCCATGTTCGAAAAACACTCATCCGTGAAATGCCGGGCACACACATACAAGCGTTTGGGAATGTTGTTTGGTACATGACCATCACAGATAGAATCCAGCCACTTTTTTCGGAGAGGCTCGGAAGTGGGGAGCAAAAATAAACTTTCATGTTGGTGTGTGCAGCCAACAACACCACAACTTGCGTGTCTCGCCTTCGCCCTGTTTGTTGTCCAAGAGGTACTTTGCCAGGGCGGGGCTCACCTTTTCATGCAGGGTGGGGGCACAGTCAGGGGGAGGAGTTAAATCCGCTTATTTCGTCATAAGCGGACCCAACTCAAACTCGGCCGTTTGAGCAGGCATTTTCACAAAATATGGTGTAGCAAGGCAGGGAGGAAACAGACAGTTTTCAAATTCGAACCTCTTAATGAGGCTACTGCAACACACGCTACTGTAAGAAAACTTTCACAAAGTGAGATTTGCATAATATGGGACCTTTAATGCCAATATAAGAGCGCCGTTTCTCTACTATTTCCGTCGGGTAGTCGTGGTCAAACTGGATCAGCTTGTCTGACACTCATATTTTCTTCTGCCATGCTTTCTTCAGAATCATTTATTTGGTTTCAAACTCCAAAAACTTGACCACTATAGCCCTGGGACGCTCACCCGGGTTTGGTTTAAAAGCGGGGGTTCTATGTGCTCGTTGAATATGCAGCTCTTTATCTTCAGGTAGATCCAGTTCTTTTTTCAAAACTTGGTCCAAAAATGTTGCGACAGAGTCTTTTTCACTGTCCTCTAATAGGCCAAATACTCGGATATTATTTCTCCTAGGTCTTGCCTCAAGCTCGGTTATCTTGTCTTGCATCTTTCGCGTGTGAGTTATCATCTTCTGCAGCGAGACGCCTGCCTCCGTGTTCCACTCCTCCAGTTCCACGATGCGAGCCTGGGCCTCAGCTAGGTCAGCCTTTTGCTCTTCCATCTCTTTGCTACTTTCTTTGAATTTGTACTCCATATCTTGACGTAGTGAGGTAATGTCTTGTTTAAGCTCGGTTTTAAACGAGGTTAGATCACTTCGCATCGTGGCCCGGAGGTCTTGAATTTCCTTGCTAAGCTTTGCTAGCCCCTCGAGCATTAGCTTAGCGTGGCCTGGATCTGCTTCGCCCATTTCTTCCTCCTGCTCCTCGTGACCGCTCTCTTCATTTTCAGCGACCTCAGACGTGCCTTTTGGTTTTCTGTGGCTTTTTCGCGTTCCTGCTCCACTCATACTTTGATTGTTGGTCGTTCTGTATCGAGCTTTGGAATTTTGGTGGAGTTCTAGTTCACCGACAACGGAGAGCTATTCACTACGCGTATGTATCGTTCGCCATCGTGTAGGAAGTCGCCAACACCAGTAATTTTAAAGTAGAGTTTCATGGTCATATCCTCAGGTCATCTTTATTCATAATCTCTGCAACACACACATAGTAAAACAGGTATTAACCCTTTGGATGCCAGAGTTAAAAAGAAAAATATATTCAATTTTGATATCAAGATTTTTAAAAAGCTGTAGCTGTAATTGTCTTTTCTTAGCTTTTATTATTTTTATTTTATTTTTTATTTCTTTTCTTTCTTTTATTCTTTTTCTTTTTTTTTTTTGGTAACCTTTTTTGTTCTATGATTACTTTGCCATTTTTATTACTATCATCAAGTATGTCATGTAGGACCAGGGGTAGGAGGGTGAGGGGATGGGAAAAATGGAACCTGCTTAATGCCTCTGAAATTGAATATTCAAATGTTCAATGTAACTTAAATCTGCACCAAAAAATCATAAATAAATATGTAAAAAAAAACAAACAAAAACAAAAGTGGTTCAGGGAGCATGAGACATTATATTCCCACATGGATTGGACTAGACAGAGTCCAGACCTGAACCACATTGAAAATCTGTGGGATGTGATGGAGAAGACTTTACAGCATCAATAAAAGGTCTTAAATAATAAAAGATAAATACAACTCTGGATGGAAATTAATGCTGTGCCATTGGATAAGCTTACTGAAACAATGCCATGGTCAATCAAAGCTAAATATTCACGTGTGGTTCTTATTTTACTGCACTGTATATTATCCGATTGTATGTTGATCATAATATTGAGTGTTGAGGACAAGAAAAAAAACTACTAATGGATGACAGCTACGCACAGTATAGATATTTCCTAAAACATAACATAATCATAAATTATTTTTCACTGATATGGGCTTGTCTAATTTTCTCAAAATAAGAAATAATGACAAAAATTCCAGTTGAACTCATCATGTTTGCCGGTCATTTATTTAATAATCCATTCCCTCTCTTCAAACGTCATTATAAATATTACTTAAAAACGTCCTACTGAGTCATGACAGACTTTCATCCATGATCAACATATTTTTTCTAACTGAAGTGAGTTGATGCTGTCAAAACCTGTAATAATTACAAGTTAAATACCTTTTTTTTTTACCCCGGTGATGACATGGTTAGTTAATTGCTGAATCTCTTGTGCTCATGAGACATTCCAGGTGGATTTCCTTATTAAAACCTTCCAGACATGAGGTTGACATTTTAATCTAGGCCCAGTCAATATGCCAATCATATTTTAATTCCCTCCCATATGGGGTTTCATGCCGTCCATCATTCTAATCCTACCTATCAACTCAGAGCTCAGCACTAACTACACTGAAGGAGATCAATGAGCACCTTCCAATAAATGACTAACTGAAGTTCACTTTATTATGTCGAGATCATTTGTATTAAAAAAAAAAAAAGAAAAAAAAAGGGAAAATATCATTCTTCCACTCTCACCTGCCTCCACACACCTCTGGTCCTCTGAGCCTTATAAGACAGACAGTGAAGTAATGAAGAAGAGGCTCCCAGAGATTTTCACATCAAGGTGCTCAAGAAAATTGAATCAGAGCTTGAAATCATGCAAAAAGCAATATTTTAGAAGGTTTTAAGCAACATTAGCTCAATTTAGCACCAAGTTTATAATAGTTTTGGATTTTTCATTATAGTTTAGTTTTTAGTTTTGACTTTTTTTGCTCTAATTCAGTTTTTAGAGCAGGTTTGCTAGTTTTTATTAGTTTTTGTTATTTTCTAAATGCTTAGTTTTAGTTTATTTTTTGTTTCTTTATCTTTTATCTTCTTCACCGTTGAATTCAAATAAATCCCAGACAGGACTCTGCTGTTTTCTCCAAACTTTAGTCTACATGTTTCCAGGTAGAGTGGAGACAAGAAGACGCCTAAACGACAAGTGACAAGAAGTGACGGACCGTTAAATATCATATGGTGCCACCAGCTAAAATTGCTCGAGGGAAATAAATCAATTTTATATCAATCCGACACTGACAAAGACGAAAACTAAGCGAATTTTATCCAGAATTTTTATACGTTTTAGTTAGTTTTGTAAACACACAATACAGTTTCAGTTAGTTATTGTTTTTTTCTTTTAATTATAGTTTTTATTTATTTCAGTTAATGAAAATGTTTTTACAATTCTAGTTTTCGTCATTTCGTTAGTTTTCATTAATGATAATAACGTTGTTTAGCACTCAATAACTGGTCCAGTATGACACATATCAAACCCTACTAATCATTAGTATAGCAGTTTGGACATAAATAACTAATAGCAGAACAGCTGAATGTACATTTTATGGTGAAATTCATATTAAAACTGAGACAAATTTTCACTCAAGAACAGCCTTGTTGACTCCGGCTGAGTGTTCTAATGATGCACCTCTGACTTACATATGAAGTCATTCTATTCCAGGTTCTGTTCATCAGGTGTGAGTGGGTGCACCTGCGTTTCCACCACAGCTGAGGGGGATTGTCCTGGGTGGGTGTGGCTATAAGGAGGCTGACAGTCATTGGCTGTTTCTCAATACCAAGAACGCAGAGGACGGTCTTGGTAAGAACGGTCCCAGAGAACATACTTCCCAAGAACACAAGTCTATCTATAATTGGAATGGCTGCATACTTTATTTATTTATTTATTTATTTATTTATTTAGAGCACAGGTGTCAAACATGCGGCCCAGGGGCCAAATCTGGCCCACCAAAGGGTCCAGTCTGGCCCTTGGGATGAAGTTGTGAAATGCAAAAATTACACTTAAGACATTAACAATCATTTTAGTTCAAGTTCCACATTTAGACCAATTCAATCTCAAGCGGGCAGGACCAGTAAAATACTATCACAATAATCTATAAATACTCACAACTCCAAATTTCTCTCTTAGTAAATGTAAATATTTTCATGGATTTACACTAAAAGTGTAATTTCACAAAAATGTGAATAACCTGAACAAATATGAACAGCTTGAAATATTTTAACAGAAATAAGTACAATTTTAACAATTTTCTGCCTGATATTAAATGTTTTGAGTGTTTGTAGATCCACTGTTGATCTGTAAGTTACAATGTACATGTGTAAATGATAAACTGAGGCAGAATATTGTTAAAATTACACTTATCTTTTCAGTTTGTTCATGTTATTCGCATTGTTTTACAGGATAGTTTGTAGATGTTTGTAGATTTTCATTGTTTAACTTTACTTTTTTCACTCTAAAACATAGAGAAAATTTTGGAGTTGGTATTATTTACATATTATTATCTTATTATTTTACTGGTTCGGCCCACTTCAGATCAAGTTTAGCTGAATGTGGCCCCTGAATTTAAATGAGTTTGACACCCCTGATTTAGAGCATGCCAAGAAACAAAATAAAACAAAACGAAGCAAATTAAGACAAAAACAAAACAACATTTAAATGAACAGAATCTATCTTCAAATATGTGCAAGTCTGAATTTTGCATGGTTGAAAAGGAGTAGGAAGACGTATAACCTTATTTAATCTTACCCCTCAAGTATTTTTATACCTTTATCACTGACTTAATACAAGAATCAAACAACACATTTTTCCTAATTTTCGCATTTAACCACAACTAATACATAATGCAGTAACTGAATTATACACAACAATAAGATCATGGCAGTACAGTCATACAAACAGACTTAACAATTCAACAATTTTCTTCAATAATTACAGCATATTTATCACTTCAACAGTATCCATAAACAAACAGCTCATTCATAATCTGAACCCACTTTATCCTCACTAGGGTCACGGGGGTCGCTTGGAGCCTATCCCAGCTACTTACGGGCGAAGTGGGGATACACCCTGAACATTTCGCCAATTCATTACAGGGCTTACATATAGAGACAAACAATCACTCACATTCACACATATGGGCAATTTAGATTTACTGATTAACCTATCAGTGCATGTGTTTGGATGGTGGGAGGAAGCCAGAGTACCCAGATAGAACCCACGCAGACCCGGGAGAACATGCATACTCCACACAGAAAGGGCCCACCCCCCATTGACTGGTGTTGGAATCGAACCCAGGACCTTCTTGCTGTGAGGCACGAGTGCTATCCACTGCACCACTGCTCTCAGTGTCATTATTAAATACTGTTCCCCTCAAGAATCCATTCTTTATATGTTTTTTTTAAACTGAATTATGTTTGATATTTGTTTCATCTCCACACAATTTGTTCCACAGTTTTACTCCATAGATGGTGATATAGAAACTTTTTAACGTAGTGTGCACTTTATGAATCTTCAAATTTCATTTCCCCCTTAAATCATAGCCTCCCTCTCTTTCACAAAACATTTCTTGAATATTGCCCAGCAGTAAGTTATTCTTTGCTTTATACATTATTTGAATAATTTTGAACTCCACAACATCAATGAGTTTTAAAGTTTTAGATTGTAAAAATAGTGGATTTGTGTACTTGTGAGCTTTCCTCCCTGTCTCTGCTGTATTTCCACCCTCTGCTCCATAATGTATTTCACTCAAATCACTACAATGTCACTCGATTTCATTTCAATACATTTATATTTTCATGTCATGTGTACATTTTGTATATTTTTCAAAACTGTAATACATGTCGTCGGTTCAGCCGGGCACATCCGTCTGGGTCCTGCTCAAGCCGGCAAGAAACTGCATCATGGGAATTATTCCCCAGCCAAGTCTACACGAGTCACCACCCAGTGCATCCTTGGTTTACGCTAGCTGACAAGAACAACATCCGGATATTCCATGCGTTCTTGGTTTATACCAACTTGCAATTGGAACAGTACTTGGGCCGTGACTGATGATGTTTCACAAGAACGCAAGAACAGAAGAACAGACAAGAACACATGTTGGGAAATGGTCATTGTTCAGGTTGGTTCTGATCTTTGAGGAGTCAACGTCTCCATTTTGATCTCCCCATATTGCCCTTAAAAGAAAAGACCCATTCATTTTATTTCCCTTTGGTTTTGTTGTTCTAAGGACTGTTTTGTTTTTTTGTCTATGGTTTTGATCAATTTTGTGGACATTTAAGTTTGGGTAGTTAAGGTTTCTACCCAAATCACCTATGAGAACCCTTTCTGGCCCATATTTACCTCCGCCAAGGAGGTTATGTTTTTGCCGGCGTTGGTTTGTCTGTCTGTCTCTGTCTGTCTGTCTGTCTGTCCATGTGCAAGATAACTCAAAAAGTTATGGATGGATTTGGATGAACATTTCAGGAAATGTTGATACTGGCACAAGGAACAAATGATTAAATTTTGGTGGTGATTGGGGAGGGGGGGCACTGATCTGCCTAGGCGGAGGTCTGCACTCTCAGAGTGCTTTTCTAGTTGTATAGTATGTTCATTGCTTCTACCCCAAGCCTTCACATCATGTATGGAAACATAACCATCCTTAACCCAGGGGTATTTAATCTGGTTGGGTCCCTCTTCCAGCACACCTGGTTCAATTAATGATCAGCTCATCATTAAGCTCTATAGAAGCCTGATAACAATGTAATGGCTTCCAGGTGTGCTGGAGGAGGGAAATATCTAATGCTGCATTCCAGACCACCTGTAACTCATGTTTTTCCAACCTTCTTCCGGTGAAAATGCACTGGAATGGCAGAGAAACCTGTGACTTCCCACCTGTGAACTCGTACTAGATCGATGTACTCCCAGTTCCGAGTTCTGATGTCACATAGCCCGTCAAACAGCAATGGTGGCCCACATGGATGCGGTGTTTATGCAGATTGTTTATTAAAACAAGGTGTTGCTCTATTGTTATTTATCTGTAAATGTTCTGCATAATCAGCAGCTACTCTAGCGTTAGCTAGTTTTCAGTCCATTGAGTGGAACAATAAATTAATACCTAATATGTATCCAAATAACATAACATAAAAGGTACAACAGCTTCTCTTGCCTTACTTGCCCTTTTTACTCCTCTGTTTCCCTCAAATAAGCAAAGAGCAAACACCTCTGGGATAGAAATGATTGTAAGTGAACATAAGCCCTGTACGGTCCACCATGCTGGTTTGTTTACATCTAGCTCCCACAATTCCTCATCCTCAGGCAGTTTAGCGTGACTTGCCTGGAACGCTACAAAGTCGTGAGTTGTGGTTTGAAGTCGTGACTTGCGGGCTCAAAAACCTGTCTGGAACGCAGCATAAAACTTGCAGGATACCAGCCCAACACTGAAAAAAAAAAATCTGTTGAACTAACATGATAGAAGTATTGAAAGCAGTTCCACTAAATAAAGTTATGTTTTGGCAACTCATAAAAATCATGTGCATGTTTCATGATCTGCTTATGCTACACTCACATGATTTTTTCATGCGCTTTTAACATGTTACATTTTTGTTAAATATTTTTACTTTCCTTATTTTAACTGAACAGATATATCATATTAACCAATAAAAATTTAATCATTTTAATTGGATTCAACTTCAAAATGATTAACTAAAATAATTATTTTATGTTACTTTAAAAGGTACCCTTTTTTTTCCACCATGGAATACTACTTTCACAAAGACTGCAATGAAACCCACATCTTTCTTGTGCCACCTAAACACTGCACATTTTCCAGAGAATAAAGTGAAGAAAACAAAATATCTTGAACCACTTTTAATCCAAAGATGGATTACAGAATTCAAAATTGTCAAGAACACTTTGGTGATAAACTCTAAAGCATTACAAAGATGCTATAGTGGAGAGTATTTTTCATGTACCTCACAAAAAATTTTAATACTTGACAAACAGGTCTTTAAGTAAAAATAAACAATAAAACTGCACATCAAAAATATTCAGCACTGTGCAAAAACAAATCACAGCATATGTCATGGCATATTCAAAGCATTTCCAACACTGAGGAAAACAAGTTTTTTTTCTGAACACCTTGAAATCATCAACAGTACTGTTCTTGAATTCTTGAGCTGTCTTGCAGAGCATGGTGCCCTCCAGCTCTAAGACCACTTTAAACAAAACATTACAAACATGCTTTAGTAGTGGAAAAACACACTTCTTTAACTGCAAGAATGAAAAAAATATAATACTGTTTACCTATCAAGAATATATAGCAACTGTGCAAAATTGCAAACGCTGAGGAAAACAAACTTTTCTCTGTAAACACTTTGAAAAATGCTTATCTGTCTTGACAGATAAAATGTTCATTCATAGAGTCTGTTCTTGAGCACTTGAGCTTTTTTGGAAAGAGTGGTGCCCTCCAGCTCCATGATGATTTTTTGGAGCACCTCAAAGGTATATTTGAGGTCACGAGGATAGTCGAGGTTCAATGTGTAGATCAAGCCAAACAACATGGCAACAGCTAACGGAAAGTTGTCCAGCTCCTGCAAGACCAGAAACAGAAACAAGATGTTGGATTAAGTGTGCCGTTCTCCAATTCCCATAAACGTTTATACCATTTCAGAGACGCTCACCTTTTCAAAATAGCCTGGAGATTGCACCTGCACCGCGGTGGTCACGTAATGGCGGACAACTTGGCTGAAAAGTTGAAACTTTCACAGGCGGGGGTGTGGTTTTTGGGAGAGAGCAAGACGTCACAGTGACATGACATTTTCCATAAGAGTGAATATCCTCCAAAAATGTGTAAAAGTCCAATGACCAAATCATGTTTACTCCTCAAACATAAAACAATCATGTCGAATGTAAAAGCTAAATTCATAAAAAGTCCTTAACCCCCTTGAGGCCATTTTTTCAGTGGACCAGATTTGAATACCTCTTTAACCCCTGATGTGTCTGTGGTGATCGTTCTGAATGCATGATCTATTTTAAATATTCATAAAAATTCAACTGTTTGCTCAATAGAAATTTTTTAAAATGTTTTGACAGAATAGACCTTGTTCTTTCCATAGACATCTGAGCATGCTCAGTGCACCCTCCACCAGAGTGAGATCATCTCGCTGTAAAAAATAAACAGTTTGGGCTTTTTTTTGGTTTTGTTTGTGTTCATTGTTGTTTTTTGTTTTTACTATTTACAGTGTTGAGGTGATTTTCCTTTTATTTATTTTTTTAAATTGCATTTTGACCATGTAACTGCTTTTTGGAGTTTAACCAGGTGTCAAAAAGCAGCTGACTTGGGGGGGGGGGGTCTCCAAAACAAAAATTACTGGGCCTAAACTCAAATCCTTGTTGTTCAGTGTGTTCCAGTTCACATTTCATGTTCAACATCCTAAATCTCTTATTGATGTACATTCTGAGTGCCTTATTTAGTAAAATCCTGTCCAACTTCAATTCCTCTCTTTGTCTTTTTGTTATTCCACCCTATTTTGATCCTAAAACACACAGTAAAACAAAACCAATGAAGAAAAGGAACACAAACACATACTCACAGCCGCTTTAAGACACTGAAACAGATGCAAATTCACAGCAGAACATTTACCTGGAATAATGTCTGAGGGGTTAAAGGGTTAAAACGTTCAAAAGAATCTCTCCTGTATCTAGATTTACAAATTAAAATACACTGAGTTTTTGAGGTAAAAACAAAGCAAGTGGATCAGAAGTGGCACTGATTCTGAAAAAATCTCTTAACAAGTGAAGTGTTTTTCTTTCTTTTCTTTTTTTTTTAGGCCAGATACAGATGAAGTTTATCGATCCCCAGGGGGAAATTCAGTTTTCTATCAGCTCAATAAAAACAATGAAAAATAAACAGAAATAATGAAAAAGCCATCATCAGCCCATCTGTCATCAGTCTCAGGTGTTGTAAAGTATCTTCTATACCGCAGTCCTGTATCTTAATGAGGTACTTAAGAGGTACTGGACATGCTATGCATTTCCTGTAAAACTCACGACTCTGAGGTACAACAAGGCACATTTGGATATGGACATGCTAACCCTTTATCGGGCAAGTGACTATTTGTGGTAATTTCCGCACACATTACAAGACAGTGACAGCAGCAGTTCCAGTGCGGATAGTGGGTCAACAGTCTTAGGTTCAATGTGGTCTGCAGGGTCTGTAAGGTCCACCTGTGCATGAACAATGAGTGTACCTGCTTTGTTAGGTACCATGAAGTAATGGTACTAATGTAAGGAATGATGTTCAAAGGGATAATGTGGATGTTTACAGGTGTCTGGATCAGCACTTACCCTACATTATAAAAGGGAGGTGGACTCTGTGTGTCTTGGACGTCACACAAAAATCCGTCAAGAGCTGACTGCTGCAGTTTGGCATACTTGTGTATTTTTGGTCAAGGAAGAGACTAGCAAAAACAGTACGTTGATACGACCAATATTTTGGGAGATATTAGTAATTTTGGAATATAATGGCCTCCCAGTGACCAATCACATTGCTATGCCCAGAATTATAGAACCATCACTGAAGTGGGTCACCTAGCAACAGATAAGCATTAGGGCCACATTGCCATGGTGTCAAATTTCATGTGCAGAACCAGACATGCCAGCTGAGAGGTTATTCAACTGAAAATGCCAGTGGAATTTACCAATAGAATAAAGAAAGTAAAGGAATGAACTGGATCAGAGAATCTAGAACCCGTGGTTCCCAATGGGTCAACACACTAGTGTTGCTGTAATGTTCTAAAAGTAATATTCTAATGTAAATGTCATTTAAACTACATTACAAGAAGAGACCAACATGGTAACTTAATTTACCTTAATTTTCTTTGACAATCAAAATTTTTGAAAATTTTCACAAAAGTAAGTCATACTATGTCCTCAAATATCAAACTAAGGTTGAAATTTTGAACATCAGAGTGTTTCTATGAGTACCCTATTAAGGGTTAAGGGTCCTTAAATATATTGTTTTTGTCTTTATAGTCTATAAATAGTCTTTTTTTATTTTTCATCATAATACAGTTTTTACTGCAGGACCCCCGAACCTCCTATCCATTCCCCTAAGGCTCCCACAAACTTTGAGAACATCCTTCAATCCAGAAAGACCTGACATTCTAGCAATTGCAATTGCATCAGGGTTTGATGTTAGTCTCACTGACAGACATGTAAAATCTGTTGCACTGCAGTAAAAAAAGGTTCTTTGCTGCCATCTAAAGATGTTTCCTACTGGTAGACTACAGAATTCTGTCAATAGTAATGCAACAGGTCAGCAAATTAACAGAACTGAATCTACTTTTCTTTATTGGATCATGGGTAATACCCTCTATGCAAAATCAATAAGGCAAATATAAAGATGTTACACAATCTGTTTCAGTGTTTTAAGGAATATATCACAGAATACAGCTACTCAACAAAGACAGAAAAATATTGTCTCTTACATGATACTGCATATGGTCCTTGACAAACATTTGCATATGTATTTAAGATAAGCAGTCATTTTTGTTACAGATATAGGCATAGACGTCACTACACGAGCTAGATTCTATCTGGCTGGACAACAAATTAGTGTAATTTCAGAATTTTTATTATGCATGTACATTGTGCAATGTGACTGACGGGATGAATAGCACGGACAAAACACCGATGATTCAATCAGTACTTAATACTCAGTTGCTGGGGTTACAGAGGATAATAAGGCTGTAATTGCCTATGTGACTGCCAATGACAAAAGCTTTGGCAAAAACACTGCGATGACAGCTCAGAATGAGTGAGGAGAAGAGTCCACTGTCCTGGATACAGTCCAAATTACCTCTTCTTTGAGTAACTATTTTAACACGGTTATTTCTCTGGACTGTGAGTATCATCCTCCTCAGAATTGTGCGTCTCTCGTTCTGTGTCGTCTTCATTCTGTGTTTGGTTCGGTTCGGCTGCGTCTTTACTCTGAGATGGTCTCAGGAGGTATTCCAGCTCTTCTGCGCTGATTGCAACCTTCTCAGGAATCAACCATCTCTTGAAGTGTTCTAGGGCACTGAGGAGGAAGGGAGACACAACGTGATGGGCATTAGGATAAGAAAACATGGATTTAAAATATTACTTTACTCCTGTCAATTTTAACATGCATTAATATCAGCATTGATGAATTTCATCAAAATTGGGTCATATGATGCTGATTCTGCGTTACTTTAAGGATTATGCCTGGGAGAGAGGTTTTTCTTGCAAAACACAAAATGTTATGTCATTGGAACCTACATAACCTGGTGAAATAGAAAATGCTGCACTAGAAGATAATGTGAAGCAGACTCCAACTCTATTCACTTAGGACTTGTATAACCCAGGAAGATGATGTGATTTAGCCATTAACCCCCTCCATCTGTATTCAATGTGGTGCATTCACACAGAATGAATGAAGTCTATATTTTATTCCAATTTACTGATGTCAAGGCTCACAGCTGCACAAAAACTGTTGAGCCTGTTCAAAGCATAAAAATGGTCCCTACATGTCACCATCTCATCATGTTTTGAGATGTCACTCTGACAGATTTGACCCTTCTGTAACTGGGTCTTTATGCTGTGTAGTGACACAAGTCTGACTCCGTTCACAACAAAAATGCCGTCAAAGGTTTCATTCACATTTTCCAGAATCTCTAATTCTTAACTGTGAGAAGCAGAATAAAGGCACAGAGAAAAAGAAATAACTTCACAAAGCACCCCCAACCACAGAGATGATTATTTCTAATAGTATACATATTTATAACTCATAAATATTTTTATGTTTTTGTTAGCCATTCTTTTTATGTTTTTAGCCATTTTATGCTGTCTTAATTGTATGTAGGTTGTCTTAATTGTATGTAAGTTTTATACTCTGTTAGTTCATTTGTATTGTACTGATGGGCCTCTTGGTCAGGTCTCCCTTGAAAAAGAGATTTTATCTCAAGGCACTTCCTGGTTAAATAAAGATTAAATAAATATAATGTTACTAATATTATCACAGGGCATATGTGTTTGGTGAAATATAGTAATTTGTGATGAAATTCATACTATAGAAATTGTGGCAGATTTGCACAAAATGCTGACTTCCACATCAGGGTTGGGACTCTGTTAGAGTGGGGGTACGTAACTATGTTGTTATATTTTATGTACATTCAATTGTACAATTATGATTATTACAATATAAAAATTCAATTAAAAAAAAAAACTTTGGGGAAAAAAAGAAGCAGACTTCCTTGCTTATTTAAAATTACCAGGGGTCACAGGTAGTACTAGTTGTCTGTGAATAGAGGTTATATAATAAGGTTATTAGACAAAAGTGACAATACGTCATTTCAACTCTGTGTGTTACCGCTCTGTTCGTGAGATGTACACCACTGAACATACTCAGAGCATATCTGTCGTAGATGTGGCATGTGAGGTCATCCGGGTACAGCATAAAACAATGACATGCATTCAGAGTAGTGAAAGAAATGAGCTAGTTTTCTTACTAACAACTAGCACATAAATTAAGAACTAGAAAAACTGAGCATTTCATCGGCCATTCTGAAGGAGAATTTTGTACTATTACCATAAACATATCCTACCTCTCATCCATGTCACCACCTTGGAAAAGTTCTGAGGTCTGAGCGTCATGCAGAAATCGATCCCAGCATTCTTTCTTGGCTTGAGACAAGGAGCGTAACATATCTCTGGATGTTACATCACTAGACTGGCCCTTCAGCTTTTTTAACCGGTTTTCTGCAACAAAGCAAACAAAAAAACCATTGTGATAGAGAGTCAATAGACGAATTAAGCTACTTTTGTTCTTCAGATGTTTATCCTTCACAAACTCTCACAGATATTTGCTGAGGAAGAGTTATGTTTATGCATTTGGCAGACGCTTTTTTTTTTCCAAAGCGACTTACAGGGGAAAACCAATTAAATCACTCAATCAATCAAATTTTATTTATATAACGCCAGATCACAAAAAAAGTTATCTCATGACACTTTATATATAGAGTTGGTCAAAAACCAGACTCTAAGCCAATTTACAGAAACCCAACAGAATCCTCCAGGAGCAAACACTTGTGACTGGTGACAGTGGCGAGGAAAAACTTCCCTTTAACAGCAGAAACCTTGAGCAGACCCAGACTCCTGGAGGATGGCTGTCTGCCTTGACCAGTTGGGGTTAAAGAGAGAGGGTAAAGAAAGAGAAAAAGAGAGAGCGATAGAGATAGAGACTGGGGGAGAAGGGGGGAGTAGGGGGAGACACATGGAGGCAGTTGAGGATAAGTGAGTGGTGATGATGAGGGCAGGGAAGAGGCAAGACCACCGCAACAGGTCCAGAAATAATCCTGGAAGAATCTGTGATAATCCTGGGAAAAACCCTATTAGAATATTTAAGATGGAATGTTTGAAAGTGTTAGGATAGGAGGTGCTCTCAGAAGAGCTGGGTCTTCAGGAGCTTCTTGAAGATAGGCAGGGATGCCTCTGTTCTTGTAGCATGATAGTTATCTATCTTGTAGTTATGATAATGGATGAATAGAGTCAAAGGAAAGCCAGTACCTAAAGTGGCTATGTAGATCTCAGAGTCCTCCATGGGTTCCCATTTGGCGCTGGGTGAACTAGTTGATGTCCCATTTGATTGTCCATTGACCTGCTCTCCGACCTGTGCATCTGGCTGGAACGAATCTTTAAAATCCGTGTTGATGTCTGCATTTGTCTCCGCTTGGACTTCTGGCAGACTGGAGCAGATTTCAGACCACAGCTCACCACTGGATCGCACCTCTTGACCCTCGAAGTCGTCAATCATTGTGATGCAGGCAGACACTAGCTGACAGATACCAGGTCACAGTTACCAAGATCATCATCTGGCTTAAGTGTGGTCACATCCAGTCTATTTTCTGTTGCATTTAAACAGGCATGCTCGGACAATATGAAGATAAATCACAAACGACGAATTTACTGCAATTACGACCTCTATGAAAATATCCGGGATTCATTTAACAATATTTAGCTAGCCTAAATTGCACCTACGTTACGTTGCGTATTTGTATACTTTTGTCATTATAATGAAATCATAAATACGTATTGTAAACGTCTTACCTTTTCGAAAATCTCTGCAAATGCAGCCTTTCTCTGCTCGGTGTATGAATGTAAAGATTAGCTAAAGATCTTAGAAGACTTTTCGCTAGCTATCTGTCCCCATGATCACCAAGCTTTAGCTAAACATCGCACTTCCTTGTTTGGGATCATATTATTGGTTGCTGTACCTGCCCATCAAACATTATGAGCCGTGATTGGATATTCTATTTACTTTTGTTAAGGGTTGTCTTATTGTCCAAT
This sequence comes from Sphaeramia orbicularis, assembly GCF_902148855.1. Classification (NCBI taxonomy): domain Eukaryota; kingdom Metazoa; phylum Chordata; class Actinopteri; order Kurtiformes; family Apogonidae; genus Sphaeramia; species Sphaeramia orbicularis. Next base: position 20,804,496 of record NC_043978.1, on the reverse strand, counting down.
CACTGTGGAGAGACAGGGGGCTGGTCCGGAAGTGGCAGCGACTAGAAGCAACTGTGGCGAACTACGAAGGTAAACTGTCCTCTTCTGATATCTGTTTAGTTATATTATATGTAAATATTAACTGTTTTGATGATATTTCCCATATTATGAATTTTCATTTGCTATTAACGCTGGGTAATGTACAGTTTTGAGCTTATTGTTTTAACTATAAAGGCGGATCAGATGTTGTTGCTGTCAAGTTCACTTCAATAATAAATCACTATGGTTTATCTGTAACGTCAAACCTCAGACCAGACCAGACCAGACCTCCTGTTGAACGGTACGGTTTTGTGTGCATCGTGTACATTGTGTGCATTGTGTGCATTGTGTGCTCAGGGATTGCGGGGCTGACCGTCATGTCACTGCAGGGAGACCCAGTGTAGGAGATGCTAGCAGCTCTGCGCCTGGCAGTAGTGGCAGTCCCTATGGGTGTGCTGCTGTCCCGGACTATGGCGTGGATGTCCAGCGGCAAAACGCATCCGGAGCTCATCAGCAGGCTCAGGGGTAATATTTTATTTAGTTGTTATTTTACAGGGACAAGTATAAATTATTGCTACAAACCCAAGCATTCATAGACCAGCCCCTAATTGTACAATATGCATGCACAATACAAGCTAATGACAATAACACTGTACCTTTTATATTAGGAACTTGACTTCTGATACACTGATGGCATAGAACTAAATATTTTTACATATTTATAAGTAGAAGTTTTATCTTTATTCTATACTTGAGTGTTTCCATTTTCCGGTACTTTATACATCTACTCAGCTACACCTCAGAGGCAAACCATGTGCTTTTTACTACTATACATTTATTTTTAAGTACTTTACAGATTGAAATGCAGAGTTTTCTACAAATTTCAGTAGGTTTTGATGCTGTGATGTGGTTTTGTTGTTATTTGAATAAAAATGATATATTTTAGAATTTATAATGTAGTAATATATATTATTCTGAAATTGACGATTCTGCATATTTATCGGTGGCACTTTTAGGTATGTTTTGATGCTATTTCTTCTACACTTTTACTACATAAAGTTTTGAAAGCAGAAGTAAGGTTTTGAAAGCAGTGTTGCATAATTTGGTAAAAATGTCACATTGGACAGACTTGCTAATTTTTCTTGAGCACACTCCACATTGACCAATTCTTTTGTTGTTCCAGATCATGGGGTGATCCGTAGTGACAGAGTGTTCGATGCCATGTTGGCAACAGACAGAGGGATCTACTCCAGAGATTATCCTTATGCAGACTCTCCTCAGTCTATAGGTACTAATTCTTACTCTTATATCACTTGCTCATCAGTGACAGGTCTTTAGATAAATGTTTAATTTCATTGTGGAGTAAAAAACTGTTAGATAAGCACCTACTCAGTAATTCTTTACAGTAAAATTGACAAATATGTCAAGACTTTGTGTTGCATTTCTTATCACAGGCTATAGGGCAACAATCAGTGCACCACACATGGTGAGTAACATCAAGTAACACCTAATAGCATAAGTGTAGAGCATATGACAAATAACACATCTGGACAAAATTCAGAATTGCCTCTGTATGAATTTTTCCTTTGGGCTGTGGTTTGACAGCATGCTCATGCTTTGGAGTTGCTGAGTGACAAGCTCACCGAAGGGGCAGCGGCTCTGGATGTGGGGTCAGGAAGTGGCTATCTGACTGCCTGCTTTGCAAGAATGGTAAATTCCAGAAATCAGTATATTTCCTAGAGAGGCTCGATGTGAATTGACATATAGTTATATTTTTCTGACATTTGTAGACAGGTCCCACTGGTAGAGTCGTGGGCATTGAACACATCGATGAACTGGTCCAAATGTCAATAAAAAATGTTCAAAGTGATGACCCGGAGCTGCTCTCCTCAGGACGCATTAAACTTATTGGTGAGTCAGTTGATGTCTCAGATATAGATGCAAAAACTGTTAAAGTGCGTGACAAAGTCAGTCACAATGTTACATGTCCACAGTGGGAGATGGAAGGCTGGGGTACCCGGATGGAGGACCATATGATGCCATTCATGTTGGTGCAGCGGCTGCTACTGTTCCTAAAGCAGTAAGAACATGTATAGATTTGCTCTCATTGAAATTGAGCTGATTACAATAGAATAGAAATTGTTCACATAGTCCTTTACACCAATTTGCCACAGACATAATGAGCTTACCTGTATTATATTCAATAGTACAGTGTATTTATGGTAACGATACAAAAAGAAGTGTCTCCAAATGGACAGTCAACTAATGTGAAGCATTTACTCTTTTTCATGTCCGCTGCTGAAGCTGTTGGAGCAGCTGAAGCCGGGTGGGCGACTGGTTCTCCCAGTGGGTCCAGATGGTGGCAGTCAAGTCTTAGAGCAGTATGATCGGCAGAGCGACGGGACCTTCCTCAAGAAAGCTTTAATGGGAGTGATTTATGTCCCTCTGACTGACAAAAGGCGCCAGTGGCCTGGGTATGAAAACACCTAAAACTGAACACATTTAAACCAACACCGGTGTCGGGAAAGATATAACATGTACTGATAAATAGGGTTGGGGAATGAAGGCGACAATAAACATTTTCATTTCAGTTTTTCTATTTAGCACGTTAAATGTCAAATCATTATTCCTTGCAAGTTTAATGAATGATTATGTATGGATTCAGATTATCATACAAGACAAAAAAAAACAAGAGTAAGACCATGACAAAAACAGTCTAGTAGTCTCTGATTATGTGATTTAGCATTGATTTTGTTGATGTTGTATACTAGGTTTCACAACATTAGATCAAAATAAAGAAAATTAGAGCAAGCAGAGTTCCTATTCAGCAATGTAAAAGAAGATTATTTGTGGTTTTAGACTTTCTTTGTGGTCAAAACATGACAAACACTTATTAAATAGTGGAGATTTACGCAAATCTAGAGGTAGAACAGTAAAAACCATTAGAATAATAATTGTTCAACATCAAAATCTGATCAACTAAGACAGTGAAACATTTTCTAATGGTTATTATGTGTTATAAAGTTACAATGCAGTAACAGTAGTTTTCACCCAGCCCTACTGATAATTTTTTGTACATTATCTGGATCAGGTATTTGTCCAGTGTTCAGTTTGTTGGAGTGTCAACCCCCACCTCCTTTTCTCTCCAGAGGGGAGCTCTGATTGCAGTGTGGTTGCCCCTGCAGGAGGTGGCGTTGGTGCTGCATCTCCTCGGCCCCGTAACACTCCTCATGGCTTCACCGAGCTCTGGTCTTTCAGCCTCCTGCACCCCCGCACCCCCCCGGGTTGTCACTTAGCAACGTACAAGGAGGAGCTTGTTCCATTTTCCTAACCAGATTGCCTTAGGGTGCTAAAACAGCGAGTAATGACTAACCACTACTGGACTCTCCTGGTGACTTTAGGATTGTTGGATTCAGTCAGGTTTGTGTCCAGTGAAGTGTATTATCCATGGGAAACATCAGCCCTTAGAAAACTGCAAGTCGAGCCTGATATGAAACATTTTTGGGAATTTCTGAATGAACGCTGAATTTGAGTTAATCTAATGGGAATGGTTTGATTAAGAATGCATTAATACTGCACATAAACATAAGCACAGGCCAAGGAATATTAATAAAGCTAAAGAAATCATCAGAATAATTTAAAATAATTGGGGTAATTCATTTTTACTTTGGTCATATAGTGAATTGAATACTGTATATATGATATGTTGTGTTAAGCATTGTCACTAAAGTAGGGCAAGTGTAAATAAAAATACAGAAAAGATTACAAGGGAATCCTTTTGAAACAATAAAATCATTTAAATTATGTGTATGCTCACCAGATTTATTAATAAAACTCTCTGAATGGACACTGTATTGTTGTCATTTTTGGAAATTTGTGCATGCGTATTTCTACACAGGTGGAAATATAATTTCTGTGGTGCAAAAACACCAAGAAATATATTACCATGAACTGTTCTCTTTTATCTTTTTATCTTTATTGATTTATCTTGTCTCTCAGCTGCCTTAACTCTCTCTTTTTTATTAATGTGCTGTAATATATCATTTTTTTTAGGGTGCCTATTGTCATCATGGGGACTACAGCCGGATACTAGCCATGTTGGCGAGAGCTGCCCCTTTTTACTGTTATTGATACATTAAATTAATTGCGATTGTTCCCGATATAATAAACTAATAAATTAAATTAAACCAATAAACTGCAACAGTAATGTCATAAAAACAAACTCAACAGGCTCTTTTCGTGGTAGAAATGTTAATAAAAAAAACAGGTTTAGGGTCTCCTTGGCTCCACAGAGCAGTGGTTGATGTTATTAGTTATTACTCCTGTGCCCTTTCTGTATATTTCTGTTTGTAATTTCCTATAAACAATATTGTCTCAAATCCTCACTGCAATACAAAAATATAATATGTTGTATTTGAGAACGTATTAAGACAAACCTGAAATAATCCTCAAATTAATTTATTTGGACATTAACACCTGGAGGAGGATCCCTCGTCAGTAACTCGTGTTGAGGTTTCTGCTAATTTTTTTGTTTTTTTCTTAGTGAAGGGATTTTTTTTGGGGGGGGGGGGGGGGGGGGGGGGGGGGTTCTTAGCTCAAACCAAGCACCTAAGGACAATGGGTCTTGTGTACTGTGCAGATTGTGAAGCCCTTTGAGGCGCATCTTTGATTTGTGATATTGGATTACATAATTTGAATTGAATTGACTTAACTCGTGTAATTTAATTCTTTTTAATTCAATTCATTTCAAATAGAGATTCACTAGAGATTTGCCTCAAAGGGCTTTACAATCTTTACAATATACAACACCCTCTCTCCTTACACCCTTGGTTTGAGTGAGGAAAAACTCCCCCAAAACTTTTTAACCCTCAAAGACCATAACAGCCACCAGTGACCCAAAGCAGCCAATCATCTATTAAGAACTTCTGAACCACTAATCCAATTAATACACTGAAATAATTCTGGTGAAATTCTGTTTCTCAGCTTTTCATGGCATCAGAGATGACCCATTTGTATAGTAAGAGCCTCCGTTGTTTTTAAATTCAGGTAATGACATATTTTGCTGATAAACGTTTACTTTAGGTTTTGCCATAAAAGACTTTGAATTTACATTGAATTTTTAAGAACATCTACATGATTAAATATATGAAAATATCTGACCTTCACTAAAGTGCAAAATGTAGGCTATAATATAAAAATAAGTGGTGACAAATCACTAAGGAAAAGTAAAGTAAATGCAGAGAAAATTTCACAAAAATAGTTGTAGGTCCTTAAGGAGTGACAGGTAAAATAAATAAATGTTTTTAATTGCTTTTAAAACTCTGATGCTCTGGTTAGTGTAACAAAATTTCTATTCAGTAGCGACAAATCCGTAACGAGCAGTTTATTCGTCATTAAAAAGCAAACAGAAGCAGAAAACCCAGGAAGTGGATTACTTTTTTTTTTTTTTTTTTTTTTTTTTGGAACAAACATCAAGATGTCAAAAGGAAAAATCATCCGAACAAATAAATTAACATAATGCAAAGGCTTACACACAAAGAAGAAAAGACATATAATAATAATAATAATAATAATAATAATAATAATAATAATAATAATAATAATAACTTAATATATACATTTCTAAGGACAAAAGAGAGTAAATTCAGTCAGTTTTAAAGAATTCTTTATAAATTGTCAGAGTGCTTGTGCTTTTCTTGATGGAAGTGGACTCCTTTTTTTTTTTACTTTATTGAAAATATATAGGTACACAAGACATATAAATTTTGAACAAACATCAAGATGTCAAAAGGAAAAAGGATCTGAACAAATAATTTAAAATAATGCAAAGATTTAGAGACACAAAATAGTGGAAGTGGACTACTCATAAACGTGTCTCCATTTTGACGTCATCATTGTGCGTCTGACGCGAGAAGGACCTTTAAAAGTGATGCACGCGAGTGTTCCGGTTAGATGTTTGAGAAAATGTAATTTACCGCTTTTTCTCTCTGGTCAAACTAAACTTATCAGAAGTGCACTAAAAGTACATCATCCCGTTTTGGTTCCTTGTAATTTTAACCTGTTTCTTAGTCGCTATTTTAATTTAACGCGGTGTCAACGGCGGAGCTCGGCAATGGAGCAGGCGGCTTCGGCGACAGGAGAACCGGCAGAGGTAAACAGTCCAGGGTCGGCGGAGAAAGACGGCACCGAAACCGGCAAACGTAAAAGCGACGAACCTGAAATAAGTAGCCGGGGTAAGAGGAGGAGAGGGGCAGGAGGGAAGAAGCTCCGTCCGGGCGAGAGATACATCCCTCCTCCGCAGAAACGCAACCCCGGGATCAGCTTCAGCCAGGAGCACTTCAACGAGACCTCCTACTACTTTGAAGGCGGCCTCCGAAAAGTCCACCCGTACTACTTCGACTTTAAGACCTACTGTAAAGGTCGGTGGGTTGGGAAGAGTCTTCTGGAGGTGTTCAAGAGCGAGTTCAGAGCCGAGTCCATAGAATACTATCAGAGGGCTGCCAAAGAGGGTCGGATCCGCCTCAACGACACCCCTGTGGAGGACCTCTCCGTCATACTCAGGGTCAGTGTAAACCAGAATTAGTATGATTTCTGCACACATTTAAGGTGTTGGGTAAGACTGCATTTCAATATGCTGCCCCCTCTGCATGGAATGTCCTGCAAAACGACTTAACCCTTATGTGGTGTTCAGATTTTTGTTATTCAGCCAGTGTTCGTGGGTGTGGTGGACCTGTTGCATTTGTGGGTTTTTAATTCAACATAATCAAATAATTTTATGTTAAAATACTCAACAGATGTTTACTTCATCCCAATTACAAGCAACATACAGGGTGGGGAAGCAAAATTTACAATATTTTGAGGCAGGGATTGAAAGACAGTGTATGACCAATTAGTTTATTGAAAGTCATGAGAATTTATTTGCCACAAGAAAATTTACGTCATAGAAAATGTTTTTATTCTATGTGTCCTCCTTCTTTCTCAATAACTGCCTTCACACGCTTCCTGAAACTTGTGCAAGTGTTCCTCAAATATTCGGGTGACAACTTCTCCCATTCTTCTTTAATAGTATCTTCCAGACTTTCTCGTAATAGTTTTGCTCATAGTCATTCTCTTCTTTACATTATAAACAGTCTTTATGGACACTCCAACTATTTTTGAAATCTCCTTTGGTGTGACGAGTGCATTCCGCAAATCACACACTCCTTGACGTTTGCTTTCCTGATTACTCATATGGGCAGAAGTTTCTGAAAAGGTATGGATAATAGTGTTAGGTATGATTATGACATCAAAATGTTTGGTTTCAAAACAATTGACGTAGTGCCTGCTGAGAAAAAACAACTAAATGTTCATTGTAAATTTTGCTTCCCCACCCTGTAAAAAGCATATATGTTTAGTATTTGCCATTTGCCTTTGCTAGATAACGTTTATGAATTAAAGTGCTACTCGTTTTTAGTTTGTTTTTTTTAAATAAAATGTAATATAATCAAGATGTGAGAGGAAAAAAATTATATAAAAAAAATTAAGTACTCATCATTTTTCTTTTAATAACAAATGAAAACGGGACCCACAGACCCAAACACCATACAAGGGTTAAATGTATCTGAACTTGTCACTATAGAGGAATTTAAAGCTGTGTTAAAGGAGCGTGAAATCAATGAGCTTGGTCAACATAACTGTTTTTAAACTTGCACAAATGATTGTTTTGTAGTTAAAAAAAACAAACAAACTTGCAGTCAATAATCTGTTGATTATGTCTTGTCAGAAACTGTGTGTTATGCTGTTTTTCTTGGCCAGGTCACTCTTTGAAAAGAGATTTGTAATTTCGAGTTGTTTTTTTTTTAACCTGGTTAAATAAAGAATATGTATAAATTACATGTACTCTACCTTTAGTATTTTTACCACATCCTGCTTTTTACAGGGTTACTGTCATGGTTTTTAATGTTTTAATTTGTCTGAAAATTATGCCTTTTTACATATTTTGGAAAGACATCATGCAAACAAACCTACTCACTTATAAAGTTAACAAATTCCGTTTTGTATTACATGGCACCCCCTTTCAAAAAGCTTATTCTCACATCCAAACAACACCATCTCTTCAAATACACTTTTTTTTTTTGGGGGGGGGGGGTATAGAATGTCAGATGCAAATTTTTATTTTTTTTTGCGATCAGTATCACTGGAATGGATTCTTAGAACAAGAATACCAACAGTGGGCCCAAGACATAAGAACATATCATGGGATACCATAGAACACAGAGATACAAATATTTCTCCTCTCAGATTTGTTTTCAGTCACTTTTGATATTACAGTTAATTTTTTCTTCCCACCTAAATGTTGGTGATAAGCTGAAGTATTTTTTATTTGTCTATTATAAAATTTTCCTTTTAAGCTGAATTCTTATTGTCTTGGAAAATGCATTGTCATAAATTTGAAAGTTGCCCGTTTTCTAAGCTCATAAGAAGTGTACCTTTGTGTGTATGTGTCTGAGTTCTGCATCTTTCTCATTTATAAAGCAATACTGGAATTGTATCCCTATATCTAATGTAATTCTCCTCTAGTCTTAAAAGTTGCCGTGGGATTGCAAAAGTATTTTTTATCAGTTTCAGATTTAGTATGATGCAACAGAGTCCAAGTGGCTGTGTTTGGTTGTAGGTCATGTCATCCTTGATAAGCAGCGATTGAGAAAAAGTACAAACATAAACAGTCTGATGAAAATGTTCCTCTTTCTGAACCTTCTGCAGAATAATGACCAAATGAAGAACACTGTGCACCGCCATGAGCCCCCAGTAGTTGGAAGATCACTCGAGATCCTGGTGGACGATGGTGAGGTCCTAGTGGTGGACAAACCTGCCTCAATACCAGTTCATCCCTGTGGCCGGTTTCGCCACAACACAGTGATCTTCATCCTCGGAAAAGAGCGGGGTATATCGGAGCTCCACACAGTCCACAGACTGGACCGGCTCACATCCGGGGTCCTGCTGTTTGCACGGACCCTGGAGACCTCAAAAAAGCTGGACCAGTTGGTGAGAGACAGACAGGTACGTTCAGAATTATGTGAGGTTGCTTATAACATTCAAGTGGTTGACATGTGTAATACTGTAATTTATGTTTGCTCTTTTTAACAGCTTGAAAAGGAGTATGTGTGTCGAGTGGAGGGGGAGTTTCCAGAGGGGGAAGTCATCTGTGAGGAGCCCATCCTGGTTGTTTCCTTCAAAGTTGGTCTCTGCCGGGTTGACCCAAAGGGCAAAGAGTCTCGAACCGTCTTCCAGAGGCTTAGTTTTAATGGAAAAACCAGTGTGGTTCGCTGTCTACCGCTCACTGGCCGCACTCACCAGATCAGAGTCCACCTCCAGTACCTGGGCTTCCCGATTCTCAATGATCCCATTTATGGATCCTCAGCCTGGGGCCCTCACAGGGGCAAAGGGGGGTTGGTTGGAAAGAGTGACGAGGAGCTACTGCATGCTTTGGTGAAGGAACATCAGGCTCAGGAGAGTTTAAACCTGTTGGATTTACCTGACGATGGGATTGTAATTCAAGAGACGGGGAACAACAAGACTTCTGATGAAAACGACAAGAGCGGAAAGAGTCACGAGTCGGATACGTGTAGTGTTGACAACAAGCAGGTGGTAACAGGTTGTAGTGGAAGCAACAAGGTATCGAATGAAGATGTGAGTGATGGAACCAGCTGTTCAGACCCAAACGGACAAACCTCACCTAACAAATCAAATGGAGATCAGACGACTGACTCCACGCAGCAGAACCCGACAGGAGGTGAAGACCGCCTGTGCAGTGAATGTAAACTGGTACGACCCGATCCCACGGAAAAGGAACTCATTATGTATCTACATGCATTGCGCTACAAAGGACCAGAGTTTGAGTATTCCACACGCTTACCTGACTGGGCCAAAGAAGACTGGGTTGAAGAGGATTAGAGCTGTGACGATAACAGTAGTCGCTTTTCCATTGGACATCTGCGCAAAACTTTACCGATATTTACTAAATGTTGAAAAAACAGAAGTAGGTAATGTCAGTTTTTCCATTAAATCACAAATGTGATGATTTGTTTATTTATTATCGTGAGATGACACGAGAAGTCATTCCATAAACATGGTGACGAACGTAAATACGGTGTTGATTTACAGATATATTCATTATTATTATATATTACCCCTCTATCTTGTACTAAATAAAAAAATGATTGGGTTTCCTGGTGTGTCCACACATACTGCAATATGTTTCTTCTTCTTCTTCGCTTGTTGTAACATACATCAACATCTGTTTTTTAATTCACCTGACTGTAGTTGCGAAAAAAGGTCTTTCCATTACAGTTTTGCGTGACATACCATTTGCGCTACACCCGAAAAACCACCTCTTGCCAGCGCAAAAACTTTTAATCGAAAAACGAGACTTTTGGCGAAATTGTCATTTTTCCATGAGGTAAATTTTTTTTGCGCAAGTTATATTTGCACAATTTGAGGGTCAATGGAAAAGCGACTACTGATGCTACCGTGTTGGTAACCATCACAGTGGGCAGTATGGAGTACAACTATTAAAGACTTCTGAAGACATTTTGATTTTGCTGAAATGCATATGTTTACCTTTGTAATGAAAAAAAGAAACGACTGCTGAATTTTGAAAGCACAATTTGGCAAATAGAAATATTTAATTTAGCTCTGTTGTCTGCCTAAAATGAAAATGAGAGGCTTGGATTTGATAGGAATTTTGTTTATTTTAATGCAAAGCAAAACTGGTTTTAATTGTGTTAACCTTCCATGTATTCTGGGACTCCAGCCAAAAAAACTAAAGAATTAAAAGCCAGTCTGCTGGAAAATAAATGCTTTATTTCAGTTTTTTTATGGAAAATTAACAACATTAACATCTGTAGAGTAGTGATGGTGATGACCTTTAATTTCCTGTGAAAGGTTAAGAGTGATTTCTAAGGCAGGTTATTCTGCTGAGTGTTTTAAAACAAAGGCTCATTGTAGAGTTATTGTCATACAGATGAAGATGCCACAAATACAATGAGGAACTTTGAAAATAACCCTGCTCATAGGCACGTTATATTAATCTTTTCTTGTCAAGGTCTCACCATACCTCCTAACATCTCTTTATTTCATACTTAACATCATATATAAGATTATAAGCACATCTTTTACTTTATGTAGGACAAATCCATTGCACAAAAAACACAATATTTTGGCCAATGAAACAAGCTTCTGAATGAAGTTTGGCACATGCTGTACAGGTTGAATTGTACTGAGATATACAGGTTACTTGGCTGTTGAATCAGCTGTGCGGTGGCGTGAAGGTAAAGGCTTTATGCTCCTAGATAGTTGCATGTTGGTGTTTCTCATAACAGTTCGGTAAAGTTGTTAAATGATCAGTAACGGAAGCAGTGGTATGTGACAGCGCAAGTCCTGCTTTGTAAATCTATTTTACCAGTATAACTCTCTGAGCCCTAATTCACCACCATGTATAAACACATATAGTTTTACATCTGTATAAGAAAACTCTGCATTTTAGAAACAAGTAAACATTACATTTTTGGCACTGACACTTGAAATAACATGACTTTTTTTTACCTGACAAGCCAAGACACTACAAATGACACCGCTAATTGTTATTTTCTACATCATGGTCACAAAGGACAAACTGTACATTTTATTGTCTGGATGTGCAAAAGCAGCTAATGCACCGTGATTATTTAAGGGACAGTCATTAGCTGTTGTAGATGTACTAATCATTGAGTTTTGTGGATGCTGTAAGCAGTGTTGTACACAGGCACACAAATGCTTAGATTTATCTTGTCGCATATGGCTCATTAAGGTCAATGCCAGCATGGAGACTCGCACCTGCACACTGGCAGCATTTGTTACAATAACCCAGTCTGTGCAGATGGTGCAAAGTTCCAGGCACAATGTAAATTCTGCAACAGCAGGTGCAGTATTTGATCATTTTGTGTAGTGAAGGTAGGGCTGGGTGATAAAACGATAACGATATATATTGCAATATAACTTTTCCTCAGTAGAAAGATGAGACACGGTTAATGCATTTTTGATAGAATTCATTCATCCATGTTTTGAAAAACGTAAGAGCAGCCAATCATAATTAAGTAGCGCCCCACCAAACTAATCACGCTACAGCCACAGTAAGTTAAGTTGATGCCCACAGCACAGGCGTAAGAGCAGCCGCAGCACGCATGCTAATGTTTGGGCTGCAGCGGGAGGTAATGTACAATGGTGTATTAGGGCCACATAAGAAAATAAAAATGCTTGTCACTACGAGAATAAAGTCAGAATATTTTGTGAATAAAGTCATAATGAGAATAAAGTTGTAGTTTTCAGAAAGTTCATTTAACAAAAATAATGTACTTTTATGAGATTAAAGTCATAATATTTCGAGAGTAAAGCCAAAATATGATGAGAATAAATTTGTAATTTTCAAAAAACTCATTATTTAACAAAAATAATGTCATAAATTATGATATTTTTCCACCTGTTTGTATTCTCATAATATTATGGTTTTATTCTGAAAATATGAAATAATGCTTTAATCTCATAAACGTATGACACTATTTTTGGTAAGTAATGAGGGTTTTTTTTTTACACTGCGCCTTTATTTTCATTATATTATGACTTTATTCTCAAAATATTACAACTATTATCGTAGTGACAAGCGTTTTTATTTTCTTATATGGCCCTAATATGCTGTTGTAGTAATGTGTGTTCCCTTGGGAGAAAATTTGACTGAGAACTCAAGCGACCGGGTTACTGAAAATTAGGGTGTGGCATAGAACCCAGGAGTCAGACATTCAAAGCGTGTTCAGTTTCATTTTCAGTTTGCACCAGTTATGGCAGTTACGGAACGCACCCCCATGTATATGCCCCCGGCACTATTTGATAAAGAGGGTCTGTTTTGTGTGTGTTCTCTTTTAAAACTTGAAAGCTTTTGCCTGCTGGTCAGACTTTCAGTGTAGTTTTAAATATATGTACCTGTTTTATTTATCTGAAACAGTCGTTTAATGTTCTTCAGCACATCTGTCATGTTCAACCTCTGACAGAAAATAAATCATATTTAAATCAAAATTAACCTTCTGATGTCTTCACAACTAACTTATGAGTAACGGAAATTTTAAGCTTGTCAAAAACAGTGATTTGATTTATATCGTGATACATATCGATATCATCTGATACGAAAAAAATTATCGTGATATGATTTTTTTTCCGTATCGCCCAGCCCTAAGTGTAGGTTATGTTAACTGTGATATTAATGCAAAGTTGTGGCTTAAATGTTCACTGGCTTTCTGCAAATCCTAAGATGGACATGTCTTGATTTAACATTACGCTAAACACTCCATGCTTTCATTTAATTCCTGTATAAAAGAACAAGTTTAGCAGCAACAATAGACAAACATGCTGTCACATGTTACATTTGCAGTTGGCTTGTATTTCCCTTCTATTCCCCTAGTTTACCAAAGGAATACAGCTCCTTTTGTGTGTTTAAGTACAGTGATTGCTCATCAGGAAGTTGGAGCAAATAATGCACAGTGTTTAAAGACCGCTCCAACTTTTTTTCAACATGTATCATCCCGTTGTCCGTGTCTCTTTATCCAAACATCTGGTAAATCTGGCTTACTATTGGGTAAAATCACCACTTCTTCACTTTGACTTGTTCGGCCCTTATTACAAGTCTCATAAACAGTTTCTTTTAGTGAGAGACGGAGTGTATCCCGTTTTCCATTTAAGTGTCCTGGTTGTAATTGTGCTTCCTCTTCTTCATATTGTTGTGAGGTGGAAGGCCCTGCTTCTATGACAGTCAGGCATGTTTCATTGGAGTCCTCGAGACCTTCATAAGAGCTCTGAGACTGAGAAGAGAGGTTCGCTTTGTGGGACTGATGGTGGTGTTTTAGTCTCTGCACTGAGGTTAGGTCCTCTTTGCAGAAAGACGACTGGTCAATGGTCTCCAGTGTGTGGCTGATGATGGTCTCCTCAATACTGGAAGACGAGGAAAAGGATGTATTGCTCCAGTGCTGCAACCCATCAGATTGACCTCTGCAGGTTTTACATAACAGCTTATCTTTATCTAGGTCTTCTTGTGCTATACTTATAGGCCGCAGGGTATTTTCTTTGTAAGGAGATGATGTCTGGAGGGCTGGAGGTGGCGGATAGATCTTATGACTGCACATCTCCTCACTGCCCTGGTCCATGCTGTCCCTCCCAGCCTCTCTCCCACAGTATTCGATCTCATCAGAAAGTACCGAAGGCCTGTTGGACAGCTTACTGGTGCAGGTGCTATTCTCAAAGCTGTCACTTAACCGATAGGCCAACGGCTGCAGCTCGTACTGCTCAGGCCCCCGGCCCCCGCTTCCTCCTCCTCCTGCTCCAGTCTGTATTTGTCTCTGCTGACGTTGGTGGTTTGGGTAGAGATAGCCTCCTCCATCTTTGTCATAACTCCTTCTCACTCTCGATCTGTCAAAAGCCCCATTAGCAGCTGAGCCAGATGAGGAACCTGGGTCTGCTGCTGAGCAAGAGGACAGCACACCGTCACTCTGGTCTGAAAAACACGGTAAAGAGATCTTTCCACAGTTTTTCTGAGGTCCAAAAAAACAGCACAGGGATTGGAAGAAGAAGGTTGCAAATCCACACGCCACACATTTGACCAAAAAAAGAAAAATACCTAGCTTTCTAAACAGTAAGGCGGTGGCAGGCAACATGATGATTCCCATGCAGAAAAATGCCCCGGAAACAATTGCGACTGGACATCCCATCCTTTTTGTGGCATGTGCTACTTTTCCTATTTTGTCTGAATGAGGAGCCAAGCTGTAGGATATGCAGTAGTTGGCAATAAAGTCAACAGACAGACCTGCAGCTGATGATATAAACAGAGCCTCAATTCCACTCAGCTGCCACTCGAGAAGAACCAGAAGGCCGATGGTGACAAACACACTGCCTCCAACAGCCACAGTTCCATATGTGCTCAGTGGAATATTCCACGTGGTTAGGAGGAGTAAAGCAAATGTGAGCGCCACTGAAAAGGCAGCTACAACCAGAGTCTCTGAACTTAAAGACTGTTGGAGGTCAAAAAGAGACAGCTGACTGATGAACCAGCCATTCTCCAGCCCTTTTGGTGCTCCTGATATTTCTCTGTTGAACCATGTCAGTATTTCTCTGTAGAAGACACTGGTCCTACTGAAGTTGAAGCTGTAGAGGTATGTGGTTTTGAATGCTAACACAAGGCCAGCGACCCTACCATCTGGCTGGAAGTACAAACCTCCACTGTGGGCCAGATGGCCCTCAGTATACCGCTCTGCCAGCATCATACTGAGGCAGTTCTCAAACACACTGGGAGGGTAGGGGAAAGGGATATTATTACAGCAAAAATCAAGGGCGTCATCACTCTCTGAGCAGCGTCGAACTGATACCCAGTGCACTAGCTGCTCTATCAGACAGATATTATCTGTCATTCCATCTTTATCCTCAGGTGATGAAGGAGAATAAAAAGTTTGGTTCTGAACTCGTCCACACAGGTCCCTCAACCAAACCTGAGAGTCTGGACTGCTCATGTTAAAATCTGGATCAAGAACCAGAGAACTATTGCTCCTTGGGTCAAAGTGATCCCCGTTATCGATCGGTTTGATGCCCCAAACGAGCATCAAGGTAACAGGCATGTCCTCTCCATTTCTCTGTCTTTCAAACATAAACATATGACGATACTCGGCGTCGTACCTCTCAAACGGGTGACTGGAGCGGAACAGCTGGGTGACCCTGCTGTCTAAGGTCGGCAGCTTCATGCCTGGGTCAATGCAGGACATGTAAGTGCCCCCAGCAGCAAGTACCGCAAACCAACACACCCAGATGTATCTAAACTTGACCACTCCACAAGGGAGGATTTTCAGAAATAATAAGTTTGAGGTGTCAGTCAAACCTCGTTTTAACTCTCTCAGCTTCTGCCCGAGAGTGAACAGACAACGCTTGCGAGAGCTCGTCTCCCAGAAGCCACCTGTGTTTTTGGAGCAGCAGGGTTTCCATCCTTGCACTGCTACAGATGCCTCCATGTAACGCTCACGCAGAATGAAAGAACACGGCAGCCACACTAATGCCAAGAGGGAGCTGATGAAAGAGGCAGTTCCGAGGTAAACAGAAAAACATCTGATTGCTGTAATGCTGCTGAGATAACCAGAGAAAAATGCTGCGCTTGAAGTTAACCCTGCGGCTAAGATTAAATAACCGACTTCCTGTAAAATTCTGTTTACTCTCTTCTCCAGGGAAGCTGAGGGATTCTGGGAGAGCTGCAGGTTCCAGAAGTCAGCAAATATGAACACCTGATTGGAGCAGCTTCCCAGCAGAATAATAGCTGCAGTGAGATTAACTAGGGGGAAAAATGTCAGGCGGAAAGCTACTTTGTAGAGGAAGTAGGAGGTAAGGAGGGAACCTGCGATCGCTATTACAGACAATGCTACGATGAATGGAGACTGAAGATAAAGAGCCATAGAGAAAAGAAGAGAAACAATAGCAAGGACGGGGTAAACTGAATCTCTTGCCAGATAATATTTGAATAAAGTCTGCTTGATACCAAAGTCCATGCCGGGTAATAGTCGTGTTGTTGTATGTCAGATCCCTCCCTTCGAGACTGTTCATGTACATCTCCATCATGTGCTCTCCTTTGTCCACTGGTAGGAACAGAAGGCTGTATTTCAGTGTTGGGATTTGGTATTCAACAGTCTGCGGGCCAAGGAAGTCTTTATCAACCAGGAAATGCAGGATTTGGAAAACCACACGGGATTGTTTGCAGCGAGACGGGACGGAAGAGCAGCTGCCATATTTGGGTCGTTCTGCACATGCTTCAACTAGATGTCCCTCGTGATAATATGGAGCACATTTCCTGAGTAGGTTCAGAGACTCAGAAACCTGAAATGGAGATAATTAGTGACTATAAAATCTTGGTATGTTATAGCTCTTTTCACAGATTATTCACAGTATGAACTTTGGTGTCTGTACTTCACATGCAAATTCATTTTTCTGACAGCTTTTTACTTTTGCTCCCTAAATTTGAACACAAACGTCCTACAACTTATTTTAAAGTAGGCTGATGATGTCATGCTTTTGAGAGATTTGAGAGTATTTAATGAAAGGGAATCAACACAACTGACCTCTATAACAAACCATGTTATTTTTCCGAAACCTAAGCAGGTAATTTAGTTACCAAAACCTGACAAAAGTAAACAATTTTTTTTTTCTCATAAACGTACCTCCTTCCTTCCTTTTTTTTTTTTTTTTGGTTTTATATTTATGAATTTATTATAGAACATTTTAATTAGAATCAGGTCCATAAGTATTTGGACAGTCTCCTCTGTGGGCCACTCCAATAAAGGGACTATGTTTAACCCATAAAGACCCACACATCCATCACCAACCAAAACCATCTGCTGATCTAAACTGTTTAATACCTGTTGATCCATTAATCCTATCAATACATGTAAATTATTGGTGTAAAATGTAGTTTGTCATCCTTTCATGGTCATCAAATATGACCCATTTGGATGTTCAGTGCCTCTGTAGTGAACGCAGAAACACCTTCATCTTCAACAACATTGATTCATCAGTAAAACCCATGGAGTTGGATCAATGACATTGGATGGAAATGCTTGTTTTATGTTCAGTTAATGATAGATTTTACTGAAAAGGTCACTGTTAATACTGATTTTAATACTGACCTTAAGTCTTCTATTAGTTTATAAGACACCTATAATAGCTCTTCAGTTTTCATTCTCTTTCTAACCACAGGCCTAGATATGAATGTTTACTCTCAGTCAGTTTCTCAGTTCTGCATGTTTTGCAAGCTATTTTGTCTCTAATGATACCACAAGATACAGCATAACCCAACTCCCTAAAACTTCCCAGGACAACTCCAAGGTCTTGCATTCTGTCTGTTTGTATCTTATTTTCTTTCTTCTGCGGAGCGACAGCGTCATACATCATATTAACCAATCACATTTAAGCTTAGCACAGGCTACTATAAGTTTGACTGACTTCCTGGACAGGTCAGAACTGAGTTCTGAGAGAGGGCGAAGCTTCATTTGGCAGTTTCTCATTTGTGCACAATAAAGGAAGGCCTGATTGACAACCAATCCATTCTCCACAAATTTCTTTGTTGTTTACGCCTCCACAACATCACTTTTTCTGCAGTTTTCTCTATTTTTGATATAATGCCTCCAACTTTAATCTGATCTTTTATGAACATCTACATGATCAGTAAATTAAATATAGGAAAATACCTGATGTATACTGATAAAATACAAAGTACAGAAGATAATATTATAATAAGTGGTGATAAATCACTTAAGAAAGGTTAGATATAGAAAAAATTCATTTGGCTGACACAAAAGTAGCACTGGGCCTTTATGGGTTAAAATGGTTCTAATTCTTAAATAGTTAATCCAAAATTTTTATTAAACCCCTTGAAATACAGTTGAAAGTCCACACTTAATTGCATCCTGATACACTGTGATGGTGTACAGAAGCAAAATTACAAAATTTGTGTCACTGTCCAAATACTTATAGACCTGACTACAAGTTTCCCACCTGTTGTTATAGTTTTTTAGTTTTTTTTGAGTCATATTTTTTTCAAAGGTAAAGAAATGCACCTGATGTGAAGTGAGGCTGCGGCAGCAGGAGGCATTAGTGAGGACGGCTAAGTAATTTCCCAGGGACCAGCTAGGACAGCAGCCACTTCTTGGCGCCCTCTCGTCAGCCTCCACCCGATCAGGCTGCTGGCACAGATCCTGGAACTGGGCCTGGGACCGGATCTGAATCAGAAAAGGAAAGGTAATTTGAACACATGCCCAGTTTTGACACTATTTCACAAGATAGGTATTAATATAAAATGATGTAATGTATATAATAATGTTTTTCATTTCTGTACGGCATGGAAATGTGCCATATGATTCAGTCATCATTAGTGGAGACTGACAGAAGACGATGACTAAATAAAATGGAGCAAAAGCGAGTTGAAAAGGGTTGAGTAGATCACGACAAACCCTGGATTCCTCCATCTCACACATGGCGTGGATGGCCTTCAGGCTCCAGAGACTGGCAGAGTTTTCTGAACGAAACACCAGCTGGCTCAGACGTGCTCCTGCGTGGAAAGAGACAGATGGATTCATCACATTGACAAGATGACCAGGGGTGAATCATCACTTTCTGCTGAGTTTTAGGAATGTTATTGCAAATAAAATGAACCCCCGCTAACCAACATGTTTTATGTCTGCAACTGAATATACATTATTCCTCCTCAATGAAATGCAAATCTCAGAGCTAGGAGCTGCTTTTTTTAGGTTGGGTTATGAGGGAAACAGAAGAGCAGTGTTTGATCTTACAGCAGACTTTTATAAAGTAGAGCTGAAAGAAGAGAACCTGAAATAACCAGCCCAAGGAAATACAATAAGAACACTGCTGCCTTTAGACAGACAAGGATAAGATATCCACATCCTCTTAATATTACACCATTTTTGTACAGTTATATGGAATCAGAAGTCGTAACTGTTTCTTTTATGTTCTGTTTTCAGCGATTTTTGCCAGGAGTGCTGATTCCTCTGTATTATTGTGAACACATTAATTAGGTAGGTAGCTAGATACAAAATTATTCCTCCCCCATTGCATTTTAGGTTTACTGGCAAAATTGTACATGTTCAGGTGTTTGCAATAAACAAATTACACAAAAACAGTTGAAATAGTCAAATAAAACTAATATTACAAAGATTTAACACAAATTCAACCCCAAATCGTACCTTCAGTGACTACGGCTGTCTCAAAATCAATCCTCATAAGAGCACACACGTGCAAATTATATATGGTCTCAAACACATCTGATGCAAATAATTAAGGCCTTCATTAGCTGCATGAGGTGTGTTTAAGACAGAGCAACTTAGGCTACGTTTAGACCAGGGGTGGGCAATCCTGGTCCTCGAGGGCCGGTATCCTGGATGTTTTAGATGTATCCCTCTTTCAACACATCTAATTCAAATGATAAGCCTATCATCAAGCTCTGCAGAGGTCTGATAACGACCGTCAGGTGTGCTGGAAGAGGGAAGCATCTAAAACATGCAGGATAATGGTTCTCGAGGACCAGGATTGGACACCCCTGCCTTAGGCTATGTTTTGACGGTAACACAAAAGTGGTGTTGAATCCTCACTTTTAATTCTGTGTTTAGATGTGTGTTTTGGGGATAAAATCTGCATGTAGACAGACATGCAAAAGTGTGTGAAATTTACTATTTATCAATGTAGTATATATACGCCAGGTGGCTAGGTGGCATCACCACCACCAAGACCAAGTGCCTGCATAGAACCTTTCGACTTGTCTTCCTCTTCTCTCTTAGCATGAAATACAATTGTCAAGGGACGATTTGAGTCTCGGGAGGATGTGTCGCACATGCGTAGAAGCATTATCTCTGTTGGCCATCTTTTACGGCTTGCTACAGCAACCTCACTAGGACAAATCGCTGTTGTATGAGTCAAATTATGTAAAAGTACAGAGACTTTAGCGTCAAGGAGTATCTTTCTGGCAATCAGAAGTAATTTCAACAGTCAATTTATATGCCTACTTCCGGTTTCTTTCACAGCTGAGAGCCTATCCAGCTGACGAACGTTGTGATCTAAATCTGGGGGAAACTGAGCGGTGGAGGGTATGATTTGTCCTAGCAAGGTTGGCATAGCAACTCGTAAAAGATGGCCGACAGAGATAAATGCTTCTACGCATGCGCGACTCACATCATCCCGAGACTAAAATCGTCCTTTGACAACAATAACAAAACAGGAAAGAAGAAGAAAGAGGAAGGATTGAAAACACAGCTTTGCATTTTCAACCCTTTAGATCAGAGTTTCTCAAACTGTGGGGCGGGCCCCCAAGGGGAGGCGCAAAGACTTGCCAGGGGGGGCATGGGATCACTCCTGGGTGTTTTTTTTTCTTCAGGTTAGCACATGTAGCAACTGGAACTAATGTTTTAGCGTTGGAGCACCCTGGGCACATTTTAGGGATGCACAACAAACAAATCTACTGCCATGGTGATCTGTCGCTAGACTAGACAAAGAGTTTAGGTTTACAGAATGGAAAAGGATTTTACTGCAATGCTTCTGTTTTTGCATAGTTTATACAGTTTGCACTTTAATGTTCTGAGATGTGCAATGTAAATGGGCTCATTGCAGCCACTGATATTGTTAAAATCGTTACTAAAATTAGTTTGTTGCTCTAAAAAAAGTTAATTTATTGTCATAGTTGTAAGATAATTGCACATTTCCTATTTTTATTTGGAAAAATATAGCCTCAGGGAGCAGTCTGGTTGAGTTTATTTGTATTATTCAAGCAAAAATCTAAGTTATGTTTAATTTGCACAACAAATTATTCAAGGAAAAGCAAAAAGTATTTTTACGATATTGATGTTTCTTTCAATAAAGTTGTAATTGCACCACTGTTGCAATGTTGTTGGGGTTGAGGGGGGCCTGGAGATTTTTCATCCTCCAAAGGGGGGCCCCACAGAAAAAAATTGAGAACCACTGATTTAGATAGTGACGTGAGTGTTTTTAAGATTTCCACTCTGGAAGGTGGTTTCACTTTGTGTTTTCAACCCCCAAAAACATTGTTGCTGTCTAAACAAAAGGCACATCTGATAAAATATTTTGTCGTTTTCACCCAAGAGTGTTGTGTAAATTGGGAGTGCTGATGGTGACATTTAATTGTATGTTAGAAGTCAAGAGAATTATCCAAAAAGGTGAGAAAAGAGATCTTTGCTTTACATAAACAAGGAAAAGGATACAAAAAGAGAGCACAGGTCCTGACTCTTCCTAGAGACACAGTTGGAAGCATAGTTCTCAAGTTTAAAGTTAAAGGACCAGTGGCTACACTAGTAAAACTACAATAACAACTAAAAAAAAAAAAAAAAACAAACATTAGCACATAATGGCCAGAGAGTCTGACTAAAAAGGAAATAGCAATCTAATTTTTTTTGAAACTACAAGACTAAATATATACACACGTACATACCTACATGCACCATAAATATAAATCTTCATATAATTAAATAAGATGCTACGTGGGTTTTCATTGTTCTATCTTTTGTTGTATGCTTTACACAGACTGTGCAGAGTATTACATAAACAAATCTGCATGTACTTTTTGGCAGTAGTCTCTAAAACAGCTGTTTAAATGACTTCATCCACACACCCAGATGGATCTCAGAGGCTCATCTGGACTAACTGACCTGGAGCGTCACAAAGGAAGGTGTCTGTGGAGGAGTGTCTGGCCAGCATCCTCTTAATGCGATGTCTGGACAAGTCCTGTGTACCGCTGTTGTCTCTGTTTACAGCACCAGCAAAACTAGAACAGACAAACACACGCTCACACACACACATACACGCACTTTCAGCCTCATTAGAGAGACTGTTTGAGTTGCAAACATGAAAAAATGGCAGCGTCGACTGCATTGACTGTGTTTGATTCATTCTGGTGCCGAACCCTCGTTGCTTTACAAAACACCAAACATTTATTCATTACAAGATTATAGTATTTTTTACAGACAAAATGTTTTTTCAGCTAAGATTCCCTTTTTGAAGCGCAGCTCAAGTTATTTATCATCATCATCATCATCATCCAGACAAAACAGATCAATATAAATGGAGGACATTTTACCAAAAACTGCATTCTTTATGTCCTCGTGGAAAGAACAGCATAACAACAAATGAACCTTACTTTCAATTCCACCTGGCTCACATAACACTGTCATTTTTAGTTATTTCAGCTCTTCTTTATTATAATCTTCCTCAGCAAGAATACTTGATCATTGTCAAACCTTATCCTATAACATCAATATGCCCTTGTGCACACACCATCACATGACCACCACTGCTGCATGCATACAGTCCTTCTGCATACTAATGAAACTCTCTGCTGACCTTTTACTGAGCTGCTGTGGCACAAGAGACAGAGTTTTCCCTGGGCCAGTGTTCTCCTGAAGCTGGAATAAGCTGGACTGGCGAACTCCAATGTACGTTCCCCGTGGCTCGAAGCCCTGAAGAAGGAGGCGCACGCACACAAACAGACATCAAAGCTGAAAGATCCAGTGTCGATGCTGGTATCCATCAATGCTCTGCAGCTTACTGAATTAATCTGCATCAAGAGCGCCCTATAATGATGTCTGAACTGCTGTAAAAACACCCTGATTTAGCAAGTCTGGTCAATATGTGCTTGATGTTTTCTCAAAAGAAAGAGAGGTCATTAAACCCAACGGTGTAAAAGCGAGAAATCCTATACACTGCAAAAATCAAAATCTTACCAAGTGTATTTTTCTCATTTCTAGTCAAAATATCTCATCACACTTAAAATAAGAAATAATCACCTAAAGCAGGGGTCTGCAACCTATGGCTCCTACGTCAAATCCTTTTCATAGCTTCCCTTGTCAAAAAATATAAGGAGCATTTTGAAATAAACTGAATGAACCATTACTTTCTAACATTGTTATAGGCTTAAATCAATTCAGACATTGTCCATCTGCAAAAATGTGCAGGTTCTACACCAAATCAAATCATTTTTTGACAGCGTATAAACCAAAATGTATGTCATGCTACATTATTTTCTTGCCAAATATAATACAAGATACTCAGTTTGCATTTGTTAGCAGTTTGGCTGTTTAAAAGTCAGCCCATACATATGAAAGCTGAGCTTTTTATCTATTACACATTGTAGTTTTGTTTGGAAAATGTAGACATCATTAAAAATTGGACAAATCTTAAATGTTTTCTTTATTGTAGTTGTATAATTTCATAAATGCACCAAACATTGCATTATTGTAGTGGAAATACAAAGTTAAATAGTTACACTACAAACTAATCACCAATAGGCTACAGAACAACAGCCCCCTCATGGTAGATATATTTTTTATGGCTCCGGTCAGATTTTTTCTTCTTTTTTGAGTCAAAAATGGCTCTTTAGATTGTAAAGCTTGCAGATCCCTGACCTAAAGAGTAACTTTTCAGTGAGATATAAGAACTTATTTGTAGACAATAGATATTGAAAATGTTATTTCAAGAAATCTTACCAAGATAATTTTCAGTTGTTCCATTGGCAGATTTTTTTGCATGTGTAAGGCTCAGAAGTTAAAATAATTTATTTTGAAGAAATGTAAGGTTTAACAGTGGAATAAATTACAGAGAATAAGTTAATTCATGTATTGTTAAAAATATACGGACAGTGTTTACCCAAATAACTATTTACATTTATGTTTGCAGAATTATTATTTACACATTTATACATTTAATTATTTTCATTTGTTGTACACAAGCAGCTAAAATTATCTATTGAATATGCCTTTCTAACTCACTTGTATTTACCGATCTAAGTACTGTTAGCTCCTGATTGGTTTGTGTGGTCATGTGAGGTGACGTTTCAGGAAGTGTTGTGGCAGTAGTTAAGGTATGTGAAAAGTAAAGCAATGTTTAAGAAGAAATTCGTCTCCATCCTGTTGTCTCATTTTATAAAGAATGAACCGTTAACCACCAACGAACGCTCACGTTTCACTTAAATTAAGCAAAAAAATCTTGAATTAAGCAAAAAAAAAAAAAAAAAATCTGCCAATGGAACAAGTGAAAATATCTTGGTAAGATTTCTTGAAATAAGATTTTCAAGATTTATTGTCTAAAAATAAGGTCTTATATCTCACTGAAAAATTACTCTTTAGGTGATTATGTCATATTTTAAATGTGATTAAATATTTTGACTAGTAATGAGAAAAATACACTTGGTAAGATTTAGATTTTTGCAGTGTATAACCTTGTATCATTTTTCATGTTAATGATGTTTATCCTGTGAGTTTGTACTGCAGAGCTGATGAGATGTATTTAATTAGGACGACAGATTATGCTGGTTCAATGAATCTGAGCTAAAACTGAAGTAAATGGACACCGATGATATTATGAGCCATCAGGGGAAACAGTAATTAACACTCAGCCTGAGGTGGTAAACGAGGTTTGTCCTGAACAGCCTTACCAGCAGTGGGTCGGAGAAGTCAGGCAGGGGGCCGATGAAGAGCCCGGCCAGAGAGCATCCCAGGAGCAGGACCGCACAGCCCACCAGCACCGCTAAAGGATAATCCACTATCACCTGAGAATAACTGAAATGTACCACAGAGGAAGAAGGAGAAGCAGCTGCTGGTGACACTGAGAAAGAATTAATTATGACAATCACATCAACTGTGACATGTGAAACCTTTGGGCTTTGAAAGTGAAAATGGGTTTCAGTACTTACGTTCTGAGGATGCAGTACAGTCCCCCATCCCTGTTAAAATGAACATTTTCATTAAAATAACGCCTCAGAATGATTTTACAGGTGTTTTTTTTTTTTTTAGCCCTAAATACTAAATCCCTTTTTCTTAACAAAATGCTCAAAAACGTTAACTTTATAAAGGTATATGGACGAATTTGGGTGAAATTTTCAGGAAGTGTTTATACTGGTACAAGGAACAAATGATAAAATTTTGGTGGTGATCCGGGGGCGGGGCACATTTGTTTGTCTGTCTGTTAGCAAGATCACTCAAAAAGTAATGGAAGGATTTTGATGAAATTTTCAGGAAATGTTGATATTGGCAGAAGGAACAAATGATAAAATTGCGTGGTGATTCGGGGGGGATGGGCTGTGCTCTCCAAGTGCTTTTTTAGTTTATGAATGGGATCAAATGTTTAACCCTTTAACTCCTGAGGCATTATTTCAATGAAATGGTCCGCTTGGAATTTGCGTCTGTAGAAGTTTCATAAAAGGTGTGTTTTAGGTGGAATAACAAACACATACAGAGGAGGATTCTGTCGGGTTTCTGTAAATTGGCTTAGAGTCTGGTTTTGACCAACTCTATATATAAAGTGTAATGAGATAACTTTTGTTGTGATCTGGCGCTATATAAATAAAATTTGATTGATTGATTTGATTGGTTTTCCCCTGTAAGTTGCTTTGGGAAAAAAAGCATCTGCCAAATGCATAAATGTAATGTAAATGTAAAGTGAGGAATTGAAGTTTTACGGGTTTTTACTAAATAAGGCACTCAGAATGACACAGAATGTACATTAATAAGAAATTTTGGATGTTTAACATGAACTGTGAACTGTAACACATTGAATAAGAATTTTGCAGATGTCTATGAAAAGTGCAATAACTATTCTCTCAGCACTTTTGAAATTTTTCTTATTGAGCAAATGGTTGAATTTTTAGGCATATTTAAAGCTAGAAAAGCACTCGGAGAATGCAGACCTCCTCCAAGGCAGATCAGTCCCCCCCAAATCACCATCAAAATTTAATCAT
Organism: Sphaeramia orbicularis; assembly: GCF_902148855.1. NCBI lineage: Eukaryota > Metazoa > Chordata > Actinopteri > Kurtiformes > Apogonidae > Sphaeramia > Sphaeramia orbicularis. Next base: position 20,778,140 of record NC_043978.1, on the reverse strand, counting down.
TTGTTCCTTGAGCCAGTATCAACATTTCCTGAAAATTTCATCCAAATCTGTCCATAACTTTTTGAGTTACCTTTCTAACAGACAGACAAACAAACAGACAAACCCCAATGAAAACATAACCCCTGCCGTTCCTTGGTGGGGGTAACAAATCATACATTCAGAGTGCTCATCACAAACACATCAGGGGCTAAAGGGTTAAAAAAAGAAATCTTTATAAAAATTTGTAAAAAAACAAAAACATTAACGCTGAAACAAAACATGCAGATAAACCGACCTTACTGTGACCACATGCCGCTGGGCCCGTTTCTGTGTCCCACTTTCATTTGACCCGTGAAGCCAGTGGCATCTCACTGCACCGTGACATGACGGCTGATGGGCAGAACTACAGCTATGTCCCACTTTGACCACCACTCCTCCAGCAGAGCATTCAGCATGAGGACCTTTGGAGGTTGGATGACAGTCGTGGCAGGTGTTGTGTTTGTGATGGCTGTAATGGGGACATTTTCTGGGCAGTGGTGAATCATAGGCTCCAGACTGAGGACCCTGAGGGACCTGAAGGACAAAAACAAACTATATAATAAACATGTTATGTATATTTACTCATACAGAGGTTTCCGGAATTCAGAGGGGGCAAAAAACATTCACATACTTTACCCAAGTACATTGCATGGCCAACAAAAAAGCCCCCACTTGGATAATTACTGCAGTGATTATATGTTTCAGTTCTTTAACCCTTAACTGATGCAATGTGGATCTTCTCGTTTCTTAAACAACCATCAATTGTAGAAAGCAGAAAGACTGGACTGTATTTCAATGGAAAAAGGTCATGTGGTCTGATGAGTCCAGATTGACCCTTCTCATTATCCCTTCCCATCATGCCTAGTGCCTACAGTACAAGCCTGTGGGGCAGTTGTTATGATCTGGGGTTGATTCAGTTGGTCACGTCTACCTTCAACAATTTGATGTGTCCAAAAAAAACCTGAATATACTAAATTTGCTGATGACACACACATATTCCAAGATGACAACACCAAGATTCATGAAGCTCCAACTGTGACAGGGTGGTTCATCAGCATGAGATGTCATTTTCACACATCGATTTGCCACCACCAAGTCCAGATCTGAACCCTATCAAGAATATTTGAACTTTACCTAATGGCTTGACTCTCTATTGTCAATAGAAGATCTTTGCTACAATAATTAAGTTTATTATGATATTGCATAAGTACTGAGTGATACAACAGTTTCATCTTTTCTTGTTACGTTTTCTACATGTGATATTCACTAATGAATAAGTCTTCAGTGTGTTTATGTTTGATCCATTTCAATGGAAGGCAGTGTTGATGTTGGAAAAATGTGGAATGATTCAAATAAAAAATCTATATTTCACCTCAAAGTCTCGAGTCTGTTTTGACAGAATAAGGAGTAGAAAGTAAAGATAAAGTTTGTTGATTCTAATAGTTTTGTTACAGTCACAGATAGTAGTCGCTTTTCCATTGACCCTCAAATTGCGCAAATATAACTTGCGCATAAAAATTTACCTAATGGAAAACCAACAATTTTGCCAAAAGTCTCATTTTTCGATTAAAAGTTTTTGCGCTGGCAAGAGGTGGTTTTTCGGGCGTAGCACAAATGGTATATCACACAAAACTGCAATGGAAAGACCCTTTTTTGCAACTAGAGTCAGGTGAATTAAAAAAAGTGGATGCTGACGGACGTTACAACAAGCAAAGAAGAAGAAACATGTCACAGTATGTGTGGACACAAAAGGAAACCCAATCATTTTTTACTTTAGTACGAGACAGAGGGGTAATATATAATAATACTGAATATATCTGTAAATCAACACCATATTTACATTCGCCGCCATGTTTATAGAATGACTTCTCGTGTCATCTTGTGATAATAAATAAACAAATCATCGCATTTGTGATTTAATGGAAAAACCGACATTACCACACCTGTTTTTTAAACATTTAGTAAATATCGGTAAAGTTTTCTGCAGATGTCCAATGGAAAAGAGACAGTTTCTGTCTTAGTTGGGTCTTTGCCACAGGTCGTTAGTGGTTATTGGGTGCACCTGCCATGTCATTTCTCACCTGGCTGTAATTAGTCAGTAGAAGTCTTTAAAGGGAGATTGAGGGAGTTTCTCAAAACATGTTCTTGTGATCTCATGAAACATCAGTTGTGGTCCAAGCAGTGTTCCGTTTAAAAGTTTGCACAAACCAAGATCGGATGGAATTCCTGGATGTTATTCTGGTCTCCTTGCTTAAACCAAGATTGCACAGGTTGGTGCCTCATCTGACATGCATTTCATGCTACTCTTTAAGGTAAGCTTCTGTGATAACTTTATTCAGAAATGTTTTATTGAGTCAATGACTGTCACAACATAATGCAGTGTCTTTTTATCCTTGGGGATGTGACCCCACGTGGGGTTGCCTGGAATTCAAATGGGGTCACCTGAAATGTCTAGTAATTGATTAAAAAAAAAAACAACTTACTAATAAAAATACATGGTGAGTTAAGAGAGACAATCCCAATCCATAAAAGACATGACAAACTGTGAAGCTGAAACTGAAGCACTGTGGTACTGTTTGTCTTTCAAATGTTCATTGTGGTCAGTTTCAGATGCTGCAGCTCTTTCATAATTCATAGTTTAAGTTATTGTTTGTTCAGTATTAATTGTCAGCCTTGTAAATCCAAGCTGGACTGACTGTACATATCCTGACCAAAGAAAATCAAATTCTCACTTTGTGCAGTAATCTACACCTGGCTTTTCTGCCTCCGTCCATAATAATATACATTATATAGCCTAAATGTTGTCTAAAATTAACATTTATTTGCAACATAGTATAGCAAACTATTACATGATCAAAAACAAATTAATTTTAGCAAAAAAAATTTCTCTGTTTTGAATGTCTGGGGTCGCCAGAAATTTATGATCTTAAAATGGGGTCAGGAGCCAAAAAAGGTTGGGAACCACTGAGATAATGTGATGCAATGTTGGAACACACGCAAGAGGCAGACTAGGGAGAAATTATATCTTTATCATGATATGAGATTCAACAAAATTTGTTACAGTTTTGAAGAATTTACAAAATGTGCAAAAAATAAAAATAATAATAATAAGAAAATAAATAAATAAATATAAATGACATGCAAATAGTTGCACAAATGCACTGAAATCAAATCGAGTGGCATATTGTGGTGGATCATGGGAATGCATTACGGAGCCAATGGAGGAAATGCAGCAGAACCAGAGAAGAAAGTTCATAAGCACAAACACTTCGAATAATAATGGTCGTTATTCAACATGCATTATTGTCTGTTCTTCCATTCTCCCATTCTTGTGAAACATCATCAGTCGCGGCCAAAGCACTGTTCCAATTGCAAGTTTGCATAAACCAAGAACGCATGGAGTACCCGGATGTTGTTCTTATCCGCTAGCTTAAACCAAGGATGCACTGGTTGGTGACTCATGTAGACTTGGCTGGGAAATAATTCCCAAGATGCAGTTCGTGCATCAGGTCGAGCAGGACCTGGACGGCTGTGCCCAGCTGAACCGACGACATGTGTTGAAGCCAAAATACATTTTTGTTTGTTTATTCCTCTTTTTTATTTTGACCTTAATTTAATCATTCTTTCGTGGGTGTGGCTGTGATGATCGCCACATGTGCAAGTCATCATGGGTGTTGGTATGGGTGTTGCAAGGTTACATATACTTGCTGTGTGAGGTGGGCAGCGTGTGTTTGTGTGAGGACACCCCCAAACAATTTTCTGACCATGAGACAGAGTAAATTAAGTTGGTCGGCATTTTCAGTGTTATTTATGTTAAGGAGCCTATTTTGTTAATTTATAGAAAGCATATGAGACAACGATTGTGACCTATAATGAACACTTGGACTTGATATCAGTGAATAAATGGATTGGCATATCCAAAGAGAAAGAAAACCAGCCTGACATTCATTCATGCACGCGTCAAAAAATACAACAGTTTGAACCCTTCTATACTATAGTTAGGGATGGGAATCGAGAACCGGTTCTTTTTGAGAACCGGATCCCAGTAGCTCAATTCCTTGGAATCATTTGCCTGTCCGCTTAAAGATTCTGCTTATTGATTCCACCTTCGTTGAGCATGCGCGATGATGTCACGTGTACGTTGCATTGTTTTGGTCAGAACGTAGCCAGCATGGCGTTGAGGCAGAAACGAACGGTCTAAAAAGACGACAATCAGGTCCAGTTGTAACACTGTCAAAGCTTCCATTTCTTCAAAAGGGTGGAATCCCTCCAATCTGCTCAAACATTTGTCCACAGCATGTGATTCATTTACAGGAATGTCACGTATTTGATATGCTACTTAGCGATGCTTGTGAATCTAGTGGCAGAGTGAAGACCAGGCCATCATCCAGGCCCAGTTCCGGTTCCAGTGCAGGCAGCAAATGTCGTACCCCCTCAAATACAAGTTTTCGAAGGTAGGGGAAAGGAAATGAGGAGCACAAGAATGGGAGACGGGCCAAGTCGAACCAGTTCCATGTAGTGGAAATGTGGCAATAGAGGAATTAGTAAAGCGACTTTAGTTTCACTTTCACTGTACACCCCCCCACCCCCCACCCCCAAACTGGGCCCAGGGTCATCTGTTATTATTATTTGTACATACTGTATATGTTATTTTGTCTGTGCAGAGATGGAAATATAAAAGACAGTTCATGCAAACACATCTGTTTGTACTCTTTTATTCCTTCACCCAGTGAAAATCGATAAGGAATCTGATCAATAAGCAAAATCGATAATGGAATCGGAATTGTTAAATTCTTAACGATTCCCATCCCTAATCATAGTAGTGACTAAAAGGTAAAGCCTCTACAACATGTATTACAGTTTTGAAAAAACACAAAATGTATAAATGACATGTAAATACTAGTACAAATGTATTGAAATCAAATTGAGTGACATTGTGGTGATTTGAGGGAAATACGTTATGGAGCAGATGGTGGAAATACAGCAGAGACAGGGAGGAAAGTTCACAAGTACGCAACCGTTCAAATTACAGATAGACTTGCGTTCTTGGGAGTACGTTCTCTGAGACTGTTCTTACCAAGACCATACTCGCAGAGGTCACAAGACCGTACTCTACATTCTTGGTATTGAGAAACTGTTGATGAGACTTGTGTCTTTGATACTCAGCAACGCCTATTATCTATATTTCACCTCAAAGCACCCGAAAATAAATGAAGGAGTCTGTTTGGACAGTATAAGGAGTAGGTAAAGCTCAAATGTGCTGATTTCTATTGTTTAGTTCCAGGCACAGATACCCCACAGGTCCTCAGTGGTTATTAGGTGCACTTGTCCTGTTTCTCCTCAGCTGGCTGTGATTGGTCAGTGCTAGTGTTTAAAAGCAGCTCAGTGGGCTGTGTGTTAAAGTGTCAACATCCCCGCATAGCTTTCAGATGGACACTTTGCCAACCTTTTGCCCCCCAATCTTGACCAGTTACTCTAAATTCAAATACTGTTTAAAGCCCACACTTTCTTATTTCATCTGTCTGTGATATACACAGTGGGTGACTGCAAATTGTTTTCAGTCACTTTTTTAACCTAACCTTTGACATAGGTATTAACAAAATAAAAAAAAGACACAACAAACACAACTTCCATGCTACAAATCAATGACTGAACCAGAGTACTGAAAATTCAACATTTAACTTTTTATGCATTTGAAGGAGCTGTAATGCTTGAGCAGTTCTAGTTCTACATTTTATCATTTATGATTTGTATTTTGGCTTATTTTTTCACCTTTTTAACTGGATGACAGTGACATTGTGTGTAAACTGATCTGATCTGCCTTGGCAGAGGTCTGTGCTCTCCAAGTGCTTGTCTAGTTTTTTATCTGTTTTGTCCCTCTACATTTGTCTTCATTTTGTCATCGCTGATCATCTTTTCTGTGCAATGTTTTCTCACCCATTTAGAGTGAATCTGTGTATTGTTTTTAGCTTACCAGCCAATAGGCTGTAAGCTATTGTTATTATGTGGTCATCGTCGTCTGTCATCGTCATCTGTTCGTTACAAAACTTTCAATCATCTTCTTCTCCGAAACTACAATTCCAATTGACTTCAAACTTGCTATACAGCTTCTTTATGATGATGTCAACAGTCAGTAAATATAAATGATATCCAGTGTAAATTTCTACAGTCCAGCCCTGATGGGGAGATGACCAAAACATAATGGCCACATGCTGATCAGGATCTTCTTCTGGATCCGGGAACTTACGGAAAATTTAACATGGGCTCTTATGGGGAAAACATTTCAATCGTCTTCTTCTCCCAAACTACAGTTCTGATTGACTTCAAACTTGGTATACAGCTTCTCTATAATGATGTCAACACAAGGTATTGAAATTATTTCCATCCGGATCTAATTCTGGATTTGGTGCGACTTTGAAAAATTTTCCCATTATAACAGATAGGAAGTGGATTGATCCAATAAATCAGTAAGTATCGATGATATCAAGTTGGAATTTTAATTTTTTACAGATCTGATTGGAATATGATCAAAACATGGGCTATTTCAAGCTATAGGACCATTGGTCCTATTTTTTATAATGGGAAGGGGTGCAATGAAGCAAGTCGAAAGTGCAGATACTTGTGTTAAAATGTAGGCAGGAAAATGTCAGAAAAATAAACCTTTGCAAAAAGTAAATTCGGCTCTTTTGCTTTCTGTCAGCTGGAAAAATGGCTGTATTTCTCATTGTCTCCAAAACCCAGAGTCCATTTCCAACCTCTTTTTTGAGACGTTCTGGCGCAGTTATAATTGGTCTATATATATAACTATTGTAAACAGAGCACACATTGGGTACAGCTAGCGCTCAGACATACTTGATGATAAAGTTGGCAGGAGGAGGAGGGTCTGCCGAGGCTGCTGCAGCTGTCACGTAGCTCCCCTTCAGACTGGATGACTGTCAACTGGGCCTCGGCAGTGCACAGGCTGTCAGGAGGGCAGAGGGAAACCGCCGGGATGTCGCTAAGAAAAACAGTGAGAGAATAGAGAAGGTACAGTGAGAGGGGAAAATGATTGGCAGGCAAAGTTCTCTTCAAATAAAAGTGCAGAAGTTCACAATGGTGAAATGGCGCATATATACAGGAGGTAATGTTTGTCAAACTTAAGCAAGAAAATCTCCCTCTCCCGCCACACGCTGACTGACACCTTGGTTTCTTTGCGCGATATTTTTGGCTGAGCTTCATCGTATATTCAGAGAAGAATAGAACAGACCAGCAGAGCTAACGAGGTAAGGATGAAATTCTGGGTAACACTCTGGAAGCACAGAAGCCCAATTAAAACAAAAAGAAAAAAAAATACAGAAAGGCAGTGGAGTGGGGGATGGGAGGGAAAAAGACACTATTTTCACATCATGTCACAGACCCCATGATGAGCGATGGAGGCGGTTGATAGCGTGATGACTCATGGGTAATGGCGTTAGTCAGGAAAACCCTGCAGTGACATGTTTAATGAGATCCCCCTTCCTACGCTTTAAATGCATATAATTTATCCAACTCCTCCAATGTCTGTTACAGCTCATTTTATGAAACTTTGCGGATAAAATGCTATTTTAGTTTATCTAATTAACCTTCATTCTATTATTAAAAACAACTTTTTTATTATATCTTTATTTAACCAAGTGATAGCCTCATTAATATTAAAGTAAATAAAGTAAGTAAAGTAAATTTTATTTATAGAGCACTTTTCACAGACAGAGTCACAAAGTGCTTTATCAATTCAAATCAGAATCAAATTAAGTTTACAGAGACCCAACAGAATCCTTCAGGGGCAAACACTTGTGATTGGTGACAGTGGCGAGGAAAAACTTCCCTTTAACGGGCAGAAACCTCGAGCAGACCCAGACTCCTGAAGGATGGCTGTCTGCCTTGACCAGTTGGGGTTAAAGAGAGAGAGAGAGAGTAAAGGAGGAGAAAAGAGAGAGCGATAGAGATATAGAGAGACTGGGGGGGGGGATGACACATGGAGTACGTTATGATGAATACATAGAGTGTAATCAGTCTGTGGTGGTCCTGGGTCAGGTGGGAGACTAAAAAGCCTTTTTGAACAGGAGGGTTTTGAGGTGTTTCTTAAAGTTCTCTACAGAGTCCATGGACCATAGGTGTAGAGGCAGGTTATTCCATAGACGTGGTGCCACAGCTTTAAAAGACCTGTCACCGCGTGTGCTAAAACAGGTCCGTGGAACCATCAGCAGGTACTGTCCTGAAGACCTCAAGCTACGAGTCGAGCTGTAGGGCTGGATCAGGGAAGCAATGTATGCAGGGGCCTGGCCATGTAGGGCCTGGAAAGTTAGCACAAGAATTTTGAAATGAAGACGATATAGAACAGGGAGCCAGTGGAGAGATTTAAGGATGGGAGTGATGTGGGTTCTCCTGTTTGTGCGGGTCAGGAGCCTGGCAGCAGAGTTCTGGACAAACTGTAGACGGGCCAGCTCCTTCTTGTTTAAGCATGTAAACAGGCTGTTGCAGTAGTCTAAGCGAGAAGATACGAAAGCGTGAACGATCATCTCGAGCTTATTTGTGGACACCATAGATCTGAGTTTGGAGATGTTGCGTAGGTGGAAGAAACAGTTTTTGACTAGGTGTTTGGAGTAGAATTCTAAAGACATGTCCTGGTCAAAGATGACACCCAGATTCCTCAGTTTTGTCTTTACCGAGGAACTCAGGTCTCCAAGGTGATGTTTGATCCCTGGGATTGCACTATCCGGGGCAATGATGAGGGTCTCAGTTTTGCTGGAGTTCAGCTGGAGGCTGTTATCATTTAGCCACTGCTTCAGCTCTGACAAGCAGTTGATTAAGGAACTCAGTTTGTGGGGCTCAGAGGAGTTAAAGGAGCAGTATATCTGGATGTCATCCGCGAATAGATGATAGGAGACATCACTGTACTGTCGGATAATGTGGCCAAGTGGGAGGACATAGAGTAAGAATAGGACTGGTCCCAGGACAGAGCCTTGGGGCACACCACACAGTAGATCCGCTGAGTCAGATTGGAAGTTGTTTATTGACACAGTGAAGCTTCTGCCGGTCAGGTAAGAGGAGAACCAGTCTAGCACATGACCTGACATCCCTACCAGGTCCCTCAGTCTCTCAATCATTATGGTATGGTCTTGGTATTAACCCTTCGAATTCTATCTACTGATCTAAAATGTTTAATAACTTCTGAATCACTAATTCTATCGATACTTTTAAAATGCAGTTTCTCAGCTTATCATCATCATCCATCATCGGATACGTAGTAAAGGTGGAAACACCATCTTCTGCAGCAGCGGTTGGTCGTTTTTATATTCAGTTAATGATATATTTTGCTGAAAAAGTCCGTTCTTTTTTGCTCTTCTTATATAATAACACATTGGAAATAGAATGTACTCCGGGATTTATGAACATATACATGATCAGTAAATGAAATACTGTAAAATAAGTGATTTTCACAGGAAAAATGCAGAGGATATATCATTATAAATGGAATTATATCGTTTAGAAGAGGTTAAATGTTGAGAAATTATTTTGGAAGTCATCATAAAAATAGCTCTAGGTCTGTCAGAGTTAAAGTCGTTGTTCCCAGACAAAAAAAAAACATGATTTCCATACTACACATGAATAAATGAACAAGAATATTAAAACGCAATATTTAACTTTTGAACCATTTGAAGGAGTTGTAATGCTTGTGCCGTTCTAATTCTACATATTTTATTGTTTGATTCATATTTTGGCTTATTTTTTTAACTGGACAAAATAGTGACATTGTTCATAAATGACCTTCAAAGACCTAAAAAGCCACCAGAGAAAAAGAACATCTACTGATTTAAATATTTAATAACTTCCAAACCACAAATCTTATGAATACATGTAAATAATTTAGATAAAGAATCTCAGCTTTTCACCTAACCTTTGAATTTACTGAGTTTTACAAACATCTTCATGGTCAGTGTAATAAATATAGGACAATGCCCCCTTGTCAATGAAAAATGCTAAATATAGAGCATAAAATGATAATAAATAACAGTAAATTACTTGCGAAAGATTAAATGTATAGAAAAAAAATCATTTGTAAGTTCCTACAAAGGGTTAAAACATGTAAAAGTCTGTCTTTTCAATCAGGCAGGATGACAGGATTATTATTTAATTAAACCTATTTGATATTTCATTAGATTTAAGCCTCACTACGGAGATGAAATTAACTGCGAAGGCCCCCGGGTCGTGTTTCAGTGAAAAGGGCATTAGGTCTGTTTAGTCTACTACATGTTTGTTTTTCCACGGAGCGCTGGATGCGACTGCACTTCCTGTATTGTCACTATGGCGATGCAGTAAGTCAACAGAGGCACCATGACCTCACACAGTTTTATTTGCATCCCATAATAAGGCCCACAGTTAATGAGTAGTCTGGTGAACCGGTGGTACACGGTTGCAGGGAGAATATGGAGTTCATTAATAGTCCGACTCAGTGAGGAACCCAAGGCCAGTATTTAGTCTGTGTGTTATAATCTAAATAATAAATAGACCACGGAGCGTCCAGCAGCTCGTAGTCACATGTTTATCATCTGTTGATCCTGTTCAGACACAAGAGGGAGTGAAGACAAACTAAAGCTGCAACGAGTAGGCTATTGACTGTCATATTTCATTTCATTTCATTTATTTATTTAGACAGGGACAATGCACAATATACATTAACCTTAAAAAGGAGAGATGTAGTGTGCCAGGTTGTAGCACTGTAGATGTTATCATTAAAAAAACAGACATTAATAAAAACTAAAACCTACAAAAGCAGTAAAAAATGCATTTCTATAAATACTATCATAATTAATCCCTTGCAGTCGTCTTTTAATAAACTGAAAGTAACTTTTGCATAATAAATGGACATTTTCTGATTCCAGATCAAAGATGTTATTAAATCTGAGTTCAGTCCAGAAATCTATAAATTGTCACCAAAAAAAAAAGTTATTTCAGAGCAAAATGAATTTGAGACAGTTTTGTTCATTTTGTTTTTTTTTCTGTTTGGTTGTTTGCTGTTTTGTACTTTTTTTTTTTTTTTTTGTACAGTTTTGATCATTTTGTTTGAATAGTTTGTTCATTTTAAATCAAAGTACTACTTACTCCACTTTGTTCATTTTATTGACTGATTCTTCCTTCTGTTGTTCAATTCTGTTCATTTTGTTGATTATTTTGTTCACTTTTTGAATGATGAATATTTGATGAATATTTGGCTCATTTATGTCTTGGATTATTTTGTTTACTGCTGCACATTTTATTGTATTTTGTTCATATTTCATTCATTTATGTTCATTTCTATTCATTTTGTTGCTTTTCTTTCTCACTTTTGCCTATTATATTTATTATTTTGTTCTTTTTTTTTTTTTTTATTCAGCCAGTTTACTTTTAGGTTTATTCATTTTTTGTTCACTTTTTTTTGGATGACTTATCATTTGTTCATCTTGATTTAATGATGTGAAAGTCCATGTATACAACATTAAACTATAATCTGCAATGTAGTTTCCTGTTCAATTTTATTCTAATTATTTATTTTTATTCTCAGAACTCGATACAGAAAATGTCGTGTGAATTAGATCTGAGGAGCCAAAATGAATTACTACTGCAAGTAACTTTTACATATTTATGTTGTTGGACATTCTGATGATCATTGTTTTTCACCATTATCTGATACTTTATTAAGCTAAGAATGAATCTTTTATTAATCATCAGTGAGCGTTGTTACCTCACAGGTAAAAACACTAATAAAAATATCTGTCTCTAACTTTTACTCAAAGTAGGATTAAATACAATTCAGCAAATCATGTATCCTGCTGCACTTTTCTGCCTATTACTGCTCTGTGATGGTTTAACTGAGCTGCCTTCAAAGCCACACACGAGGAAAGCAGCTTGAGGATCCCATCAATATTTCAGTGGATGAATCCAAAAATATAATCGGGAAGGTGTCACTGAACTGTTCGGTAAAAGATGACACTGGCTTTGTGCACTGACATCAGCCTGGCGTCACAGGTCTGAGTGGACATCAGCAGCGTTTCATCATGGACTATATATCAGAACACACGTCAATAGTACTGTAACCTAAGGCCTCTAAAAGTAATCATGAAATAAAATAACTCAAACTCTCTCAAAACAAACCTGCTTCTGTAATCTTCCTCCGGGTGAGATTTACAGCAGATAACAGACTGAATGATTCAGTTGCATCAATAACAATCCAGACAACTGGGAGTCTGTTCATAATTTTTTCATAATAGTAATAATAATAATTTTCTTCCATTGTTGCTGTGGATGAAAGGAAGCAAAGTTGTAACAGAGTATTTTAACACACTGTCTGCCTGATAGTACTGGCTAATAAGATTTTCAACAACAGTAATAATATCTATATCGGCTAAAATTTACTTAGGGGTTCAAATGAGTGGCCATTTTTGTCAAAAAAAAAAAAAAAGTTGTAAGAAATGCATAGAACTGTGTTGAAATAATGTTAATCCATTTGTGCACAGACTACTGATATTATTTGACAGTGGAAGCTATATTTTCAGAAATATTGGATTTTGAATAGCACGTGTATGTGAAAACTTTTGCTGGTGGACGGACGTGACATTACCCATGATGCTCTGGTCAGTACCAGTACTTTATTAGTAATAAACTTATAGACTTACTATAGCTAATTCTCCTCTTATTCATAAATGTTAGTATTGTGGATCTAAAACAATAACAGCTGACACAAAAACACAAAATGTGTCAGTGGACGGATGTGACATGGTTGTTACAGATCCCAACATACTGATGCTCGGCAGCCATGTCACCGTTTACACTAATGATCCCTGTGCAAAAACTAGGATCAGAATTATTTATTGTATAGTTTATCATCATACTAAAGAGTAAATAACAATATAGAATTGTTATTTCTTTATAAAAATGCTTATTATTAGAAAACTGTTGATTTAAAAAGTGACGTGTGACATTCTTCATGTATGTATTGGTGTAACATAAGCAGGATGGATCAGCACCATACTCCATATTGCAACCTGTAAAAATAAAACGTGATATGTAGTATATAATCTTGTAAGAAAAATTGTGGAATCTAAAAGAATAGAATATTTGTTTTTCAGGTAAATTCAGTTAAAATATAACTTGGCCATTTGTGACATGAAAATATAGCATTAATTGTGATGAAATTGGACATTTTTGAGCTGAAAACATAGTTCATATGACCATCAACATGTTGCAACAGAACTGAAATCCTGTAAATTTGCATAACTTGCATTTACCAACACAAAGTTCCTTTAGGGATTCACTTATATTGATTTCTTATGCACAAAGACATAAATAAGACCTCCAAGCAAATTTTAGCCGATATATAATACTACTTTGGGGGTTGCAACTAATGATCTATTTCTTCTACTATTTGAGCATGTGTCAGAAAATGGTGTTTCCCAAAACCTAACTTGATGCCCTCAAATGTTTTGTTTGGCTGACAACACAAACATTTGAAATTTTTGTTTTTAGAGAGGGAAAGAAACCAGAAACATAAGGTTTAAACATCAGGCCTAGGGTTATATATACAGAGTCAGCCAAAATAATGTAGATGCACATCAGAAAAAAAAAACAACTTGCATAAATATTTCAATACCAAATTTATTCAGACATCACAAGATTACAATTACAAGAGGTGCTCAAAGTGGTGGCCAGTGGCTTCCAGACATTTATGTGTGTGGCAAACTTCACGAATCCGTGAAATTGTCAGACGTGTAGGAGGTTCTGAACCAAGCTCACACCTCCACTGTCTTTGGACTTCAACAACATTCTCAAATTTGAAGTACCACTTTAAAATGATCTTGCGTTCCTCAATTGACAATCGTACTGCCGCCATGTCGTAGACGTCACTTGTTGATGCTACATTCATGAGGGTAATGCCATCTGTTGGGAAAACGTCGTACAACAGTACACAGTGATGTCGTGATTTGATCAAACTTCAAAAGAGATATTTATATGTATAGAAGTACTTATACAAATTAAATATTTATGCAAGTTTTTCTTTTCCTGATGTGTGTATACATTATTTTGGCTGACTCTGTATGTGTATACATATGTATATTTCCTCAGATCCCAAACTCACCCATAAATGCATCTCCGGATGTTATTTTTCAGCCACTAGGACTATTAGACTCTTCCAGTTTCTTCCCATGAAGGTACCAATATCAGTACTGTATTTGAAGCCTGTTACAACACTGTTTTATTGTTAGTGTACATTTGAATTATTCCTTTCGCATTTTTACATTTACTGCCATCCCAGAGCTGTTGAACATTTTTGTTCTTTTTAACATCCATCCATCCATCCTCTCAAATGTTTATGCTGCGTTCCAGGCCGGTTTTGGGGCCCGTAAGTCACAACTTCAAACAACAACTCATGATTTTGTAACATTCCAGACAAGTCATGCCAAACTGTTTGAGTGCAAGGAATTGTGGTAGTTAGATGTAAACAAACTAGCATGGCAGACTGTACATTATGGTCATTTACAATCATTTCTATTCCAGAGGTGCTTGTTCCTTGCTTATTTGAGGGAAACGGAGAAGTAAAAGCGGCACATAAGGCAAGAGAAGCTGTTATACCATTTGTTATATTTGGATATTTGGATGGTATTAATTCATTCTTGCACTCAGTGGACTGAAAAGTAGCTAACGTTAGAGTAGCTGCTGATATCGCACAACATTTGCAGATAAAGAACGACAAAGCAATATCCATGGGGGTCGCAATTGTTGTTTCATGGACTATGTGACATCAGAGCTCAGAACTGGGAGTACATCGATCTAGTACGAGTTCATGGGTGGGAAGTCACAGGTTTGACTGTCATTCCAGTGCATTGTCACCAGGAGAAGGTTGGAAAAACACAAATTACGGGTGGCCTGGAATGCACCGTTATTCCACACTCCTCGCTGGGGGGTGCAGGAGCCTATCTATCTACCTATGGATGAAGGCGGGTACAACCTGGACATGTCATCAGTTCATCACAGAGCTTGTTGTTAACAGTGTTTTTAAGCAATGACAATGAAGTTCTATCTATTGCCTGAAAGATATGTTCTGGAATATGGATTATTATGCACTGGACTAGAATTGGGTGAGTAAATTTCAGAACAGGAAAAAGTTCAGAAATCATCAATTTCTGCAAAACATAAACTGATTCAATGTATGTAGGCTCTCTAAGATACACAGTTGCGGAAAAAAATATTGGACCACCCTTGTTTTCTTCAATTTCTTGTTCATTTTAATGCCTGGTACAACGTGTTTGGACAAATATAATGATAACAACAAAAATAGCTCATAAGAGTTTAATTTCAGAGCTGATATCTATCCATTTTCCATGTTCTCTTGACAATAACCAAAATCATTTCAGTTCTTACATCAATATCTGTGGCATTGAAGTGACAAAAACAGTGCTTTCCTTTGCTGTCTGTTTTAGTCACATGATACACACAGCAGTTAGTACTTGATTGTATAAGCATTGTTTTTGATGACTTTTGATGGTCTAATCATTTTTTCTGCAACTGTATCTTATATATTGGTTGCTGGTTACTCCATTGAACTCATATACATTCCATATATGTCCGTTCTCCTGGTTAAAATGACAGAGGTGGTAAAAATGTCAACTGCCAACATCCAGTATTTTCATTTATTCATTCAGTTTATTTGTAACTGGACAGCAGTAGGATACATCTAAAATAAAGACTGAATCTTCACTGTTGTCATCTGTGATTGCTGTTGTCTGTTTTTATTATTTATTATACAGGAGTTAGTACTTGATTGCATAACCATTGTTTTTGATGACTTTTGATGGTCTAATAATTTTTTCTGCGACTGTATGTGAAGGACGTGTGACAGGCCTGTACTGTATATGTTCTGTTCTCGCTCTGACAGTCCATGCTGTTCGGTGTATTCCCACCTACACTTCGACTATCTCTCCTACACAAGGCTTTCACAGCCTTTGTCACTTTGCTGGCCACAGCTCAAGTAGAAATCTCCTACTCCTTACTCACATACTCCTTGGCTTGGAGATATCCTTTACTTTGCCAAACTAGAAAAAAAAATCGGATGTATGTTGCATAGCTCAATAAAATGTGGGATCCCTTCATTGTAAATATCAAAAATCCTGTACATTTCACATGTCCCTGAGTAACTGATGAGGTTACACTAGTCGCTTTTCCATTGACCCTCAAATTGCGCAAATATAACTTGCCCATAAAATTTACCTAATAGAAAAATGACAATTTCGCCAAAAGTCTCATTTTTTGATTAAAAGTTTTTGTGCTGGCAAGAGGTGGTTTTTCGGGCATAGCACAAATGGTATATCACACAAAACTGCGATGGAAAGACTTTTTTTGCAACTAGAGTTAGGTGAATTAAAAACTTGGATGTTGACGTACGTTACAACAAGCGAAGAAGAAGAAACATGCCGCGGTATGCGTGGACACACCAGGAAACCCAATCATTTTTTAATTTAGTACGATAGAGGGGTAATATAAAATAATAATGAATATATCTGTAAATCAACACCATATTTTCGTTCGTCGCCATGTTTATCCAATGACTTCTCGTGTCATCTCGCGATAATAAATAAACAAATCATCACATTTGTGATTTCATCGAAAAACAGACATTACGCACTTCTGTTTTTTCGACATTTAGTAAATATTGGTAAAGTTTTGCGCAGATGGCCAATGGAAAAGCGACTACTGTTTTGAAGTAGATCAGGTATCTCTGAGACAAATATTCATTTTGAATAAAACCCATTCTCTCATTAATTCTTAGAATTTAAAATTTTGGCCAAGACTGTATCTTAGAAACTCAAATTTGGTAAAGTTTAACTACTTTTATTCTGGAAGCATTTTCCTTGTAGACCAGTGTTATTATTAGTGATCATTTTTCTGTAACTGACAGATCAGACTCTATACTCTCTCTGTTTACATTGATTTTAAGCCGTCACCTCAGTTTTAGATTTATTTTGTGTTCTATCTATGGTGACACATATATTTGTGTTAGTTTCTTGCAGTGTCTGTTTTGGTCTGTCTAGATATTGGGTTGAATTTGTACTTCTCCATATGTGCCATTGTTGTACCAATAAAAAGATTTTGGGATAAGAAAGAAACCTAGTCATTAAAACGTTGACTTGTTTTCTTGATAGTCGTTATTATAGTCGATCACTGAATTATTAATCACTGGTAGCCTCATGTTGTAGATATATTTATCTATTTATGTTCAATTTAATGGGAGTAGATTAACAGTCAAATAAGCTTAATTTCTGATATTGTTGAGTTTGTCCAGTGGGTGACATCAGCCTTTTCCTGTTTTGAAGTATTGTATTTCTGCAGATCTTTAAAAAACCAGTATGGGCTGAGGTCTGAGCAGAGGACATGTTTGTTTAACCCATAAAGACCCAAACATCCACACTCAAACACAATCGTCTACTAATGTAAACAATTTTGTTCGAGGGTAGATGTTTGGGTCTTTATGGGTTAAACAACCGTTTAATACCTGTTGATCCATTAATCCTATCAATACATCGAAATAATTGGGGTAAAACACAGTTTTTCATCTTTTCATGGTCATCAGATATGACCCATTTGGACGTTCAGAGGCTCCGTAGTGAACGTAGAAACACTGTCATCTTTTACAAGATTGATTCACCAGTAAATCCATGGAGTTGGATCAATGACAATGAATGGAAACAATTGGTTTATATTCAGTTAATGACATATTGTGATGAAAAAGTCACTTTTTCTTCAGTTTTCTTTGTTCTTTGATATAATTACCATCAACTTTAGTCTGGGTTTTTATGAACATCTACATAAACAGTAAATTAAATATATGAAAATACCTTATTTTCACTGGAAAAATACAAAATACAGAGAATAATATTATAATAAATGGAGATAAATAACTTAAGAAAGGTTAAATGGAGATAAATTTATTTAAAAATTGAGTCTTTATGGGTTAAATCACCAAAAGCTATACATGTGCATATAACTAAAAAGCACAAAATGGCTTTATGGGTCGTTACTACAGTCACAGATCTGTCTTAAAGGACTTAAAATAACTAAAGATATTAAAAAATGAGGCCTGTTGCAAAAATGTATCAAACCTCAGATGTTTTCCATCTGTAATTACCATCAACTTTAGTCTGAGTTTTTATGAATATCTACATGATCAGCGAATTAAATATAGGAAAAGACCTTATTTTCACTGGAAAAATGCAAAACACAGAGAATAATATGATAAATGGACATAAATCACTCAAAATTTTAAATAGAGAGAAAAATTAATTAAAAAATTGGGTTTTTATGGGTTAAATCACCAAGATCTATACATGTGCATGTTACTAAAAAGTAAAAAATGGCTTTATGGGTTGTTACTACAGTCACAGGTCTGTCTTAAAGGACTTAAAATAACTAAAGATATTTAAAAAAAAAAAAAAAAAAAAAGGGGCCTGTTGCAAAAATGTATCAAGCCACAGATGTTTGCGGTCTGTAATTACCATCAACTTTAGCCTGGGTTTTTATGAACATCTGCATGATCAGTAAACTAAATCTAGGAAAATACCTTATTTTCACTGGAAAAATGCAATATACAGAGAATAATATTATGATAAATGGAAATGAATCACTTAAAGGGTAAATAGAGAGGAAATTTTATTATAAAAATTGGGTCTTTATGGGTTACATCACCAAGAGCTATACAAATGCATGATACTAAAAAGCAAAAAATGGTTTTATGGAATGTTACTATAGTCACAGATCTGTCTTAAAGGACTTAAAATAACTAAAGATATTAAAAAATAGGCCTGTTGCAAAATCAGATCAAACCTCAGATGTTTGCCATCTGACTTCCAGTCTCTCAGCCATTTTTTTTTTTTTTTTTAAAGCATTAAGAGCTGCTGTGTCAGTGCAGAATGAGTGACAAGGTGACATCAGTGACCCCAGCCGCCCAGTGGACCAAAGACAGAAGATGAGGACAGATGACAGCTCCAGAGCCAAGTTTCCATAAGTATACTGCATGTCTCAAATGCAACAAAGTAGTACCAAAACATACTCTTTATCATGTCTCCAAATGCACTTGTACACATTATGATGGAGATGAAGAGATGAGTAAATGCAAATGAACCTAATTGTTTTCCAAGGATAAAATTAATTCATTCGGTTTAAGAGTGAAATAATGAATTAATGATGCAAGAAATAAAAGAATTATAAATATCACTCCATATAGAATAATGAACGTGTCCAACAGCATAAATACATCTGGATGAACAATACTCACAGCGACCACATGAGGGTAAAAACACATCCGCATCTGATAAACAGGTTTTCCTCCAGTGATGAAGTATAAGGAGGAGGGGGAAAAAAGGAAGAAAAAAAATAAAAAATAAAAATAAATCCACGGGCAGAAAAACCCACCTTTGACAAACCTCCTGAATTTCCCTTTCATCTGTAGGAGATTCATCCATCACAATCGCATCCGTGCTTTCTCCTATCATCGAGCAGGCATCCATGTCCTCCTGCTTTGATTCTAAAAACTACAATTATAAAGTAACACTCATAGGATATTTTCTGGAATGGTGAAATGTATTAACTAAACACCCCCCATCTGTCCAAACTGAGTCCACGAGGATCACAGAGGTGCGGGGCTTGTTTCTGAGGCTGCTACTACAGAACAGGACCAGGGCTGCTTGGGTTAATCTGCCTCGAGCCGCGCTCTGATTGGCCGAGCCGCGGTGATGCTGAGGACGGTGCCTGGTCCTCATCCAACCGGAGAAGATCCATCAAGGCTCCGGTAATGAGCCCGGACAGAGGCTACAGCTGCGGGCGAATGTGCGTGAAGACGCTCCGCAGACAGTGATGCTGAGTTCAATTAGAAAACACCTGAACCGGGATGTGAAGGTGTTGAAAACAATCGCCCTGCAATCACTGACTCCATTTAGACCTGGGATCTCAGACTCATTTTTTTTTCTTTCAGGGGCCACATTCAGCTCGA
The DNA here is from genome assembly GCF_902148855.1 of Sphaeramia orbicularis. Lineage (NCBI taxonomy): Eukaryota > Metazoa > Chordata > Actinopteri > Kurtiformes > Apogonidae > Sphaeramia > Sphaeramia orbicularis. Next base: position 20,758,087 of record NC_043978.1, on the reverse strand, counting down.
ATTGCTCTCAAGTGGGCCGGACCAGTCAAATAATAGCATAAAAACCTATAAATAAGGACAAGTCCAAATTTTTGTCTTCGTTTTAGTGCAAAAAAAAACAACAACAAAACATTAAATTATGAAAATACTTACTTTTATAAACTATCCAAACAAAAAAGATGTGGATAACCTGGGGGAAAAAAATGAAATTTCTTAAGAAAAATAAGTGTAATTTTAATAATATTATGCCTCAGCTTATCATTCACACATGTGCATTAAGGATCTAATCTACAAAGACACTGAACCCCTAGTAACAGGCAGACAGTGATGCAGAGTTCAATTAGAAAACGCCTGAACCAGGATGTGAAGGTGTTGAAAACAATCGCCCTGCAATCACTGACTCCATTTAGACCTGGGATCTCAGACTCATTTTCTTTCAGGGGCCACATTCAGCTCGATTTGATCTCCAGTGGGCCGGACCAGTCAAATAATAGCATAAAAACCTATAAATAATGACAAGTCCAAATTTTTGTCTTTGTTTTAGTGCAAAAAACCCCATTAAATTGTGAAAATACTTACTTTTATAAACTATTCAAACAAAAAAAGATGTGAATAACCTGAAAAAAATGAAATTTTTTAAGAAAAATAACTACAATTTTAACAATATTATGCCTCAGTTTATTATTCATACATGTGCATTAAGGATCTAATCTACAAAGACACTAAACCCCTAGTAACAGGCAGACAGTGATGCAGAGTTCAATTAGAAAACACCTGAACCGGGATGTGAAGGTGTTGAAAACAATCACCCTGCAATCACTGACTCCATTTAGACCTGGGATCTCAGACTCATCTTTTTTTCTTTCAGGGTCCACATTCAGCTTGATTTGATCTCAAGACATGTGCATTAATGATCTAATCTATAAAAACACTAAACCTTGGTAACAGGCAGAAAACTGTTAAAATTGTGCTTAATTTTCTTTAGACATTTCATTATTTTTTCAGGTTATTCACATTTTATTGTTTCAGGATAGTTTGTAAATGTAAATATTTTCATAATTTAATGTTATTTTTTGCACTAAAACAAGACAAAAAATTTGAAGTTGTCATTATTTATAGACATAATGTTTTGGGGGGTTTTTTTCACATCAAACCAAGAAGAAAATATGGAGTTGTTGTTTTTTGTAGGTTATTATGCATTTATTTTACTTGAGATCATATTGATCTGTATGTGGAACCTGAACTAAAATGAGTTTGAAGCCTTGACTGTGGAATTTTTGTACTTTGCAAATTCATCCCACGGGCCGGATTGGAACCTTTGGCGGGCCACATTTGGCCCCCGGGCCGCATGTTTGAGACCCCTGATTTAGACTCCGTTTAGGTTTGTGTGCTGCAGGTTGCATCTTAACTATTTTTGTCACAACTTCCAAATGATTTTTTTGTCTTTCCCAAGTGATTTATCACCATTGTAATATAATCCTTTGTATTTTGCACTTTTCCATAAAAATCTGGTATTTATTTATTATTTATTTAACAGGGACGATACTGTACATACAGCATCATTTACCATCCGTAGACAAAAACACTGGTTTATGTTCATCTATAAAGCTCTGCTGGGTAAACTCCCAAAATGCCTCAGTAATCATCTTTCTGTTAGCTCTAGTAGTTTTCATTTACGTTCCTTCAAGTGGTTGCTTTTGACTGTTCCCCGAGTTCTGACAGACTTTGGAAAAACAGCATTTTCCTGCCATGCACCACGGTTGTGCAATAATCTTCAAAAAACTGTAAAACTACATACATTCATTTCTGTTAATGATTTTAAAAGTATCATGGAGAATGCAGTGAAGGAGGAATGTCACTCTTTTTCTTGACGCCATTATGGTTGAATAGTTGTTGTGTTTTATTCTTAATTGTGTATCATGTATGTGTTTTATTTTGTTGGGACTTTGTATGGCTGCTACCTTGACCAGGTCTCCCTTGCAAAAGACATTCCTAATCTCAATTGGACTTCCTGGTAAAATAAAGGTAAAATAAAAAATAAATAAAAAAAAAAAAAAGTAAATTGCCACCAAAGGGAAAATGTGATGCACAGAAGATGTCTACCTTCAGCTAATTTACAGACTTTTGAATACTATAAAATAACACAGGGTTACAAAAAAATGTTTTTTGCAAGTTGTCTAGGTTTTTTCAACTGAATTAGGACCATTTTGCACCACTAAATCCAAAAATGACATCTGTTTTTCTCAATCAGGTCAGGTTTTTTTGCTAATTTGATTTTGAAAAATTTGATCTTCTCACAAAATATAATTATTAATACCAAAATAAGATTGGTAAGCACACTTTATGGAACTTGTGACTTGATTCCTGTTAGGTACAATGGTGTATTCACCACAGATGTAGCAGAATACATCAGGCTTATTTTTGCAAGATCTTCTAGTCGAAGCCATTTCATTCACCTGTAATATTAAAAAAACATTAATCATAAATTGGCAAAAGTAAAATCTTCAGAACTCGTTTATTGCAAGAAATATGAAAGAATTTTGTATCATATGATGTGAAAATGCCCATAAATGTAAGCAAAAATGTTAAAAAGCCAATATGTAGCATAGTTCAGAAAGTTGACCTGATTGAGCAAAATTAATGTGATTTTTGGATTCAGCACACCAAAATTATCCTAAATCAGCTCAAAACTTAAACAATAAATTTGTTGTTGACCAGTGTAATATACTTAACACTATACAATAATGCACTTAATACAATAAAATACAATAAATATACAATGTCTTTTCCTGTTTCATTTAATAATCAGATAGATGTTCATAAAAGCTCAGAGTAAATTCAAAGGTTATTAACCCAGAAATAAAATGTCTTTTTCAACCAAACATATTGACTTAACATTAAAAGAAGTGTCTCCATCCTCTTTCCATTGTCAAACTACATGGGTTTTACTGGTGAATCAATGTTGGAGAAGATGACAGTGTTTCCAGAATGTCCAAATGAGTCATATCTGATGACGATGAAAGCTGGGAAACTGGATTTTACTTTATTCACATGTATTGATACAGGTCTTTATGGGTTAATGCATTGGCTTGGAATTCAAATATTCTAATTTAATATATATAAACTGTATATACATATATTTTTTTAATGACCATGTATTTTGCGTTTAAAACTCTCATCTGTGTACACATTTCTAACTACACTGTTGCCACTTAATTATTTTTTTCAAACACATTCTTTTATTCCAAGCGCTACACTCCAGTAATCACCTTTGTTCTCAGATTTCTGTACTGGGTTCCTCTTTCTCACAGAGCAGACTTTAAAACAGCACTGCTCTATTTGTGGCTTCTTGCCGCAGTATAACTCTGACACGCTGCTGCCATATGAACCATCTCAGACTCTGAGAACTTCAGGGAAAGACCTTCTGCTCATGTCTGGAGTCACGACTAAACAGGGAGAAGCAGCCTTTCAGTTTAACCCAGAAAAACCCAATGGTACTTTTGTGGCAGTTCCCACATGAATTTTTCTCTATATTCAACCTTTGTTAAAGTGATTTATCACCATTTATTGTAATATTATCCCCTTTATTTTAAGCTTTCTCAGTGTAAATTATGTATTTTCCTATATTTGATTCACTGATCATGTAGATGTTCATTAAACGTCAGAGTAAATTCAAAGGTTATTAGATCAAATCAGAAAAAAAAGCAGGAAAAAGTGACTTTTTCAGAAAATATAATTAACTTAATATAAACTCAAAAGTATCCATCCACTGTCATCAATCCAACTCCATGGGTTTTACTGGAGAATCAATGTTGTAGAAGATGACAGTGTTTCCACGGTAACTACGGAGCCTCTGAACGTCCAAATAGGTCATATCTGATGATCGTGGAAAGACGACAAACTGTATTTTACACCAATTATTTACATGTATTGATAGGATTAATGGATCAACAGTATTAAACATTTTAGATCAGTAGATGGTTTTGGTCGATGGTGGGTGTTTGCACTGCAAAAAAGGGGAGTCCAAAAACAAAATAAAAACACTAAATCTGAGGGACAAGGTACACAAAACAAGTGAAATATCTGTCCATGCAGCAAGATAGTTTCACTTGACAAGATTTCTTGAATTTGTTAAATCTAGAAATAAGCATGTCTACAAAAATATATGAACTCTTAAAATAAGAAATTAATTCTTAAAGCAGGGTAAATTCTGACACTTCAAAATCTAAGTTTCTTTTTTTTTTATTTTTTATTTTGGTAGGAACCAAATCATTTTCAGTGTGGGTCTTTATGAGTTAATGCTGCCAAAATCTGGAATAGTCTCTGTGATGATATTAGACAAGCCCCAGCTGACAATTAGAGGTGTTAGAAAATATCGGTTCTGCAATATATCACGATATTTCATTTCACAATACTGTATCGATATTTTTAGGTGTTTATTCAAATGCAGATATTGTGGAGGGTCACTTTTGTTTTTTGGTTTTCTTTATTGTTTATATCTTTTTTTTATTATTATTTAACACTGTTTTATTAAATAATGGTTATTTGAAGCATCCTAAAAACACTTTTTATTGTCTGAGAGAGGGAGATGTTTGTTCCTTTGTTGGGATTGCACAAAAATAATGTGATGTTAGTTATGAAATAATAGAATATAAATGATAATTTGAGCAGGATCTTAAACTGTAATGTCTGTAAAAAATAATTTAAGTTTTAACACAGGAAGTTTTTGTGATATAGCATTAGATCCTGTTGTGATCAAATAAAAATGTGTTAAGTATTTGTGCATATTTCTGGTGCAATTCAGTTCTTCCAGGAAATAACCGTTTTTAAAAAAGAAAAAACAAAAAATTGCCTCTTTAACAGTATCATGATATATCGTGATATATCATATAGCAGGGGTGTTAAACTCATTTTGGTTCAGGGGCCATATTCAGCCCAATTTCATCTCAAGCAGGCCAGACCAGTAAAATAATGACTTAATAAACTATAACTAATGACGAATCCCAGTTTTTCTTTTTGTTTTAAGTACAAAAAAAAACAATTATGAAAATGTTTACATTTCATAAAAAAGATGTGAAAAACCTGAAAAAACAGAAATTTCATTCCAAAAATTAGTGCAATTTTAATAATATTCTGCCTCGACTTATTATTTATACATGTACATTTACACATGATGTTACATAAACATTTGGTAACAGGCAGAATATTGTTAAAATTTTGGAGTTTGGAACTAAAATTTGAACAATTTCTATAATATTACATCTCTTATTATTAATACAACTACAGATCACAGTGGATCCATAAATGAACAAAACGTTTAGTAACAGGCAGAATATTGTTAAAATTGCACATTTCAGGTTGTTCATCTTTGTTTTTATTGATGTATTTATTTGCATTTTATTGTGAAAGAATAGTTTTGTAAATGTAAATATTTTCACGGTGTAATGTTATTTTTTTTCCTCTTAAATTTTTTCCGCATAATTTTTCACAAAGAAAATTTGTAGTTGTCATTATTTATGGGTTATTGTGTTGTCATTTTTACTGTCGATCACATTGGTCTGTATGTGGAACCTGAACCAAAATGATTTGGACAACCTGGACTGTTCAGGTTAATTTCTGTACTTACATCCCGTGGGCCAGAATGGAATCTTTGGCGGGCCAGATTTGGTCCCTGGGCTGCATGTTTGACACCTGTGTCGTATAGTGATCCTGGTTTTGTGATTTGTATCATATCTCCAGATTCTTGCCAATACGCACCCTTACTGACAATGGCATCATAAAAGACCCAACAGCTGTGGTCAAATAAGGTAGAAAAAAAGATAAAATACACAACAAAACAACCAGTCTGATGCATCTACACACCAGTTGGCCAGAAAAATATCTACATACACCTTATTTGTGATGTTATGGTGACCCTGATGAAGGCCAAAGCCAGAACACATTGGTCTCACATTAATGAAGTTGCTCTGTATTCTCCAAGCGCTGCAGGAGTTTTGACCTGCATACATATCACCCACCCCTCCTGCAGAAAGGATTCATGAGCTACACCATACAATATGACTCCGACTCTGACTCCCTAAACAGAAACAAACAATCTCGACATCATTTTACAAGATGAGACAAGAACAGAACAGGAAGGGAGAGTATCTGAAGTGTGTTCCAGCCAAATCCACACGGCTCCAAGTGAAGGAGAAGCTGGAACAGAGCAGACCTGTGTGGGACTCGTCGCTAATGAGGCGGCCGCTGGTCTGGCTCTGGTTATAAATATGACTCATGGCACCGGGTGCTTGTCTCTGAGGGGCCACCTCGGAAAAAGAGGAAATGATTTATTGGAAGAAAGGTGAAGATCAAGACAATGGAGGTATGAGTAAGTTTGGACAAAGAGAGCTGAAGTTTTAAACAAGAAGCAGAGTAAGTGATGTTTATCTTTATTTGGATCTTAATACTGTGGTGGTCTGAGTTACACCCATACAGCTCACTTTACTGATTTAGAGCCATTATGGGGTTAGTGGATAGTTGAGGGTAGTTTTTGGGTTATATGAAAACATAACTGAGACATGGTATAAATAGTAAGGAAAGTTGTATATAGTTAGAAATTGTGTCAAATTGTATATTTTGTTTATATGACTTTCTGTTTAGCACATATGTAGTGGATTATGATGTGGAGATATATGGTCTTCAGATCCAGCAATGCATTTTTGTCCTCCATAGGGGACAAGGGTTTCACAGTTTGACTTAAAAAATAAATAAAATGAATGAATGAATGAATTGAATAAAATAATAATAATAATAATAATAATAATAATAATAATAATAATAATAATAATAATAATAAAAATCATCATCAAAATAACCATAATCATAATAATCATAACTGTAATATCAATACAGACAACAATTTACTTAAAAAACAAATAAATAAAATGAATGAATGAATAAAATGATCATCATCATCATCATCATCATCAAAATAACCATAGTCATAATAATCATAAATGTAATATCAATACAGACAAGAAATTACTTAAAAAATAAATAAATAAAATGAATGAATGAATAAAATAATAATAATAATAATAATAATAATAATAATAATAATAATAATAATAATAATAATCATCATCATCATCATAAAATGCTCTCCACTGCAAAGGACATTCCATTAATTTTTTTTTTTTTTAATTATCTGAAAAAACTGCATTGTGTCACATTTGATCAGGACAATTATTTGATGTAAAAAAAAAAAAAAAAAAAAAAAAAAAAAAAAAAGCCAAAACTTTTACTCTCATGGGTCTCAGGAGGATTTACACCAAAGTCATTATATATAAATATAAACATATATATACATATTGTATCAATTTAGATTAAGATAGTTTGTCTGTTGAATTTGTGGTAGGAACAAATAAGCTTTTTCTTCAGCCTACTCCATTTCAAGCATATTACAGAATTTGTATGAATTTATATATTTGTTTGTGTTGTTCTGCATGTTTAGAATAAAGCTTTCATTCATTCATTCAATAAGATCAGTTGTTTTCTGTATTGATATGCTTCATCCTCAGAGGGAAACAGATGCAATAAAATCTCAAAAAGCCTGTAAGGAGATATTTAGCCTTCAGTTCATGTCCTCATTTGTATTTTTGTGTAACACTGTCCTCAGATTCATCATAAAATCCTGTTCTGTTGACGTCTGGTGGGATGTTTTTGAGCAGAATGTATGCAGCTGACACCGCTAACGCCTTACTGACCTCAGACACTGATTAACTTCCACTGTAGCTGCTCAGTGGAGGAGAGAGAAGGGAAAAAAAAGAAGCAAATACTGGGCTCCAATGTGCAACAGGCACGTACAGTAGAGCAGACACACAAACGCACATAATGAAAGGGGCTGAGGAGCAGGGCTTTGGCCTCTGGCTGGTACTGAGGTGACAGCCATGGTAATTTCCTGTGGCAGATCTCTTCCACTGAGTAGTGATGCAAAGGGAAACGCTTCATTACAGCTTCAGCGCTGCCTTGAAATCTGTGAGACAAACACAGTTGGATAAAAATAGGAATACAACAGCAAATCCACCATGAGAGACTAAACGGAAGCAACAACTAGAAGAGATGTGGAGTGAAGTTACACAAACCAATAATATCAGTGCTGTGTGTATTATGGGTAAAATGAAGAGACAGAATTTCCCTAGAGGATAATAAACCAAGTTAACCTTTGACCTTTTCACCCTCTTATGGCCTCTCAAAAGTAACACATTCATTTCTGTATTGGAAGTGATGTACAGTAGTGGAAAAAAGTTATTGGACACCATGACAAAGAACATTATTACCCTGCCACCCGCAAAGGGGAGGCAAAGGTGGTTGTTTTTGGTTCGGTTTGTTTCTTTGTTAACATTTTAGCAGCAAAACTATTGGTTGAATTCATGCCAAATTGGGTTTATAGATTACCAGTGACCCAGAATAGATGTGATTACATTTTTGGAAAAGTAGGTCAAAGTTCAAATTTTTAAAACCTTTTTTTCTCCATCTACAGGGTGTCCCAAAAATGTATACACACTTTAACCCTTTCATGCATAGTGGTCACTACAGCGGACAGTTATTCTACATCTGTTCTCTCGTATATTCACGGGTTTTGTTGTTATAGTTTCATATCAGCCAACACAGTGGACCCTTATGGATCATTTCATTCACTGCAATTCATACCTTTAGTGTAACTTTGCTGTTCTTGATAAACCTGATCTGCAGTAACATGTTTTAGTGTAAATCAATTGTTATTTGTTTGACTTTTTTTTTTCCTTTTTGCATATTATCTCCATGAAGTGAATAATAACGAGCATTAGAATATGTTAAAATGTGTGAAAACATCAGATTAGCAGCAGTAAAAATGTTTTTAATTGTTAAATTAAATGCATGGACATTTTTGTGACTCCATGGAAAAAAAAAAAAAAAAAAAACTAGATTGCATTTTTTTTTTTTTCATGCCTAAGGGGGAATAAAAAAAAATTTGACTAAGGTTCTCATAATTCATGCATGAAAGGGTTAAATAATTGTAAAGTAGGTGTTTATTAAAATTCATTTAATTTTCGAAATGTAACAGAATTTACAAACATCATTTTATTGTTTTGACATCGCCTGTTCTCAAACTGATGTCCATTCTGATCAAGACACTACTGAAAACGCCAAGCAATGGAATCACACAAATCATCAAACAATTCCCTTGGTATTTGTGTGCATTCATGTTCAGTGGCTGCTCTCAATTCAGTGACTGTTGCAGGTTTCATAGCGTAGACTTTGTCTTTTAGGTATACCCATAAAAAAAAAGTCCAGTGGTGCGAGGTCTGGGGAACTGGTGGGAATTGTTTGGTGATGTGTGCAATTCCATTGCTTCACGTCATCAGCAGTGTCTGGACCAGAACGGACGTCAGTTTGAGTACACGCAATGACAAAACAATAAAATGATTTTTGTAAATTCCTTTTGAAAATAATAATAATAATAATACATCAGTTTTATACAGCGCTTTTCTAAGTACTCAAAGACGCTTTACAATAAACAACCAAGGGACAAACATACATCCAACAGGTAAGCAGATACAAAGTTAATGCTAAATGGTAATCGAAGAACAAATACAGAGACAAATACTGACAAAAGAGAAACACACAAAAGAAGGTAGGTGAGAGTGGAGGAGGTTGAGCGGGCGGTCAGTTTTCAAATGATGATCTGAAGAGGTGGGATTTCAGTTGGCTTTTGAATGAGGTGACTGTGTCGGAGTTCCGAATGTGAATGGGTAGAGAGTTCCAGAGGGTGGGGGCGGCGATGGCAAAAGCCCTGTCACCCAAGGTGCGGAACTTAGTCTTGGTGATGGGGGTGAGAAGGTTAGCATCTGCAGAGCGGAGGCGGCGAGTAGGGGAGTGGCGGTGAAGTAAATCAGTCAGGTAAGGGGTGCAAAGGTTGTGCAGGGCTTTGTAGGTGATGAGGAGGATCTTGAAGTTAATGCGTTGTTGAACAGGGAGCCAGTGAAGTTGACGGAGGATGGGTGTGATGTGGTCTCTGGAGCGGGAGTGGGTGAGTAACCGGGCGGCTGAGTTCTGAACATACTGTAATTTTTGGAGGGCAGTGGAAGGAAGGCCATAAAGAATGCTATTACAATAATCTAGTCTGGAGGTGATGAAGGCATGGATGAGTGTTTCGGCAGCTGAGGGGGAGAGGGTGGGGCGGAGGTGTGCGATATTGCGAAGATGAAGGAAGGAAGTTTTGGTGACATGATTGATGGGTGATTTGAAGGAAAGGGTGGGGTCCATGATGATGCCGAGGTTTCTGGCCAGGGGAGAGGGGGGGACTGAGTGACCATCGATGGAGAGGGAGAAGTTCTGGGAGGAGGGGAGAAGAGATTTTGGTCCAAAAATGATGATTTCAGTTTTATTGCTGTTGAGTTTGAGAAAGTTGTTGGTCATCCAGGTTTTAATGTCGGTGAGGCAGTTGGTGATGGTGGAGAGAATGGCAGGGGTGATGACTTTAGTGGAGATGTATAGCTGGGTGTCGTCGGCATAGCAGTGAAAGTGGAGACCATGGTGACGGAAAGACAAATGAAATAAATTTTAATAAACACCTACTTTACAATTATTTGGGACACCCTGTATATTATAAAAGCCAAGTGACCTCTGTGTGTATGTGTGTGTGTGTGTGTGTGTGTGTGTGTGTGTATAACTGGAAAACTGGACAGATCTAGCCTTTGCCTTTCGGAGTACTTATGTATTTTGGGTCAACACTGAAAAAAAAATCTAAATCTTACCCAGTGTATTTTTCTCATTTCTAGTCCAAATATCTCATCACATTTAAAATCAGACATAATCACCTAAAGAGTAACTTTTCAGTGAGATATAAGAACTTATTTTTAGACAATAGATCTGGAAAATCTTATTTCAAAAAATCTTACCAAGATAATTTTCACTTGTTCCATTGGCAGATTTTTTTTTGCTTAATTCGAAATTTATTCATTTTTTAATATTCCATTTAAATTCTATATTTTACTGTTTTTAATCTTCATTCTCGTCTATGTATTCATAATTTGTCTTTTATTTTTCCAAAGTACTTTGAATTACCATGTGTGTGAACTGTTCATACAGATAAACCTGCCTGGTCTTAAACTCAGACAGTGGTTACTGTATGACCTGTTGTAAATAGGTTTGATTTATATCTCATACACTGTATTTTAGTTTATCTTTTGTATCATTTACTTATTTTTATTCCATTTCAGACTTTTTGTTTAATTGCATGGCATGTAATAGCAAGGTGAGAGAGAAATGGTATCTCCACTCTGTATGTTCTGTGTATGTGAATAGACACAGAAAAAATAAATAAATAAGGGTCAAAACACAATATTCAAAATCTCTCTGACGGGACATTTTAGAACAGGGGTGTCAAACTCATTTTAGTTCAGGGGCCATATCCTCCCAGTGTGATCTGCAGTGGGCCGGAACCGTGAATTAATAACATAATAATATATAAATAATGCCAACTCCAAACATTTCAATGTGTTTTATAGTGAAAAAAGTAAAATTACATTATGGAAATGTTTACATCTATAAACTGTCCTTTTAAAAATGTGAATAACATGAACAACCATGAAAAAACTGAAATTTATTAAGAAAAATAAATTCAATTTTAACTCTATTTGCCTCTGCTTATCATTTGTAAATGTGCATTACAACTTACAGATCACAATGGATCTGAAAATTTACAAAATATTTTAGTAACTGGCAGAATATTAGTAAAATTGCACTTACTTCTCTTAACATTTCTTTTTTTCATATTTTTTGTGAAAGGCTAGTTTGTAAATTTACACATTTTCATGTAATTTCATGTAATTATTTTTTTTACACTAACAGAGGAAAAATTTGGAATTGTCATTATTTGTAGGTTTTAATGGTAGTATTTTACTGATCTGACCCACTTGAGACTAAAGTAGGGCTTTTTATGGCCCCTTAAGTAAAATTTACTGTTAATATCTTGAGTGTAATTTTTGGCATTTCACAAATTCATCCTATGGGCCAGATTGGACCCTTTGACGGGCCGGATTTGGCCCCCGGGCCGCATGTTTGACACCTGTGTTTTAGAGACAATTAAACAGATTAGTGTTGCTAAATGACCCACATTTATACTTTTAAATTTATTTTTACTTTAGTTGGACCATAAGGGATTATCCAAAACAAGGAGCTACTAGAAATCAATTAAAGTTCGCGGTCTGATAGGACATTACTGTGTTTTGACCCATAAAAATAAAAAACGTTGCATCTTCTTGAATCTTGGGTTTTGAAAACATAAGGTGCTTTGCAGCCACCTGGTGGACAGATTGAGAAGGTTTCTTAATTAAACTTTTTAAAAGTACATATTGTGCGAACACATAACCAACATTAACCAACATTGATATTATTACACGTTTGCCTTAAAATGTAATGAATCTACAAAATAAAACAGGAATTAAATATTGAATGTAAGATCCGATGTGCTTTAGTGTGATTCTTGGTTTTTTTAAAGTCTGAGTGTAAATTTAAACATCTAACTTATCATCAGATGCTTCTTTCGTCCAAGTATTTACACAGAGTCTGGTCCCTGTTGCGGCTCCATCTGCGGAAAAGCGCATAAACATGCGGACTGAGTGACAACATGAGGTCGGGCTCTCCTGCTCAGTTGTTCAGCGGGTGTAAAGTTACGAGCGGACAGGACACACCTCTAGAGGGAGTTCCCGGGGAGGTGGAAACAAGGAGCTGATCACTTCTCCAGCTCCGACTCCCACAACTTTCACTTGGAGCGGGCGGTCGGTCCACTCACCCTGAGGCCGCCGCGCGTCTTTCCACGAGCAGCCACGGAGAAACACGCGCGTGATGGGCAACTCTTTACGCGCGGCTGCCCTTCTGGCTTTCGTGGTCCTTTCTATTCTGGTGTCACTGTTGATCAGCAGCGTGCAGCAGTTCGGAGCCAGAATTACGCACTTTTCCAACGCAACTCCTGCTGGTGATGACGAGCAGCTGGAGTCTCTCCGCGGGGCGTTGATCCAGCAACTCAACCAAAGACGCAAAGAAATTCTTCCACTGCTCGTGCCCGATGATGAGGATGAGAACTACGCCTTTTCTAAACGTGACCCGGCGCTGGAATCCACTGTGGATTCTAACCTTTGGAACCAAATCACGCATGGCACCAGCAGAGCGCATATGGATGCAATGGGCTGTGAGTCCCTGGTGGACATGAAGGCGGTGGAGATCCTCGGCTCTGGTTACACCAAACTGGTTGTCAAAGTGAATTTAGCCGGAGGTCAGCCCGTGGCGTTGAAGCTGGTCAACGAGCAGGGGATAGACATGGGGAAATGCGTGGAGGACTTTAAGGACCCACAAGGCTGCAGAGAGCTGGTTGGATACAAGTTAAAGAAAGAAATCGTCCTGTTGCAGAGACTTCAGCATCCAAATGTCATAAAGGTAAAGAACTGCATCTGTACAGGTTTTATCTTTGCAACAAGTTAAAGCAAATGTCCATGTGGCAACTCCTGATATTTGTCCTGCAACTTATTAAATTGTTCTATAATCATGCACCACAGATCACAATCCCCCTTTGTGTCCCATGCAGTGAGCTGCATGAAAAGCCTCTTTTCCCTTCATAAGGACCTTCCCATGTAATTAAATTAAATTCACTGACCCTCTCCTGACCTTTGATTCCAGTTTGGCAGGAGAAGACAATGTCCTTCTGTCCTCTCTACTATCCCTGGTTGCATCTGAAACCCCCAGCACTTATTCACTCAAACCATTACAGCCCAATTTAGACCCACTTTGAACAATGTAGTCCATGTCTCCAGTCTTAGAAGAGTGTCAAAAGCCCAATCGGTTCATTTCATAAGTTCACAGAATACATCCCCCCTTTGCAGACAAATGGATTTATAGTGTCCAAAGAGCCTGGCACAAACTCACGTCCTCTCAATTTACACTCAAACGCTGAGAACTTTTAGACCTTTTAGCCTGTTGAGTTCTCTGATTTCTGCAGAACTGGAAAAAAAAATGAGTATAAAATGCAAACTTCAGCTCTGGTGTTTAACACTGTGTGCTCTCCACAGCTCAGGGGTCACTGTGTCGGAGATCCAGGAGGCCAGGGAGGAAGAGGAGCAGAAGGAGGAAGACTCACAGTCATTCTGGAGCAGGGAAATCCTCTACAGATGATCCAGCTGCTCCAGAGCCCCTGGGAGGAGAGGTTTAGGGTAAGCGCATTAGCTGCTGCATTTTTTTTTTTTTTAACTTTCAGAAGTCAATGCCGGTTGCTCTGTTGTTTTATCCTTTACTCGACACCACACTCGGAGCTTGAAAATCTGCAGCTGAAAAGAAAAAAGACGACAGAGGTGGACATTTGAAACTCCTGGAGGTCTGACATCTGTCCCTCAAGAGTATTTGATCAGGCCCTGCTTGGAATGGAGATGGGTCCTGGACTTAATCCACTGCAGGCTAGGAATTTCATCTCTACCCAAAACACACACACACACACATACACAAACAGCTTAAACTCAACCCCCCATCACAGGTATGCTCACAGTGGGAGTCGACCCAGGCTGAATTTACACTCCAGGGATCCCAGCTTGTGTTTCGTCGTGCATGGATGTGTCTGAAAGGAGTAAGAAGAGAGGGAAGAGGGGGAAAAAATGTCAGAACATGCAAGGTTTTGTTTTTGGATTAGAAAATGTAACAACAAAGCCTGCACGTATCATTTCAACTATACCCAAATAGCTGCTTATAATACACCCCCCCTCAAGCTGCTCGCCGCTCTTCAGCTACACTGCATCTGCGCCGGCAACAGTAATCCAGGGGTGTTTGGTTTCATCCACCCCTGTTTTTACAGTGCTTCGATCTCACCAAGTGACGTCCAAGAGACTCGGAGCATTACCTAACACTGGAGCTATGTTTGTAGTGTGACAGAGTCATTTCATGCTCTGTTAGTGCATGGCTAATGCCTTTATTTTGCCTTTAGTAGCCTACTTATTTTCTCTTTCTGTTTTATTATAGGATTTAAGGAGTACTATAAAAACAGTCACAGGAAATGGTTTGCAAATGCGGTCGGTGAAATGTCTTAAAAGCAAATAACTGTGTTTGTAAGACTTGGACTTTCTCTATTCGTGCTATTTTTATCTCTTTTATGAAACCTGATTAAATTGTCTGAGGTGTCGCCTTTTTTTTAGCTTGACCACTGAGGATTTTTCAGTCATTCCTAGGTATTTTCTGTCTTTTATGGGCCTGAATGTGTCAGACGGTGGTGGATTCTTTGTTTTTGTGTGTCTATTTCAGTAGTTAGACCAGTGGTTCCCAACCTTTTTTGCCTCGTGACCCCATTTTAACGTCACAAGTATCTGGTGACCCCAGACATTCAAAACAGACATTTTTTTTGCTAAAATTAATTTGTTTTTGATCATGTAATAGTTTGCTATATTATGTTGCAAATAAACATTAATTTTAGGTGACATTTAGTCTACATAATGTATATTATTATGGACGGAGGCAGAAAAGCCAGGTGTAGATTACTGCACAAAGTGAGAATTTTATTTTCCTTGGTCAGGATATGTACAGTCAGTCCAGCTTGGATTTACAAGGCTGACAATTAATATTGAACAAACAAGAACTTAAACTATGAATTATGAAAGAGCTGCAGCATCTGAAACCGACCACAATGAACATTTGAAAGATAAACAGTACCACAGTGCTTCAGTTTCAGCTTCACAGTTTGTCAGGTCTTTTATGTATTGGGTTTGTCTCTCTCAACTCACCATATATTTTTTATTACTAAGTTTATTTTTTATTTTATCAGTTTCTAGAAATTTCCGGCAACCTCATTTGAATTCCAGGCGACCCCACATGGGGTTCCGACCCCGAGGTTGAAATACATTGAGTTAGAGTATCTCGATCAGGAATTTTTCAGATAAAATGTTCAATCTAGAAACATTAGAAAACTAAAAACAAACCAAAAGACCCTATTAAAGTGTAGGAACCATTCATTTTTTGATATTTTGCGTCAACCACTCACTCATTTACATCAGTTTTCAAGATTAAAATCATTAATCTAATAATTAATCTAATCTAACAACTGTTGTTTTATTGATAGTATTGATTTTTTTTTTTTTTGACAGAAAAACTTAAATTCTCTGATTCAAGTGTCTTAAATCTGTACAGTTTGTGGTTTATTTAGTACTTAATGACAGTTAACTGATTTTTATTTTTGGGTTATGGATCTGAAAATGTGATATTGGTGTTTTTTTTACCACAGTTTTCATCAAATTTCTGATATTTCTGTCAGGATGTGTAAGATACTTTGTATTTCTGTTACAATGCAGGGTTATTCAAAAAGAATGAGCCAATTTCATTATGCAATATTTTGATAAGGAAAAGCAATAGAAAACTCCAGCCAAGTCACAAGTATTCTACTCACGATCAACTTTTATTTCCTGTCTTACAACTGTTCAATGTGGACACCACCTGCAGCATGGGCAACATTAATGCGATAAGAGAATTCCGCCCAGATGCATATCAGCATATCACGATCCACTGAGTTGATCGCTGTTGTTATTCGATGTTTAAGGTCATCGAGGTTAGTGGGTAGCAGTGGAACACAAACTTAGCAAACTCCTCTTTCCATGACAATGCTTGAGAACTGAAGCAATGCATCATGAAATCGGTTCATTCTTTTTGAATAACTCTATATGTCAATCACACATTTATCATGCTCTTTTATTTCTATATTCACATGGGTATTTTGCTCTGTTGTTTGTATACTACAACAGTAGTATTGTGGTGTTGCAGGTCATTCATGTAGTTTTTTGAAATTGATAACGGTTATTTCAAGCATCCTAAAAGCACTTTTTACTGTCTGAAAGAGGCAAATGTTAGTTGTTTTTTTTATTGGGAATGCACAAAAATAATGTTCTGATGTTGGTTGATTCAGGGACTGAACACTATGCATTCTTTTCACAATAGAATACGAACATTTAAGCAGGATCTTAAGCTGTAATGTCTACAAAACATGATTTATTTATTTATTTATTTGTGTGATTTTTGTTCTGGTAAAGCCGTGTGTTAAAACTTTATTTATCCAAGTGCTGCACTATAAGTTTTTCCAGGAAATAATCTTTTAAAAAAAGAAACAAAACAAAAAATATGGCCTTGTTAACAGTATTGTGATACGTTGCGATATATCGTATCGTGAGCCTAGTATTGTGATTTGTATCGTATTGCCAAATTCTTGCCAATACACACCCCTAATCACCAGTGAAAATAATCATCAGTTGGAACTTTCGTCATTGCCGATCATCTTCACTTCCGGTCGTCCAGGTTTTCATAGTTCCAGTTTGTCATGACTCCCTCTTCTCTCCTCAGGTTTGTCTGGATCTGGTCAGACTCCTGCACTTCCTGTCCCAGTCCCCTCTGGGCTCCGTGGCCCTTCTAGACTTCCAGCCGCGGCAGTTCGTCACTGTGTCCGGCGAGCTGAAGCTAACAGACCTGGACGACGCCAGCGCCGAGGAGACTGCCTGCCAGACGGACGCCGACTGCACCCTCCAGTTTCCACAGAAAAACTTCACTCTGCCGTGCTCGAGTCGGGGAGTGTGTGAGGGCCTGAACGAGAAGAGGAACATTTACAACGCCTACAGGTAGGAAAATGACAGTTTTACTGCATGATGGACGTGTGATGAATGGATGGAGCGGTGGCTACACGGGTGAATGCTTAAATACAGGCCCAGCTGACACGTCCCAGTAAAGACGTCCAGCTGAAAATTTGTGGTGTGTGTGATGAATAAATTGGTACTTTCAGTGGAAAAAGGAGTCTTTTCCTTTTCTAAAAACCCTGTAGATTCTTTGACAGCTTTATGGACTGTTTGTTTTAACACCAGAGTGAGACAAGTCATGTTCTGTGGTAACTATGTGATGGGACTTGTCTGTCTTTCTGTCTCTGAATGAGTTGTCTTGTCTCTGCCTCAGGTACTTTTTCACTTACCTGCTGCCTCACCAGGCTCCGCCCGGCCTCACACACCTGGTAAACCACATCATGAACTCCACAGGTGAGGACGTGAGCGACGTCTTGACATGACGGGACGTTAACTATTGAAGATCAGAAAGCAAATCATTCCATTATTGCAGTCGTGTAATGACACGCCGCTGTCTCTAAGTGCTTGGTTTTAATGAGGTCGACAAGATGCTTCATGACATGTAACAATGTAATGAATACAAGTAGTTATCTGTTGAAATCACACAGAAGATCACAGCAAAGAAAAAAAAACAAATCACCCATTCTGGTTGGGTTTGATGTTACTTTTGCAGTCGATCTTTTAACAGATTTAATGTATTGTGTGTGTGTTCAGGGGAGCTGAAAGCCGACATCAATCAGACGCTGGAGGCCTTTGAACACATCCTACTTCTCTATAAGTCTGGTCTGCACCTGGACAACCTGCCTCCATCAATAATCAGAGGTAAGAGCCTGAGGAATGAAGGCTGCTTTTTTTATGTAAAGTACAGCAGGGCTTCTTGTAGATCTTTTTTCCCCATCTTTGCTGCTTGTTCTGATCCACTTTCTCAGAGTTAAGTCAGACAGGCTACACCCCTGTTTTCATTTTGTATCTCAGAAAATGGTGGGGGATGGGTGTTTCTCCCTCTCAGGCTGTTTTGACAGGTTTATTAGGCAGCTGGAATGAGAGGACAAGACCAACAAGGTGGGATTAATCCTGCGTGACTGTGGCTTAGAGCGCACAGCCAGTGTTCTCCTCATTTTAGAAAAGTATTGCAATTACATTAATACATTTTTCTGACTGATTTTTTTTTTCCATTTCTAGATGAGCCATGTAGTATTTTTGACCGTTTTTTAAAATTACTTTCTCAGATAGTTCCACATAGCAATATACGAGTGTTTTTCAACCTTGGGGTCGCCTGGAATTTCTAGTAATTGATTAAAAAAAAAAAAAAAAACAAGTTACGAAGAAAAAATATATGGTGAGTTGACAGAGACAATCCCAATCCATAAAAGACATGACAAACTGTGAAGCTGAAACTGAAGCACTGTGGTACTGTTTATCTTTCAAATATTCTTTGTGGTCAGTTTCAGATGCTGCAGCTCTTTCATAATTCATAGTTTGAGTTCTTGTTTGTTCAGTATTAATTGTCAGCCTTGTAAATCCAAGCTGGACTGACTGTACATATCCTGACCAAGGAAAATAAAATTCTCACTTTGTGCAGTAATCTACACCTGGCTTTTCTGCCTCCGTCCATAATAATATACATTATATAGACTAAATGTCGTGTAAAATTAACATTTATGTGCAACATAGTTTAGCAAACTATTACATTATCCAAAAAAAATTGATTTTCGCCAAAAAAAAGTCTCAGTTTTGAATGTCTGGGGACGCCAGAAATTTGTGATGTTAAAATGGGGTCATGAGCCAAAAAGGTTGGAATCCACTGCATTGTACAGTCGCGGAAAAAATTATTAGACCATCAAAAGTCATCAAAAACATTGGTTTTGCAATAAGTACTAACTCCTGTTTGTATCATGTGACTAAAACAGACAGAAAGAAAACATGGAATGCCTAAAAGCACTGTTTTTGTCAGTACAATGCCATAGATATTGATGTAAGAACTGAAGTGATTTTGGTTATTATCAAGAAAACATGGAAAATGGATAGATATCAGCTCTGAAATTAAACTCTTATGAGCAATTTTTGTTGTTATCATTATATGTGTCCAAACAAATGTACCTTTAGTTGTACCAGGCATTAAAATGAACAAGAAATTGAAGAAATTTCCCCCCTGGAATGCACTTTTGATTGGCACTTCACTGCTGTGCACTTTAGAAATAATAATTTTAGTTATTTATAGGTAACTTTTAAGGGGGGTGGTATTGTTTTTTATCAGTATTTTATTATTTTTATCAATATTTTATCATTTACTAAATGCTACTGACAATCGGGACCTGAGTACAATGTTTCGTTTCTGTGTATTTTTTATGCTGAAATGACAATTACATTTGAATCTTGAAAACAAGTATGGTCTAATAATTTTTTTCCATGACTGTATATAAGTTCGGACCTCCTCATGGTAACTTTTCCTCCATATTTCACATCCAGAAAAAGTACAGAAAGTCCTTCAGTTTTCTGCCCACTTTTCATTCCCTCCACTCCACTGCAGCCCCTCACCCTCCCGACGTTCCTCTCAGCTCTATGAAATATTAATAACAGAATGACTGGCTGCGTTCCTGTGGTGAGATTTTCCGTCCCCCAGATGCTGGACTGTTTATATAGCAGCGCTTTGTGAATTTAATCACAGATTCAGGGTAAAGAGGCCTGGGCGCTGAGGCTGACACCAGGAGGGAATGTTTTAGCTTAACAAAGAGGTGCCATGAGTCAACCCTGCTGCTCTGGATGTGATAAGACCGGCAAAAATGTGTTTATATCATTTCGCCATATTGGAGGATTAGCCGGGGCAGAGGTGTTTTTAAGTGGAGACGCCTGGCAGAGGCATGTCTGCAGTTAGTGCACTTGAAATTCTGTATCTGTTTATATTAGACCTACAATATGTCAGTTCACTATAGACTCTCCCCCTGTTATTAAACCTCCCCTCAAAATTCATCTCTTCGAACATCCACTCCTGCTTTTATTTTATCTCTTATATTTCCATTTATTCTCGTTTGTGTATAATCCTGTATATCAAGCGTATGTTATTGTTTGAATTGTTTTACAGATATGTTCTCAGTCTCTATATAGTGTCCAGAGTGTTTTAGGAGCCTTTAAATATATTCACTGATTAACATTAAATCCATCTCCAATTATTTTAGTAGCAAAATGAATGTAATTAACCCATAAAGACCCAGTGCTACTTTTGTGGCAGTTCCCATATGATTATTTTCCTCTAAATTTATCCTTTCTGAAGTAATTTACCACCATTTATTGGAATATTATCCTCTGTGTTTGGCAGTGTTTGTTTATTTATTGATTTTTACTTTTACTTAAGCATCAAAACTTTACTCAAGATAATGAATGTACGTATGCAGTATTGTTAAAGCCAAAACACATTTTCCCCAGGAAAAGAATATGGTATTATATGTCTAATAATAAAACACTGAGATATATATATATATATATATATATATATATATATATATATATATATATATATATATATATATATGTATGAGGATAACATTAGCCAACCAGGACTTTAGTTTTTTGGTTTTTTTTTTTCAATTTTCCTTTCATCTTCTAAAAGTACGTAAGATTTAGCACAAGTTCCAGAGCAAATCATTTGTAAATAAGTGTAGACTGGTCTACCTCATTGATCAGTTTAGTTATTTAAGTTCAAATTATCTTATTCTAGAAAATCAAAAGGGCAAAAACGACTGTTGCCAAAAAGTAAGTAGTGCATAAATACAAGAGCCAGAAATGAGTCTGATGCTTAATGATGCAAAAGTACGAGTCTTTGTCAAGTGTCTCTATAGGTAACAGGACTTTTATTTGATTTATTTTTTGTGTATTTGTTCATGCATTCCACACCTGTCCTTTATGAGCACCTGATTCCTCTATAAACACTTTTACATTCAGTTTTTTTTATCCAATGAAGCACCTACTACCCATTTTTTCCTATAATTCCAGCTTCTTTAATTTAGATATTTCATGGTTTCTTTCCTTCTCATCACAGTAATGTGATTTCTTTAGCATCTGGACCAAACAAGATTTATGAGAGTGTCATGTTTTCATTTTTAAATACATCAATTATGGATGTATAGCAGAAAAATGTCTTTTTTTTTTTATTAGATACTATGCTGTGAGAGCAGATATTTTGTCAGTACTGGTTCCGTTTAGTTGTGACATGGCTGGAGGTTTCTGTTGTTTTTCCTTATTAAAATATTGTGTAATGAAGTCAGTTCATTCTTTTTGAATAACCCTTTATTGTAGTGGTTCCCAACCTTTTTTGGCTCCTGACCCCATTTTAACATCACACATTTCTGGAGACCCCAGACATTCAAAACGGAGAAATTTTTTTGCTAAAATTAATTAATTTTTGATCATGTAATAGTTTGCTACTATGTTGCAAATAAACATTAATTTTAGATGACATTTAGTCTATATAATGTATATTATTGTGGATGGAGGCAGAAAAGCCAGGTGTGGATTACTGCACTGATTGGGATTGTCTCTGTCAACTCACCATATATTTTTTATTTGGAAGTTTTTTTGTTTATTTTTATCAATTACTAGAAATTTCAGGCGACCCCATTTGGATTCCAGGCAACCCCATCTGGGATCCCTACCCCAAGATTGAGAAACACTGGTTTAGACACATCTTTAAATGAGTGAGGAAATGAAAAACAACATGATGTAAAGAAATGAACTTCTACTTCAAACCACTGAGTAGAGTTTAAGCCAGAAACACAACTACGGATTGTAAAAAAGAAGCAAAACGCCATCACAGCTCACAGAGGAAAACAGTGTAATAGTGTGTGTGAGGCACTCGTCAAGTCTTAATGTGAAATTGCTGACAGATGTAGATTCATTGGTAATATAACTTTTCCACAGCTGAGATCATCTATGATTCAGTGACACCGTCTGGTAAAGTTTCTTTAAAAGCCTGCTGCTGTCGTTAAAGCATCAGAATCAATTTCATAAAAGCATCTGATATTTTGTACAGAATTATTATTATGAAATAACTGTGTGTCCTTCACACAGACGTCTCTGTCTCCTCAACAGCTGAGGCCTGCCACCCTTTAGCTCTGCAACAGGCCTCATTTTTCCTCCCCTGAGAAGGATCCTCTAAACACTCCTTCTCCTTGTTCCCCTTTCTCAGAGCCAGAAGGCAGATCCTCGTGTCTTTTTCCTCTTAACAATACCCCCACACACACACACCGGCTCCTGCCATTTAGGAAGGTTAACAGTTTGTAACTCCTCCGTACAGACTCACAAACCAGGCTTTTGTCCTGTAGTGTGTGTGTGTGTGTGTGTGTGTGCATGCTTCTCTCTCATGGCTCCTGCTAATGTGTAGCAGATGATTTAAGGCCAGATCCACAAGACGTCTGACTGAAAGAATTATAATGATGAATGTAACACAAATGTTGGGGCGGCAGAAGGTGAAGGTCGGTGGGTTTTCAACGTGCAGCAACAGTTTGCGAAAGAAGAGCTGGAACTGGTGCCGACTGGAGATTCTTTCGCTTCAACATAATACATTGTTATTAGATTTTCCGTAGTACAAATGAGAGCTCCGGGTCAGCGCGTTAAACAGAGGCAGAGAGTGTTGGTATTTAATAGAGCAGAATAGAAAAACTATGTCTACAAACGGTAGATGTTTGTGTGTGGAATGCATGCAGATATCCATCAGAAAACAATGCAAGGAGAAAAGGTCCGTCACATAAAAACAGAACACAGCAATTTTTACAGAATTTCACCAGGAATCTACATTACACCGAGCTTCCAGGAACTGAAAAGTAATAAATAAATGTGCAGAGGTAGCCATGGGCCACAGGGACAAATCCATTTTATAGATATTATCATTATTATCATCTGTAGAGGGAATTCTGTACGTTTTTTGCTGTGACTGTAGTAGCTAAAAACAGTGATTTAACTCTCAAAGACCCAAAGTGCAACCACTGATGTTATCAATACGTGTGAATAATTCATATAAAATACTGTTTTGCAGCTTTTCTTCGGCATCAAATGTGTCTTTTCCATTTACTAGGATACCTGTTGATCCAGTAATCCTATGAATACATGTAAATAATTGGAGTAAAACGCAAAATCGATCATCAGATATGATCCATTTGGATATTCAGAGGCTCTATAGTGAACATGAAAACACTGTTATCTTCTGCAACACTGATTCACCAGTAAAACCCCTGGAGTTTGATTAATGACAGTGGATATAGATGCCTGTTTCGTCCCGTTAATGATCTCACTAAAAACATCACTTTTTGTTCAGATTTCTCTGTTTTGATATAATAAGCTTTGAATTAACTCTGAGGTTTTATTAAATAAATATAAGAAAACATTAGGTTTTCACTGCAGTGGAGGATATTATAATAAATTGGGAGATTTAGATTAAGTAGAGGAAAAAAACTTTTGAAAGTCACCACAAAAATACTGTAGTTGTAGGTTTTAGAGGGTTAAGGAATGACTGCAGACGTGTTCATCTGATGTAACTTTGAATTATGAGCTTTTTTTTTCATGTAACTTAAAAAATGTGTTGCTGTGAGATGACGTTATTTCTTGGCTGTTATGCTTGTAGAAGGCTTCGTTTCCACTCTGCATTGTGTTTCTGCTCTAACTGAAAGGAAATAGTTTGTTTGTTTGGGGCTGTCTTCAGTTAATGGTGCACAAACGGGAAGGATCCTGTAAACACAGTATTTCTAACTCATCATGTTTATCATCATGATGATGGATGTCAGCTCATGCAACAGTGTGGTCTGTGGATGTGTTTTTAATAGATCTGGACTTCAGTGGAGGTCTTTTACCCAAACACAGATTGTTTGTTTGGCTTTTTTGATGAGAATGGTTTAGAATAAGAAGGAAAAAAAGTACTGTCATAGATCTAAACTGACCCCTTAACCCACTCATGGAAATACTCTACATTTCAACCTTAGTGTGTTATTAGAGGACATAACAAGACTTCATTACTCTTGTGAAAATTTTTGAAATTTTTTTATTGTTATGTAGAAAATCAAGGTTAATGAAGTTACCAAATTTGATTCCTTACCCATAAGTGGCAAAAAAAATAAAGATAAGAATTAAGGCTGTCAAAATTAACACATTAACATGACAAACACACTCAAGCACAGTTTTTACCTACAAGCGGTTAAATGTGCCCCCCCTTGAGTGAACAGTCTCCACCCCCAGAGTAACGGACAGTACAGTACTCACCCTACCTCAGTGCAATAGCCACAACACATGCACCTTACATGTAAGGTACATATCTCTCATCTGTAGTATAGAGTTAGCTTTTGGATTTGTTTTTTTTCATATAGCGCTTTTCTAGACACCCAAAGTGCTTTACATTATTGATCCATTATTCATTCACTCTCACATTCTCCCTCTGGTGGTGGTAAACTACATCTGTATCCACAGTTGCCCTGGGGCAGACTGACAGAAGCGTGGCTGCCAATTCGCGCCTATAGCCCCTCCGACCACCACCAAACATTCATGCGCATTCATACACCAATGTGAGTGGCACTGGAGGCAAGGAGGGTGAAGTGTCTTGCCCAAGGACACAACGGACTGACTAGGATAGAGTGGGATTCGAACCGCCAACCCTTTGGTTATTGGATGACCCGCTCTACCACTTGAGCCATGGCTGCCCGCTTTTGTAGATTCTTTCTGTATATCTTGTTCATTTCAGGAGTTCTAGCATTACTTAGTAGCACATGTGTATTAATATTTTATTCTGAAGCCCTTGCACAGTTCACTTTTCTTAACACTGTGATATTTGTATTGTATTTTACTTTTCTTATACAGTCCCTTTTGCACTAAGTGTTTTGCTGCTAAATTGAACTGAGCTGCTAAACTGATTTTCATTGTTCCTGTGACAGTGACAATAAAGATCTATTCTATTCTATTCTATTCTATTTTGTTCTATTCTATTCTATTAACACAGATTAATCCATCGTCATGATTAATCTGATTAAAATTTTTAACATAATTAACCCATCTGCAGTGTAGAATAACTCTAAACATCTCTGGCAACACCTTTTGGACAGTTTGTCCAAGTGGAGTTAGCGTCGTGCATGCGCAAATGGGCAGTTGCTTCGTTAGTGACAGGTAGCAGAAGCGACTGATAAAGATGGAAGACACTAAACAACACGTTGGTCCTCGGATGGAAATATGAGGACAAAAAAACCCAAAACAGAACAGTCAACCGACATAAAGTATTATACACACTCTGCAGGAAGGAGTTTTCTTTTCACCAAAGCACTTCCACCTTCAAATACCACATTAACCCGAAGCATACACTAGTGTGGGATTCTGCTAGCACTTCAGCTAACACATCACCCAGCTTGTGACAAAGACATTAAGTGTGTATATATATATATATATTCTCTTCTTTCTTGTTCATGCAAAATGAAACGCGATTAATATAGATTAAAAATTAATATTTAATCATGATCAATCAAAATTAATCCACAGCAACCCTGTGATTAAGCCAATGAAAATTTTTATTTATTTGACAGCACTAATAAAATTACAAGAAGTATACATTAAAAAAAATACAAGGAAAACACATGTAAGGTGCTAGGACCATTTATTTTAGAACTTTAGAACATCACTTCTACAACATTACAACAACATAAGTGCTGATCCAGACACCTGTCAACATCCACGTTATCCCTTTGAACATCATTCCTTATATTAGTACCATTACCTCATGGTACCTGTACCTGCTTTGTTAGGTACTACCTAACAAAGCAGGTACACTCACTGTTCATGCAGAGGTGGACCTTACAGACCCTGTAGACCACATTGGACCTGAGATTGTTTCCTCACTGTCCTCATTGGAACTGTTGCTTTCACTGTCTTGCAATGTATGCAGAAATTACCAAAAATACTCACTTTCCCGATAAAGGCTTAAAAACCATATTATCCTCGTATTACTGCTATTATTACTACAGTTAGCTTGCAGCAGCAAAGTCATTACAGTAATTGTACCATATGATCCTTGTATTATTGCAGTATTTGTACCATATGATCCTTGTATTACTGCTACAAGTACCACAGTGACACCGACAGTTGAAAAACACCTTTAATTTAACTCTTTGAAATGCATTTCTACTCTAGGCATATCAGAATAAGAAACTGTGATAAGATGAACTATCACTTTCAGGTCATCGTTCAAGCTAATATTTGGCCAAGTTCAAGTACAGCAGAGCACTCAGCTGTAAACCTGGATGTTGCTGAGGAAAAATACACCGCTAGCTTTTCAGTCTCCTGAAAAAGAAAAAAGCAGAATAATAGAAAAAAGTTTAGGTTTGTAGACCACATTGGACCTGAGACTGCTGACTCACTGTCCACAATGTAACTGTTGCTTTCACTGTCTTGTAATGTATGCAGAAATGACCAAAAACAGTTACTTGCCAGATAAAGGGTTAATTTTTCTATGTTAATTTTTAGCTTTCACTGCTTCACTCCGCAGCTTTAATCCTTCTGAAATCATTGAGGAGCTCTCATACAGCTGAGTCATGTTTAATCAAACCGATGAAGGAATCTTCAATTGAGAAAGATGTGAAAAAAGAATGTAAGTCTGTCATATCCAAATCTCATGGAGAGCTTTAAAAGCCCCTGCTTTACTTTCAGTTTGGCCCCGTTCTGCCTGTATTGTTCCAGTCTGTATTATGTTCATTCAGAGCGCTGCAGTATCAGATTCCCCACAGGGATCATTAAATGTTGATCTTTTCTTCAGAGGGCTCTTCAGATTCATTGGGTAGCCTCGCGTATTGAAGTGGCATCTCCTTCTCTCTGTGGTTAGATTACACTGTGATGCAAGGCATGGGGACCTCTGGGAACGTGGAGTACCGCTGCTGGCCGTCCTACAGTCAGCAGGGCTGTGTGTTGTCTGTCCACAGCGCCCGAGAGGCTGCACACATCTGCAACTCCCACTCACAGTGCACCAGCTTCACACTCAGCGGACAGAGGACGTGGACGGGTAAGAACAGACGCAATAAAACACTTCCTTCTTCCTTAAAGGTCAAGGCAGTGTGTCACCTATAGATACAGGGTGCTTGCACAGGGCTCGGAAGCCTTGAAAAGTCTGGAATTTTGTGTGAAATTTTTAATAAAATATGGAAAAAAGATTCTCTCATAGTTGAATTTTACAGTTTGCTCAAAGGCACATAATCTTGTAAGATAAGAAATACACGAGGAAAGCATAAAAAACCTGATATGATTCCACTAACCGGCTGGTACTGGAATGACTAGTGAAACTTGTCTGTGTGATGTCCATGCACTTTTAAGTGAGTTTCATATGTTTTGAAAGCTTTTCTGTCAGTAAAACATAATTTACTGCGAATTATACATTCATTCATCCATATATTTATTAAAATGAACTTTTCTACTACACACAACAGGTACAGTCTCAACCAGAAAAGTAGGCGCACAACTATAAAAGTACATAAAGTCAAGGTCTTGGGGGTGGGGGGGTAGCAGTTTTGAAAAAGTCTGTAAAAAGTCAGGAATTTTTATTTGGATAAAGAGCAAGCACCCTGTAGACACTTTCCTAGGAAACATTTTATTACTTAGTATCTGCGCTTGACTTTTAACTTTTGCTCCCTGTGTTTTAATACAAATATTTGTATTTTCTGCTCCTTAAATTTTCAGAACAGTTTTGTTTTTGTTCAGATAGTGTTAGAATCTGCTGGGATTTATTAGTTATTTTTATTTCAACAGCCCACATTCCCTTTCAACCAAAACAGATGGGGCAATAACACATACAGATGGTGGAAAAAGGCTTTTGGGCACCCCATACATTTGTGATATATTGCATTAGGAATCAGTCGTAAGTCACTGGACTCTGCCAAGTATTGTTCCATCCTCCAAACTCACATGCTCCCTTCTGCACATGCTCTGTTTGAGGTCAAAACTGGATGTTTCAGCAAGAAAATGAAACACATCCACGACATGACATGTTGAACCTGTCAAGAATTTAGTTTGGTTATCTTTTTGTTGATGACAATAAACAAAACATTAGTTTACATTTGTTTGTGCCGCACCTTTTGAAACACAAGTAGTGCCAGGCACAATAAACCCCGCCCCTTGCACGTGTTGTAGCTTATTTTGGCATCGATCCAGCTGATGTCATCATGTCTATGCGTGTGCTGATGTCAGCATTGACATAAACAGCATAAACAAATTTCAGCCATTATTAGTAAATGGGAAAAAAAAAGATCCTCCAAACTCTCATGCTCCCTTCTGCACATGCTCTGTTTGAGGTCAAAACTGGATGTTTCAGCAAGATAATGAAACACATCCAGGACATGACATGTTGAACCTGTCAAGAATTTAGTTTGGTTATCTTTTCTTGTTAACAATATACAAAAAAATTATTTGTTTGTGACCTTTTGAAACGTATAACATTTTTCCAAGGTCTCCTCCTGGGAGGAGACCCCCCAGAAGAGCTAGAAGAGGTGTCTGGGGAGAGGGAAGTCTGGGCATTCCTGCTTAAACTGTTGCCTCTGTGACCCGGCCCCAGATAAGCGGTAGAGGATGGATGGAACATTTTTCCGGAAATATTTCATAATATTGGAGACTGTGTAACATTTTAAGTGTGTCCGAAAACTTTTTTCCATTATTTTACACTTCTGTGCACAACCCAATGTTTTTTTACATGGTCATTATGAGGACTATATCTATTAGTCAGTGTCTTTATTTTTAAAAAAAAAACAACAAACTAGAAAAACACTCAGAGAGCGCAGACCTCCGCCAAGGCAGATCAGTCCCCCCCCCCCCCCCGACCACCACCAAAATGTAATCATTTGTTCCTTGTGCCAGTATCAATATTTCCTGAAAATTTCATCAAATATTCATAAATGTGTCTGTTTAATGTCCAAGCTGCAAAGGAAGTAATGTTAGTCGACTCAGTTCCATCCGTTCTAACCCGTCAATTTATATTGAAATCAGGAACCAATTATCACTAACTTTGCAGCCCCTACTGAGAAATGACTTCAATCAAGGCATTGGAGTATATAAATACATTTTCCTAAATTCTAGGAGTCATGAATTTTTGCCAGTATGGCCGTGAAATGGACATTAAATTCTGTTCTAAGTAGTCTTAAAAAGGTCTTGAAAGGTCTTAAATTGAACTTGCAGAAACCTGTAGGAAGCCTGTTTTTAGTATCTCCATTTTTCCTTGGGTAAGGAACGTGTGTGCTTTCGCCACCTCTGTTGACATTAAACATCTTGATGCACAAATACCAACTATTGTCTGCAGTAAGAATGTAATCACCCAAAACATCCCGGCTGCTGTG
This sequence comes from Sphaeramia orbicularis, assembly GCF_902148855.1. Classification (NCBI taxonomy): domain Eukaryota; kingdom Metazoa; phylum Chordata; class Actinopteri; order Kurtiformes; family Apogonidae; genus Sphaeramia; species Sphaeramia orbicularis. The sequence continues at coordinate 20,728,125 of NC_043978.1, read as the reverse complement.
TGACTCGACGCTGCTCAGTGCTCGTACTCCGCTTCTGATTCTTTAATCTTTTAATGAGGCTTTAAAATGATGAAATGTATACAGTAATTAAAGATAACAAGTGCGAACATGTTAGTTTATATTACTGACACGTTTAACATCTGGGCTCTTTTTTTCCTTTCGTGTTTCCCTTCTTTCAGGTCGTCTTCTAGCCTCTTTCCGGAGCGGCTTCAGTCAGCTGGTGCCTGATAGCACATCAGAGGTATACGTGAAGAAAACCAAAGGTTCTGAAACTCCTTCAGACATTTGACATTTAACGAGGACCAAAGAGAGCAATCCTTTTTTTTTATTTAAAAGCACCTTTTGGAGTTATTACAGGGTAGAAAGAGGGGGTAACACACACAGTCTATGATGTGAAGCAAAGCAAGATGTTGCGCTTAAAGATGAGAGCTGTGTCCTCCTCGCGAACGTACTGAACGCTGCCAGGGCTCCGTGGATTTTGCAGAAGGTTGGAGGAGGCGATGTTTGAAGTGAAGCAAGTGAATGTGATGTATTTATAGGGCTTCTGCTCAGTGACTGTTTGATGTGCCTGCCAGCTCACTGCCTCTGCCAACTACTATTTAAAGGGATTTCCCTTCAGGTACAATTAGAGAGGGAGAGCCTTGTGCCTTCGACATGTTTTTTTTTTCCTCCTACTTTGCCTGTATTTGCCATGTGTTGGCTTTTGTTGCGAGATCGAGTCCCCGTAGTAGAATTTTAAGCCAAAGAGGTAATAAGAACAGCCGCTACAACACGGCATCTGAAGCCTGAGGACGAGGAAAGAAAACAAGCTCTTATACAAATACACTTTGATGTTAATGTGCTGAGGTTGCGGCAGTTTTTTTTTTTTTTTCATGGTTCCCTGGATTTGCTGCGCTGTGGTATGAGATGGCAAGAAGCATGTAAGCATTTACACATCAACAATGAGCGACGATGATTAAAACCATTCCAGACCGTGTTTTTGTAAACTTAGATTAAAGTGTTTAGTCATAAATATTTATATGATCGAATGAAATGTAATTGTTCTTAAACGTGCACCTTGTGGGTGAAACTTTTATTTTCAATGAAAAATTATTCACTTCAGTGTTTTTTTTAATATTTCACTTGTACAGTTTTACAATTTGTAATTATATAAATGTATGATTTCTACTTTCTTTTTTGCTCTTGTGGTTATTTGCATTTTCATTGTATTAAGTGAAACTGTATCTAACAGCTTGTTTATTTCTCATTAGCACCTTCATGTGTGTCTCTATGGGGGAGGGGGATTTGCGTGAGTATGGTGACTTGGTTTTTTTGTGTGTGTTTAAGTCCTTTATCTATTCGCGTGCCTCCACATCTCCAATCTGTAGCCCATCTGAATGGGTGAGCATGCAAACCTCCAGAGCTCCGCAGAGTTTGCACAATACCAGAGGAATGCATTCAAATGCCACGTCATGCTGGGTTCATTATGAGCCTTAATTAATACATGTAAATTAGCTTACTTACCAGGCCTTTGTGATGGTGAGAAGGGGGACATGACTGTAAGACAAAAGCAGTCATGTGGACAATCAGAGCTCAATCTGTGGTTTGCACACGAATGGGCTTGCCATCTGTGCCTGCCGGGGGCGACCTGGTGAGGCAGAGATAAGGGTAAGACTCCTCTGAGGCTGAGGGTCTGCACGGCTAGGACCAACACACACCAACACCAAGCATCTGCCTTTATAGCAACAGCAACAGAACATATACAGTACCTGTTCCATGGGTCTGCACACGCTTCCTGTTGCTATTTATTATTCTGTTGTACTTTTTTATTTCCATCAGGGTTGGGGACTGGTGACATAATGTGGATCAGACTTCCCAATTTTTTTTTTCTTTTTCCATTCTTTGTTTATTTGAAAAAGCAAATTATACAAAACTCCCCGTACGGGTACAATTCAATATTCACACTTCAAATTTGAAAGAAGATGCTAATCCAAGATTTTTAGTCAAATATAGAGCAAATAAAATAAAGTGGGCTGGAGGAGAGGGCTTACTCCGCTACTTCAACAACGAGATAAAACACGTTAAGGTGTGTACGTTTACATTAACCTAAACAGAAATGTTTATCATATAAATGTTTTCACATCACTGATGCATTCACTTCACATCCATTACAAATTTAACGTAGTTGGTCCATTTTGACCAAATAGTGAAAAAAAGATTCCAAAATGTCAACTTCTCTAGAATGTAAATGTCTCGTACGATGTCAGTCCATTCTTCCGCTGTGGGTGCTTCAGGCTTTAACCATTTTCTAGGGATAGTCTTTTTACTCGCTGCCAAAAGCATGAACCCTTTCATGCATAGTGGTCACTACAGTGGACACCTATTCTACAGCTATTCTCTTGTATATTCATGATTATGTTAATTTGTGTGCATATCAGCCAACACAGTGGACACTCATGCAACATCTCATACACTGCAATTCATACAACTACTGTAACTTTACTGTTCATGATAAACCTGATCTGCAGTAACATGTTTGAGTGTAAATCAATTGCTAGTTGTTATTAGACTGTAATTAACAGTTTTCATACAATTTTTTTTTTTGCATATTATCTCCATGAAGCGAGTAATAACTAGTATTAGAGTATGTTCAAATGTGAGAAGACATCAGCTTAGCTGCATTAAAAATGTTTTTATTTCATAGTTTTCACACGTTATAACACTTTATGTTATTGTGTTTTTAAATACATGTTTCTTTGCTTCAAAAATTAAACACATGGTGTCCGGCTGAGTGGACATTTTTGTAACTCCATAAAAATAGGTTAATTAAAAAAAAATTCAATCACATTGGTTTTTTTTAATGCCTAAAGAGGAATAAAAACACTCAGGGAAAAAAAAATCTTAACAAAGGTTCTCATAATTCATGCATCAAAGGGTTAAGAACAGTTTTATATCTTTCAGAGTCCAGTTCTCACGTGAAATATCTCCTAAGTACAGGGCTTCACATTTACAAGGAATTTTTTCAGTTAAAATGTTATTTAAATGTTCATACAGCTGTTCCCAAAATGGTTTGATCACTGGACAACTCCAGAAAATATGATAGTGATTGGCATTCTTTGTCCCACAGAGTCTCCAACAGGTGTCTCCACTCCTCTGATGTTTTTTCTGGGCAGGAGTTACGAAAAAATCTAACAATATTTTTCCAACTTCCAAAATTTAGTTCCTACTACTTATAGATGTTTTATATTTGTGCTTACCTGCCCAGAGACCAGAAATGGTAATGTAACTAAAATCTAAGGGACATCTTTTCTCTGTGCGATTAAAGTTTTTTATGTGCACAGACCCTGTTAAGTAACTAAACTAAATGAACAAAAAGGCAAAACAGCCTCAAGTAAAGGTTTAATATGTAAGATTACAATTAGACATTGACAAATTCCACCAAAACAGTCATTATGTTTAACAGCAACAGCACATGTCAACAATGATTTTGGTACCAGGGGAAAAGTGCCTGATTTGCTTGAATGAGATACACTGATTTACAAATCTGAGGTCAGAAATTCATGCCAGGATTTTGAATTTAGTCACAAGTCTATACACTGGAAAAAAATCTAAATCTTACCAGGTGTATTTTTCTCATATCTAGTCAAAATATATCATCACACTTAAAATAAGACATAATCACCTAAAGAGTAACTTTTCAGTGAGATATACAGGGGTTGGACAAAATAATGGAAACATCTTCACCTCAAGATGATAATGCCCCAATCCATACAGCTAGAATTGTTAAAGAATGGCATGAGGAACATTCTAATGAAGTTGAGCATCTCGTATGGCCGGCACAGTCCCCAGACCTCAACATTATTGAGCATTTATGGTCAGTTTTAGAGATTCAAGTAAGACGTCGATTTCCACCGCCATCGTCTCTAAAAGAGTTGGAGGGTATTCTAACTGAAGAATGGCTTAAAATTCCTTTGGAAACAATTCACAAGTTGTATGACTCAATACCTCGGAGAATTGAGGCTGTAATTGCCGCAAAAGGCGGACCTACACCATATTAAATTATATTTTGTTGATTTTTTTAAGGTGTTTCCATTATTTTGTCCAACCCCTGTAAGAACTTATTTTAGACAGTAGAGTCTGAAAATCTTATTTCAAGAAATCTTACCAAGATAATTTTCATTTGTTTCATTGTCAGATTTTTGTGCTTTAATTGAGCAAAAAAAAATCTTGAATTAAGCAAAAAATAATCTGCCTATTTTGTTTTGTATTGATGATATCAAAAGTAACAGATAACAGCCACAGTAAGAGCCAGATCGACCTTGTTAGTGTGTGTCCCGGCAGTTCCATTGATCTGGATCCAGCCCCCCCACACACACCTATTTGTGGGTTTAAATGGACCCATCTGCAGGCCACCTGTAAGCCCAATATAATTTTAAAAACAACTAAAAACTGAAATAAGCAAAAAAAAAAAATTATTAAAAAAATTATTTATATATATATATATATATATATATATATATATATATATATATATATATAATATATATAATATATATAATATTATATATATATATATATATTATATATATATATATATATATATATATATATATATATATATATATATATATATATATCAAATTAAGCAAAAAATCTGCCAATGGAACAAGTGAAAATTATCTTGGTAAGATTTCTTGAAAAGATTTTCAAGATCTATTGTCTAAAAATAAGTTCTTATATCTCACTGAAAAGTTACTCTTTAGGTGATTATGTCTTATTTTAAGTGTGATGAGATATTTTGACTAGAAATGAGAAAACTACACTTGGTAAGATTTAGATTTTTCAAAGTATTGCAAGTATTTGGTCCAAAGTGATAAAAAGCTGAAAACTGGGATTTTCACTGGACCTTAGATTGGAGATCCTATTGGTGATCCCATACCCTCCTCAAAGCTCAGATCTAGGATTAACAGACTGAGATTCATTTGTTCAAATGGGTTCTCGCTTTTTTTTTTTTTTTTCACTTTGGGTGATGTAAGTAATGAATGTAGTGAATGATTTTTTTTCAGATTTTTCTGAAATTGACACCATGTGCCAAGGAACTTCAACCCAAATATGATGATGTTTACGTTTGGTTCCTACAGTCATGACCCCCAAGAACAACAGACACTTTGGAATGATTTTTAGCCAAACTGATGAATTCTGATGCTGAAGTTTATTCTTCATTGGGCTTCATGTTTATATTTAGAAGTACATTTGACAAACTTCATATAGTACGTATCTTTAGACTATTAATATGCAATTAACGGTTTGATTGATTGATTTAGTGATTTATTCTGAACATGCAATGAAATTTAACATATATGCAAGTAAGCAAAACATACATAATAATACAAATATAATGCAATATATAATACAATAGTTCCATGTACATGCCTGAAAAGGGGTGGGGAGAAGTGCAACTTATTTAATCCCACGCCCTCTCACTAAAATATTATTAAGAATATATATGTCCCTCTTCCTTTTACATTACTCTTTTATATTTATATATCTATTCACACACACACACTCGTTCATCCATATACACATATATATGTTTATACATATACACACTACATACAAGTACACATATAGTCTTTTACCAATGTGGTGTTGTTTTGCATGTTCTCATAACTCAACATCCTGACGTTCTGGACAAATTCAGATTTCAGATTTCCAATCTTGGTTCAGCTCTTCTGATTCAGTAAAGATCAGATATTTTACCTTCAGAATCAGATGAAAGGTTTTTTGTTGTCGTCCAGTGTAAACGAAACCTCAACCCAAACTTCACATAGGCATGCACGCATCTTACATTCTAAACACTTACACTTTTTTCAGTCTCTTTCAGACACAACAGTCATTTTTCATACTTATTTGAGGACAAGGAGTCACTTGAGGATAACTAAGCGGATCAGGTTCCCAACACTTCTCAAAAGCTCCTAACAAACAATGAAAAATGCTCTTGAAATATATGCAAAGTACTTCTTATGACTCCTTTTTTTCTTACACTGAAATGAAATTTAAATATATTCTCAAGATTCCCACAAATTGATGTTAAAATTCTCCAACAGCCACAACATAATGTTAAAACTACTTTCCCTTCACCGCAAGAGTAAATACAGCCAGTTTAGATAGTTGGGGACTCCTCCTTTACCATTCGTCCATACCACAACTGCTGACTTGAAAGGGCACGTCCTGTCTACAGATTACACTTTTATGGCTGAGACGCACAAGAGAAGCCTGAGGGTCCTCTTTGCCTCTTGTTGGCCCCTTTTTGTCTGGACAAAGTCGACTGATTAGAGTCTGATTAAGGAGATAAGAAGCCTGAGTCAGATGAGATAAGACCAACTGGAAGGACCTGCACAAAACCTGAACTCCCTACCTAAGAAAACAGGCTTCTTCTTTTCTGATAACCTCTTAAAATGCTGCGTGTAAACTGGTGACACAAAGTCTTTAAAGCGTGATAAGATGGTTTAAATCTATTGACGTTATAATCAAAGTTCATCTCCTTCCACATCAGTTGAGAGAAGAAAACATCTGGTGTGCGACTGGTTTATCTTGGCTCTCCTTTTAACAGACCTAATTAATGTTCTGGCTGAAGGTCCATGTGTTGCTTTGCGCTCGCATATTTTGGAACGCATCTCCAACGATAGACAACAGATTCATTCCATTATTCAGTTTGTTATGAAGTGAACTTTCCCAGCACAACAGTTCCATTTTCAGCCTGAGGTTGGCGAATCAGCACAATGTTCTGCGGTCGTTCCAGAGGAGCTCTTCACGGCATAGTTTTTGTATTCTCACTTGAGTCTGAAAGTATTCCCTTTCTTCCCCCTGCGTTGTTTATTTAGCTGGAATTATGCGTTTGAAGGTTGAGCTAGCAGGAGCCTCTTTCTGTTTGTTTTGTTACATGAGGACCTTTTTTTTTTGGTTGTTTAGGGATGTTTTCATCTTTGCATTGTGGTGAGACGTTCTCATGTTCTTGTGTGGTACAGTGCTCCTCTGTTCTGAGACCGTGTAATTGACAAGTTAGTCCTTTTTAAAGGTTCGGGGAACGAGAGGGGGAGGAGAAAGATTTGTTTTTTTTACTCAGCTCCATACCCCTCCATTTCTGTTTTTTTTAGTTTCCAGTTTCACCCGACTTGTTTCCGTTGGTTTTATTCATGACCTCCATCTGGAAATAATATATGTTCATGAAAACAAGCCATCAGCAATTTTAGGGAAGAGTGCTGTGTGTGTGCATATGTGTGCACATATGTAGGGGACATTTGGGCCTCTTCTGTGAGGTTTCAAGCTAAGGAACAACTAATATAACACTGTTAGTACAGTGAACGAGACATGTATGACTAAAGTACTAGCTAAATCCTCCATCATCCTCTCTGAAAATCCTGCTGCAGTGCTTTTGTGGTCTAGCTAAAGTCTTTGATTCAAATGCAAAGTTAGTCATCGAATGTAAGAAACCACAGCTGCTGGGAGAAATTACGTGTCAGGCAGGTCTTTGGCAAACTGTTTGACCTTGGCTCAGACTAAAAATATGCATTAACTAAATGAAAGCCTGCATAGTTCTGCAGGAAAGAAGATCTGGCTTGTGTTTGAGTTGCTCGCAGGAGCGTATGCCGCCTGTGACGGTGAGATAGAGCAGATATTCAGCCGACTCCAGGCTCACAGAACACCTCTGTGCCTGTCTGCCGCCTTGGCTGAGGTACACACAAGACCGGCCGGTCACACCTGAGAGCCTCTGAAGAGTAGCCAGACATTTAGCCGGCCTATCCCGAGCACAGAGGCTTCTTAGTTTGCAGGTCGCTGTCTGTATATCTAACTGTCTAACTAACTATGTGTCTGTCTGCCTGCCTGCCTGGAGCCGATACCATCTCTTTTAGAGCCATAATGGCTTTAGCAGGCCCTGAAGGACAGACCGAGTAGGTGTGTGTGTGTGGTGAGAGGTTTTCATTTCTCCCTGTCTGCATCGGGGGGTGTGGCTGGATCATGTTTTAAAAGCCCTGAAGTTAACCCCAGTCAAAAGGTTTATGCCTACCACTAAAGCCACAGAGGCATCTTGAAAGGTGTAATAGCTCAGTGCTGTATCTACTGACATCTCCATGGACCTACTGCACAGTTTTAATGTCTTTGGGAAGACACATTATTGCACCGTCATACAGTTTATCTCACAACACAGTTTCACAAAACTAGAAAAGCACTCGGAGAGCACAGACCTCCGCCAAGGCAGGTCACCCCCCCCCCCCCCAAAATGTAATCATTTGTTCCTTGTGCCAGTATCAACATTTCCTGAAAATTTCATCACCCCCCACCCCACCCCATCAACACCAAAATTTAATCATCTGTTATTTGTGCAAGTGTCAACATTTCCTAAAAGTTTCATCAACCCCGCCCCCCCCCCCCACCCCCCCCCATCACCACCAAAATTGAATCACTTGTTTTTTGTGCCAGTATCCATATATCCTGAAAAGTTCATCCAAATCCATCCATAACTTTTTGAGTTATCTTGCTAACACACAAACAGACAAACCCCAATGAAAACCTAACCTCCGCCGTTCCTTGGCGTAGGTAATAATAATAATGTGCACAAAAGTCTTGGTATGTTTTTCCTAGATGGTGATTTACATCCAGGCATATTTTCCAAAGGTGCAATATGTTGCATTTGACTGTTTGCTTATACAATTGCGGAAAAAATTGTTAGACCATCAAAAGTCATCAAAAACAATGGTTATGCAGTCAAGTCATCATGTGACCAAAACAGACAGAAAAGAAAACATGGAATCCCTCAAAGCACTGTTTTTGTCAGTACAATGACATAGCTATTGATGTAAGAACTGAAGTAATTTTGGTTATTATCAAGAAAACATGGAAAATGGAAAGATATCAGCTCTGAAATTAAACTCTTATGAGCTATTTTTGTTGTTATCATTATATTTTTCCAAACAAATGTACATTTAGTTGTACCAGGCATTAAAATGAACAAGAAATTGAAAAAAACAAGGGTGGTCTAATAATTTTTTCCGCGACTGTATGAGATTTGTGTCGATTATGTTGTTGTCCTGGAAGCCAATCGTTTGGTGACTTTAGCGGACTCCATTTTGATGTCAACAGTAGCTGAGAGATCAGAAAACAAGCAATGAGGAGCTCAGGAGTGAACATAAGGGTTTTCTCTCAAGTCCCCATCATAGTACTTCAGGATTTCCCATCTGGCACCACTGATTGTGGAAAGAAAAACATGCTTCATCTCAGACACAAAAAAGGCAGTGTCCCAAATCCTATCAAAATAACTACCTCTATCTGTATCTTCAGATGTTGTGTAGTCTGTGCCATCTTACTTGAACACAAATCATACATTTTCCATTGTCCATTTACAAGATTAAAGGTTAAATATGTAAACCAGTCATTTGAGACATTAGCGCACTCGATTTCTAAGCTAACATATCCAGTCCTACATAAAAGGATAAAAGAAGCAGCGAAGAACACAGAAGAAAGCGTAAGGATTTTTTTGTAGTAGGTTCTGACCTAAGTCCTCTGCATAAAACAGTGTACAGGGTGTTATTATGAATGTCAACAACCCACAGATAGATTAGAATAGAAATGGAGTTAGCTAGCATCAATGCACAACCAGCTCCAACGCAGTCTAAATAAAGACATGCACCAGTTTTACAAATTTAACCCATAAAGCCCCAAACATCTACTGGTGACCAAAACCATCAACTGAATCAACACTGATTCACCTTGGCGGAGGTATGTGCTCTCCAAGTGCTTTTCTAGTTAAAATTCATTAATTTTGGGATGGCTCAAAGCAAGAGTATAATTTTTTTTGCATCTATCTGAGGTCATCATTAGGTACATGCTGGAGGGAAAATATGTCTAAATTTCTTTTTTATTATTGGCAAAGTGCCAGGTACCAAAATGAACCCAGTTTCATAGAAGCATCCACATTCAGGTTCAGCTGACCTCATTTATTGAACATATAACATTACTGAGTCTAGACCTGACCATGGCAGACGTCTGCGCTCTCCAAGTGCTTTTCTAGATATGTTTGTGTTATGTTATGTTTTTGTTTGTTCAGAAATAATAATATTTGAGCATTTAGACCCGATGTATCAAATATGATACAAAATTGAAACTCATACATTCATTCATTTCTGAACCCGCTTTATCCTCACTAGTGTCACAGGGGTCGCTTGGAGCCTACCCCAGCTACATAGGGGCGAAGGCGGGGTACACACTGGACAAGTCGCCAGTTCATCGCAGGGCTGAGATATAGAGACAAACAATCACTCTCACATTCACACCTATGAGCAATTTAGATTAACCAATTAACCTCTTTCTTTTTTTTTTTTTTTCAAATATCAATTTCCATGTATGAAACTCATACATGGAAATTGCTATTTGAAAAAAACATTTTTTGTTGTTCAGAAGGACCAATAAAGGCTCCATTTTCTAAGAACTGGAATTTTCTGTCAATGATTTAATGGTTCAGGTTTTATAGGGTTAACAAACAGCACAAAACTGACTCAAACACAAATGTCTAACATGCACACATGTATGTTGAAACTTTACATTTTCCATTGCGAGCCCAAGCCATGTAACACAAAAACCCTGGTTTTACAACAGTAGCATGAGTAAAGTAAGTAAATAAGTAAATTTCATTTGTGGAGCATTTTTCACAGACAGGGAGTCACAAAGTGCTATAGAGTGCAAGACAATTAAAATACAGTTTAAAATACGGTTTAAGATGCAATTAAAATACAGTTTAAAATACAGTTAAAATGCAATAAATACATTAAATGCAATCGGTTTGTAGCAGCCCTGAGTCAGTTTGGATTTAAAAAAAGGCATGTCACACAAACTTCTGCAGGTTAAAATGGATAATACACTTCTAGTCTAGAAACATGAATTGTTCCAACAGCTCATACTGCCTCGTATGTCCATGTAGAATATTGTATTTTCACTGGAGCGTCACCTATTTAAATGAAAACATATGTGTGAGCAACAAACGTGAACACAGCCAACAGTCTCATTTCTCTGGCTTTAAAAAAAAAAAATAACATGACTATTTTTCCTCTATATTTCAAGTATATTAAACACACCACCCAGCCCTAGACTTTACCAGAGCAACAGCTTTAAATGTGTGTTTCAGAAATCCACACCCACAGTTTATTTATCTCCAGTCCAATGTTTTTCACTGCATGTCTGTGTTTAGGTAAAATCTAACCATGGTCTCTGTGTGTTCGTCTCTGCCATACTTCTTTTTCTTTTTTTTTTTCCCTTATGAGATTCCCAAATGTTCTGCTGCCTCACATTCCCTCCCACTACATCACAGCAGCAGTCTGGGTCATTTTTCTTTTGAAGCGCCCCCCCCCCCTCCCCCCTTCCTCACCAGTCCATCCATCATAGGGCTGTTCTGGGACCTCCTACCACCCCACCCCGTCCTCCTCTGTTTGAAAAACTCCTTCAGGCCAAAACCTCCATAGCTTTACTATTAATTTAGGCCTCCACCACTGCTGTTAAATTGTTCCACTCCATTCATAACATCAACCTTCCATCAGTGTCCTCCTCCTGCCAATCTTCTTCCTTCTGCTAAAGTCACAGCCCACAGCCTCTGCGGCGCATCTGGAGTTCCCCCCCATCTTTCAACCGGCTCAGACCTGAGGGCAGGGCTGTCGAGGATCAGGAACAGTGGTTTTTGTGTGTGTTTGTGTACCTCTGTGTGTGTGTGTGTGTGTTTGCTTGCTACCACCGCTGCTCAAATCAAAGTGGCTGCCTTTTGTTGCGTGCCCTGGAATCCCCTCCGTCACACCTCGGCCGTTTCCCAGCAGGGGGACGTACAGCCCCCAGCCGCAGGAAGAGCCCCTTCTTTACAGTTAATCTTCCACCACAAATATAAGAATTAAATCCACTGGCTACACACTCTAAGAAATAAAATGTTGGAATTTGTTGGAATAAATCAAAAAGGTTATGCAACATGTTCCATGAAACATGGTTATTTAAATGTCAAAAGATGTTGCAGTTAATTGCAAAGATAACCCACTACATCCAAAGTAATTGTGTCAATAAATCTAAAGTAAGGTGTTGCTTTAATGCTACAACTTTACATTTACATTACATTTACATTCATGCATTTGGCAGACGCTTTTTTCCAAAGTGACTTACAGGGGAAAACCAAAATTAAAAAATTAAAAAATAAAATAAATAAATAAACAAACAAACAAGCAAACAAATAAAAAAATAAAATAAAATACAAGAATAGATTAAAGACATAAAGCAGCTGTACAATTAAAAACAGTGTCATACAGAAGAATAAAAAAGCAAAATGTTAGGCTAAAATACAAGAATAGATTAAGAGGACATAAAAATAGCTGTACAATTAAAACAGTGAAATAAAAACACCAAGCAAAACAACAGAATAAACATAATAATACATTTAAAATGGAATAAATGAACTTTGAATGAAATGAACTTTAGAATTACTATTACTAGATTACTACTATTACTATTACTAGAATTAATTAATTTTCTTATTAACAATATTGGTTTGGATTTACACACATTTTGTTGTAAATTTAATGAAGGGAGGTCCGATTCTTTTAACTAATTTGATTCTTTCATATCGTTCATCTGTTGTGAATCGATTCCAAATTGATGCAGGTTTTTTTAAATTAATGAATTGATTCGGAATCGATTCACAACAGACAAATGAACCGAAAGAACTGAGTTAGTTAAAAGAATCAGACTTCCCATCACTAAATTTACAACAAAATGTGTGTAAATCCAAACCCATACTGTTGATTAGAAAATGTAATTCTAAATTTGTAGCATTAAAGCAACACCATACTTTAGATGTATTGACACAATTGCTTTGGACTTATTAGTAGGTTATCTTTGCAATTAACTGCAACATCTTTTTACATTTAAATAACCATATTTCGTGGAGCAAGTTGTATAACGTTTTTTAATTAAATCCAACAAATTCCAACATTTTATTTCTTAGAGTGCAGTGGAGAGGTTTAATTCCATAAGTTTCCACAGTTTCTTTAATTATACAAGCAAACATAGCCACCCTTTGCAAAATTGCATATGTATATTCAACACTTCAGAAAACCTGTTTTTATTGGGAAAAAAAGTTAAATTTAAGACTTGAGTTGAAAATAAAAGGATTAAAATTTGATAATACACTTGGAAATTACTTTCATTTCATTTCATTTATTGAATTATGTGGGGTTCTAAAGGCAGTAAATTAATGGTCCTTGTATTTCTTTCTAGGAGGGTTTTTCTTTTTTATTTCTTTTCTTTTCTTTTTTCTGTCTTGTTTTGTTTTGTCTTGGTTGTTTGGAGTCTGATGTTTGTCTCCTGTATTGAAAACCATTGTCTTCAACTGAACAAATATTGTATATTTTCCTTCACACCAGAAAAATCAATGAATGTATTTGATTTAAGAAGAAATTACTTTTTAGGGGCACTTCTGTTTTGGGAAGTGATGCTAAAAATATATGTCTTCATAAAATATGGCATAACCTTACTTTAAAATTGTTTAGTGGTAAATAATACAAATGTTTGCTGTAATAAATGTAGGAAAATCATGTCAGTCGTGTCAACTTCTTAAAGTTGATGAGGTGTAGTGTGTCTCATTGTCACATTCTGTCTTATTTTTAGTTCAAAACTAAGGCAAAGGTCATAAAACTAAAACCTAAAAACTCAATATTTGCTTTTTAAAAAGTTTATTTTAATAATTTGTCTCCTATTTTGCACTGAATCTGTTCTATTGTCATTGTTTTACATTGTTACTATGATTTTATGTTCCTTTTCCTTAACTACATATGACCTTTAACCTGTTTTGTTTTTTTTTCATTCTATGATTTTATTTGCATTGTAAAACACTTGCATCTCTTTTTATTCCTTCAAAGCTTGTTACATATATTCATTTATTATTGCTGCTCTTCAGATTCAGATTAAGATAACTTTATTTATCCCATACGGGCAATTCATTTGCAGCTTACCACAGACATCAGCCCATATCCAAAGTGCAACGTGACAAACATAAATAAATAAATCAGTGCGCAAATACAAGATCATTGAAAGCAACTATGAGTAATGCTTTGAAATGATGAACAATAAATAATCAATAAATACCCATGCAGACTAAAAGACTAAAAGACCCTATTGGTTCTGCTAAGATTAAAAAAAAAAAATCCTTCTCTATTCCTCCTATTCTAAAAGCTTGTGAAAAAAATAATGTAAATGTAGAAGAAAGATTAAATATTTTGCTCCTGATTTCTGGTGCACAAGGCATTTAAAATTTTGCACATAAATGTAAATAATGTTGCAGAAGTAAATGGTTGACATCTCTTTTTAGACACTATATACAGTCTGTTACCTGAAGATGATTTTCATTTCATTTTCTTTTTATTTATTTATTTAGACAGGGACAATGCACAGTATACTTTAACCTTAAAAAGGAGGGATGTAATGTGCCAAGCTGTAGCGCTGGTGCTAATTTCCATCTCTAGTCCCTGGGGAGGCTGATGTTATCATATAAAAAAAAAACAACAGACTAATAAAAACTAAAACAGTAAAAAAAAAAAAAACAGTAAAAAATGCATTTCTATAACTCCATCTATATAAAATATTCATTCACATTCAACCATTCACTCTTATGTCCCACTGCAGTCATGATGATGATGTGATAATGTAATGTGCACAGCTTGGAACTGCACAATGGTCAAACATAAACAGCTCCAAACTACAATAATAGTTATATCAGAGTGTGTTTCTGTTCTCTGTCCTTGAGACATGAAGTGCAGCGTCTGCCTCGTGCAGGTTGTTAAACCTGTGTGAGCTGTGAGCTGCAGCTCTTTGCCACAAGTCCCCAATTAGGGTTCTGCCCACACAGCCATAAAACAGTTAGTGGAATCATTCAGAGGCTGTTAGATTTAACACTATTAAGAGTTCATTAGTACCTGCATACACTGCTGCTGCTGCCACGGGAGGATCATTAACAAAGAGCCATTACAGTCGGCTAGAGGGCTTTCCACTCGTATTAATGAAGATCCCCTTTTGGTCATTGTGATTCTTAAAACGCAGTTCAATTTGTTTGACTTTTTTTTTTTTTTTTTTTTTAATCCATGCCAGTGTTTTATGTTAGTCTTTTTTGTGGTGGGAGGATAGAGAACAAAACAACTGTCTCATAAACCGAAGTCCTAAAATACCTGAGCTAGAAGTGAATACTGACATTTGAATCATATAACCCTTCAGTTATAATGATTCAATTGATAGATTAATAGATTGATTGACTGATTGATTGGTTGATTGATTGATAAGTCAATGCACAACCTAATTTACATAACACTCAAAATAATTGGGTTTCTGTAAATTGGTTTAGAGTCTGGTTTTGATATGTAAAGTGTCATGAGATAACTTTTGTTATGATTAGGCGCTATATAAATAAAATTTGATTGATTGAATTTGATTGATTTGATTAGGATAAATAAACTCACACTCAGATGAGGCTAAAGACGTTTATTTTGTCTTCTGTTTATGTAAATATACTATTTTCTTTTGTTCAGACAAGGTATACATCTAAAAACTATACCTTGTCTGAACAAAAGAAAATAGTATATTTCACACTCAGATGATTGTGCCTCTTAGACTGTCTCTCAAATATCCTACTTTTCTTGTAATTACCTTTTTTTTCAATCATTTAATACAGGGGTGTCAAACTCATTTTAGTTCAGGGGCCACATTCAGCTAAATTTGATGTGAAGTGGGCCGAACCAGTAAAATATTAACATAATAATATATAAATAATGTCAACTCCAAACTTTTCTCTGTGTTTTAGAGCGAAAAAAGTAAATGAACATTATGAAAAGGTTTACATCTGCAAACTATCTTTTCAAACAAAACATGTGAATAACATGAACAAACTGAAAAAATAAGTGTATTTATAACATTATTAAGCTTCAGTTTATCATTTACACACATGCATTATAACATACAGATCACAGTGGATCTACAAATACACAAAATATTTAATAACAGGCAGAATCTTGTTAAAATTATACTTACTTCTCTTTTAGGTTTCATGTTCATATTTGTTCAGGTTATTCACATTTTTTTTTGCAAAATTATACTTTGTTTTAGTGTAAATACATGAAAATATTGACATTTACAGAGAGAAAAATTGGGAGTTGTCATTATTTCTATGTTATTATGATAGTATTTTACTGGTCTGACCCACTTGAGATTGAATTAGTCTGAATGTGCAACCTGAAATAAAAGGATTGTTAATGTCTTAGTGTCATTTTTGCATTTCACAAATTCATCCCAAGGGCCGGACTGGACCCTTTGGCGGGCCGGATTTGGCCCCCAAACTGCATGTTTGACACCTGTGATTTAATATTTCTTTATTATCCTTGATTGATCTTTTCTTTTCTTTTCCTCATGTTTTCCATTATTTCTGCAAAATCTGCCGTGTTTTTATCACCTGTGTTTCAAAAATAATGTATTATCTGTAGGTTTTTAAGTGTTTTTATATGTCACTACCGAATGTTCTGCTCTGCTGTTCTTCATTTATTCTCTTCAGTAGAATTAACATCTGTTTTGATGCTGATGTCCCAGATGTTTTTCCATCTTGCAAAGAAAGTGAGTATTACGCATTATTGTTTTAATTACTATTCACTCACAGCCAGTTCTAGGAATACAAAAAGACAAGAATACTTTAATCAGAGTATATTGTCAGATTTGCTTCTAACTGGCTTCTCTCAATAACCCAGTGTCTTATGAGTGTATGCATTTATAGCCCATGCAAGATAAGACCTGGAGCACAAATTTAATTACTTCTAAATCTAATTAAGGATAATTCCTGCTCTATTTTTTCACACCGTAGAGAGTACCAAGTCTTCTAACTCAGTTGCAGTGCATGGTCCACTTTTTGTTTGCAGAACTGAGTGGGGTCGAGAGGGTCTTTCTTGGGTGAAGGTTTACGTACGTTTGAGAAAAAAGCCTTAAATCTGTTCTGCAAACAAGACTCGGAGGCCGGACATCAAAGCTGGTGTGGGTGTGAAGGCCGGGGTGCTGTGTGGGGTTGAAAGGTCTGGAGCGCAGACAACAGATCCTACATCTTACTCTTCTGGTTCTCCTCAAATCCCTAGAAAACCCTGGTTTCTGGCTGTAAATCCTAACCCCTCAGACGCTGGTATTCCTGGACAAATACATCATCTGACCCCTCTAAGTCACATGCCGGACCTTTGCCTCGTGATAATCCTCACAGTCAAGTGACAAAGGGTCAGCTGAGTAAGCCGAAAAGTAATTCACCAATGAGTTTATGGAAAAGTTGGCACTGAGCTCAATCAAAGCTGCGCACCATAAGTATGTTCTGAGGAACATTTGTGCACTGGAGTGGGCCAGTAATCTGTACAGCATTATGAAGTGCCTGGCAAGCACTTTCCTTTGTCTGCACTGTTATGAAAGGCTTTAGAAGGAGAGACAAAGCCGGCTGTGATGTTTTATTCCCTGTTTTTCACAGATTTTTTTTTTTTTTTTTTGTTACCATGTTACCTTTTTTCCCTTCTACACCACCACCAGAGGAAAACTTCTCCCCATGTTTGATATTCTCCTGAGACCCAGCAAAGCATTTTTGTCTTCTGTAGTGGACAGAGAGTTTCATAGCTTTACTTAAAAAAAAAAAAAAAAAAACTGAAAAGGACATTATATAAAAAAAAAAAAAAAAAAATTAAAAAATTTATCTGAAAGTGTTGCATCATTATGTTCCCAATTAGGGCAATTCTTTAATGTAAAATGGCTCAGGTGTTTACTTACTGGATCTCAGGATATAAAAAAGAAGGATGGGATGATATTGTGACTCACTGACCCACTTTGTTACCGTTGTACTTTAACCCTTTCATGCATGAATTATGAGAACCTTAGTCGAGATTTTTTTCCTGGGTGCTTTTATTCCTCTTCAGCATAAAAAAACAATGCAATTGATTTTTTTTTTTTCTCTGAACCTGTTTTTCATGGAGTTACAAACACATCCACTCAACTGGACACCATGCATAATTTTTGAAGCAAAGAAACATGTATTTAAAACCCATCATCAGAAAGTCATATACTGTGTGAAAACTGTTCATTCATTCATTATTTTTTGTTTATTTCAAGCATTTACAGAATACATGCAAATTCAAAATTCCAAAATCATTCATCTACACTCAAAAAGGAGTCAGAAGAAGAAAAACTATGAAACAGAAACATTTCTCATGCACACAATCTGATATTTTCTCACATTTTAACATATTCTAATACTAGTTATTATCACTTTATGAAGATAATATGCAAAAAAAAATCTTTTTGACTAAGAAAACTGTTAATTACAGACTAATAACAATTAGCAACTAATTTAAAGCATGTTACTGCAGACCAGGTTTAACAAGAACAGTAAAATTACAGTAACAGTATGAATTGTAGTGGATGGGATGATGCATGAGTGTCCACTGTGTTGGCTGATATGCAACTAAAACAATAAAATCCATGAATATACAAGAGAACAGCTGGAGAATAGCTGCCCACTGTAGTGAGCAGTATGCATGAAAGAGTTAAGTTTTGATACTGCCCTGTCTGTGCTTGTTGATGTTTCTTATGTCTTTGCATTTTCATTTTATTGTCTGTTTGTGAAAAAATGTAAAATATGTCAAAAATAAAGAATAATAATAATAATAAAAAAGAATAATAATTAATACCATCACTACATGTCATCTGCATTTTTATCAAGAAATAAAAGCAAAAATCAAGATCGACTTAAGCTTCCAAAACTGCTCTCCTCTTTGAAGGGTCACTTAACTCTGGAAATGTTCCCTTAGTTTTTCTAGTCTAGTTAGAAACAGGAGACAACAAAGGATTCCTCCTGAACTATTGAATAAAACACCAGCGCCCTCTACAGGAAACAAAAGCTACTACTGACATGAATTTTCCTGATACTGTGCCAGGTTTTGGCCAACCTGTCTCTCAAGGGATAAGAAGTTTACTCATATTTTCTGTGTTTTCTATTACAGGCTGAGGGGATAAGGAGAAGGAGCAGCCGCGTTACATGGAAAACAACTGTTATTCTGAAATGTCTGCGGTGAGTTGTTATGAAAATGCACTGCCTTCTTGTACAAAAATATTCTCCCTTTTAAACTTCAGTTGTGTGATCCATGTGTATGTGTGTGTGTGTACTGTAGACACTTGAGAAAGTCTATGAAATGATATCTAAAAAGGCCTGTCACATCCAAGGGAAACACTATCCCAAGGGAGGACTGTTAGATACAAATTTACTGTCCAATAGCACAGTGTGGGATATTTGAGTGGCATGGCTGCTGGCCACTGGTCAGATTGTTCAAAAAAGGGAGAGAAAACAGGGGAGGACAAGTGGATTCATAGTAAAGTAAGTTAGCTAAACAGAGAGAAACCTGCAGTTCAGAGCCTAAAACACAGAGTCAGACCAGATATAGTAGAAACTATTTTGGGAAAAGCTAAAGGCCGCAGTAACTCGTCCGACCAGAGAAGACACTGTCCTGATCTTCTATTTCTGTGGCCATGTCTGACTGTGAGGGGCTTCCTATGGGTAAGAGAAAGCCGAATATTTACATTGGTCTTATATGGAGGTGTATTCATGATGCTACATAAGTGTGTGTGTGTGTGTATCTGTGGCTGGAGTCATCAGAGTGGTGTGGATTTATGTGTCTGCAAATGTGTTTATGTTTTCTGTCACGGTGCTTGTACGTGTTTCTGTGTATGTTTAAGGGAGGGGTCTTTGTTGGCCCATCCTGTTTTAGTCTAAGCCCTCCACTGGGACAGCTCACCCTGCAAGTATTCAGCTGCAAAGAGGAGCTGCTTGAGTTTGAGCCCTTATAAGGAAACTTGGAGGGATTTCTACTCCTGGTTTCTTCAGAATAAGGCAGAATGACTTTGCAGATCAAAACACAGATAAAAGGGGAGAGGAATGGGAGCGCAGAGGAGGAGGATGGGATTGGGTGGAGGTGGAAGTGGAGGTAGAGGTGATAGCAGGTATTGTGGAAACAGAACGATGTGCAGGTGTGTTTTTGTGTATGTGTGTGTCTGCGGTCGAGCGTTAAGTGAAGGGTCATTTCTGAGTGAACTGAAGCTCTACTACCAGCAGAAACAATCTGTTATAAATAGAATAGAAACCTTTGTTCTTTTTTAAATTTAATTTAATTTTTTATTTTTTTTGAGAAGCCCACATCACAACAGTCACACCACATACACATCTTACACACTCCACTACACAGATCATTTACACAACCAAGACAGGACACTGATTTTTATTACTGACTAACATTTTGTTTCTTTTGTATATTCACTGTAAAAAAAAAAAAAAAAAAATCCTGTTGTTTTTGCGGAAAAACTGGCAGCTGTGGTTTCCAGAACAAAACTGTAAAAAACACATCCAACTGTAAACATATTTACAGAGTAACATGTAGATTTAACATTTTAAACATGAAGATTTAACTGGTAAATGGACTGCACTTATTTAGCACATTTTCTCCACCTTAATGGTGTCCAAAGCACTTTCCAAATCCACCAGGTCCAAATGGGAGCACTTTAGGGTTCAGTGTCTTCCATGGACACTTTGACATATGGACAGTCAGAGCCAGGATTCGAACCACCAACCCTTTGGTTATTGGATGAGCCGTTCTACCAACTCTACCAACCCATTAATTTACAAATTTAAAATGTTACTTTGTTAAATGTTTACTTTTTAATAACTTTTTTATATACATAAAAAAAGCAAATATGCCATTATTTCAACATTATGGTCTTGCAATTTAAACAGCACCACAATGTTTTTCAATTTGCAGTTTTATTTTCGAAAAACAATAGAAGTACATAATTTCTACATACAAATCTGGTTTTGTTCTCATACTCTTCCTGTAAAAACTACAGCTATATTTGATTTAATCATTAACACAAAAATATTTTCAAATAAACAACTTTGCATTGTATTGTCACTTAAAGTTTTTTTATGTTTCAATTTTACAACTTTTTGGTGTTAATTCTACAGTCATTTTTTACAGTGTTGCATGCCATATATCTTAACCCCCCCACCTTTCCCCCACATGATGATGATGTATTGTAAATGTAAATATTGCATAATAATGTACATAAATCTCTTTGTCACTTGGTGTCACCTCAATAAAGGTTCAAAAAAATAGAATAGAATAGGAACCTTTATTCTTTTTTTAAATTTATTTATTTTTATAATTTTTACACCACATACACATCTTACACACTCCACCACACACAGATCATTTTCACAACCAAGACAGGACATTGATTTTTTGACTGACATTTTGTTTCTGTTGTATATTGCATGCCATATATCTTAACCCCCCCCCCCCCTTCCCCCACTTTATGATGATGTAATGTAAATGTAAATATTGTAAAATACTGTACATAAATGTCTTTGTCACTTGGTGTTGCTTCAATAAAGGTTAAAAAAAAAATAGAGTAGAAACCTTCCCCTTGTCGTCCTCTGTTACTCAATCAGTCAGTCATGTTTCACTCCTTTCCCTCCTATCTCATCTCTGTCCCACCTCCGTCTGCTTTTATCGTTTGCCCTTCCTGTTTGTCTTTTCTCCAATCTCCTTCCCTTCCATCTCTTTCTCAATCGAAGCGTGATTCCTTCGTCGGTTTGATTGAACATGACTCAGCTGTATGAGAGCTCCTCAGTGATTTCAGAAGGATTAAAGCTGCAGAGTGAAGCAGTGAAGGTTAAAAATTAACAAAGAAAAATGAACCCTTTATTTGGCAAGAGACTATTTTTGGTAAATTTCTGCATACATTACAAGACAGTGACAGCAACAATTCTAAAATACATGTTCCTTTAGTTCTTTTCACCTTTACATGTGTTTTTCTTGTACTTTTATATTTACTTCTTGTATTTATTTATTTTTTTTCGCCACTTACGGGTAAGGAACCAAATATGACAAAATCATTGACCTTGATTTTCTACATAACAGTAAAAAAAAAAAAAATCACAAAAGTAATAAAGTCTTGTAAGGTCTGTCAATAACACACTAAGTTTGAAATCTTGAATTTCAGAGTATTTATAAAAGTGTCCAATAAAGGGTTAAATAGAAAACCACAGTGATGTATGCAGCATGAAATAAAATGCATTGTTTTGATTTTCATGCAGTTTAAATGGTTTATTGTGCATAAGAATGAAATGGTTTTGCACCACTACTGCCACCACAATAATACTCGCAAATTAGACAACTGGTATTAATATAATTATATATTTTTGTATTAGTACAACAATTATTATTTTTCCCCTCTCTCTTTCTCACTTTCATTCACACTCCCCTCTTCCCCGTTTCCCTGTCACCCCTATCCAAGCTATATTGTTTAGTTGCTCCTCACATTTATCATCTTTTTCATTGTAATATGATTTTGTCATTGTTGTTGTTTGTCATTACTCTGTCGTTGTTGTTTTTGGTTTGTTTATTTGTTTGATTTTCCCTTTGTTTATGTGTTGTTGTTGTTGTTGTTGTTGTTTTTCTGTCCACAATGTCTTGTTAACTATCACTAATAAAAAAAAAATAAATAAAAAAAAAAAAAAAAAGAGAGAGAGAGAGAGAGAGAGAGAGATGCTTTTGCACCATATCAGACCTTTAATGAACAATGATTGCATAAATCATATTTGATGTCATGGGTGGTACAGTTGTTAGCACTTTGTTAGCGTTCTCCTTCTTCCTACAGAAGACATTAGCTAGTGACGATAAATTGTACTGAGGTGCAAATATGACTGTTCTAATGTCTGTCTCAGTGAAGGGTCTGGTAATAAACCCTGCCCTCAGCTGAGGTCCAGCTCCACTATGTCTCTGCAACAGATTAATCTTCAGAAAATGACGGAATAAATCAAAGTTTAATGTCCTGCTTTCTTTCATCCTATCTTTTCTTCAGTTTTCTCTGTTTCAGATATAATAACCCTCAACTTTAATCTGAGCTTTAATGAACATCTACATGTTCATTGAATTAAATATAAGAAAATACTTGATTTTCAATGAAAATTCAAAAAATACTATTTTTTTACCCAAAAAAGTTGTGATAAATCACTTAAGGTAAGTTAAATAGAGAGAAAAATTCATTTGGGATCTTCCACAAAAGTCACAATGGCTCTTTATGGGTTAAATTTCAAAAAATAAATAAAAAAATTTCACAACAATTACAGCTCTGGTTGCATTTTCCTAAACCACAACTACTTTGCAGTTCCTGTGTTTGATGCACAAATGGCCATCTTCTGATCATACCTTTTTCTAATATCATCATTTGCAAGGACAAGATACTTTATTTCATACGTTGAAGCAAATTGTTGTATTTTTCTTCTCCTGTTCAGTTTTTCTGTCTTTGCATATTCCATACGTTAATACAGTGGCTTAGCTTCAAACCCCAGTGAACCTCTTTGACAGTGCCCATCTCCTGCATCCTGTCATGTCATTGTTGCATTGTGATTATTTTTCCTGAAGGTGGCAGTATTGGTGTTGTTTATGTAGGCTGGTGCTTCTTACGGGGCAAGGGCAAGGCAGAGGCCCATAAAAAGTAAGAGTTTGATGAAGTAAAGGGAAGAGATATTTAACAGTAGAGGAAAATATGGTGAAGTGTTATATAGTATATTTATATAGGATAAATATTTTTGTATTTGTGTATAAATAGCCCACTTTATATTCATGCTCTTGATCTATGGGGGCACCTGTCTTTTTATTATTCTTATTCATGTAATTTTTCATTATTTTACCTTGTACTGCCTTTTATGTATTTTTATGCTGAACTCTTGCAACTCGTTTTCCAATGCAGTTTTTCTTCAAATGGCAAATAAACTGATTCTGATTCCGAAGACAGGAAATTAGTGTTATATGAGATGGTGTTGTCATGGAAGTTTCTCGCGCTCTGGACACAATTTTGAAGCAAGAACACAAAAACTCACTGAATTGGGATTAAAGCAAATATATTGTTACATGTGAGAATATTTGAGACAACAGGCTGCAATCGTCCAAAGCCTTGCCCTCTGCTGTTTGGTTAACAGAAGAATTCTCAAAGCTTATATATGTTTAGTCTTTTCCCATGTAAGGTTAACTACGAATTGATTGGTTAGGTCTTAACTCCTCCTAAGAACACATTTTACCTTAAACAGTAAAAAGGAAAACACCTGGTCAGTGAAGTTAATAGTGTTTCCTTAAACAGAAGGTAAACAGTAAGTCTCTGATTCATCAATTTGTAGACAGTGAAGGAAACAACAAGCTTGACATGTTCTCAGCAGGTGGTCATATGTTATGCAATGTTAATAATGAGAATACTGTACACTGCAACATTTCACTTTTCTTCGTCAGTGTTAAGAGTGAAAGAGTGAGGAGGTGACTGTCTCTAAGGAGGGTTAAAAAAAAGAGAAGAAGCCCAGACTTCTTAATGTAAATGAGACTGATGAGGGCTACAATGAGAGCTAATACATAAGGACGTGTGTGTGTATGAGTGTATTTAATAATGCAGATGAGAGCTGAAGACACTGCCATGGCCCTCTGACGTCAGCCCTCCATCTGTGTCCTGAATATGAGGACAAGTAGCTTTGCTGATGTCAAACTTTGTCCTCATATTAACCGCCTGGAATGGGCCGTTCGTCACAGAGGTTTGAGCACAGACGCTTTCATCTGTGTATATGTGACGTTCATGCAGATACTTGACTGCAACAGCATTTGCATTAAGAGTAAACTCTGCAGCAGACGCCCGTTCTCCTCACTGGAGTTTATTTTGGGCTGTATCGATTGCAGGATTGAGTGCGTCTGACTTTGAAGACAACAGGGAAGGAGAAAGTGCAGAAAGAAAACTGAAGCAGTCAAGCACAGGAGCAGCATTAAACAGAAAGAACAGATATCCGAAAACATATAATATTAAATCTGCTGGAGGTGATGCATGACAGTCCAGTCAAAGATAAGGGCTTTTACATTTTCACCCATGGTCGACTCTAGCTACTGTGCTCATTCACAGTGTATATCTGTGTAAAGTGGGAGGAATAGTGGAGCAGAGTTCTTGGTTGTTCAGGAAATGGGGGAAGGGTGAACATGGATGTTTCTGCAGCCAAGTCAGATGTGATTAATGTTGTCGTCGGTTGAGAGAACACAGAGCTTGCACACACCAGGATTCAGATCTGTGTGTATGTGTGTGTGTGTGTGTGTGTGTGTGTGTGTGTGTGTGTGTGTGTGTCCTTACATGTACCGCTATTAGAGTTCCATGCTAATGAAGAGGTGGGTTTAGATGGCTGTCCTGTAGATGAATGGATCATTCTTGCAGTAGTGGGAGAGCAACAAATTATAAAGTCTCCTCCTGACCTGCACGGTGCTGTTTTGTGGTTTTTAACCCTTTCATGCATAGTGCTCACTACAGCGGACAGTTATTCTCCAGCTGTTCTCTTGTATATTCATGGATTTTGTTGTTTCAGTTCCATATCAGCCAACACAGTGGACGCTTATGCATCATCCCATACACTGACATTTAGACCACTACTGTCACTTTATTGTTCTTGATAAACCTGACCTGCACGAACATGTTTGAGTGTAAATCAACTGCTTGTTACACTGGTCTACAAGGAAAATGCTTCCAGAATAAAAGTAATGAAATTTTACCACATGACAGTCACTGATAAAGAAAAATCAAGTCAAAAATGCTGGTTGGCGAAACTTTCCAAGATACAGCCTTGGGTCAAAATGTGAAATTCAAGAATTAACAAGAGAATGGGTTTGACTCTAAAGAAATATTTGTCTCAGAGCTACAAGATCTACTTCAAAACATTGTCTGCACATTAGAATATATTCACTTTACAGGTTCTATTTAGTGGAAGATTTATAAAACTATTATATAAATGTACATAAACCAATATATATATGTAATAACACTTAATCGTATACCTTGAAAACATCAGCAAACCGGCACTTTTGTCATTTATTTTCCAATTAATCTTATTAAAATACGTAACATTTAGCACATTTAATCTCTGAAGCAAATCATTTCTAAAAAAAAAAAATTGTAGACCAGTGTTATTGCTATTAGACTGTAATTTACAGGGTTGTTTTTTTTTTGTTTTTTTTTTTGCATATCTCAATGAAGTGAGTAATTACTATTAGTATATGTTAAAAATGTGAGAAAATATCAGATTAGCAGCATTAAAACTGCTTTTATTTCATAGATTTCAAACAGTATATCAGTAAATACATTAAAATATTGTTTTCATTTAGATAGTTAAAGTCTTAAGTTTAATCACGTATTAGTCAGTAGTTAATGTTTTAAGATAGGATTCCTTTGTTTCACTTAGTAAGTTTTTAGGATAGTATGGGTTGGTTGTAACATCTTGGTCATCAAACATTTCCTCCTTAGGGTGGATCCTTCATACTAAATAATGCTTTTACTGTGATCAGATCAAGTCAAAATAAATTTATAAAAATGAGACCGAGACAAATCCGGACTTATTCTTGGAGCTTCCAACTAAAGAACACACTAACAACATGTTTCTTTGCTTCAAAAATTAAATGCATGATGTCCAGCCGAATGGACATTTTTGCAACCCCATGAAAAATGAGTTAATAAAAAAATATTCAATCGCATTATTTTTTTTAATGCCTAAAGAGGAATAAAAACACTCAGGAAAAAAAATCTTGATCTCGATCTTGAAGGCTGTCATAATTCATGCATGAAAGGGTTAATAGCCGCACATAGCAGCGTCCACTTTAGCACATATTCATAGAGCTCCGTCCGCTGAATTACACCAGTTCTCTTCCTTTTGTCCGAGTTCCGCCTCATTAACATATAGATTACATGTAGAGAAGTCATTGTGGTTTATAACCCTTATTCCTCCCTATATTGCATCATTAGTATGAAGGCATGGAGGTCAGATGGAGAAGATGGAGCCAGGTAACAAAAAGGTGGCAAAGAAGCGATGAAGTCACATGGATAACCTGATGTGATGTGGTGACACGATGTTAGAAATGCTGGGCTTTTATGCAATAATACAACAGTTCCACTTCACAGTCAGACTCATTCATATCGCAGCTCTTTCTTATTCGAGCCTCGTCTGCTCATCTTTTTACCTTGACTGCTGTTCATGTCGGTTCTCTCCAAGTATACGCATGTCACTCAAAGTATAATCTGCTCTGGAGAATACATTCCTTTACCATCTCAATAAGGACAGGGGCGTCACCTCTGTCATCACTGTCAAAACACTGTACCATGAAGATTAAGGGAGGTTTGAAATGCACTGTTTTGGAAAAAATGGAGAAAACGCTGGTGCTGAACCTTTAAGTTTACATTATTTTCATGGTTTCACCTTTTAAGGAATTCGACACTTGAAGCCAGAGTCCTACATTTCAGTCTGGTAGTAAATGTGGACGTCTGCATTATTGTTTCTGTACCTTTTATCGGGCAAGTGACTATTTTTGGTAATTTCTGTATACATTACATACCAGTGACGGCAAAAGGTCTAAAATACATGTTCCTTTTTTTCCTTTCACCTTACACGTGTTTTTCTTGTATTTTTACCTCCTCCCCAAAGGGGAGGCAAGGGGTATTGTTTTTGGTTCGGTTTGTTTGTTTCTTTATTGTTAACACTCTAGCGGCAAAACTATTGGTTGGATTCATACCAAATTGGGTTTATGGATTGCCAGTGACCCAGAATAGATGCCATTAAATTTTGGGAAAATTAGGTCAAAGTTAAAAATTTTTATGAATTTTTAAAATCTTTTTTTCCCCATTTACTTACATTGGGAGAAATTTCAAATGTCTGTAGCAGCAAAACTATTGGTTGAATTTATACCAAATTGGGTTTATAGATTGCCAATGACCCAGAATAGATGTGGTTATATTTTGGGAAAAGTAGGTCAAAGTTCAAATGTTTTATGAATTTTTTAAATCTTTTTTTTTTTTCCCATTTACTTATAATGGGCGAAGCTTCACATGTCTCTAGCAACAAAACAATTAGTTGAATTCATACCAAATTGGGTTTATAGATTGCCAGTGACCAAGAATAGATGTGGTTATATTTTGGGAAAAGTAGGTCAAAGTTAAAATTTTTTATGATTTTTTTTTAAATCTTTTTTTTTCCCACTTACTTATAATGGGAGAAATTTAACAAGTCTGTAGCAGCAAAATTATTGGTTGAATTCATACCAAATTGGGTTTATAGATTGCCAGTGACCCAGAATAGATGTCATTACATTTTGGGAAAAGTAGGTCAAAGTTTCAAATTTTTTATGAATTTTTTAAATCTTTTTTCTCCCATTTACTTATAATGGGTGAAATTTCATATGTCTATAAAAACATCAATTTTGTTTCAATTTACTTCAAACTTGGCACATATACAGAGGCAATTGATGTGCTGACATCAGCAGGTGCATGGGCATGATGACATCAGCTGGATCGATGCCAAAATAAGCTACAATACATGCGAGGGGCAAGGTTTGTTGTGCCTGGAACCACTTGTATAGATTTACTTCTTGGATTTTTTTTTTTGTGTGTGTGTGTTTTTTTTTTTTTGCCCCTAACAGGTAAGGAATCAAATATGGTAACTTCATTGACCTTGATTTTCAGCATAACAATAAAAAATGTTGAAACATTTCACAAAAGTAATAAAATCTTGTTAGGTCCTCCAATAACACACTAAGGTTGAAATCTTGAATTCCAGAGTTTATGAGTGCCATATAAAGGGTTAAAGTTTGTGTCCACAGTAAAATACAGTGTCCAAACTAAAAAAGGATCAGCAGAATTTCTATGAGTGTCTTTTTGGCAGACTAGTGTAGTGGCTTGGTGTGAACGCAGCACAACTGTGCATATTTAAAACAAAAAATGCGTTAGTATTTACATATATGCTCATATAGGAGGTCATCTTACAGTCGATCATGCAAAAATTACTGCACTAATTGCAATAAAACCTGTCAGGACAAGAGTTTAGGACATATTCCTTCACATTTTGGAACATTTTGGAGGCTGCTTTTTAATAACATTGTGGTACAAACTAACAAATAAGAACAAAGTCAAAGATGAGAAGAGATAACTATAGATGGTTTTTTGTAGCCCTCCAGCTGTAGTTTTCAGTTGAAGGTGTAGCTCTGCTGATACACACTGACAATTGGTTTTCACTTCTTATCTATCTAAGAAGCAGTAGAAACAATGAGATTAGACGAAAGAAGTGAAACGGGTGCTTTTTCACAACTGGTTTCAGTCCGACATGACAGATTAGTAGCTCTGTAGATGTGTGATGATGATAAACAGCCGCTTAATCTGATCTGTGGGTCCAACGGAAACAAATATGTAGTGGACAAAGAAGGTGCATGGACTCTTGACCTTTGCAGCGGCCATCTCAGACTAGCTGTTGTTTTGAGATTATCTGCCAGTGTCACTGCAGTCATGCTGGTGTTCAGTTAACTACCTTGTCCGTAATAAAGGATTTTTAGCCTGGAATTACAGTATGACATAGAAGTTGAACTTTAACTTAAATTGCGATGTTATGACATTGCTTAACAGCCAGTGCCATAACATAGCAGCTACTGTATGTGTTTGTTAAGTTAAAGGTTAGTACACATAACCAACCAGCCAAAAAATGTAAAATTCTCCCAAAAATTAACACAAACCAGATTAATATTGTATTCATTCCATGAGAAAAGCTGTGGCTCCCCTACTTTCTCAGTATAGCTGCAGATTCTAACACACAAAACTTACCCTTACTGAGTACTTTTTTTTTTATCAGCCAGTACAGTGACAGTATAAATCCTCACTATAAATAATATATACATAAACACATATTTTAACAGATCTCTGTACACATCTTCTCAGTTATTCATATTTGTCTTATACTATTCTCAAACATCATTGTCCTTGTCTCTAGTCAAATGTTTGTTTATATTAGGTCTATGGTTAAGTGTGTTTGGGTTTATGTTGAAATTGTACGTCGTGAGCTAAGAAAAATTAAAGCGAAATTCCTTGTTTGTGTTTACATACTTGGCCCATAAAGCTGATTCTGATTCTACATTCAGATATAAACATACATTATATCTGGCGGCACCTGGCCCATAGGGGGCGCAATCCTGAAGAAAAGCAGTTGAAACACATTTATTCAATTATTATTGTGCATAATTTTTGTTTATGTAATATATATGTAATTATGTAATTATAATATAAAAATCCCTTTGTAGTGTAGTTCATGTCAACATTTATCAAAGATCTTTTTAATTACTTACTACTTACTTGAGAAGCCTATGTGAATATATTTGTGTATGTATGTATCAGTGTATATATGTATTTGTACATGTGTATGTAAGTGTATGTGCATGGGTATGTATATGTGTGTATATGTATATATGTGTATATATATATATGTAAGTGTATGTACTTATATGTAATTGATTGTATATGTGGATGTGTATATATGTATATGTGTATATATATATGTATTTGTGTGTGTGTGTGTGTGTGTGTATTATTATTTTTTGTTTCCTTGAATTTTCATATCTATATTATGTTGTAGAAAGAAGTCGAGTAGCAAACAATAATCTTGTACCATTTCCATATTCAAAATAAATCAATAAAAAAAATAAAAATTAAAAAAACTAGAAAAGCACTTGGAGAGCACAGACCTCCGCCAAGGCAGATCAGTCCCCCCCCCCCCCAGCCCATCACCACCAAAATTTAATCATTTGTTCCTTGTACCAGTATCAACATTTCTTGAAAATGTAATGAAAATCCATCCATAACTTCTTGAGTTATCTTGTTAACAGACAAACAGACAGACAAACCCCGATGAAAACATAACCTCTGCCATTACACTTGGCGGAGGAAAACTAGGTGTAACTAATTTCCTTGTGAAAATGTCCACTTCCTGGTGCAGAGGCACTTGGGTAATCAATGTGCATATGGTTTCTAAACCCTTCTCATGCAGGTGACATGAGGCTGTGCTCTCATTGGAGGATTAAAACCTCACACTAAGTTGTAACCATTGGCACCTACAGCCAATCAGGATACATTTTAATTGTCTTTTCTTTATGATACTGGATGGTTTTTGCTGGGATCCCAAGTCACCTCAAGTGAGACACATAAACTTTCAAGACTCAAGGATGAAAGTGAAGCAGATGATTAACCTGCTCCAAAGGTCACAAGTAATGAACTTTTGTCCTGTTCAGCCCATTAAACCCGTGTTAAGACTTTAGTTAACCAGCGCATGAGGCCAGACCGCTATTGGCTGTTCACCTACAGAGGTAACACGGGGACTAAAGGTAGCAGCTCACTGGTGGTTAACCCTTTAACCCCTCAGACATTATTCCAGGTGAACGTTCTGCGGTGAATTTGCATCTGTTTCAGTGTCTTAAAGCTGCTGTGAATATGTGTTTGTGTTCCTTTTCTTCAGTGGTTTTGTTTTACTGTGTGTTTTAGGGTAAAAACAGGGTGGAATAACAGAAAAAGACAAAGAGAGGAATTAAAGTTTGACAGGTTTTTACTAGAATTAAGGTACTCAGAATGTACATCAGTATAAGATTTAGGATGCTGAACATGAACTGTAAATTAGAACACACTGAACAACAAGGATTTGAATGTTGGCCCAGTAGTTTTTGTTTTGGGGCTCTTTTTTTAATAAATCAGTCCAGTTACTTTTTGACACCTGGTTTAACTCTAAAAAGCAGTTAAACGGTCAAAACTCAAGGAAACGAAATAAAGGAAAATCACAATAACACTGCAAACAACAGTAAAAAACAAAAAAAAATACAAGGAAAAAGGTGTAAAAAAAAAAAAAAAAAAAAAAAAAAAAGCCCAAACCATCTATTTTTAGAGTGAGTCAGTGTTACTTACTGCTCTGTGTTTGACCCCCATTCCACTGGCGGTGGGGGTGTACTGAGCATGCTCAGATGTCTATGGAATGAACAAGGTCTATTCTATCAGCATGTTTTGAAATATTTCTTTTTGAGCAAACGGTGGAATTTTTATGAATATTTAAAATAAATCATATGTTCAGAATGCTCACTACAGACATGTCAGGGGTTAAAGCAGTGGGTCCCAACCTTTTTTGGCTGGTGACCCCATTTTAACATCACAAATTTCTGGCAACCCCAGACATTCAAAACAGAGAAATTTTTTTGCTAAAATTAATTTGTTTTTGATCATGTAATAGTTTGCTATATTATGTTTCAAATAAACATTCATTTTAGATGACATTTAGGTTATATAATGTATATAATGCACCTTTTTGGTGACTGCTTCTCAGTTTCTCTTAGATATCTTAGCGGGGCCAGGCGGGTGAAGAAATCTTTCCATTCTCTGTTTGGTCTGGAAGCATAGTAACGCATGGAGTCACATGATCAGGTCAATCAAGATATGCCCTCTTAGATATCATATTCCGCATTTTATTTGAACTGGATTTTTATTAGGAAAAGTGTGTGGTGTTTTAATTATAATGAAATATATACTGAATCATTAAAAATATATATATTTTATTAGTGATTTTATTTTATTTTTTTATCAATTATTAGAAATTTCAGGCAACCCCATCTGAATTCCAGGTGACCCCACCAAGGTTATTATCAGTAACAAAAACTAAAATGACGAAAAAATAAAAAACGAAATGACAAAAACTAGAATTGAAAAAAAAAACACTTTCGTTAACTGAAATAAATAAAAACTGTAATTAAAAGAAAAAAAACATAACTAACTTAAATTGTACTGTGTGCTTACAAAACTAACTGAAACGTATAAAAATTATGGATAAAATTCCCTTTGTTTTCATCTTTGTCAATGACGGATCTATATGAAATCAATTTATTTTGCTCAAGCAAGTTTAGCTAACGGCACCATTCAGCACTTCACGGTACGTCACTTGTCTTCACTTGTTATGTAGAGTCAGCCTCTGGTCCCCACTCTATCTGGAAACATGGAGACTAAAGATGGGAGAAAGCAGCAGAGTCCTGTCTGGGATTTATTTGAATACGACGGCAAAGAAGAGAAAAGATATGAAAAAACTAAAACTAATACTAAACATTTAGAAAAAATGGAAAACTAATAAAAGCTAGCTAACCTGCTCTAAAAACTAACTGAATTCGAGAAAAAAAGTCAAAACTAAATAAAATTAAACTATGATGAAAATTCCAAAACTATTATGACCTTGGACCCCATGTGGGGTCGCGACCCCAAGGTTGAATAACACTGGGTAAAAGGGATAAGTGGATAGGAAGGAGATTTGCCATGTGAAAGTTCCCAGTTGGAGTCTGACAAAGGATAAGACACTGGGACAAAGAGACTAAAACGTAGATGGCCATAAATCAAACATTAAAATCAAAGGTTAAGAGGTTCAAACATGACTCTACACACAAAGTCACGTGTTCATTTTCTCTTGTAATCTTGTCTTTAGCAGCCTATGCCACCAGTTTCAAGCAGAATCAGTAGGTACGATCCACATGTAAAGGTTCAGTGATCGTCACAGGATTAGTGCTCTTTGCCTGTGATTGACAGGATTTTATATCCTGCCACTCAGGGAGCAAAATCTGAAGTAGGACATATAACACTGCTCCACAGCCTCAGGATTAGAAGCTATTTACAGCCCAAAAGCAGATTCTCCACACTCACGTGCCTCCTCACTCTCTCGTCTTCTGTCCTGACGTTGGTCTTAACAGCGACTGGACTTTCATTTTAAGCTTAAGCTGCCAAACATGTTTACTATTACACACCTTGATGATGGGGATTAGGTAGAATAAGTACATTCCTGTTCCTTTTGTTACAGTGGAAGCGCTAGTACTTACGGATTTATTTTATTTTTGTATATTTCTGCAGTAAATTGGATCGAATCAAGCAACGATCACATCCATTTGAATCATGTTATGCAATGTGATCAAATTACAATGACTGAAATAGATCTTTTTTAGTATTACTTTTACCACTAAAATAAATCCATCTGCTCCCTCTTTTTGTAAAATCCGCAAATGGGGATAAGAGCGTCTGGCAGTGGATTTCTACATGCATAATGCTGTTAGAGACCATGGCCAAGTGACTGCACTAAAACACAAGTGGTGACCTAGTTTTCCTGAATCATAACATCATTATTTGGTTTTACAGCTGCTTGTGTGATCCAGTAGTCCATCGCAGTACGTGGCTGCCATTTCCCGGCACAGATATTGCAAAAATAAATATATTATATAACCTTTGTAGTTGATGGAGTTTCTTCTTAGCATTCCATATTTATCATTAAAGGTACGGCAGCAGATGGCACAACATAGCACTGATTAATGTAAGCATTTGAAATATATCGTTGCAATATTAAAATGAGAATTACAGATGATGCATTCTGTTTTTCCAGATACTATATAATGCCATGAGTGTCATCGCTGCATGATGCAACCCCTTCCTGTTGAAGCTCTCCTGGTGTCTCTGTAGCAGACCTGAAAAAAACATTATCACACAATTGGCTCATCCTCTGTTGAAAGTGGGTCACATTTCCTCCACATAATTCACAATGACAAAAAACTTGAAACAATGGCTCTTTATGGATTTTACTTGGTCCTGCAGGGTTGGAGTTGATAACAGTGTATTTTATTTTCTTTCAAACACATAGAAAACACAGAGAAAATGCATCACCAGGCCCTTACAAATGGAATATCGATGCTCTGTGCTTTAGTTTCTTGAACGTACTGTCAACTGTTTTATAATCACCTCACAAACAAAACTCAGGCAGAGGTTTTGCATCTGGTTCCTTCACTTTAATCCAGTGGTTCTCAATATTTTTTTGGAGGATGAAAAATCTCCAGGCCCCCCTCAACCCCAACAACATTGTAAAAGTGGCGCAATTATACATTTTATTGAAAGAAACATCTATATCATAACAATACATTTTGCTTTTCCTTGAATAATTTGTCGTGCGAATTAAAAATAACTTAGATTTTTGCTTGAATAATACAAATAAACTCAACAAGATTGCTCCCTAAGACAATATTTTTCCAAATAGAAATAGGAAATGCACAATTATCTTGCAACTATGACAATAATGTTACTTTTTTTAAGAGCAATAAACAAATTTTGGTAACAAAGATGAACATTTTAACAATATTAGTCACTGCAATCAGACCGTTTACATACATCTCAGAACATTAAAGTGCAAACTGTGCAAACTACAAAAACAGAAACATTGCACATTTTTCTTTTCCAGTAAAATCCTTGTCCATTCTCCAAACCAAAACTTCTAGCTGTTATATGTTCTAACCTGAAGAAAAAAAAAACACCTGGGAGAGATCCCATCCTATTTGAATTCCAGGAGACCCCAAGGTTGAAAAACACTGCGTGGCCATGGCTCAGGAGGTAGAGCGGGTTGTCCATTAACCGAAGGGTTAGCGGTTCAATTCCCACTCTGTCCTGGTCATGTGCTGATGTGTCCTTGGGAAAGACACTTCACCCTCCTTGCCTCCAGTGCACGAATTGGCAGCTGTGGATACATGTAGTATGCCACCACCAGAGTGTGAATATGTGAGTGAAGGAATAATGGATCCACTGTATGTGCTTTGAGTATGTGTTCATAGAAAAGCACTATATAAATCTAATCCATTATTATAAAACCGAACCCCTACTTGTTAATCGTGTGGTATTTGGCGTGGTGTGAACATACACATGGAAAGCTTATAATACGTGCAGATAACAAACCAATTAAAAGTTGCATACAGATAACAGGCCACTTTAATTGGCCTGTTATCTGAAAGTACATTGTGCCTGTTTGTTTTTTTTTTTCAAAATACAACTTGGTTAAACTATTTCAGTGTGTCTATAAGTACTTTTTGAACATTTTGAGCACATTTCAACAATGCCGCCATAATAATGATAACCATGATCATTTTGGTCACAATAACCGTGATATGACATTTTCATATCATTACATCTCTAGTCGTATCTGATGCTGCTGAAATGCTGAGAAACTGCATTTTACCTGAATTATTTACATGTATTGATAGGATCGGTGGTTCAGAAGTCATTAAATATTTTATATCAATAGATGCTTTTGGTCGCAGGTAGTAAAGGTTGACCAACTAGAGCGACAGTGAGTGAGCCATCAGGGAAGAGTGGCCTGTCCTCACAATAAAACTGACATTATTCATTTGTCTTCCAGGTGATAACATTGAAATGAGGTTCAGAGGTTCTATAAGATACGCAATTCACGATATCACGTTGTTCCTCCTTAAATAAAGGTTAAATAATTAATTAAAAATAATAATAATATGATAACGTTTGATTTGAAGAGGTTGGATCCATAGTTAATGTTTTTGAACCTCAACTCGACACCTTTCCTTAAAACCCTGTATCAGAACTGACAGCTTATTTACCTCAGCAGGTAGAAGATGATGTATTTCTGTCAGTCACTTCTACTTCCCAGCCTCTAAGTCCATCACTCCCCATCTCTATTCCTGCCCCCCTGTCTAGATAGTTATTAAAGAGGGTAAACCTGCCAGTCACAGTCAATATTACATCCTCTGCCGCTCTGGCTTCTCTTCACCAGCTCGCCGCGTTGATATAGCACCGACTGTTATTAGATGTCACACTGTCACACCTTCAGAATTGATCTGTTTTGTTGACCAAGGCCTCAGGTAAGATAAGATATAAAAAGACAGAAAGAAATATCAGAACTGTGGATAAAGTCATGCAAAGTGATTTAAAAGACATATATTTTCAGTTGACTTACAGAATATACGTGTGAATGCAACATCTGTCTAATGTGTACTAAACCCCACTCAGCCGTGCAGCCTTTCACACCCACTTCCACTGTAAACCTGCCAACATGCTGTCATGGCGACTGTGGCAGTTGAACCTCTGAACCTCATTTCAATGTTATCACCTGGAAGATAAATGAATAATGTCAGTTTTATTGTGAGGACAGGCCACTCTTCCCTGATGGCTCACTCACTGTCGCTCTAGTTGGTCAACCTTGACTACCTGCGACCAAAAGCATCTATTGATATAAAATATTTAAAAACTTCTGAAATACTGATCTTATCAATATGTGTAAATAATTCAGGTAAAATACAGTTTCTCAGCATTTCAGCAGCATCAGATATGACTAGAGATGTAGTGATATGAAAATTTCTTATCAAAATGATCACGGTTATCGCTATTATGTTGAAATGTGCATAAAATGTACAAAAAGTACTTATACACACACTGAAATAATTTAACCAAGTTGTATTTTGGAAAAAAAAAAAAAAACACACACACAATGTACTTTCTGTAGGCAGAAACATTAAAATACTAGAAAAACACTCAAGGCAGATCAGCCCCCCCAACCCCGATCACCACCAAAATGTAATTATTTGTTCCTCAACATTTCCTGAAAATTTTATCAAAATCCTTCATAAATTTTTGAGTTATCTTGCTAACACACAGACAAAAAACAAAAAATCCACCCCACTGCCCGATTACCACCAAAGCATTTGTTCCTTGTGCCAGTGTCAACATTTCCTGAAAATTTCATCCACCTGTTCTACTGGCAAATTGTTTTGCTTAATTCAAGATTTTTTTTTTTTGCTTAATTCAAGCAAAAAATCTGCCAATGGAACAAGTGAAAATTATCTTGGTAAGATTTCTTGAAACAAGATTTTTAAGATCTATTGTCTAGAAACTAGAAAAGCACTCGGAGAGCGCAAACCTCCATCAAGTCAGATCACCGCCCCTCCCCCCACCCCCCCACCCCGATCACCACCAAAATGTAATCATTTGTTCCGTGTGCCAGTATCAATATTTCCCAAAAAATTTATCCAAATCCTTCCATAACTTTTTGAGTTATCTTGCTAACACAAACAAACAACCCCCCCGCCCATCACCACCAAAATTTAATCGTTTGTTCCTTGTGCCAGTATGAACATTTCCTGGAAATTTCATCAAAATCCTCCCATAACTTTTTGGGTTATCTTGCTAACAGACAAACAAACAAATAGACAAACCCCAGTGAAAACATTACCTCCTCTGTTCCTTGGCGGAGGTAATAAATGGTGATAAATAACTTAAGAGACAAAAATTCACTTGTGAACTGACACAAAAGTAGCACTGGGTCTTTATGGGTTAAATGTAGAGAGCTGCCACAAAAGTAGTTCTAGGTCTTGAAGAGTTAGTTAACTAAATAAGAACATTTACACAGCCAAAACAATCCTTTTAATAAAGGTTTAAGTATGTTCTTACACTCTACAAATGGTTGTAAAACCTACAGCCACTTCATCATACATGTGTCCCCTGCTGTTGCCTAAATTCATTATTTATACGTATCATTAGAGGTCCAGGTTGGATTAATTCATGGTGTAAAGCACAAAGCAGCCCAATAACCAGGACAGGCCCACAGATGGTGGCTGGATCATACAGAGGATTGACCTTGTTTCCTGTTCAGCTCTGGATTTGATTGTGCATAATCCTGGCCCACTGACAGACTGACTGATCATCTGTGGATAAAAAGAATGTCAGCAGTTTCTTTTCTGTATTTGGGAGAAAAAAAAAAGCGCATTACATTTAGTCTGAATGTGACCTTCAAGAGCCTCCAGAGAAACAAAGTAAAACACAGTCAGCAGGGGAGGTGGGATGGAAGTGGACAGCTGCAGGATCGATGCCAAAGTTTGGCAAAGTGCTTTTGGGCACAACACAGAGCTGCAGTCCAGAGGTCTAAGTGGAATATGGGCTGCTCTTTTGGATTTTGCAGAAGTCTAATTTTCCTAATACTTTTACATAACACTTTACATGATGGTTTTGGTTATGTAAATGTAGTTTTTATTCACCTGTGTTGTATATCTTCACCCTGACGTGGCTGCTGTGTTTATGTTTTAATTGTGTGCGTGTGTGTGTGTGTCCTTGTGTTTGTGCACAGCCTACATTCACTGATGTGGTTCAGGGGGAACAATAGGGAGTCACGGAACAGCAGTGGTTCCACTATCTGCCACCCGCTGGGTTGTAGGTGGAGTTTAGGGACCCAAGGGGGGTTTTGGAGTGAACATACCCCAGTTTTAGCCGCCTCCTCTCACGTGAGCATATTTAAAGAAAGACACACACGCACAAAAAAACAAGACAAAAAAAAAGCAGACCTGGTTTCTTCCCTATGTCCCTAATCTAGATCCCAAATCTGCCCTAGAATGAGATTAGCCATAATCTGAGCAGTTTCAGACAAAACACCACCGTGACTTGCATTCTTCTCAGCCGAACACAAAGGATGTTTACAGACTGCACTGCTTGTTCTCTGTCCAGAGTGATGCATGAAATTCCTCTTTACAGTTGAATCAAAACACAGGAAGCTTCAGTCTTTTCTTTGGTAAAATGTCTTTGAAACATGGTTGTATTTCATCAGAATAATTGGAGCATTTTCACAGTTTAGTCTTTGTAATGGTGATATATGGAAGGATATAAAGTGTAGGTTACGGCTGAGGTGTAGATTAGTGTCTTTGGGTGTTCATTTGTTTATATTGTCAGATAAAATATTGGTTTCAGTTGCAAATTTTTTTGAAGACTTGCTTGCACCTAGTTTATTTTGAAATGCATAATCATCATTTACATACATTTTTCATCTTGTTTTGTTCTTTGCTTCATTTTGTTGTGCCACTTTTCCATTGTTTTTGTCTTTTTTGTTGCATCTTTTACAGTGTTTTTGTCTCATTTCATTTCACAACAATGTTTTTGTCTTGTTGCATTCCATAAACTGTTGGCTCATACAGTTTATATATTATATTATATTATATTATATTATATTATATTATATTATATTATATTATATTATATTATATTATATTATATTATATTGTATCTTTTACATCATTTTTGTCTTGTTTTTTCATCATGTGGCATCTTCTATGTTTTTTTTCTTGTAGTGTCTTTGATGTCCTTTATGCTTTATTGCATCTCTTACATTTTTGCATATTATTGTCTTACTTTTTTTTTTTTTTTTGCTGGGTGAATCTTTTGGTTTTCATTTTCATCTTGTTACAACTTCTACATTTTCATTCTGTTGTATCTTTTAAAATTTTTTATGTCATTGCATCTTTTACGATGTATTGTCTTTTACACTGGAAAAAATCTAAATCTTACCAAGCGTATTTTTCTCATTTCTAGTCAAAATATCTCATCACACTTAAAATATGACCTAATCACCTGAAGAGTAACTTTTCTGTGAGATATAAGAGCTTATTTTTAGACAATAGATCTGGAAAATCTTATTTCAAGAAATCTTGCCAAGATATTTTTCACTTGTTCCATTGGCAGATTATTTTTTGCTTAATTCAAGATTTTTTTTTGCTTAATTCAAGCATAAAATCTGCCAACGGAACAAGTGAAATTTCTTGAAATAAGACTTTCAAATGCAAATCAGACATTTTTCCCCTGGTGCCAAAATCATTGTTGACATGTGTTGTTGCTGTTAAACATAATGGCTGTTTTGGTGGAATTCGCCACCAAAAAAATCTTGAATTAAGCCAAAAATCTACGAATAGAACAGGTGAAAATTATCTTGGTAAGATTTAGGTTTTTGCAGTGTATCTTTTTGGCTTGTAATGTTTTTCACATCATCCTCATCTTGTGTCTTTTCGTTTTGTCATGTTTTTAATGTTGTTTTGCATGTTTTATGTTTTCAGCATGTTATGTCATTTTCATCTTCCTGTAACTTTTGCTATTATTACCTCCACCAAGGAGGTTATGTCTTCACTGGGGTTTGTCTGTTAGCAAGATAACTCAAAAAGTTATGAACAGATTTTGATGAAATTTTCAGGAAATGTTGATACTGGCAAAAGGAACAAATTATACAATTTTGGTGGTGATCGGGGGAGGGGGGGGACACTGATCTGCCTTGGTGGACGTCTACACTCTCCAAGTAGACTCCAAGTAGTCTAGTTTCTTCGACTTTTGCCTGGGACCAAAAATCATCCTGTTCAGTTCAGTTCACATTTCATTTACAAATCATTTAAAATACGTATACAACAGGGGCAGCTGCTCGTCTTTCAGAGAGGGGAAGCTCATTGTCGACTTACATCAAAAAAAAAAAAGTCAAGTTATTTAAACATAAATTCGTCCTACCATTCCTTTTTAAGAAAATGGTCGTATCGTACCAAGTAAACAAGAAAACGTTGAAATTAACCATTTAATTTTTGTAATTTTAGGGGAAGCCGGGCTTCCCTTGCAGTCTATGAGAAATCGCCACTGGTAAACAAGTTATATTCATAATTTCCAGCAAAATGTGATTTTGTAAAAAGGGTAACCCCAGAAGCTATCCATAGCTTATGAACGGGGGCCCAAGACATTAAGCAAAACAATACAATTTATTATGAAAACAATCCCTATTTCTAACTAAGCTAAAACCTAACCCTTGTTCTAAGAATGACCTAAAGAACAGGTGTCAAACATATGGCCCGGGGGCCAAATCCGGCCCGTCAAAGGGTCCAATCCGGCCCGTTGGATGAATTTGTGAAATGCAAAAAAATTACACTCAAGATATTAACAGTCAATCGTTTTACTTCAGGGGCCATAAAAAGCCCTACTTTAGTCTCAAGTGGGTCAGATCAGTAAAATACTACCATTAAAACCTACAAATAATGACGATTCCAAATTTTTCGTCTGTTTTAGTGTAAAAAAGTGAAATTACACGAAAATTAGTAAATTTACAAACTAGCCTTTCACAAAAATATGAAAAACTAGAAATGTGTTAAGAGAATTAAGTGCAATTTTACAAATTTTCTGCCAGTTACTAAAATATTTTGTAAATTTGCAGATCCATTGTGATCTGTAAGTTGTAATGCACATTTACAAATGATAAGCAGAGACAAAATGTAGTTAAAATTGCACTTATTTTTCTTAATTTCAGTTTTTTCATGGTTGTTCATGTTATTCACATTTTTAAAAGGACAGTTTATAGATGTAAACGTTTCCATCATGTAATTTTACTTTTTTCACTATAAAACACATTGAAATCTTTGGAGTTGGCATTATTTATATATTACTGTGTAATTAATTCACTGGTTTGGCCCACTTCAGATCATATTGGGAGGATTTGACCCCTGAACAAAAATGAGTTTGACACCCCTGACCTAAAGTAATTCCAATGAATACAGACAGTGTAGAATTTAGACAGTATCAACACATCAGCATATCAGGCAAAAAAAAATACAGTAACACAGACTTATTTTAAACATACTTGAGAAGCAGTTTTTAATTGCTTTTTAAATATGGACTGGGATGCAAACTCTTTTATGGTGCTCTGAATCTCATTCCAAGTCTGCAGACCTTTAACTGTCACACTAAGACTGGAGCATTTCAGTTAAGTGTGAGGAAATAATTCATCTTTCTCATGATAAGTATCCATATCAACCAGACAATTCTATTTTGATAACACTTCGGTCTGTCTCGCCCAACCCAAGAATAGTTCCAGAAAAACAGTCTGAAATGGTGTAAAGGTCAAGTTTTGACGTGTTTTGAAATTCTAATCATCTTGTGATTTGACAAAACAACTATTGCACTGTGCGAGTGCAACATGGGCCTTATGCTGCATCACAAAGAGCACCTTGTTTCCTCCTTTAATCCTCAGTGCCACTGCTGTTGGTGGATCTATTGGTGACCATTGTGTAATATGTGAGGCAGAGTGCAGGCTTTTCCTCAGGGAGATGAAGGAGAGAAAATAATACAAGGTCTGCAGCTCTGAGGTCAACAACGTGGAGGCCTTGAACCATAAACTGATCATGGCTTCAGTCATCTCCTCTTTAACTCTGCGTCGCTGCGAAGCTTTCATCCTGTGGTTAAAGGTCAGAGCTACTGAGGCCACCTTTAAACCTGAAAAGACTCTTGATGTTATGACAGACACCTGCACAGAGAAGGCCGATTACATCACATCACCAACAGCGAGTGAAACAAATATCCATTCAGCGTCTCTCCCACTGGTTTCTTCATGGCATCGGCGCCTTTGAGTGATTTTGTCAGCTTCGTCTTGTGATTAAGAAGAAAGGGAGGAGTGTTTCCGACATGAATATAGGCCACAGGCTGGGTCTTCTTTAGGCTTATTATTTTTCCCTGCAAGCTTGAATTATAAATAATGCAAACATGCCCCACCACAATCCACATGGCTGCACTCTGACTCTATATTAAAAAACAGCTCAGTCAAAATTAAAACCACTTTATTTCACTGCTTTGGTTTCTATAGGCTAACCCCCTTGTCCCTCATTAAACTCCCATCCGGCTCACTTTTTAATTTGGTCCTCTTTTTCCACCCCTGCACAATCCTCAAACGCTCCCACTCTCTTTTTTCCTCTCTCCCCCTCCCCCCTCTATCCCATTTATTTCTCTCTTTCTTCGATCCCCCCCCTTGTCTCCCTTTCATTCTCTCCCCTTCCAGTCCTTGTTTTAAGGATCCCTCGGTCTCTGAACAGTCTGCAGTGGGGCAGATAAGACAGACAGAGGACAGAATAATAATCATGTTAAGCCACAGCACCAGTCCTCTGGCAGTTTTCAGCGCCAGCGTTTGGCGGCAGCTTGTGAGATGTGACATCAGGTGTTTGGTTTGTTATGGCGTCTTCCTGTGTGACTCTGTACCATTACATACTGTTCAAATGTCAGGGACAAGATCAGTGGTTCCCAACCTTTTTTGGCTCCTCACACCATTTTAACATCACAAATTTCTGGTGACCCTAGACATTCAAAACTGAGACTTTTTATTTATTTATTTTTTTTTTTTTTTTTTTTTTTTTACAGTTGTTCTATGTCTTTTAATCAATTCTTGGATTTTACTCTGTTATTTTGTTTTTTATTTATTTTTCTGTACAGCACTTTGGTCCACTGAGGTTGTTTTAAAGTGCTTTACAAATAAAGTTGGATTTTTTTATTTATTTTTTTTTACTAGAATTAATTTGTTTTTGATCATGTAATAGTTTGCTATACTATGTTGCAAATAAACCTTGATTTGAGATGAGATTTAGTCTATATAATGTATATTATTATGGATGGAGGCAGAAAAGCCAGGTGTAGATTACTGCACAAAGTGAGAATTTTATTTTCCTTGGTCAAGATATGTACAGCCAGTCCAGCTTGGATTTACAAGGCTGACAATTAATACTGAACAAACAATAACTCAAACTATGAATTATGAAAGAGCTGCAGCATCTGAAACTGACCACAATGAACATTTGACAGATAAACAGTACCACAGTGCTTCAGTTTCAGCTTCAGTTTGTCATGTCTTTTATGGATTGGGATTGTCTCTGTCAATTCACCATATATTTTTAGTAAGTTTTTTTTGTTTGTTTGTTTGTTTTTTAATTACTACAAATTTCAGGCGACCCCATTAAAATTCCAGGTGACCACATGTGGGGTCCCAACCCCAAGGTTGAAAAACACTGCTGTATTGTGACAGAAATATAAAGTATCCCACATTCTTACAGAAATATCTGAAATTTGATGAAAATTGTGATTTTAAAAAAGACCAAGATCACATTTTCCATAACCCAAAAATAAAAATCAGTTTATGGTCATAAAGTACTAAATAAACTGTACAGATTTAAAATGCTTAAATCATCGAATTTAGGTTTCTCTCTCTCAAAAAAAAAATCAATACTATCAATAAAACAACAGTCGTCAGCAAACAGATTAATGATTTTAATCTTGAAAATTGATGTAAATGAGTGAGTGGTTGACAAAAAACATATTAAAAAAATGACTGGTTCCTGCACTTTAATATGTTGTTTTGGTTTATTTTTAGTTTTCTACTGTTTCTAGATTGAACATTTTATCTGAAAAATTCCTGATTGAGATACTCTAACTACTGAAATAGACACACAAAAACAAAGAATCCACC
Source organism: Sphaeramia orbicularis (assembly GCF_902148855.1). Classification (NCBI taxonomy): domain Eukaryota; kingdom Metazoa; phylum Chordata; class Actinopteri; order Kurtiformes; family Apogonidae; genus Sphaeramia; species Sphaeramia orbicularis. Next base: position 20,683,271 of record NC_043978.1, on the reverse strand, counting down.
ACCATCTGACACATTCAGGCACATAAAAGACAGAAAATATCTAGGAATGACTGAAAAATCCTGAAAATGAATACTGAACAAACAATAACTCAAACTATGAATTATGAAAGAGCTGCAGCATTTGAAACTGACCACAATGAACATTTGGCAGATAAACAGTACCACAGTGCTTCAGTTTCAGCTTCAGTTTGTCATGTCCTTTATGTATTGGGACTGTCTCTGTCAACTCACCATATATTTTTTATTGGTAATTATTGTTTTCTTTATTTTTATTAGTTACTAGAAATTTCAGGCGACCCCATTTGAATTCCAGGTGACCCTATGTGGGGTCCCGACCCCAAGATTGAAAAACCCTGGACTAGAACAATGCATTTACTGAGAACGAATGACTGCATTTCATTAGTCATAAATTAAATCAGCAACAATCAGAAAGAGTTGCTTTCTTAAGTTAAATGGATTACTCATGATGATGATGAAAATGATGATGATGATGATGACAACGATGACTGCACCTTAGTGCCTCTGGTCTGACTACCTCATGTGCTTTTATTGTGTGTTTTTTATTGTATAGGCTAGCTATTTTTCTGGCTATGTCTTTTTTTATTCATTTATTATGGCTATGTCACTTTTTATAAATTTATTATTCTTATTGTCTGTATTTAACTCTTACATCTTGTGTGTTTATGTAGGTATGCAAGCAATGGAGTTCGCAGAATTTCCTTTGGGATCAATAAAGTACATATCTATCTCTATCTATCTAGCTTAAGTCTGCATTAGCTGTGAAATTCTTAAAGGTATCTGCAATTTCCCATAAACCCTCTGTTTTCAGTGAAGCATGAAAATATTTCTGCACCACAGTAGGATTATGCATTATTTATATCCTGAAATCGAGTTTTGGAGATATAATGGTTTTACCCTGAACACCACTGCCGTCCGATCCGCCGCCGTATATCCTTCAAGCAAACGCGATAACTAGGACAGATTTGGTTGGATTTCTTCTCCCTTGATAACCAACACAGGGGCCTCCTAGTGGAAGAACCCTATCTATTTCAGCTTCTCTATGAGTATTAGAAGTCATCCAAATGGGGGCGCTTTGGTTGAAAATCAGTTTTTTGGTGACTGATCTTATGAAATCTCATTGTATGTCACGCCAGTTCTTATGGCATTTGGCGTGCTATACGTACGCATTTTCGTCCTTTCACGTGTTATTCAACGCTATTTGATCGTGTGTCGCCACAAAATCACCAAAATCTCCAGTTCACATATTCATAACCGCTAACCCTAACCCTTATTTGATGTGGCGTTAACATACACGAGGGAAGCTTATAATTAGGGATGCACCGATACCACTTTTTTCCAGACCGAGTACAAGTACATACATTTGATTACTTGCCGATACCGAGTGCCGATATAAGTACTTAATAATATCATTACAGTACTTAGTTACTTTTGTAAATGTGCTTTATTGTCGTTGTCATTAGTCTGACTGTAACAAAGTGCTGCAACTGACATTTAATGTGTTGGAATGAGCATTTCTCAATCAATCCACCAGGGGCGCCGCTCTTAATTAACCATACTGGACAAATACCATGAAGAAGAGTAAAGTTTTTTGAGAAGGCGAAGTCAGTCAGTAATAATAAACATGGAGACGACAGAGGTAAGACTAATGTGGATACTAATATTGATATTGATGAGGGTAGTTGTCATAAATCTGTCAGTAGCTTTTCTCTAACTCACACAGTCGCTCTTTGAACAGATCCTCTACCTCCATGGTTCCTGGTGGTATTCTCCGTCTGGGTACGTATCCGCGAGCACCTGGAAAACAGATGGAATGTACACAGAGGACAGACAGAACGCTCTGTCCGTATCTGTCAGTGTCTTTAATATTACTTGCAGTCAGTGTTACTTTTGTCACCATCATTTATTTTGAAAAATGTCCACACTGCTGACATTACTCCTCCGCTGTGTACCTGCTGCACTGAACTGTGAATGTCATGCTGCCGTATTTGGTATCAGTGCAGTTGTATCTGAGTACTTTTATGAGTATGAGTACAAGTACACACGCTGAGTATCGGACCCGATACCTGATACTGGTATCGGTGCATCCCTACTTATAATGCGCACAGATTATACGCAAGTTAAAAGTGGCGTGTATATTTAGGCAATTTCATGATATCACGTTGTTTTTTTGGACATAAATCATGCAATAATAGGCTGATTGAGGTAAAATTTGGTTCATATCGTGTACAATAGTACACAACAGTCCAACTATAATAGTGTATTATATATAATACTCTATAATAGTAATTGAGGAAAATTTTCAACAGAGGCTGAAATAAACTAACTGAAATGAGTGGACAGTAGTAGTAGTAGTAGTGTAGTTTTATTTTGAGCACATAGAATCATCAGATAACAAAGAACCACACAACATGGTCAAACAAAATTTTTCTGCACTTGAAAAGGAGTGGGATGAAGTATAACTTATTGACCCCTTTTTTACAAACTAATAATTAAATTACATCTGCTTCCTTTGCTTTGTTAACACACCCTTTCTTCTCTATATTTTTACAATAACACAAAACATCCATACAAACCATTCACAGACACTTTTTTAGTCACCTCACACACAATCAGATTTGCATAGTCAACCGTTTTTTAATATAAACTATAATATTTATATGCACTTTAAATATTTACTACAAATACAATGATCAATAAATGTGATAATATCTTCTTATCGTGGTAGTTAATTAATCACAATAATATCTTATTTAATGCGTACTTCTATGTTATATATCAAGTTCATGTATAATTTAGCATCCCATCAAAACAAGCCCAACCACCACAACTTCATTAAAAATAAGTAACTGATACTTGGTCCAGTGATACTCATGTTTAATGTAACCTAACCTGATTTCATCCACACAAAGCACAGAGGAAGGAGTTATGAATTAAGCTCCAGTTAAAGGAGTAAATTGTTCAATACCTCTGCGTTTATACTGGTTCCTGAACAATAATATCAAAATTTCAACTCCTACCATGGTGATATGTCCAATATCTATTTTACAAAAAGAAAATTACAGTGTGCATTATGGTGAAAATGTTTTCATGTTTGTGCACAAAAAACAATTTTACAGCATAAAAATAAACCTATTTACCCCAATTTGAGGTTGCTCTTGATGTAATATCATTAATGAAAATGTGTGAAAGCAGTTTGTGTGTGCTGATGAGATTCACTCCGTAGGAATTGAAATTTGGTGTGAAACGATGCCAGGCATTTTCCATTGCTAGTATCTAAGCAATTTGGTCGCTACCATGAAAGAATTGCAGTTTGGTACAGAACCCTAGGCGGTATAAACTGGCTTCTCGAGTGCCACTTTTATTTTAAGAGGATTAGCTGCAAGGCAACAAAATGCACTTCACAAACTAAGTGAAACAAAAATGTTCTACTGTCACATTTTGTGTGAATCTTTGCTCATTGGTTTTCACACAAACTTGATGCTGCAGAAAAGGTCAAGGAGAAATAGGCTCTTTATCTTTTTTGCCAGACATAAACAGACCTTGTTTTCACAGCTTATACCTCCACATTGTGTTAAGGCACATTCAGAGTAACTCCTGAGGTCAGTAATGCCGTGTTGATTTGTAACAGTATGTTTGATGGTATGCAAGTACTCCAGAAACAGATAGTATTGCAGTTGTATTCATTTGTGTGTATTTTGGATTCTACATGTTCTTTAGGTAACCTCTTAAAGTGCATGTGCATGTGGGGAGGTACAAGAGTTTTTATGAAGTCCCTCAGAATTTATTCACGATAGTACATCTCTAATCACGTACAAGTATTCTGAAATAGATAATGTTATAGCTACATTCATTTGCATGTATTGTGTGATCTATATGCCCTTAAAGTAACCTTCTAAATCAAGGATGGATGGATGGATGGATGGATGGATGGATGGATGGATGGATGGATGGATGGATGGATGGATGGATGGATGGATGGATAGATAGATAGATAGATAGATAGATAGATAGATAGATAGATAGATAGATAGATAGATAGATAGATAGATAGATAGATAGATAGATAGATAGATAGATAGATAGATAGATAGATAGATAGATAGATAGATAGATAGATTTATTTCATTGTCTGTCACAAGTGACAGAAATTCTTTGACAGACTGATATAAAAAAGAGTAAAGACAAACATTAAAAACAACATTTAAGTGCAGTCATGCTTAAAAGGAGGAGGGGGGCTGTTTAAAAACAGCATAGTGTTCATTTTTGATTATTCAGGGTGGTTATTGCAGAGGGGATGGAGGAATTTTATAGATGTTTTTCTGGGCCAGTGGAACCTTACAGTGTTGTCAGAGTGATGTTATAATGATGGCAGGCTCATCTAAGTTTAGGGGCCACGTACAGCCGTATTCAATCTCAAGCAAGTTGGACCAGTAAAATAAAAGCGTAATTTATAACGATGACAACCCCTTTTTTTTTTAGTGCAAAATTCCTTAATCTTAACAATATCATGTCTCAGTTTATCATTTACACTTGTGCATTGCAACTTACAAATCACAGTGGATCTATAAAGGCATAAAACATTGAGTAACAGGCATCTGGAACTGAAAAATACAGCATTTTACCTCTTGGAATTTGCCCCAGTATTCCACTGTTTTTGTAATGAGGTGCCATTATTAATTTTAAGACATTCTACTGAATTTTTGATCCTTTTTGTTATGTTTGGATTGTTGACTGGAGGAAATTATCAATAGTAGCATCAATAAAGTAATGTACAAATGTGAGACTGGAAAAGCTGTTTATTCAAACTAACAATCTCCACTTAATTTAGCATCTGCTTGACAATAACAACACAAAACTTTATTACCTATTACCTGGGTATTGTGATCACTTTGCTTTGTGTGTTTGCGTGCATGTTTATTTGTTTGCATGTTTGTTAGCAAGATAACTCAAAAAGTTATGGACAGATTTGGATGAAATTTTCATGAAATGTTGATACTGGCACAAAGAACAAATGATTACATTTTGGTGGTGATGGGGGGGGGGACTGATCTGCCTTGGCAGAGGTCTGCGCTCTCCGAGTACTTTTTTAGTTATATAATTGTAAAGACAGTTAGGCAGTAAGGGGTTAACTTCATGATCAATACAACTTGACTGTCAATGTCGTCTGTGTACTTTTTGCACTTTGTCCTGGAGTGAACCCTTTGGAAGGCCGGGTTTGGCCCGCGGGCCGTATGTTGGACACCACTGTGTAAGTGTATGGGTCCCTAGGTTTGTTATTCCTTTGGTTTGTTGCCTGTATGTAAATTCTGCATGAATTTGGAGGTTCTCTACCAGGAGGAGGAGGAGGAGGAGGAGGAGGAGGAGGAGGAGGAGGAGGATGATCAGCCCGGCAGGCCCAGCCCCCTCTGCTCTGACTCGTCCACAGTGTGTGACAGGGGAAAGGCTGGGCTGTCCCGAGCTTTATCTGAACCCACACACATACATACACACACATACACAAACACACACTGGAGCTCTGACACGCATAAGCGCGCGCACACACGCACTGGTTAGTGCCGGTGCCAGAGTCTGTCCGCGCGCTCAGCTCAAACCCTCTTAAAGCTGTTTTTGTGCTGGAGATCAGTGAGAGCTAACGACACACAGCTGTCTGTGCTGAAGACAGAGGAAGAGGAGGGAAGAGAGAGCAGCAGAGGAGGAGGAGGAGGAGGACAAACAAATCCACAGCAGCCGCGGATCAACTTCTGTCCCTGGTCGGTGCGCTGCGTTCTTCAGCAGGGAGTGTTTGACCGCTGGACTTTCAGGAGTTTTCCCTCTGTTCTTTTTTTGTGTGCAAGAGGAGGAAGGGGGATAAAAAAAAAGAGGAGAGGAGAGGTTGGAGTTCACATGACATAATCGGAGTGAATGGGTTGCCATGGTGACTCGACCAGGGAGCCTGACCCGTGCGGAGTGAATGGAGGGAGCGCCTCGGACGCCAAGTGAGCGATAAACAAACGGAGGGGAGTCACCAGAGACAGAAGAGAGAAGAGAGAGAGAGAGAACAGAGGCAAGAGAAAGGAGTGGTGGAGAACGGAGGAAGCAGAGGTTGAGAATGGAGGACGGCTTTTCCAGCTACAGCAGCTTGTATGACACCTCATCACTGCTTCAGTTCTGCAACGGTAAAACCCAACTAATCCTCTTCTCCTTCTGTTTCTCCTCATCCTCTATCCTTCACCCTTCATCCCATCCCTCAGTTGCATGTTGTTGTTGTTATTTTCTCCCCCTGGTCCTGACATGTCACCAGCTGAGTGGCAAAAAAAACTTGACACCAAGTAGAGATGTGTGTGTGTGCATGTATGTATGCGCTATTTGCAGACCTTGTGGAACTTGTATGTGGCCATGAATGTAACTACAATGACATGTTTCATAGGAAAAAAAAAAAAAAGTCCAGCTGCCATTAAGAGAGCAAAAAAACCAAGAGGAATTAATGTTTTGATGCCCTGATTACTCCTCTTGCTGTATTATGAATAGTTTTCTCCTTTCTTGACACATGTTTTTATTATTATTATTATTATTATTATTATTATTATTATCATTTATTGAGATTTTTCAGGCTATATGTACAAAATACCACCATATAACCAAAAGGCTCATTTAAAATCAATGCTTGAATCCATGAGAGTCTTTCCACATGAGTAGTATTGTCAGAATACAGCATATGATTGTGGACCTGTCTAGGGAATAATTATGATGTCCCATATACCCACAACAGATACAAAGTCTTAATATAATTAATGAAACAGCCCCACACTTTTTCAGAAGTGTCTTGTTTGATTTTGACCGGGTTTTTACCATAAGAAGTACAGCAGGAATCAAAAGAGCAGCTCATGTTTAATGTAAATTCTGCACCGGCATAAAGGAGAACCCTCCAGGCTGCCAGTGTTATGGGTGGGAAAGCGGTGACTCAGGGAAGAAGGAAAAGCAGCATGACACATCAGTCTGACATCATTTTAGGATTTAAGTCCAAGCAGCTCTACTTTAAGTACGCTTCGAAAAGCTCATACATTCCTGCAATTATTCATGTACTTATGTCAGAGCTGGTGTCAAAAAAGAAGGATGTTAGGTCATTTTTTTTTTTTTACCCAAACTCTATATGTTGACATGAAAAATGCCACGTTAAAGCTTGCAAACCCCAACACAAAGGGGATTATGCCCCACAATAACCTGTCTGTGTCTGTGAGGCTAGTACTGTAGTAAATGGACTTTAAACCAGACTGTCATGATGATTTGTGTTTCATGTGATGTGCCAAGCTTTTTACGTTTTAAGACCTTTCCATTATCACTCTGAGACTGTCAGTGTTTCCAGCAGTTACAGTGATTTCATGGTGATGGTTGGTAAGTGCGAGCTATGATTGTTGAACCGTAGATGAACGTAATTGGCACTGGTGGATAATGAAAAAATCAATAATATTTACTTCACTGTGTAAGCTCCAGCAGTTAAAGGGTGAGGGGATAATAACGGAGTAAATCATGGATGTGGAATTACAACCGTGCACCTTCTGCTACGGAGGTGAAACCAGTTAAAAGCATTGGTTCCCTGTGGATTTTTATCATTAAATGTGTAAAGTGAAGCAAATGAAGTGGAAAGAGATTCAGAAATAGTTATTTTTGTTTTGTAGTGAAAATGACACAGAAACTGAAATTACAAGATGAAAGTGATGCATGTGCAGGTAAAGGTTAAATAGACAGGATGTTTTACACACTACACTATTTACTGTGTGTTCAGTGATTCAGATTTACATATTTATTGTTTTAATCTACATTTTTCCACTGTCTAATAGTTAAAGATCTTTATTTTCAGTCATGCATTATGTGTTTTCTGTGTTACCATTTGTTAACACTTTAGCAGCAAAACTATTGGTTCAGTTCGTACCAAATCGGGTTTATAAGATTGTCAGTGACTCAAAATACATCTCGTTACATTTTGGGAAAGGCAGGTCAGAGTTCAAATTATTTATGATTTAAAAAAAAAAAAATCTTCCCTTTTACTCATAATGGGTGAAATATGTGCAAGGGGCGGGGTTTGTTGTGCCTGGCACGACTTGTTTACAGTTAATTTGACTATTTAATGTGCGTTCAGTGATTCAGAGTTAGATATTTATTATTTTAATCTACATTTTTCCAGTGTCTAATAGTTAAAGATCTTTATTTTCAGCCTTACATTATGTGTTTTCAGTGTTAGCACATTTTTAACCCATAAAGAGCAGTGTTACTTTTGTGGCAGTTCCCAATTGAATTTTTCTCCCTATTTAACCTTTCTTAAGTGATTTATCACCATTTATCATAATATGATCCTCTGTATTTAGCATTTTTTCAATGAAAATCTGTTATTTTCCTATATTTAATTTACTGATCATGTACTTTAATCATGATGATGAGATTACATTCAAAGGTTATTATATGAAAAACAGAGAAAACATAAGAATAAAGTGACTTTTTGAGTCAAATCTATCATTAACTGAACATAAATTGTGTTTCCATCCACTGTCATTGATCCAACTCCATGGGTTTTACTGGTGAATCAATGTTGTAGAGGATCATGGTGTTTCCACGGCAACAACAGAGCCTTTAAATGTCCAAATGGGTCATATCTGATGACCATGAAAAGATAACAAACTACATTTTACACGAATTATTTCAACATACTGACAGGATCATTGGCTTTAAAGTTATTCAGCATTTGAGATCAGTAGATGGTTTTGGTCACCAGTGGATATTTGGGTCTTTATGGGTTAAGAAGACATAGATAATGACGTTGCAGATTTATCAGCTACCAAGTTTTCACTGAATCGATCTGTCGTATTATACTCAGAATCAGAATCGTGTTTATTGCCATGTAAGTAAACAGGGTTCACATGACTAGGAATTAGCTTCAGTGGTTTGGTGCATACGTAGAACATGGAGTAGGTAAGAAGCATGCAGTAAAAAAATGTAAATAAAATAAATAAAGATAGAGTTCCAAAATATACAGTATACAATGCAGGTACAGTCATGGAAAAATTATTAGACCATCAAAAGTCATCAAAAACAATGGTTATGCAATCAAGTACTAACTCCTGTGTGTATCATGTGACTAAGACAGATAGAAAAGAAAACATGGAATGTCTAAAAGCACTGCTTTTGCCAGTACAATGCCATAACTATTGATGTAAGAACTGAAGTGATTTTGGTTATTATCAAGAAAACATGGAAAATGGCTAGATATCAGCTCTGAAATTAAACTATTATGAGCTATTTTTGTTGTTATCATTATATTTGTCCAAACAAATTGTACCAGGCATTAAAATGAACAAGAAATTGAAGAAAACAAGGGTGGTCTTATAATTTTTTGTGCAACTGTATAATGGTAGTGGTTATGGTTCTCTCTATAGTGTAAGTAATTAACAGTGCATCTTAATCAGCATATGGATAAGGTAACAATGCAGTGCATTTAGTGTTGGTGTTATTAAGAGTTCAGGAGTTTAACAGAATATCACCTTTAAACTCCACTATTGGGCAACTGGTTGTTAAAAGTGCTTATTTCGTGTAGGTCTCTGCCTCCTCTGGTGTTGGTATGCACCTTCTCTACTCACATGTTGTGTTCCTTTGTGGTGAGTAAAGTGCTGACAGCAGCATGGATACCTTCTGAGGTGGATGGGTTTGGACGAACCAGAAAAACAGGTGTAGATGTGGGTGCGCCGGTATTAAAATAGCTGCACAGCTCCCACCGAGGAGGAAATCACTGACCTTTGAAAAATCATATAAATTACAGCGTAGTGGCAGGTACAAGATTGTAGCGTTTGGGTACGTGTAGACCCCGAGGCTCAGTGGTTTTGAGTCAGAATGGTCGAATATGGCTGTAAAAACCTACTGTACTGTACATGTTCTTTCTACTTTAAGTGGCCTTGTTGAAGTTTCCTGCCATGTCATGACCCTGAGCACAAGGAGATACTTATGAGCTGTCTGACTCTGGGAGGTTGGAAGGAATGTCCACACACAGAATAATATGATCTTAACCAGGCCGGATCAATGAACTAATTCTAGTGAAAAAAGTAAAATTATATTATGAAATGTTTACATATACAAAGTGTCCTTTAAAAAATGTGATTAACAGAAACATTCATGAACATCTTGAAATCTCTTAAGAAAAATAAGTGCAATTTTAACAACATTATACCTCAGGTTATCATTTACAACCTGAAATGTCTTTACAACAATATTATGCCTCATGTTTTATTACTTATACATGTTCAGTACAACTTATAGATCAGCGTGAATCTACAAATAAACAACACATTTAGTAAAAGGGAGAATATTGTTAAAATCACACTCAGAGAGTGCAGACCTCCGCCAAGGCAGATCAGCCCCCCCCAATTCACCACCAAAATGTAATCCTTTGTTTTTTGTGCCAGTATCAACATTTCCTGAAAATTTCATCCAAATCTGTCCATAACTTTTTGAGTTATCTTGCTAACAGTCAAACAAACAAACAAACCCTGATGAAAACATAACCTCTGCCATTCCTTGGCAGAGGTTATGATATTATCTTATATTGCACGTTGTTCATTTGTTTAAGTTATTCATATTTTTGTGAAATGATTGTTTGTAAATGTAAACATTTTCATGTAATTTCACTTTTTTACACTAAAAAAGGAGTTGCCATTATTGTGACAGTTCCAAAATGACTTTTTCCTCTAGATTTAACCTTTAAGTGATTTATCTCCACTTATCATATTGTCCTCTCCATTTATATTTTTTTCAGTTAAAATCAGGTATTTTCCAGTATTTAATTCCCTGATCATATCCTTTAATCATCATGCTTAGATTACATCTGAGGGTTATTACACCAAAAACAGAGAAAACTTTAGAAAAAGTGACTTTTTCAGTAAAATATATTATTAAGTGGATATAAACCAAGTGTCTCCTTTCACTGCCATTTATCAAACACCATTGGTTTTACTGGTGAATCAATGCTGTAGAAGATGACGGTGTTCTGTTGGAGCATGGGTTGGAAACAGGGGGTAGGGACTGTTCTTGTTTGTATTGACTCATGTCTGTATAGTCTCTGCATAAATACCAATAAAAAGACTTTGAACAAAAAAAAGAAAGTGGATGACATAAGACATGCTCCTCAGAGGCTGTCGTCAGGGATTTTCCAACCTCCAAAACCCCTTCTTTTCTCTGTCTTTCTCTTTCCTTCATTCACATTCACACACACAAACTCAGCATACACTTAACTTCTCAGTGTGGGAGCTGTGCGTTGTTCGTCGCTCCGACAGACTGCTTAATTGGGTGAGCCTTAGTTGAAACGTGTTTGGGTGTGTGTGTGTGTGCATGTGCAGAGGCCTGTAGGCCACAGTGACTTCATACTGCTCTGCTGCTGCCATCCAGCTGAACCCACATCCACTCTAAGCAAAAGGCAATGATGTCACCCACTCGCTCTTTCTACTCCCTCTCTCCGTCCATGTGTTGTGGAGCATCCAACCACACTAATGTTCAGAGACTAGGTCAGCTAAACTGCAGAAACAGGCTGCGTGCTTTGTCCTCAGGAGGTCGGGGCTAGCTCAGGCTAACTGAAAATTAGCCCCATTACACAGTCACACACACACACACACACGCATGCTGATTAAAGCTGGTAAAGGAAGTGAATCCTTTTGAGAGGCATTTTGCTGTGTTAAATCACATTTAGAGCAGAGTGCTTCTGGAGAAGAGGACAGCTTTGATTGAATTATTCTGTGTTGTTTCCCCGGTAATGAGATTGCTGATGTTTTTATAGAATTTACTCATGTTGTGTTATCAGATTTGCAGAAATTCTTCTTGATTTTAAGTATCCTCAACTCAGTCCCTGAACTTTTGTCCCAGCCCTTCAGATTGTTATTTGACTGGGTTTTCACTGTGTGTCTAAAGACGCATAAAGATTAGGCAAATTAGTCAGCTGACGTGTGAAAAAGCGCCAATACAAGTGCCTGGACTTCTTTGTTGGTCCATCTGCCACATGTTTTCTTCTGTAACTCCATGGTAATGCATCCAGGCACAATGGGGAACTGTACTGTATGCGCTACAGCTTTTTAAGAACAAAAATGCTCAGGGAAATATTCAGCACTGCAAGGACCGTCCCTAAAGTCCCCACAAAGAAGCAGGGATTTTTTTTTTGTGGGTTAAAGTAAGTCCCTGGAGCAAAATGTAGTCCATGGTCCGTGCAGATGAAACAAAGAGTTCCTAGATTCTGTGTTTCTGCAGTAGAAATGCAGCTTTAAGGGAAGGGCAGCACTTATTTACAGTCATTATCACTTCCAAGTATCACCTCGATGGCCTGTTTTACCAATCAGTATATAACCAACTACTGGTTTTCAAGGTGAAAACTCAAACTTTAGAGCAGGGGTGTCAAACTCATTTTAGTCCAGGGGCCACATTCAGCCTGATATGATCTCAAGTGGGCCGGACCAGTACAATAATAACAGTGAAAAAAGTAAAATTAAATTATGATAATGTTAACATCTACAAAAATCTGAAAAACATGAACAACTGGAAACGTCTTAAGAAAAACAAGTGCAATTTTAACAATATCATGCCTCAGATCATTGGTTTATCCTTTACACATGTGCATTACAACTTACATTACAATTACAAATGCACGAAACATTTAATAACAGGCAGAATATTGGTAAAATTGCATTTACTTATCTTAAGACATTTCAGGTTTTGCACATTTTTTGTAAAATAACAGTTCTTTTTATATAAACATTTCCATGTAATTTCACTTTTTTACACTAAAACAAAGATAAAATTTGCTGTTTTCATTATTTATAGGTTTAATATGATTGTATTTTACTGGTCTTACCCACTTGATATCTAATTGGTCTGTACGTGGAATCTGAATTAAAATGCTTTTGACATCCTAAATTGTTAATATCTTCAGTGTAATTTTTTTGTATTTCACCAATCCATCCTACGGACCACATTGGAACCTTTGGCGGGCCGGATTTGGCCCCCAAGCCGCATGTTTGACACCTGCGCTTTAGAGAATCATGCAATTTGTTTTTTCCTTCGCTTCTGCCCAGTTTACTCAGTTCTTATTGTAGTTATTGTTACCATTATAATTATCACCATGGTTGTTATTGTTTGTATTGTTGATATTCTCTTGTAAAGGTCTTCACCACCTTCTTCTTTCTTATTCTCCCCCCTTCATCCTCCACCCCCCCACCTTTACATGTTAGGTCCGGCATCGAAATGTGGTTCAACAAAACTCATAATAAAGACAGTAAAATATCAAGGGGAGCCTCATATGCTTTATGAAGTTTCCCTTGGCAAGGCAAATTTGTTTAGCACCAAAAGACAGCCACACTACCATTCTGCTGGACAAGACAAGTTTAAAAAAAAAAAAAAAAAAAAAAAAAAAAAGAGAATTATGCAAAACTGCAATTTTGGATCCGGATACCCATGTGTTTCTACATGTGCAAATGTAAACATAAAATACCACTTTAACCCATAAAGACCCAGTACTGCTTTTGTGGTAGTTCTCTGTGGTAGATTTCTCTCTAGATTTCACCCTTTTTAAGTGATTTATCACCATTTAATATAATATTATCCTCTGTATTTTGCATTTTTTCAGTGAAAATCACATTTTCCTATATTTAATTCACTGATCATGTAGATGTTCATTAAAGCTCTGATTGAAGTTGAGGGTTTTTATATCAGAAACAGAGAAAACTGAAGAAAAAGTGATTTTCTCAGCAAATATTTCCTTAACAGAATATAAAACATGTGTCTCCATCCACTGCTATTGATCTAACTCCATGGGTTTTACTGGTGAATTAATGTTGTAAAAGATGACGGTGTTTCCACGGTAACTACGGAGCCTCTGAACATCCAAATGGGTCAAATCTGATGAACATGAAAAGATGAATAACTGCATTTTACACCAATTATTTATATGGATTGATAGAATTAGTGGATCAGCAGTTATTCAATTTAATATCAGTAGATGATTTTGGTTACTGGTGGATGTTTGGGTCTTTATGTGTTATGCAAGAAACAGCCACACTCATTTTGTTAACTCATTTTCAGCATCATCTTTATTTTCTTAATTCAATAAAACAGTGCTTTATGGCAAGTAATGACCCATAAATGTAAAAAAAAAAACAAAACCAAAAACTTCAATTCACAACCAAAGAGAGTAAAATTATCTTCAGTCTACTCATCCTCACTCTCAACTTCTCACAAATTGAGTGTCTTTCTGATATGTCATGTCATCCAACTGATATCTACACCTGTATTTCCCAGACTTTTGAAACTTGAGACCCAAAAGAGAAATTTGATGTCACATCAGGACCCAAAACTATAAAAAAATACATCATGAATTGACATAGATTCATATTTTACTGACTCTTCCACTGTTGAAACACTGTTTTTGAAAGTCTGTTTTTACTTTTACTGTTTTTATTAAACACCTCTTCTCTGCATATGGTTTTACTGAGGTCAACATTTACAAGCTTCCCCAGAGAACATTATTCTTCTGTTTTAATTAGGAAAATTGATTCACTTACTACATTATTGCTATATATTTTCCACTCCCAAATGGTGACCTAATAAAAGAGAACATATCCATGATGCATTGCGTGTCTAAATTTTGGGAAACACTGGTTTATCTAATCCAATTCAATCCATTTTTTATTTATAAAGCACAAATTTAAAGAAACACAAAGGTTTCCAAAGTGCTGTACAATAAAATAAATGTAATAAAAACATAATAAGATAAAATACTAAGATAAAAACGCAATGGAGCATAATAAATGAATAAATAGACTGTCCACCTAGAGGTCTAGACAGTGCTGTGGTAATAGTTTACTTAGGTTTATGTGCTAAAAAAACTTAATTATAATAGCAAAATAAGACAAACAAATGCTGAAAGAAAACAAAACTTTGTGTACAACAGAAGCCACTTCCTTCCTGGGGTTTTGTGACTTTAACATCACCTGCCCTGTGTCATCACTTTCCAACATCTAAGGACTTACACTGACTTCTAAATATTTCTCTGCACACTGAAATTTGATGCTACTTAGGAGCTGAAACAGCTATTTTTTTTTTTTACTCTTATGCAAAGTTGAAATCTTTTCAAGTTGGTTTTCATATGTAGAAAAGAACAGATTTCAACACTTAGTACTTCCAGTCGCTTAAAATGCAACCTGTATGACTGAATCAGGCAGTTATTACTCAGATAAATAATGAGCTAACGGGCTGAAACGTGCGTAATTATCTGAATAAAAACATTAGTTAATTCTGTTCCTCGCTCATTAGTCACCGATGCACCAAAAGCTCCTGATGTGTTAATAAGTAAATCTGTTAATAAATCTGGCTCACTTGCAGCGCTGTGATACTAATGATCACATATACCCGTGTCCCTCTCCAAACACCCTTCCTCTCCATGATAACAAATCCATTCACATGCATTCATTTGTGTGATTCAGTCATTTACCTTTTCAGCTCCTGATGTCTGTTCAGATTTGGATCAAACACCCCTTTATCTCTGCGCTCCACACTCTTGTTGTACACCCACAGGCTTTCTGGCACAGCGCTCACCTTATTGGAGGGGCATTGCACCACGCTGCCAATAAAAGAGGAAGGGGGGGGTTAAGAAGGGGATATAAATTAAATAAATGAGTGCATCAAGGAAGTAAAGGAAGTTTTTGTTTTATTTCATTTTCATTTTTTTCCATTTTGTTTATTCATTCCAATCTAAATGATTGGAAAGGAGCAGGATGAAGAAAACTTACAATCATCTGCTTACATCAGATAAGTTGCGGTTACGGCTATTACAGTAAACAGTTTACATGACAGTCAATGAAAATAAAACAAATCCAAAATCCTTAAGCAAAACTAGAAAAGCATTCAGAGAGCGCAGACCTCCGCCAAGGCAGATCTGCTGTTAATATTCTAATAAGGTCATGATGAATTTTTTCCTTGTTTTTATATGCACATCCAGGGGTGCAAGAAAATATCAGTTCCGCAATATATCGTGATATTTCACTTCATGATACCGATATCGATATTAAAAAGTACTGTATCGATATTTTTAAATATTTATTCAAATGCAGACATGGCGGAGATTCATTTTTGTTTTTTGTTTTTCTTTTTTGTTTATCATGCTCTTGTATTTCTATGTTCACATGGGTATTTTGCTCTGTTGTTTATATACTGTATTATGATATTGCAGGTCATATAAGTAGTTTTTTGAAATTGTTAACGGTTATTTCAAGCATACTAAAAGCACTTTTTACTGTCTAAAAGAGGCAAATGTTAGTTTTTTGTATTGGGAATGCACAAAAGTAATCTGATGTTGGATGATACAGGGACTGAACACTATGCATTCTTTTCACAACTAATAGAATATGAACATTTAAACAGGATCTTAAACCGTAATGTCTGTAAAACCTTATTTATTTATTTATGTGATTTTTGTACTGGTAAATCCACATTAAAACTTTATTCATCCAAATCCTGCATTTTAAGTTTTTCCAGGAAATAATCTTTTACAAAAGTTAGCCTTGTTAACAGTATCATGATATATCATGATATATCGTGATATATCGTATCGTGTTCCTAGTATTGTGATTTGTATTGTATTGCCAGATTCTTGCCAATACACACCCCTATGCACGTCCCCTTTAACTCTTGCAACTCTGCGATGATTTTTGATTTTCTCCTTCATTTTACCAGTTAATTAGCATGCAAGTCCCAGCAAATGAAATTCCATCCACTAAGCCTATATTGCATTTTGATCAATCATAAAAATCATCTTATAAGAACCAATATTAAAGGTTAACTGTGTTTACTGTGTATGTGAACTAATGCTACGTAATGTGTGGGTGTAGCCATAATTTTTAAAATGTTTCTAATTTAATGAATGCTCTTATTTTCCATCTTACCCAGGGACAACAGTTGAAAAATATTTTTTTTGCTAATACTGGCACATTTACAGAAATGTTCATTGATGTGTACTGTCCCTGCTAAATAAACAAATAAAAAAAAACATTAAAGATATTTCCAGCAGACTACTAAATAAAACTGAACCAAATCCAGCCGGTAAAGTGAAACTGCATATTTTCTTTTAAAACTAATATCAAAAGCTAAACTAAAAATCCATAAATAAGAACTGTAATAACTGCGGTGCAGATGGAAGGGACGGACGTGCAGGGTGAAGTGGGAAATTAATAAAGTCAGAGGCTTATTTGATGTTTCTCAGAGGTTTTGATTCACATTAGAGCTGACACGACTCTGTCAAATCTCCTCCTCTTCTTGGCGTTGCATCTATAGGTATCTCCATCCAAATGCTGACTGATGATGGCACGTGTAAAGGGATTAGGAGTAAATCCCTCCTCACATTACCTCAACAGTAGCCAAGAGAGGAGGAAAAGGAGTGTACATGTGCCAAAAAAGTAATCTGAGGAGCTATAGGACATGCTGTGGAGCTCAGTGTATTTGTGTTTTCCTGTTCGCATTCATACCCTTCAGTGCTCAGATTAAAGCCAACCCACTCTCAGATCTATCCTCCACTGACATAGAAACGTAAATAATGTCAATGAGAAACCAAATAAAAAGGCGCATAAAGGAAATGATGTGTCTGTCTTCCATCAGTCATCTCTAACTGTAACACAGTGTAATAAATATCGACCTGAATGGGATAACTCATCCACTACTGCTGATTCATTTAAAGGCTGACATTGATTTCCTTTAGCTGTGGCAGTGAGAGCTCACACCACTCTCTGTTTCGTCTCTTCCTCTGGTCGCTCTAACGCCCTCCACGTCAAATATTCATGCTTTCCTTCCATCTGTCCTTCACCCCCGCCTTCTTCTCCCTCGCTGCCTTTTTCTCAGCCTCTGTTTCTAAGTTTTCCTCAGCCTCATCCTAGTATCAGTCCGTCTCTTTGTTTGATCTAGCTCGAGCGCTGCGAGTGAAGCTAAAAGTGCTTTCTGCTTTTTCTTTTTTTTCTTTTTTTATTATCTCCAGACAGTCAGATATTGAGCCGGGCGGTTTGGGTTTCTCTAGTCACGAGTCACGCTGCCCTCCTCTTACTTCTTATCTCCCTCGCTTTTTTTTCTCCCTTTTCTGCTGATAACGCTTTGCCCTTCACTCTCTCTTTTATGCAGAATAGTGAGCCATTAACCGCTCACACTTACACAGGATGACAGTGTGAGCTTATTAAGCGTGATACTGAGTGTACGAGGCAGGCCCCAGAATAAACCTCAGACCCTGTACATACTCTGCATGTCCTGTTGTCTCTCACATATGCACATGGTTTTGCAGTAAAGTCGGGCTGTGTGTACGTTTTTAAGATCTGTGACCCCTTATGTAACAAAAACACCAGGTATCCATGCTCTTCCAGCTGCACTAATGCTCTCCTTACATATTTGTAAGTAGGCCATTTCATAGATGCATACATAATCTGCACACCGCATTCTGCAGGAAGGAGGAAGACCTGCCAAACTAGGCCACGAGTCAGGCTGTAATGGAGCTAAGATGAAGCGATACACAGAAGAAATCAGCAATGCAAGTGTGAACTGTATCAGCAATGCACTGTGATAACTGTAGCCCCGCCCCCAAAGGGGAGGCTAGGGGGATTGTTCTTGGTTTGTTTGTTTGTTAACACTCTAGCAGCAAAACTAATGGTTCAATTCATACCAAACTGGCTTTATAGATTGCCAGTGATCCGGAAGTGATGTCATTACATTTTGGGAACAGTAGGTCAAAGTTCAAATTTTTAATGAATTTTTAAAATCTTTTTTCTTCTCCCATTTACTTATAATGGGTGACAATTCACATGTCTGTAGCAGCAAAACTATTGGTTGAATTCATACCAAATTGGGTTTGTAGATTGCCAGTGATCCAAAATTGATGTCGTCACATTCTGGGAAAAGTAGGTCAGAGTTTAAATTTTCATGGATTTTTTTTTTTTTTTTTTTCCCCCCCATTTACTTATAATGGGTGAAGTTTCACATGTCTGTAGCAGCAAAACTATTGGTTGAATTCATACCAAACTGGGGTTATAGATTGCCAGTGACCCAGAATAGATGTCATTACATTTTGGGAACAGTAGGTCAAAGTTCAAATTTTTAATGAATTTTTAAAATCTTTTTTTTTCCCCCATTTACTTAAAATGAGTGAAGTTTCAAATGTGTGTAGCAGCAAAACTATTGGTTGAATTCATACCAAATTGGGTTCATAGATTGCCAGTGATCCAAAATTGATGTCATCACATTTTGGGAAAAGTAGGTGAAAGTTAACATTTTCATTGATTTTTTTTTTTTTTTTTATCTTTTTTTCCCTGCCATTTACTTATAATGGGTGAAGTTTCACATGTCTTTAGCAGCAAAACTAGTAGTTGAATTAATACCAAATTGGATTTATAGATTAATAGATTATAGATTCAAATGTCTATAAAAACATCAATTTTGTTCAAATTTATTTCAAATTTGGCACATATATAGAGGCAATTGATATACTGACATCAACACATGCATAGACATGATGACATCAGCTGGATCGCCAAACAAGCAGCGATGGTAGGACTACTTTTAATATGCATATATTGCACTTAGTGCATGGGGATTTGACCAAATATGTTATCACAATACATATTTTTATTTTTACGTAATAGCAGGTATACAGTACTGTGCACAAGTCTTAGGCCATCTTTAACTTTGTTGATTTGACGAGGTTGAAATGAGCATACATGTTTATTTCTTATTCTCTTTTCTTCAAATACAAGAAAATACAGGAAATATGTGCACAGCCTTAACACATACTAAAAAACAGAACTAAATGGATTCTAATGGTTAAAGTCACTATTTAGTGTGACCTCTGACCCCATGACAAGACGCAACACAAACAATTAGAAACATCTGACAATTGTTGAATGAAACCTGGTATAAAACATCAGAAAATTAATGCAATAAATCTCATATTGTCTGAACAAAAGGAACATATATTTTTTTACCAGAAAGTTTTCTTTTTTTTTTTTTTTTTTCATTTTTATCAATTTCTAGGAATTTCAGGCGACCCATTTTGAATTCCAGGCAACCCCAAGGTTGAAAAACACTGCTCTAAAACATTTTCCTGTTGCTAAATTCTGCATCTTACTATGCAATAGTTATATAATCTGTTACCCTCTACAAGCCTTCAAATTTACAAGGAAGTAAAAGCATGAATGACAGTAAACTAAATAAGGAGCATGGAAATAAAGTGGTGAAACTCAATAGCCACAAACTCATTTTACCATTGAACGAAAATTAGATTGGACTTCTTTTCAATCCAAGTTCTTTTATCGTAGCAAAGACATGGAAATAAGAGGAGAAAGACCAAGCTGTTCATGGTGCTTTTATAGAATGGCTTCCAAGGTTCAAGGTTCACTTTATTGTCATTACAGGTAGTATATCCTCCTGAGACCCAGCAATGCATTATTGTCCTCTGTACGGGGCAAAAGTTTGACAGTTTTACTTAAAAAAAATGCTGTCCATTGCAAAGAACATGCCATTAAAACAATAAATAAATGAATAAAAATAATGTAAAAAAAAACTGTTGCTTTATGCAGTTTCCAATCAAAACGGTTGTTTAATGTAAAAAAGCTAACATTTTCACTTTCCTGGGTTTCAGGAGGATATACATGAAATGAAATCAGCACTCAGGACCAGCAATGTACATCGTAAAAATCCTATAACAATGAATCCTATATTAAAATAATAACAGTAAAACCTGATAATAAGTAAGACCTAATAATAAATAATGCTTAAAATACTGCAGTGCAAGATTTAAATGAGCAGCATGTTAAAACAGGATAAGTCCATACTGGCAGAAAAGCAGCTCTGTTGTTGAGTAGTTCTGTTGCAATAATAATAATAATACATTGACTCTCATTCTTGTTGTTTTTGCTTTTGTCATACTGACATTTTAACCCTGACAGTTTTTCTTTCTTGCAACTGTTTCATGTCGGCTCTCTAAAGAAGTGAATATTTGGCTGCTTTGCATAAATATTTCAAATCAGGAGTGTTTTACGTCTCAAATACTGAGATATTTTTATGCTTAAAAGACTTGGGGCAAGGTTAGTGTGTTGATGGAAACATCTCTTAATGAGCCGACGGGCATGAGATGCCATTTGTTGTCTGAGCTGAGTGTTTCCCCCTCTCCTCTTGTCTTTTCCTCCACTGACACATATTCATGCAGCCTCATACCATGACCCAGTAAAACAATCAGGCATGTAAAGCAGTGTGAGTTCCACGCTAAATATACAGTCAGTGTGTTTTAAAGGATAATTCTGGCTGTGGATAGTGAAGGAGTCGGCCCAGTGTTTTGTTCAGTCCTCAAGTTCACTATGTATGAGCATATCAGCGCAAGGTCAGGAGAGGAGACGCTCAGCCTAGTGGAATTCATCTGCACGAGTCCTTGAACAGGATGTCATGGGTGTGTAAAAATACCATGAAAGAGCCAGAAACAGAACTGTCCGCTCCACTGGAAAGTAGGATGCTTCCAGTCTGCGTGATAATACTAAATGTGTTCAACGGAGCATCGAGTGCTACCTGTGGGGGAGGGCGACCAGTAATAAATCACACAAGTCAGCAGAATCCCAAGGAGACCCCATTATTTTTAGTGTTTGCTTATTTCCTGATGCTTTAATGTTTAATCAGGCCTATTTGTTTATTGAGAAAAGAAGGAAAGAGGGATTAAATCGTCGAACACATTTATTCCACACATATTTTTCTAAACTAATATTGATGACAAAAATTATAACAAACTGGTCCAAACACTCAAGACCATAGACCAGTGTTTTTCAACCTCAACGTGGGGTCACCTGGAATTCAAATGGGGTCGCCTGAAATTTCTAGTAATGGATAAAAATAAAAATAAAAACTTACTAATAAAAAATATATGGTGAGTTGAGAGAGACAATCCCAATACATAAAAGACATGACAAACTGTGAGGCTGAAACTGAAACACTGTGGTACTGTTTATCTTTCAAATGTTCACTGTGGTCGGTTTCAGATGCTGCAGCTCTTTCATAATTCATAGTTTAAGTTATTGTTTTTTCAGTATTAATTTGCAGCCTTGTAAATACAAGCTCAACCTGGCTTTTCTGCCTCCGTCCATAATAATATATACTGACAATCAATAGAAACTTTGAGGTAGAAATGTATGCATATTTCTACTTGTGGGGGGGTTGTAATTATTCATTGTGGATTTATTGATGACTTAGTGCTTGGGTAGTTGAGATAATGATGAGTTGTCGTGTTGTCACGGTTCATTGCACATGGGTTGGTCTCTTTGCAAAAGTGGACCAAATTACACACTGAGCAATACTCAGTGGGGATCTGCACAATTTGAGGATTGGTTTTGAAGGTCTATATAAAGGCCCAAAAAAGGCCACCATTGTTAGTCCGGTGAACGGCATCATTCAATGTCTATCACGTGAACAACGTCTCCGGGCACTGGGTATGGTGGAGGCCGGTTTGAGCTACAGTGATATAGCCAGGCCTATGTATGGGCTGTTCCCAACCCACAATCAGAAACCTGGTTGAATGCCACAACACCACAGGCTCTGTTGACAATAAACGGATCGCCGCCCGCATCGAAGCAAACTGAGGCCAAATCTGGTATTGACTGTTGTGACTTTGTGTTTGGCAGGTGCCATTTTCTTTTGTTAAGTTTTTTGTTTTGAAATTATTCTTGAAACTTTAGATTTTTGTTTCTGTATGCCAATATCCTAAACAAATGATTCATATGAAAAAATTTCAGTTTAGGGTTTCAAAATAAAAATTATGTCAAAAAGTACGGTCTCAAAGTTTTCATTGACTGTGAGTGTACATTACATACCCTAAATGCCGTCTAAAATTAACATTTATTTGAAACATAGTATAGCAAACTATTACATGATCAAATTAATTTTAGCAAAAAAAAGTCTCCGTTTTGAATGTCTGGGGTCGCCAGAAATTTGTGATATTAAAATGAGGTCATAAGCCAAAAAAGGTTGGGAACCACTGCCATAGACAAACCATAGTTAGTGTTGTCCAACCTTGTTCTCACAATAAGAAAAACACTACTACCCTAAACAAATGTCAGGAATTAAAATGAATAATACACGGTAAAAGCAACTCAGCTGCTGCAGCCGAGACAGGAAAGCTGACTGTGTGAATGTGTAACATAATAGGCTTATCAATATTACTGTCTCATAATTAAAGCAGGTACATCTGAATAGAATTACAGTAGTGTATTCTATTAAATGAATGTGCCGCTTAAATGTATTTTTATGTTGTTGAAGACAGTTTCAGCCTTATTCTTTGAGTTCATTCCTGGTGTGATTGAATTATCTGTACAGAACAAATATAAAACCAGAATTCACACTGGTAAACAGGCTTATAAGGTCAGTATATGTACAAGGATTTACTGCTGTAATTACTCTCTTTTAGGATTGTATCTTTTTTTTACAAAGGATTAATGAACAATACCTGAGACTTGGAAGTGGCTCGCACCCAACAGTAAAAAAAAAACTGAGGCATTAAACGGGGAACATACAGTTCAGCTGGTTCAGCTCAGTTGAGATTCTGTATCTCTCCTGTAAAAGCTTGTCAGAAGTCGCTCTTTCATTAATTTTATTTTATACTTCATTTTTCTGTACAAATTTTACAGTATACAGAACAAACAAATCAATAAAACAAACAAAAAAAGCAGACCACAACAGTGAGAGCATCTAGGTTCAGCAAAAAGGTCAAAATAAGCATATATAGTTATAAGATTATACAGGTTCAAGGATTTCTTTGATTAACATAAACATCCCATTTTTCCCAATATTTTTTACATTTGTCAGTAGTGAGTCTTAATGAGAAGGTCAGCCTTTCCATATCATAAATTTCATTCATAACGTGTCCAGTCCAGAAGTGTTGGAGGACCTTCGCACATCCATTTTCAGGTTATGGCTTCTTTTGCCCCTGCTATTAATATTGTAGGTAATAGATGTGATATCAGACACCAAGGGTTTTACATTACTTCATTTACTAACCACTACAGATGGTCATGGAACACAGGAGCAACTTAGCTCATGGTGCAAGAAATGAACTGAAAAAATGAAAATGAAAGGGTAAAACACACCTTAACTCTGCTATCTAACAAGAACAACACTTCTTTTAATAATAATAATGGATTGGATTTATATAGCACCTTTCTAGACACCCAAAGCGCTTTACATTATTAACCCATTATTCATTCGCTCTCACATTCACACTCTGGTGGTGGTAAACTACATTTGTAGCCACAGCTGCCCTGGGACAGGCTGATGGACCAAATATTCATGCACCAGTGTGGGTAGCACTGGAGGCAGGGAGGGTGAAGTGTCTTGCCCAAGGACACTACAGACTGACTAGGACAGAGTGGGATTTGAACCGCCAACCCTTTGGTTATCGGATGACCTGCTTTACCACCTGAGCCACAGCCGCCCCCTGATCCCCAGATCACTGTAAGCACATAAAACTATCCCAAACTACTTTGCCCCAATGCATGCTGGGAACCTTCCCCAGGTGCTACGCCAACACGCCACAATATTAACAAAAGATATCAGTCAGATTTCCTCATCTCGTGTGATAGGTTACCCAAGTAATTCACGATAAAATATCTTGAACATAACTTGATCCAGAGCAGGTGAGGTGTGTAGTAGACGTTACCCAACTGAAAAGCAAACTGTTGTTGTGACTGAAAAACAAGGCTTAACTCTAAAGTTGCCTCATTAAGCCTAAATCCTGCTCTGTAGTCTACGCCCCAGATGTCAACATATTTCAATACTTAGAGGAAACTTTATACTGTTAGACAGCGCTCTCCAGTACCTTCATCCAAACACTGATGGAGTGAATATCTATTAGACTCCAGTGTAGTTCAAAGACATTTCAAAGCCAAAGCACAGTGAAGTTTAATGCATCCACATGCACATCTATGCATATGAATGTGTGCATAAATCTCCCTTTTAATCCTGCAGTACATCACCAAACCATTCAAAATTAATTAAAGATGAATCCAGTTACAGTGGAAAGGTGAGTGTTGGCTCGATTATGTTTATGGTAATTATTCCCATCAGCATATTGTCTCCATTAAACCTAAAGTTACGGCCCATCGATTTAGTTACTCCTCAGCTCTAATTCCTGGCCAGGTTTTCATCTGGCCTGTTGTGATGCTAACAGATATAATTAACCTCTCAGTGCCCGTGGTGCAGTTCCCAGAGGCCTCTCGGTGGTCTAATTGGTCTCTTACATCTGCTCTTAATGGGAGAACCAGGGGGGAAGCCCTGGCGCTGTGTGTATGATTGTATCCCCCGTTGCATGCGTTGGGCTTGTCTGAAACAGATGGAGACGAGAAAGCAGGAGAATCCCATTAGAAATTCCATTAAAAATAGATTCATCAGGAACACAGCTGCGGAAATGAGAGGGTGGACATCATCGTATGGTTTGTTTTCCTCTTTATTGCTGTCAGTTTGTCATTGTTATTGGGCTGTAATTGGGAGTATGTGGATCATGACTTCACTGTGGACCTCAGAAAATGGCAAATAATGGCAAAAAGTTTCCATTAAATATGAAGATAGTAACTTTTTATAACATTATCTGATAACACCTCTCACATATGTACTTACACAGCCTATGTTGTGCTTACAAATGATATCAAGCTTGTGCCTTATATGTTTATCAATACATTGTTTAGGTGTCCACACATTTCTATATTGTTTTTCTATGCATTGTTTGCCATTGTGATATGTAAGGATAAAATGCCAACAAATTTGACGCTAATGTTCCTGTCGACTCAAGGATGAACTTAAGAAATTTTGGTAGCCAAAGGTCAAAGGTCACTGTGACCTCATGGTTGTCCAATGTTTTGAATGTAATATCTCATGAAAAGCTTGAGGGAATTTCATCACATTTGGCACACACATTTAGCTACTTTGACTCAAGTGTGAAGTGTAACTTTTTGGTGGTCAAAAGTCAAGGTCACTGTGACACAACTCAAGGTTTCATAATACTATAAAAAAATAAATAAATAAATAAAAGGGTTGCAGGAGTGCTGGGGCCTCTCCCATCTATGAACAGGCAAAGACAGGATACACCCAGTTCATTGCAGGTATTTAGGTGCATGTCTTTGGATGGTAGGAGGAAGCCAGAGTACCTAGAGAGAAACCATTCATGCAAACTCCACATATAAATGGAATCAAACCTAGGACCTTCTTGGCAGTGCTAACTACTGCACCACCCTTTTGCAATGTCAGTTTAAAAAATTCTGAACATAACACATTAACATTTATGCAAACAATCTGAATATTTACTCAAGTCACCCACCCAGCCCAACCACCCCACCAGCATCCAAACGGGATCAAAACAATTATTTGTCTCCCGCAATTGACCACCCATGGGGCACACTTTGGCTTTCTATATGGATCGGGAACCAATCCCAACTGATGCCTGACTAGATTTCATATTATCATAGGAGGATAGCCATGCGTGTGATGAACTTTTCTGGTTCTTCTTAAAGGAGTGATATTTTGCCTTTTTTTAATGGAATTACGCATTTTAAAACATGTCCCTGTAGTCTACATAAACTGTAAATGCTATGCTTGGGTTTGAATTCTTCATTAATTCAACTCCACAGGTCCATCTTCAACCCTATTTTTGAGTAATGACACGAAAAAGGTCCTTTTGAGCGCTGGCCCTTTAAATGCACATAACCCCACCCCCTTCCGGGTTTTATGGTGTACTCGGAGAAATGGTCGTCAGAAGTCTTTACCTTATATGTGCAAATGTTGTGGTGTAACTAGTTGTAAACAATAAATTAAGAAGGAATTGAAATGAGTTGTAGAAATCCACTCAATTTTTGCTGGAATGAATATAAAGATAACTTTGCAACACCTGGAGAGTTCAAATTCAAACTTTATGAACGGTTAGGGTCCCCAAATACACAAATAAATGTACCAAAGACTAATAAAAGTGGGTTTAGCAAAATATGACCCCTTTAAGTGACTCAAGGCTCCAGTTAAC
This sequence comes from Sphaeramia orbicularis, assembly GCF_902148855.1. NCBI lineage: Eukaryota > Metazoa > Chordata > Actinopteri > Kurtiformes > Apogonidae > Sphaeramia > Sphaeramia orbicularis. The sequence goes on along the minus strand of NC_043978.1, from coordinate 20,656,183 downwards.
AACAACAGTAAGATAAACCAAATCAACTCTCCTGGCTTCATAATCTTCTAATGCACACTGGTTTTTGGTGAAGTCACAATGAACCTAACTCTTGACCTTTGGCCACTAAAATGTTTTCAGTTCATCCTGTCATCCAAGTGATCAGTTGTATCAAATTTTGAGAGATTCTGGGAAACAGTTACGATATATTACTTTTCATACATAATGGGACCAGATGACCATTGGACAGACCTTCTAATAGAGACTGTGGATCTAAAGTTGTCTCAGACCATAGGTAGAAAACATTTATACCTTAAAAATGCTGAGATACACTCCACCCACCAATCATGACCCAACAGAGGATACCCAGAAAAAAAGGTCAGGCCTACTGGTTACGAAGTCTGAGAACATAAGAAAACTTTATTTATAAAAAGGTACATTATAAAGTGAGGATATATTGCAGTGGATGTGAGTGCTGTTCAGTGGTATAGTTTTACCTCCCTGTATTAAAACATCATATGAATTTTCCAATACACACAGAATATTGGGTTATTTTGTTGTGTAATGATTTTGCTGCACTGTACATCCCCTCCCTTCCAGATGGCTGATATAAGTTTGGCTCATAGTCAGTGTGATGACAGTCACTGGCACCGACTCTGTCACACTATCTCTATCTGTGTGCGAAACCATTCTCATCCAGTGGAAATCTGGTTTCCCATACCAACACATTTAGTGGATGGAACAACATGAACACACACACACACACTCTCTCATTTGTTTGGATGGAACAAGCGTCCCGCCTCCTGTTCCTTCCTGACTGTTTGTTACCGAGGGACAAAGCCCCGTTTTATGTGGAGAAAGGTTGAGACTCAGAAAGAGGCTTATGTCAGTGCTCGGAGACACTGCCAAGCATGACTTAGAGTGTCTGTGGTCTGTTTCTCCTTTAAAAGTCACGGCATTAGACGGGCGTCTTCTCCAGATGTCCATTATTTTTGTTGTCAGGTCATTTTAATAGATATTAATTCATGCAGGGACATCATAAAAAGACCTTAGACTTGCTTGTGTTTTTATGGGACAGGGTGTATTTGTTGTTAAGGTGCACCACAAAGTATTATTTTGAGTCAGCAAAACGTCAGTATGTGAGGCTGCTTTTAGGAGATACTTTTGTTGTTGGAAGAAAAGTAGTTAATCTGAGCAAATATGAAGCCTTATGTAATTATCTTGCTGGTAGCTGGATGTTTTATTTGCCATTATACCCATGTCTGTAGACCTGATGAATACATTTTCACAAACATTCATTCATTCAATGCATTCACAAATATATTTATTGAATTTCACATTTCAACACAATAATTGGAAGAAACCTCACCCTAGGAAATGAAAAACATTTTCACAGACACATCAACCCTATACCTGTTGGTACCATCCACAGCAATTACCCCATAACTACAACTGAAAATCTAGTAAAATGACAGATACAGTTACATTAACATACCCTGAGAAAGCGTTTTCAGATTTTGTTAAAATTAATGAAGTCAAGTGGAATATGTTCCACAAGTATTGTGTGTCACCCAGGAATTACTGGGCCTTTAGTGGAGTTCAAGGCAAGCTAAGGTTAAAAACATTAGAGTGCCTTTGTTTTGGATATGCATGCTATGCTTTGGATATGCATAGATATACATTGGATTGTACTGTTTTTATGTGAACTATGTTGTTTCATGTAAGGACTAAAGATGGAAATTAGCCTCAGCTATAATCTTGCATATTGGCAAATATTGTGTTTATTAATATGTGTTGTCCCTTTGAAAACTAAACTTCAACTTCAATCAATTACAAGTAATAGTAGGTCAAGGACAGAGTTGAACTTTATTAGTTATATTCATCCATGATGAAAACAAAGCACCACTCTGCTCATGTCACTTACTGCACTATTGTCAATGTTGTGCAGCTCTGTCTGAGAGATAAAACATACACCATTACAGAAACCATTAACCAGCTGTTTATTGGCTGATATTTTAATAACATTTTGGATGTTTATTACAAAGTGATACTTTTAAACAAGTGTGGTCTTGCTTTTAAGTAATTAATTGTATTTTTACACTTAATTAAATACTGACCATCCTTAAATGCGTGGTAAATACAAGCTTATTGAAGGAAACAGTTGTGAATTAAACCTGCAAAAGCCAAAATCAAGTGTAAAAGCAGCAAAAATTGTAGTTTCATGTTGCAGTTTCCGAGCTTCTGTGATGAGCCATGTACTATAAAGCAGCTGAGTGGTGTCTGACTGCTTTAATCTGTAATTCCAGTCACATGTTTAACCCTCCTGTCTGTCTGAAAACACCTGTAATCAGCACAAACTTCCTGTTGTGGGACAGATTTTCTAAAGAGTCCAGAGAAGGAGACAGAATTAAAATATGCTCAAAGGTAATTGGGCATTTTTTTGCCCAGTGATGCAAAGAACTATTAAGCTCTGCAGCTGCAGTGGCTTTATAGTTATGGCGTCTGCTGAATGGCTTTAATAAACACTTCATAACATATATGCTAATGTATATGCTAACAAACATATGGTAAAATGTTGAGTTGCTGGTTCAACCTCCACTACAGTTCACTACAAAGATCCTCTCTGGCGTCAGCTGCAGCTTAGCATATTGATGTTGTGAATATCCCACACTCTGAAGTCTGCATATCCTTCTAAACAGGCTTCCACTAAGAGCTAATCTCAGAGAGGAAGACTAACATTAAAGAGACGGAATAAACATTTTACTCTAGTGTAATTCTTTCTCTTTCCTCTTTGGTCGCTTTATTTTTTAGCCTTGTTTCAAGAATCTATCCTACTGTATTTCTTTAAAATAAGAGAGAGTTGAAAAAGGTTAGATGCAGATAGGTTGGAAGAGAGAGAATACAAATCCAGCCTGGTGCTAAACCCAAGCCCCATGTGTTTAAGGATCACTAGATCTGCACCACATATCCAGTATAATCCCTGTGCAACGCCATGAACGCATTCTCTTTGACAGAGACGAGTCAGTGTAGGAGGGTGTGTGGGTTTTGGCAAAGCAGGGACTCGAGATGTGTACAGTAAGTGTGGAGGTTAAGACGGAGTTATTCTGCCTCCATGGGTCATGTCTGAGTGCGTTTCGCCAGCCGGCTTCCCTGTTCATGTTTATTCCTCCCACCGTTCTCATGGGGGTTTTAAGACACAGACAGAAATCCTTATGTTTGTTGCATCATCCAGGAGCAGCCTCAGTGCTTTTTACCTACTTCAGCATGATTGTGTGTCTGTGCTCGTCGCTGATGCCGAGGTGTGTTTGAGTGTGTGATGGATGGTCCGATGAGGAGGGGGTGATGCCTCCCATTTGACCTGGGTTTGACCTCTGGGAAGGATGTAGCTGATGGGAGGAAGGAAGGGTTTAACATGGTGGTACAAGGATAGTAGGATCTCTCAAGGGGGTTGTTCAGCCTCTTTTTATTCTTTTAGCCACACACACAGATCCATATTTGCCTCTTTGTGCTTCCTCACTAATTTTTTTTTTTTTTTTTTTTTTTTTGCTGCTTAACCTGTGAAGACCCAGAACTATTTTCATGGTGACTTCCAAATGAATTTCTCTACCAAGCGATTTATCACCATTTACCATCGATTATCCTTTGCATTTTTTCAGTGAAGATATTTTCCTATATTTATTTACTGACCAAGTACATAAACAAAATAATGGAAACACCTTCACCTCAAGATGATAATGCCCCAATCCATACAGCTAGAATTGTTAAAGAATGGCATGAGGAACATTCTAATGAAGTTGAGCATCTCGTATGGCCGGCACAGTCCCCAGACCTCAACATTATTGAGCATTTATGGTCAGTTTTAGAGATTCAAGTAAGACGTCGATTTCCACCGCCATCGTCTCTAAAAGAGTTGGAGGGTATTCTAACTGAAGAATGGCTTAAAATTCCTTTGGAAACAATTCACAAGTTGTATGAATCAATACCTCGGAGAATTGAGGCTGTAATTGCCGCAAAAGGCAGACCTACACCATATTAAATTATATTTTGTTGATGTTTTAAGGTGTTTCCATTATTTTGTCCAACCCCTGTAGGTGTTAATAAAGCTTAGCAAAGAAAACTGAGAAAATTGAAGGAAATTTTCCTTTTTCAGCAAAATATATCCTCTTCAGACCCAGAAATGCATTTTTATAGGAGATAAGAGTTAAAAAAAAAAAAAGACAAACTTTATTGATTCACAAGGGAAATTACATGATCACAGTAGCTCAGCTGCATACAAAAACACTCAAAAAACACTTGCAAAAAAAAAAAAAGAAAGTAAGTGTGAAGAGATGAAAGCAATAAATCATATAAATAGAATAGACTAATAAAGCAGAAAAAATACAAGATTTACATATGTGTAAATCCATAGGAAATGGAAGTAAATATACACTAAATATAGGCTACTATACTACATAATGCATCAGAAAGAAACTGTTGTAAAGTGAGTGAATGTAAGATCAGGAATTTTCTTATTTTTATTTACTGACCATGTGGGTGTTAATATAGCTTAGCAAATAAAACTGAGAAATTTGAAGGAAACATTCCTTTTTCAGCAAAATCTGTCCTCTTCAGACCCAAAAATGCATTTTTATAGGAGATAAGAGTTTAAAAAAAAAATGCTGTTCACTGCAAAGGGCATTCCATGTAAAATAAATAAATAGACTTAGACTTTCACTTAGTCTTAGACTTAGACAAACTTTATTGATCCACAAGGGAAATTACATGATCACAATAGCTCAGCTGCATACCAAAACACTCAAAAACCACTAGCAAAAGCCAAAAAAAAAAAAAAAAAAGAGTAATAAATAATATAAACAGAATATCCTAATAAAGCAGAAAAAATACAAGATTTGGACATGTACAAATCTATAGGAATAAATATAGGCTAAATATACTATACTAAATAATGCATCTGAAAGAAACTGTTCTAAAATTAGCGAATGTAAGAAAGCTAAAACTTTTACTCTCCTGGGTCTCTGAGGATATTATTAATTGTACATGGTGTCAAGGATCACTGTCATTTATTAAACTACATGGTGAATCATTGCTGCAGAACACAGTGTTGATTCCATGTTCACTACAGAGAATATGGATGCATCCGAAAGATCTGATGGTGCTGGAAAACTAACAAACTGCATTTTACCTGAATTATTTCACTGTATTGATGGGATTAGTGGTTCAAATGTTATTACACATTTTAGATCAGTAGACTCTTTTGGGTCTTTAAGGGTTAACGCTAGCTGTTTTTGTCTTTTTCCTCTGTTTTCTCCTTTTACTCTCCACTGTGTTTGTAGTGAGGGCTTCCCCTTCGCAGATCCACCTCCGCCTATTTATAGTTTTTAAGCTCCAGCCGGGCAGGAGCCATCAGAGGCCTGGGCAGCTTGTAAACCAACTGTCTGTCTCCTTAATCTGACCGGCTGATTAGCTAATTCACCTCCAGCAGTTCATCCATCGCTCGCTGCAGGTGACACGTGGGATTGATGACTTTTTAAATAAGTATTTCTTTCCCCTCCATTTCATTCTTTTTCTCTCTCTGTCCAATGTCTAACCTGCTGGGTTTTGTAATTCATCATCCCGCTGACATGAACCTGATGGATGATTGCATGTATAACCAGAGCTGACTGCAATTTTCTAAGTGTTTTCTTGTCTGGTTTCCGAAAAGAAATCAAGAGAAATATATCCTTTATCCCTTTTTCTTATTATAAAGGTCACTCTTTGCTCTTCTGTGAAGCTCCTGGCCTGGCTTTTCTGTCTCTGAATCAGGGGTGTCAAACATGCGGCCTGAGGGCCAAAACTGGCCCGACAAAGGTTTCAATTTGGCCTGCGGGATGAATTTGCAAAGTATTAAAATTACATTGAAGATATTAAAGGAGTTGTATTTTGCTAAACCCACTTTTATTAGTCTTTGGTTCATTTATTTGTGTATTTGGACCCTAACAGTTCAAAAAGTTTGAATTTGAACCCTCCAGGTGCTGCAAAGCTGTCCTTATATTCATTCTGGCAAAAATCGAGTGGGTTTCTATTACGGATGCACCAATACCGATACGAGAATCGGCATCGGCTCCGATACTCAGTGTGTGTACTCGTACTCGTAAAAGTAATCCGATACAAATGCACCGATACCACTTACGGCCGTTTGACATTCACAGTTCAGTGCAGCAGGTACGTGGCGGTGGAATAATGTGTGGGGAGTGTGAAGAGTGTGGAGATTTTTCAAAATAAATGACGGTGATAAAAGTAACGCTGACTGCAAGTAACGTTAAAGACACAGACAGATACGGACGCAGAAACGAAACTTATCACTTATTTCTCTTTCCTCCAGCTGCTGAAGCTAAGCTTTTAAACCTTACCTTACTTTATCTTATGCTGCAATATTAGTATCAGATTAATGTTGCCTCCATCGTCTCCATGTTTGTTATTACTGACTTTCTTCTTCTTCTTCTCAAAATACTTTACTCTTCTTCGTGGTATTTGTCCAGTATGATTAATTAAGAGCGGCACCCCCTGGTGGATAAATTGAGAATCGCTCATTCCAACACATTAAATGTCAGTAGCAGCACTTTGTTCCAGTCAGACTAATGACAACGACAATAAAGCACATTTACAAAAGGAGCTAAGAACTGGAATGGGATTATTAAGTACTCGTATCGGTACTCAGTATCGGCAAGTACTCAAATGTAAGTACTCGTACTCGGTCTGGAAAAAAGTGGTATTGGTGCATCCCTAGTTTCTATACAATCCAATTTAATGTCTTCTTAATTTGTTACATTTACAACTAGTTGCATCACGACATTTGCACATATAAGGTCAAGACTTCCGATGAACATTTCTGGGAATACGCCTAATTTGTTTGTCAGCAGCAGTGGTTATAGTAAAAACTGAAAATATGTCCAAACTTCGAGCTTGGAGGCAAGGTGGGTGAAGTGTCTTGCCCAAGGACGCAACGGCACAAGACTAGGACAGAGCGGGATTCAAACCACCAACCCTTTGGTTACTGGATGACCCGCTCTTCTTTCTGAGCCATGATTATGCCCCAATCATGCCCCTGCGTAATTGTTAGTTAATTGTTATGAGTATTAATAAGTAGTAAGTTAGTATTAATTAGTATTAATTAATAATTGTTAGTGATAGTTTCGGCATAATATTTTAAAAATTGCACCTGTTTTTCTTCAGAAATCTCTCTTTTTTTTCAGGTTGTTTGCATCTTTTTTGTTTGGATTGTTTTCAAATGTAATTATTTTGATAATTTAATTTTTTTTGCACTAAAACAAATAGAAAAATTTGGAGAGTTCATTATTTATTTTATATTATTATTATGTTACTGGTCCGATCCACTTGAAATCAAATTGGGCTGAATGTAGCCCCTGAAAGGAAATGAGTTTGACACCCCTACTCTAAATCATTGCCTCCTTTAGTCCATGACATAAAATTAAATCCTGTGAGCCACTTGATTGTGATTAGGTTCAGACTTCCATTAGTTACACCACCAGCAGACTCCAGTGTGTTATTTAATAAGTAGAACTCATTGGTCTTGGGAGAAATTACTTTCCTGGAGGTATATTCTGCTGCAGCTGAACGGGCACTACAGCAGTACACCACCTGGCCATGTGCACTCGTGTCAGTTAAAACCAGGTGGGAAAGTGCCGCTGAGCTGCATTCAGCAAATAGACGGTGTGTGCCAGCAGTGCCGTATCAGTGCTGCCTTTCTGTCTTTGAAAAACAGGATTCGCTGTCATGATGTTGTGACAGCCTGTTCCCCTTTGCCTTTTGGTCTTGTGATTTGCCGCTTTGCTGCAAACTCTGGTTGTTGGTTTTTCAACCTCACCCCCACCCCCACCCTCCGCCCCCCCGTCGAGGCGCAGATTAACCTGGCAGCTGAACGTTCCATCAAGTCACTGGTAGCTTTATTGTTTGGCTTCTGTGCACTGCTGAGTAAAAAGAAAATAAACATCAATCAACACTGTGGCTGACGGTGGATTATTGGCAAAGCTTTCATGACATTTCCACTGAGGGAATCTCTTTAAAGTACACTGATGCTGCTTTCATATCTGTCATTGTCTATTCGAGTTTACAGTGACTGTTTAACTCAGTGCAAAAACTGGGCAAAAAAAGCTGCTGTGGTTCTATTTATAGGTGACAAGATTCACATGCAGAACAGCCCTAATTCATAAAATATCAAACGGGAGAAATAAACTGCTGTTCGACTGCTATTTTCACTGTGCAAGAATCCAATGATCTTGGATATGTTATATAACTGTAAGTGGGTATTTCTTGGTTGTAATTTATATCAGTTCATCATTAACTAGTTGCTTATTACCATATGTATTAGTAGCATATTCAACAGCTACTAGATCTCCAATAAGGTCTAATCAATATGCTCTGTTCTTAGTTAAACAAGCACAAAATAAACTCAAAATATGTTCCCTATCTTATTCACTACTACTTTGACACTAGTCACTTTAGAATGGGGAACATATTGTGTGTCAAAAAGCCTTAACTCAAACTATACTTCAAAATAAAATAATAACCAGGATAACCTATTAACTACTGATAATAACTACTATAACAAGTGGTACCAGGCACAACAAACCCCACCCTAATACGTATTGTAGCTTATTTTAGCATCAGTCCAGCTGATGTCATCATGTCTATGCGGGTGCTGATGTCGGCATATCAATTGCCTCTATATATGTGCTAAGTTTGAAGTAAATTGGAACAAAATTGATGTTTTTATAGACATTTAAAATTTCACCCGTTCACCCAAGTAAATGGGGGGGGGGAATTGTAAAAATTTATAAAACGTTGAAAGTTTGACTTACTTTTCCCAAAACGTAACAACATCTATTCTGGGTCACTGGCAATCTATAAACCCAATTTGGTATGAATTCAACCAATAGTTTTGCTGCTGCAGACATGTGAATTGTTGCCCATTATAAGTAAATGGAAAAAAAAAAGATTTAAAAAGTTCTTAAAACATTGAAACTATGACCTACTTTTCCCAAAATGTGATGACATCTATGCTTGGTCACTGGCAGTCTATAAACCCAATTTGGTATGAATTCAACCAATAGTTTTGCTGCTAGAGTGCTAACAAGTAAACAAACTGAACCAAAAACAATACCCTTTGCCTCCCCTTCGAGGGCAGGGTAATAATGGGTTGCTTTACCTTCAGATATGGTGGTACAGTATCTAGAAATGATTATTGCTGCCCATTGTTTTCTCAGTTTCCCTGTGTTTTCATGACTTCAACAAAGCAAATGACAATATTCTTTAGGTCAGGGATTCTGAACGTATGTTTGTGCACATAGTAAGTAAAGCCTACACCATACCATACCATACCATACCAGCTTTGTCTATAAAGCACTTTAAGAACTTTACAGTTGGCCAAAGTGCCGTACACAAATCATAAAACAAGGGAATAAATATGTAAAAAAAGTGAAAACACAGGGTGCAAAGCAGGCTAAGAACAGCAAAATACAACCATCATAAAAGCAAAGACAAATCAAAATCTGTTAAAAAAAACAATAACATAGGAAATCGGACACGGTGGTGCAGTGGATAGCTCTCGTGCCTCACAGCAAGAAGGTCCTGGGTTCGATTCCAACACCAGTCGACTGGGGTGGGACCCCTCTGTGTGGAGTTTGCATGTTCTCCCCGTGTCTGCGTGGGTTCTCTCCAGGTACTCCGGCTTCCTCCCACCATCCAAAGACATGCACTAATAGGTTAATTGGTTAATCTAAATTGCCCATAGGTGTGAATGTGAGAGTGACTGTTTGTCTCTATACGTCAGCCCTGAGATGAACTGGCGACATGTCCAGGGTGTACCTCGCCTTCGCCCGTAAATAGCTGGGATAGGCTCCAAGCGACCCCCGTGACCCTAGTGAGGATAAAGCGGGTTCAGAAAATGAATAGGAAATCGGAAAAAAACATCTCACTCATTGATGAAAAGCCAATAAGAAAAAGTGCGTTTTTAGACGTGATTTAAAGACAGGCAGAGACTGAGCCTGTCTAACATCTAAAGGCAACTGAGCAACAACAGAGTCTTAGTTTCAGTCCCTTTTTATCATTATTTTACTGAAATCCATACTCAACTCCACAATATACAAACAACAACAACATAAATTTACATCATCTCTCAGTAGATATATGTTTTTCCCACATGGCTGTCAAAATACAAGTCAGACATCAGTGTTTTAGTAGATCCAGAAGCAGTCTGTGACCCACTTCCAAGTCATGACCTGACAGTTGAAAGAGCTGGTTTTATGTAACAGGATTTGAGCTTCACCCTGAGCGCGACTTTAGAGGAAAATGGCAGCATTTACACGGTCTATGTCTACCTATTTTGTGTTCCATTAGGAAGGAATAACCCATATTTATTAAGCACTCAAGGAGAACCTTCTTGTGTTAGCGCCACATTAAAGCTTAAAGTGAACAAAACATAGTATGATCATAAATTATTAGTATTTGTAGAATATGGCTTTGTAAGCACAAAAGAGTCAACTTGCTTCTAATGTAGATGCAAATATCATGGGAGTTAATGGTGAATATGTGTTTCATAATATGCAGTCATGACAAATTTTGTTTTTACTTCCATTTTTGAGATTTCTTCCATGTTTCTGTTGGATATTGAAGAACAGTTATAGCAGTGTTTTTCAACCTTGGGGGTCGCCTGAAATTTCTAGTAATTGATTGAAAAAAAAAAAAATTACTAATAAAAAATATGTTGTAATGATTCAATATATGTCATTATAATTAAAACACCACACACTTTTCCTTATAAATTTTTTTAAAAGGTGTGTTATATACATTATGTAGCCTAAATGTCATCTAAAATTGTTTATTTGCAACATAGTATAAAAAACTATTACGCGATCAAAAATAAATAATTTTAGCAAAAAAAATGTCTCCGTTTGGAATATCTTGGGTCACCTTTAATTTGTGATGTTAAAATGGGGTCACGAGCCAAAAAAGGTTGGGAACCACTGAGTTATAGGCATTTTATAAGTTTCAAAAACCTTTATTACCTCTGCCAAGTGTAACGGCGGAGGTTGTGTTTTCATCAGGGTTTGTCTGTCTGTCTGTTAGCAAGATAACTCAAAAAGTTATGGACAGATTTGGATGAAATTTTCAGGAAATGTTGATACTGGTACAAGGAACAAATGATAAAATTTTGGTGGTGAGTGGGGGGGACGGGGGGAGGTTGTTTGTTCATGGGTCTGTTAGCAAGATAACTCAAAAAGTTATGGACGGATTTGGATGAAATTTTCAGGATATGCTGATACTGGTATAAAGAACAAATGATTAAATTTTGGTGGAATTTTGGTGGGGGAAGTCTGCGCTCTCAGAGTGCTTTTCTAGTTGGCAAATAAAAACATTTATTGACATGACTGTAACTCTTTTTCTCCTTTTCTTATGGATATACACGTTTATATTCGACATAATTAGGGATTACAGCTGTATATGAGTACGCACGTGCATGTACTGTGTAATAAAGCAGTGAGTCAGCTACACACCCTGATGGCTGAGATCAGCACTGAGCTGCTGCAGAAGATATTTTATACATGAGGTCATTGTGCATGCTCAAAATGAAGGTGCTTTCTTTTATTTTTTCCCCAGCAGGTTTATTTTAGGGTTTTTTGCTCCTTCAGTGTATTGATCTTCGTGGATAATGAAAGTGCATAAGAGGGAAATAGGTCAGGGCTCGCGTGCGTGCTCCATCGTTCTTTATCGATGACAGCGAGGTCAGTAAATGACTCTGAAATACGACGCAGATGAAGGTTGAGGTGGGTTTGTTATTTAAGTAGACGGCGAAATGAAGCAGGTGCCTGTTTTCTATTTGCCCTTATTGAACCCCTGTGACTGAAATGATGGACAAGCACTTAAACAGGCCGGTGGTCCCGCCGGGAGAGGAAGGTAATAGGAGAGCAGCACGTCACTATGCATTAGCGTTAGCAGACGGATGAGCTCAGAGACGTATCTCAGATTTGTGACCACAGCCACATATCGACATGATAATGAAACGGGGACAGAGATAGAAATTCATAGGGACGTTGAAGACGGCTGACAGAAATGAAGTAATTTAAGAAACCGGCTGACAAGTGTGAATAGCGCACTGGAGCGAGAGGGGAGAGGTGTGGTGTTATCATCTGGTTTGTGTGGGATGGAACACAAACAGGCCGTCCAGGGGTGCATGTGCTGATGGTTTGGTTGTTAAATGAAGATTGACATCTCATTGGTACTTGTCTTCAGACATTGATCATGTGACCTGGGCTCCAGAGAGTGTGTCCCATCAGGAGGACATTCCTCTACATTCATAGTGACAGATCTGTGGTCGTATCAGACTGAAAGCCTCACATTAGGGATGGAAGAAAACGTCAGTACCCCTGAGTGTCCCATAATGCATTTCTGTAGCAACTCTCAAAAGTGCAGTATCGATTTTCACTGAATAGTTAATCTTCAGAGAGTCATGGACTGTTTTTCGGAGACAGTTGGTGTAATGTTCAGGTTGGACTCGGCCTACCTCCTGCCTCAGGCTACATGTTACACTGCAGTTACAGAGTCAAATGGTTGTTTTTTCCTCTGCTTCTTGTTCTTCCACGTCTTTTATGTCTACTTCTGCTTTTCCTTTTTCTACTTCTTCCTCTACCTCTTTTTCTTTAACTTCTTCCTCATCTCCTTGTTCTTCTTCCCCTACTTTTTTGCTTCTTCTTCTTCTTGTATTACTACTACAACTACTGTTTTTCCTCTACTTCTTGTTCTTGTTCTTCTGCTTCTGTTTCTTTTATGTCTACTTCTTCTGCTTTTCCTTCTTCTGCTTCTTCTGCTACTTGTTCTCCTTTTACTTCTACTACTTCTTTTCATCTACTTGTACGTCTTTTGCTTCTTCTTCTTGTACTACTAGTACTACAAATACTTTCTTCTACTTCTTCTGCTGTCTTTGAGTGTGGACCAGAGTTCATATTAGAACTCGACCGATATTGTATTTTTGGGGCCGATACCGATATTGGGGGCTAAAAAAAGCCAATATCCAATATTGTTCGATAACCAATATATGAAATAAGAACATTGATCTACACAGGATATAATAAACTTACTTATATTAGATAATTGTGGACAGGTGGATTAACAGTTGCATACATGTTTATCTCACAAAGATAATTTACACAACTTTCAAACGCTGTATAATAGTCTGGGGGGATAGCAGGATTGTCCAAGCGGAGGTGAAAGTGAAATTGACACGCTTTTCTGTTCCTCTAACTTTCCAGGCAGTACACACACACAGGAGCAGAGCAACAGAATCTCTGCAGCAAAAAAATTAATAAATCGGTTACATATTGGCCGATGTTGATTAATCACTGATATGCTATAATTGGCTGGCCGATTGATTGGTCGGGCTTAGGGATGCAAATTATTGATTAATCCATTAATCATTAGTTGATTGACCTTATCGATCGATTAATGATTAATTGATAAGCAACGATTTTCCTGAGAACCTGAATTTCACTTTCGATAGGGTCTATGAGAATAAAAGCTAAATATTGTTTATATACTTCATGAAAAAAGCATGTCATATTCCTTAATGACTGATTTATTGTATCATTGGATACAGAACAGTCAATGGCATTTATGGAGTAGAACTAAAGAAATTCTACAAAGAAATTTAATAAAATAAATGAATCTGAAGAGGGGCAGTTTAGAAGAAATGGGCATTTCTGATTTTGCATCACTGACATGACAGAGCGACATTTCAGCGGAGATGCCATGGCATCGCAGCGCGGACAAACCGTCAGCCGTCAGACAGGACGTGGAAAAGGGCAATTAACCGACAATAATTTAATCAAGCAAATTCTGATTGACAGTTAATTGATAGTCAGTTAACTGTTTACATCCCTAGTCAGGTTCTAGTTCGTATCCCCTTTACTAAAAAAACCTCACTTCAATCCAAGCACTGGCGAGGTTTATTCATTTTCTTTGCAATCTTCAACTTTACCCCCAGACCCTTCTAAACTTTACACACTGATTGTGAATGCACTCATAACCTTTAACGTATGAACGTGGGTGTTAACTTGCCCCGAAGCGTTTAACCGGGGAGTGGGGTGACAGACGGAGGATGTTAGCGCAGAACTGGAGAATCACAGCGGTGACAGCCCGTCATTGTACTCCAGCAACCGATGGTATCATGCTGTCATTGTGTCAGTGTTGGGAGCAGACCCACAACAGATGCTGACAAGATAATAGACGCTTTATCTGGGATATTCACTCTGTTACATGTTGAATATGAACAAGGACTGTTTTAAAGAAATCATCTCAGGTGAGCAGAACATATTAAGATGCAGTGTGTGTTATCTGTGGGAAATGCTCTGTCATTGTGTGTTCAAATGAAAAAGTAAGATTGGCATCGTGCGTTATTAAACAAGAGAGCTTTCCACTGAGTTAAAATCTGTCTGTCTTAGTGTAAACCAAGGCCGACATGTGTCTCATTGTGCTTGTAACATCAGCGCTGAGATTTTAATGTGTTAGATTGTGCTCTAGGAGTTTTCGTAGAACTCCATTTCTTCTGTTGAGGGGATTTTCTTACTTGGTGGGCAGGTGAAAGCATTAGACAATACATACAAACATATCTCTATAAAGTGTGTGAGAGGCATTATCATAAAAAAGGCAGTCGCACACTCTCACAGGCAATATTTTATTCATGTGAAGCAGCCGTTGAGTGAAACCTTTGCATTATCTTTTCCATGTCCAGCAGCAAGCTATTAATCATAAGACACCAGTAAAGGCCGTGACAGTGACAGAAGACATCCTACGAAATAAAACAAACCACTGGAGATTAATTTCCTGCATGTGTGTGTGCTCTGTGAACAGTAATTGGTTGATTCAGCCGTTCTTGATTTCACTCACATTTCCATTTTCTTCTACAAGCGTAAAGTGTCCCATCTGCTTAATGCACCGATTTACCATTTGGGGGGTCTCCGTGACTAAAACAATTCATAACCAGCAAACAGGCAGTGGATTCCGCGCACTAATGGAATTTGCCCACTCAAACAAATCTATGAAATTGCTTTTCTGGCAAATTTTATCAATTAAATTAAAATCGCTTCATTGAACCTTATGGGATTATGTAAAGTACTTCAGTAACTTGAATTTTTTTTAACCTGTATCATGCAAATTCTGTATGAATTATGACAATTATTAAACTTGGAAAGACTAATGTTGTGTGCATAAAGAAAAATGGACAAAACTTCACCTGGAAATGGGAAAGAATAAGAGTTTTCAGTTCCCAAATGATTACAAAGTGGAATGAAAAACAGAGGTGCTGTGACATAGAGGTAAACATGCCTCTGTCACAGTTTTTTCTGACATTGTTGTACCAAAATATAAAAAGTCAAGAGGTTTATTGTCATATATGCAGCAGAAACACAACTAAACAAGACTCACTACTAAGCATAGAAATAAATAAAATAAAGTATGTATTAAAAAGTAGAGTGCAGTCAACAATATAAAATTCTATTATTTGTGGAAAACATACCTCCACGGTGGTAAGACATTCAGAATATGCAAATCCTGTTTATACCGTATAAACATGCAAAGGATATGTGCAAGTGTCACAGAGTACTTTTGGCAAATAAACATGCAGGTTCAAATAAATTGTAGTGAATGAATTTTTGTCTATGTTTAACCTTTATTATGTGATTTTTTTATCCTCTGCATTTAGCATATTTTCAGTGACAATCAGCTATTTTCTTCTATTTAATTTACTGATCATGTAGATGTTCAGAAAAGTTCAAAGGTTATTATATCAAAACAAAGAAAGGTTAAGCAGAAATGACTTTTTCAGCAAAATATATTAACTGAACATAAAAATAAGCATCTGGGTGCTTCTATGAAACTGGTCCCAAAAAACAGGACATGGGGGCTAAAAATTCAAACCAGATGTAGACTGATGTTATGAAGCAAGTTTGGAAGCACTTTGAGAGATAAAAGAGAAATTATTTTTTAGATAAAACACATTTTTATATATTTTTTTAATATTATTTTTTATATACAAAAATTTGCGTGTGACACGGTAGAAAGGACACGAAAATTACGTGCAACTATTTTTTTGAATATCTTTTCATTCTCTCACAGGTACATCTTGGGAATCTAACTAATTATGCAAGGCAGATTGTTTCACAAAAATGGCCACTGTTACAAAATTACTTGCGATTTATTTGTGTTTAAATGGTCAGGTGGACACGATGGGTTACACACAAAACCTGGAATGAGAATGCCGATTCATGAAAACCCGCATGTCTGGATTAGAAAACCACTAGGATCAACAAATTTAACACAGTGTCTTTATTTATAGTGGTATACAAGACCATTTACAGCCATGTTTTCAAGATGAAATGCACTGACACCTAGGTAGCTTTTCATGTCCCAATTTTGGTCCTATTTTTGGGATGACTCAGAGTAAGAGTAAAATTTTTTTGCATTTATCTGAGGTCATAATTAGGTACATCCTGGGGGAAATATGTCTAAATTTCTGTAAAATGAGCCCAGTTTCATAGAAGCACCCATACACAACCACCATCATTTGTCAAACTACCTTGGCTTTTATTAATGACTCACTATTGTGGAAGATGACAGTGTTTCCATGTTCATTCCAGAGCCTCTGAATGTCCAAATCTGTCATTTCTTTTTTTTTTTTTAATAAAGTTTTATTTATTTTCATGGGAACAATGAGATTATATGAACAGTTATAAGTTTTTACATTTTGCTTCAAATCTTTTTTTCCATCTTGTGACATATTTATTTACTTATTTTGGTCTTGTATAGTAATTTTTTTGCATCATTTGGTCAGGTATACTGTATATTTACCTATGTTTGTTTGTTTTGTACTGCCTGGGGATGTAGTTTTGCACTTTGTTTGCCTGACTTCATACAGTATGACTTTATAGCTAGTTGTGTATAACTAAGCATTAAGGCTATTATTATTGAGAAGGGGGCAGGAAATATAAGATTTTCTTCATCCTGCTCCTGTTCGAACATGGGTGTGTACGTGTTTGTTCACCTGATGATTATTGAATATCTGCTAATGAAATGCACAACAATGAACGAAATAAATGAAATGAAATGAAAAATTGTGCATCTCCAAAAGTATAATACCAAAAAAAAAGACAGAAATTCACAGCTTATGATACAAGATTTTGTCCAAATGGGTCATATCTGGTGACTATTAAAAGCTGAGAAACTGCATTTTTACCTGAAATATATAAATGTCTTGATATGGTTTTAAAGTTATTAAGTTTTAAAATCAGTAGATACTTTTGGTGGGTGTTGATACTTTTATCACCACTGTTTTCCTACCACATATGTTAAATACATGATAATTTCACTTTTTTCTGAAACACTTGTATGTGTTTTTAATATTTTTGTCAAAGTTATTTACAGAACTCCAGACTGCCGTAACATTACCATTCAGGATGGGTTGAGCTCAGATTCTCAGAGGGAACACACAGCACAGATCTGCCTAATCACCAGATGCCTGCTCTCTAATGCATAATGCATCAGACTCTTATTACAAGTCTGCAGGGAAAACACAGCGGTGATTTACATTAATATTTCATCAAGCTTCTGTGACATCAAAAATCTTAATGGTGGACCCTGTATTGTGTTGTGTGTGTGTGTGTGCACGTGTGTGTGTGTTATCGTTAATGAAGTGGACCCTGGTGGCCTGTGCTTAGCCTCTATGGGGGTGTCAGGTGGAGAGGTGATAATAATGTGTTAACTTAGTTTAAACATCAGAGAACAGACGCGCAGACATTAGAACAGGTTCACGAACGAAGGTGTTAATGGAGAAGCTGTCGGCTCTTTGTGTTAAAGGTGTTCAGAGTCGGGAAACCTACAAATGAGCTCAAGGTTTGGAGGAGGTTGCTGCTTTCAATCCTGGATTAAAGTGAATAAATCCGAACTACTGGCATCGCACCAATTTAGAGACACTTAAGTTTGATCCCACTTAGTGTAAATGTACAGGAGAAAGACACAGATTAGACATTTCCCCAATTATTGGTATCAGCTAAATGTTGGGCTGATCAGTATTAGGCTCCTTAATTGGAAATACCGTCCTGGAAGGTCAAAAGATAATCACTCCCACTTAGTTTTTATCTAATTAGTTTAATGTTCGTTCTCACGTCTGTTGATTAACTGTGTAAAGTTTGATGTGTGATTCATGAATACAGTTGCCGAAAAAATTATTAGACCATCAAAAGTCATCAAAAACAATGGTTATGCAATCAAGTACTAACTCCTGAGTGTATCATATGAGTGAAACAGACAGAAAAGAAAACATGGAATGCCTAAAAGCCATTTACAGCCATGTTTTCCAGATCAAATGCACTGACACCTCAGTAGCTTTTCCTGTCCCAATTTTGGTCTTATTTTTAGCCCCAATATTTTATTGAAAATTCATACATTTTGGATTGACTCAGAGCAAGAGTATAATTTTTTTGCAGTTACCTGAGGTCATCATTAGGTACATACTAGAGGTAAAAATGTCTAAATTTCTGTTTTATTATTGTGTCTAAAAAGCTGGCAAAGTGTCAGATACCAAAATGAACCCAGTTTCATAGTAGCACCCATATACAGTCTTGGGAAAATATTATTAGACCATCAAAAGTCATCAAAAACAATGGTTATGCAATTAAGTACTAACTCCTGTAAAGTTTGATGTGTGATTCATAAATACCATTGCAGAGAAAATTTATAGACCATCAAAAGTCTTCAAAAACAATGGTGATCTCCAGGTAACCTACAAAAAGTTGTGGCTTTTGCATCCTTACTAACTAGGTGTACCATTCTCTTCAAATAGAAGGACTCATCACCTCCAACACATGATCAATGAATCAGACACATCATGGTTAACAAAGTTAGAAAAAATAAGGTGCACCCTAAATAACTATCAATAAATTTTTCAAAATATGGGAGCCTCTTTTACACTGTGTGAATATGTTACCTGGCCTGGAACTGTAAATACATTTTAGGTGTTTATATTGTTATTGGCCTGTTTTGTTTATTTATTTAATTTCTTTTTTTCTTTAATGGTACCAGAATGCAATGTCTTGACTGTCTTTTTATGCGTGCCTAGTTTGTATTGCCTGTTTTGTTTTGTTTTTTCTCCTCGTGTTCTGTTTGTTTATCATGTCCGGTGTCAATCTCTGTATCATGAATACATTGCTTGAAATTATAAATGTTATACTTGTTAAATGAAAAGTTCTATAAATGTTGAAAAGTTGTATAAAAAAGTAAAAAAAAACAAACAAAAAAAACCATTATGCAATCAAGTACTAACCCCTGTGTGTCATATGACTAACACAGACAGAAAATAAAACATGGAATGCCTAAAAGCACTGTTTTTGTCAGTACAATGCCATAGCTATTGATGTAAGAACTGAAGTGATTTTGGTTATTATTATTAAGAAATCCATGGAAAATGGGTAGATATCAGCTTTGAAATTAAACTCTTATAAGCTATTTTTGTTGTTATCATTATATTTGTCCATACAAATGTACCTTTAGATGTACCAGGCATTAAAATGAACAAGAAACTGAAGAAAACCAGGGTGGTCTAATAATTTTATCCGCAACTGTAAATGAGCTCAGGGTTTGGAGGAAATTGCTGCTTTCAATCCTGGATTAAACTGAATAAATCAGAACTAATGGCATCGCATCAATTTAGAGACACTTAAGTTTGATCCCACTTAGTGTAAATGTACAGTAGAAAGAGACAGATTAGACATTTCCCCAATTATTGGTATCAGCCAATCAATATTAGGCTCCCACTTAGATTTCATCCAATTAGTTTGATGTTCGTTCTCACATCTATTGATTAACTGTGTAAAGTTTGATGTGTGATTCATAAATATGTAGATACTTTACATTAACAGTGTTCGCTTCGTATGTTTTTCTGTTTTTAAGAGTACGTAATTCATTTTCAGTGTCAAAATTTTGGGGGGATGGGGCCGCATGACATCTGCTTTTACAAAACCCACCATCAATCAATTTTCAATATAAAGTATAAATGGAAAATTGGAACATCTTGTTATGAATCAGTGTCATCGTAATGAATTCAGTTCATTTTTTTCTCATCATTCTTCACAGAATACACCACACTGTCAGAATAAAAACAGGTTTTGGGAGGGTTTGCTTAATTTAATAACAACATTAGACTTGAAGGTCACATTTACACATAAATTCAGACCCTTTGTACTTGGTTAAAGTACTTTTGGCTTCAGTAACAGCCTCAGACTTTCTAATATAAATCACGAGCATAGAAAATTCTTAACTGATTGCTAAATATACTTTAGACAAATTAAGGTAAAGGCTCAATTTGGAAAAAAAAAAGAGTGAGATGCAATGTTATGATAAAACTTGGATATTAAAAAGTCAGGACAAAAACTACTAAAACTCAACAAATAAAAGAAGAACCTCCCTGTTAAATATTATAACAACAGTAAGTATGACAGTTATCATACATGTACATTGTGTAAAAGCAATGTTTTTTTTTAACAACTTTATTTATCATTTTTCCATAACAACATTGACATCATTAAGGCATTTCTTACAAAATTTTTGAACTTGCCCCCCCCCCACCCATCCAGGTGGCATTCCCACAAATACATCCACATAAACACACATGCGTCAAATGGGCAAATAGAACACCAACAGAAAAAAATAAGAAATATACACAAGTACAAAAAAACCAAACAGAAAAAATGACTTAAACCAATCTGTGCTGATCATTCTGGTACCTCTGGCATAAGAAAAAAAAGTAAAAACAATCTTTAAAGACACTATATAATACACTATATCTATACTGTATTGCTTTATATCTACTGAAACCTATCAGTATATAACACAGTATGTTTCTTTTGATAATTTTCAGGATTCTGAGTATCTAAACTATGAAGGAACAAAGTTTGTTTAACCCTTAAAGACCTTGAATTATTTCTGTCTTAAATATTTTACATTTCCAAATCATTTTTTTTATTTTTTCGTCTCATCTAATCTTTCCTCAGTCATTTTTTTCCCATTTATTGTACAATTATCCTCTGCATTTTACAATGAAAAGCAGGTATTTTCCTGTATTAAATTCGCTGATTATGAAAATTTTCACAAAAGCTCACCGTAAACTCAAACTAAGGTTATTATATCAAAACACTGAAGTGAAATGTGACATTAAGTGAACATTAAAAACAAGCATCTACAACCGTCACCATTTGTCAAGCAGTCGGTGTCTCTGAAAGTCCAAATGAGACACATGTGAGGCTGTTGAAAAGCTGAGAAATTGCATTTTACCTGAATTATTTAAGCTTTACAGTCGGAGTAGTTGTTCAAAGCTTAATAAACATTTTTGGAATTAGAGATGTTTTTCGACACCAGTAGACTGTTAAGGTGTTTGAGGGTTAGGAAATCTGTTGCATATGTGAGTCACTCTGCAGTCGTATAAACAAATATTATGGTACAACAACACAAACTGGAAAGACTGCATTAACAGACCAATATTTACCCACACTGACAGACTGGTGCTGTTGACAGTCAGTGCCATCTGTTGCATGTTTGTGATTATGTTCACATCAGAACTTCATAACAAACAGAGCTACTGTCAGATGAATGTAGGACATAACCCACCCTGGTCATCCATAAATTCTGTGGTCAAAAGGTCAAAGTTCAAGGTCAGGAGATCACTTACCATAATATATTCAACTATAGCGATATGGCCCAAATCATCTACTGATGTAAAATGTTTAATAACTTCTGAACCACTAATCCTATCAATACCTATAAATGATTCAAGTAATCATTTCTCAGCTTTTCATGGTTATCAGATATGACCAGATCAGATATAACTGGACGTTCAGAGGCTCTGAAATAAACATGGAAACATTTTCATCGTCTCCAAAATTGATTCACCAGCAAAACCTGTGTAGTTTGATAAATGGGAGGTTGTTGACACTCGTTTTTTTAATCATTTCATAAAATATTGTGCTAAAAAATTGACTTTTTCCACAGTTTAAATTTTTTTTAATATAATAACCTCAAATTTACATGATGTTTTTCTGAACATGCATAAATAAGAGGATAGTATAACAAGAAATGGTGAAAATAAGAGTCTGGTTTCGACCAGCTCTATGTGTAAATTGTCATGAGATAACTTTTGTTATGATTTGGCACAATATAAATTGGATTTGATTTGAAAATCACTTGGGGAAAGCTTAAATGTAGAGGCATTTTTTTTTGTTTTATTATACATTTCATTTAATTTATTTATCTTTTTGCTGCACTCTAATAAGAGTGCTCTTTCATTTGTTGTTTTTGTATGCATATGTATATGTATATACGTATACAGGGTGGGGAAGCAAAATTTACAATATTTTGAGGCAGGGATTGAAAGACAGTGTATGACCAATTAGTTTATTGAAAGTCATGAGAACTTATTTGCCACAAGAAAATGTACATAATAGAAAATGTTTTTATTCTATGTGTCCTTCTTTCTCAATAACTGCCTTCACACGCTTCCTGAAACTTGCGCAAGTGTTCCTCAAATATTCAGGTGACAACTTCTCCCATTCTTCTTTAATAGTATCTTCCAGACTTTCTCCTAATAGTTTTGCTCATAGTCATTCTCTTCTTTACATTATAAACAGTCTTTATGGACACTCCAACTATTTTTGAAATCTCCTTTGGTGTGACGAGTGCATTCAGCAAATCCCACACTCTTTGACGTTTGCTTTCCTGATTACTCATATGGGCAAAAGTTTCTGAAAAGGTATGGATAATAGTGTTAGGTATGATTATGACATCAATATATGTTTGGTTTCAAAACAACTGACGTAGTGCCTGCTGAGAAAAAACAACTAAATGTTCATTGTAAATTTTGCTTCCTCACCCTGTAAATGTAAATGTGTCTCTATATGCATATATGTTTTTACTTGGGGAAAAAAAGGGGAGGTAAATTGTAATTCTGTGTTTGGAAGTTTTCTATTTTTCTTCAATGAAAAATATTGGACAAAAACAAATTTATGTATATTAAATGTCCTATTTTACAAAACAGAAATTTCATTTAAAGGGAAATGTGGTAAGATATTCTAAAGAGGTAGCAGTTGTGGGTCAACACCTCCTTTGAGTCCAGTCCAAGGTTATAATAGTTTTGGATTTTTCATTATAGTTTAGTTTTATTTAGTTTTGACCTTTTTTTCTCTAATTCAGTTAGTTTTAATTAGTTTTTAGAGCAGGTTTGCTACTTTTTTATTAGTTTTAGTTTTTTATAAATGCTTAGATTTAGTTTAGTTTTACTTTTTTCATATCTTTTATCTTTGTCACCGTCATATTCAAATAAATCCCATACAAGACTCTGCTGCTTTCTCCCAACTTTAGTTTCCATGTTTCCAGGTAGAGTTAGGACGAGAAGATGACTCTAAACAGCAAGTGATGAGAAGTGTCGGACTGTGAAGTGCTGCATGGTGTCAGCTAAAATTGCTTGAGCGAAATAAATTGATTTCATATCAATCCAACATTGACACAGACGAAAACAAAGGGAATTTTATCCAAAATTTTTATATGTTTTGATTAGTTTTGTAAGGACACAATACAGTTTCAGTTAATTTTCATTTTTTCTTTTAATTATAGTTTTTATTTATTTCAGTTAACGAAAATGTTATTTCAATACTAGTTTTCATCATTTCGTTTTTTTCGTTTTTTTTTTTCCTTAACGATAATAACCTTGGTCCAGTCTAGTTGTTATCGTTAAACAAAGGTTCCTAATCTTCATCTTCTTCACATCTTCCTGACATCAGCTCATTGTGTTTCTGCAGATGACAGTGCGTCGGCGGCCAGCAGTATGGAGGTGACCGACCGAATCGCCTCGCTGGAGCAGAGGGTCCAGATGCAGGAGGATGAGATCCAGCTGCTCAAGTCTGCGTTGGCCGACGTGGTTCGGAGGCTCAACCTGTCTGAGGAGCAGCAGGCCATGGGCTCACGCAGAGGACCCACCAAAGGTAACAAACACACACACATAACTGCTTCTATCACCTCCTGACAGCTCCTCCATCTTCATGATCCACCGTATTTAGACTATAACACACATTCTGACTCGCACACAACTTTCTGGAGGTCATCTTTGTATCTTTTTCCACTTTCTATCCTGATTATGTCTCCTCTAAATCCCACTTATTTCTTTTCTTCTTCGGCTGACTAGGTGTGTGTCTCCTGTCTATTTTCCTTTCCTTCTTTCTCCTGGATTGTGTTGTGTTGTGAAATGTATTGTGAATTACATGTATAGACCCTGCTTTGATGAGAAAGTCCCCCTCAGCAGACAGCAATGTTGGGAAGCCAGGTAGGCGGACTCTGGAGTCTGAACGCACTAACCAGACCTGCTGTTGTGTACGACCCCGTTGAGCACCTTTTCAAATCACTGCCTGCCAGTAATATTTCATATGTAATAAAACTCAACTGTACACACATTTACTTTCACTACTGCACTGCACAATGCCGATGCAAAATGCAATGTAGAATCTCACATAAACCATTGTGATCGCCTTCATTTTATTCCAATTAGAGTCAAATCACGACCTTTCTGACAGTTTCAAGACAAAAACAGAAAATGGATGTTTGGCCTCATAGTGGAGATTCCAATCCAATCCAGCTTTATTTGTAAAGCACTTTAAAACAACCACAGTGGACCAAAGTGCTGTACAGAAAAAAAAAACAAAACAAAATAACTGCGGAAAATACAAGGATAGATTAAAAGACATAGAACAACTGTAAAAAATCAAATAAAAATACAGAAGAATAGATGAAACCTAAATAAAAGAATAGATTAAAAACATAAAAAAAGATTGATGTCAGCTACAAAACAGGTTTTCTCACATGTAAATTTGCAGCCGTCACCTGATATTCTAGAGCTGAGTGCAGCGTCTTTCCCTGCTAGGAAATATTTCAACATTTCATTACGACATTTCATTTCACGGAGTTCCTGCGGGGTCTCAACAAGTCTTAAAAGTAGAGGTATATTTTTATAAAAAAAAATTTTGAAAGCCGATATTTGATCAGTAGTAAAAATGTTGTAAGATATTTGATCAGGCACCTGTGTGGGCAGCACCTGAAGTTCAGTAAATGTTAAAATACTAGGCTACTATGTGTACATGTATTAATAATTTCATTTATATTGCTGCATATGAATCTTAAGTATCTGAGTGTTTCAATTGTATTTTATGCTCAATGTGCTTTAAAAAAAAAAAAAAATCGGCCTTAAATATTGGTGACAAAAATCGGCTGTAAATATTGGCCACTGGCTGACCAAATTTTTAAAAATCGGCATCGGCCTTAAAAAAAATCCTTATCGGTCGACCTCTATTTAAGTCTTGAACATACAAATCTGTAGTTAATACCTTAAAAAATATTATTATTTAACACTCTTTTATTAAATAATGGTTATTTGAAGCATCCTAAAAGCACTTTGTACTGTCTGAGAGGCAGATGCTAGTTCCTTTGTTTGGGATTGCATAAAAGTAATGTTATGATGTTAGTTATGAACTAATAGAATATGAACATTTGAGCAGGATCTTAATGTATAATGTCTGTAAAACCTAATTTAAGTTTGAATACAGGAACATTTTGTGATATAGCATTAGATCCTGTTGTGATCAAATAAAAATGTGTTTAGTATTTGTGCATATTTCTGGTGTAATTCAATTCTTCCAGGAAATAATAATTTTAAAACAAGAAACAAACAAAAAATTGCCTTTTTAACAGTATCATGATATATCGTGATATATCGTATCGTGATCCTGGTTTTCTGATTTGTATCGTATCACCAGATTCTTGCCAATGCACACCCCTAGTAGAAACCTATAGGAACCCTGTTTACAGAAAAGACTACACAGTGCTGAAAACTTAAACTTGATTACGCTTATTTTCTTTTTTCCTGGTGGTTTTACTGTAGGATAGTTCCATTTGTCTGTTTCTAAAGTAATAGTGACTTCCAGTTTAAGGTGTGTTTGATACAGTTTGTCTCTTACATTGTGTCCTCGCCCCAGAGGCTGATGAAGCACAATAAGCTGCGTGCATTTCCAGTTCTCAGTGTGCATCTGAGTGATGAAACAGAGCTCATGACTGTGGGCTGATGCCAGTTTCCTCCTCCTAAGTGACTGTGGATGGAAGGAGTTTTAGTTTGAGCCTGTTTGATTTGGGAGCAGGATGATGACTCACACTCAGAGCTGCGTTCTGTTATTGTTCTCCACTTCTAGCTGCAGGGATCCAGCAACCTGCTTTTCCTCTGTAATGAAGCACAATGATCTGCCTCATAAAGCTTAACCAGTGCACGTACACTGCGTATGGACGCTCATAGTAACACACACATAAACACTTTCAACTCCCTCAGCATGCTAACAACATTACAACCCCAGTTTGCTCCTGCGGCGTAATTACTACATAAAAGATAACCGAGCAATGTGTGTCTGAAGGCCTGAGTGCATGCTTTTCTGCCTGAGTGTGTATGTGAGCGAATGTGTGTCTACTGGATGAAACAGTCTCTATTAAATATTTATCACTGCAGATAAAGCTGCAGCTTTTATTTGCCATTCTGTGCTTGCCTGAATGGCATTTGTGATCTATGTCTGCGTAAACGTGTGTGTTCGTGTGTGCATGCATATGTTGTATTGTTAAAACACCCCCTACAAATGACCTAGCATTTATATAGAAAACCACTTAAAATAAAACAATGTTATCAATTTAATGGGGGGGGGGTTGCTCGTGTATAAAAGTCTCATCTGAACCACATGCTAGATGTGCAAAAATGATCCTATTTGTATAATAATACAAGTACAATCAGAACTGCCAAATATGTGTAGTGTTTATTAGTGATTATAATTGGTCTACATTATCTCATTTTGTATTATTATTGTACTTTAATTAACTTCCTGACCAGGATTATCTTTAAACCTTCAAATGTTTCTGCAGCCACTCATGCATGTTGTGTCTAATCCAAAGTACAAGGTTTATTTTATGTGTAATATAGTATTGTATTTACACAGTGGGTATGACTTGTGTATAATGATTTTCCTCCAAATACTATATTCTACATCTTTGGTACCACAGTCTTTTCCACTTCCCTACAGCAGCAACACTGTACAACATAAACTACTGTTAGTGTAGTTAGTTAATGTAACCATAACCAGAGACTCCTGGACAGAGGAACTGTGACATCATGCACTGGTTTCCGTACTGTTTTCAAGCCTATAATTTGCAATTTGACCAATATGACGTTAGCTTTTTGGAGCCAGAAGTCACAATATTCATACAATAGGAGAAGTACCAGAGCTTGAGGGATTAGAGGTGAGCTAATGCTAACTGCTAATTATTAAATATACGGAAAGCTGTACTTTTTACAGAGAATTTTAATGTCAGTCTATGAGAACCAGGGCATTTTGGGGCCACCCCAAGTGGTCCTTAGCGATATTACAACTTTAAGATACTTGTCCTTGAGGAGTCTGAGGTGAGCTAATGCTAATTGCTAATTATCAAATATACAGAAAGCTGTGCTATTTATAGAGAATTTTAATGTCAGTCTGTGAGAGCCAGGGGTTTTTGAGCCACCCCTAGTGGTCCTTAGCGGTATTACAACTTTAAGATACTTGTAGGCTACTTGAGGAGTCAGAGGTGAGCTAATGCTAATTGCTAATTATTAAATATACAGAAATCTTTACTTTTTATAGAGAATTTCAGTGTCAGTCTGAGAGAGCCAGGGCTTTTTGGGGCCACCCCTAGTGGTCCTTAGCGGTATTACAGCTTTAAGATACTTGTACACTGGTTTCATTTTTGAGCCAAAGTCCTTGCCCCCTTCATGTCAACAA
Source organism: Sphaeramia orbicularis (assembly GCF_902148855.1). Classification (NCBI taxonomy): domain Eukaryota; kingdom Metazoa; phylum Chordata; class Actinopteri; order Kurtiformes; family Apogonidae; genus Sphaeramia; species Sphaeramia orbicularis. Next base: position 20,628,278 of record NC_043978.1, on the reverse strand, counting down.
ACAACCAGCTCCCAGAACACAAACTTCACATGTGCACCTGAACATACAGACTTTACACACTGAGCCTTTAAATTTTTTATGTAAAATATAAACCAGCATTGAAGTTATAGTTCAAACATGTGTTCTTTTGTCGTTTCTTTTCCAGCCAGGCCAATGATCGCCACCCTGCCACTAAGGCCCACAGTCAACAACGGGACCATCCTACCAAAGAAAGGCAGCGGTACTTTACCATCCCCATCTGGATCTGGATCCAGGAAGGACACCAGCACACCAGCCAATAAGAGGTGAGGGAATTATAGCTACACCCAAACTACCCTTCACCTGTAAGGAGGCTTGTTACATTTATATTTACATTTATGCATTTGGCAGACTTTTTTTTCCACAGCGACTTACACGGGAAAAACCAAAAATACAAGAAAAATACAAGAATAGATTAGAAACATAAAACAGCTGTACAATTAAAACAGTGTCGTACAGAAGAATAAAAAGCAAAACAATAGACTAAAATACAAGAATAGATTAGAAAGACATAAAAACAGCTGCACAATTAAAAACAGTGAATAAAAAATACCAAGTAAAACAACAGAATAAACATTATACATTTAACATTGTTGTGTTTGTAGGTTGGTGTAAACCTTTGGATAGTGGATTTCCTGACCCTTTAGCCCATGTAAACTGTTATAAACTAGTTTATTTCTAACATCTCTGCACAAACACATCTATCCTGGCTCTGAGATGTTTTTCCATACGTCCTATTTTCTCTCTAGGTCAGGGAATCCTAGACATAAATCAGCTTATGTCTGGCTTTTTATCATCCAAATACATTGACATTTAACATGGCTGATGAACAGAGGAACAGTATTGTCATCGTTGTCTGTTTGGTTGTTTCTCTTCACGTGCATGTGGAACACAGGTTATCAATCTTGCCTGTCAATGGAACAATAGCCTTTTCCTATCCATGGATGACATTACCATAATTAGATGAATCTCAGCAGACAGCGTGGACCAGCTTCAATCCAAACAGCTGCTGACACCACTGTGGCTTTGTTTTAGCATTTTTGTGAGAACTTTTTCTTCTGCTGCGAGCCATAGCAAGGATATTTTCCAGCGGTCAACTCATGTTTTTAACGCTTACTGCCCCTTACCTTGAGGTTTACTAGAGAGGACAATAAAGAAATTACTCTGCAGATTGAAATGAAAGCAGTATGAGATAGATAGAAACAAAACCCTCTTGGCTAAATCAGTGCAGTCACTGAGTGAAACATCCTGAAATACACCAAGCATAAAGGTTTCAGAGCAGGAAATGTGATTTTATCTTGTGCCTGTTTGTTTTTCATTGACGTCAAGGTTTCTTGGACCTTTAACTTGCACTCGATAGGTCTTCCCTGGGCTATTTTTAGCAAATGAATGCACTTTGATGTGCTTGAAATTTTTTAGAATGTCTTCTGATATAATTATCTGCATCATTACCTGCCTCAGTACTTTAACCCATAAAGACCCAGTGCTACTTTTGTGATGGATTAATTTTTCTCAATATTTAAACTTTTTTTAAGTGATGTATCGCCATTTATTGTAATACTATCCTCTTAATATTGTGTTTCTTCAGTAAAAATCAGGTATCTTTCCATACTTAATTCACTGATCACGTAGATGTTCATAAAAGCTGAGAGTAAATTTAAAGTTGTTGTTTTTTTTCATCTTTTTTGAGCAATGTAACAGTATACAAAGAAGTGGAATTAAAGTGCATACATTATGCATTACCTTTTATATAATTTTCCCCCATGCCCAAACCAACCCCAAGGCCTTCTGAGAGGGGGCAACAGCAGGAAAAATAACAATAATGATAATACATTTTATTTATAGGCACCTTTCTTGGCACTCAAGGACACCGTACAGTAAACAGGAGAGTATAAAACAAGCAAAAAGAACATTATCACAAAGTCTCTGTGCAGTAGAAAATCAATTAAGGTTATGTTACTGTATCATAAACAGAGAAAACTGAAGAAAAAGTGACTTTTTTGGCAAAATATATCATTAATTCAACATAAACGAGGTGTCTCCATCCACTGTCATTGATCCAGCTCCATGGGTTTCACTGGTGAATCAATGTTGTAGAAGATGACGGTGTTTCCACGGTAACTACGGAGCCTCTGAATGTCCAAATGGGTCATATCTGATAACCATGAAAAGATGACAAACTATATTTTACACCAATTATTTACATGTATTAATAGGATTAGTGAGATCAACAGGTATTAAATTGTTTTGGTCTTTATGAGTTAAAAAAAATTGGATTCTACCTGGATTCACTGAATGAATCTAGAGAAGTCGTCTCTGTTGTCTATCCATTGTCTGTCTGTTAGTCTGTCCAGTCTTTCCTGTCTTGCATGTCTGCTGTCTTGTATTGTCCCTGTCTGACAACCTTTTAAGCTGTGATACTGTGTCCTGTTGATGTCCTGTCCACCTTCTATGTGATGTCCTGCCAATCTGTCCAGTTTGTCCTCTCTGTCCACCAGACTTCTCTATCTGCCACTCAGGTGAGAGTGTCACCGAATCTTCACCTGTGATGGTCGCAGTATAACATCACTAACACTTAACTAACACAGTGATTGTCAATGTTCATTCATTCATTCATTCATTCATTCATTCATTTATTTGTTTTGGAGCAGAAGAAAAAAACTAAACTTTTTATGTGTACAAGGAACTAATAGCAGAGCAAATGCATAAATAAATAAAGGTGATCAAGACAATATAGCAATTGCCATGTACACTAATAATAACAAAATAAATTCGATATGTAAGGAAGGATGTTAAATAAATGAAATAAATAAGAGTTAAAATATTTTCAGGTTCTTGTAATACGTGTAAATAAATGAGGCCCTTGCTAACAGTTTACAGACTTTATAAGAACATTAATAAAAGCCTTGTTTCCAGAGTTTCTTATGATATTTTATAATTTACTGTATTTAATAACATAGCCATTATATGCAAAGGTCATCTTATTGTTCCTGTAGAGACAACCTGCGTTTTAAACCCATCCTAGTACACACAGAAGGAGCACTGGACTACTGGGTTACTGAAGATACCCAGGGCCCAGATCCAGATCTATGACAGTACCTTGGTCTAAGGCAGTGGCAAGAGAATTAACCTAGCATACATGTTTTGGATTGTGTGCTAACTAGCAGAACCCACACATCATAGAGAGAACAAATACTCCTGGTCCAACTGCAGATTTTACTCAAAGCCTTCTTGCGATACCACCACAGTGTAAATAAATTCAGATTTTTTTAATTATGCATTCATTAGCAGTTAATTATGCATTTTACTGATAAAATCTTAATCAGTAATAATATCTAATTGAAGTTAATTAACCTTTTGTATAATGGAGAATACAGCTTTGGTGCATAATCTTTATATCACTTGTGATTTTCTATAGAAATTCAATGTAACAGATATTAAAACAATCTTGTAATACCTTGTTTTTAGAATATCAACTGTTTTTTCAACCTTAGATCTTATGTCCTGTGTTGTAAATATCGAAAGCATACATTTCATGTGTGTTTCACCAGATTTTCGCTTCACATTTATATGCAAGAGAACCCCAGTGGCTTTATAAGTCACCTTAAGGGCAAATGCTGACTCTTCTAGATACTGAATAAAGTACTTGTAGTGATAAATAATCTGAACCAGGAGTGGAAGCACCAAGTCTGCAGTTTGTAAAGAAGAAACACAGCTACTCACGATGCTGTAGTACAGTATATTCTCCACTTATCACAGATCCCCGACCAAAATGGGCAATACATTATCAAGGTTTACACATCGTGAACTAAAGAGCTATGTTTCAGTGGTGAACCAACATAAAGTGTCTTTGTTCTTAACAAAGGCCTTATTATTCTTAGTATATTAGTTTACTGTATCGTGGACAATCCCAATTAATGAACTGTATGAATAATAGTAAAAAGGGGCAGCTTTAGCCAACATGGCCCCGGCCTGATGGCAATAGGCATCCTAAAAAAATATGTATATATATTACAGCACATTAATTAAAAGTGAGAGTTAAGACAGATAAGAGACAAGATAAATCAATAAAGATAAAAAAGATAAAAGAGAACAGTGTAGCATCAGTCCAATCATACAGAGACAGCACATATAATCCAAACATACAAAAGCAGCACATACAATATAATCACACATAATACTGTACATCAGCACAGAATCACAGACAGCTGTAAACAGACATCACATATGGACAGACAGCATCCATGATCAAGACACAGATAACACAGAGCCATAGGTTAACGTGTACAGGCGTAGTTGTCTGAAAACCATGTTTTTAATTTGGCTGTTAGAGTGGAGTATGTATGTATATCTTTAATGTGGGTGGGAAGGGAGTTCCAGTTTTGTGTTGCTTTAACAGAGAAAGATAACTGACCAAATGTGCTTATTACTTTATAAACACCTTAGGTAAAAGCATTACTGAGGTTTCTTTTAATTATTTTTCTAACCACTAATTGTCACGGTTGGTCTTTAAATCATCGTTCTATGGAACAGTATTTGTTTAGTTTTCTGTTTGCGTCTGGGATTAGTATAAACTGCAGATTGGTCACAATCCCATCGAAGTTGGCATACACTGAGCAGCCTTTCCCAATGCCCCGTGGCCCAATTACTACGATTCCTCATGGGATAACACAGCAAACAACGGTTTCTCTCACCGTCTATTCTGTCCTGTTCTTTACACAACAAACGCACATACACATACGCCCTCCAGAAGGGATAACCGCCATCGGCCAGGTTTAGGATGTGAATAGACCTTTCTCCCACAGGGTGGATTAGGTGACTGGGCCTATGGTAACTGGACTGCTGATGTAGCCTTTTCATTGTGTGAATACACAGGCTGTCTGCTCCACCAGTGTGTAGATCTGCACAGGTTTATACCGGCCGCTTTAGTTAAGATAAGGGAAATCAGAGTGGACGGAACAAAGAGTAGGACTGTGAAGAAACAACAAATATGCAGTGTTTTGTTTGTTTTTTACCACAATGGGCAGTAATTAGGAAGTTATTGAAGGAAAACTGGCCTATTACACTGTTTCCATGAAGTTGGAATAAAATACTTGTAACTTCTGTGACAATGTGATTTATTTTGATAGATATGATAGATGTAACTGGGACTGATTTCTGATGTGTTTAAATGGAAATAAAAAGAGAAATGTGTCTTAAAACAAAGTTATTCCAATTTTAGGGGAAACTGTGTATGGTCATGCAGAATAAAGCATTAATATGTTCTTTATGAGGACTAATAGATATGCTGTATGTTACTAATATATATACATGAATAAGCAACCATGTAATGTATATAGTATATGTGCCTACCTTGAGATGGGTGATAAAATGATAGTGATAAATTTGATATAAAAAAAAAGAAAGAAAACAGCACTATGTGTTCTTGAGCCTTTCCGCCTATACAATAACTTTCAGTTATACTTTATATAATAATGACTGTACTATATGTATTACATTCATCATTTTAAGTGCGTTGTACTGTTGTACTAAATTTCTGAAATATTCTTGACAATGAAAAATATGAAAACTTCCAATAACCATTTGGTTTTAACTTTCACTTAAGATTTTTTTTTAAATTGATATTGAATCATAATAACATTTTCAGCTGTATCCCACACCTCTAAGTGTACTTTAATATTAAATGCTGGCAGATCTTAGTGCTTAATCAGGACATATATATAAATAACTTTTCCCTCTAAGTGTTTTCAAAATGATTTTCTTGGATGAAAACTTGACCATGGGGCATTTTTAAAAAAGCAGCGTCAGGTAGTTTCATGACCTATTTCTTGTTCTCCACCCTTCCCTCTTTCTTTACCTCTGTCCACCCAAATACAGCACTGTGAGGAGAACCAACTCAAACGAACACGTGGGAACCCTGACGCGGAGGGATTCAGGTGACTCAAAGAGCAACCGAACTCGGGCTGGATCGACCGGCAGCAACTCCAGCGGCAAAAGAAGTGACAGGTAACTCAAGTCCTATGGTGAAAACGTCATCTCCATTCAGTGATGCACAGATCGTTGCTTTGTTTTAACACACGGCAGATTTTATTCCAGTGTATTTAACCCATAAAGACCCAGTGCTATTTTTGTGGCTGTTCCAAAATGATTTTTTTCTTTCTATTTAACCTTTCTTGAGTGATTTATCACCATTTATTATAATGTTATCCTCTGTATTTTGCATTTCTTCACTAAAAATCTGATATTTTCCCATATGTGATTTACTGATCATGTAGATGTTCATACAAGCTCAGATTAAAGTTAATTGTTATAACATCAGATAATATCAGAAACAGAGGAAAAGGAAGAAAATGGGACTTTTTCAACAAATTATATCATTAACTTAACATAAACAAATGTGTCCATCCACTGTCATTAATCAAACTCCATGGATTTTAATGGTGAATCAGTGTTGTAGAACAGGTGTGTCAAACTCATTTGAGTTCAGGGGCCACATTCAGCTAAATTTGATCTGCAGTGGACCGAACCAGTAAAATAATAACATAATAATATATAAATAATGTCAACTCCAAACCTTTCTCTACATTTTAGAGCAGAAAAAGTAAATTTACATTATGAAAAGGTTTACATCTACAAACGATCCTTTCAAAAGATGTGAATAACATGAACAAACTGAAGAAATAAGTGTAATTTTAACAATATTATGCCTCAGTTTATCATTTACACATGTACATTGTCACTTACAGATCACATTGGATCTACAAATACGCAAAACATTTAGTAACCGGCAGAATATTGTTAAAATCGCACTTCTCTTAAGACATTTCAGGTTGTTCATATTTGTTCAGGTTATTCACTTTTTTTATGAAATTATACTTTGTTTTAGTGTAAATACATGAAAATATTTACATTTACAAAGAGAAAAAATTGGAGTTCTCGTTATTTATATGTTATTATGGTAGTATTTTACTGGTCCTGCCCACTGGAGATTGAATTGGTCTGAATGTGGAGCCTGAACTAAAAGGATTGTTAATATCTTCGTGTAATTTTTGCATTTCACAAATTCATCCCAAGGGCTGGACTGGACCCTTTGGTGGGCCGGATTTGGCCCCCGGGCCGCATGTTTGACACCTGTGTTGTAGAAGATGATGGTGTTTCCACGATCACTATGGAACCTCTGAACGTCCAAATGGTTCATATCTGATGACCATGAAAAGATGACAAATTGTATTTTACACTAATTATTTACATGGATTGATAGGTTTAATGGATCAGAAGTTATTAAACATCCTATAATGGTAGATGATTTTGGTGGGCAGTGGTTGTTTGGGTCTTTATGGGTTAATCCAAGCAGTAGAGATGGTTTATCTGGAAGGGAGACGCTGATTGACAGGTGTCTGTTTACTTATTTACTTTACAGCAAACAGAGGGATCCAGTGTTCAATGCAGGTAAGAAGCAAAAGCTGTTTTCTGGTTCTGTGGCCTGGCAGCTGTGATTCAATGCAACCCACTGAGAACCATTACACACAACAGATGCTCAGCGGCTCCTTGTGTCAGTTAGAGATCAATGCATTTTTCATGAAAACCTGTGAAATTGATTTGCTTTTTGTTTCCACAATGAGATTTCAGCGTTAGTGAAATCAATCATATTTGAGTCAGTGGTTATTAAATAAACACATAATGCATATTTTTACTCCCATCCACGTCTTGAGCTCTTTTCTGCACTGAGCCACTGAGCACTGTTCTACGTGAATTTATGTCTTAGATACATATGTGTGTGGAAACATTTGTCATTCTCACCATTCTTCACAAGTAATCAGTCCATCTAATCCATCATCACGTCTGTTCATCATCTCTATTTATTAACCTCTGTTTGCATTATTTAAATAGATCTTTTTGATTTTGTGCAGTATAATCCAGAGGTTTCACATTCACATTTTTTTTTACCCATAATGCTTCACCATCTAAACTTATGCTTTCATCTTAGTTTTTGCTTTTTCTTGTGCGTGAGGAGAAAATGAAAACTGAAAAGGCACATTGAACTGTGTGAATGTTTTGTCCAGATCTGTGCACATGGCAAGTGAAGCACCTCACACAGTTCTGTTATATCTTTAAACAAAAAAACAAGACGCACGATAACAATGTAGTGCATCTGAATCCAAAATGAGATCAGTATTGATCACAATTTCCATTTGCAACATGCTATTGATTTCTGGGTAAATTGAAACGCTGTTCTTCATTTGGTTTACGCACCTGGCTCCAGGTTTTATGTTTCAGTTTCAGTTGCTTTGTTAACTTTGCAGTTAGAGCATGAATTTAATCACATGTGACTCTCATATGATTTACATTTTTGCAAACAGTAACCAGATAGAAATGAAAATGCAGGTTATTATCGTAGCTGTACTTATAAATCATACATGATCGTCTGAGATGTTTATGAGCTTCTCCCAGAACATACATGGTCTTTAAATCTCTGTGAAACTGCATCAACAATCAAATGAGATGCTGATCATTAGTGCATTTGCTCTCATGCATAATTATTATTTCTGTGCACATATTGGACAGTTTGATTAGTCACGGACAAGTAATGTTCTGCAAAACAGCAAGATCAGGGCATTATCGTAGACATAAATACCACCAAGTGACAGCTTGTCAATACAATGGATAACTGCAACAGTAATTTAAGAGTACGTGCAGTACTGTGCATAAAGTAGTTACATGTACTGTAAGTGCCTTATTCTGAAAAATGCATTGCAACTTTCAGCAGTTTAATTAAAAACGATGCCTGAGAAATGGTCAGAACTGAAATATTCTTGACTATTCAATCCTAAAAGATAAAAGCAAACACTTTTTATATCTGCAGAAGGATAAACAAAAAGCTAAGGCAGGCTTATTTTATTACTTAGTTGGACTGTAGGAGTGTAGGATGGGACAGCATCAGGCAGGAAATGAATATTGATTCATTTAGACAATTAAGGAAGGAACATTGATTCATTAAGGACATTAAGGACAGAAGCTGCTGTTCATTAACACCAGGAAACAAGAAGTGCATATTAGGACAGACCAGGAAGTGAGGAAGCCATGCCACCCCTCACCTGGTGCTTGTGTCTCTCTCTGTGACCTTTACAAGGGATGCGACGAGTGACCCACTGCAAAGGTAGGCCCCCCTCCCCCTCCCCAAAAGCCCCAGGCCGCCACAGCTCTCTGGACACTGCAGATGAGTCATGTTCCCTGAGTTCTAGTACACGTGCAAAGGATCAAATCTGGCCTATTTAATATGAAATGAAATGTGTGATTCAGTAACTTGTTAAAGTTGTGCTGATTTTGCAGTGACGGTGAACAGGGAGCTGTCCAGACAGGGGCAGGAGTGGGTTGACAAAGTGTGTGTGTGTGTTTGAAAGCTACCTTCCCTTTAAGTGTGTTGAGATTGAATTAACTAATGCACACACGCATCCTTGCTAACCTACGCTGCGCTGCGTCACAGTGTGCTGCTCATTGCAGATGTTGCAGTGACTTGTGTCTCCACACTGGTCGTCCAACTGCAGATGGAGCTTTTGCTTCACCAGTCCTGCGTTTGTTTGCTCACAGCCTCACATCGGTTCATAGGCATTTAGTCTTTGTCACCATAGTAACAACACAAAGATTTCTAACACTCGCTTCCTCGCAGTTGCTTTGAGTTTCCTACGAACTCCTTAAATCCTCCATTCATTTCAGAGCGAGTAGATTTGCCACCGCTCTCATTCTCTGCCTCCCCACGAAATGAGTATTTGCATTCCAAACAGATTCACTCTGTCTTTTTTTTTAGGTTGTTCCTATTGAAGTCTGTTTGATTTTTCTGCTTGTAGTTTGCACACGTTGCCTTTAAGTGCCATCTGTTTGTGTGTCGTTCCCTGCAGCTACAAATGTGAATCATATTAAAGAGGTCTGGAGTTAAAACTATCCTTTATGGAGATTTAACCAGGTTTATTAATGAAGTATCCAGACCCTGGGTTCCATCAGTAACCCTGTCAACTGAATCAGTGTCTACTTGTGACACCATTTGTTGTAAATGCATTGTGAGCACTTGAGAACAAAGGTATTTCCCCCTCTTTTCTGATTTTTATCTGATCCCTCAGCTAAAGTTTTGCAGATCTCACAAGAAAATGCAGAGAAATATCATAATTTTTCTTTTTTGCCCCAATACTATTCTTAGGATATTATACATTTTTTTCTTAATGTGAGCCGATGCTGTGGCCTTAACATTGACGTAACACTGGAGGCTACTCATGAGACACAAACACTTGGAGAAATAAATACTTGATATAATTGCACTTTGCAATTTTTAGCTCTGATGATTACAGCGAGCATTTTGCTTTATGATAGAAGTCACATCCTGTAGTTTCGTTTTGATAGTTTGTGTTTTGACAATTTCATATTTTAATTCATGTGTGGTCAGTTATTGGACTAATGACCAACCTTTATGTCCCCGCCCCTGTTTGGCCCCTCCACCACCTCCATGACATCCTCCTCCGTCCCCTCCACCACTGGGTCCTGCCCTGTGCTCTCTCTCCCCTGTCTACAATAGTAACAGTACAGCTCTACCTCGGCCGCTCGGCCAAACAGAAGGGGACCGGCGGCTGTTCAGCAGCTTCAGCTGTAACGGCCCGATCAGCCACCAAACAAACCCCCGAAAGCAGCACAGCCTGCATATCCAGAAAGAGCGCTGTCTCCAGACCGCCTCCCGTCAGAAAACCCCCAAATTTTAGCCTCCAGTTACGAAAGTCAGGGAGTCTGTCGTCGTACTCTCCTCTTGATACGCCGAGTTACTGCAGCCCCATCAAGTCTCCGAGCCAGTACTTCCAGATCTGTTACTAGTGAATGTGCTTTGGATTAAACAGAAAAATAACAGGAGCCTAGATGTGTTTATTTAGTCCAGTTAATAAAACCTAATTTGTTAGAAAGGAATGTAATTCATATTTCTGACATCCACATCACATGCTTCCATTAAAAACAGCGTACACTACCAGTCAAAAGTGTTTTTTCTTTATTTTCATGACTATTTACATTGTAAATTCTCACCGAAGGCATCAAAACTATGAATGAACACATATGGAACAGAAAAGCCCACAGAGAGCGCAGACCTCCACCAAGGCAGATCAGTCCCCCCCCCCCTTCCAATCACCACCAAAATTTAATCATTTGTTCCTTGTGAGAGTATCAACATTTCCTGAAAATTTCACTCAAATCCGTCCAGAAATTTTTGAGTTATCTTGCTAACAGACAAACAACTATATCACTTTTGCTACACATGATTAATCAGTCTTCAATATCTTGTAGAACCTGTTGGGAACTTATTTTGTTTTTGTTTTTTTTACCAAGCACTCTGACCATTTATTGTGGAGTTACACATACATATGTTGAAAATATCCCTATCTCCCAATGATAAAGAATCCTTTTAAAAATTCCTGGATCCAGACAGTGATCCAGATCATTCCCAAAATCTCATCATTTGTTACTCGTCCCATTTCGGACATTTCCTGAAAATTTCATCAAAATCCATCCATAACTTTTTCAGTTATGTTGCTAACTAACCAACAAACAAACAAACCCTGGCAAAAACATAACTTCCTTGGCAGAGGTAATTATGTAGTTAAAAAAAATGTGACATAACTCAAAGCATGTTTTATATTTTGGATTCTTCAAAATAGCCACATTTTGCTTTTATTACTGCTTTGCACATTCTTGGCATTCTCTCAGTGAGCTTCATGAGGTAGTCACCTGAAAGGTTTTCCAAAAGTCTTGAAGGAGTTCCCAGTGATGCTGAGCACTTGTTGGCCATCTGTGGTCCATCTCATACCATTTAAATTAGAACTTTTGACTGGTAGTGTATATGGATGCAGTGTGTTTTCAGAGAGGTCGACATGTTTACCACCAAGTAAAAATAACAATAACACAACAATAAGTACCAGTCTCATCTAAAAGTCCATCATTCTGAGCCAGTTTTTTTCCAGGTTTCAAAAATCACCTGAAAAACAGTACTGATGTTTATTTTGTTAGTTGTGGTTTTTGATGTTTTATGCATGATTTTGTTTTCCAGTGTTAGCATGATCTTAAATCGATGAGGTTATTTCATTTCTCCCTTATTAGGATTTTTTTTTTTTTTTTTTTCATAACAATCTCATTGCTCTGCTTGTGTCTGCATTTTATGTTGGTAACCTCTGCTGTGAGCTGAATATTTATGACTTGTGAAAGTTTTTATCTGTGTTTGCAGTTCATCATACGCTCTGTGTTGTTCTTAAAATGTGGTTGAAATGACTAATAAAGTCTGTTCAAAGCTCACCTGTTTGTGTGTTGCAAATTCTGTTATTTTATTGCCTTAAAAAGAATCATATTTGGTAAAACAGTAAAGTCAGACATAACCCATCACATCATACCAATCATTCCATTTCCCTTCACTGTACTCAACATTTCCATTGTGACATATTGTGTTAACGTTGTCATTAAACCTTCAGTGTCTTGTCTGTGCTTTCATATAGTGTTACTACTGCAAACTGAACTAATTTTATCAACCATTATGATTCTGTTTACATGTTTATTATCTCACTGACCATTTCTGTTGCTTTTTCTAGAGGAAGGTTATGTGAAAATGTATTTGAAGGGTCGTCCCATCACAATGTACATGCCCAAAGACCTGGTGGACAACTACTGCCTGGAGGCCAGAGCCGACCTGCCCGGCAACAAACTCAAACTGGACTGGGTGTATCCTTTACTGTCTGTTTTAGAGAAACACATGGAAACAAAATCCCTTAGTATGTGGGATGCTGTTTACATTGTGGTTAAAGAAAGAGTGCAACATAACTGTTGATTACTATCCTGATCATCTGTCTGTTTATATCTGTAAATTATGTTCCTTTTTATCTATATACGTGTATTTGTTTTTATTAGTGGCTTTCGCATTTTGAGATCCAGGTTGGGTTGGTATGGGGGTCGTCATCAGTTCTGGGGGGGAATTTATACTTTCTGTGTCACAAAATCTTGTATCATAAATTGTGAATTTCTTTCTTTTTACCTCCGCTGTTGCACTTGGCAGAGGTTATGTTTTCATCTGGGTTTGTCTGTCTGTCTGTTTGTCGGTTAGCAAGATACCTCAAAAAGTTATTGACGGATTTTCATGAAATTTTCAGGAAATGCTGATACTGGCACAAGGAATAAATGATTGAATGATTAAATTTTGGTGGTGATGGGGGGGGGACTGATATGCCTTGGCAGAGGTCTGCACTCTCCAAGTGCTTTTCTAGGTTTTTTTTCTTATTGTACTTTTGGAGCTGCACAATGAAAACTAGAAAAGCACTCGGAGAGTGCAGACGTCCGCCAAGGCAGATCTGCCCCCCCCCCGATCACCACTAAAATGTAATCATTTTTTCCTTGTGCCAGTATCAACATTTCCATGAAAATTTCATGAAAATCCATCCATAAGTTTTTGAGTTATCTTGCCAACAGACAAACAAACAAAAAATCCCCCCCCCCCCCCCCCCCCCGCCCAGCACAGACCTCCACCAAGGCAGATCAGCCCCCCCCCCAACCCCGCTAACAGACAAACCCCGATGAAAATATAACCTCCAACGTTACACTTGGCGGAGGTAATAAATAAAAAATTGATCAAAAAAAAAAAGAAAACATGGAAACGCAGAGTACATTTTCAGAGCCAGTAAAAAGTCTGAGTATAATCTTATAGCTCTAGTTTGAGAAGCTCTGAAAAGTAATATTCTGAGACGAGTAAATCCAGATTGGCCTGTGATGTGGCAAAAAAAGAGGGAGCTATAAATGTGCTGTGTGCTCTCCTTGCTTGTCAGAATAGATCTGTTCATCTCATGGGGTAGAGCTGCTGCAGCCTGAAGTCAGTAATAACCTGTACACAGCTGGTGAACTGAGGCATAACCAGTAGGCAGCTCGTCATGTGCTATTTTATTTATTTTGGTTCATTTATGGTTTGCTTTCTGTCTTTCTTACTTATTTTAGGTGTGAATGTGGTGTTTTGTTCTCTATAGCAGAAACCCACAGGGGGAAAGCTGTGAGCAAGGCTATGAAAAAATAAAACCTAAGAAGAAAATCAGAAAAACACAGAGATAGATGAGTTATATAATGTTGCATGAAAGGCGTTAACCTGTTCCTTCCCATTTAATTTGTGTTAATTTTTGCCTATTTACCATACCAAGTTCCAAAGCTTATACCTGAAGAACCACAAGGTCAGAATTAAGCAATGACACCTCATTTTAAAGGTAATAACCTATACTTCCATTTTTTTAGTATGTGGCTACAATATATATATATTTTTTTTACCATTTTTAACCCTTTATTGGGCAAGTGACTATTTTTGGTCTGTAAGGTCCACCTCTGCATGAACAGTGAGTGTACCTGCTTTGTTCAGTACCATGAAGTAATGGTACTAATGTAAGGATGTTCAAAGGGATGGATGTGGATGTGGACAGGGGTCTGGAACAGCACTTATGTTGTTGGAATGTTCTAAAAGTGATGTTCCTAGCACCTTACATGTGTTTTTCTTGTATTTTTTTTATATTTACTTTTTTTTTTTTTTTTTTTTTTTAATGCCTCTTATGGGTAAGGAACCAAATATGGTAACTTCATTAACCTTGATTTTCTACATAACATTTTTTTTTTTATTTACAAAAGTAGTAATGTCTTATTATGTCCTCCAATAACACACTAAGGTTGAAACTTGGAATTTCAGAGTATTTCTGTGAGTTCCCTATAAAGGGTTCACCCTTAATTGATTTGATTGAATTAATCATGGACTGGACCAGTAATGTGACCTTTATGTTTTAGTGCTCAGGAAAACTGTAAAATAAACTTAGTAACTCAATTTTGGAGAATTTAAGCTTTCTAACAATAGCATGCTTATATTGACAAAGGTTTTAGACAGATAGATTCTTTATAGTTATTGCACATTTCATTTCATTTATTTCGTCCATGGTTGTGCATTTCATCAACAGACATTCAGTAATCATCAGATGAACAAACATATACACATCCATGCTTGAAAAGGAGCAGGATGAAGAAAATCTTATATTTCCTGCTGCCTTCTAAATAATGTTAGCTTTAATGGTTAGCACAACACAACTAGCTATAAAGTCAGACAAACCAAACAAAATACATCCAAAGATAATACAAAATGAATACAAAACGAAGTGCAAAACTACATATCTAGGAAGTACAAATTAAACAAATCATAGGTAAATATATACCGAACGAAATGATGCAAAACAATTATAATACCAGACCAAAATAAGTAAATAAATATGTCACAAGATGCAAAACCAAATTTGAAGCAAAATGTAAAATCTTATAACTGTTCATATACTCTCATTGTTCTGTCTTTATGTACTTTTTTCAGCTGGAAAATCTTTTTACAGTCCTTCAGCTCATTATGAAGAGAACAAACAGAACGATTATACAATGAAATTGTGTTTGACAGCAGTCCTTGTCACGGCAGATAAAAGTATAAATACAAATAAAATAAACTTAAAGTATAAAAATACAAATAAATCAAGCTAAAATGGGAATATACGAAAAATACAGAAATGTGCAGAGAAAAGGACAGAGCGGTATTCAGCAGGATTAATCAGACACTGTATACATGTATATATTAATCCAGTAGATAATCGTATGTTACTGTATCTATGGTTTGAACATGTTATAATGGTTGTAAGTTATTTGAGGAATTTACCTTTGGGTTTAAATGTTGATTCTTTTGGATGTTAGTGTTTTAGCCCTTAATCTCGGATGTTCAGATACGGTTACCGTGGGCGAGACTGCCGCTCCAACCTTTACCTTCTGCCCACTGGAGAGACGGTATATTTCATCGCCTCGGTGGTCGTCCTGTTCAATGTGGACGAGCAGCTGCAGAGACACTACACTGGACACACCGATGACATCAAATGGTGACTAAAACCCGCCAGAGCCACACTACATCACCACTGTATATGATCTAGGAATGAAAAATAAGCCATTGATCCAACTCCATGGGTTTTACTGGTGAATCAGTGTTGTAGAAGATGGCGGTGTTTCCACGGTAACTACGGAGCCTCTGAACGTCCAAATGGGTCATATGTGATGACCATGAAAAGATGACAAACTGTATTTTACACTAAATATTTACATGTTTTCAGAGAATCAGTGGATTAACAAGTCTTAAACAATTTATATCAGTAAATGATTTTGGTCACCAGTGGATGTTTATCAATCAATCGATCAATTTATGACAAAATTATTACAAACAGTCCAAATCGACAATTCATTTACAAGATACATTTTGTAACAGGACACCCCAGAAGTAGTCCTCAGCTTATAAATGGGGGCCCTTAGACATGTGATGAGAGACATAATTTACATTATAATCTTTAATAAATTAAAATGTTCTAAAGAACTACAAACATATTTTAAAATATTTACCTATCTATCTAACAATGTTTCATTTCATTTCCTTTTCCTGAGTCCTGTTGTAGTCAGCATATTCCAATATTCTTAGATAATTTAATAGTCAGACATGGGGCTTTATTCACATAAATACAGAGTTTACATGATTTGTATATCAGCCATGCGGAGTTTAGGGTCAGGCGTATGTTAGATATTTGCATCTTTAAAGGGGTCATATTTTGCTAAACCTACTTTTATTAGTCTTTGGTCCATTTATTTGTTTATTTGGACCCCAATAGTTCCAAAAGTTTGAATTTGAACCCTCCAGGTGCAGCAAAGCTATCTTTATATTCATTCCGGCAAAAATTGAGTGGATTTCTACAACCCGTTTATAGAGTTTTTAGTATCACTGAAGTCATGACGAAAACAGTTTTTTAAACAGACAACACTAATGTGGATTTCTTATTTTCTTATTGTCTTACTTCTTATTCATGGATTCAGGAGGTTCTCAGTGATATCCTAGACGATGTCCTTCAGAAGGTTGTTCATTCCATCCGTGGCTGTTTCAGGAAACTGGTTGACGCCAACGGTGCTTACGTTGAAATATGAAGATTTACTTTCATTTTCCCATGTAATAAAGAACATGTATCGTTTGTTTCAAAAAAATTTGTAATAGGAATATGGATTTTATTAACAATTTTTAATGCCTATTACTTTTCACCTACCCTGTCTAGAGACTGTCCCCATGTGGTTTGGAGAATAGTGCTTAAAGGGCTCATATTTTGCTTAACCCACTTTTATTAGTCTTTGGTTGATTTATTTGTGTATTTGAACCTTAATAATTCATAAAGTTTGAATTTGAACCCTCCAGGTGCTGCAAAGCTATCTTTATATTCATTCTGTTAAAAATTTTGTGGATTTTTACAACCTGTTTTTATTCCTGCTTAATTTGTTACGTTTTATAACTAGTTACATCACGACATTTGCACATATAAGGTCAAGACTTCAGACAAACATTTCTCCGAGTACGACATAATTGTTTGTTAGCAGCGTAGTATAGTAAAATATGTCCAAACTTTGAGCCTCAAATGTTCAGTTGTTGGTTGTATTAACGAACTCAAGTGGCTAAATGGGACGGAAAGCACAGCCAACAACCTGGAGGGGGCGGGATGTGGAGTGGCTCATGTGCATTTAAAGGGCCAACGCTCAAAACAACCTTTCTGGTGTCATTACTCAGAAATAGGGTTGAAGATGGACCTGTGGAGTTGAATTAATGAAGAATTCAGACCCAAGCATAGCATTTACAGTTTATGTAGACCACAGGGAAATGTTTTAAAATGCATAATTCCATTTAAGAAAAGCAAAATATCACTCCTTTAAGGGCTAAACAGGTGTCCTTATACATTTACAGCCTTCCGAGTGTGTCTGTGGTGAAGTGTGATGGAATAAGAGCCTGTTAATGAACAATTATTACCATGATTATGTTGTTGCGCTGCAGGGTTAATCAAAGTTCACATTATTCATCAGCGGTGTGGATTACTGATCAAAGACGGAGCACAGACAGATCTGAACTCCTCTGAAGACCGAGATGAAGAGCTTTACGTAGAGCAGTCACATCACTCTACTTAAAGCAAATGAATTTATCTTAAACTGTTTCATTTCCCCCTCACTTAAGCGCAGACGGCGTGTGGTAGCTGCATATTCATGGCTTTAGTAACCTCCCTCACCAAACGCTGTCTTTCATGTCTTGTGAATGCGTTGCTCATCGTTATTCAAATAGCTTTTTTGATGTTGAAAGGATTTTAACTGTTTTCATGTCTTTCTCTTCCCCAGCCTGGCCGTCCACCCTGATAAAATCACCATAGCAACCGGGCAGGTGGCGGGCACCTCAGCAGATGGAAAAGTAAGTCCGGTCTTTTGTTGATATTATATCGTTTTTAACAGTTCGGAAAGGTGGCTTAGTTATTTCCTTGAATAAATAATGTGTGTGCTTGTGTGTAAAATAAATACAGATATTTCATCCTCCGTCCACTCACCTTCACTTATATATTCATTGAATTCAGCGAGCGTTAACTAGAAGTCTGAGATTGCATCTGCCTGATAATGTGCCTCTCCTGGTTTTTCCATGTTTGTGTCTATGTTTGTATGTTTTTGCCGGCAGCAGCTCGCTCCTCATGTTCGCGTTTGGGACTCTGTCAGCCTCAACACTCTCCACATTCTGGGCTCGGGTTTCTTCGACCGAGCCCTGGTCTGCCTGGCTTTCTCCAAATCGGTAAGGAAACACCAGTTGGACTGAAAAATGTATTCAGCAACAGGAGGCAGAAGTAGTGACTCACTAAGCACCCACTACCACCAGTAAAATAACACTGTTTAAATCCTCATGTGATGCATCAGCTGATAGTTTACATTTTTACGTCACTTACTTCATCATCAAAGACCTAGGCCCAATCCCAGTTCACCTCTTGGCCCCTCCCCCTCACCCCTACCCCTCCGTTTTGCATGTACACATGAAGGGGTAGTGTTGTCCCGATTCTCGATTAAACAGAGATATTTCAGGACCACACTACGAACGGAAGGGTAGGAGAAATTTCCCATAATTCTGTTAAAATCATTGGCAAGATAGAGGTAAACACAGCCAAAAAGTGCAGCAGTGTGATGAAAGTAGAGCCCAACGATTAATCGGCTGGCCGATTATAGCGTCTAAGCACTGAATACACACTTCAGAAGATTCAGAAGATAGCCTCGCCCATTTAGTGACACCCCCCACCATCCCACTACCTCTTTTTGTATCTATTGAAATTGTACCTTGATTTTAAATGATTCCGTTTTTAATGCACTACCAATATTTATACTTACTTTGTACACCTGAACTATTTATGATGCTTCTTGTGCAGATCTGCCTGTCTGTATTGTGTTGTGCCTATTATGTAGTATGTGTATGGTTCTGTAGCAAACAAACTGCCCATTTGTGACAAGGAATTAAACTGAACTGAACTGAACTGGTTTTCCGTTCCTATAATGACATATTTTGCTGTAAAAGTCGCAATAAATTACAAAGAAATTAAACTCATTTAGAAGTTAGAAGTGTTATTCTATGTCTTTAAGGGTTAACCAGAAAAAACCATTAATCCACCTTCATTCAGGTAATTTTTTTTCTACATTTTTGTTGTCAATAGCAACACCTAAGATAGGTTTTGAATTGTCCAAACAACTGTGTACCAACAAGCAGCAAACCTAATAGAAATAATATCCTATCATAGTAACTTTCCTTTCTAACTTACCTTGGAAAACATTACTTTCCCTTTTCTCAGTATTGGTTTTTTTTTTGCCTCTATTTTTACCACTTCTTTTCTTTACCTCTAAGGACAGGGTGTAGTGGTTTATTTATGGTTATTATGGAAAGCTTCCACCATGGTTGCATTTATCGTCTGCTGTTGCATTTACAGTTCATTACTTGTCCCTCCACATGAGTGAAACGAGGCTAGAACTGGCCCAGTGAGACACTTCCCATGAACCATCTGTCAGACTCGGTCACACAGGGGTACAAAGTGGTACCCGGCCTGGCCCTGTTGGATCATTTAGAACAGATCTGTGCAATAAAATACAATGACACTGGCACTGTCACAACTCCTCTTCTCTAAATACTAATTTCTGAGGGCCTGTAGAAGAAATATTCCTGAGCATAGTTGTATTATTACCTCCGCCAAGGAACGATGGAGGTTATGTTTTCATCGGTGTTTGTCTGTTTGTTTGTTGGTTTGTTTGTTTGACTGTTAGCAAGATAACTAAAAAAATTATGAATGGATTTTGATGAAATTTTCAAGAAATGTTGATACTGGCACAAGGAACAAATGATTACATTTTGGTGGTGATCTGGGGGACTGATCTGCCTTGGTGGAAGTCTGTGCTCTCCTAGTGCTTTTCTAGTTGTATTATGAATTGGAGTCTAAAATATTTGGCATTACTGGTATATTTCTCTGTCAGAATGGAGGGAACACGCTGTGTGTTGTGGACGACTCCAATGACCACATCCTGTCAGTCTGGGACTGGCAGAGGGAGGACAGACTGGCTGAGGTCAAGGTGAGTGAAAGACAAAGTTAAAGAAACCCAACATCACTGTCACTGCCGTTCCCAAGCTGAAATAACTGTGTGTTTTTTTGTGTGTGTTTTGGTTCAGTGCTCCAACGAGTCAGTGTTTGCTGCAGATTTTCACCCGACAGACAGCAACATTGTTGTGACATGTGGCAAATCACATCTCTATTTCTGGAACCTGGAGAAAGGCATGTTGGTCAAGAAGCAGGGACTGTTTGAGGTAAGAGACCCGACCCTGGATGTTTGTATCATATGTTTGGAGAAGAGGTGTACTGAACAAAAAAATAACACTTGTAAAACTAGCAGTGAAGTAATAGCTAAAAATGTAAGAAGAACTCCAAAATGGGAAAATAAAAACATAAAAATCATAAAATAATTAATCAAATAAATAACAATTAATAATAAATACATACATAAATAAATAGAGATAAATAAAACGTATTCGCCTGAAGGTAGATCTCAGTGTCTGTTTATGTCCCTGGCTGCATCATGATCATAAATCTGATCCCTGTTAAATAAAACCACTCGTCCATCTTTGGATTTTCTACAGAAACAAGAAAAGCCCAAGTTTGTGCTGTGTGTTACCTTCGCGGAAAATGGAGACGCCATCACAGGAGACTCCAGTGGCAATATCCTGGTGTGGGGAAAAGGTACCAGAGTGTAACCATGTGTCCATATGTGTCATGTCTGTCCAGTAGGTGTTAACATGAGTATGTCTGACAGTCAGACAGACAGGGGTGAGAGTGTTCAAAAGGAAAAATGCAGCTCAACAGAGAACAGGCATGGAAGAAGAGGGAAGGAAAAGTGAACATGCAAGGCGCTGCCAGGCCCTACTGGGAGCAATTTAGGATTCAGTGTGTTGCCCAATGACACTTCGACATGTGGGCAGTCGGAGCCAGGATTTGAACTGCCGAACCTCTACCAACTGAGCCACAGCACCCCATCTGTGGTGACATGTATATACAGGGTGCTTGTGCAGGTCTTTAAAGTCTTAAAAAGTATGGAATTTTGAAACTCTGTTTTCCAGACCTTGAAAAGTCTGGAATTTTATGTGAAAGTCTTAATGAAGTATGGAAAAAAAGCCTAAAGGCACATAATCATCTAAGATAAGAAATACACTAGTGCACTGACCCGTGGAGATCCACAGGCTCTAGATGTGGTAGTTTTTATGCTGTTGTGTCTTCGTGCATGCTGTACCGCATTTGTCCAACAGTCACCGCCAAAGCATTCTGGGTACAGCAAAATGATTGTAAGGCTATTGTATTCCAAAGTTACTAATATCTCCCAAGATATTGGTCCTAACTATTTGCCGTTTTTGCTAGTCTGTTCATTGACCAAAAATATTTAAGTATGATAAACTGCAGCAGTCAGCTCTTTCCAGATTTTGTGATGACTGAGACACATACATGCATACAGAGGCCATCTGGCTTTTATAATATAGATATAGATGAGGAAAGCATAAAAAATTTAATATGATTTCACTAACCAGTTGGTACTGGAATGATTCTAGTGAAACTTGTTTGTGTGATATCCATGCACTTTAGTGTTTTTCGTATGTTCTGAAAAAGTTTCTGTCAGTAAAACATAATTTACTGGAAATTATGCATTCATTCATTCATTCATTCATGCATTTATTAGAATTAACTTTTCTACTACACACAACAGGTACATTCTCAACCAAAAAAGTAGGCACGCAAGTATAAAAATACATTAAATCAAGTTCTTGGGGGAAAAATATAGCAGTTTTGAAAAAGTCTGGAATTTTTATTTGGATAAAGAACAAGCACCCTGATTTGTCAAACCTGGGAAAGAGGACAGAATGTTTTATTTTAGACTTAAATGTAAATTCAACTTTGATTTTGTAATGAGTTGTCCTTCAGTGTGACCACAGAGGCTTTGTTTTGCCCCAAAGGTCAGACAGTCAATCAATCACAGACGTGGAGAAACTAAACTTTTACCTCTCGCCCCTTCCTGTCTTCACTCATTGCATCTGTAATTTCTAATGATCTGTGTTTGTCTGCAGGTTCATCTGTCCTTCTCAAGCAGCCGACCTTTACGTCCATCTATCTGCAACTTAACCTTCTCATCCATCTTGTCTCTGTCACGCAGGCACTAATCGTATCAGCCAGGTCATCCAAGGAGCTCATGAGGGCAGCATCTTTGCTCTGTGCATGTTGAGGAATGGGACACTGGTGTCTGGAGGAAAAGACCGTCGGCTGGTGTCCTGGGACAGCAACTACCAGCAGATACAGATGGTGGAGGTGAGGAGTGGGATGAAACCTTTACAAACATATTCAAAGACTTTTTTTTTTGCAGAAGTTGATAAGCCACACATTATTTCTGCCATAAAATGCATAATTATAACACCCCTCCCCCCACCCCCGAAGGGGAAGCAAGGGGCATTGTTCTTGATTCGGTTTGTTTGTTTGTTAACACTTAAGCAGCAAAACTATTGGTTGAATTCATACCAAATTGGGTTTATAGATTACACTGGTTTACAAGGAAAATGCTTCCAGAATAAAAGTAATGAAATTTTACCACATGAGAGTCACTGATAAAGAAAAATCAAGTAAAAAATGCTGGTTGGCTGAACTTTCCAAGATACAGCCTTGGGTCAAAATGTGAAATTCAAGAATTAACAAGAGAATGGGTTTGACTCAAAAGGAATATTTGTCTCAGAGCTACAAAATCTACTTCAAAACACTGTCTGCACATTAGAATACATTCACTTTACAGGTTCTATTTAGTGGAAGATTTATAACACAATTATATAAATGTATATAAACCAATATATATGTGTAATAATACTTAATCATATAACTTAAAAACATCAGCAAACCGGCACTTTTGTCATTTATTTTCCAATTAATCTTATTAAAATACGTAACATTTAGCACATTTAATTTCTGAAGTAAATGATTTCTAAAAAATTGTAGACCAGTGTTACCAGTGACCCAGAATAGATGTGATTACATTTTGGGAAAAATAAGTCAAAGTTCAAATTTTTTATGAATCTTTAAAATCTTTTTTTCCTTCTCCTATTTACTTATAATGGGCAAAATTTCAATAGTCTATAAAAAAACATCAATTTTGACTCAATTTACTTCAAAATTGGCACATATATAGAGGCAATTGATTTGCTGACATCAGCACACGCATAGACATGATGACATCAGCTGGATCGATGCCAAAATAAATTACAATACGTGCAAGGGGCGGGGTTTGTTGTGCCTGGCATCATTTATTTTAACTATGTTATGACTGGAATGCAAAAATCATCACTTCAGGTCTTTATACACTGCAAATTATTTGGTTCTTGTTTTAATTTCTTATTTCAAGTGTTCATACTTCTGTAGACATGCTTATTTCTAGATTTTTTTTTTTTTTTAGTTTAGTTAATTTCGAATATGCAACAAGACAAAGTAATCTTACTTAGTCCTTAGACATAAAGCAGGTAGTAAGAAGTCATGGAAGAAAACAAAAAAACAAAAACAAAACTTATACACATACACATAACAATTGTAATTCAAGAAATCTTGTCAAGTGAAACCATCTTGCTGCATAGACAGATATTTCACTTGTTTTGAGTACCTTTTTCCTCAGATTTAGTGTTTTGATCTTTTTTTTAGACACCCTTTTTTGTAGTGCAGCCTCCTGATCATGTGAACTGCAATAACCACACTCTGTTAATTTATATTAAATTCATGTCAAACAGCATATTCAGCTTTTTCTTTTATTCATCTGAGTTCTCTATTCTGAATACTCTACCACATCATGAATATTACAGAGCATTTGATGGGTTTGAGCTTGTGGTGAGATTCATGGATATTTATAGTGATGGGAATTATGTATCTTTCATGTCCTATTTGCTCTAACTGGACCACATTATGGAGTTGAAGGATTTTAACCCTTAAAGACCCACAACTATTTTTGTCACAACTTCCAAATGATGTTTTTGTCAATCCTAGTGATTTATGACTATTTCTTAAATTATTGTAGTGAGGCTGGGAGGAATGGTAGGAAGTTTGGTCACTGAGACTTGAGGAGCACAGGAAATGTTTTTACTTAGACAAGTGCAAAGTTAAATATTGTAGATCATGAAAAATTGTCAATTACAGATGAACAGGAAATAATGCATTGATCGGACCATTTTCCACTCATGGTGTGCATTAAGGAAAATAAAAATAAACATAAAAAGACCAATAAACATAATCACACACATGTTAACCTAATTCACACAAACACAATAACCCAGCTGAACCCCTGCATGTAACACAGAACACCATAGAGCATAATACCCAGTACCCACAATGCAATGTGGCAAGCACGCTACAATATTATCCTCTGCATTTTACATTTTTCAGTGTAAATCATGTATTTTTCTATTTTCTATTTAATTTACTGATCATGTAAGTGTTCATTAAAGCTTGAAGTAAATTCAAAGGTTTCAGAAAAAAAATGACTTTTTCAACAAAATATAATCTTAACTGAACATAAAAACAAGCGTCTCCATCCACTGTCATTTATCAAATTCCATGGATTTTACTAGTAAATCAGTGTTGTAGAAGATGATGGTGTTTCCATGGTAACTGCAGAGCCTCTGAACGTCCAAATGGGTCATATTTGATGACCATGAAAAGATGACAAACTGCATTTTACACCAATTATTTCAACATATTGATAGGATTAGTGGTTTTAAAGTTCACTACAGAGCCAAATGGGTCATATCTGATGACCATGAACAGATGACAAACTGCATTTTATACCAATTATTTACATGTATTGATAGTATTAGTGGATCAACAGGTATTAAACAGTTTACAACAGTACATGGGTTCAATTACCAGTGGCTGTTTGAGTCTTTGAGGGTTAATATAGAACTAGATCTGATGTGACCAGGTGTTGTATTTGATTTTTTTTTTTTCCAACCTCAGGTGCCTGAGTTGTTTGGACCAATCCGGACCATAGCAGAGGGCAGAGGTGAGACTGTGCTCATCGGGACCACCAAAAATTTTGTTTTGCAAGGAAGTCTGGATGGAGAATTCATCCCTATTACACAGGTAAGTTCATGGTCTTACCTGCAGTCAGGGTGTGATTTGTTGGAGGGGGATGGGGGGAATCAACCCCCCCTCAGGTTTTTACATCCCTACTTCTGCTCAATGTATTTCATCCTCCAGGGGGACAACCAACCAATGTAAATATGAGGCAGGTTGTGACACTTTTCTTCCACCTGTATCCTCCATTACTGGCACTAACGTTCACCTGAACCGAACTGTCGGCAGTCTCAGAATTCATGAACGTCCCCATGCACTGGGGTGCCGTAAAGGGGGGTAAACGTGACAAATTCATGGGGCCCAGCATTTGTAGGGGGCCCATAGAGCAGTGGAGGGGGTCCAGTGGATACAGGTTAGAAGTTGGGAAAATTTCATATAAGATCCGCTGTATAATAGAGGAACAGAACCTGGGAGTTGGACGTTGAAAGTATGTAAAGTTTCACTGTCGTTAGTTATGTTAGTTATGGACTGCACTCCCTTGTATATAACTGCCCCCTCCTCCCTCCCCAACAAAAAAATCACCCCCTCCCTTTGTTTTTTTGACAAATCGCACCCTGCCTACAGTATCCCCACATCAAGAGAAAGTAAAAAAAAAAGAAAAGTCCAATTTAAAAGACATGATCATAAACCTCTTGTCTTGTGTCTCCAGGGTCACACTGATGAGCTGTGGGGTCTCGCTGTCCATCCCTGGAAGTCTCAGGTCCTCACCTGTGGCTATGATCGGCAGGTCTGTCTGTGGGACTCCAGTACCCATCAGCTCATCTGGACCAAGAACATTGAGGTAAATTTAGTCAATACTGCCCCCTGGGGTCGGTCAGGAGGATTACATCAAACATATGATCCAACAGGGACTGTTGAGCTCTGGTGATGAAGAAGAATCAGGATGCTTTATTTAAGTAAAAGTAGAAAATACAACACAAGTAAAAGTAAAGACTTCAAAAATTCACCTTCATGTTACATTACCTGGAACTCCACAACAGCAACTCAGCAACAGGAAAGAAAAAAAGCCAATTAACTGGATAACAATATCGCTATTTATGAAAAGAAATACTTACTGAAAACTTTAAAATTTAAATAACCAGCCAACTGACAATCTAAGTCAAAATGCCTAAATGAATAACTGCGTCTTTCAAAAAGTACAGGTAGTTACCTTCTTTAATTTCAGGCTTTATTCCTTCTGTCTGCTCCAAATATCGAAGTGGAAGTGGAAAAAAACACCGTTGAATCTGCTGCTTCTTCTGCTTGGAATCAGTTACAAAATGACCTGAAACTGAAGGAGCTGGTGTCATTGAACACTTTTAAAGGGACTTTAAATGCTAAAAGGCAGAATAATTTGACTGTAGATGCTTTCCTTAATCTATTTACATATTTTAACATCTTCTTTACATTTGTCATTATATCTACCTTGTATTTCACATGATCTTTGTGTATATGGACTCTGCAAACTGGCTTTTTTGTTGTAACTCCACAGATTTGCAGCATACATGAAAGCAGGGATCACCAACCCTGGTCCTCAAGATCTACTATCTTGCATGTTTTCCAACACACCTGATTCAAATAATCAAACATGCAGGATAGTAGATCTTGAGGACCAGGGTTGGTGATCCCTGCATTAGAGCACAGGAAACTTTAAAGACAGAATTCTTCGCAGCCTGTGTACACATGTTTTTATATTTAGAACATAGTTGTGCATATATTATAACTTAGAACAGTGTCTGTATATATCCGTGCCATTTCAAGGATCACTGGTTATATAACGGCCTTGATACTTAATGTCATTACACACCCTAAGGGCGGCATCTACCAGGAAAAAAAATCAGTAAATGCCAATTTTCTGTCCTCTGCACATCTAGTAATCATGATATTAGGCTTCGTTACTTGAATAAGTCAATTAAGCAAATAAATCTACAACTAAACATCAAATTAACAATCAAAAGCGATAATAATTCCAGCTCTGGTTGTTATTTGTTCAACTTTTATTTTCTACCAAAGTCAGTATTTTCAGTTTAGACTGGTGTAATATTGACCATCAGCCATGATTCCAGTTCTGCTGAAACCAGGAGCTTGTAAAATGTGAAGGCACTTATATAACAAATTTATTTAAAGCATTTATGGTGTACTTCATCAGTTTTACATACTTTACATATATGAGTTAATTTTTATATAGTAATTTAATGTATCATGTAAGCATAATAATAATAATAATAATAATAATAATAAATATAATAATAATTAATATAATAATGATAATAATAATAATAATAATACCATATAAGGATGTAAAGTAGAAATGTGTCAAATAAATGTGGTGGACTATAGTACACAGTATTTCCCTGTGGAAAATACAAGAATATTAAAGTAAAGCTGCATAAAATTGGTAAAATGTAAATAAAGCAGTTAAGTGTAAATGTGTCTTATATATGGTTCTTAGTTCTATCACAATAGGAACACTAAAATCCATAGATGTTAAAAAAAAAAAATAAAAAAAAACATTACATCTGCAATCAAATTGGTGACGCCTTCAGAATAAATTTGCTCAATGGATGATATGTCTTTTGTATTAATATTGACTTCTCAACACTAACAATCCTCTTTTGCGCAGGATGCTGCCCAATCAGCAGGATTCCACCCCTCAGGAGCTGTGGTTGCCATAGGAACCCAGACGGGCAGGTACGTGAATCCCATCATCATCAAAAAATAACCAAAAAAACAAAACCTGAAACTGTCCTCAGCATTGGGTCGTCATGTATTCAACTTGTTGGTCCAATATGGAGGCTCCAGATTGTTGAGAGGCCTGTGTTTGATGCTGCAGGTGGATGGTTCTGGACACCGACTCCAAGGATTTAGTCACAGTACACACAGATGGAAATGAACAGCTGTCCACCATGCGCTACGGCCCAGGTATGTTCACGCTGCTGACAATGTGTTTCCCCTGCGCCTCCGATTATTAGCTTCACAGCCTGTTATTTCCACTTTGGTTAAATTACAGTTTACAGCTCAGTGGTACTTCAGTAGCAGTTCCCAAGTCAGGTTTTCTCTATATATAAACCTTTCTTTCATGATTTTTCACCATTTATTGCACTGTTTTTCAACCTTGGGTTCGAGACCCCACATAGGGTAACCTGGAATTCAAATGGGGTCGCCTGAAATTTCTAGTAATTGATAAACATGACAAACTGTGAAGCTGAAACTGAAGCACTGTGGTACTGTTTATTTTTCAAATGTTCACTGTGGTCAGTTTCAGATGCTGCAGCTCTTTCATAATTCATAGTTTAAGTCATTGTTTGTTCAGTATTAATTGTCAGCTTGGTAAATCCAAGCTGGACTGACTACATATCCTGACCACAGAAAATAAAATTCTCACTTTGTGCAGTAATCTACACCTGACTTTTCTGCCTCCATCCATAATAATATACATTATATAGCCTAAATGTCATCTAAAATTACTGTTTTTTTGAAACATAGTATAGCAAACTATTACATGATCAAAAACAAATGAATTTTAGCAAAAAAAAAAAAATCTCCATTCTCAATGTCTGGGATCGCCAGGTCGTTAAAATGGTGTCACAAGCCAAAAAGGTTGGAAACCACTGATTTATTGTAATAATATCCTCTTTATTTTGAGTTTTTCATTGTAAATCAAGTGTGTTTCTATATTTAATTCACTGATCATGTACATGTTCATAAAAGTTCAAAGTAAATTCAAAGGTTATTATATCAAAATAGAGAAAACAGGAGAAAAAGTGACTTTTTTTCGTAAAATATATCATTAACTGAACATAAACCCAGTCTGTCCATGCACTGTCAATGATGAAACTCCATGGGTTTTATAGAAGATGGTGTTTGCACATTCACTACGAAGCCTTTGAACGTCCAAATGGGTCATATCTGATGACCATGAAAAGACGACAAACTGTATTTTACACCAATTATTTACATGGATTGATAGGATTAGTGGATCAATATGTATTAAACATTTTAGATCAGTAGATAGTTTTGGTCACCAGAGGCTGTTTGGATCTTTATGGGTTAGGATAAAATAACTATGATACAGGTTGTAAATGCCATAAAATACTGAATTGTATTCCTGCTTAATAAGTTTTGTCCCTCCACATGAGTTATAGTGACATTTGTGCTACTTTTCCAAATAACCCTCCTGTCTTCTTTTATCTTCTGTAGACGGTAACTTCCTGGCCATCGGTTCCCACGACAACTACATCTATATCTACGCTGTGTCAGAAAATGGGAGGAAGTACAGCCGAGTGGGGAAATGCTCGGTGAGCACCTGTATTTATAACCCCTCCTCATACATGGCTCCTTTATTTTTAGTTTGCCCTCGTATCTGCTTTATATAAAGTTTCCTCCTCGGCTCTATGTTTGGCCTGTACACTTTGTCCTCACTCTGCACTCAAAGACACACTGTGACATGAAAACTGTGAGAAAACACGAGTACAGGTTCCTGTATGCAGTTGGAGGAGAATTTTTAGAGTTGTATTTTTTTGAAAACCTGCATTATTATGTCCTCTACTGGATCACTATGCAATATAAATCCATTGTGTTTATGTTTTATCTGTGTTATTTCAGGGTCACTCTAGTTTCATCACTCACCTGGACTGGTCTGTGGACTCCCAGTATCTGGTATCAAATTCAGGAGACTATGAGATATTGTACTGTAAGTATGATCACTGCTTATGTTTTATTCTTGTTTATTATTTATTGAGGATCCCCATTAGCTGATGCACAAATTCCAGGCTAGTCTACCTGGGGTTCTCTTAAAAAAAAAAAAAAAAAAAAAAAAAGTTCAGGATGCAAAATCACAATACACAGATCCAGTTACAATACATACATAGATCTAGTTACAGTATAAAAGAAAGGAGAAGAAGAAAGAAAAAATTCCCAGAATGGTAACATGAAAAGACTAGTAACTCTCAAGCATGAAAAGTGACTTTACATGTTTTTTTTTTAAATACTTTCTCACTTGACATGTTTCTAATATTTAAAGGAAGAGTGTTCCTTAAAGGAATAGCTCTATATACAACAGTGCTTTTCACTGGATTAGTTTTTCAGCATGGTACCGTAGTGATCAACATCAGAATTATATTCAATTTGATTAGCAAGAGCTATAGGATACTTTATCCAATTAGGTTCATACTGTCTACTACAACTTCTACAGATGTCCTTTTCTTTTTTGTCAGACAGATGGAAAAAGAGTTAATTCTTTTACCTAAAAAAAAAACAAAAAAACTTAACTCTTTTTCCATCTGTCTGACAAAAAAGAAAATGAAATTTGTAGGATACTTGGTGTAAATAATGTTGCGAATAAATAACAATAAACTGGTAAATAACCTCTGAGTAACCTTCGGCCATCTAAGACAAGAATGCATTCGGTTAATCAAGAGTAAGTCGAGCTGCCCTATTTGGAGCTGTTTGTATTTTTATAAGTTCAGACTTCGGTGCAAAAGCCCAAATAACTGAATAATTATCAAGATGACACAACACTAGTCTGTTCTATTGATGGTTTTATGTCTGTATAACAATATAAGATAAATAGATATAGGATAATTCAGGGTATGGCAGCATAAAATAACAAAACATAAAATAACACTTTCTGGGTAAAATGAGTGTATGATTCATTCTATTTAATAATATCCCTGTGGTAAACTGTAAAATCACATCTTCCTGTTAAAAGTTAACCCTCAAAGACTGAGACCATCTGTGGTTAAAATGTTCAGTAACTTTCTAACCACTAATATGCTTTAGAAAGTCAGGTGAAGTTCAGTTTCTCAGCTTTTCAGTGGTACCACAGTGTGTTATGTGCTGATGCTAATTGCTAATGCTAACTTCTAGGTGCTGTATGTGTTTGTATTACGATGGGTAAAATGCAAAGTTCAAATTTCCCTACGAGTAAAATAAAGCAAATTAACCTTTACTACATACATGTGGGTCTTATGTGGATGTTTAGACGCTCAATAACAGTGATTCCCCACCTTTTTTGGCTCGTGACCCCATTTTAACATAACAAATTTCTGCCGACCCCAGGCTTCAAAACAGAGACTTTTATTTTTTTTGGCTCAAATTATTATTTTTTTGATCATGTAATAGTTTGTTATAAAATAAAACAACATGGAAAGAAAACCTAGCAGAAACCAAAATAAAAAGAAAAATCCAAATCAATAAACCTGTCAGCCGGCCACTAACAATGACTAGTGCTGGGTTTTTTTTTAGTATTTTTAACGTTGCAGTACTCATGACAGAGGCTGTGTCGTGTTTCCTCAGGGATCCCATCCGTGTGTAAACAGGTGGTCAGTGTAGAGACCACCAGAGACATCGAGTGGTCCACCTACACCTGCACTTTGGGCTTCCAGGTGTTTGGTAAGTGACGACTCTGTTTTTTTTTTTTCTTGTGTATCTGTTCACGTACAAGCAGCTTCTGTTTTACATGACTTCCTTCTGCTTTTCAGGTTTGTGGCCTGACGGCTCAGACGGCACCGACATCAACGCCGTCTGCAGGTCCAACGATAAGAGCCTTCTGGCTACAGGAGACGATTTTGGGAAGGTCCACCTCTTCTCGTATCCCTGTTCACAGTTCAGGGTAAGTTCATTGTGATGTTAACCCTTTATCGTTCACTCATAGAAATACTCTGAAACTCAAGATTTTAACCTTAGTGTGTTATTGAAGGACATAACAAGACTTTATTAGCATTGCAGGTAAAGGTGAGAATGACCCCCACCTGAACCAGGGGGGTGGGAAAACACCTATGTAAAGATATGCTTTTATGTCAAATATTTGAGTACAGTTTTAATTTATTACAATTTTGATTTTATATAACTAATATTTGGAACCAATATTCACTTTTAAAGTCTTTGAAAAGGTTCGTTAAGCATCTTTGTGTTATTTATGCAATAAATTATATTCATTTTTCTAATCGGATTTTATATTTGTTGTGTTTTTTGGCCTTTTATCTTGATATAGTAGGTTAAAGTGAAAAAATAATAGGCAGATGAGGTAGATGAAGTTGTCCTGAAAAAAAGATACCAAACATGGGTATAGTAAACATTTCTTTATATAGTATATAAAGGCAAAATCAAAAGTACTCAAAAAAGGCCAAAATAGGCTCAGACCCCTGAGGATTAAAATTGCACTTAAGAAATTTCAGCTTCTTCATGTTATTCAAATTTTTTTAAGGATAGTTTGTAGATGTAAACATTTTCACAATGTAATTTTACTTTTTTCACTCTAAAATATAGAGAAAAGTTTGGAGACATTATTTAGAGATGGTTATATTATTATTTGATTTGAGATCATATTGGGCTGGACGTGGCCCCTGAACTAAAAGGAGTTTGAAACCCTCGGTCTATGTCAGTGTTTTTCAACCTTGGGGGTTGTGGGGTCGCTTGGAATTCAAATTGGGTCACCTGAAATTTCTAGTAATTGATAAAAAATTTTTAAAAAATTAAAAAACTTACTAATAAAAAATATATGGTGAGTTGAGAGAGACAAACATGATATATAAAAGACATTTCAAACTGTGAAGCTGAAACTGAAGCACTGTGGTTCTGTTTATCTTTCAAATGTTCATTGTGGTCGGTTTCAGATGCTGCAGCTCTTTCATAATTCATAGTTTGAGTTCTTGTTTGTTCAGTATTAATTGTCAGCCTTGTGAATCCAAACTGGACTGACTGTACATATCCTGACCAAGGAAAATAAAATTCTCACTTTGTGCAGTAATCTACACCTGGCTTTTCTGCCTCCATCCATAATAATATACATTATGTATACTAAATATCGTCTAAAATTAACATTTATTTGCAACATAGTTTATCAAACTATAATATGATCTAAAGAAATTAATTTTAGCAAAAAAAAAAAAAAGTCTCCGTTTTGAATGTCTGGGGTCGCCAGAAATTCGTGATGTTAAAATGGGAACCCTTGGTCTAAGTCACAGGTGTCAAACCTGCGGCCCGTGGGCCAAATCCGGCCCGCCAAAGGGTCCAATCCGGCCCATAGGATGAATTAGTGAAATGCAAAAATTACACTGAAGATATTAACAATCAGTGGTGTAAAAATCATTTAAATTCAGTTCCATATACAGACCAATTAGATCTCAATTGGGTCAGATCAGTAAAATAGTATCATAATAACCTATAAATAATGACAACTGCTGATTTTATCTTTGTTTTAGTGAAAAAAAGTAAAATTACATGAAAATGTTTACATTAACAAACTATCCTTTTACAAAAAATGTGAATAACCTGAAATGTCTTAAGAGAAGTAAATGCAATTTTACGAATATTATACCTGGTACTATATGTTTTGTGTATGTGGAATTGTAATGTTTGTTGTAACGCACATGCGTAAATGATAAACTGATAAACTGAGGCAGAAGATTGTTAAAATTCCACTTGTTTTTCTTAAGACATTTCAAGTTGTTCATGTCATTCAGATTTTTAAGGAAACATTCTAGATGTAAACATTATCAAAATTTAATTTTACTTGTTTTCATCGTTATTATTTTACTGGTTCGGCCCACTTGAGATCATATTTGGGTGAATGTGGCCCCTGAACTAAAATGAGTTTGACACCCCTGGTCTAAGTGAATTTCCTCCTCTATTTTTCCAATTTTTTTCAGGCTCCCAGCCACATTTATGGCGCCCACAGCAGTCACGTGACCAACGTTACCTTCCTGCACGACGACAGTTACCTGGTGTCGACCGGAGGGAAGGACATGAGCGTGATGCAGTGGAGGATAGTCTGATGAAGGAGACGGAAACAGATACTGTCAGCTTCGTACGAGCCGCCGGGGCCTGAAACCCAGCTGAAACAAACTGAACTGCACTAAAACTGAACCGAACCAAACCTAATTAACTCTGACGCTCAAAATAGTGAATCTGACTGAACTGAAGTGACAGAAGAGGAACCTGGATGTCACGGTTTCTCTCCACATCCCAAAAAATGAGACGAACTGTCGGAGGTGAAGTGTGCAGTTGCTTGAAATACAAAAAAAAAAATCCCTGAATATTTCTCCTGTTCTTTATTCACACTACATGTTTTACAAATCTTTCTCTCTCTTTGGCGCGTGCGTACTGTAGCTTACTCACCAATGAATCAAACAAAACAAATGGAACGGAATCGAATCCAGCTAAACAGAACCAAAAGCTCTGACTCTTAAATGCATTTGTAGAGGTTGGCTTTCACTCTCCTTGCGTTGTGCACACTCCTGCCACAGACGACGGAAACGAAAGGGGGCTGATGTTTCTGCCCGTCAGAGCCATTGAAGACTGAACATCACTGAGGTGGACATCCGAACGCAACGGAACGAAAACTGTGCACGGAAAGAAGGACCATAGCGATTTTCTAATTTTCTAATTTCTGTCTTTCTTTTTGTATATAATAACTCAGGAAAGCACTCGTAAAAGCAGGACCTTTCCCTGTTATTAACATTGACATATCAGAGCAAGCCTGCTGTAGTCCAAAATGCATCTCGCTAAAACATTCAGAGATGTATCAGCCACGTTTAACCATTATTGAGTTCTATGCATTCATTGTGTTGGAAAACTACCCACACATTCAGGGGTAGCGGGTTGATTTTTTTTTTTTTTCTTTAACCCATAAAGACCCAAATTTCCACAAGTGACCAAAACCATCTACTGATCTAGAATGTTTAATAACTTTAAAACCACTAATCCTATCAATATGTTGAAAAAATCGGTGTAAAATGCAGTTTTTCATCTTTGCATTGGTCATCAGATATGACCCATGTGGACATTGAGAGGCTCTGTAGTTACCATGGAAACACCGTCATCTTCTACAACATTGATTCACCAGTAAAACCTATGGAGTTGGATCAATGACAATGGATGGAAACACTTGATTTATGTTCAGTTAAAGACAGATTTGACTGAAAAAGTATCGTTTTTCTTCAGTTTTTTCTGTTTTGATATGACAACCTTTGAATTTACTCTGAGATTTTATGAACATGTATACGATCAGTGAATTAAATATAGAAAAATACATGATTTGCACTGAAAAAACTCCGAATAAACAGGATAATATTACAATAATAGGTGATAAATCATGAACAGTGGATGGACACTCTTGATTTATGTTCAGTTAATGACAGATTTGGCTGAAAATACCTTTTTTTTAAAAAAAAGTTTTCTCTGTTTTTCATATAATAACCCTTAAATGTAGTCTCATCATGATGATTAAAGTACATGATCAGTAAAATAAATATAAGGAAATACCTGATTTTCACTGAAAAATCTCAAAATAAACAGGATAATATTACAATAAAGGATGATAAATCATGAACAGTGGATGGACACACTTAATTTATGTTCAGTTAATGACAGATTTGACTGAAAAAGTACATTTTTTTCTTCAGTTTTCTCTGTTTTTCATATAATAACCCTTAAATGTAATTCATGATGATTAAAGTACATGATCAGTAAAATAAATATAGGAAAATGCCTGATTTTCACTGAAAAAACTCAAAATAAACAGAATAATATTATAATAAAGGGTGATAAATCATGAACAGTGGATGGACACACTTGATTTATGTTCAGTTAATGACAGATTTGACTGAAAAAGTACATTTTTTCTTCAGTTTTCTCTGTTTTTCATATAATAACCCTTAAATGTAATCCCAGCACGACGATTAAAGTACATGATCAGTAAAATAAATACCTTTTTTCACTGAAAAAACTCAAAATAAAGAGGATGATATTATGGTAAATTGAGATAAATCACTTAAGAAAGGTTAAATATCGTGAAAAATCCATTTGGGAACTGCCAGAAAAGTAGCACTGGGTCTTTATGGGTTAATAAATAGAGAAAGGGGCCATACTGTCTCTATTTGGCTTTCTGTCTGGTTTTTCCCAGTCAGACGTTTCCCACAAGTTGAAATTACATATCTGAATCCAAAATGATGATCTTTTAACTATTTGTGCTTCCAAATGTATTATTTATTGATCATGGGTCGAATCCTTCACTGCCAATTTTGCTTCCTTTGAGTTGTTTTTTTTTTTTTCCTATAATAAGCCCCAGTTTACTCCAAAATGTGTAAATATAAGCTTGAAATAGATACGATGGGCAAAACGTAGATGAATATACAGTATTTGGAATTGTTTCAGAGGTTTTGTAATGAGTTACTGTTTCCACTTTGCCTTGATGTGCAATGAAAACTACACATGAGCTTTCTCAACAATGTGAAGCCTTTTCAGATCTGTATGTCTCTACAGTTTCGTGCACCCAGATGAGTCTGAGAAGGAGAACGATGAGACCACTACACTGTAACTGTTTATGTCTGATGTGCTCCTCACTTGGGCATCATCATTTTGTATTTTATTTTATTTTATTCTACTTTTTTTTTTTTTGTATAATGCACTGCTTCAGCCTGATAAACATAAAGTCTTTTTACAGGAGAACAAACAAATCACAACCTTTCATGAAACTATGATGTCTGCTTTCATGCTGTGTAACTTCTACTAAGATCTGCAGGACGTAAGAAATCTCACACTCAACATGTGATTAACAACATTACACACATGCATGAATTAAAAAAAGGTTTCTTTCCATGTAAAATGTGACTGGGGTTAGGTTTAGATTGACCGTGACTGCTTAAAATCAGGTCTATTGGTATTGTTTTTAATGCCGATTGGAGTGAATGGACATGAGTTCTGTCACCACTATACACTTTTGGGCTGCAAGATACCAATGAACATTTAACATATGTCTGAAAGTAAATGCAACATGAAATTCCTACGATGCTGTGTCATGTTTTTACCTCTGTTTTTGAAACTTAACCCCTTACAATTATAAAAAAAAGAGAAAAAAAAGAAATAATTTGTGTTGTTGTCAAGTAGATGCTAAATTAAGTGGAGATTGTTTATTTCAATATCACACATACAATAGCTATGATGCAAATTAGTGACATTAGGCATAATTGGAATAATAGTAATTAAACAAACTTTCCAATCTCTGGTATGTAGATTATTTTATTGATGCTACTATTGATCAGTTTCTTCAGTCAATTCAAACAAAACAAAAATGATCCAAAAATCTGTAGAATTTCATGAAATTCATAAACATTAACAAAACTAGCCATTGAAATTGATCCATGAATGACAGTCGTCATAGGTAACCAGGAAACGTGTACATTCACAGAGTGTTCAGCAGCACTTCATTATGAAAACAGTGGAATCCTGAAGCAAATGTGCAACAATAGTCTACAAGGGGTTAAATATGAATACTAAGCTACTTATGAGGCCTATTTCTTTTTAAAAAATATAAGTATATTTATTTATTTAGAACATGCAAAGAAATAAAAATAAAACAAAACAAAGCAAAATAGGACCAAAACAAAATAACATTTAAATGAACAGAATCTATCTTCAAATACGTGCAAGTCAGAATTTTGCATGTTCGGAAAGGAGTAGGAAGAAATATAAACTTATTTAATCCTACCCCTCAAGTGCTTTTACGCCTTTATCACTCACTTAATACAAGAATCAAACAATACATATTTCCTCATTTTAGCATTCAACCACAACTAATACATAATGATGTAATTGAATTATGCACAACAATATGATCATGGAGGTACAGTCATACAAACAGACTCATTCAACTCAAACATCTCAAAGACATAGAAGTCCAACATTAAACCGACTGCCTCACCATAACATCATATAGGAGTGTGTAGTTGTACAACGGGGGGATGTTAGTAACCGAGACCAGCCCACAAAGGGTCCAATTTTGCCCATGGGATGAATTTATGAAATGCAGAAATTACACTGAAGCGATCAAGGGTGTCAAACGGA
Source organism: Sphaeramia orbicularis (assembly GCF_902148855.1). Classification (NCBI taxonomy): domain Eukaryota; kingdom Metazoa; phylum Chordata; class Actinopteri; order Kurtiformes; family Apogonidae; genus Sphaeramia; species Sphaeramia orbicularis. Next base: position 20,589,876 of record NC_043978.1, on the reverse strand, counting down.
TTTGAGTTCAGAGGCCACATACAGGCCAATTTAATGTCAGGTGGGTCAGACCAGTAAAATACTATAGTAATAACCAATAAATAATGAGAACTCCAATGTTTTAAATCTTTGTTTTAGTGTAAAAAAAAAAGTAAAATTGCATGAATTGAACTATACTTTTACAAAAAGTGTGAATAACCTGAACAAATGTGAACCTGAAAAATGTTAAAAGAAGTAAATGGAATTTTACAATATAATGCTTGTTACTAAAAGTTTTGTGCATTTCCAGTCCAACTTTATTTATAAAGCACTTTAAAACAATCACACTGGACCAAAGTGCTGTACAGAAGACTAAAAGCACAATAAAAATTAATAAAAGCATTAAAAAACATTAAAATCATAGAAATAAAATAAAATAAAAATTGCAGATTGTACATTTGTAGAATAATTTTAAAATTGTACTTGTTTTTCTTAAGACACTTCAGGTTGTTCATATTATTCATATATTTTTAAAAGTATAGTTTGCAGTTGTAAAGATTTTTATGATGTATTCTTTACTTTTTTCCACTCTAAAAGTTTATCATTGACATAGTTTATAGGTTGTTATGTTATTATTTTCCATAATAACCCAACACTAACTTGACTGCCTCACCATAACATCATATAGGAGTGTGTAGTCGTACAACAGGGGGGTGTCAGTGGCCAAGACCAGCCCACCAAAGGGTCCAATTTAGCCCATGGGATGAATTTGTGAAATGCAGAAATTACACTGAAACAATCAAGGGTGTCAAACTGATTTTAATTCAAAGGCCACATACAGGCCAAATTGATGTCAGGTGGATCAGACCAGTAAAATACTATAATAATAACCCATAAGTAATGAGAACTCCAAGTTTTTAAAACTTTGTTTTAGTGCAAAAAAAATTAAATAGCATGAAAATGTTTACATTTACAAACTATACTTTTACAAAAAAAAAAAAAAAAAGAATAACCTGAACAAATGTGAACCTGAAATATGTTAAAAGAAGTAAATGGAATGTTACAATATAATGCTTGTTACTAAAAATTTTGTGCATTTCCAATCCAACTTTATTTATAAAGCACTTTAAAACAACCACAGTGGACCAAAGTGCTGTACAGAAGACTTAAAGCACAATAAAAATTAATAGATGCATAAAAAAACCAAACAAACAAAATATTAAAATCAAATAAAATTTTTAAAATTTGTAGAATATTGTTAAAATTGTACTTGTTTTTCTTAAGACATCTCAGGTTGTTCATATTATTCATATTTTTAAAAAGTATAGTTTGTAGTTGTAAAGATTTTTATGATATATTCTTTACTTTTTTCACTTGAAAAGTTTATTGTTGACATTATTCATAGGTTGTTCTGTTCTCATTTTCCATTACAGTCCAATACTAACTTGTATGCTTCACCATAACATCTTACAGGAGTGTGTGGTCATACAGCTTGGGGGAGGGGGGTAGTGTAAAAAAAAAAAAAAAAAAAAAGTAAAATTGCATGAAAATGTTTACATTTACAAACTATACTTTTACAAAATAATAATAATAATAATAATAATAACTTGAACAAATGGGAACCTGAAATATGTTAAAAGAAGTAAAGTGTAATGCCTGTTACTGAAAGTTTTGTGCATTTGCAGATTGTAGATTTGTAGAATAATTTAAAAATTTGACTTGTTTTTCTTAAGACATTTCAGGTTGTTCATATTATTCATATTTTTTAAAAGGACAGTTTGTAGTTGTAAAGATTTTCATGAAAGTATTCTTTATTTTTTTCACTCTAAAACTTGACATTATTTATAGGTAGTTGTTTTCTTATTTTCCATAACAGTCCAATACTAACTTTCCTGCTTCACCATCATACAGGACTGTGTGGTCGTACACTGGGGGGTGGGGGTGGGGGGGGGGGGCGTCAGAGGCCTGCATGTGTGCGTGTCCGTCGCAGGTGGGCAGCATTGAGCCAGCCCACTCCCCCTCTTCCTCCGCACGCCGTATTAGCATTTCCCCCCAAATCTGTCCACCTCACCAAAACACCCCGAATGGGAGGAAAATACCGCACGAAGGAGGCGGCAGCTGACAACCACAGTGCACCGTCTTCTACCGAGCAGGATCTGCGGCTGAACATGGACTCAGGGATCCAGGGCAGCAGCAGCAGCAGCAGCAGTGCGTGTGGAGAACACAGACAACGGAGCACAAAGCGGATGGAAAGCACCGCTTAGCGTTTCATCATCATCATCAGCAGCAGCCTTTAATATTCCTACAGACGCACAGAAGAGACGCACGGTGGAGGCTGAGGGGCTCATTCCTGCTTATCAAACTGTATTTACAGAGACTAACGCGACCCGTCCGCCCCCATTGACCACCTTCTTCAGTGCCATCACCATCGGTTGAATAAAGACGAGAAAATGAGGTAAGCGGCGGCGGCGGCGGCACCATGCGCCCTTTGACGCGTCATGACAGATGCGCACCGACACTCAGCCCTCTGCCTCCACTCCAAACCTGCTTTTATACAAGCACATTCTGGGTTTAATCTGCAAATATGTTATTGTCATGTTATTTTCTCCCTGTAGGGACAGTATTGGGGGGGGGGGGGGGGCACCCACCCAGCCACCCACCCACCGGGCCGCAGCTCCACAGAGCCTGCGTCCTTTAGAATTAGCTGTACACTCCCAAAGGCCCACACAGAGCGAATTATTTATACAGTTTCGGGTGTTTTCCCCTTTATTAGCCTGCTATTGTCAGAGCCGGAGCCGCCCATTTTATTGAAAGCCAGGTTTAAGCCAGGCTAATGTTGTCATGGAAACGACAGCATCATGTATTTCAGCGCATAAGGCGGCACCTGGCCATAAAAACCCTGGTTCTGTTAAATGTGGCTGACGTCGGTCAGTGTGTGGCTGCAGGAGGGAAACAGGATAAGCCTTGGAGAAGAGGAGGGTGTTTATTCTGGTGGTTGCCAGGCAGGTTATCGGACCCCCACCCCCATCTTCACACACACCTACCCACCTCATGGATCCACAGGACATATACACCAATCAGCCCTTAGGAAATGTGGAGTGTCTGTGGTCCAAATCCACATTCTATATAGGAGCTTATGGAAGGTATTTTGAGCCTTTGCTCCATCATGCTGGTATGTAGAATGCATTGAGGCCTAAATCTCCAGCAGAGGAGCCTCAGTGTGTATTCTGATCTATTTATGAAGCAGTCCTTTTTATATTTCCCCCTGCCTGTAGTTTGACTCCTCTGTGTCTCCATAGCTGCAGCCTGCACCATTCTGTTTAATGGCTTCAGATTTACTCTGACAGCTCTCCTCAGAGGCAGTGCACTCACTCTGCTTTTACTGTAGCTACCGGTGTTTGTCTGCATGTGTGTGTATGTGTGTGTGTGTGTGTGTGTGCAACTGTCTGGACTTACTACGCTGTGTACTGTTGCTTCCTCTCAGAGAGGAAAAGGAAGACAGAGGGAGAGAATAAAAGAACTGTTAAAATAGAAAGCCACTGTCTTGTCTGGATGTCTTGTACCTGGCTGGAGTTTGGAGTTTGAGTAGATTTTTTTTTTTTCTTACGTTTTCTGATCCAAGTATTGCACAACTTTCTTTTTGATCAAGATCTTTTTATTGAAGTTTTCTCAATATAATACAAGTGCAGTGCTGAATGGTCCTTACAGAAATCTTAAGTAAGCATGGGTGTAAATCAATCGCAGCTAGCACCATAGGAAAAAAAAACAAACAAAACAGAACAAAACAAAGCAAAACAGAGGAAACAACAAACTGCCATTGCCAGTGCACTAGACATAATAAAGGATCATTATCATGACAGAAACCTGCGCTAGGAGTAAGTACGGAGTAAGTAGCATTGTTAAACTGCACCTAAACGTCAAGCATTTACAGGGTCTGGAATGTTTTGCACAACTTTCTTGCAGCCTCATACAACTCTACACCAGAAGAGGCACTGCAGTCCCGGAAAAAATTATTAGACCATCAAAAGTCATCTAAAACAATGGTTATGCAATCAAGTGCTAACTCCTGTGTGTATCATGTGACTAAAACAGACAGAAAAGAAAACATGGAATGCCTAAAAGCACTGTTTTTGTCAGTACAATGCTATAGTTATTGATGTAAGAACTTAAGTGATTTTTGTTATTATCAAGAAAACCATGGAAAATGGATAGATATCAGTTCTGAAATTAAACTCTTATGAAGTATTTTTGTTGTTATCATTATATTTGTCTAAACAAATGTACCTTTAGTTGTACCAGGCATTAAAATGAACAAGAAATTTAATAAAACAAGGGGTGGTCTAATATTTTTTTCTGCAACTGTATTAGACAGAAGGTTAAACATTCATATCTTAAACATTCATATCTTCCAGTCCAGCTGGATGAACATGCCATTTCCTCTTTTCTGTAAAGCTGTGCTGCTTGCGTCCTCATCCTGTGTGTTTGTTTTCGCCAGAGGCAGATCTGCTCTTTGACTCGAGCCCAAAAGGGAAGTCTTAAATCTCCACAACGCAACAACAAGGTGACCTGGCTTTTCTTTGCAGAGAAAGGAAGATTTAATTCAATGAGATCATTTGTTCAGCACCACTGCCTCCATTATGTGCACGTGCATTTATGTATGTGCATGAGCATAATCGTGCACATGTACATGACTGAACTCATATGTATGTGTGTTAAGTTATTTTTAGTGTAGATTTTAGTGGTTTTATTATGTGATGCCACTTCTTTTTTTCTCCTTGTCAGACTGGCTGTTATCACTCGGTTCATCGGATAATGGTTCCCCTTTAGATGCATATATGTATGTACTGGGTTTGTGTGAGTCTAAAAGGGAAAGAGTGAGCTGCGAGAGTGGCAAAAGAGAGCAAAAAGCCAGGCGTCTGTCTTATACTATTTATGCAGGATGATTTCTGAAGCGCTTGTTGTGGTGACTCATCATAGGAAAAGGTAGAATGAGCGAGTGCAGTCAGTGGAAGGAAAAACGCTGAGTTATGCATCTCACTGCAGGCTGCGCTGATCACAGAGCAGATCCACGTGAGCCGGCGTCACCACAGCTTGAACAGATTGACAAGTATAATTTATTAGTTCAGCTTGGATTACAGGAAGAGGAGTTAGAGGTAATGGGAAAGGAAGACCGTCTTTAAAACAAACCCTGCAGCTAAAGTAGGGCTGGGTAAAACTTCAGCCTTATGTCTTTTATAATATTATCACTGTTGCCGTTGTTTGATAAGAGGTAAAGGACAGGTTGCTCTAGTGAACATACGACCCCTCTCTCACCTCTGTGTGCATTATAAACGTACGAGCCATTACATCCATCCTTGTCATGCTGTAATCTGGTCATTTCCCAGTGTAATCCATACATCATATACATGCCTTTTATTTGCATTATGCATCCTGCCTCTGGATGGAAGTCAACCAGGCACTCTCACATGACCCCTACACGTCACGTGCAAAGCATTTACAGCCAAGCAAGACCTTCATCTATCTCATGTTTCACTCTGGAGGCCTTAGAATGCAGCATCCTTCAAGTGTTTTCTGTCATAGGGCTTTTCAATATGACCAGAATGTTGTATCTTAACATTGGTCATTCATGTCACAATAGGACATCTACTAAAAATTACATTATCAATAGTTTAACCCTTTGTAGGGCACTCATACAAATACTCCAAATGTCATCCTTAGTGTGTTACTGGAGGACGTAGCAAGGCTTTATTACTTTTGGGAAATTTTTTTCAAAAATTTTTATTGTTATGTAGAATATCAAGGTCAACTAGAAAAGCACTCAGAGAGCACAGACCTCTGCCAAGGCAGATCATCCCCCCCCGATCACCACCAAAATTTAATCATTTGTTCCTTGTGCCAGTATCAACATTTTCTGAAAATGGCATCCGAATCCATCCATAACTTTTTGAGTTATCTTGCACATGGACAGACAGAAATATAAAATGAAATGTATAAAAAAAATGTATAAAAAACGAAATGTATAAAAGGTAAATAGGCTAGAATAAAAACTACCATAAAATGGGCAAATTTCATCCAAATCCATCCATAACTTTTTGAGTTATCTTGCTAACAGTCAAACAAACAAAAAAATCCACCCCCCCGATCACCACCAAAATTTTATTATTTGTTCCTTGTGCCAGTATTAACATTTCGTGAAAATTTCACCCAAATCTGCCCATAACTTTTTGAGTTATCTTGCTAACTGACGGACAAACAAACAAACCCCGATGAAAATATAAGCTTCGTCGTTACACTTGGCGGAGGTAATGAAGTTACCATATTTGGTTCCTTGCCCATAAGTGGCAAAAAAAGTACAAACTAGAAAAGCACTCAGAGAGCGCAGACCTCTGCTAAGGCAGATCAGCCCCCCCCCCCCCCCCCCCCCCCTTCAACCCCAAAATGTAATCATCTGTTCCTTGTGCCAATATCAACATTTCCTGAAAATTTCCTCCAAATCCATCCATAACTTTTTGAGTTATCTTGCTAGCAGACAGGCAAACCCCGATGAAAACAGGTTAACATAACCAGTCACTACAACAGAAGTGCTCCAAACCTGTAGGGGGCGCTGTCAGCAGAACAGCTCAATGCAGACACACAGGATGGAGAGAGAGACGGAGAACAGCTGACTGACAGTGTTTCAAACTACAGTGGGAACAAACTGAAGTTACAGCATAGCACGGTAATGTGACTTTTATTTGATTGTAGTTGACACTAATCTGTTGTCTGTAAACTCTGGCTGGCTGCAGGTTTGGAGCACTTCTGTTGTAGTGACTGGTTAAGCAGCGTTTTTCATTTGCAGATGTTTTCTTGGTTTGCATCGTTTCTTTATTTGCAGAGCATTTGATGATAATGCATTTGTTTTTGTTTCTTGCAGAGCATTTTGTCATTTGCGCCTCGTTCTTCTTTTTGTACCTGGTTTAGACTTGTGTTTGAGTTTGTGAATTTGCATCGTTTCTGTACTTGCAGCTGTTTTCTCTTAACTGAGACGCATTGGGCCGTTGCAATGTGTTTGGCTCTTGTCGGCCAACGTAATGTCATTCCAGTAGGACCTGTCAGTGGGTTGGATGTATTAAACAGAAAGTGAACATGTAGAACCTGAAGTTGTGTTTGGCCCTTGTCGGCCACCGTGCATAATCAATATTAACACCACTTTGCCAGTCAGTGGTCATAATGTTGTGTTATGGGTTGAAACTGGAACTGCAAGAAATGAATTAAATTTATACACAACTAAACAGACAGGGCAGGACACGCATAAATCACAAACAGACAGATGTTGAACACAAACCTACGTAAAAAAAAAAAACAAAAAACAGACATAAAACAAAGGTTATTGCCTAGTTCTGAGAGGCAGATGTAGGATGAGTGCAGAACAATGACCTTAAACTCATTACAAAAACAAAGACAGTTTAGTATTTTAGATGAGAGGAGATTCCAAGACCACTGAGCTTTCTGTCATTTTGTAGCAACGGAGGTGTATTTTGACTCTTCGGAGCAAAAAAGTGACCATATTTGGCCAAAAAGGCAGAGCTGCAGGGGTATGAAGGGTCAGAACCATCTGCAAGGGGTCATGAACTAATGTTAAACACTTGCTTAATGAAGCAGCCAACCACAGCTACAATGCTTTATGAATTAAGCCTAAGATCAAACGTTCACGTAAGCACTAATCAAAGCTTCAGTTCACCCAACAGTCTTGTGAATGGAGCTCCATTCATGCTCTCCTACCTTTAAAAACATGTAAATATAGGTTAATTCTCCTGTCGGTTCCTCTGATCACGATGCTGATGAAGATCTGGAGTTGGTCCCGAGGGCCGTCAGTAGCAGCTCAGAACTCCTAATGTGTGCTATGTATGTGCAAATGCTACTTCTAGGTACTATTATGTGTGAGTGTATTAGGATGGTACCATACAGAGACTGAATTAGCCTATGGGGATAGTAAAGAGAGTTAACCTTAACATGAATAATTTAAAGATGGACCACCAGAACACTTCTTAGAGCTGCCAAATAAAAGGAACAAGACCAGAAAATGCCTGCTGGAAAAGAAATTCCTCAGACTCAGTTTTATTGTCAGTCGATCAATGGTACATGATCGTACGAACGTCTCAGTTTGTAGCATAAGAAAGATAAAGAATAAAATATAAAGTAGAATATATAAACAGTAAGTAGGGTAGAAGAACTACCATAAAATATGCAAAAATAAATAAATAAATGAAATAAATTCTTAATAAAACCCAACTTATATAGTTGGGTTTCTATAAATTGGCTTTAGAGTCTGGTTTCGACCAGCTCTAAATGTAAAGTGTCATGAGATAACTTTTGTTATGATTTGGCGCTATGTAAATAAAATTTGATTTGATTTGATTTGATTTAACCCTTTCATGCATATTGGTCACTACAGTGGACAGTTTATTCATTCAAAGCTGTTCTCTTGTATATTCATGGGTTTTGTTGTTTTAGTTTCATATCAGCCAACACAGTAGGCACTTATGCATCATCCCATACACTGTAATTCATACCATTACTGTAACTTTGCTGTTCTTGATAAACCTGATCTGCAGGAACATGTTTCAGGGTAAATCAATTGTTATTTGTTAGAAAAAAAAAGTGTTTTTTGGGTTTTTTTTGGGTTTTTTTGTGTATATTATCTCCATGAAAAAAGCAATAACTAGCATTAGAATATGTTAAAATGTGAGAAAACATCAGATTTTTATTTCATCGTTTGAATATCAATTTCTGATACTGGGTTTTAAACACATTTCTATACTTCAAAAATTAAATGCATGGACATTTTTGTAACTCCATGAAAAAAAAGATCACTTTTTTTTTTTCATGCCTATGGAGGAATAAAAACACTCAAGAAAAAAATCTTAACAAAGGTTCTCATAATTAATGCATGAAAGGGTTAATATGTACAAGTATTACTGAGTTAGTATAAAAAAACTAAGTAAAAAACTAAAAAAAAAAAAAAAACAGTCATAGGTCTGTTTAGGACTTAACTAGACAGTTTAGGTCTAGATATGACCATGCTATGGTAATAAAGGCATTTTAATGTTTAAAGTGAGTGCCTTGGAGTTTTTTTTCCAGTTTGGTATCTACTGTATGAATCCCTTTTTCCAAAGAGCACCTCAAACAAACTCTTTTTTGGTCCTAGAAGCATTCTTTCCCATGAATTAAAAAAAAAACAGTCAAAGTTAGAGGCATTTGTTGTCACATGATCAACAATCTTTTATTTTATGCCCTAATGAAGACTAGGCCCAATCCCAATTCACCCCTTACCCCCCCTTACCCCTCCCCCTTGGCCCTTGCTCTTGGCACTACCCTTGAAACGGAGTTGCGTTAAACGGACGATCAAATGATTAAGTCGTTTACGAAGAAAATCCGTACATTTGTGTGTCTCTTTCATCACACTGCTGCACTTTTTAGCTGTGTTTACCTCCATTTTGCCGATGATTCAAACAGAATTACAGAAAATTTCTCATACTCCTCTTTTTGTAGTGTGTTCCTAAAAAAATCTCTGTTTCGAGGCCCAAACAGCCACCTTCCCCCTTAGCCCTTCCCCTCCGACTCATGGAGAATCAGGACACCCCTACCCCTTCACCTGAACGTGCAAAATGGAGGGGTAGGGGTAAGGCATGAACTGGGATTTGGCCAAAGTATAGTTGAAATACTATGGCCCTATAGGTAATAAATTACTTTTATTCCTGTATACAATCATCTCAGACTTGTTTTAGAGCAATGATTATCTTTTTTTTTTTTTTACAACAGGTCATTTTTTTTTCTTTTTTGTTTTTTAATGCATTCCACCCCTGTCCTCTTCAAGCATCTGATTCCTATATACATCTTTACATTTTGTGCTTTTTGTTTTTTTCAACCCACTGGAGCGCCTACTACCAGTCTTTTTCCAGGCTTAGTATTTTTAGAGTAGCTCAGTGTTAGTCTTTGTGAGTCAGGCCTTTTTGGAGCCAACATGTAACGGTTTTCAGCAGTACTACATGTACATGTACTAGTGCATCGGCTTCACTTTGGAGGCCAGATTCTCGCAAATGACAGGAAATATTGCAATAAGAGTGATATATCTTAGAATTTTTTTGCGTCATATTAACAATCCCTCTTTTAACAATGTACTGTGTTTTTTTTTTTTCTTTGTTTTATTTTTCAGTGTTGCATCATTTGGTTGGGATATGTTAAATTAGATGTTACACACAGATCTTCAAGGTTGTACTTAAGACAAAGGGTCTCTTGCTTGTGTCTTATTATTTCCTTAAACCCCCCACCAAAGCCTCCTAATCTTCGGTGCACTCATAGATTGCTCTTTGTTTGTTTCCTACACCTCAGCTCGTTGAGGCAAAGAAGCTTAATAGTCTAAATTTGCTTCAGCCAGATGGACCACCGATGAGGGCGAATTCTAATAAAGCCACAAGGAAACCACAAATGCTACACTAGATGAATGAGAGCTTTGTTGTCGGAACATAAAACTAATCATTACATCTGTTCACGCAGCGTCTTGTTTTTTGACCTGGAATTTTGCCTCTTTAATTCAAGCTGAGTTCGGTGTTTGAAGTGCGTGGCTGTTATTTCCCACTCTGTACTTAATAGGTGATTAAAGGTTACGGTCGACATGCATTTTTCGTCGTAAAATTCAGCTACTGTGGAATCTATTTAAAGCTTCGCCCTGTTTTTTTTTTTTTTTTCTTCTCTGAAATGTGTCTATTATACGGCATATAAAGGCGGGTGTAGCAGCATTCTTGTTTCCTATATAGGCTACCATGTAATTTCCATCCAGTGGAAACGATTCCTTGGAGGTTGAAAGACGGTGCTCCAATCCTTGTAACCGAGAGAGGTGACTGGTCTGGTCTGGTCACATGTTCCTCCTCGCTCGCTCTCTCTCTCTCTCTTCAGCTCTCTCTCTCTCTCTTTTGCATTCCCTTACTCTGTTGCAACACTCTCATCTCGCTCTCACTCCTTCCCTCCTACTCTTTCTGTGTTGTCTCAGTCTTATGTCTGCTGGGTTGGCGTTCTGGATTTTACTGAGGATGTGAGGAGGGGAAAAGGGTCTGAGTTTGGCGTCGGACAGCATGCGTACTGCTCTCTCCTGTCAGGCCTCTTCTCCCTCTCCTCCATAATCTCCCTCTTATACCTCCCTTCATCCCTCAGCTTGAGAAGTCTTCTTGAGAAGTCATGTACTCCCTGGACGATTTCGGGTAAGGCGATACGACTACTACTCATCCTCCTCTTCCCCTTCTTCTCTGTCTCTGTCTCTGCTTCTTGTTCTTGTTTTGGACTTAAATGGCTTTGGAGTTGAGTGGTAAATGATGCCGTGTCTTTTCGTCTTGATGTTCTTCACTGTGGACATGCTGTTGAATAATGCAGCTCTGAGGTAGGAAAAAACAGCAGAGGAAAATCACTGACTTTCTCTCTCTTTCCACCCCAGCTGTTTGCAGAGGAGTCTGATTGGTTAGCGATCGTTGACTCTTTTTTCCTGGGAAGAAGGAGTCGGCTTCTTTCCGTCTGTCAGTGTGTTCGCTCAGCTGCTCTCGGGTTGTTGGCGGGATTGATCCCATCTGACTCGTTGCATGTGCGAGCGTATGTGTGTGTGAGAAAGAAAGACAGGAAGAAGAGGATAGAGAGCGCTAATCTCTGTATGACTGAATGAGTGGGACTATCAAAAGCCAGATGATACACGGATAGAAGGGTCCCTGTATAATATGGCCTCGGCAGATTACAGCAGCCCTGGTGATTTGTTGAAGCTCAAATACAGATGTGGAACCATGTGGGACAGGATCGACAACATCAGAGGTTTACAGCGCACTCTGGTAATCTACTGTAAAGTACAGTACATCAAGGAGAATATCTCACAGTGTGTGCATTATTTATGAGGGAAAGCTTCCACATGATCTACTGGATGATTCTACAGAAAATGACAAAAAAATGAAGAAATTCTAATCACATATAGTAGTAATAGGAACATATTGTTGGAATATATTAAAACGTGGTTAAAACTACAACTAGGAGGACAGTAAAATGATAACTATCATGATATTTGATAAATATTTATATAAATATGAGACTTTTTGTCTCTTTATAGTTTATGTTCCACTCTTGTATGTTTTGATTTTATCATGATGATTATATTTATTATGATCTATATTATCTTTCCGCTTTGCTCAGAATGTATTGGAAAACATGTGGTTAAAAGTACTACCATATGGACAGTAAAACAATAATTATCATGATATATTTGTATGTCATGACAAGGATATTTATTATGATTTATATTTTCTTTCCTCTTTGCTCAGGTCATACTGACATGATCTGACAGATGATGAAAAATGAAGAATATCCAGTGACATATAATAGTAATAAGAACATACAGGATGGGGAAGCAAAATTTACAATATTTTGAGGCAGGGATTGAAAGACAGTGTTTGACCAATTAGTTTATTGAAAGTCATGAGAATTTATTTGCCACAAGAAAATTTACATAATAGAAATTGTTTTTATTCTATGTGTCCTCCTTCTTTCTCAGTAACTGCCTTCACACGCTTCCTGAAACTTGCACAAGTGTTCCTCAAATATTCGGGTGACAACTTCTCCCATTCTTCTTTAATAGTATCTTCCAGACTTTCTCCTAATAGTTTTGCTCATAGTCATTCTCTTCTTTCCATTATAAACAGTCTTTATGGACACTCCAACTATTTTTGAAATCTCCTTTGGTGTGACGAGTGCATTCAGCTAATCACACACTCTTTGACGTTTGCTTTCCTGATTACTCATATGGGCAAAAGTTTCTGAAAAGGTATGGATAATAGTGTTAGGTATGATTATGACATCAGTATATGTTTGGCTTCAAAACAATTGACGTAGTGCCTGCTGAGAAAAAACAACTAAATATTCATTGTAAATTTTGCTTCCCCACCCTGTATTGCCGGAATATATTAAAACATGTGGTTAAAACTACAACTATAAGGACAGTAAAATGCTAACTATCATGATATGTGATAAATATTTATATAAATATGAGATTTTTTTTCTCTCTATAGTTCATGTTCCACTCTTGTATGTTTTTGTCTGTCCCTGCTTTTATTTTATTATGATAATTATATTTATTATGATCTATATTTTCTTTCAGGTGACTCTTTTTTTAAGATAATGTAAAAATTAAGAAAATCCAATGACACATAATAGTTATAAGTTTGCCGGAAAGTATTTGAAAACGTGGTTAAAAGTACCATAATATGGACAGTAAAACAATAATTATCATGATATATTTGTAAGTCATGACAAGGATATTTATTATGATTTATATTTTCTGTCCTCTTTGCTCAGCTCATACTGACATGATCTGACAGATGATTCTTTTTTAAAATAATGGAAAAATGAAGAAAATCCAATGACATATAATAGTAATAATATCTGATTTGTTTTCCTGCATATTTTGGAAAATGTGGTTAAAACTGCTGCTATAAGGACAACAAAACTAATCATACATACATTTTTATGTCGTGACAATTATATTTATTATGATCTATCCATCCATTTTCTTTTCTCTTTGCTCAGCTGATACTGACATGATCTGACGGATAATTTTGATGAAAAAAATAACAAACTTTTGACATATACTGGCATAATTCCTCATTTGATTGTCTGAGTATGTGAGAAAACATTAAATTTCATGTCATTGCATGTTCTTTACTATGCATATGATGGTAAACCTGTGGAATACTGAAACTTAGAGCTGCTACCATAAGATAAAACAGTTATTATCATGATATATTTTTATGTCACGATAATTGTATTTTTTATGATCTACATTTTTTTCCATTTGAGGGTTTATTTTGTTGACATTTTCAATTCTTTGCCTGTTTTACTTCATTTCCATCATATATTTATTTAGTTGTTGCACAAACATTTCATTGTTGTAGTTGTTTTGAATGTTCTGTGTCTTTGGTGACTTGCAATCATGATCTTTTAGTTCATGTTTTCATCATTAAGAACCACTTTTCATCGTGTTATATCTTTAACTTCCATCGTGATGCATCTTTTTCCACCTTTCTACCTTTTTCTATCTCTCTATGCTACCTTCATCTTGCTGCATCATTTATGATTCATTTGAAACCAACTATAACCATCTTATTTCCTCCCTTTATATTGTATTTCACTCAGAACCTTTAAATCAGCCTCTACACTTAGTCTTAATGACCCTTCAGGCGGAAAAAAATAAACAAATTTTGATGATCCACTATTTGTCCTGGTGCGTATCAGTATCAAATAATATGAAAATGTCTATCTCGCCTTTATCCTAAGCATTTGAAAGCTACTTTTGTCCATATTTTATCGAATCTCAACTATTATGTGCTCATTTTTACCTGTTTAGTTGCCACTTATTCCTTTTTTTTATCCCTTTCTTTTTTCTTAAAAGTAGAGAATGATTCAATTTAACACTTAAAACGGTGAAAATGCCAAAGCTAAACTCTTCAGCCTTTATATATTTTTCTGTGTGCTGTGGTATATGGATTTTTTCACAAACCGAAGCAGTGTTTCCCTTTAAGGATCAGGATTAGTGACAGAGTGCTCAAGAAGGTGGGGTGAGGAGGAGGAGGAGGTGGAGGAGAGGTGGGGGAAGGGTGGTGGTAAAGTGGGGGTTGCTATCCATATTGTACTGTATGTGTCCATGACAATTATCCCGAAGGCCAATTGGCTTCGTTAGAGGTCTGCAATGAATAAGTGATGTCAGTTTGAGGGTCAATAGTGGCTTTTGCCGCTTGTTGTACATATATGTCACCACCTAATTATCTCCTCAGTGTTTTATGATCCATCAGAGCTACAATCCTAATCCAGATATGTGATTATTTTCATCGACTGTGTTGTCCTAATTCTTGCTGTTAGAGAATCAAAAATATGAACACATTTCTCAAGTGCCATCATGCTTTATTTAACGTTTTCATCTGTCCTGCCTTAAGGCGTCCACCATTATTGTTCCACTCAAAAGACTTACTGGAGAGGAGTTGAGGAGTTGTGCGACCTGTTTTATTTTGCTGACTTGAATGTAGCTCAAAGTGTTCTGCACCTGGCACTATGCGCATTTGGAAAGTTTAGCAACCATTGATTTAATAGAAAAAAAGATTAAGCTCAGTGTTACTACTTGGATTTAACACTGTACTTATTGGATGTGTTAAATGTGATTTGTTGCTACTGCATTGTCACTGTATTTATTGCGAATGATGTGTCAATTTTTGTTGTCTTTTTAACTGGGACCCCAGGAGGACGAGCAACCACTGTGGTGGAAGCTAATGGGGATCCCCAGTAAACAATAAACAGAGGCAAAGTGGCATCATAATTGTAAAATCACTGTCGGAGCTTGGTATTTTAATCATGAGAGACTTAAAGTAGAACTAGAAAAGCACTCGGAGAGCACAGACCTCCGCCAAGGCAGATCCGTCCTCCCCCTGATCACCGCCAAAATGTCATCATTTCTTCCTTGTGCCAGTGTCAACATTTCCTGAAAATTTAATCAAAATCCATCCTTAACTTTTGGAGTTATCTTGCTAACAGACAGACAAACAAACAAAATTCCCACCCGGTTCTCAAATTTATCCACTCTGGGACCCAGTTTCAAAAACTGACTGAAAATACCGGTTTCGTGTGAATGAAAGACCTATCCGATATGACCGAAACCGTTTTCATATGGACAGGGCCTCAGACTCAGCTTTATCGTCATTCAGTCAATGGTACATGATAGAACGACATCTAGTTACCCAGGTCTCGGTTTTGTAGCATAGACGATAAAAGGAGAAAATATAAAATGAAATGTGTAAAAGGTAAATAGACTAGAATAAAAACTACCATAAAATGTGCAAACGAAATAGAACGTAATAAAATAACTAGGGGTGTTAGAAAATATCGGTTCTGCAATAAATTGTGATATTTCGTTTCATAATACTGTACCGATATTAAAAAGTACTGTATCAATATTTTTTATTCAAATGCAGATAGCAGAGGTTCATTTTTATTTTCTGGTTTTCTTGATTGTTTCTATCTTACTTACTATTTAACGCTGTTTTATTAAATAATGGTTATTTGAAGCATCGAAAAAGCACTTTTTACTGTCTGAGAGAGGCAGATGTTAGTTCCTTTGGAAACTAGGAGAATTAGAAAAATGTTGTGATATAGCATCAGATCTTGTTCTGATAAAAAAAAAAAAAAAAAGTGTTTAGTATTTGTACATATTTCTGGTGTAATTCAATCCTTCCAGGAAATAATCTTTTTTTAAAAAATTGCCTTTTTAACAGTATCATGATATATCGTATTGTGATCCTAGTATTGTATTTGTATTGTATCGCCAGATTCTTGCCAATACACTCCCCTGAAAATAACTTCTCAGTATGTACACAATTTCACAGTATGCAGCAACAGTACAGTTTAAAGTGATGGTGCATGTAGCAGCAGCATGAGCAACAATGAAATGAAGTGGCATTGTGACCTAGCATCATCATTCTGTTAAGGTTCATGATGGACAGACATAGGGGCAGTGTATTGGGGGGGTCTGATTATATCAGAGTAGAAGCTGTTTTTCAGTCAAAGTATTGCTCCTTTAAGTCGGATGAAGCTGTGGAGGAGTATGTGATGCCTTTTGCAAGAGTGAAACTAGGGCCAGATGACAGCGCTGAAGTGGTGAAGGGTCACAAAAACAGCAATGAAACAGAAAAGACAGTGGAATGAGGGAACACTTGAAAGGATGAAACAACTGACGAGAAAATTGTTTAAAGGGAGCATCTCAGATTGTGACTGGATAAAGATGCAAATCAGCTGATTGAGCCTGAAGATTAGTAATACATGGATTCTCTGGTACTGCTTAATGTGGTGTACACTGTGTGATTATGGGATGTCCCATACAAAAAAACGACCACTATGACAGAAACACAATGTTACTGTCATTGTTAAATATTTACATCGGTGATCGCTGCGATTGCTGCTCCGAGCTGTTTTTCAATCCGGTGAAGAGCAATGGAGCATGTAAAGATCATGCACTGATCAATGCAACGCTGCCAAAACCCAAATGTAATACATGGATGTTTTATATTAAACAAAGATGAAAAAACAGAGCCCTACTGCAAGCAGATGATTTTTTTTTTTTTTTTTTCTGTCAGCATCATTGTTTACCTCTGCAGCAGCACAGATGGACAACACATGCTCACACGGCTGTATTTTTGTATATTGACTTCTGTCATAGTCTATAATTCGTAGATGTTATCAGTTTTCAGTCTTCTTTCATCAAACCTTATGCCTTACCCAAGTTTATTAGGTTCAGATTGTACAGTGTGGTTTGCAAAGAACGAATAATGCTGCTGAAATCTGTCTGTTTAGCCTCGACAAAATACTGCATCTTCATCTATGCATGTTGCAGTAAGCAACAGGGTAATTCTGTCTTCATTTTAACCCATAAAGACCCAGTGGTAAATGGATTTCTCTCTATATTGAACCTTTCTTAAGTGATTTATCACCATTTATTGTAATATTATCCTCTTTATTGTAAGTTTTTCAGTGTAAATCATGTATTTTCCTACATTTAATTCAGTGATCATGTAGATGTTCATTAAAACTCAGAGTAAAGTCAAAGGTTATTCAATCAAATCAGAAAAAGAGGAAAATGTGACTTTTTCAGCAAAAATATTATTAACCCTTAGGCGTCTGAGCCTATTTTAGCCATTTTTGAGTTCTTTTGATTTTGCCTTTATATACTATATAAAAAAACGTTTACTATACCCATGTTTGGTATCTTTTTTTTTCAGCACAACTTCATCTATCTCATCTGCCTATTATTTTTTCACTTTAACCTACTATATCAACACAAAAGGACAAAAAACACTCAAAAAACATAACATTTGATTTGAAAAATTGATATAATTTATTGCATAAATTACACAAAGATGCTTAATGAACCTTTTCAAAGACTTTAAAAGTGAATATTGGATCCAAATATGAGGTATATAAAATCAAAATTGTAATAAATTAAAACTGTACTCAAATATTTGACATAAAAGCATATCTTTGCATCGGCGTTTTCTCCAGTCCCATTTTCATACTTTTATTCACGTTTGTTTGCTTTGGTTTCAGAAGGTCATATCTCCGATTGTATATCCGGTTCGAATACATTTGTCTCCAGTGGTGTACGTCACCCACTTCCGACGCTATGACGTGTTGAAAATGTAAAAAAAAAAAAAAAGAAAAACGTGTTGAAAATATCATGTGATTCAGTCGCGGGGCCGTGACCGTGGACCCCTAAGGGTTAAATAAACATAAAACCAAGTGTCTCCATCCACTGTCATTGATCCAACTCCATGCGTTTTACTGATGAATCATTGTAGTAGAAGATGAAGGTGTTTTCACGGTAACTGTGGATTTTCTGAACATTGAAATGGGTCATATCTGATGGCCGTGAAATGACGACAAATTGCATTTTACACTAATTATTTACATGTATTTGGATTAGCTACTCAACATTTTAGATCAGTTGGTGGTTTTGGTCGATGGTGGATGTTTGGGTTCATATCACTGTTTGGATTCACATTGCGATCACTTGGCCTTAAGCAGCTCATCGTTTTCTAAATGTTAGTGAGCGTGCGGTGCCTTCTCCTCGGGGCGTCGCAGAGCCTCTCATGCCGCAGATCGAGCTTGTTAACATTTGCTCGGCCTGACACAGTACTGTCCTGCAGTCCAGCTGGGCGCTCCGAGCCTCAAATGAGCCAACGGTAATTCTGCTTGGCACCGGTATCACTGTGATCCTTAAACTGAGCGATGCTGCACTTCCACCAATCCTTTTACACCGTCTCTCTCAGTGTAGCCAATCACAGGTCAGCTTTTCTGCAGTGCCGCTCCAGACCACACCCCTTTGACAGTGTGACTGTTGGGTTTGTGTTGTTTTCTGTCACCCTGGTGTACGAGGTCGGCTGTTAGAGTAGAGGGCAGTGAACCACAGAGGTCAAGGTTTAAAGACTAATCTGTTATCCACACACTGTCGGTCGTGGGAATTCTGGGCGTGTGCGTTGGAATAAAATGCTTCGGATTAAAAACCTAGAATGGAACCGGATGAGACAGACCAAAAATCACACCTTTTATGGTCTGGTCTTCATGCAGACACATAATATACAGTATATCTACTACCCCCCCCCCCCCCCCCCAACCCCTCCCCTTCGGAAGGAGATTCAGGACATTAAAAACAAAAACAAAGTGACTCAAGCACAGTCTTTATCCACAAACGATTAAATGTACCACCACCCCCCCCCCCACACACACACACACACACACACACACACACACCTACTTGACTGGACAAACATCACCCCCAGTTTAATAGACAGTGCAATATTTACCCTCAGTACAATACTCACAACCAGTGTACCTTTTTTCTGAATCTTACCTCGTATAAATCCGATATTGCCTGCATATATTATCAGAGGTGAAAGAAAATATCAGTTCCGCAATATATCATGATATTTCACTTCATGATACTGTATTGATATTAAAAAGTACTTTATCGATATTTTTAAGTATTTATTCAAATGTTATGTTCAGTTAACGATATATTTTGCTGAAAAAGTCCAATTTTTCTGCAATTTCTCTTAAAATTTGAATTTAATTTGCTTTTTTTTTTATAAACATCTACTTGGTTATGAATCTAAATATGAAAAGAATATAAGATGCAGGGATAATATAATAAATTGTGATAAATGACATGCCACAAAAGTATGTTTTTAAGGGTTGGATTGTTTTTATTTTCTTATCTTTAACCGGCTTACTTACATTTTATTTGCATTAGGTTTAGTTTTGTTTAGTGCAAATGATAAACTGTGTTGATGTCTTTCGTAAAGTTTTTACTTTTATTATTACTTGTTTATTTATCCTTGGTTCAGTACTGTGGTTAGGGGTAGTGGATGTGAATGGGTGGTTTAGCTCTTGATATTTGTGTGGTTGGAGTATATTTCATGTATTTTGTCTTTATGTTTTTGTTATAATAATGCAGTGGTTTCCAACCTTTTTTGGCTCGTGACCCCATTTTAGTATCACAAATTTCTGGCGACCCCAGATATTCAAAATGGAGAGATTTTTTTTGCTAAAATTAATTTGTTTTTGATCATGAAATAGTTTGCTATACTATGTTGCAAATAAACGTTAATTTTAGACAACATTTAGGCTATATAATGTATATTATTATGGACGGAGGCAGAAAAGCCAGGTGTAGATTACTGCACAAAGTGAGAGTTTGATTTTCTTTGGTCAGGATATGTACAGTCAGTCCAGCTTGGATTTACAAGGCTGACAGTTAATACCGAACAAACAAGAAATCAAACTATGAATTATGAAAGAGCTGCAGCATCTGAAACTGACCACAATGAACATTTGAGAGACAAACAGTTCCACAGTGCTTCAGTTTCAGCTTCAGAGTTTGTCATGTCTTTTATGGATTGGGATTCTCTCTGTCGACTCACTATATATTCTTTATGAGTAATTTTTTTTTATTACTAGAAATTTCAAGGGACCCCGTTTGAATTGCACGGGACCCCACATGGGATCCCGACCCCAAGGCTGAAAAACACTGCCTTAGATACAGTCTTTGGCCAAAATGTGAAATTAGTCAAAAGGAATGTTTGTCTCAGAGCTACCAGATCTACCTCAAAACAGTGTCTGCGTATTACAATACATTCACTACGGAGCCTCTGAACATCCAAATGGGTCATATCTTATGATTATGAAAAGATGACAAACTGCATTTTACACCAGTTATTTACATGTATATTGATAGAATTCGTGGATCAGCAGGTATTAAACAGTTTATATCAGTAGATGGTTTTGGTCACCAGTGGATTGTTGGGTCTTTATGGGTTAAAACAGCATACGTTGACTTCACACTGACTCGTGTGGCCAGGTGGTGGCAGTGTGACAACCTGAAAACATAGTCTGTAACAAACACACAGTCTGGTGTGAACGTTTGCCGTAGCTTTGACCCCAAATGGCACCAACAAACGGAGAACATACAGCACCTTTTCAGCTGTCAACTGCAGCCAAACCCTATACAGGGTGTCCCAAAAAAATGTATACACACTTTAAATAATTCTAAAGTAGGTGTTTATTAAAATTCATTTAATTTTCCAAAATGTAATAGAATTTACAAACATCATTTTACTGTTTTGTCACCGCCTGTTCTCAAACTGACGTCCGTTCTGGTCCAGACACTGCTGACAACGCGAAGCAGTGGAATCGCACACATCACCAAACAATTCCCTTGGTATTTGCGTGTATTCATGTTCAAGTGAATGTGGGTATACATTTTTTTGGGACACCCTGTATTTAAACCTGTGATGCTCTACATTACTAGAAATTTCAAGGGAATTCCAGGTGACCCCATGTAGGTCCTGATCCCAAGGTTGAAAAACACTATATTAATGGTTTAGGACCCCCTTAAAATGGGATGCTGCATCTTAAAGGCTGATCCTTTCGATAAATTCATATTCTTTTGTTACGAATGGTAGAAATTCCCATCAGTTGCTTTCCCATCCACACTGTAAGACTGGATAAGTTGAGTTTACTTAAAAAGTTTGAGTAAACCGGTTACCTTAAAAAATTTTTAGTAATGAGTAATGAAAACTTGAGTGTATTAAACTTAAATGCTTGATTTCAATGGAATTGCTATTTTAAGTACAACACCCTAAATGCCAAGTTAATTTAACTTGAACTTTGTTGCAATGTCAATTGCTTTGTATAATCACACTGGTCTACAAGGAAAATGCTTCCAGAATAAAAGTAATGAAATTTTACCACATGAGAGTCACTGATAAAGAAAAATCAAGTAAAAAATGCTGGTTGGCTGAACTTTCCAAGATACAGCCTTGGGTCAAAATATGAAATTCAAGAATTAACGAGAGAATGGGTTTGACTCAAAAGGAATATTTGTCTCAGAGCTACAAGATCTACTTCAAAACACTGTCTGCACATTAGAATACATTCACTTTACAGGTTCTATTTAGTGGAAGATTTATAAAACTATTATATAAATGTACATAAACCAATATATATGTGTAATAACACTTAATCATATACCTTGAAAACATCAGCAAACCGGCACTTTTGTCATTTGTTTTCCAATTAATCTTATTAAAATATCTAACATTTAGCACATTTAATCTCTGAAGCAAATCATTTCTAAAAAGTTGTAGACCAGTGTCATTAGACTTAATATTATCAGTTCATTGTACTCAATTCCAAATTAATTTGAATTAAATTCTTTTGCAATAGAAATTGCTTCGTATAATTATTCAACTTAACATTTTGTAGCGTGGATGGAAGTTAGGCAGGAAGGTGGATTAGTGTAATTTGCCAGTACAGGAAGTACTTATAATTTGGCAAAGCATTAAGATTTATTTTAAACAAAAACTGAACAGTAAAGCCATTGCTGGGCCTATGGCTCTCACTCATGGTGCAGCTCTACAAAAATACAAAAACAAACACAAAAAGGCCAATAAACATTACCATACACACATTAAGTCAAAATTAACACTAACACCACAACCCCGCTGAACCCCTGCACAGAAAAAGAACACATTTTCAACAACATGCCCAAAACCCACAATGCAATGCGGAGATAAAAGGGTGTGGTCATGACTAAAACTTAGTGATTTCGTACTTTCGACTATGTCTACAAATTGGTAGAATGTACTTAACATTTTATAGTAATGTAATAAAACTTAAATCATTTAAGTACATTGTAATTAAAGCATTTTAGTAAATACAAAGTCCGGGCTTACATACAGTGCAGACCTGGAGGTGGACATCCTCTGTCTAGATGTCCCCTCAACCAATGACTGGAGCCGCTCAGTGCATCAAATACTTATTGAGCATTAGAGCGAGTCAATTACTCAGTGGATGTTAATGGACATTTAGCACGCACACCTCTTTCAGTAAATGCATGTTGGTGTATCTTCACCCACTCGTTCGCCCTCTGACGTGGAGGGCGTCCCAGTCAATACGATCTGACCACAGTATCTGTTTGTTATTTCAGCCTGTGCTTTATAGTAAGTGGTGGTAACAGCAGGCAGGAGGGTGTAGGGTGCTCATCAGCAACCCCCACCCCACCCTCATGCACATACACATATTCGGTTAATATTACTGCATGTGGACGGGGGGGCAGAAGCTGGTTGAGACGGATATGAGGTAATCTCCCCTGGGTTAACTGTATGACAATAGCACAGAGGTTCACACACACACACACACACTAGCACATGATCATCTGTTCTGCGGTCAGACAACAGGCCGGTCAATGACTTCATCTCTGCCAGTCTGTCCATCAGTCATTTCTTTGTTGTTGGAGGGGTGGATGCAGCAGAACAACTCAAAGCTTTGGGACATTTCTAGCTCTTTTCGGGCTTTTTATGCAACCGTTGTTCCAGTTCGTCTTGTTTATTACACTCTCTGCAGTGGGATTAAACTGCTTTTAATGAGTTTTAAGATAATGGAGTTTATGGTGTAAACTCTCCGCCGCTGTTGCCGTCTTTTTTTTTTGTTTTGTTTTGTTTTTTCCCCGTTTACCAACATGGATGTACATCGGATCCAAGTGATGCGTTACTGCCTCCCTCAGAGTGTCAGTGACTCAGGGTTGTTTTACAGCCACGTTGCTGCCAGGTTTGTACCAACACTTTGGTGTAAATGTGTGTGTTTGAGTGTGTGTGGACATTTCTGCTTCCATTATAACTCAAATGTCAAATGAAACCAGAGGAAGATATAAATGTTTTTTGTGTGAATGAAATAGAGGTGGTTGTTTTGCAGAAAAATGTGACATTCCACCAGCACAGACGGTGAAATCTTTCCCAGTTGTATTTTAATCAGAGCTAAAATACTAATCTGTAATCTTAATCTGGCCTCAACAAACTGTCATTTACTACAGACACAGTATTGAGGTTATTTTGGATTAGTTATTTTGTGTACGGATAATTTGATTCAGGAGCGACATTTTGTTTATAAGTGTAAATCTTTTATTTATTTATTTTTTTCTTGCTGTTGGTTACTACTGTCTGGTTGTGTGTTCTTAGTCAGAGCTGTTAGAGAAATGCAGCCCACAGTGTGAACACTACACCAAGCATGTTCTTTATTCTGATCACTCAGCAGCCTCACATAGAGCATCTCTGAATAACAGGGCTCTGTAAGGGCTCCATACATGTTTAATGCACAAGTACTGAAGACAACATGGCTTCTGGCTAAAATGACAGCCTTTCAGGCCAGTGCACTTCTCTTTCTCCCTCTGTTTTCGGCTAATAGAAAGGACGATGAGGATGGAAGATGGAGGGAAGAGGCAGAAACAGAAGAGAGGAGAGGGGAGGGAGGTTTTTGTCGCTGCCGCTGTCTCTGATGAGAATTGTAGGATCAAACGGCTCTGTTGGCTGGCGGGTTATCAAGGGAGAGGGGAAGACGGGATGGAGATGTTTAATTATACTAAAGGACAATGAGGTTTTACATGCAGCTGAAAATCAGACCCGACATTTGACATTCAACTGTCGTAAAACCATCCGAAATGGAATTTTTTAAGCCCGGGTCAAATTTGCCCATATCTGATGTTATATGTTTGAGAAATAAAAGAAAACGGTGGTTACAAAAACCCAAATTTGCAACATGAATTGCACGAATTTACATTTTTACTGACTCTCCTGCTGGCAAAACAGGGTTGAATTAAATGCACTTTGCTTGAATAGATAAGATGATAACAAAAATCACCAACTACCATGCATGAAATGCATGGATTTAAAAATAAATGTACACAAATAAAACACCACTGACCCACTTACTTGTCAAAATTCTATCTGAAATTCTGTTTCTTGTTGTGTTTTAGGGAGAGGGGAAGACGGGATGGAGATGTTTAATTATACTAAAGGACAATGAGGTTTTACATGCAGCCAAAAATCAGACCCGACATTTGACATTCAACTGTCGTAAAACCATCCTAAATGGAATTTTTTTAAGCCTGGGTCAAATTTGCCTGTATCTGATGTTATATGTTTGAGAAATAAAAGAAAACGGTGGTTGCAGGGACCCAAATTTGCAACATGGATTGCACAAATTTACATTTTTACTGACTCTCCTGCCGTCAAAACAGGGTTGAATTAAGTGCACTTTGCTTTGAATAGATAAGATAATAACAAAAATCACCAACTACCATGCATGAAATACACGGATTTAAATACAAATGTACACAAATAAAACGCCACTGACCCACTTACTTGTCAAAATTCTGTCTGAAAGTCTGTTTCTTGTTGCGTTTTAGGTAATTTACGGTATCTTTTACACTATTTTTTTTTTTCAACATATTATAGCTTTTACATTGTTTTTATTGTCTTGCATCATTTTTGTCTTGCTTGCTTATCTCACCTTTTGTCATTATTGATGAAATTAGCATCATTACAGCTTTTTTACGAATAGCTTTGATAGAGCAAAAAATCGGACAAAAAAATATTATTGTCAGTTTTATTGTACATTTTATCTGAACAGTGTTTGATGTCCCCTTTTCCTTGATCCTCTATGTATGTAGAACAGTCGAGGGAAAACAGTATGTAGGTCATGCATTTCCTGTCAGTAGGTTATATGTAAATGTAAAAGCAGCAGCTCTGAAAACTGATACATCATGGCATGAGACTGAGCTTTTTCGCACACAACAACTGGGACATTTAGCTAAGAACATAAGCACATTAATGCGGTTTGCATTAATGCCATTAAGAACGCAGCTCCCTCTCTGTGTCGACCATTCAGGGCTTAATTTTTACCCGTTCTGCAACATTTCACTGTACTCGTGTATCAGAAGGGTAGAGGGTAGATGTACGCACTGGGGGGTTGAACAGAGATCACAATCTGGACAATACTCAGGCTTTGGTGACATTATAGATACAGTAGATTATGAGTTTCTAAGTGATAGTATATGTAAAAGCGTTGCTGTGAGCTGGACTGAGGTCCATTAGTGCAGGAGATGGAGATATTTGAGGCCATTAAAGCTCGGGTCTTAAACCCTGATTATTATTGTGGTCTTAGTCATGAGGAGCTGCTGGAATAATATCATTAATAATCACAGTTGAAATATTAATATGGAACTTGGTTTTATTTGACAGAATAACAGGCCTTTGGTGGAGACAGAGAAAACATGGAACTTGGCATATTTGGAACAAGTGTAGTGGAAATGATCGCTGTTGGCGGCTGAAAAAACATTGAGTGGTATGAGTTACTGTATTTACTGATTTGGTTTTCATTTTTGTAGGTTTTTATCTTGGGTAAATGTTCTGTAGTCGGTTCCAAAGTGAGATTACAGGAGAACAAATACATTTATGGATGAGTAACAAGAGCTGGCGCGAAAAACCAAAACTAAAATGTTCAAATTTAGTTTTAAAGGCATGCATTGGGTTTGTTAAAGGTTTTTTTTTATATACACAGGGTGGGGAAGCAAAATTTACAATGAACATTTAGTTGTTTTTTCTCAGCAGGCACTACATCAATTGTTTTGAAACCAAACATATTGATGTCATAATCATACCTAACACTATTATCCATACCTTTTCAGAAACTTTTGCCCATATGAATAATCAGGAAAGCAAATGTCAAAGAGTGTGTGATTTGCTGAATGCACTCGTCACACCAAAGGAGATTTCAAAAATAGTTGGAGTGTCCATAAAGACTGTTTATAATGTAAAGAAGAGAATGACTATGAGCAAAACTATTACGAGAAAGTCTAGAAGATACTATTAAAGAAGAATGGGAGAAGTTGTCACCCAAATATTTGAGGAACACTTGCGCAAGTTTCAGGAAGCGTGTGAAGGCAGTTATTGAGAAAGAAAGAGGACACATAGAATAAAAACATTTTCTATTATGTCAATTTTCTTGTGGCAAATAAATTCTCATGACTTTGAATAAACTAATTGGTCATACACTGTCTTTCAATCCCTGCCTCAAAATATTGTAAATTTTGCTTCCCCACCCTGTATACTTTATTTTTATCTCCACATTTTATGATAGACATAATAAACAAGAAAAAAACAACAACAACAAAAGACAGACCACAACAATTAGAGCATCTAGGTTCAAATTCCAGACAAACAAAATACAGACAGGTTCAGGACAAATTAGTATTATACAGGTTCAAGGAATTCTTTGATTAACATATACATTCCATTGGGTTTATTAAATTCGACCAATATAATAGTCAATATATAACCAAAATAAGTCACATCACCCTGTTACTGAAAAAAATAAACTAATAAGTAAAAAATAAAACCAGAAATTGACATCTTTTTGTCCCTTAGAAACTGTTAAACTATTGAACTGAATATGAAGTCAAACAGTGAATATCTTAATATATAATCTGACTCTGGCCTGACATCAAATTAACTGTAAAAAGGTAGTAATATTCATTTTCTAAGCTATTGTTTTCCCCAAAAAGTCTGTAATTTTAGTCGAGAAGCCTGATATTATCCATCCAAGTTGTAACGATACCAGTAGTTTGATTAATCAGTGTCTCTCTAGTTACAATATGCATTTTTGTGATTAAGAATGACATTTGTACCATTTTTACACACCTAGGCAGTGTGTTGGTGTAATAGTTGGCAGTTCACCTCAAAGCCAGAGGGTTGTAGGTTAGATTCCGGGTTAGACTCTGCCTTTCTACACCTTTTTTCTACCTGTGGGGGCTTCCTCTGAGTCCACTGGGTACCACAGATATCAGAAACAGGTATACATATGTTAACTCTCCTGTAATGATAATGTTAATCGCTAAGGTTTTGTGCTGTGTCTAAAAGGATGGGTCAAATGCAGAGGCTGAATTTTCGTAAGTCAACCTTTAACCTGAACCTATTTATAACAGAAGGTAAAACTGAGTGTCAAATGGGATAGTGTCAAAAAAACAATCAGAAACAGTACTCAACTTGGACACTTTATGACAGTGGTTCACAACCTTTTTTGACTCATGACCCCATTTTAACATCATAAATTTCTGGTGACCCCAGACATTCAAAAATGAGACATTTTTCTTTTTTTACTAAAATTAAATTGTTTTTGATTATGTAATAGTTAGCTATACTATGTTGCAAATAAATGATAATTTTAGATGACATTTAGTCTATATAATGTATATTATTTTGGACAGAGGCAGAAAAGCCAGGTGTAGATTACTGCACAAAGTGAGAATTTTATTTTCTTTGGTCAGGATATGTACAGTCAGTCCAGCTTGGATTTTCAAGGCTGGCAATTAATACTGAACAAACAATAACTCAAACTTTGAATTATGAAAGAGCTGCAGCATCTGAAACCGACCACAATGAACATTTGACAGATAAACAGTACCACAGTGTTTCAGTTTCACAGTTTGTCATGTCTTTTATGAATTTGGATTGTCTCTCTCAGCTCACTATATATTTTATATTTTTTATTAGTAAGGTTTTTTTTTTTTTTTTTATCAATTACTAGAAATTTCAGGCGACCCCATTTGAATTCCCGACCTGAAGGCTGAAAAACACTGCTTTATGAAGTTGACAGATTTCACAAATGTATTAGTTTTTCCTTATTCACTGACCATTTTATTGAAAAGATTAAACACAACTGATCAGACAACCAGGAATCTATCAAGTTTATATCACAACAGACTATGGAATTCACAAAATGTTTAAAAAAAAAAAAAAAAGCCCATCACACTGATAGTTACTCCATCCTTTCTCCAAGTCGTAGATTGCCAACTGGCGAAAGGGCCCCAAGTAAACATGCAGCGATGACGCTTATTTAGTGGACAGTTTGTCACTTTCTCATAAGGATCCAACTGTGCCTTTGTTGTAGACCATTGTACATAATGGTCTGTTGTAAAAACCAGAATAATCCATCTTTGTCAGAGGAAGAAAAGCCAGAGTCTTGGAGTTCAGTAGTTAAACCCAAAACAGACACTTTTACAGAGGTTTGAAGCCTTTTGTTGAGGATGTCAAAGATAGTGAGTTGAATATTTTTCCACTAATGAAACACTGGATATCCACTTGTATGTGTTTATGTAGCTGTTATTGTTTCTGATGCCACCTGTGCTTTATTTTAAGTTGAAATGACGTATTACCCATTTGCATCAGTGCATTATTCAGATATAGGTCATAAGGTCCAACCATCAGAATGTGTTTTATTGACAATCTCAACTTTTTCAAGCAGCTTTACATATTGATATTTGGTTACACCACACATTTTTTGACATCATCTCCCAAACATTCTCTGAAAATTGACATTTTATTAAGCTAATTAATCAGAAATCTATTCAAATAATTTATTTTAACCCATAAAGACCCAAATAGCCACTGGTGACCAAAAGCATCTACTGATCTAAACTGTTTAATACCTGTCGATCCACTAATCCTATCAATATATGTAAATAATTGGTGTAAAATGCAGTTTGTCATCTTTTCATAGTCATCAGATATGGCCCATTTGGACTCCAGAGGCTCTGTAGTTACCATGGAAACACCGTCATCTTCTACAACATTGATTCACCAGTAAAACCCTTAGAGTTGGATCAATGACAGTGGATGGAGATGCTTGTTTTATGTTCAAGTAATGATATATTTTGTTTAAAAAGTCACTTTTTCGTCAGTTTTCTCTTTTTCTGACCTAATAAAGCATGACTTTAATTCACTGATCATGTAGATGCTCATAAAAGCTCTGATTAAATATAGGAAAATATATGATTTACACTGAAAAAAACACAAAATACAGCGGATAATATTACAATAAATGGTGATAAATCAATTAAGAAGGATTAAATAGACAGAAAAATTCAGAAGCACTGGGTCTTTATGGGTTAAGAGATTGTTAAAATTTTACAAAAATGTGAGCATCACGTTAATGTGATTGGTTACAAGTATTATAGATTAGAGATCAGAGTTTTTTTTTTTTTTCATAGTCTGCTATAGTGCATGACTTTCAGAGGATTACACTTATCCATGCAAATCAACTGTTATTTTTGGTAGGGTTGAAAATTTAGTGCAGTAAACACCCAGTGGAGGATCTACATCAGTTTGTCTTTTATTCTGCTTTGAATGAGATAGTACATCTCAAGGGGTTTATGCTAATAAATTACAAACATTTGATTAATTTTCCTATTTATGTTAATGTTCAAGCAGAATTTTTTGAATGGAGTAAAAACTAGGGCGGCACAATATTGGAAAAAACTGACATTGCGATTTTTTTTAACCATGTGATATATATATATATATATATTGCGACATGAAAAAATACTCAGGAGGATATAACAGCTGTGTGGTGCCGATGTAAATGGTCAAACAAATTAGCTGTGTTACCTCTTTGCAAGGCACTATCAACACAGAACACGTGTTTCAATATCATCCTTCTTGTAGCTGAATTTCCAGGTAACTAACTTTGCTTTTCTTTTTGGTACCAAGTCTTCATTTACGGTGATTTTCTCTTGTTCGTTGCTCATTTTTCAATATTGTTACCAGCGACTCAGTCCAAACTGATTAAGAACGATTGTGATTGGTGGATCGCTGCGTGCAGTGTGTGTCCCATACCCTTAAAATTAACGAGAACACGTTGAGTTTGTTTTCCTCCTACATTGCAGGACCTGCGATGGGACTATTGCGCACACGTACATCGCGATGACGATGCTCAAACAATATATTGTGCAGTTGTAGTAAAAACTGAATTTAGGATGAAAAATCTGCAGCAAATACAATATACACGAGATGTTTAAAGTGTGAAATATAGTCACATAAAAGCTCTTCATGAATGTCTATGATTCTTCTGTAATTAAAAATGTGTTGCATCAAACATGGCAATAATTTTGCAATGCCTTGGGTTTCTTCCAGCCAAGATAACTAAGCTTAGTTTACTCACTTACAAATGAGCAGGCTTCACACTGTTTCTCAGCCATAAAGCTGCCTTGTGCTGTTTTAGTTCCTCCAGGCCTCCTTCCCTCCTTGTGCTTGTGAACAGTACTTTCCCCGTGGAGCAGATTAGAGGTCTTGTACAGGAGTTAAGTCCTGGTTAATTTAGATTTAAGACTGCAGTGAGGTAATGATCTGCCTGCATGCTCCTGTCTCTAATCCATCCAGTCAGACAGACCTCTTCCTTCTGCTGCGACCCCTGCACCCACCCAAACACAATCACACAAGCATCTATACTGTAAATGTATACACCCCCACCCAAATGCTATACAGGCGGTGGCTCTTAGACGTCCAGTGAACCTGAGAGGCTGTAATCCACATGTGTGCAAAATAATAACAGACATCTAACCGAATCCATACGCAGTAACCAATCTGTGTGTCTGTGTGTGTTTCTGTTGCCCTAAGTTGGCCTCCTACTAAAAATATCAGCGACTGTTATTTTGGGTGTATGTACAGTATGGGTACAATAATATACTGTGTGTGGGCGCATAATTATGTATTACCGTTCCATTTTGAAAAAGAGTGGCAGCACATGACAGCACAGAGGAAACAGATTTAGACTCACAAAAAGAGGCCATTTCAGGGAAGTCTGTCAGTCGGTAGGAAGAGTTTACACACCTCAAACTCAGCAGAAACTCACAGCTGATGATGAACAACCTAGAGCACAGGTGTCAAACATGCGGCCCGGGGGCCAAAGGGTCCGGTCCAGCCCTTGGGATGAATTTGTGAAATGCAAAAATTACACTAACATATTAACAATCCTTTTAGTTCAGGCTCCACATTCAGACCAATTCAATCTCAAGTGGGTCAAATCGGTAAAATACTATCATAATAACATATAAATAAAGACAACTCCAAATTTTTCTCTTTGTAAATGTAAATATTTTCATGTATTAACACTAAAACAAAGTATAATTTGACAAAAAATGTGAATAACCTGAAATGTCTTAAGACAAGTAAGTACAATTTTAATAATTTTCTGTCTGTTATTAAATATTTTGTGTGTTTGTAGATCCACTGTGATCTGTAACTTATAATGTACATGTGTAAATGATAAACTGAGGCAGAATATTGTTAAAATTACACTTATTTTGTCAGTTTGTTCATGTTATTCACATCTTTTGAAAGGATAGTTTGTAGATGTAAACCTTTCCATAATGTAAATTTACTTTTTTTGCTCTAAAACAGAAAAGTTTGGAGTTGACATTATTTATATATTATTATGTTATTATTATTTTACTGGTTCGGCCCACTTTAGATCAAATTTAGCTGAATGTTGCCCCTGAAATAAAATGAGTTTGACACCCCTGACCTAGAGCAAAAGGAACTCAGATTATTTTCAATGAAAGGACAAGAACAGATGTTGATTTTTGGATGATTGTGTTGTCTTGTCTTGGGCTTGTGGATGTTAACTACCTTCACTGAAAGGAGTCATATTTTGCTTTTATAAATGGAGTTATGCATTTTAAATCATTTCCCTGCGGTCTACAAAAACTGTAAATGCTCTGCTTGGGTCTGAATTCTTCATTAATTCAACTCCACAGGTCCATCTTCAACCCTATTTCTGAGTAATGACACCAGAAATGTCGTTTTGAGCGCTGGCCCTTTAAATGCTAATGCTATTTGACCTTGAAAAAGTAGATCATGGTGACCTATTTTCAATATTCTTCTGCTCTATGCCAAGATGCATCCACAGTATAAATATATTCTTCAGATAATGCGATTACATTGTTGAACAGACAGACGGACGGATGGACAGACGACAAAATGATTACAATACCCCTTTGGCCCAAAGTTAGCCGAGGGGTAAAACTGCTGAAAATCATCATGACATCTTCTGAAATCTACCTAAAAAGCTCTTTGGGAAAAATCCTAATATTGTGTACATTGACTTTTTAGTTTGGCTGAAGTCCCATTCAGTAACATGAAAGAGGTGGGGTTTGTTACCTGTGCTGGAGATTCACCTGTTTCAGTTTCAGATGTTAATCATGGTGTCCATCTTTATATACAGTCTATGGAAAACTAATGTTACTGTAGAAGAAAAAAATGGCCTCACTATTATCATGGATGTAGGTAACGCCAGCTAACACCAACAAACAGCTTCTACAAATGCAAATCTTAAATATTGAACCTGTAGAATATATTTTATAGGAAATTAACAATGGTAATGTAAAATGAAATTTTTAAATCATAAAAAAATAAGCTTAATAGTTGTTTAATTTGCAGAGAAAGCATAAACATCGATATTTTTGGTACATGAGACTAAGTGTATATCCCTTTGTGATGAAGAGTGGAAATTTCAGCTTTACGTTTACAAAGATTCTGTTGGGTTTCTGTAAATTGACTTAGAGTCTGGTTTTGACCAACTCTATATATAAAGTGTCATGAGATAACTTTTTTGTTGTGATCTGGCGCTATATAAATAAAATTTGATTGATTGAGTGATTTGATTGGTTTTCCCCTGTAGGTCGCTTTGGAAAAAAGCATCTGCCAAATGCATAAACATAAACAAATGCTGATGCAGAATTTGTGTAAAAAAAAAAAAAAAAGGAAAAAAAGTAGTTGTCAGTTTTTAAATTATTTTCAGCCACTACATTTAAAACGATGTTTAAAACTACGGTATTCAATAAATATAAAATATAAGGATAAACTAAGCCAATTATCAGTATGAATCCAAGATTTTGCTTAGATTGTATTATTTGTTTATCTATATTATCGTTTAAAACTGTGCCATCTTGTTATCTTGTTTAGTTTCTGTAACTTTCCTGTTTCAAAATAGGGTAGGCATAAATAAGCTGTTGCTTCTGCCTACACCTTTTCGCCCGTGTTTAATATAGAACTCCAAACTGTATGTATCTATGTATCATGTTTTGTTAAATGGACGAATAAATTACTTACTTACTTCAACTACTTCATCTTGGCTGACTTAAAACCAGTTATTTAAGAATCATGTACATTATTAATAATAATATTCAAAGAGCCTCAAAACATCAGGTAAAACATTTTGTGACTATCATTCCTTTTCTTTTTTAAAAACATAATTACTGAAACAAAAAAAATAAAAAATGGAGGGAAGACAGACTAAATGTTTTATGGTTGTTACAGGAGGGTCAGATGTGGCCCACGGGCCCCACATTGGGCTTCGCTGATTGTGTATTTATGTAACATAAGTGAGTAATAAAACCCTTTTTGACACCGACTGTGTGTGTGTTAGCCTCAGCACCAACCAGGGAAGCATAAAGCTGTTTGATGATCACTTCCACTGCACAGGAAGCCACAGCGGGTGCTTAACATTTTAGCTGACTTTCATTATACAGGAGGTTATGATTTTTTTGTGTGAGTTAATTGGTGTGAAATGAATTGATTAATTGCATAAATTAAGTGGCCTCGAGCTGCGCAGATCAACAGCTGCACCTCGAAGATGCAGCAAATAATCAGGGTTAATTTTCTTTATCTGTGTACGTGATGTGACTGGAGAAAATAACAGAGAGGAGGTGAAGGCTGTGGGTCTTAGACCACAGATCCACCGGGACGCCCCCATTCCCCTTATATTAAACAAGATTTATATGCAGCTCGTGTTTCTAAAGGCACATTCTTCAAAGCTTAAAGGTTTGGCAGTTCAGTTTCTCGGGGAGTTTTAATATTTTCCTACCCACTCACACAGCCAGTAGAGTGTTTCTGTTCTGCCATTGTATGCTGAACAGTGACTTAATTTTAGTTTTGCTCAATTTCATAAACCTCTACAGAATTCAGCATCTTCACTATGAAATTGCAGTTTCTCCAACAAAGAGGGTTTAATACTTTGTAATATAAAAACGGCAGTATTTCTCAAAGGTATTTCACACATTAAAGTTTTTCTTACAACATACTCTGTTACAGTTTCTACTGAAACTAGTTGCACAAGATGGAAAATCTACTTAGAGGAGCATTTACTTATAATGGTTATTGGTTCATAAATAAAAAATAAAGTGTGTTAATGGTCTACTTAAGCCTATTTGCATGAGACTAGTCTAACCTGTGGACCTCTGATTTGTAAATGAACCCCCATGTATGTGTCTCATACAGAATATTCACACATGATAAGCAAAGTCTGTTGTTTTCTTCAATTTACTGACATTATTTTTCTGTTCTGATGTTAAAGGCAGGTTCTCCACTTACAGATAACTGTTCAAAGACAGAAAAAGGTTCCTTGCTGTAGGTCAGTGTTTTTCAGCCTTGGGGTCGGGACCCCATGTGGGGTTGCCTGGATTTCAAATGGGGTTGCCTGAAATGTCTAGTAATTGATTAAAAAAAAAACAAAAAAAAAACTTACTAATAAAAAATATATGGTGAGTTGATAGAAACAGTCCCAATCCATAAAAGACATGACAAACTGTGAAGCTGAAACTGAAGCACTGTGGTACTGTTTATCTGTCAAATGTTCATTGTGGTCAGTTTCAGATGCTGCAGCTCTTTCATAATTCATAGTTTGAGTTCTTGTTTGTTCAGTATTAATTGTCAGCCTTGGAAATCCAAGCTGGACTGACTGTACATATCCTGACCAAGGAAAATAAAATTCTCACTTTGTGCAGTAATCTACACCTGGCTTTACTGCCTCCGTCCATAATAATATACATTATATAGACTAAATGTCATCTAAAATTAACATTTATTTGTAACATAGTATAGCAAACTGTCACATGATCAAAAACAAATTAACATTAGCAAAAAAATATTCTCCATTTTGAATGTCTGGGGTCGCCAGAAATTTGTGATGTTAAAATGGGGTCAGGAGTCAAAAAAGGTTGGGAACCACTGCTGTAGGTCTTATGCCTGTCATCCATCCATCCTTTCAGATGTTGCACCATGACAGATTTCAGTTTGCTCTTTCAGTGAACATCTTTATTATATGTGACATGATCCTCCTGGATTTACACCTAAAATATTCTTAAGACTTTTATTCGTCATCACCAGAGCAGCATCCTTTGACTTTAACCTGGAAATAGTCTGAATAAATATACGGAGATAACAAGAAATATTGCATATCCCACCAAATTACAAAGATTCCAGTTCAAACAGGACTAGTATTATCACTGTTTGTTTTTGCTGAATAGAGCAGGTAATTTGTGATGGAATTTTTGCCTCACAATTTACAGATGTGGCTGGTTCTCATGGGATTATGATCACAGACGACCTCTGCAGTTGTTCCAACAGGCCTGTGTCAATAAGGCTTTATCTACCTTTGACTGAAAAGGCTACTTGGCTACATAATAATCTTGTAGTTGATCAAACTAGCACTGAGATTCATCACTGATTAATCTATAAACCTGTTTTAGAATAACTGATCAGTTGCAGCAGGTCTATATGATGTTAGTACAGAGGTCTCAAACATGTGACCCGGGGACCAAAAGGTCCAGTCTGTCCCCTAGGATGAATCTGTGAGATGCAAAAATTACACAGACGATATTAATCATTTTAGTTCGGGTTCCACATACAGACCAATTTAATCTCAAGTGAGTCAGATCAGTAAAATACTAACATAATAACCTATAAATACTCACAACTCCAAATTTTTCTCCTTGTAAATATAAACATTTTCATGTTATTTTACTGTATTTACACTAAAACAAACAAACAAAAAACAAATCAATTCACAAAAATGCAAATAACCTGAACAAATATGAGTATTTTGAAATGTCTGAAGTGCAAGTTTACCAATATTCTGGCTGTTGTTAAATGTTTTGTATTTGTTTATCCACTGTGATCTGTATGTTATAATGTACATGTGTATATGATAAACTGAGACATAATATTGTTAAAATTGCACTTAGTTTTCTTGAGAAATGTCAGTTTGTTTGTGTTATTTACATTGTTTTAAGGATAGCTGGTAGATGTAAACATTTTCATCACATAATTTTACTTTTTTCGCTCTAAACCATAAAGGAAAGTTTGGAGTTGACTTTATTTATTTATTTGTTTGTTTGTTTGTTTGTTTGTTTGCCATTTGCACAGATACATCACAGTATAGGTACATTGGAATTCTTGTGCATTTCTCTGAGTCACGGAATCCAAAGAAAAAAAGACATGAACAAGAACAGAAACAAAACATAAACACAGCTAAAACATGTAAAAACAGTTATTGCACAAACACAAATACACACTTGTAAATAGAGTACTGTATCAGAAAAAAATAAAAATAAAATAAAATTACTGGAAGGTAAAAACAAGTTATTGCACATTTGAATTAAAGTACTAGGAAGTAGAACAGGTTATGGCACATTCAATTAAAATAAAATACCAACAAGCCAAAAACTTAGGCTCAGTGTGGCCCTTGACACCCCTGTGTTTGAAGAAGGACATCCCCAAGTGTCTTAAAGATACTGAGTAGAGGAAAGAAAGCAGAAAATAACTGTATTTAATTTTCTGTAAACTGGCTCAGAGTCTGGTTTTGACCAACTCTATATATAAAGTGTCATGAGATAACTTTTGTTGTGATCTGGCGCTACATAAATAAAATTCGATTGATTGAGTGATTTGCTTGGTTTTCCCCTGTAAGTCGCTTTGGAAAAAAACGTCTGCCAAATGTATAAATGTAAATGTAAGAGGCAGGAGTGAGCGAATTACAGAAAGTAAAACTGCAGTTCAAGAAACAAACCCTTGAAACTTGATCTTCCAGTGATTTTCATCCGAACTTGGTCATAATACTGTGATTGTAACATTGGTAGAACATGAACAGGCCTTTGCTGACAGTTCATTTCTTTCCAGCTTTGGTTAATCCCAAGTGTTTTTAACATTTAGCTTTTAGCGCAGTAAACAAAGGAGTAATGAATCTGAACTGCTGGGCTGTGTTGAATGACTCACCGTTTGTCCGGGTCTGTTCGGGTGCCTTCCACTGTGAACCAGCAGGATGAAACAATTACCCCGGCAACAAAAGCTAATTGCCATGATAACAGAAGCCCTGGCCTCGGGTACTACCCAGAGAGGACGCCTCGTACAGCACGCCACACCAAACCCAGGATGTAAACATGAATCTGTACACTCCTGCACCTTAAGAAACACGAAACCACCTACTGTTACTGATGTATGCGCTGGTTATTTGGATCAGGTTCTGTCGTTCTTTGTTCTATTCTGGAGTTTTCTGCTAATGCACTGATCCTGGAGGGAAAACACACAGCCACAACACTTAGAATGTATAGGATTTGTGCGGAGGTGGGTGCAGATGAGGGGGGCACATATGTCTAACCATCTGTGGAGGGAATCACTTTGCTTAACTCAAAGGCCTGGGAATGTGGCCTCCTTTCACTACTTGCCTATGAGGCTTATTTGACACAAGGAAGCGCTCAGTGTGGCAGAAGCCTTCATATCCCCTCCGCTCTTGTTTTTCTCCCTGGCGTCTATTCATCTCACTGGTGCTCTGTACTCCTTCTATTTTTCCTTCTCCTCAGGCCATCTTTTGAGGTGAATATTATTGAGAAATCTGCTTAGTCCAGCAAAAACAAGGTGCAAATCTCAGACAGGAGCTATGGGCCAGATCCTGTCAAGCTGATCCTTTTTTCCAGGAATGAAACAGACGTTAAATTCAGAGGACACGTGTTTCCTCTGTAGCAATACGAGCATATGATCGGCTAATACAAATAAGTTTTGGTCTACAGATAATCCACCCTCAGAACAACATTGTAAATATTTGCCCTTGCCTTGTTAGCTTCTCAGCGTGTGGGGGTGGGGAGGTGGATTGGTGCACATGCATTTTTAAAGATGTAATTTAAAGAATGCACAAGGGAGGAAATACCAGCAGGTATAAACCTTCAGAGGATTGAAGAGGGAAGCTGCTCAAATTAGTCAGCTGGAGATCATGCAAATCTTCTGCATGTTTGGAAACATCTGTTTATATCACTTTGGTGGTGGAACGGTGTAGTGCAGTGGTTCTCAAACTTTTTACAGTGGAGCACCCCCTGAAATATACTTTTCGACTCAAGTACCCCCAACTCTTGATTCAGCATTTTTGATTGAAAAAAATTAGGCAAATTTTTTTTATATTATCAAAACTTTTTAAACAAACAACATATATTAACTGTAATATATATATATATATATATATATATATATATATATATATATATATATATATATATATATATACATACAAAACACATTTTTTAAAGTAAGTTTTGTGTGTAAAATATAAACTGAAAAGTGCCCTCTTTCATTGATAAGAAAAATAAATTAATTAACCTTCATCAAAAAAAAAAAAAAAATGCCTTAGCTATTCAGATAAAGTCATTTTGAATAATATAAAATAGAAATGTTCTTAAAATGTCACCAAAGCTTAAACAAGATGATTGACAAAAACTATTATATGAATGTATTTATTGTGTTTTATATTTCAGCATTAATTCTCATTATTTATTTTGAATTCGGTACACAATGACTTATTTAATGTATTTTTCCCTAAACATTTCAAGTACTCCCTGGGTTTCTTCCAAGTACCCCTGAGGGTACGTGTACCCCACTTTGGGAACCCCTGGTGTAGTGTTTATGATCGGAGTGTTTTTGTGTTTAATTTAGAGCTTGGATAGAACATTGTGCACATATGTAGGTGAATTCTCCTGTCGGTGTCCCTGACCGTAGTACTGTTGAACTTCTGGAGTGAGTCCATGAACACCTTGAATGGCAGCTCACTGCTCCTAATCCACTAATCCAAATAAATTGAATGTGCTACATGCTAATGCAAATGTCAGACTGAGTTCATAGTAAAAAAAAAAGTGAGTTAAACTTTAACATGTAAAAGTTTACTGTGTGATATTTAGTGACATCTAGTGATGAGTTTATAGACTGAAACCAGCTGTGCCAAATATGTCAATTGACTGATCAATTATTTTTGCACATCCCTGTTCCTGTCCATACAGATGAAGTAAGCAATGGTAATGCAACTTAAATGGGTCATATTTTGCTAAACCCACTTTTATTAGTCTTTGGTTCATTTATTTGTGTATTTGGACCCTAATAGTTCAAAAAGTTTGAATTTGAACCCTCCAGGTGCTGCAAACATACTGGACAAATACCACAAAGAAGAGTAAAGTCTTTTGAGAAGAAGAAGAAGAAAGTAATAACAAACATAGAGACGACAGAGGCAACACTAATGTGATACTAATGTTGCAGTGTTTTTGTTGGTAAGGTTTAAAAGGTAAGCTTCAGCAGGTAGAGAAAAGAGAAATGAGTGATAGGTTTCGTTTTCACTTCCGCTGGCGACGGTCTTTACTCCCGGTGGTATTCTCTGTTTGGGTATGCATCTGCCAGCACCTGGAAAACAGATGGCATGTACGCAGAGGACGGACTGAACGCTGCGTCCGTTTCTGTCTATGTCTGTAACGTTACTGTCAGTCAGCGTTACTTTTATCACCGTCATTTATTTTGAAAAATCTCCACACTCTTCCCACTCCCCACACATTATTCCACCGCAGCGTACCTGCTGCACTGAACTGTGAATGTCACATGGCCGTAAGTGGTATTGGTGCATTTGTATCAGATATCTTTTATGAGTACGAATACGAGTACACACACTGAGTATCGGAGCCGATGCCCGATACTTGTATCGGTATCGGTGCATCCCTAATGACATAATTGTTTATCAGCAGCAGCGGTTGTAGTAAAAACTGAAAATATGTCCAAACTTCAAGCTGAATACCTAAAATGTTCAGTTGTTGGTTGCATTAACGAACACAAGTGGCTGAACGGGACAGAACAGCACAGTTAACAACCTGGAGGGGGCGGGGCGTGAAGTGGCTCATTTGCATTTAAAGGGCCAGCGCTCAAAACCACCTTTCTGGTGTCATTAGTCAGAAATAGAGTTGACACACACACGCACAATAACACACTTGTAAATAGCCCTTTGTTTGCACCCATCTTTGTTTTGCTTAATGTCTATGTCTTATGAATTCTCTTTTGTTTGTTTGTCTTTGTTACCCCGTCACAATATGTTGTCGAGCTCTAAATAAATTTTTAAAAAAAAAGAAAGAAATAGGGTTGAAGATGGACCTGTGGAGTTGAATTAATGAAGAATTCAAACCCAAACATAGCATTTACAGTTGTAGACCACAGGGAAATTTTTTAAAATGCATAATTCCATTTAAAAAAAGCAAAATATCACCCCTTTAACACTTAAAACCACTTGCTATAAAATGGAAAAATGAGAAGATCTCTGTTCTGAACTGTCAAATCATGATGGAGAAGATGACCCACTTCTTCTGTAGATTAAACCATTCATTCTAAGGGAATAGAAACAAAAAGATGCTTATTTCAGGTTATTATACACTGATCAGAACATAATTCTCAGTACTTGATTTCATTTCTGGACTAAATCCCACTAAATCTTATCAATTGGATTTTTAAACTGTGCAAACTGAATTTCTTGTTTGATATTTGCCTAAAATTAACTTTCTTTTTTGTGAGGTGAACTATAAAGAGTTGATTTCTAAAACTGGACCCTGATTCATTCTGGTCGGAACATCACTTTGATTCATCACATTAACATTAATGTCACTGATTGTGAATTTTAGCGGTACCTGACCTTTTTCAGATTATGCCATATCGCCTGATAACAAACACAGTCACTCAGTGTTCTTTGCGTGTTCCGCCTGTCATTAACTCTTTTTTTCTGCTGCGTATCCATTCAGTATGGAGCATATGAGGATCTTTGGATGTTTTTGAGCTGGAACCGGCAGCTGGGATGTTAGCAGTCATCATGTGCTTTATTGTGCTTTGTCTCCTTTGTGTCATGTGACCAGGAGAATCCACCACCCTCAGTAACCAGATCACACATTCAGCCATTAAGTCACAAGTGGAGAACAGTCTTTGAACTCTGTTGCAGTTTGAGGGTGTATTTTAATGATCAAGGAACTGAAGAAGTAAAGCTAGACCATCATCACTTTCCCCTTTTGTGTTTTTCTCATGATGTGTGATGAAGCAACATATATGCAGAAGTAAAAGACCAACTACCCGCTTAATTTCTGACGGTTGGAGGGAACTGAAAGTGTCAGCATCAGGCTGAAGGCACCCATCCCTGTAGCCCAAACTGCTCCAGAAATAGGGCCTGTTTTTGTAAGAAGATCCATCACTGAGATGCAGCCACCTCCCTCCTCCCTCTCTTTCTTTTCCCAGTGAGACTTCACTGGTCTGTCGGGTATTTGAAGTGGTGAGAAGTGTCAGTTATATGATTAGAGAGTCTGTAAAGTTATTTAGGAGCATACAAAACATGATGTCTCTACTTATGCCTTATGGTTTTGCATTTAGAATAGGAACAAATTATTATCACAAAACTTGTCTTCCTTTTTTTCATCTTGGCTTGAGAGAATAACACAGGAAAACAGATAAACCCATAAAGACCCAGTGCTACTTTTGGGGCGGTTCCATGATATTTCTTTTCCTCTATATTTAACTTTTCTTAAAGGAGTGATATTTTGCTTTTTTAAATGGAATTATGCATTTTCAAACATTTCCCTGTGGTATACATAAACTGTAAATGCTCTGCTTGGGTCTGAATTCTTCATTAATTCAACTCCACAGGTCCATCTTCAACCCTATTTCTGAGTAATGACACCAGAAAGGTGGTTTTGAGCGCTGGCCCTTTAAATGCAAATGAGCCACTTCATGCCCCACCCCCTCCAGGTGGCTGATTGTGCTTTCTGTCCCATTCAGCCACTTGTATTCGATAATACAATTAACAACTGAACATTTTAGGTAACTGGCTCGAAGTTTGGACATATTTTCAGTTTTTACTACAACCGCTGCTGCTGACAAACAATTATGTCGTACTCGGAGAAATGTTCATCGAAAGTCTTGACCTTATATGTGCAAGTGTCATGATGTAACTAGTTATAAAACGTAACAAATTAAGCAGGAATTAAAACGGGTTGTAAAAACCCACTCGATTTTTGCCAAAATGAATATAAAGATAGCTTTGCAGCTATTAGGGTCCAAATACACAAATAAATGAACCAAAGACTAATAAAAGTGGGTTCAGCAAAATATGACCCCTTTAAGTGATTTATCACCATTCGTTATAATATTATTCTCTTTATTTTGTTTTTTTTTTCAGTGAAAATCAGGTATTTTCCTATATTTAATTCACTGATCATGTAGATGTTCGTAAAAGCTCAGATTAAAGTTGAAGGTTATTATATCAGACACCGAGAAAACTGAAGAACAAGTGACTTTTTCAGTAAAAGTATATCATTACCTGAACATAAAACAAGCGTTTCCATCCACTGTCATTGATCCAACTCCATGGGTTTTACTAGTGAATCAATGTTGTAGAAGATGACGGTGTTTCCACGGTAACTACGGAGCCTCTGAACGTCCAAATGGGTCATATCTGATGACCATGAAAAGATGACAAACTGTATTTTACAGCAATTATTTCAACGTATTGATAGGATTAGTGGATCAGAAGTTATTATACAGTTTAGATCAGTAGATGCTTTTGGTCGCCCGTTGCTGTTTGGGTCTTTATGGGTTAAGGATCAGAGTGTCTTTTTTTTTTTTTCTTTTTTTTTTAACCTTCTGTTTATTGGATTTTTTCACAGATAAAAACAAAGAGCATAGTTCTGTTGTTTGATCCAAAAGTCAAACAAATAGACAAACAACATGCGGAACAAACCCACCACCACTGGCACACATCCCCTCCAGATTACAGGAAAGACAAAAATAAATAAATAAACAGTAAATAAATGCAAAATAGAAGTACAAAATTCCCCCTTTAAATGTTACATAAATAAATAAGTAATAATAGTAATGATAAATCAAAACTGCTAAGGCATACCAATACTGTATAATACAATACTCAGTCAAAACAAACATGACAGATTGTACTATTAACATAGATCAGAAAAGGAGTCCATGTTTTTTCAGTTGTGTTAGAGGCTCCAGCTAAAGTCAATCCAATTTTTTCCAGTTTGAGAAAATAGAGCACCTCCTTGATCCATTTTGAGAAGGTTGGTGGAGATGAGGATTTCCACTTTAACAATACAAGCCTCCTGGCCAATAACGATGTAAATGCAATCAAGTCCTTATTAACAGAGGAACATTTAAGTGGAGCAGGCACAACACCAAACAGAACAGT
The DNA here is from genome assembly GCF_902148855.1 of Sphaeramia orbicularis. Lineage (NCBI taxonomy): Eukaryota > Metazoa > Chordata > Actinopteri > Kurtiformes > Apogonidae > Sphaeramia > Sphaeramia orbicularis. The sequence continues at coordinate 20,545,839 of NC_043978.1, read as the reverse complement.
CAAAACATTAGCAACAATTTTCTTTCCAGTTACCGTTGATAAAGACTTAGACTTTATTTGTCCTAGAGGGGATATTTGTTTCCATATGACTGTACATAGAAACTGTCACAAAAACACACACATCGACATCAAAACACACACATCAACAACAGATAGAAAAGAAAAGCACACAAAAAAAGGCAGACATATCACAAAAACACTTAGTTGTGGCGGACATGGCGACAGGTATGGGAAGTCAGCGGGGTCTGTTGTTTAAAGTGGCTATGTCTGCAGGGTAGGGATGTAACGATCATTATGACCAAAATTATCATGGTTATCATTATTATCACAATATTGTTGAAATTGTGCTCAGAATGTTCAAAAAGTACTTATACACACACTGATGTAATTTAACAAAGTTGTATTTTGAATAAAATAAAATAAAATAAAATAATAGGCACAATGTACTTTCTGTTGGCAGAAATATTCAAATATTAACATGTAAACATCAAACATACAAATGTTCATTAAAGATGTCACCTTATGGCCATTGTTTGACCATTTTCCACATCAAGTTTGAGTTTTAGTTTCTTTTTCAGAGATAGATAGGTAGGTAGGTAGGTAGGTAGGTAGGTAGGTAGGTAGATAGGTAGGTAGGTAGGTAGGTAGGTAGGTAGGTAGATAGATAGATAGATAGATAGATAGATAGATAGATAGATAGATAGATAGATAGATAGATAGATAGATAGATAGATAGATAGATAGATAGATAGATAGATAGATAGATAGATAGAGAGCAAACTGGCATGCGCGCCTGAAATGCTGCTGCTTCTCCAGGAAATGAGCAGTACCTTGATTTTTCAAGTGCGGTAATCAAACACGGTTATCATGATAATTACAATTTAAACGGTAACACTAACCGACGGGAATTTTACCGCGGTTTATCATTATACCAGTAATCGTTTCATCCCTACTGCAGAGATTAAACTCCCAAAGCATCAAAGATTTCAGACCAGAATTTATTTAAAGACTCTAGTTTTTGAGGAACTTTACGTTCACATCTGCTTCTATGACAAATGTGTTTCCTGTTTGATTTATTGTGTAACCATTTTCCAGTCATCCGCATCCACATTCACTCTTGCTTACTTTTTGCCTGCATGCGACATCTGGACATGTCACACAGATTATACCAAACCATCTTGTTAAATGTGCGGTTCGACAACATACACAAAGTCTGTCTTGGAAACGTTGTCGTGAATAGATTGAGTCCTGATAACTCGCATATAATAAGGCGGTTTCCTTTGCTTGACAGCAGTTGTGTGTTGGGGACTGATGGATATTTGACAGAGGCAGCTTGGATGTAATTGTGGGAGGTTGTTGCTGAAATCCATCTGTCAAGTCGGCTTTAAAGACCTCTCTCGCAGGAGCTCCATGACGTGTGGTGGAGTTTATACTGAGACTAGGTGCAGGCTTATCACACTCAGATCCTGATGATGAAAAGTCTTTGGTAGAAAAGGCTTCAACTTAAAATGGGAGTGTGTTAAACTTCAGCACTCAGGTTTTAACCCTTAGGAGTCCACGGCTAAATCACTGAATCACATGACATTTTCAACACGTCGTAGCGTCGGAGGTCAGTCATGTAGACCACTGGGGATAATTGCATTTGCTTATGCAATTGCATTCAAAAGTGCGGACTTGAAACACTCTCCCACTTTTCATTTGATGTTGATAGAGTGAATACAACTAGAGATATGATGGTATGAAAGCGGAGCAAACAAGCGATAATGCGTTATTATAGCGATATAAAGCAAGCGTTGTATTTCATACCATACTCACTGAATGAAGTATAAAGCTCATTGTATTATGGTATCATCACCTTTTCCCCTTTAAATTTAAATTTCTTTACTAAATGGTCGAATGTTGAAACAAAAACAAAAAAAAGAGCATCATTCATATGTAGTTAGGGGTGTGTATCGGCAAGAATCTGGCGATATGATATAAATCAGAATACCAGGATCACAATATGATATATCACAATATATCATGACACTGTTGAAAAAGCAATTTTTTTGTTTGTTTCTTGTTTTAAAATGATTATTTACTGGAAGAATTGAATTTCACTAGAAATATGCACAAATACTAAACACATTTTTTTTAATCACAACAGGATCTAATGCTTTATCACAAAATGTTCCTGCGTTAAAACTTAAATTAGGTTTTACAGACATTACAGATTAAGATCCTGCTCAAATGTTCATATTCTATTAGTACATAACTAACATCATAACATTACTTTTATGCAATCCCAAACAAAGGAACTAACATCTGCCTCTCAGACAGTACAAAGTGCTTTTAGGATCCTTCAAATAACCATTATTTAATGAAACAGGGTTAAATCATAATAAATAAGATATAAACAATAAAGAAAAACAAAAAAAAAAAAGTATATACCTAAAAAAAAAAGTATATACCTAAAAATATCAATACAGTACTTTTTAATATCGATACAGTATTGTGAAATGAAATATTGTGATATATCACAGAACCGATATTTTCTAACACCTCTATACAGTGTAAGGGGCGGGACTTCAGCTCTCTATTGTTTTGAACTAGAGACACCTAGTGGTAGATATTGATATCATGCATTTAAGCCTTATTTCTAAAAACAAGTACTGGATTCATTTGACTTATTTTGTACATTTTAGACAAATGTAGTAAAAATGTGATTAAATATTCAGAGATGCTGGAATAAAGTGACGGCTCAAGGAATTTATGATCTGAATATGAACATGAGGGCCCCGGAACTTGCAAAATCTGACATAAAAAGCTATTTATTTAGGACTATGATCGTGCAGAGTTGGACTGTAGGCAATAAAAGTGTTGCTGTCTCATCACTGCAGTTATTTGAGGCCGTTCAGATGTCTGCGAGGGAATCGGAGAGCAGGAAAGTGAAAGGAAGCCGTCTGAGGCTGAACCATGTCAGGCTGAGCGTGTGTGTGTGTGTGTGGGGGGGGGGGGGGGGGGGGGTGCTCTCAGGTGTCACGCTGTCTTTCTCCTGAAGAGTGACACATTGAGGGAAAGGTTGTCAGAGGAGGGGGGGTCACGTGCTGACATTTGAATGTGACCGGTGTCCTTAGAGCTCAGGAAGTGAATCCCACATCCTGTTAAAGCTGATTGAAGACACTGTGTGTTAATGTACAGTATTTATGTACAGTATCTGTCACATATCTGCCTTTATCATAAGTATTATTCATTGTAAACGTTGGTTTTAAGCAGTTAAATTCTTCCTGGATAATAATCACACTGAATTCATGGAGATTTATATGGATGCACAGATTTATCAACTATTTATCTGTTGAATTATTTTAAAGGTTGTTCCAGAAATTTGTATAATTGAATTTGCACTCATTCAATAATATTAATAATAATTATGGATTAGATTACTTTTCAGAGCACCCAAAGCGTTATTACCTTATTGATCCATTATTCATTCACTGGTGGTGGTAAACTATAAACTACACCTGTATCCACATCTGCCCTGGGGCAGACTGATGGAAGTGTGGCTGCCAGTTTGTGCCAAATGGCCCCTCCGACCACCACTGAACATTCATATGTATTCATACACCAGTGTAAGTGACAGGCAAGGACACAACAGACTGACTAGGACATAGCGGGATTTGAACCGCAAACCTTTTGGTAATTGGATGACCAGGTCCTATAACCCGAAGTCACATATGGACTTTCATTTGGTGCCATGACCTTTGACCTTGAGCGACCTTGAAAGGTCAAACATAAGGTCATCTATGTCCTGATTTCTAGAAACTTCTTTTCCATAATCGTCAGCCAGAATCGATTCAAATTCATAGCAGAGGTTCCTTGGGGCAAAGTCTACCAAGTTTGCTCAGAGAATTGAGAAATATTGATTTTTGAGTTTTTTATGAATTTTTTTAATTTTAAAAATCCCCATTGGCTTATAATGGGACAAATTTCAAAGTACTATAACTTCAAAACAATTGAAGATATTAATATAATTACTACTGGCAATAGATAGGAAGTCACATATGGGTTTTCATTTTGCGCCATGACCTTTGACCTTGAAAGGTCAAATGAATGTCAATCAATGTCTTTAAATATGCCGTTGGACTACAGGACCCTTGATCCTATTTTTAATAAAGATGTGCAAGATGACCAACAGATCAAATGTTATGGATGATTTATGATTTTGATTACCTGTTTTCTGGTCACATGAACTGAAGACAAATCATTATTGAAATATACTCTGTCTTTATTAAAACTGTATGTCATATACAACTGGAGGAACGTTTTTCGTGTAATATGTTTTAAGAAACGGTTTGCATAAAATATTTGCTCAGCAAGAAAGCACTCCTGTGAATGTCCTCGATATTACAATTTTCAGAAAGCAAAACCTAAATTAATGGAACTTATTCAATATATATTGGCCTGTTTATGAACAAATGGGAAATTTTTTAATTTTTCGCTGACTTTGACCTTGAACTGAGAACAGGTAAAATCAGGAAATCACACAGAGAAAATCACTGTGATTTGTCTTAAATTGTAGATTTTGGAAGCTAAGAGATAAACATACAAACAGACTAGTACTTGTATTTGTAGAACCGTCTTGTTAAAGGTTAATGTCACCGTTAAATGCCCTGTAACAGTGAATAAAGTGATGCACAGGGATGCTTTGAGTGTCCTCAGAGCTCTTTGGTTTCACATTCTCAGGCTTTAGCTTCAGATCCCAGCTCCCCGAGGTATGGAAAGTGAAAATTTGAGAAGCGTTTAGTCTCTTCATGGATTCTGTTAGAAGGGTTAGCCTCACCTCTGCAGCTCCACATCACCTCTCCAGCTGCTGCTCACACCTTCAGGCCTTATCACACAGAACATAAACACTCCAGTCAGTTTAGTGCCTGAACCGTTGTGTAGAATTCAGTGTCCAGATGAGCCTTTTATTGATGCTCTTTTCTTCTGTGTGACGAGTGATTTTTGGTCCCAAACTGGATCCACATTTGTTTTTAACGCAGCGTGTCATTACTCGATACGCCCCGCTCTCATCTGCCCTGATGTCTTTGAACGCACCATAATGATCCCACCGCACCACAGTAAAGGCCCAGGAGGGAAAGGGGAATTCCACAGGGTTAGCATGATGCTCGCTTATATAGCTTTTAAAAATGTCATCGTATGTCTGCACGTATGATTCCTGCTGTGGTGGTTCGTAGTAGGTGTGGTTCCCTCGTGACCCTCGGCTAACCACATAATTACTCTATAATTTAGTCCTATTGGTTTGATTTTATTGACCAGAATCACATTTACACTGTGAATTAACAGCACAGTAATAGAGCTTTAACTACTTTCTAGAGCACAGATATTCTGCCTTTTATTGTTTTTTTTAAATAATTTAGTAATTTATAATACTTAGTTTTTTTCTAATGGGCCCCTCTTGTTATTTTAAGAACTCACTATGATATTTCTGCCTTAACCCACAAAGCTCTATGTGACTGGTCTGTATAACATTAGAATGAATGAACAATTTATTTCAAATATTAATCTTGCCAGCAGTGTGTGAAATTTGAATAAGCATCAATTTTTAATCAGAAAGGAGCAGGAAGAGGCTAAATTCACACCTGCCCCACAGTGCTGTTGTGTTTTTGTTTTTTATTCAAATTTTTATTCAAAACAGTCTCGTAACATATTATACAGGACATCATTCGTACAAAGTACACTTGTCTTTTTTTTTTTTTTTTTTTTTTTTAAAGAAAAAAAGATGTCAATATTGCTCACTGAAAGGAAGAAAATGAAAAGGAGAAAAAAAAAAGATAATTTGTGAATCTTTGTCGCATGAATATTGTCATATAAATATAGACGTTGCAGTGCGATACATAACAGGAGGAATTTGTGAAGATCAATGCTTTTCATGGTCATTTTTAACATGAATAGTAACAAAGATTATATTTATAAACAAACATATTTACATTTACTTGCATGCATTCACATTTATCTACATGTATAAATGATTGTGAACATGTCCATGAAGCGCACACATGCATTACGTTGTGTTTTAATGTCATATCTGTACAATACAAACATCTACATACTTCACTTAATATAATAATTCAAGTATCCAATCATGCAAATACAGTTTGCCTATTTGTCAGGAAGTAAATGTCGACACTCACAGGCTGCAGAATTTATTATAAATTTAATAATTTCCTTCCTTTTCTATTTTTTTTAATTCCCTCAGTGCATAAATTGACATATACAACCATAGTATAACCATAAAACCATTCAATATTTATCACTTACAGCGTTTTCCCTGTCATTATGCGGCTTAAGCACAGCACTTAAGCCAGTCTGTGCAACACATAAGCCAAATTAATGTCAGATCAATGTCAGGAACATGAAACATATCAGAAAGACTTTTCCCAGATCAAATGGTTGTAGTTTTCCCCTAGTGGTCGTCTTCAGCAAGTTATGCCTTAAAGCTTTATGGATGTTATTTTTTTTTACTTTCTGCTCTCATCTTTTGCACACATATAGTGATATTAAAGGTCCAAAATAGAGTAACATTTAATATTTTTAATAAAAATGTCAAATTTTATTGCAGTAGCAGCCCTCAAATGGACACTTTGGTGCCAGAGTCTCCCACAAACCTTACGATATGAAAGATATTTATGGTAAAAATGCTATTATGGCAGCTTTCTTTCTCAATTATGAAATGGACAAATTGATTTAAGCTCTGATTTATATGATACTTTTTGCTGTTTTGTCTGTTGTCTGTGTTTGTCATCGATTCATTTTTAGAGCAGAACTAGAATTTTAGAATATTTTTAGTATTTTTCTAGTAAACTTCTTGAGTCCCCCTACTGTCAAACTAAGCTAACACTACTAACAAGTGCTATTTTTTTTTTTTTTTTAGGAGGGATATGATTCTGCATCTGTTCTAGTCAGGTCACTGCAGAACAACACATTTTTTGTCTGAACAAGCTATTAATCTTCAATGTGCTTACAATGTGTAATTGTAACAGACTTAGATTTAGACAGACTTTATTGATCCACAAGGGAAATTACTTGGTCACAATAGCTCAAAAACACTCTTGAAAAAACACTAGCCAAAAAAAAAAAAAAGGACAGTGTGAAGAGATAAAATCAAAAAGTATAAATAGAATACACTAATAAAGCAGAAAAAAATATATATCAGATTTACATATGTAAAAATCTATAGGAAATGGAAGTAAATAATAAAGTAGAAGAAAAAACATCAGATTTTTTTTTTTTTTTTTTTTTTTTGTTTTACATACATTTTCTGTACTTTATTATATTTGTTGAATGGAATATTTGAGATGGAGATTCTGACCCATAGACTGAGGACTCAAGAAAAGCAGTGTCATGATAATTGGGAGAAATGGACAATTTTTATTTCAGCATCACATTACTAAAACCAGTTGTTAGTCACAAAGGTTTTTAATGGTTAGTGTATCCCAAATGTCTCTCATGTTTGTATTGTACAGAAATCAAACAACAAAAATAAAGTAAAAAATAAAAAAAAAGATAAATAAAAGAAATTATTTATATATATATATATATATATATATATATATATATATATATATATATAAAAATACTGTTTCTACTGAGTGCTATAGTTTTTATATTTCTGTATATATTTTTAATACCTCTCCTTATGCTGCTTTCACCATCTTGTCATACCTTTTAAGATCTTGTCATAGATCTTACAACAATATATGAAGACAAAACAAGCAGCTTTTATACATTTCAACTAAATCAGTACAGTATCTTGTTGTGTATAATAAAATAAAATTCAAGTTTAATGAATAACAAGTTCAGCAACGATTTCAGTGCAAATTTAGAGGCAGTCACGTTGACCAAATAAAGGTTAAATAAGAAGCTAAAACTAAAATGTTATCCACTGATGGCATTTATTAATTAATAATCTCTTTCTTTGTCTCTTTTCCTTCAGTGAACAAAGCATCTGCCAGGCGCGGGCCTCAGTAATGGTCTACGATGACGCCAGTAAGAAATGGGTGCCCATCAAACCTGGACAGCAGGGCTTTAGCCGCATCAACATCTACCACAACACTGCCAACAACACCTTCAGAGTGGTGGGCGTCAAACTGCAGGACCAGCAGGTGAGAGATTCAGAGGAACAGCAACGAACCATCACACACTCCACCACAAGGGGAACATTCTGCTGCATTAATGTAACTTCCGGTCTCTGCTTTTAAGGCTTTTCATGGAATTCACAGGCAGGTTTTGTTACTCAACATCCTGCAAAGTGAGGGTTTAATGGTTTTTACAGAAGATAGTTTTGTCCCAAATCAGTATGAGGTGTCATTTAGGAAAGGAAATTACAGGATGACAACCCCAAACGAGATAAAATGAATAAATATCACAGATATGATGTTTTACCATCATATCACAACCATCAGTACAGTTAGTATTATGTTTGTCAACTGTAATGAATGAGTTTTAGGTAAATTAATAGCAGAAAAACTAATAATTGTTTCCAGAAGTACCTCAACTTTTACAGTTTCTTTGATATTACAGTTTAATCTAAAGTTTCGAATTTTATTTGGTTATTTCATCCTATATTATTTTATTAGGTTGTAGTTTTGTTGCGTATTAGCATTTTACATTTATTTTATTTTTACTTATTTATCCAGGTTTTTATTACTCTGGCCTCTTTTATATAATCATTTCAACATGTATCCAGTTTGTATCACTGGAAAAAATCTAAATTGTACCAAGTGTATTTTTCTCATTTCTAGTCAAAATATCTCATCACATTTAAAATAAGACATAATCAACTAAACAGTAACATTTCAATGAGATATAAGAACTTATTTTTAGACAATAGATCTTGAAAATCTTATTTCAAGAAATCTTACCAAGATCATTTTCACCTGTTCAATTGGCAGATTTTTTTTACTTGAATTAAGCAAAAAAAAATTTAAAAAAAATCTTGAATTAAATCTTGAATTTTTTTACTTGAATTAAGCAAAAAAATTTGAATTAAGCAAAAAAAAAAAAAAAAAAAAATCTTGAATTAAGCAAAAAAAAAATCTGCCAATGGAACAAGTGAAAATGATCTTGGTAAGATTTCTTGAAATAAGATTTTCAAGATCTATTGTCTAAAAATAAGTTCTTATATCTCACTGAAAAGTTTCTCTTTGGGTGATTATGTCTTATTTTAAGCGTGATGAAATATTTTGATTAGAAATGAGAAAAAATACACTTGGTAAAATTTAGATTTTTGCAGTGTAATAAAGGTCCAGAGACATAAAATAATGAAAATAAAATAAAATGAATAATTTAAATTAAATTAAATAAAACAAGACACAATATAGTAAAATAAGACAAAATGAAAGTAAAATAATAAGTATCCTAAATAAAATAAGATAAAGATTAGATTAAATTTAAAAAAAATGAAGTAAAATACAAATGAAATAAAATAAAATATAATAAAATAGGATAAATCAATTTAAATAAAACAAAATAAAAAGTGTGAAGCCCTGTATTTAGGAGATATTTCATGTGATAACTGGACTCTGAAAAATATAAAACTGTTGTTATTGCTTTTGGCAGCAAGTAAAAAGACTATCACTAGAAAATGGTTAAAACCTGAAGCATCCACAGCTGAAGAATGTATCAACATCGTACAGGACATTCACATTCTGGAGAAACTGGCATTTTGTTTTAAGGGTCAAAGGAAATCTTTTTTCACTATTTGGTCAAAATGGACAACCTATGTTAAATTTGTAATGGATGTGAATTGAATACATTGGTTATGTGAAAACAGTTACATGATATACATTTCTGTTTAGGTTAACATAAACATACACACCTTAATGTGTTTTATCTTGTTGATGAAGTACCGGAGTAAGCCCTCTCCTCCAGCTCACTTTTCTTTTTTCATTTTATTTGTTCTATATTCGACTAAAAATCTTGGATTAGCATCTTTCAAATTTGATGTGTGGATATTGAATCGTACCCGAAAGGGACATTTTGTATAACTTGCTTTTCCAAATAAACAAAGAAACAAAGAGACAAATACTTAAATTTAGTATAAATCCAATATCTGCCAGTTTCTCCCCCAAACCATATTTCTTCACTGTTCAGTTTATTAGATTTAGATCATGAAGAATCCCCTTCTTAGCATCATCATCACCATTATCATCATCATCATCAAACCTTTGTCTCTCTTTAATTCACTGCTTCGTTTCCTCTCCTCCTTTGTAGGTGGTGATCAACTACTCCATAGTGAAGGGTCTGAAATACAACCAGGCCACTCCCACCTTCCACCAGTGGCGTGATGCTCGCCAGGTCTACGGGCTGAACTTCGCCAGTAAGGAGGAGGCCACCACCTTCTCCAACGCCATGCTGTTCGCACTCAACGTCCTCAGCTCACCTGACAGCGGAGGTAGGCCTTCATTATACGCCGCATGTATCCTATTGTTATTTTAATCCGTCCGCTCCTTTACTCGGTTTTTCATGAAATGCTGAGGTCCAGGTTTTCATTCATCCACCTGACGGGTTATGAGCGAGGCTATTCCTGAATATTTCAAACAAATTAAATCACTCATTCATGAAGAGAAATGGGAAATAAATGTGGCTGGTGGAGAAAATGTTCTGCTGGAGCTTTGTATCAACCTCAGTTCAAACTACAAAAGGCTTTTCAACACTCATGTCTATCTATATTTATGAAACCATTTCTGGTAGTTGGAGTTCTTTGTGTTTTACGCATATCATACCTTGTCAAACAGGCCAACATAAGAGGCCTGAATATGGACTCATTCCCACCTTTTTCATCTATTTGATTGATTTATTCCTTTAGATATTGATTACTCAGTTCAACAGTTATTTAGTTTCTAATAAAAGTAAAAATAGTCCATCTCCAACGGTGTCAATTTCAGCTTTTCCTGGTAGAAACAGTCATTATTACAGTACATCGGCTTTTACAAATCAGCTTTTAAAAATCTACCATCAGCCAGCCTCTGAGAGAACACCGACGACCTCTGAATCTGTTAAATAACACGATAAATTAAATGGTTTATGAAGCTAAAAAGGCTTAGATAATCTCAGCATAGCCTCAGCAATGTTCAATGTTCACAGTGCAATACATACCTGAGTTGTACTCCCCTCTGCTGGTGAATAGCATGTACTGCAGTCAGTCTCTAAAACAAGATTCTGACATGACTACATGTAATACGCACAAAATATCCTAGATTTTGCTGTTATTCTGAAAAATTCGCTGTTTATGGCTACAGAAAATGAATAGTCCACTGATATTCCTGTTTACCTGCACAGTGCATACCACAATTTAAAAAAACAAAACAAAATAGAGTAGTTATTCCAGTGTCTCTCTTTCATTCCTTTGAACACCATCTTGAGAAGGTCAGCAATAGACTAATAACCTGTTTTATAATGTTTAAAAGTGGGGGTGTTTGACCTTAAACCAGAAATATGGACTTTTTCATGGAGAATGCATCTGTACTAGAGCGGATCTTTGTTTCTACTCAGGTTGGTTGTAAACACAAAACACTCCAGAGGGTCATCGACATAGACCACAAGGTCATAGGCTGATCTTTCCCGTCCTGTAGACCTGTACAGTCCCACTGCCTTAAAAAAAAGAGCAGAATACTTTCAAAGATTCATCCCAACCTAGACACTTTCTATTTGACAGTTTAGGATCATAAAAACACAGACAGAGGTTAAACTCTGCAGTATAATTGGGATTGTGCAATACTTAAATTACCAGCTGATTGAAATGTTGAATGTAAATGATGGTATGTGTATTTTTATACATTTATATTTGTTTATAGTACATTTTAGAGGCAGTAAGCATTTTTAGTAGACTTTTTATAAGAATATTTTATGCTTGTTTGCACTGATACAGTTACATTCAATTTTGCTTCATATGTACAATGAAAATAAGACATTCTATTCTACATATATTATATATATTCTATATATGTATCAAGATTCAAGATCGATTCAAGATCAAGATCGATTTCACATGTCGATGTACAGGTACACTCACAGTGACATGGAATTGCAACAAGCACCCCTGTGCAAACTGTGCATAGCTTTAGAAAATGAAAGATAAAATATACATAAAGTATAATATAAAATGGACATATGGACATGTGACTATACAGAGTAAACAGCAGCAATATGTTGTAGTATGTGCAATATGTTACAATATGAGCAATTTCTTTTCTTTCTTGTTTGTGTGTGTATGCATCTATTCTATTCTATTCTTTTCTAGAGTTCTCATAAAACTGGAATAATATTGGCATATCCCACATGTCTTTCCCAAAAGTCCTAATTAAGACTATCTTAAATTGTACCTAAACCTAACTGAAACCTTACATAACTAAATGGTCAATGGTCATTAAATAATGAAAATAAAATGAAATGTTATACAAATTTAATATAATTGTAATATGAATAAAATAAGACAAAACAAAAATTACATTTAAAAAGTTTAATTTTAATTTTAGTTAAGTAAAAAATATATATAAAACAATAGAAAAGAAATTAAAATCCAACATAAATAAAAATAAAATAAGTTAAAATAGAAATTACATTTAATTAAAGTTAGTTGAGTCCCTGCAAAGCCAGAATAATATCAGTTTATCTCACATCTCTCCTAAAAGTCCTAATTCAGAATATGCTGCTTATATGTGTCAAATTCATTAATAAACTTGTTCTGAAAAAGCATTTGGTGGTTTCCGTTTGAAAAAGTATTACAAAGCTCTTTCAATGCTGCATAGTAAGGAAAATTAAATAAATATAGCCTGTTTATTGGAAATAAACATTACTTGGTATACGTTTAATTAGTGACTTTGATCATTTTCCCATGCTGACAGTGTATTTTATTATATCTCTGAGGTGTATTTGAAGCCTAACTCATGTCTACTCTTAGTTTACTAAATAGCTGTTGACCAGCTCTGGTTACAAGCTACTTATAAGTTCAGTGTGTGCGCACTGAGCGGCTAAGAGAGAATATCTGTGAGTGTTTCGCCGGGGTGTCATGTCATCCCTGTGCTTGTGACTCTCTTATTGGTGGTGGGGTTAAAATATCCCATATGGAGTCTTGATGTCGTACCCCCCCGTTCCGTGCTTACATGGCACCTCTCCTCCTTTTTTTGGGTGCAGTGGTGGATGTGGGAGCAGAGGGTATGTCATGCAAGGCAAAAGTGTCGCTGCTGATGGGAATACGCCCACGTTGAAAGGAGCATCTTATTTTCTAAAAGTGCATAGCGTTCACAATGATTTAGCTGCGGATTCACCACATTAGGAAACTGTTTTATCATGTTGACTCCAGAGATCTCACCTGGTGTCCTCAGAAGGGTTTCGTCAGCCATCATTACCCTCAGTAAGTGTTCGATCTGTTGTGTAACGACGCATGGAGGAGAAAGCTGAATGTTGTGTGTTTCTTTACGCAATAATACAATGTGTGTGTGTGTGTGTGTGTGTGGGTAATTATAGATATTGCATTACATTGGGCGCTTTAGAAACCTCCTACCGGCTCCAAACAAACATGAGGCTGCTAAGGGACACATTAGCAAACGAAGTGGGTTGTGTTTTATAATCCACCTGTTTCTGCGTTCCTGTCTGGGCTTATCTTCCTTTAAAAGAAACAATGATGGAGCAAAACAGGAAGGAATAATTCACTCTTCTATTCACTCACACACATATATGCACTTTTTTGGTCTCCTGAGCCACCATCAAAATGCTTACAAGTCTGATCAGGCCTTCTCATCCCCCTTGGGCTTCCTGTTTTTTTTCCCTTGACCTTCACCATGGCAACGCTCAGAGCTATATAGGATGCATGAACAATAGAAACACACACCCACGTATTATACACATACATGAATGCAGCAACACAAGAAGTGATAATTGCCTCTGTCACATCATACCTCATTTGTATCTACACATGGGTTGTCAAGTGTTAATAAAATCTTCAGCTTGTGTTTAATTCTATTCCCTGCAGTCTCATCTTTTTATCGTATTTGTATCCGAGCTGTGTTATTACTAAAACATTTCTCAGTTTATTGTTTCTGCAAATCCTGTAAGATGCTGTTTTCATGCTTCGACTTCCTTTTAGCGTCTCATTATGAACGCGTTTCTTGGGATTTTATCAGCAAAACTTACTTCAGATCTGAAAACACCCACATAAGCCTGATCAAAGGAAACTGTTCGCATTTTGTTATTAATTCAATGTCATCTCTCTGCTTTTAATCTTAAGAATATTTACTCGATTTAACGCAGCAGCCCTGGCAGGAGAGCGGATAATTACCACGAGCTAACAAGCTGAGTTCAGGGGAGTGTCAGAGAGCGGGGTAAACAAGACGTCTTCAAGGCAGCGTTTCTTCTCTTTGCGGTTTCTCATTATAGTAGCACGACAAACCACCAACTAGGTGGCGGAAAATGAAGTGAATTTTGTGACTATTAGCGAGTGAAACCTGTATTTTGCAGGCTGCGTAGAGAGAATAACCACTGCGAACATGTAAACAGCAGCATGTGCATTATGGATTGGTGCAAAATCCACGAAAAAGATGCAACCAATCATATATGTAATAAAATAATGAAAAAGAAAAATAACCTTACATTAAGATACAAATATTGACCATCAACTACTTGCTTATTAACATACATGTTAGTGGTATATTAATTCTCTGTTGGTCATTATAAAGCACTTCTTAAAACTCTATTATGTATGAATATATTCTACAGTCACTAGGTCATTAAAGCTGCAGAAGCAAGAAATCAGACACCAAAACTAGAACATAAACACCTCTCAATCCGAATCAAAAGACTACATATATATATATACATATATATAAGTAGTGCGATGCTGTTTCATGAGGTTGTGGAAAAGTGCATCCACAGTATTATGGGAGCTTCCATGTTGTTTCTGGAGCAGAAGAGTACAGTCAGTCACTAGTTTTAATAGTGATTAGTAATTAAAAGTGTGGATAACAAAAAAAA
The DNA here is from genome assembly GCF_902148855.1 of Sphaeramia orbicularis. Taxonomy (NCBI): domain Eukaryota; kingdom Metazoa; phylum Chordata; class Actinopteri; order Kurtiformes; family Apogonidae; genus Sphaeramia; species Sphaeramia orbicularis. The sequence goes on along the minus strand of NC_043978.1, from coordinate 20,530,827 downwards.
AAAAAAAAAAACACATACGTGCATTCAAATCTTGTGTCATGGGATATAGAATAGAATGGGACTCTTATTTTGGGGGGCGTTTTGCCGGATGTATTTGGCACAGCGGCAGGGTTACATTCTACATGTTAGGGTTAGGGGTTAGGATTAAGGTTAGGGGTTAGGGTTAAGGTAAGGGGTTAGGGTTAAGGCTAGGGGTTAGGGTTAAGGTTAGGGGTTAGGGTTAAGGTTAGGGTTTAGGGGTTAAGGTTAGGGTTAAGGTTAGGGGTTAGGGTTAAGGTTAGGGGTTAGGGTTAAGGTTAGGGGTAAGGTTAGGGGTTAGGGTTAAGGTTTGAGGTTAGGGTTAAGGTGAGGGGTTAGGGTTAAGGGTAGGGGTTAGGGTTAGGGGTTAAGGCTAGGGGTTAGGGTTAAGGTTAGGGTTTAGGGGTTAAGGTTAGGGGTTAGGGTTAAGGTTAGGGGTTAGGGGTAAGGTTAGGGGTTAGGGTTAAGGTTAGGGGTAAGGTTAGGGGTTAGGGTTAAGGTTTGAGGTTAGGGTTAAGGTGAGGGGTTAGGGTTAAGGTTAGGGTTAAGGTTAGGGGTTAGGGTTAGGGGTTAAGGCTAGGGGTTAGGGTTAGGGGTTAAGGCTAGGGGTTAGGGTTAGGGGTTAAGGCTAGGGGTTAGGGTTAAGGCTAGGGGTTAATAGGGCTGTGTATTGGCAAGAATCTGGTGATACGATACAAATCACAATACTAGGATCATGATACGATATATCACACTATATCATGATGTTGTTAAAAAGGCAATTTTTTGTTTATTTATTTTTGTTTTAAATGATTATTTCCTTGAAGAATTTAATTACACCTGAAATATGCACAAATACTAAACACATTTTTATTGGATCAGAACAGGATCTAATGCTGTATCACAAAATGTTCCTGTGTTTAAACTGAAATTGTTTTACAGACATTACCGTTTAAGATCCTGCTCAAATGTTCATATTCTATTAGTTCAGAACTAACATCAGAACACTATTTTAGTTCAATCCTGAACAAAGGAACTACCATTATTTAATAAAAGAGTGTTAAATAATAATAAATAAAATATAAACAAAAAAACAAAAACGAACCTCCACAATATCTGCATTTGAATAAATACCTAAAAATATCGATACAGTACTTTTTAATATCGATACAGTATTGTGAAATGAAATATCACGATATATTGCAGATTCGTTATTTTCTTACACCCCTAGGATTTAGGGGTTAAGGTTAGGGTTAAGGGTTAAGGGTTAGGGTTAGGATTAAGGGTTAAGGGGTTAGGGGTTAAGGTTAAGGTTAGGGTTAGCTTTTAGGGTTAGCAATTAGTGGTTAGGGGTTAAGGTTAGGGCTAGGGTTAGGGTTAGGGGATAACCGGATTATGACACCGCGCCAACACAAGAACCTGCACCAAATACATCAGCGACAAAGAACATAACCTCGCCCACGAAATGCCCCAAAAAATAGGAGTCCCAGAATAGACTAGACTAGACTAGACTAGAATAGAATAGAATAGAATAGAATAGAATAGAATAGAATAGAATAGAATAGCCTTTATTGTCACTGTGTGTACAATGAAATTAGGGGTGTAACTTCAGTCAGTGCAGCAATATTTACAAACACCAGTGGTGCAGAAATAAGAAAAGAGTGAATATAAAATTACAAAAACTAAAAAATAAGATAAGAAAATATAATCAAAAATGTACAATTTAACAAGGTAACATGAGAATAGAGCTTAGTAGCATGAATAATAGAAAATAAAACTGCCAGTATGCTTTCTACAGACTGTTAACACAATAAAGAGTAGATGCAAATGTCTCCTTTCCTGTTAGACCATTTGAACTGGAAAAAAAAAGTCTGCGTAAAATATGCATGTATCAACTATTTCTATCTGGAAACAACCCCTAAAGGTCAAAGTCAATGTCAAATTTACAGTTGCGGAAAAAAATTATTAGACCACCCCTTGTTTTCTTCAATTTCTTGTTCATTGTAATGCCTGCTACAACTAAAGATACATTTGTATGGACAAATATAATGATAACAACAAAAATAGCTCATAGTAGTCTAATTTCAGAGCTGATATCTATCCATTTTCCATGTTTTCTTGATAATAACCAAAATCACTTCAGTTCTTACATCAATGTCTATGGCATTGTACTGACAAAAACAGTGCTTTTAGGCATTCCATGATTTCTTTTCTGTCTGTTTTAGTCACATGATACACACAGGAGTTAGTACTTGATTGCATAACCATTGTTTTTAATGACTTTTCATGGTCTAATATTTTTTTCCACGACTGTATGTCAAGGTAGAATAAGTGATTTACAAAGACTTATAAAGGGTCAAAATGCTGTGTTAATAAGGAGCTATAATGATGAAAATATACACTGTAATAGAAAGTGTTACCAATAATTAGAATAATAAGTGCATAAAGTCTATAATGTATGACAGTAAATGTAAGTTCAGAATCAGGCAGAACATGTTTCAACCAAAAACTTAAATAGAACCTAACAGGAAGCCTCTAATAGAACTTCACAGAGGACACATTAAAAAAAATCCAATGACTGTGACTCATGTTGACTGCCCCCATGGCCCCGCCTGCTGCCCCCATGCTCCAGGCACAGCGAATGGAAATAACACCAATGGCTGCTCTTGGTGTCACACTGGAGGTTGAAGTTTAATGACTGGTATTCTGGTTATGTGATAAACGCCCTCCTCGATGCTCCCTGTTAATAGAATGAGGCTCTAACTGTCACAGAGAGGGGGAGGGGGGGGCTGTGAACACCGCCTCAGCTGGGAAACAGGAAAAGTGCTGCTCTGATTGTTCAGTATTTAACACCAATCTCTGTAAAGATACACCCTGGGATAAGAAAACTGAATGCTGACAGTGACTCAAATATATTTTATTAGGTTTTTTTTAAGGCTCAGCTCTTTGTTTCTGTTTAAAGGATTATTTCATTATCATACTTTCATAATATTTCTTGCAATAATCTGTGTTCCTGTTTAGTTAATTAATTATTGTTTTATTTAATGCTTATTTAACAGGGACAATACATACAGCATTGCTACCAAAGGGAAAATGTGATGCATATAAGACGTCTAGCTTCAAGGCAAGGCAAGTTTATTTCTATAGCACATTTCATGTACAGGACAATTCAAAGTGCTTTACATAAAACATGAAAGCATCACAGGAGAGGCATAATAATACATTTAAGATGAGAGAAAGTTAAAATAGAAAAACATTAAAATCATCAGCGATAAAATGTGATTTTAAAGTTCATTTAAAAGGCACTATTTAAGAGTTTAAGGGAAAGCTGCAGTAAACCATAATGTTTTCAGGCTGGATCTAAATGAGCTGACAGTTTGAGCAGACCTCAGGTATTCAGCAAGTTTGTTCCACAGGTGAGGAGCAGAGGAATTGAATGCTGCTTCACTTTGTTTGGTTCTGATTTTGGGAACACAGTAAAACTGTCCCTGATGACCTCAGGGGTCTGGATGCTTCATAGGGAACTAACAAGTCTAGGGTGTATTTGGGTCCAAGGCCATTCAGTGCTTTGTAGACCAGGAGTAAGATTTTGAACTCTATTCTCTGACTCACATGAAGCCAGTGTAGTGGTTTGAGGACCGGTGTGATGTGGTCCAATTTCTTGGTATTAGTCAGGACTCTGGCAGCAGCATTCTGGATCAGCTGCAGGTGCCTGATTGATTTTTTGTTTAGACCTGTCAAGACACCATTACAATAATCTAATCTACTGAAAATGAATGCATGAACAAGTTTTTCTGTGTCTTGTTTGGACAGAAAAGCCTTGATTCTAGCGATGTTCTTCAGGTGGTAATAGGCAGATCTAGTAATAGCTTTTAAATGGTTGTTAAAATTCAGGTCTGAGTCAATAATTACACCAAGATTTCTGGCTTGGTTTGTAGAAATCAATGACATGGAGTCAAGGTGAGTACTGACCTTCAGCTAATTTGCAGAGAGTGCAAATGAGCAAAAAAGACTCTTGGATTTTTTTTTTTTTTTTTTCTGTGGTTTACAAGTGAAATTCCTGTGGCTGGCACCATGTTGAGCAAATTACATTATAAAGAGCATAAACAGCCTGTTGCCTCTGGGGTAAAGTCACAGTACCTCACATGATCCCTACTGTGGTCTGTTCATTCAATAAAAACCGCGTCACTTCCTGCACTAGCTACTGAGACTGTTTGTTTTAAGAGGGTTATAATTTTGTGTCAGTTTATAGTTTTATGTCTTAATGGCCTGGCTCCTTCTTATCTCTCTGAGGTTGTGTCAGTCCACATTCCTGCCAGAATAGTGAGGTCCACTGACCAGCTGACCTTAGAGCAGTGTTGTTCAACCTTGGGGTCGGGACCCCACGTGGGGTCGCCTGGAATTCAAATGGGGTCGCATGAAATTTCTAGTAGTAGATAAAAGTAAAAATAAAAATTTACCGATCAAAAATATATCTTTAGTTGACAGAGACAATCACAATACATAAAAGACATGACAAACTGTGAAGCTGAAACTGAAGCACTGTGGTACTGTTTATCTGTCAAATGTTCGTTGTGGTCGGTTTCAGATGCTGCAGCTCTTTCATAATTCATAGTTTGAGTTCTTGTTTGTTCAGTATTAATTGTCAGCCTTCTAAATCCAAGCTGGACTGACTGTTCATATCCTGACCAAGGAAAATAAAATTCTACCTTTGTGCAGTAATCTACACCTGGCTTTTCTGCCTCTGTCCAGAATAATATATATTACATAGACTCAATCAATCAATCAGATTTTATTTATATAGCGCCAAATCATAACAAAAGTTATCTCATGACACTACATATCGAGTTGGTCGAAACCAGACTCTAAGCCAATTTACAGAAACCCAACAGAATCCTCCAGGAGAAATGTTGTCTAAAATTAACGTTTATTTGCAACATAGTATAGCAAACTATTATGTGATCAAAAACAAATTAATTTTAGCCAAAAAAGGTCTCTGTTTTGAATGTCTAGGATCACCAGAAATTTGAGATGTTAAAATGGGGTCAGGAGCCAAAAAAGGTTGGGAACCACTGCTTTAGAGGTTCCAAGATCCCAGTTAAAAACCGGAGGAGCTTTTTCTGTTGCGGTCTCCAAACTCTGGAACAGTCTCCATTTGCACAACAGAAAAGCCCAGTCTGTTAATATTTTTAAATCTTCCTTAAAAACTCATTTGTTTGCACTGGCTTTTAACACAAGCTGAGGAGGACATTCATTAATTCATTATCTGAACGCACGTTATCCTCACTAGGGTCGCTGGAGCCTATCCCAGCTACTCATGAGCGAAGACAGGGTACACCCTCAGTACATCTGAGCAGGACATTCTACCTGTTTTTATTGTTTTATTTGTTTTTATTTGCCTGTTGTTTTGGTGTTGTTCTTAACTTCTGCAGTGGCACTTTTCGTATGGCTGTAAAGCACTTTGGGCATTTTTGGTTGTTGTAAATGTGCTATACAAATACAGTCGCAGAAAAAATTATTACACCAGGTTATTTAGTTTATATTGAAGTTTTTGGTTGAAATGTGTTTTGCCTGATACTGAACTTGCATTTACTGTCATACATTATAAACTTTATGCACTTATTATTCTAATTATTGGTAACACTTTCTATTACAGTGTATATTTTCATCATTATAGCAACTTATTAACACAGCATTTTGACCCTTTATAAGTCTTTGTAAATCACTTATTCTACCTTGACATACAGTCGCGGAAGAAATTATTAGACCATCGAAAGTCATCAAAAACAATGGTTATGCAATCAAGTACTAACTCCTGTGTGTATCATGTGACTAAAACAGACAGAAAAGAAAACATGGAATGCCTAAAAGCACTGTTTTTGTCAGTACAATGCCATAGATATTGATGTAAGAACTGAAGTGATTTTGGTTATTATCAAGAAAACATGGAAAATGGATAGATATCAGCTCTGAAATTAAACTACTATGAGCTATTTTTGTTGTTATCATTATATTTGTCCAAACAAATGTACCGTTAGTTGTACCAGGCATTAAAATGAACAAGAAATTGAAGAAAACAAGGGGTGGTCTAATAATTTTTTCCACAACTGTATATTTGACCTTGACTTTGACCTTTAGGGCTTGTTTCCAGATAGAAATATTCAATACATGCATATTTTATGCAGACTTTTTTAAAAAATATGATTGTCTTCTGCTACTTAAACCTCATTTGATTTTACATAGAAACAATTACAAACACACAACAGTCTGTGTGGTTGGTTATGATTTTATATTTTATGATATTCATTGTCAGTTTCATGTTTATTGATGTTCAGTGATATCAGATTTATTTATTACTTTTAGCTGTTATCCAGTTACGTGGAAAATGGTTAATTCCAGACATGTAACATGAAGTCATTTTTAACAGGAGGCGATATTAGCTGTCAGTGTTTGCCTGATCCAAACTACTTTCGGTCAACCTCTAGTCTAAACCCAGGACTCTCTGAAAGTACAATATAGTGACATATTTACTAGAAATGTAAGCAGTAAAAGTACTTTATGTTAAAAAAAAAATCATCAGTGTGACATTTTGTTCTGGAAAAAAGATGAAAACCAAATTTTTCTTGACCTTTTTATTTTCAGTACGAACAGTGAAAACCACAAAACAAAGATTAAAGTAAAATTGTATAATGAAACTAGCTTTAGTATGAAATGCAATTAAAGGAATAAGAAACTATAACTATATTCTCATTAAGCCCTATGTAATTCTAAATATAGCTACTCATATTTAGTTTCTGTACACATATTCTTTACAAGCTGATTACACAAGTCTTGAAATTAGTTTTTTTTTTACTGAAATAATTATGGTATGATTATTATGATTATGATTGATGATTATGATTTTTATTTATAGAGTATATATACAGCAGTTTACAAAGCACTTTGACAGCATAGGGGATGAAGAAAGCATGATGTACTTAATGATTCAGCCAAGCAATAGTGAACAAGGTTGATATTTACTTAAATAATTAAAAGAACATAAAATAGCAATTGGTACGATCAACACCCAAACCAATAAAAGTGCAATAAAAGAAAAAAAAAAAAAAAGACTGCATTGCATCATAAAAATACTGAAGGTGGTTTCCTATTACATTACAGCAATAAAAGCAATAAATAAAAGAAGGGAGGGACCGGATGACTAACAAAGGCAATGTAAAGTGCAAGTGATAAGACAGGGGTAAGTAAAATAAAGGACAAATAATATGATGATTAAAAAAATAAAATAAAACAATGCAAAATGCTAAAGCAGAAACTAAAAATTGATGTGAATGCTACTATCACATAAAAGAAAGCCTATAGAAATGCATTTTAAGCAGTGATTTAAACTGACTGACATTGCAAAACATCAGATATGGATGTGATTTAGGACCACATACGAAAGTGGTCTGGGTCTGATGTGAAAAAAATCAGATTTTTGTTGTTGAGACTTTTTTTTTTTTTTTTTAAAAACATCAGATATGAGTCACATTAGGGGCGTGTATTGGCAAGAATCTAGCCATACGATACAAATCACAATACTAGGAACGCGATACAATATATCCTGATACTGTTAAAAAGGCAAATTTTTTTGTTTCTTTCTTTTTTTTATATGATTACTTCCTTGAAGAATTGAATTACGCCAGAAATATGCACAAATACTAAACATGTTTTTATTTGATCACAACAGGATCTGATGCTATATCACAAAATTTTGCTGTGTTAAAACTTAGATTATATTTTACAGACATTACAGATTAAGATCCTCTTCACATGTTCATATTCTAGTAGTTCATAACTAACATCATAACATTATTTTTGTGCAATCCCAAACAAAGGAACTAACATTATATAATAAAAGAGTGTTAAATAATAATAAGTAAAACAAACAAAAACAAAATTTAAAAAATGAACCTCCACAATATCTGCATTTGAATAAATACTTAAAAATATCGATACAGTACTTTTTAATATCGATACAGTTTTGTGAAATGAAATATCGCATTATATTGCCGAACCGATATTTTCTTCCACCCCTAGGTCACATATGAGTAAAGGAACGACACCCAGACGTGCTTTAAGAGTGATCTGAACTGGGACTCAGAGCAGGTTTTCTAATAAAGGACTGATATGATGATGTGTGTTCAAACCAGTAAGAAGCCTGGATGGTGCGTTCAGGGCCAGTTGGAAACGAGAATGACTATTGATTTACATCAGAGAGAAGTGAGTCCCAGTATCTAACCTGTAGAAGAGTGTGAAGGACTTTTTTAAGGTCAGGATTGGGTACTATGGAATGGATTTTGGAGGTGGATTTAAGGTGGGGAAAGAGAGGTTGGTACCAAAGATGACTCCAAGATGACGTTATGTATGAAGAAACTTCAGAAACTCAGTAAAACAGTCATTCAACATTGATCATTTAATTTTAAACTCATTAAAGTAGTTAAATATTTGCAGACATTTTACCCCCCACACACACACAAAAAAAAAAAAGTAAGTAATTTATAAATAAAAACAGAAAATATTGGAAAAGTTAAATTGTCAAATATTAGACAAGATTATGAAAAACAATTTGAAGATAAAATGATCGACAGTAATTATTATTTTTACTGTTTTTATTATTACTCAATACCAAAAGAAGAGAATTGTGTGGTGAAGAGAAAATGGATGTGGTAGAACTGCATCAAAATCCACAAAGAAGAGGTAGAGAACGCATTTCAACAACATGTCAAGGTTGTCTAACAGTTGTTTCTAAAGCTGTAGAATAATATCAGGCATATACAAAAAGACAAAAGCAGTAAAAAAGGGAAAATAAAAGAAAACTAAGGCTGCAAATAAAAAAATAGGTAGAATCGATTGAGCTGTCACAATGGCCATGACAGGAATAAAAACAATGAAAAGCTTAAACAGTACATTATATTTGTCTTATCCTTTTTACCTTTTTGTGTCTTTCAGGTCCAGTTGTCCAGCGCCAAAATGGACCGTCCTCGGAGGAAAGCGAGGCACAGAGGAGGTAGACAGTCTTACAGCTGCAGTGGTTCTACTGTAGATTTGAGGATGGATGAGTCGGATTTGTCCTAAATATAAACAGTAGCAGAAAGCGGCAAAAAATGTTGTAGCTGTACGCATACACATAACACATCTGACAGAGGCAGGATTTTCTTGATTTTTTTTGGTTTGTTTGTTTTTTACTTCCAAAATACTGAATCCTAGAAAGGGAAACACAGAAAGAGGTTAAAAGGTTAAAATCTTAACCATAGCAACATAATTAAAGTGTACATGATGATTAAAATACACCCCATGACATAGATAAGTGTGATACAATGTGTTAGGAGTGTGCAGAAAGTCTAGAACATCATCAGAAACACAAAAGCTGTTAAAGTCCAGAGGTTATAGTTTAATTGAAATTAATAAATATATCACTGATATGGGTATGAATAGGTCAGAGCACCTTAATGGATTATTTATATCACTGAATTTTGTACAATTTCCACATAATCTGATGCAGAAAATTCACAAATTAGAGCAGAAAAAATAAACAGAATGTAAGAAAATATAATAAAACCCACCAATTTAGGGTTAGGGTAAACCCTAACCTTAGCCTAAGACCTAACCCTAGCTCTAACCCTAACCCTAGTCTAACCCTAACCCTAGTCTAACCCTAACCCTAGCTCTAACCCTAACCCCAACCCTAACCAATGCTCTAACCCTTGCTCTAACCCTAGCTCTAACCCTAACCCTAGCTCTAACCCTAAGCCTAACCCTAGCTCTAACCCTAAACCTAACCCTTGCTCTAACCCTAACCCTAGCTCTAACCCTAAACCTAGCCTTAACCCTAACCCTTGCTCTAACCCTAAGCCTAACCTTAACCCTAACCCTAACCCTAGCACTAACCCTAACCCTAGCCCTAGCCCTAGCCCTAACCCTAACCCTAGCCCTAATCCTAGCACTAGCACTAACCCTAGCTCTAACCCTAACCCTAACCCTTGCTCTAACCCTAAGCCTAACCTTAACCCTAACCCTAGCTCTAACCCTAACCCTAGTCCTAAACCCAGCCCTAAACCTAACCCTAACCCTACACAACAACAAAAACCTTTCATCTACTGCTGGAGGAAAAACATCCGATTTTGACTAAATTAAACTGATTCCAAACCTGACAACAGAATTTCTTCAGCAGGATTATGAGTCATGTGAACAGGTACACAAACACACCTTTTCTAATCTGGCGTCTTTTATTAAGTTTACACACGTTAAAGATAATATGAGTTAAATGGGTCAGATTTACTTAAATCTCAGAACATGAAGCTCAGTTAATAAACCTTAGCTCATCAGAACTGTTCAAATTTCTTCGACACTGCTTGTTTTTCTTGTTAGTTGTGACACTTTCCTACAAACTGTAATCACCAGGTTCAGGTTGAATTCCCTCAGTACCTGGTTTCCATGTCTGAAAGGACAAAAACGCATTGCTGGGTCTCAGGAGGATATTTGACCTTCTTTATATTCTTAGGGGAACTCTGATCAGAACCAGGTATTTTTCTCCTGGCAGCAAAATCCTTGTTGACCCTGGTATTCAAACAAACCTACGCCCATGAGTATAATCCACAGAAAAATGGCACCGATTTTAGATTTTAGATTTTAGCAGTGTTAAAAATAGACAGACAATCAAACTTCCCTTCAAGTTCAAATGGGTAAAAACTGCATATTTTAAGAGCTGTGACATCCTTGCGATTCTTAGGATGATGGAGCAGCACCAGATGCAGCAGGTTCACAAGGAGAGGGAGCGACGGACGTCAGGATCAGGTGAGGCTTAAACAAACACCCACACCCTGCCATGCACACACACACACACACACTCTTTTCTTCCACAGATGCACACACACACATGCGCACTGCTCTGGAGGCTAAAATAGATCGAAGCTGGCATAGAACGGGCTCCTAGCTACACAAACATTTTAGATAAATCTGTCGACAAATAGCTCACAGCGCTCACAGTTGTCATTCTCACCAGCAGCAAATGGATGTTTGCTCTGTTTTGTGTTTTTTGGTCGCAGAAGTTATCAGTGTTGGGTCAGGCTGAGCACACTTCAGTTTACCTAAGCAAACAGATGATTTCATCATTAATGAATACCACAGATTCCAGGCCCTGATACAGTCGAACAGGCTTTCCCAATGTGGTTTGTGTTAGTGTTTCCCCTCCTAGTTTCAATCACTGCTCCCCAGTCTGTGTGCCTTTATGCTTTTGATCCATGCACACATGTAAATGTTCAAGTCTGCCCCTTAAGTACACTTACAGACTTAAACATCTCCCTTTGTCCCTGTCAGTGGCGATACCAGAACCCCCTGTCCCCCGTCCCTGCAACATGCTCTACTGCCATCTCTTTCTTCCAGCTACTGTTGGGGGGAAATGCCATATGCTTTCTGATCATGGCTCAGTCATGTTGCATTCTGCTGCTTGTTCTTTTTATGATATTTTAATTCTTTCTTATTTGCTATTAGCTTCTGTTTTGGATTGCTCCTGATTTTCTCATCTTTACTTGCTTGGTTGCTCAGTTGGTTGCTTTTCATTCTTCTCACGTTTTTCTCTTTTCTGTTTTCCTTTGTTTGTTGCCCTCCTTCGTCTGCATCTCCTCTTCCTCTCTCTTCTGTCTGTCTCTCTCTCTCTGTCTGTCTCTCTCTCTCTTTGCCCGTCACAGTCGTTTCCACCCTCCAATATAAAGTCTCCACCCCTCCCATCCACCCAGACACCCCTCCCGAGTACAGACAGTACAGAGCTAGCACACTGCCACCCTCCTACGTCCGCGTGGCCTCCTCTTCTCCCCCCTCCTCCTCTTCTCCTGCTCTGGAGAGAGAGGGAGTGGGAGCTGCTAGGGACAAGGCCCAGCTCTCCTCCCAGCTCTCCACCTCGCTCGCCTCAGCCTTTTCCCCAGTCCAAGCAGGAGTGACCACCCAGGGCCGACAGGTCCGTCAGATCCCCCTCTCTCCTCCCACAGCCGCCCGTCACCTACACCTTCAACAGCAGCAGCAGCAACAAGAAATCATGCTCCCCCCTAAACATGGCACCTGGTCCGCCTCCCATATGCAGCAAATGTACGCCCAGTTGCCCCCTTCCTCCTCCCCTCCGGTAATGATGGCCATGCCTGTGAAGCAGGGCTTGCCCCCTCAGCCTGTGCTCCCAGTGGCCCACCCACTGCCACCTGTGAGGATGAAGCCCCCACCGCTTGACCCGAGCGCTGTGGCCGGCCCTCCTCACCAGTACACCCAGCACCACCAGCCCCACCCTCACTCAAACGGCCAACCAGACGACCCCTCCTACTCCCCTCATTCTCAGCATCTGCCGCTCACCCCTCAGTACTGCGAGGCTGTCCCGCTGCCCCCTCTGATAGGTCAGCCAGCTCCAGGCCCCGCCCCCAACCAGCCCCAGTACCCATCCACCTTCCACCCTCAGCAGCAACAGCATCAGCAACAGCAACAGCAGCAGGTGTACCACCAGCAGGCCCAGCCCCCCACCACCACCACCATCACCACTTCCTCCTCCTCCTCCTCCTCGCCCCCCTCTTACACTGCCATGTCTGACGGGGGTTCGCCCAAGGAGACCCCCTCCCCAGTCCCCCAGCAGGCCCCCATGGCCAGCAGCAGTAAGTATGAGGAGGAGAGAGGAGGAGGGAGTTTCTCAGCAGAGGGATGTTACATGTGGTTTGTGTATGTATGTTAGTGTGTACAGTAAGTGTGGATGTGTGTGTCTGCAGGGATGTTATATTTAACAAAAACTAAGTGTCCAGAGACAAAAATTAAAACGATAATTTCATCAACTTAAACAAAAATAAAACCATATTCAGGCACTAGATAAAAGAATACAGTGAAACAGTAAAAAAAAAAAAAAAACAACGGTACATAAAATCAACTTTGTTTTTGTCATCATTTCTTCTGTAATAAAAACAAGCAAGAATGAAGACACGTTATCAGATAAGTTTCATTTCAAAATAAGCAGTGATTCTGAAAATCATTTGATGCCATGCATGCTTAGTTACTACCTTTCCCAGCTTCTTTAAATCAAGATTTTCCACAAGATACGTAAAAAAAAAAATTAAAACCTAAACTAAAATCAGTCGGCTCTTCAAACTAACATCAAAACTCCTTATGCACCGACTTATGCATCGACTAAATAAAACTAAACTGAAATCAAAAACCAAACCCAATGGCTAAATAAAAACTAATATAATTTCTACGCTAATAATACCTCAGTGGGTCACATACGCAAGGGAATGTATTTTGACTTGCACCCTGCATGTTACGCAGCAACACAAAAATGCAGACGTGTCAAATGCATGCAATACATAAACCCTGCAAAACACGTAGCACAAGTTATAGACCTGTAAACAATCTACAATTTTTAGTGAGTTGCATAACAGCAAGTTTAAGGAGGAAGTTAGTGGTTGTAGCTTTGTAGGTTATTTAGCTCAAGAGAAAACTGCAGTAAAGTTAAATCTACTGTATAAAACCAAACATTAAATTATAAAAATGCCTTCATTTCATGTTAATTTAACTAAAGGTAGTACTTTTGTTTGTCTGAAATGGACGGAAAAGAGCCTCAGTGTAAAGAACAAAATGAGACTGACCTAATGCAACATAAAGTTCTTTGTCATACTGAAACAGTTCATTGCACTGTTATTGCATACACTTGGTTTCTTTAACCTCAAAGTCACTGTCACTGAAAAGTCAGTAGATTCACAGCAGTCGACTGCTTTAAGTCATCTCAAGTATTTGACTTTGCCTCAGGTACTTAGTGTACCAGTAAGGTGGAGTTTTCAGAGTTTTAAATTATTGTTACCATACAATTTTAATTTTAAATGTATTAAAAATACATAAGTAATTGTATGATAATGTAATTGACTCTCTTTGAAAGTTATTTTAGTTGATTAAGATACAGGGAATAAAATCAAACCAATACCTGTAGGTAAACACATTTTTTAAATCTTTTTTTTATTATTATTCTTAGTTTTCTGATATAATATCCCTATTTACCACATAATTAACCCCACTCTCCTCATGTATATTTTTAGCATGCAAAAGTTCCCCAGTCTTACAGTCAAAGTCAAAGTGTGCCTTTAGCGTCATTCCTGAGTTCAGTCAACCTTCCAAGGGACAAAAAGGTGAGTGTTTTGGTTCAGACATTAACCAGTCTGTAACTCGGCCTCTCCTAGGCCCCCCTGTCTCTGCAGGTCACCCGGCAATGCTTTCTGTGGCGCCTCCTCCAGCTATAGTTCCAGCGCCCATGGCTGGTCCTCCAGCCCCCCCACCACCGCCGGGGCCACCACCTCCGATGGCGGTGCCCCCACCCATGCCCCCACCGTTGCCCGCTGGTGGAGGGCCACCTGGGGGACCACCTGGAGTCCAACACCAGCCATCAGGACTGGCTGCAGCACTAGCAGGAGCCAAACTACGTAAAGTCCATAGGGTGAGCTTTACCGGAAGACCTCAGGGGGTGTAATTCCAGTCTCTCCTTCCCCAGAATTTTATCAAAAGAAGTGTACTGTTACAGTAAATTATAGGGAAAATTAGAGAATGAGTGTTTAGTCTAAGAGCCAGTAGAACCAGAAACTCATGATTTATTTGTTATTCAGGATGAGAGCAGTCCTCCTGGTGGTAAAAGTGACTCCAACCGGTCTAGTGGTGGCAGTGGTGGTGGTGGGGAGGGACTGATGCAGGAAATGAATGCCTTACTAGCTCGCAGGTAAAAGAGCTGTACAAACAAATGCACACACTTTACTTTTCCCCTAAAGTACTCACACAGACAAACTTAAGTATAAATGTGCTCTGTCAGTCATACTGCTATACTGTTGTATCACACCAGCGTTTCCATCACGTCCCCACTCTTCTGTTTCTATGGAACAAATTTACCTCAAAAAAGAAATGAGAGCTTATAACTATGTTATCTTCTTTCCTTACTAATTATCATCATCTTTATCTTATTGTTTGTCATGTCCTGAAGGAGGAAAGCTTCAGAGAAACCTGATGAAGTAAGTCGTTTATGCTAACATTTATCTGTACCACCAAATGTCACCAGTTTTATCTCTTCTGTTGGTTTAATCATTTACAAACAAACCTCTTAAAACACCTTTTAAGATGACTGACTTTTATGTCGCTCCATCCTGCAGGATGACTCAAGTGGTCGAGGGCAGAACTCAACAGGTACGGAACAGCCCTTTGCCCTCAATCTTGCACAGGATAAACAAATGTATTTTCACAAGTCAAGCACAGAAGTTGTTTAATTTTATGCAATTTCTGTTTTTATCCTTTGATAGATGCTGTGAAGAAGCCATGGGAGCGATCTAACTCTGCAGAGAAGTCCTCACTTGTATCCAGGTGAGCAGATAAAGGGGAAAAAAAAGGAGTAAACAAAATGACAGAGACAGGAAAATTGTAAATTAAACAAAGGATTTAAGGGAAAAGCTCATCCTTTTCACTGTAGCAGCAAGAAAATGGAATTAATCCAATCTGACGGTGCAATTTTATATTCACTTTTTTTTCTTTTGTGTTGCAGAGTGAGACCCATCGGTAGCACTAGTGAAGCAGACACAGAATTTGATCGGATGAAACAGGTACATAATGTTATTTCTTTTATGTGCTTTGTGTCACTGGTAAGAAACTCATCTTTTCGTCTTCATTTTTGCAGGAAATTTTGGACGAAGTTGTACGTGAGTTGCATAAGGTGAAAGATGAAATCATCCATGGTAAGAGATTCAATTCTTTACTGCACTATGTAATAGCCCAGGGCATGATTAATTTTTAATCTTCTCTACACAGTGCTTTTACAGCTCTCTGGCAATAAAAATGTACTCCTGTTAAATCCTAACTTGAAACAGCCTGCCAATAAATTATAGTATAGGACTTCTCTATTATATGTCAAAAGACTTGTTGCTGTGAACTTGTTAATTCTCTAAAATTCCGTTTTCTTGCAGCCATCAGACAAGAAATTGGCAGAATCAGTACATCCTAATCTCATCTGAGCAGCAGTAGGAGGAGAGCAAGTGGAGGAGCTGGAAGAGAATGGACATACAGATGCACAGACATGAGGACCAAGGAATGTTCTCTCAATGTTTCTGTGACCTCTTGTTGCCAGTGATGCAAGTTGCAGAGATGTTGTGCCAACATTTGAGTCTGCTGGACAGCAAAAATGAAAGAAGGATACAGCGAAGAGTGAAAGAGAAGGGGTAAATGAGGAAGAAGAGCAGGAGAAACCGAAAGATGGATAAAGAACGAGTGGAAAAAAACAAAAGGACTGAAAAACTCAACAGAGGGTGAAAAGAAGTGAGGGACGGACGAACATTCATGCTGAGTTTGGTGTTGTGGTCCTCTCTGTGCACCTATAGACTCAGTCAGCCCAGTGTTGCAACTCTTTGTTCTCTGTTCAGTCCAAGTCTTACAAAGAAAATATTTTTGTTTTCTAAGTTTTTACTGTTTTATTATTTAAAAACTGTGGTGATAATGATGATGCTGTTGATGACAATGAGTATTTTATTGATTGATTATAGAAGGAGAAAGGAAACTTGCACACCGTTTATGTCAGCCTTTTATATTTTCTATTTTTTTTTGTTTTGTTTTGTTTTGTTTTTTTGTTTGTTTAGTTTATCCCTATTTCATGATGACAAGCACAATACGGGCAAAATGGTGCTGCAGACTCACCTGCCCTAGACTGGCATATTTAAAAAAAAAAAAACAAGCTTTTTATGACCTTGTTCATACTGGTGTTGTGTGTCTAATAACCTTTTCTCTCCAGAGATAATGTTAGAACCATAATTAGCTGCTTCAGTTCCCTCTTTTTCCCATGTCAGATGCATACAGCATTACAAAAGGCCATTGATTTTTTTTTTTTTTGCAATTAAACAACACATACAGCAGTCTGCTCTACAACTCCAGTGTGATCGAGGTACAGGTTTCTCTTGTGCGAGAACAGTGAAGCTTGGGGATCATTCACAAAACAGGCCTGTAACTGTAAATGTGCCACCTGGTTTTACCTAGATATAAAAACAGTGTAGTACTATCTATGTCTATTAGTCATTCTATGCTTTGTGAACCTCCCAAGTATGCATGAAACCCCCATCTTCTCTATGAATTAGTTTTTCATTTGGTTTGGAAAAAATGATTTAAAAAAAAAAAAATACAAACGGTGGTACATTTATTATAGTGGTTTGTTTCCATGAAGATTCCCCGTTCTATACTATATGAGATGTTGAACTTGATAATGATAGCAATGATGTGGGGGCAAAAAGAGGGTTGGGGGTTGCTCTGGCAATATGGAGATATTACCTAGATATGAATGTGCAGAAAGCGTTCATTAGGCCTATGTGATGGTAGCTAAATGTGTCTTTGCAGGAAGGTTTTGGTTGAATATCAGTTGGTGCATTCTTTCCACTCTGTCCGCTCTCAACTACGTTCTGATTTTAAAGCTGGAAGTAAATTCATTCGAACAAAACAATAACTGTCTCGACCATTAAGGCGCTATCCTCTGTGTGTGTGTGTGTGTGTGTTCACTTACCACAGAAAATCACAGTTCCATTGTGTTTAACATGTAGCCTAAATAATTTTTATCACCTTCAGGGCTTCTTTACAAATGCGGTTAAGTTGGAAAAGTTACTTCAAAGCAACTTTAGTATAGAAAACGGACAGGGAAAGTCAATTCAACCACAAACTGATTCTTTATTAGTGTCTTCTTACAAAGATCTTTTACTTTGCTAAAGTGTCTATCATCACCTTGGTGTGATCTGATCACATGACACTTTCAATGCATATGTAGATCATTGGGGAAATTGCTCATAGCATAGCAAGGTATAAAAAACGATTAAAAAAATGGTCATAGTGTATGGTCTAAAAACTAGTCAAATTTTAGCATGATATAAAACTTTGTCATAGTATAGTATGATATAAAAATTTATAGTATTATATAAAAACTGATCATTGAATTGTATGATATAAGAATAGGTCATACTGTAGTATGATATAAAATTTTTCTCCGTGTATGAAATAAAAAGTGGTTATAATATTGTATGACTGAAAAACTGATCATAGCTTAGTGGACAGAAAAATTGTTCCTGATGTATGATATAAAAATTGTCCATAATATTGTATGATATAAAAAGTGTTTATTGTATGGTATAATAATTGGTCATGGTATAGTCTGATGTCAAACGTGATCATACTATAGTGTTATATGAAAACTGATCATGGTATTGTATGATATAAAAACAGGCCATAGTAGTATTATCTAAAACCTAATCATCGTAGAGTATGATATAAAAATTGATCATAGTATAATATGATATAAAAAATTAGTCATAGTACAGTATGTTATAAAAATTGATCATAGTATAATATGATATGAAAATTAGTCATAGTATAGTATGTTATAAAATTGATCATAGTATAATATGATATAAAAATTTGTCATAGTGTAGTATGGTATAAAAATGATCCCTAATGTTGTATGATATAAAAAGTGTTTTTTGTATGGTATAATAGTTGGTCATCTGATGTCAAAATTGGTCATACTATAGTGTTATATGAAAACTGATCATGGTATTGTATGATATAAAAAAAGGTCATAGTAGTATGATCTAAAAAGTAATCAGAGTATGATATAAAAACTGATCATAGTATAATATGATATAAAAAACTGTCGTAGTATAGTATGGTATAAAAACTGGTCACAGTATACTGTAGTCTGATGTCAAAATTGGTCATACTATAGTGTTATATGAAAACTGATCATAGTAATGTACGATATAAAAATAGGTCATAGTAGTATTATCTAAAAACTAACCATAGTAGAGTATGGCATAAAAATTTGTCATAGTTTAATATGATATAAAAATAAGTCATAGTATACTATGTTATAAAAATTGGTCATAGTATAATATGATATAAAAATTTGTCATAGTATAGTATGGTATAAAAACTGGTCATAGTATAGTCTGATGTCAAAATTGGTCATACTATAGTGTTATATGAAAACTGATCATGGTATTGTATGATATAAAAGTAGGTCATAGTAGTATGATCTAAAAACTAATAGTAGAGTATGGCATAAAAATTGGGCATAGTATAGTATGGTATAAAAATTATCCCTAATGTTGTATGATATAAAAAGTGTTTACTGTATGGTATAAAAATTGGTCATAGTATAGTCTGATGTCAAAATTGGTCATACTATAGTGTTATATGAAAACTGATCATGGTATTGTATGATATAAAAGTAGGTCATAGTAGTATGATCTAAAAAGTAATCATATTAGAGTATGTTATAAAAATTTATCATCGTATAATATATGAAAATTAGTCATAGTATAGTATGACATAAAAACTGATCATAGTATAATATATAAAAATTAGTCATTGTATAGTATGGTATAAAAATTATCCCTAATGTTGTATGATATAAAAAGTGGCCATAGTATAGCATGATTTAAAAACTGGTCAAAGTATACTATGGTATAAAAATTGTCCCTAATGTATGACATAAAAATACCCTGCGGCCAGTGTGGCCGAGGGTAAAAATTGGTCATAGTATAGTATGATATAGTATATGATAGTATGATATAAAAAATGGTCATAGTACAGTATTGTATATTTTAAAAAATGGTCATAGTACAGTACTGTATATAAAAAAAGGTCATAATCTAGTATGATATAAAAATAGGTCATAGTATAATATATAAAATTAGTCATAGTATAGTATGGTATAAAAATTATCCCTAATGTTGTATGCTATAGAAAGTGGTCATAGATGCATGATAGAAAAATTGGTCAAAGTATAGTATGAATAATATTTTGTCATTGCATAGTATGACATAGAAAAATGGTCATAGTACAGTATTGTATATTAAAGAAAAGGTCAATCTAGTATGATATAAAAAATGTCATAGTAAATTATGACAAATATCAGACATTGTGTAATAATATACATATACATATACATATATATATATATACATATACATATATATATATATATATATATATATATACATATATATATACACACACACACACATATATATATATATATATATATATATATATATATATATATATATATACACACACACACATATATATATATATATATATATACACATACATATATATATATATATATACATATATATATATATATATATATATACACATATACACATATATATATATATATATATACACATATACACATATATATATATATATATATACACATATACACATATATATATACACACATATATATATATATACACACACACACACACACATATATATAAAAATAGTCGTCTGTTGTGAAAAATAAAGAACAAAAAAGCCCAATACAAACATACAGTATACTTAAGAAAAACATTTGTATATAGTTTGAATTTATGTTAATTTTACCCTGTATGTGTTGCACTGGCAAACATATTTGCCTGTGTGCAGGCATACTTTGAATTTATCACAATTGTAACTTTCTACACCTAATCTTTGGAAATGATGTTGGTCATGTGTAGTCAAAGTGAAAATATAATGGCCAGATCACACAGGTGAAGTTATGTTGAAAAAAAAACACCAAACATGGGTATGGTAAACATTTTTATGTGGTATATAAAGCAAAATCAAAAGTGTTCAATAATGGCCAAAACAGGCTCAAACCCCAAAGGGTTATAAACAACAGAAATGACGCTATCACAGCAAAAACATTAAGTCCTATGTACAAGTGGACAAAACAACAGAAACAAATATGCCATTTTGTGCTTTCTAGCATTGCTTTAAATACTCACAACATAAAAATGTCAAGTATTCATATTTTTATTTTCCACCTATGTGGCGTTGAACCTGGCACACAGGGGAAATTGTAACTATTTCTTGAAATTGTGACAAAGGAAAATCAGATAGTAGGAAACGGAGTCAAAAAGGGGTAAGACCCTTTTGAGGGATATTGTGTTTTTGTTGTTATGTCCACCCCTTGTATATTTATTTATGTAATCAAGTGATTTAAACACTTCACAGCAAGAAGAAGCTGCATAAAAGCAAAAAGGGCGTCACGGAAAAAAAGGCTCCTCTTACTAAAAGGTAAGTTTCAATGCTCATTTTCCACTTCAGCACTGTTCTGTGTGATAGATGTGAAATTATATTAGGTAATCTGAGAGGCTTTGTGCACCTTTGTCGTATTCAAAAATTCTTAAAAAGGCTTAACAACATGCATGGGCTAAAGGAGGAAGTTTCACAGAAGCAGTGATGAAACCCATGAGAACATTTTCGACCTTTACCATGAGGAAATTTTCTGTTCAATACAATTTATTGTCTCAAACTGCAGATGACACAGTATTCTATTATCTTTTTTTTTTTTTTTTTTTGTGCAAAAAAAGGTGCCTTTGTATTGCAGTGACAGGCCAGTTCAATAAGAACCCCAAATAAATAATGAGATAAGAAAATCTGGATTTTCTTCCCATTTAAGTGAACTCTGTGTATATTTATGCATCTGAAATGTGCACATTGATTTCCCATCTGTTAACTCCGGGTCTAGAATTGATTGAAGATGACCACTGTGGACTAAACATTTAAACCAGAAACTATAATGACATTCCATAGTGATCCAAGTGAAATTCACATTCCTGTGTAAAGAGGATGTAATCAGTCACAGATCTACCCCTGCTTGCTGAGCTTGTACTCTCGTTTAATTCTGGCATAGGGGCCGATGCTGTCATCAAACACAAAGTCCCATAATACCCGGGTCCAGGAAGTGTGTTGAGGCAAGGTGTCATAATACTCAGCTGCAATTTGCTTGACCTAGCAACAAAAGAAAAGAAGATCCCATGAATTAGGACAATGTAAGAGCTAGAAATACACATTAAACATGCATGAGCTGCAGATGTGAAGCACCACAGGCTTTTATTCCTTCTAATACTTCGTCGAACACACATGCTGACATTTTACTGCTTCGCTGGACACAAACTACTTGGTATCTACACAAAAGCCTCATACTTTCAGCCTACCCAAGACATATTTCTGATACAGTAGTAAATGCAGGCTTTTCACAGAGGTAGGTGTAACCGTGGTGGAAAAGTCTGATTAGATTAGGATCGTAGTTTTTATTTTATTCCAACATATTTCACTGATAGAGAGAATGTGCAAATTCAGATAGTTATTGTGACGCAACATTCATTCTATTAAACATAAAATAAACTCAGGGTTTCCCAAACCATGCAAAAGTGTGGCTAAAAAAAGGGCTACAAGGGCAAAAAAAATTCCCATATCTGTTTACAAGAACTCTTTAATTTATATGTCAAATCACAAAAACAATAACAAAAAGTGCTTGTGAAGGTCTTAATAAAGTTTAACTAGTGGGCAATGACTGGAGAAATACAGAGCTGTACAAAAGTCTAAGGCCACCTCTAGATTTGTTGTTTTAGCAGGGCTTCTCTTTTCCTTAGGTATAACAAAAAAATAAAATAAAAAATACAGGGAAAACGTGCACAGCCTTAACCTCCTGAGACCCAGGAAAGTGGAAGTTTTGGCTTTTTTACATTAAACTGTCTTGATTGGAAACTGCATAATACAATTGTTTTTTCAGATACATTTTTGAAGTTATTTTATTTATTTTCTAATGGACAGCATTTTTTTTTAAGCACAACTGTCAAATTTTTGTCCCCTACAGAGGACAAAAATGCATTACTGGGTCTCAGAAGGTTAAAAGACAGAAAAACTGAACTAAATGGGTTGTTAAAGTTAAAATCACTATCTAGAGTGACCCCTGACCCCATGACAAGAAACTGCACAAACAGAAATATTTGACGTGTCGACTGAAACCTGGTATAAAACAGTGAAAATTAATGCAATAAATCTCACACTAAATACTACCACTTTGGTTTATAGAGGCAGTTTTTTTTCCTGTAAACTTTTGCTTTTACTGCTGTACATACTTCACATAAATCCACATTGGATCTTAATCCACTGAGAAACACGTGTGTGGTCATTAGAACTTTACTAAAACAACAAACCTAATGTTGGACTAAGACCTTTACACAGTCCTGTATGTTCCCAATTAATTTATTATATCAAACATGTAGAATGAGTTTTTGTTTTCTCCAAAAAGAGCACTCATCTCAGTTTTCAATTGAGACTTTTTTCATTCATTCATTATCTGAACCCGCTTTATCCTCATTAGGGTCATGGGGGTCGCTTGGAGCCTATCCCAGCTACATGGGGACGAAGGCGGGGTACAACCTGGACAAGTCGCCAGTTGGTCTCAGGGCTGACATAAAGAGACAAACAATCACTCTCACATTCACACCTATGAGCAATTTAGATTAACCAATTAACCTATCAGTGCATGTCTTTGGATGGTGGGAGGAAGCCGGAGTACCCGGAGAGAACCCACGCAGACACGGGGAGAACATACAAACTCTACATGAAAGGTCCCACCCTCGTTGACTGGTATTGGAATCAAACCCAGGACCTTCTTGCTGTGAGGCACGAGTGCTAACCACTGCACCACCGAGTCGCCTGACTTTTTTTTTTTTTTTTTCCCCCATTACCTTCAAAATGCATAAACCTGGTTAATTTGATAAATGAAATATTGCCCAGCCCTTCTGCCAGCATTGTCAAAAAGCAGATATCTGGCTTTTCAGCAAATCTATTCATGCTCAAATCATGTTAGAGAAGCAGTGGTTAATCAGTTACAAAGCCTGTTCTTTCATCTGATAAATATTTGCAGTTCAGAGGGAAAAAAATGCTTTTTGTTTAGCTTCTGAAAGACAGGAGAGGCCAGTCTTATCAGCACACACCTGATAGTGATGTCAGTGTTATAAACTGTCCTCATTCTCAACCTGTTGACTAATAATACGCTTGGAAAAAATGCCTCACCATAAAGACATGATCAAGTGTCAAATGCTGCGTTTTTACTACGTGGTACTGGCTAGACTCGATTCGACCTTTTTGCGTTTCCTTTACGTAAAAGAACCTGGAATCTGGTACGCGATACTACTTTTTTAGTATCTGCTCCACCGAGGTTCCAAAACAGGTGAAGAGATACTAAAATGTGACATGTAAACACTGGAGACCACTGATTGGCCAGAGAGTTGTCTCTTTGTCATTGCGTCATCAATGCACAACCCACCATTTAAAAAATGGATTCGGAAGTTTACAGTAAATATTTGGGGCTGATAAAAAAAATTCAGCGTGAGCTTGACGGGGCAACACGCAACGAGTGAGTTTATCAGCAACTCTCTGAGGAGATGTCACAAAAGCTACGCGAAATGTCGCTACGAAGACCAGGTACTCTAAAGTCGGTAGTTTCCTGTAATGGAAACGGTCTCCAGGAAAAGTACCTGGTACCCGAGTCAAATTGAGCTGGTACCATGTAGTGGAAATGCGGCAATAGTGAAGCCCCTCTCACCTGAGGTAGTTTACTGCCAGGTATGCTTGGGAAGTCATGGTGCTCCATGTGATATCCAACGTTGAATGTGATCAAGTTCAGTGGTCCATAATAGGAATATGTCTCATGTCCTTTTAGAAACATGTAATGCTCAGCGATGAAATGTCCAGAAATAGGATGCAGTCCCATGCACAGGACAGACCCAGCAATGAGGTAAACAATGGGCTTCAGCCCCCAAAGATAGAAGATAATTAAGTCTACTGTGAGCTGAACCACTGCATTCTGGACCTCCAGCGTACACACTGGTTTAGGATTGACCACCAATGGGCGCAGGGCGTAGAAAAAGGGCTGGAGGAAGAGCCAGAGCACCTTCCTGGCCGGGGTGCAGAAGAACCATCCCTCAAAGTCAGTCGGGATGTCGACATCCAGCTTGTCCCCTCCCAGATACCGATGGTGATCGATGTGATACTTCTTGAAGGAAGCGGAGTAAGGCACCCCGATGGGTAGGTTGGCCCACATGGCAAACCAGCGGTTCCACTTTGCCAGCTTGTTGCCAAATGCCACGTTGTGAGAGATGTCATGGATAGCCAGGGTCAAAGAATGGTTGATGCAGCCACCAAAGGCATAGGCCCAGAAGAAGATCCACTTCCAGGAGAGGTCACGGACCAGGTAGCAAGCCAGGAGCTGGGTCAGGACCATACCTGATACCACCCACTTCAACTGTGGATCTGGACCCATCAGTGACTTGATCTCTGGATACTTGGCTGAGGAGAAAAGAAAAAGGCAGGAAGCATGAGGGATAGAAGAGGTCAAAGAACAAGAAACAAAAGTATGAGGAGTCATGGAAGCAAAACCAACCAAATTAACAAAGTTACAGAACAGCTAGAGGAGTAAGAAGAACATGTTAAATGTGTCTCTCTAATTATGCAGAAAGTCAATAAAATAAAATTTAAAACTGTGTTACTGATCAGAGATGTAAAGATGTAAAACTTTTGGCATGTGCAAAAGTTGGCTCTAATGATGGATGACAAAAAAAGAAAAGAAATAAGTAAATAAGACCAGAAACCAGAATTGTTTTTTTTTCCCCACAGTTAGTTTGATGTTCAGCTCTTTTTGTTTACTTGGATGCTCAAATTAAGATTGATCCAGATTCTAATAAAGTAAAAAAATAATTTAAAAAAATAATTTCCAAAAAACAATGATATTGGCTGACTATTTAGCCAACTGACTTTTTCTAATGTCAAATGTTGTTATAATATTAAATGTTAAAGTCACCTCAGTTTAAAATATCAGTGGAGTTTCCAGTAAATCTATCGATTCTGTTGTGTCAAAGCTCTACACTCTGGATCCCACAGGAAAAAAATAAACATGGTATCCGGAGCAAGCCCTTCTCCTGGGAAGACTGTACTGACAAAAGACATATTTAATTGGCAGAGGTGTTGTTTGGCTAAGGGACTTGAAACACAAGGAAATACAAGGGAGTGGTTGACTAACAGCCACGCTTACAAACACAAATAGGTGTTTTTCATCAGACGTTTACAACACAATCTTTCCACTAGAACAAACAAGCCCTGATTTGTTAAATAGGTCACACCTCCATACATATGACTAACATTTAAAGGGTTTGGTGTGATTATGTCCAGAGGGTTAACCCGGTGAACCACCTAACCTAATCTCCCGTATCCAGTTTTTACTCCCAGGAGGGCTGTGGGAGCATACAGTGTCCCATCTAGCATTAGATGAAAGATAGCCATGTAGCATCACATGATAGCACATGCAAATATGGCCTGTGCCATTCAAATTCAGTTCACCTTGGTAACAAAACTTCAGAGACAAAAAAATAAAAAAAATAAAAAAGTCAGGTAGGTCTTTTCTCTTGTAAAGACCAAGCCCTGTTTATTCAGTTACAGTTTAGCCAAGAGGAATTCCCTACTCTGACCTGCAGCCAGTCCTCTGGTAGACATACAAGAGTAATTTGAAGACATAAAATGCAAAATACATGTTATTTACCCAATATATCACTTATCTGTCTTCTGATTTGTCATTTACTCCTGCTGTTTATGGCAGTGTATATAGGCCGCTTGAGTGTTTTAGGCTCCCCCACAGAGGACAGTGTTCAATCAATAACTAGATATCATAAAAGAAAAAGGTTTGAATTGCTCTAGTTGTGATGCAGAATAAGAAGTAAAGCCTGGGTTTCAACTTCACCATGTACGAGCAACAGATATTTCCCCATGTTATTGTGAGCTTCAAGGTATCAACTAACATGATTTCCAGTTCAATCCGGTACCACAAATGTAAGCATTAGAAGATGTTATTGATGACAAATTTCAACCATAAAGCACATTTATCAATAATCCATGTGACCTGGCACACTGCTACTTCAATGCCAAGTCCTGTGAATGGGATATTGTAAAGTGTATGACACCGTACTGAATCTGGTGTCATGCCAAACAAGCTGTGCGTTACGTAAAACAACTTGCCAAACAAAGACACCTTGTGATACAATGAGGGATAATGTATAGAAGAGTAAAGGTCAGTGATCTCTGACACCTGTGTCCTTCTGACTCCACCCTTGGGGCAGGGTGGGGGATAATTCAAAACAAAAGGCTTTAATAATTTAAGGCTCACTGGTGTCAAACAACCCATCACCTTCTAGATGTTTCATTCACACCAGAGCAACCATCCAAGTACTGGACAAAACCAGGATAAAAAATACATCAGCAGCTTGAGATCATGTTGCATTACCTGTTTGACATCTAATTGCACTATAAATCAGGTGTTGACCATTTCCAGTGTTGAGGAAGCTACTTTGCAAGTATAGCTTGTAAAACTACAAGTAGTTCAGCATGGCAGTGGTTAAAACTAATTACATTTCTACCCCTGGAGAAATGCAGTTTGTAAAACTGTGGCTAGAAAAAGTAGTTTTAGCAACTACTTTTATTTGCAGCATTAAATTGAGAATGTACATATGGTGTATATGAAACAAAATTTGGCCATGGTTGGGGGGGCACGTCACTATCGGGGTTGGCGCTGGTGGGAGGGTTGTCCATGGTGGTGACGACCACACAACGTTAGAAATAATCGGATATCTACAAAGCATTTGAGTGCTGCCAGGGCAAGCCAATCAGAGGCAGCGTTGGCTGTGATGTCATGACATGATCATGCTTTCAAAGCAATTCAGGATGAAAGAAAAAGGGACTGTCTTGCATTCAATGGTGAAACACAATTTAGATTACAAAAATATATCTTAAAAAAAAAAAAAAAAAAAACACACCTTAATTTTATGTTGCTGCCCAAAATCGTAGTTTGCAAATTGAGTAGTTAAACTACAAAAAATTACCCAGAAAGTACTTGTACTACTTGACATGGCACAAATATGAACGTAGTTTAACTACCAGTAAGTTAAAGCCAAATGTAGGGTTTTTTCAGATATCTTTATATAAAAATACTAAATTAAGAAACAGACAAAGAAAAAGAAAGAAAGAGAGAAAAAAAATAAACCTACCCCCCACCCACCCCATGTCCTGGCTCAATCATACACACACATTATTTAACAAAATATTTGACAATCTTAAAAACAACACCTAGTCAAGCAGGACTCTAAAAAATGTAGTTGAACTATGTGGTTCAACTACATGTAGTTTGAGTCTCCACAACTCTGACCATTTACAACACAGATGTGATTTCATGTCAGTAAATGATCCCAATAGTAAGAGTCAGACAGTTTATATAAATCTATAACAGGACAGAAGATGTGGTTGAAGGTAGATTAGTGAACGGAGGTTGTTCTGTTGGAGATCATCCCAGATCCATGGATGCTCACAAAGCCTTTCTTCTCACTTCATGCATTGCATTGTATCTATGTTTGTCATGAGCAGAGAGTGTGTCTTGTTACCTAGACAGCCCAGGGGCACTGTCAACTGCACCTGCTATCAATACGCTGTCATTGTCTCACAAGGTAAAGCATGAGATGACAGGGACACAGATAGGTTTACATTAAAAAAACAGCATCAATCTTTATGTGGGATTTTCTAACAAAATTGATTTTTTTCCCCTCTCAACTCTAATATGTAACCGCCAATGGAGTGAGACTTAGGTGTGTCATGTCTATCTGATTATCGATTCTGTAACATCATGGCTTATGCACTGACAGAGTAATGTAATCAGGTGCAATTTCTGGTTTTGCTGCGTGTGGCCTACTCCCTGTGTTTCTAAGAAGCAGCTGCTTTGCTTTGAAAACATGCAGATTAATAAGTTCCAGGCATGTGTGAAATGCACTGAAAAAGGAGCAACCATACATATAATGTTAGGCAAATTAAGTTGTTGTTTTTTTAATTATTCAAAATGCATTTTATTTATGTCACAACTTTAATTCTGAAGTTGCCCCCGAGTTTTAAAATGCCATCTCTGCCTGTGTTTCTACTCTCACTGAATGGAAATAAACCCTTAAATCCTTGTATTTATCTGTAGTAAAAAGGAGCAACCATTAATTTAACATTGAACATTTGAGCATTTTTATTTATGATACAACTTTGATTCTTAAGTTGACAGTGAATCTTAAAAACACCACCTCTGCATGTATTTCTACTTCTACTTAATGGAAATTAATCCTTATAACTTTCTGTATCTGTAGTATCAGCTTCCCTGTGTGTTCCTTGCATCCACACTGATAAACTCGTTAAGCAACAGCTAGTAAACAGGTTTGACCGGATACGATTTTATATGAAGGCTCGCGCTTCAAGTTGTCCCACTAACAACTTTAACTCCACAGACTCCACACTGATGAGGAAGGTTACATTGGATTTTTTTTTTTTTTTTTTTTTAGAAAGTTCTTACCAAGTATTTCTTTCCTCCTCGACGTGTGCGGCTGGTCATTGTAGACCCATTCAAAGTCGCCTCTTCCACCTGTCTTCCCCATGTCTGTCCTCTCCTCTGTGTGTGTGAACAACCTGCTCTGTGGCGTTATGTGTGTCATCCACTCCTCACAGTATCGGGACACACCCACTCACACAGGTTGATGGCTCGAGGTGTAAGACGTCATCACACACGCCCCTCCCCCACGGAGAGTCACCACAAAAGACGAGGTTAAAGGTAAGGGGAAAAAAACACACAAAAAAACTCGTTCCTTATGGTTTGTGACATGTTTTTCCATTTTTTTTCTATCATTTTTTTTCGTCACTAGTGGATACATGAGCATTTAGCTTCAGGTTATATGTTTTGTCTGTCTCTTTGAATTCATAAAAAAGGGTAATATTTATCTGAAAAGCAATAATTTGCATTAAAAACAGCTAAAAAAAAAAATACAACACAAATACCTTTTGAAATACAGCAGGAACAGCTTATTTTCAGATAACTATAAGATAATGTATGATTGTGTTTATTCTGTTGTTTTACTTGGTATTTTTATTTTACTGATTTTATGTCTTTTTAATCTGTTCTTATATTTTAGTCTATCATTTTGCAGCCCCCACCACCCACCACTAGTGGATATATGAGCATTTAGCTTCAGGTTATATGTTTGTCTGTCTCTTTAAATTCACAAAAAAATAGGACCAATGGCCCTGTAGCTTACCAGCTGAATTAAAAGCTTTGGAAAATGTATCCAGATGCCATTTATTATCACCCAATTATGTGTATTTATTGTATTACAGAACCAGCCCATGTTTTGGTCATATTCCAGTCAGATCTGTAAAAAATTCAAATTCCAACTTGATATTGTTTATATTGACTGAGTTATTGCATGGATCCACTTCCTATCTCTTATAATGGAGAAATTTTTCAAAGTTGCACCAAATCCAGAATCAGATCCAGATCCAAATAATTTCTCTAACTTTTGTTGACATCATCATAAAGAAACTATATACCAAGTTTGAAGTCAATCAGAATTGTATTTTCGGAGAAGACGATTGAAATTTTTGTAACGGATGACAGACGACGACAGACGACGATAGATGACGATAGACAACGACACCGGACGCCACATGACGACAGTAGCTTATGGCCTGTCAGCCAGTAAGCTAAAAAGGGCAATATTTATCTGAAAAGCAAAAAAAATGGAATTAAAAACAGCTGAAATACAACACAAATAGCTTTTGAGATACAGCAGGAACAGCTTATTTTCAGATAACTATAAGATAATGTATGATTGTGTTAAGTGTGTTGTTTAACTTGGTATTTTTATTTTACTGTTTTTAAGTCTTTTTATTTTGTTCTTGTATTTTAGTCTATCATTTTGCTTTTTTCCCCCCACACTAGTGGATACATGAGCATTTAGCTTCTGGTTATGTGTTTTGTCTGTCTCTTTAAATTCACAAAAAAGGGCCATATTTTCTGAAAAGCAAAAATTGGCATTAAAAGCAGCTAAAAAAAATACAACACAAATACCTTTTGAGATACAGCAGGGGCAGCTTATTTTCAGATAACTATAAGATAATGTATGATTGTGTTAATTATGTTGTTTTACTTGATATTTTTATTTTACTGTTTTTAAGTCTTTTTAATCTGTTCTTGTATTTTAGTCTATAATTTTGCTTTGTTTCCCCCGCACTAGTGGATACATGAGCATTTAGCTTCAGGTTATATGTTTTGTCTGTCTCTTTAAATCCACAAAAAAAGGGCAATATTTATCTGAAAAGCAATAATTGGCATTAAAAACAGCTGAAATACAACACAAGTACCTTTTGAGATACAGCAGGGACAGCTTATTTTCAGATAACTGTAACATAATGTATTATGGAGTTTATTCTGTTGTTTTACTTGGTATTTTTATTTCACTGTTTTTAATTGTGCTGCTGTTTTTATGTCTTTTTAATCTGTTCTTGTATTTTAGTCTGTCATTTTTATTTTTCATTCTTCTGTAAGACACTGTTTTTCATTGTACAGCTGGTTTATGTTTTTGATCTATTCTTGTGTTTTATTCTTTTATTTTGGTTTATCCCCTATAAGTCACTTTTGAAAAAAGCATCTGCCAAATGCATAAATATAAATGTAAATGTATAATTAATCATTTTCATTAACATAGAGAATGTAGTAAAGGAGGAATGTCACTGTTTTTCTTGATGTCATTATGGTTAAATAATTGTTATTCTGTTGTTCATTGTGAATGTGTTTTATACAGTTTTGACTTTATGGCTGCTTTCTTGGCCAGGTCCTCCTTGCAAAAGAGATTTCTAATCTCAATGGGACTTCCTGGCTAAATAAAGGTAAATAAAATAAAATAAAATAAATGAATAATTTTAAGAAGATCCAGTAACACTTACAATGCTGTATCACTATATACTGCATGGTACACACCTAAACATGGAACTTGTATTGTTTGAGCTTCGTCAACAAAACAGACATTTTTGCAGCAGGTTATGTTTTTTATAAAAATGCAGAGAAAAGGGCAACATTGCACTGTGAAAATTAAATGACTTTTTTTTTTTTTTTTTAAGATTATTTTTCAACTTTCAAATAACCATCTACATCAGCATAGGACATATGAACTAGTCCAAGGCAAACAACTTAACATTTTTATTTCCTAACAAGACAGAATATTCTGATTAACATCACATGAATAATTTAAAGAGAATCCATAAACACATATGGACCAGCATCACTATATTTTGCATGGTATAAACCTAAGCATAAAAATGTTATTGCTTGTTTTGATAAGCGGAAAATTTGTTGCCTTGACTGCCTTGATGCCATTTAACATATATGTAGAGTATTGGATATTGTCACCTCATTAAAATAATTACCAGAGTCATTTTTCAGATTTAGCAGGAAACACAAAAAAATTTATTATTATTTGATGATTTAGACAAAAAAGTCATTTTTGTAAAAAATTTTGGACTTGAGCAGTTATTTTAGGAAGGTGACAACATGTCTATTTTACACAGATTGTGTCTTGTACAAAATGCAGAGAAAAAGGCGACATTTCTCCTTTTACCACACTGTAAAAGTTGGCATTTAAAGAAGCAAGATGCTGTCATTACGCACAATGCACAAACACCTGAAGATTCGAAATAAACTTTATTTATTTTTGTATAACTCAAAATGGTCACACTAATATCATATAATGACTCATTTAAGAGAGAATCCATACATACTTAATGATGCACAAACACCTGAAGATTCGAAATAAACTTTATTTATTTTTGTATAACTCAAAATGGTCACACAAATATCATATAATGACTCATTTAAGAGAGAATCCATACATACTTAATGATTTTCATAGCTATATTTTGCAAAAAATAGAAACACAAACTCAGCTCCCTTGATACCATATTTAATTTTATGTTTTCCACACAGCAACTGAAAATATCCTCAATTAACTACATTTCAATGCATGCATGGTTTTTGATCATTTATAGCAGTGGTTCCCAACCTTTTTTAACCCGTGACTCCATTTTAATGTTACAAATTTCCACCGACCCCAGACATTCAAAACTGAGACTTTTTTTTTTTTTTTTGCTAAAATTAATTTGTATAGTAAAATTAATTTGTATAGTATAGTTTGCTATACTATGTTGCTAATAAATGTTAATTTTAGACGACATTTAGGCTAGATAATTATGATTATGGACAGAGGTAGAAAAGCCAGGTGTAGATTACTGCACAAAGTGAGAATTTTATTTTCCTTGGTCAGGATATGTACAGTCAGTCCAGCTTGTATTTACAAGGCTGACAATTAATACTGAACAAACAATAACTCAAACTATGAATTATGAAAGAGCTGCAGCATCTGAAAAACGACCACAACGAACATTTGAAAGATAAACAGTACCACAGTGCTTCAGTTTCAGCTTCACAGTTTGTCATGTCTTTTATGGATTGTGATTGTCTCTCTCACCTCACCATATATTTTTTTATTAGTAAGTTGTTGTTGTTGTTTTTTTTAATCAATTACTAAAAATTTTAGGCGACCCCAAACTTGAAAAACAGTGATTTACAGGTAACTGAATAAATTTTCTAATTTAATGTGACTTTTGGGTAAATCTCGCGAGACTTCATAACTGGAGCATTGTGGCGACGAGACTACAGTTGTGTAGAGTTGTTGTTGGAGAGGGAGGAGGAAGGCTGAGGGTGAACAGGAAGGAAAGCAGGAGTGGAAAAATAGCATTTAAGTAGAAGGAAATATAATTTTTTATCATGGCATCGGGGGATACCCTGTACATAGAAACGGACGGGTCAGAAATGCCAGCCGAAATAGTGGAACTTCATGAAATAGAAGTAGAGACAATCGAGACAACAGTTGTAGGAGACGACGGTGAACACCAGCCTATGATCGCCTTACAGCCCCTGGACACGGACGATCCACACTCGATTCATCCGCATCAAGAGGTGATTTTGGTGCAGACCAGGGAAGAAGTGGTGGGCGAGGATGACTCTGAACTGCACACGGATGATGGTTTCGAGGACCAGATCCTTATCCCGGTGCCTGCAGTGGAGGAGGACTATATCGAACAGACTCTGGTTACTGTCGCGGGGAAAAGCTCGTCAACAGGCCGGATGAAGAAGGCTGGAAGCGGGAAGAAAGCGGGCAAAAAGAGCTACCTAGGCGGGGGAGAGATGGGCAGAAAGTGGGAACAGAAGCAGGTCCAGATAAAGACTTTGGAGGGGGAGTTTTCAGTGACTATGTGGGCATCAGGTAAGTTGTGAGTCCTGAGTGAATTCCTCCAAGCTAGCCCGTCGCTTTGTTCTCAGCGTGTGTGCGGTGTGACCGGGCCCAGCGGAGGCCTTATGCTGCCCCAAAGTTTTATCTATTACCCGACTCGGAGGCACTTTAACTTCATTTGAAATGTTTTTGTTTTTATGGGAAGCCATGTTTTATGTGTCGATGGGCGCCGCCATATTTCCCCGGTCTAGAAAGTATGGCGGCCCGAAAAAATGGCGTTTATTTGGCCGACGAAGATGGCGGCGAGAGTGGGAGCGAGTGCAGTGGGCTCCGCGAGGCCGCTGTGGCGCAGTTCAATTCAGCGGCAGCGGTAGTGGTGCGTTCAGGAACCACTCATACTTTCCAATACTGTTGTTTCTTTTAACACCCTTTTAAATGTTCAGTACGTCTGAGGATCACAGTGTAATAAAACTTAATGCATCTTTGATCAGAAATACATTTCTGTCGCTACTGGCGTTATTCATCAACCAAGTGAAACCATTTATTTTAGACTATGTATCCCAGTTACTGTGTCTTCTTATCTTATGGTTAAATCACACGTTTATACGCCAATCAAATCGTATTTATTTCTCATTGTTTTCAGTTATCAGATAGGAGAGGTACGCGCTCTTCCAGAAGTGCTTCGTGTATGTTTCTGTTGATAATTAACACGGTGAAACTGCTGCGTAATGGAAATTCCCATCCCCATTGCATACCATTTAAACGTAATAATCGATGGTAAAATTATTGTAAAAATGTTAATTTCCCTAGTGTATCTTACTAATGTGTGTTATCTATTAATTACTAGTTCTTTATATTAACTGTATGATCCTTTGATTATTTCCAGTTAGCTGATTTGAGGATAAATATACACATTTAAAAACATTCATACTTTTTGATTCCACTAGACTGGTATTATAGTATAAGTAATTCAATCTATATACCACAATTCCTTTTTCCTCTACTATTTTTCCACTTTTTTAAAAAATTATTAATTTCCATATGTTTGCCCTTTGGGGTAAATGCTGGCTTCAATGTTTTCACCAGAAGAACCTCAAGCTTTACTTATTGTTTGGCATATAGTATAACACTTAAAATTGCTGGATTGTCATATGATTGCACAGGCTGATATTGGGGTTTAATC
Organism: Sphaeramia orbicularis; assembly: GCF_902148855.1. Classification (NCBI taxonomy): domain Eukaryota; kingdom Metazoa; phylum Chordata; class Actinopteri; order Kurtiformes; family Apogonidae; genus Sphaeramia; species Sphaeramia orbicularis. Next base: position 20,495,613 of record NC_043978.1, on the reverse strand, counting down.
GCAGAGATCTAATATATAAAAGGCAGCTTATGTTAAACAACTCAGAAACATTGCATGTATGATTTGTCAGTTCTTTGGTAGTAAATGCAAGTAGAAAGATTGAGAAGAGAAGTGAAACTGAAAAAGCATACTGAATAAAAGACATGTTCATGTGTCCTGGTCCTGATGCAACTGATAAGAAAAAAATCTCTCGTCTTATCCAGATGACAAAAAGGACATAGACCACGAGGAGCAAATCACAGGTGAAAACTCTCCTCCAGATTATTCAGAATACATGACAGGGAAGAAGCTTCCACCCGGAGGCATCCCAGGCATTGACCTGTCAGACCCAAAGCAGCTGGCGGAGTTTGCACGGTAAGTGTTGAAAAATATACCTGATGGCAGGTAAAATTCAGTGAACCTTAATAAAAGAAATGCTCAAATCTTGCCCACATTCATGACTACCTCTGCTTACTTTAAGAGCACAGAAGAGACAAAAAAAATCAAAATGGCATACATTGCATATTACACACAATGCAATGTTGGTATTGAAGAGACACTTAAGTCTTGTGTGTGTATATAACCAGTGCAAAGTCAAACAACTGAGTTTTCTGGTCCTTTATACGCTTTTGTGACAAATTTTCTTCCTGGTCTGGTGTAAACACTTGCCTAAAATCCACTTTCATTTTTGTTGCAGAATGAAGCCAAGGAAAGTAAAGGAAGATGATGCACCCAGGACGATAGCATGTCCACACAAAGTAAGTGTGTTATGTTTATTATGTCATAACCTTTAGCTATGCAGTTAGTAAAAGTTTAACATGGGTATGTGTCGTTTTTCAAAAGATCATAACATAATATCTCAAAGAACTTAATCTAATAAGGTCAAGACGTTACAATATTTTACACGTGAAAAACAACAAAATAAACAACTTTCTCTTCATGTTTCTGTTGCTGATCTGAAAATATTGAACTCTGAATATTAATTGCTTTGATTGAACTGTTCAATATTTTATCAGACTTGATGTTCAGCTTATTTTTAATGCTCTACAGGGATGCACTAAGATGTTCAGAGACAACTCGGCGATGAGAAAGCACTTGCATACACACGGACCTCGTGTGCATGTCTGTGCAGAATGTGGAAAAGCATTTGTGGAAAGTTCAAAGCTGAAGAGGCATCAGCTTGTACACACAGGAGAGAAACCCTTCCAGGTGAGTTTAGTCATTCTTTTTATCATTACATCTGGAGTGTAAGAGTAATGAATATGTGGCAAAAAATTTGGCTGTAAGTTGAGAATCACAGTTTCTTTGAGTTGAGACATACAGTGGCATTAACTACATCTGTCTTGTCTGCAGTGCACATTCGAGGGTTGTGGCAAGCGGTTCTCGCTGGACTTTAACTTGCGTACACATGTACGCATTCACACTGGAGACCGCCCATATGTCTGCCCTTTTGATGGCTGCAACAAGAAATTTGCCCAGTCAACCAACCTGAAGTCTCACATCCTCACACACGCCAAAGCTAAAAACAACCAGTGAATCAACCCTGAACTAGGCTGACGGCAGCAGCGTGAGCATACACTGGAGGATTTGACCTGTATCTCTACTCCTTCACAGACAACTTAAATCCCGTGGCCTGCTTTGTGGTGAGATGAGAAGTCCCCTTTGTATTGTCTCTAGTTAAAACGTTTAAACAGAGAAATGACCTTTTCTCAAACATTTTGATACAAGTATCGAGGTTTGAACAAGGAACTGTAGAACCCCGAACCCTCAGGCCTCCTACCCTGTTTTGGCGCTACCTGAATGGAACAATTTACAATTTCTTCTTGTGAAGATGTCAAATCATGGATCTGCACCTAAAACTTATTTATACCTTTAAACAGCCAGATAAAAAATAATTTTGCAATGTAATTTAAATTTGCATCAATCCTCAGCAATGACACCTTTTCAATTTTGTACTGTCCCCAAGTGTGCATATTGTACACTGTTTGACATAAGCTCTGTGGTAATGTATGTAGTAAGTTTGTCCCTGTAGCTCTTATTCAAAGAGGTTTCACAGTTTGTTTTACCCCCCTTTTCCCCCTTTGGTGTGAGTGTGTTTCGAGGCGGGACTGGGTGGTCTTTGCATATTTTAATTTTGTACAATGCAATATAAAATAATGTCAATAATAGCCATGTGATTTTTCAATAGTGATCACTGATTAAAATGTTTTCCCCTTGCACTACATATAAGTGTCATTTATTCTCTTAATCCACACAAGGTTTATGACTGTACTTAAATCTGACATACGTATGTTAAAATACTGTACTACTACATTACTAAGTGTACTACCATATGAAGATATTAACTCAATATTATATTTGTACTGTACGAAGTGACATCTTAAAAAAATCCAGACTTAACAGTTGAGATGTTACGATCTTTGCTGTACATCTGAACTGTTCCAGACACCAGCACTTGATTGTGGTCATTTTTGAAAGCACATAATTCAACATTTCCTCTTTGGTAAAAAAGAACAAGGAAGTGTAACAAATGTGATCTTTTATTCTTCATGTGACTGCAAATACACAAGTTATACTGGATCTTGACATCTTATATAATGGTGTCTAGTTAAAAACATCACAATGCAAACTCCTGAAAATGTGATGACAAAACATGATACATTAGACAGGAGGAAATAAATTTGCATTGGAAATTCTTTTTCTGCCATCTAGTTGAGACATTTTACATCACAAACGTGACTCAGTTTTGCAATCAGGTCTGTATTAGTAACAGTGCAGAACCTTATTTCCAGCAGCATCCATCAGTATCTTGAAAATACTTTTTTTTTTCTTGAGCCTCACACTTAACACTTTCAAGCATCCAGTTTTGCTTTCACACACACATTTCAAGGTAACACCCACAGCAAGCAATTTAAAAGCAAAATACATTTTATCAAATGTTCACAAAAAACACATTCACGTGAAACAGACATGATTTACGATTTAACAAGTGCAACTATGCCGGTGGGTGTTTTTGCCGTTTAACCCACATTACAGTGCATTTGGCTGCTTCAGATACAATAACAGCAAACAAATATAAAAAATTAGGTTTTTGTTTTTTGTTAAAAAAAAAAGGTCCACTTAGTCTTAAACCTCACCTTGAATGTTCCTGTTTTATTTCAAATGTCAGTGTATGAGTCGTATCTTGACAATTGCATGCAAGTGTTTGTCACTGAAGGTAATTAACTTACTTGTATCTAAATAATCCCTGCAGAATCGTATGGCAAACATAACATACTATGTGTATGTCCATTTCAGATGAGTACAAACCAAAATTCGGTCCTTGAACATGCAAAGTTTACTCATTGATTTAAAAAAAAAAATCTAATATATAGATTTTGGTGATATCACAGAATGCTATCTTATAAAAATACTCAAATAGGCCTCTATCTTATTTTTATGTATACTTATTGTTATGCATAGTGACTAGTTTATCCTCTTCTCCTATTGCTGTGTAATTAGCAGCAAGAATCTTAAGTGTAAGATTACTGTTAACACCGATTTGCCTGCAAATTTGTGTCTTAGAGATGCACAGAAAAATCTGGGTCAGTAAAAACGCAGTGAACAGCAGAAACAGGCAACTGCAGTGTAGCATTAGAAGTCTAAAACCAAAATAAACTCTGACGTAAAAGTATGCAAGACAACAGTTTTAAGCCTTTTTGAAGAAGTAAGTCACATGTATCCTTGAGATGGACAGATTAACTTGTTCCCGCATAGTTAGTGGGCATGTGAATAAAATAAAGATGCATAAATTTAGGATTTCATTTTCCTGCCTTTGGCATTAGGTACCCCCTCTGGAGTTTTGACATGACTGTAGTACCTGGTCTCAGAGCTGGAACTGTCCTGATTGTTACATGATTTAAAATGGCCAGTATTCAGTTGTCCAGCAGAGCGCTGAGCAGTGCAGGGTAGTCTGGTGTCCCCCAACCTGTAACAGGGTCCCATGAAGGAGCAGCACAGAAACCTTTGCCCTGGACCTGTTCATCCAGACAGGCCAGGTGACAGCCTTCAGTCACCTGGAAGGAGGAACACACAGCATTTAGGAAGTGTGACAGCGGTTGGAAAAACCCTGTCTACAGACGACTGTCTACTTATAACACTCTTACAACACATTAAAGGGGCTACATACATAGTATTTATGCTTTCAAATATTTAAAAAAAAGTCAAGTACAAGTATCACTACAGTGTTGAGCTCTGAAAAGCTTTTAAATTCTGCCAAAGATTTAAATGTATTAGACAGTTATGACATGAACTGTATTTGTTTACATTCAGCCATTATTTATCTTAGTCTGTAGTCTTTAGTGGCGCATCACTCTACTGATCTTCCATAGTGAGGAAAACTAACACCATGGGGCCTTTGACCAAACTGACACAAACGGACCAGCTGGGACAAAAGCCACAAAGAAATAACTTTTAGAGTCAAAGAAAGTGACAAAGTGATCAAAGCTAGAAGCACTGTTGTTTTCAACACTGGACACAGCTCTAAATGAAAAGAATGGAGTTTGATGCTGTAATGGCAGCATTTCTTCCACACTGGTGAGTTTGACTCTGAGGCTTATGAAGGTATGAAGTTATTATGTGATGTTATCTTTAAACTGCTGTTTGTTGATCCACAGTTCAAACTTAACTGACAGTTCTGACCTTGTTTGGACAAATATAACCGATCTTTAGTGCAGCTATTGACAACACAAAGCGTAAACAGGTAGTTTGTGGTTTTACTGTGGCTGTTTTCTGTCTAAAAACAGAGCTAAACTAATAGAGTTGTAAGTTAAACCATCAGCTGATGCAGCACATGAAGATTATGTGTTACACATTGTTACTTAGACCGACTGTTAGAATAACCAGCTATGAGTTTCAGTTTGAAGGAGAAAACTTGATACCACAATACAGATATGTGGAAACAATGAGATTTATACTTCATATAGTGATTAATACAGTGAATACATATTGTATTAATTGATGGCTCTGGTGGTTGTGTTTACATGACTTCCCTCTGCTGTTCAAGGTTTGGAATATCAATACTACATAGAACATTTTAAATTACTCTATATAAGTTATTTATGTGGCTTATGAAGGCTAAAAAGGTAAAAGTGGTCTTCCTTACATCAAATAGGGCCTGTCCCTTGAGCTTGTATAGGCGAGGATTGAGGAAGCCCAGGGGGGAAAGACCCTTCAGCAGCCGCTGGTCGTTGATGAGAGACAACATCCCTCCCACCACTGGGGTGGACGCCTGGGCGGGGAGACCAATAGAAAAAGGGTTTAACAAAATAAAATGAAATGACAATTCAAGCTAAATGCTCCACAGACACCAATATAAATAGTGTTTTTGACAGTATTGAAATTACTTGATTAGTCTTATATCGGCCATTTAGTTAATTGTGAAGAGTTTTTGGAAGGATGATTTAACTAAATGGGGAGATTCACAAATGTGGGACTGAACACATAACAGCCATGGCTGTAATGTGTTCAGTCCCATATTTATCAGACCAGAGCGTGCTATGTTTAAATTGAGTCCTTCAGGGAGAACTGATAACTTAAACACAGGTCACATGCATTAATAAGGGTCAATGCTAATTAGCTACAGGTTAGTGGTCACATTCTCATCAGTGCTAAAACTATAATTGGAATCTGTCCCCTTGATGTGTTTGTGCTGTGATAGTACACATTTGATCTGTCAAAGTGTTGGTGATTCTCTATTTAGTACAAACTATAATAAAATTTAATTTTTTTTACCGAGGTCCCAGACACCCAGGGGGTAGGTACTCTGTTGATGACCACCCAGTAGTTATCTGACAGCGCAGCCATGTCTGGATACGCCCTTCCACTGGCGTTGTAGTATGACTGAGGAGGGAGGGATGCAGCTACAGTCTTCATGTACCCGTTCACTGCACTGATCTACAACAAAACAAACAGCATGAATTATAAAGAGAGCCAGTAAAACTAAATTTGATTGTATGAAAAAACATCCAGGATTGCTGGCACTGTTACCTGATAATCAGGCATCGTGAAAACATTGCTGAAGCCTCCTCCGCTGATATAATCTGTAACTTCATACGTAACTTTAAATGGGTTCTTGAATGAGGTTCCTCCTACTGTTGTCACATACGGGCTGAAGAGGAAGCACAAAACAAAGCATCAGTGTCTGCTGCTTTTACTCAAACATTTTAAAGAGAAGAATACTGACATCAAATAATGAGACTGATTCTGAATTTCGAATGTAATTGCACATAACAGAAAAGCTGATAAACTTCAGTACGTGTATGTGCGCGCATACGTGATACCAACACAACACTTGGAAAAATATGCAGCTTTATAAGAAGGTTCATCTGCTAGCCACTGCCCGCTTTACTTTAAAAGTGTTATTTCGCTGGCTTCGCAGAATGTGTTAAAAATTGGCACAAATGTTCACTTGGACTCAATATTAAACACTGCAGTGTAGCCCGCATGTTTCTCATTTTCTCCATGTGATTGATATCATGTTGTGCAGATTCTCTAATTGTCCTTTTTTACTTCTTATAATTGTTTTGTGCGAGGTAATATTTTCTTGGACATGAAAAAAAATGCATGCTACTACAGTGTTGTTGAATCATGCATCCATTAGTTTATCACTAATTGTACGGCAGGTTGGTAGTAACTGAACAGTGTGAAAGGATTTTACAAGAGTGATTGCATCTGATTACTGTTTGGTTTATACATTTCACAACTACAAAAGCACTCAGAGAGCACAGACCTCCGCCAAGGCAGATCAGTCCCCCTCCAATCATCATCAAAATGTAATCATTTGTTCCTTGTGCCAGTATCAACATTTCCTGAAATTTTCATCCAAATCTGTCCATAACTTTTTGAGTTATCTTGCACACGGACAGACAAACAAACGTCGGCAAAAACATAACCTCCCTGGCAGAGGTAATAAAAAGACCATTTTCTCTCAGTAGATTTATCCATCAACGGTGTAACATGTGATATCTTTTCAGGTTCATTCCATTGTTACAGTGGTATCACTTCATGTTTTACCTTGACGCAGGGAAACTTGGCCTGAAGGTGTTTTGTTTTGACCCCGTGTGTTTGCAGCCAGCACCACTGTCACCTAAACATGACAAAAGATTAGAGCAACAAAACAACTATGCAACATGTTTGCAAAGAACAAGACCAAAGAGATTAAATCAGGTTAATGATTGCTGACATCATCTGCAATATTGGATAAAGAGAGAAGACAAAAGGTAACATGTAAACGTGTTTTTCCAGAACTGCTTGGTCATTGTAGGTGTTTCTTTAAAACAATAGTGCTGTATTCATGTTTCAGTTTCATGTTTCAGACAATGATCTTGTGATGACAAGGGAGTGAAGTTGAAATGCTGCCAAACAGACAAAGGCTCCATCTGGCTGCAATACTAACTGTGTTTTATTAATTCCTCAAATCTTTAAAACTGACCTTGTTGTAATTAGTTCAAATACTAATACTGACCTGAAGCAAAGAGCAGGGAGATGCCCCTGACCCCGGCCTTCATGAACTCTGTGTTTATACGCATCATGTAGGCGACAGACAGGCTGTCTTCATCATCACCGTAGCTGATGGTATGAACCCAAGGCAGGTCAGACATGTTGCTAAGGAGAACCATCCACTGGAGGAAAGGCTCTTGCGACTCATGACGCCCTGGAAAAAAAATACTTTAATTAAGATCAACATTCTACTGTCAAAATATTGCCATTTCATCTCTACTTTCTTTCATCAACTGGATTAAATCAAGTTAATATTTCAAGTGTGTTGTTCAAAAACTTGTATATTGAAATGGTGAAGAAAATGCAGCACATAGACTTGATCTATTTTGACGTACCTGGATTGGTGAAGAACCAAGTCGAGACGTTTGCCCCTGTGCTCATGATGTACTCTATATCCAGACTGGCCTCAATGCCAGCTTTTCCGCCTCCCTGCTTGCCTACGACTCGGTCAACTGCAGACCGATGCTTGAAGCCACCGCCATACAGGCTCATGAACTCAGCCAGGTCTGCTGGGTGATAGTACTGCTCCAAAAACTACAAGACATGGAAGCTTTTCTGATGAGCATCATACTGTATAAAGTACTTGGATCCTAGTAAACATTAAAAGCAAACTAATATAAAAAATACTCCGCTATACAGAAAATAAAATTGAGCATTCAAATCCTACATAAGTAAAAGTATGTAAATATTATCAGTAAAACGTGCTTGAAGTATGCAAAGTAAAGGCAGCCATTCAGTAAAATGGTCTTTCTCAGTGTTTTATTGATACACATGATCTTTTAGTATTGATGTTTAAAGGGGTTATATGTAGTATTTCTATTCCAAATTCTCAATAGCAGGGGTAAGTCTCATACCAGAACACATTTAAGACTACAAAAACCACCAACAAATCAATGCTATGTATCCAGACAGTATCACTCCCTGAATAATAAAGTATAAAGATGATCAAGTTTTCTCCTTCAAATATAAATTCATAGCTGGTTATTTCGTTAGACAGTCACAATAACACTATTTCTTATAATGTTCACATGGTGCGTCAGCTAATAGTTTACACTATAGCCCTGTTAGCTTAGTTCTGTTTTTAGATAGAAAACAGTCTCAGTAAAACCACAAATCACCTGTTTTCTGTACAGTCTGTGTTGTCAATATCTGCACTAAATATCTGTTTGGAATCGTCCAAACAAGGACTGTTACAGAACTGTTACAGTTTAGTCAGTACTGCGGATCAACAAACAGCAACTTAGCAAAGATAATACAAAGATAATAACATTCCATAATAACTTAATACCTTCATAAGCCTTGTAATCAAACTCACCTATGTAGAAGAAACGCTGCCATTTCAGGATCAAACTCAATTCATTCTTTTCATTTAGAGCTGTGACCAGTGGTGAAAACAACAATCTTGCTTCTAACATTTTTCACTTTGTCACTTTCTTAGACTGTAAAAGTTGTTTCTTATTGGTTCTCATCCCATCTGATCACTTTCTGATGCTTTGGTAAAAGGTCCCACAGTGTTAGTTTTCCTCACCAAGGGAGACCAGCAGAGTGACTCATCACTCCCTTTTGTGGTCACATAATTCCCCCTGTCTATCAATTAGGACATGCTCTGTAATCTAATACATTGGCATCTTTGGCAGAACTTCATAAATCTTTATTCTAAACACTAACAATAGTTTTAATGTTTGAAAGTAGAATTACTGTCTATATCCCCTTTAAACTCAACCCAAGAAGGAATATTTCATCTTTCAGTTTAACATCATATGCATTCAACAGCAACACATTTCGAGACGTGATTTTCACCAGTCAGGAAGACTATTGAAAGGTGTAATCCAAGTAACTAAAGGTGTCAGACAAATGTAGTGAAGTAAAAGTGTTAAGTTGCAAATTCTCAAATAAGTACAGTAATTGAATAAAAGTTCTGCTTTGCACCATTGTTAACCAAGGGTCCTACCTGAGCTACAGCCTGGCTGTTGTTCTGCGCTGTTCCCACATCTGTTGTTGACAGGTTATAGCGAGACCTTAGGATGGTGGGAGTCACTCCCAGGTGCACCCCAGTCTTAAGGCGTTCAGATGAGGCTTTACTCAGGTCCTTTCCTTTGGGAGGTAAACGATGAAGTCCTCCAACTATGGATGCAAAGAAATTATTCATCAGCAGGTGTAATCATACAGACCATAACTGAAATCTACAAAGATTATAGGTTTACATTTTGCTCACCAAAGTCAAGGTGCTGGTGAACATCATCATGAACAGAGTAAGGGCCCGAGGACCTCAGCACAGATTGACCATCTCTGATGTAACGGTGGAATCTACTGCCAGGAAGCAGTGTCTCTGCAACCCTTCATGCACAAACCACACAAGACAAAACACAGCCTGAAGGTCTGCAAATATTCTACAAAGTTATGGACTTCACAATAAGCAACACCAGGTCTTGACAAGTTTGAACTTTTGCACAAAACTGATTCTAATGCTATGACCATAACTGATTCATGTCTCACTTTGGTATGCTTACACACAAATCTACATCCTTCAAAGTAATATTTTTCAACATATTCTCATTTCTTGACCCGTTTGGATCAATTTTTCCCAAAGTTAATATTTAAAAGCAGTACAAATATCCTGAATCCTCTTTTTTACACTGAAATTGATTAATTTTCCTGAAATCTTCATGGCTGTCAAGTTTTCATGGCTTGCATGATATTGTATGATGACAAAGTCTCACTGTAATGGTTGATGTATAATCCGAGACACACTGTCCCTGCTCTGAAGCCTTCATTAAGCATTAGTGAACCATTTATTGAAATCAGATCAACTATTTATACATTCTAAATACATCTGTGGTACAGAAACTAGTTGTCACAATGACATTCTTGTTCCATACTGTAAAGGTATGGAAAAAATGTAAGGGTTAAACAAGTGGTTCACTTTCTGAACAATCTCGGCATAGGTTCAGAGATTTCAGAAGTCTCCATTTAACTTAGTTTGATTTCAACCAGTAACCACAGAAAGAGGAACCACATCACAAGATAAGAACATGGCCATTTCATGTTGTACACTGTGGGAACTAAGCATTAAAAAGTGCTGTTTAATGCACGATCTGTGTCAAGAACAAGTGAAAATAAATGTTGAGCAAGCAGAACACATTTGTCTTCAAAATATTTGCTTACTTTGCAGTCATGGTGCACTGTAAAAAGTCCTGAGTGTGAACAGTTTGGCAGTTTGTAATCCCATGACTCTGCAGCCAGTGATGCACCACCTTCTGGGTCAGTTGGGATGGACGCACAAGGCTGGCGACTTCATCCAGACTAAGGTGTTTCCCTGTGGAGGACAAAGTCACCTCTGACAACTCGTAATCATTTAGCATAAAGACGTAATGAGAGCATGGTTATAACTATAGAAAGAGGTTAAACTAAGACAAAGTCAACAGTTGTTAGAGTCCATTTAACAAAACACAAATATAACTAAAGGTGGGGGCAAGCTGTTTGAGCTGGTAGTTATCAGACACAGTCCTACCATATCGTGATGAGTCAGGGTCTGAGACCAGCCTGAGCGTTTCCTCCAGCATGTGAATGTTTTGCTGCTTCAGTGCAAAGGTCAGCTCCAGCTCCTCTGTAGGACTGACCCGACCTACATCAATCCAGTCCTTTGGCAATCTGAAGAAAGACAACAAGGGTTTTTAAATCTCACAGTCTGCTCAGGTGCTCTGGATAAATATTGACAAGGTTCCTACACATTTCAAACAAAATTCCAACATCGCCTGAGGGCTGATAATACAAATTCCATGACTGTTTACAACCTTTATGTAAATTTAAAGAAGGTGACTTTAGTTAATAATTGTATGGAAATTACAAAGGAACTTTTAAATTCGATAATTTTGTGTTATCTTTATATTCATGTCTAATACTGTGAAGACAAACTTCAAGGATGTGAACTCATCAAGTGTGGAAAAGGTGATAAACATGTTAATATTGTATCAGCTTGAAAATGTGGCTTTGTGGTCTATTTCTGCATCAGGATATAAACACACATACATACAATAATTGTTTTTACTGCTCTAATAGTACAATAATAAAATGCAGTGAAAGGTTTGATTCTGAATTGATGTGACTAAAATTTCATGACATATCTGTAGCCTAGGCTGTATATTTGTTCTTATTTTGAACCTCAGCCTTACTTGTAGCATGTGGTAGGTGACCTATTTTAGTTCAAAAATTTTGGCAATTTTTACTCAGTTTGATGTAGAGCTGCAACAATTAAACCATTACCTGCTGACTATTAAAATGACTCAATCAGTAATTGCCTTCAGCGATTTAAAAAAAAAACAACAACTGCTAATAGACTACTATCAGTATCAGCAGATAATATGTCTTAAAATAATAATGTTAGGCCTATATTGAACATTTTATCATCATTTTTCTGTCTTCATTCAAAAATAATGAGATGATGAACTGAAAGAAGAAAAAAAAAAGTTACAAAATAAAGATGCCTTTGTGGAAGGGGGATAAATGACAAAAACTACAAAGAAACAGAAAGTAAGATTGGTATTGGTATCAGCTCTCAACCAAAATGTCATTTTAAACATAAGTAATATCCATAGTTATGGACCAAACAAGACATTTATTGTTTTATAAAAAAAAAAAAAAACTATAAATCTATAGAGAAAACAACAAGGACATTAACCAACGCACTGAAGTTAATTAATGATACTTGCAGCTGTAATTTCAAAACTTTTTCAGGCTTTTTGTGTCTGTGAGAATCCTGTTGAAAATATTGTGACTGACAAACTTGTTGAATACCATCTGTAAATGTGCACCATATTTACCTAGTTACTTACAATGTTTTTAAATGACACTACACGGCAGAAAACTCTCTGATGGTGGATTATACAGGTCCTACAGACTTCACAAATCAGTGGTTTAATAACCATTTAACAAGTAAACACACCATGGGCCGATCATAATCTCAGTCAACCAAACACACTCGATATACATGCTTTTATTAAATGTCAAATGTCATGACCGAATGGCACACTTCCTGGAATGGCAGCAAACTTGAACAGCTCATGTTCCTTCCTTCCTTCCTTTTTATTTTAAGATCTGATCAAAATGTGAATACCCCCCTGGGGATCAGTAAAGTTCATCTGTATCTGTAGCTACACTTTTCTTCAGATCATAGAGAACACAGCTCTGGACAGTGATTGGGTGTGTGCCATGTCATTTAATTCCCCCTGTACCTGATCATAAGATACTAAAACGTGGAATGTCCGGTTCTGAAAAGCTAAAAAGACATTAAGGAAATGGATTTTAGAGGCTTACAAAACATCTTGGTCGTATTCTAGGTATCCACTCCAAACCGACGAGCTGCATAACAAGGAGAAGAGGAAGGTCGTTCTGTTGGAAGAGTAAAATATCACAGATTAAATCAGATATGTAGTCGGTAGGTGAGTGTGTACAGTTTATGCTTGTCTCAGGGTCACGACAAAGACAAAAATGACCTGACAGATACACATATACGAGCCGTTTGTCTGTACTATTCTCACATGAAAGGCTCCATATTAGCTTAGTACGCAGCTGTAAAGTGCCGAGTTCACCTTTGTTTTGCTTCTGTTAGCAGTCAGCTATCTATGTAGGTGAACACAACAGACAACAGAAAACACGCAGCAGGTCAAATAGAAGCCGTGTTGACAAGGTCGACAATGTTTCACTGTGTAAAAATACCCAACAAACTACATAAAGTAAGTTAAAAGGCACTCACAGTGTGTTCATGGCTCCAATGTAAGTCAGCTCTTGTAGAACACTAGGACGAGGCGGGCGCTTATAGACGCAGAGATCACATGACACACACGGCAGTCACGTGACCGACTGACAGGGAGTTTTGTTTTGTCTCCTCCTCAAACACTGAACTTATGCACACCAGCGTCCTAATATTATTGTTTTTAAAGCACTTTTTCCAGTTATTTAGATAATTTGAAGAACATTATAAACGCAAGTAAAATAAAAAAGACCGTTAAGTATATAATCTTATTTAATTTATATAATCTCTATTTTTATACCTGGAGCTTTTATTTTGATTTATTCATTATTATTTACTTTTTTATTTTTACTTACATTTGTATCTATATATTGGAAATGTAAAACATTTTGTGAAATGTGACTATTTTTTTTAATCCTACATTTTAAAAAAATATTATTATGTATATATACTGTTCAATTGTTCATTGTTCAATTAAAAAAAAAGAACTTATATGCATTGATTTTATGTACTATCACATTTGTATGCTGGTATGAAAAAATACAAGTGGGTTGATGTATGAAATACTGAAAAATAATGTAATACAGAAAATGCACACTGAGATAATTATTAAAAATAATATCTGATGTTCTGCACAGAGTACATAGCATTTAGCTAGTTTGCAACTCCCACCCACATACACAACATACCATGAGTTTTTTTCCCTTCTCATTTATGCCAAAATAATGCAATCTGGTATAGTAAAAATGATCAGTTCCAAATAGCCCACATTGTCACCCAGATATAATAAAATGCATGTATTATGCTTTAAAGGAAGTGAGATCAAAAACTGTAGTTTGAATGGCATATATATATATATATATATATATATATATATATATATATATATATATATATATATATATATATATATATATATATATATATATATATATATATATATATACACACACACACACAGGGTGGGGAAGCAAAATTTACAATATTTTGAGGCAGGGATTGAAAGACAGTGTATGACCAATTAGTTTATTGAAAGTCATGACAATTTATTTGCCACAAGAAAATTTACATAATAGAAAATGTTTTTATTCTATGTGTCCTTCTTTCTCAATAACTGCCTTCACACGCTTCCTGAAACTTGTGCAAGTGTTCCTCAAATATTCGGGTGACAACTTCTCCCATTCTTCTTTAATAGTATCTTCCAGACTTTCTCGTAATAGTTTTGCTCATAGTCATTCTCTTCTTTCCATTATAAACAGTCTTTATGGACACTCCAACTATTTTTGAAATCTCCTTTGGTGTGACGAGTGCATTCAGCAAATCACACACTCTTTGACGTTTGCTTTCCTGATTACTCATATGGGCAAAAGTTTCTGAAAAGGTATGGATAATAGTGTTAGGTATGATTATGACATCAATATATGTTTGGTTTCAAAACAATTGACGTAGTGCCTGCTGAGAAAAAACAACTAAATGTTCATTGTAAATTTTGCTTCCCCACCCTGTATATAAATATATATATATATATTTTTTAAGCTAAACAGTAGGAGTGTAACTTTTTCTTGTACAGTGCATTTTAGACACATTGTAGGAACAGAGCTAGAAATTACAACATAAATCAAAATAGCACAATCTTGCCAAAATTCATGCGTTATGTACAAACAGCCAGTTACTTAAAAAAAAAATTGAAAGCATGTAAAATGCAAACAGTCTCTGGTGTTAAATAAAACTATTTGCCTAAATGTTGGGGTTTGAAATGGAAGCATGCATAAGACCTGTGTAGGTTCCTCACTCATTACATTGTTTTTTGAAAAATGGATCATTTCAGCACGATTTTATTGATTTGTCATTCTTCAACTATATAATCAGAACTAATCCCACAGCAATGGCTTGTTTGAGGTAAAACAGATTTATTGACCAATTACAAATTAGAATTCAGCAATGCACATAAAGAGATAATTACAACTACGTGCGACTAGGCCTTCAAACAAAATATTTACAGGGCAATCTGGCAGACATCTACAAAAATGTGTTTTAGACAAAATATTTGAAGCTAATAATTTCAAAATAATACATCAAATGTTTTTTTTCCCCACAAGAAGTGCAGGTTGTACTTGAAACGATTAAATCAAGTACTACACCCAACTATAAGTCAGATCCTGAGTTTTTATATTAACAAACACTCCATCAATGTACATGTGAAAGGCAGTAAAATTATTATGCTTTATTGTTCCCATCTGATGAGTTAAACAATGAAAAATAACACATCTGTCCTTAATTCTGTTTGCTTTAATTCACATGAACAGTTAATAAACTTTCCCATCATCTGATGTTTTAATTCTGACAATTCAGTCATCATTTGAGAAGTAAAAGTCCTCTTCTTCTCCACTTTCAGACAGTGCGTCTTCTTTGTCTGGGAACATTTCCCAAACAACAAAACTGTTTTCTAGAGAAAGGAAGAGAAAATGGAGATTTCTCATAACAGAAAAACACAGCAATCACCGCTTTAAATGCGATGTATTTTAATGTATAGAGCTTCATTAATGTGGAGTAAGTTTATGGCCCCACATTTCTCCAGAAACTTACCTGTGTTACCACATCTTTTCATTGTTCGTTTAACTGATGGTGTGGGTGTGAGGCTCTGGAAGAAACAATACAGGACAAAGTTTTACAAAACAAAATAAATCTACTGCAACTTTTTAAATCAAAAGAATCTTGAAAAAAAAACAACTCTTTGTACCTTTGCTGCAGGAGCGTGGACATTAAAATATTTTTTTTTCATCCTCTTCTGGAGTTGATAGACATACTTGTCATCAAGAGTCCTAGAAATGAACAATTATGGAAAGTCAGCTTTAATACAGTGAACAACAAGATCAAGGAAAAAAGTATTAAACATCAACATTTATACATTTAACGTGATAAGAAATTTTGCAGTATCTGAGGAGGATGAGCAAGAATTCAAGTCTTCATTCACCTGCTTGGAGAACCCATCATTCCAGGGGAGATATGTAGACACTGGGGGGTCTTTGCTTCAGGGATACCCGTGGACATGGGGGTCCAGGGCTCCAAGTCTGACATTGCAAAGTCATGGTCTTCACTCGGACACATGGATGGCATCTGTGCATATATAAAAAAAAAAAAAGAAAAAGAGGAAAAAGATAAGCCCACAAATTTTACAGACTAGACAAGACAGTCAATGGGTAAAAAACACAAACCCACCTCGAACCGTTTTCCCTGCATGTGTGCGCTACTGAAAGCATCATCAACGTTTTCTTTGGGCATGGATTCCAGAAAGTTACGCACTTGTTGCTTTCTTTTTAAGGTTCCCACTCGAGCAGATATAATAGGATGCTGTGCAGCTGCAAAATAAATTCAGAATTTGTTAAATTCAATTATAAAGCAATATCAGAATAAATGGAGTATGCAGCAAATAAGGGAGTAAAAATACAATATAATCAAGTTACATTAACGACATAATACCAATTAATAACCATCATTTCTCAGGTCCTCATTAGAGCCAGTGTTTCCTGTCCTGGCTTTTTAATTCATGGGAAAATAAATCACTCAAAGATAGAGGGTGCCAATAATGCATTAGTTTTTCATAATGCCACCTACTACAGGGCAGACTAAAAAGAAGAGGACATACCTCTATAGATATACAGGTCCATTCTAAGGTAATGAAACAATTATTTTGTTTTGATCAAAATTCTAAATATTATGTCATTTCTGCATTTGGAGCTTCCTAAATTCTAAATCTTATGCCCTGGACCTTTAAAGCCAAGTATATGTGCTGTGACAGTGGGCTATCTTAGGTAAAAGATGAAGAATAAATGGAAAAAAGTCATCTTGCATCACCTTATTAGAGATTCTAAAAATTCAAAGGGTTGTTGTCCCAGTCTTAAGACCAAAGACAGCCTAGATTAAATTTCTGTGATTTTTACCCCATACATATAAATATCACTTTTGGAACAACGCAATCATTACAGAGTTCCGACAAGTTAAATTTAAGACTAAGACTTTTTTAAGACCACTTACAACAGAATTTAATGCCCATTTCACAGCCATACTGGCAAAAATTCATGACTCCTAGAACTTAGGAAAAGGCATTTATTTACCCCAATGCCTTGACTCCCCCCGTTCTGAGTCATTTCTCACTGGGGGCTGCAAAATTAGCGATAATTGGTTCCTAATTTCAATATAAATTGCTGGGTTGGAACGGATGGAACTGAGTAGATTAACGTTACTTTCTGTACAGCTTTGACATTTAACAGACATTTAAACACACAACAGCCAACAAGTTTATGGCAACAGAACTTAAGACCTACCATACCAATTTTTTAAGACTTTTTTTTAAAGTATTAAATGCAGATTTGTAAATTCAAGACTTTTAAGACTTTTTAAGACCCCATCGGAGCCCTGTCATTAGCTTAGCTTCCTTGTTTACAAATCCAGCAGCAGAAATAAAGGACATGCACTATAGACATTTAATTCTTGTATAAATTATCTGATTGTCTAAGATGCACTATTTTAACTCTTATAACACAATCTGCATACATGTCATCACACGTCACTCAGTGTGACTGGCAAACATACAAAACTGTTGAAAACTCAGTCTACACATGAAGCTGCAAAATTGACATCCTATACAAAAACTTTCCTCTACCTGGATCTTTTGGTGGCTCTGCTTTTTTCCTTTTCGTCTTGTCTTTTTTAGTAGGAGTCTTCAAGCTTCCCATGGATGTTTGCTGATTATGGCATTCTTCTGCAGAACGTGTTCCTACCATCTGTGCCACCCTAGCCCAGTAACCGCCAATGTGCTTAGGATAGTAGGAAACAGCCCTAGGAAACAAAATGCATGCATAGTTAAAGTAAACAGAACTGAAACCCAAGATGATATTTAAAGTTACTAATCCTACAAAAAGCAATATTACTTACTCTTTCAACTTCATAAGCTCATCCTCAGTCCACTTGTCCTCATCTTCCTCTTGTAGAATATTTGTGTTGCCTTTGCTTCCTCGTTGCGTTTTGGTGGATTGTGTGAACTTGGGCAAATGTTGCGGGGGTGCTGATGTTTTGGTGTGTTTGCTCCGTTTATTGTCGGCCTCTCTTGGCACAGTATGATTCTTTGTAACCCTTTTTTGAGACTTTTTCCTTTGTTCCTTCCCGCTGTTACCGGAGGATTCTGACTGACTCGAAGACACGTAGCTCGGCTGAGACTTCTTAAGAACGTTTGCACCTTTCTTTCTGTATAGTACCTTTCCTCTCTTTTTTCCCTTAGAGGATGAATCATAATCCGCTGACAGATTTGGCGATGTGCTCTCACTACCTGTGGGTGATTCTGTCAACACAGCCCATCTCCTGCTTTTCATTGTGGTTCTGTCTGTGTCTGGCGTTTGTTTTTTGGACCTCTGTTTTGAAGACTTCTCAGGTTCACTTTGCTTTTTTGATGCACTGTCCATATAGAATGTTCTTTGACTCTTATGACGGGATCTTGTTATTCTGTCAGACCAATTTTTAGGGTTGTTGTTTTGATGGGTCACTGCCTCCTCAGATGGTTCAGGTGGACTGGAAGGCTTCTCCTCTAGATTACCCTTGATTTGGTTACATTTGCGGGGTGGGGGTTTCACCTTCCTCAGCACTGCAGACGGCTCAGTGTCACCAGTTGAATCACATGGTTCATTACCTAGAAGACAGCAGCCAGGTTGTCAGCACCCAACTTAGAACATATCTCACAAAACACCATATATATAGCATTAGGGCTGCACGATTCTGGCAAAAATGTGAATCACGACTCTTTTGCATAGAATTGAGATCAAGATTCTCTGGCAGGATTTTTTTCACAAAATGTTTATTGCACTGCTGTCAAGGAAAATGGGTTCTTTTACCTCTGATTCATGTCTTTCATATCACTCTGCAGGTAGTCCGGTCACTTATGCAGTGTTTGCTGTTGAACTGATCTGTTGGTGTGGCTGTGTGTAATGGGGGGCGGGGGTGTTTGCACGTATGCGGTTCAGCGGGGGGTGCACACGCATGCGTGCATTTCGGTCGGTGTGTCAAGGTTATTATCGTTAACGAAAACTAACGGAATGACGAAAACTAGAATTGTAAAAACATTTTCGTTAACTGAAATAAATAAAAACTATAATTAAAAGAAAAAAATGACAAAACTGTATTGTGTGTTTACAAAACTAACTAAAACGTACAAAAATTCTGAATAAAATTCCCTTTGTTCTCGTCTTTGTCAATGTCGGATTGATATAAAATTGATTTATTTCCCTCAAGCACTTTTAGCTGCTGGCACCATATGATATTTAACGGTCCGTCACTTGTCGTTTAGGCGTCTTCTTGTCCCCACTCTACCTGGAAACATGGAGACTAAAGTAAAGTTGGGAGACAGCAGCAGAGTCCTGTCTGGGATTTATTTGAATTCGACGGTGAAGATGAGAAAAGATATAAAGAAACTAAAACTAAACTAAAACTAAGCATTTAGAAAATAATGAAAACTAATAAAAACTAGCAAACCTGCTCTAAAAATGAATTAAAACTAACTGAATTAGAGAAAAAAAGTCAAAACTAAATAAAACTAAACTATAATAAAAAATCCAAAACTATTATAACCTTGGGGTGTGTGTGTGTGTGTGTGTGTGGGGTGGGGGGGGGGGGGGGAGGGACTCGACCACACGCGCGTTGTTCGGCCACGTGCATTCGTTTCAGTCGGTTACCGTTCTACTTACAGTGGGGGTACGGGGCGGTCCGTGCCCCACGTTCATTTACCTTTTCCCTGCACTTAAGGTCCCGGTTGCTAAGCGACGTTAGCTGATCTGTGAAAGTTTGCAGCGCAAAGAAACTTCCCAGCCGGCACAACGGAATATTTTAATATAAAATTTTTGTAGAGCGCGGGACTTTGATTCTTGGTTAAACACCGCCGAAAGTGAACCTTAATTGGGCAGGAGTTCAGGTGGGTGACTCACCACTACCACTAGGGTTTTCAGTCATTTCAGTCTGTTTACAGCAGTCGTTCCTCCACTGTCATTCACTCTTTCCTCAATCAACTGCAGCCGACAGAAGCAGGCTCACGTGCTGTAAAGACGCTTTACCATTGGTTAAGGGAAGAGGGGGCGGCGATTCTGCGTTTGTGGGCATTTGTTTGTAATGCAGTCGCGAAATAAAATGCTTAAGAATCGTCCGTGTTTAGAAATGAGATCGCGATCTTGTAACAATTAATTGTGCAGCCCTATATAGCACAATATGTCGTTTGAGCGTCGTCATCGCAATGTACGCGAGCGTTATAGTCACATCGCAGGTCTTGCAATGTAGGAGGCAAATGAACTCAATGTGTTGTCATCAAATTTCAGCGGTACCTGACACACACTGCACACAGCGATCCACCAATCACAATCATTCTTAATCAGTTTGCCAAAGTAGACCACGCCCCTGCACATGGAGTGAGTCGCTGGTAACAACATTGAAAAATGAGCAACGAACAAGACAAAATCACCAAAAACTAAGACTTGGTGCCAAAAAGAAAAGCAACATCAGTTATCTGGAATTATTTTGGGTACAAGAAGGATGATATTGAAACACGTGTTCTGTGTCGACAGTGTCTTGCACAAGTTGGCACAAGAGGAAACACAACTAATTTGTTTGACCATTTATGTTGGCACCACACAGCTAATATATCCTCCTGAGTAGTTTTTCATATCAAAGGGTTAAAAAAAAAAAAATCGCAATGTCAGTTTTTTCCAATATCATGCAGCCCTACATACGTACTTTCAGTCCAGGGCAGGATCCCTTGGGAGGGTTTCTTGGATGACTTGGTGGTGACTGTTGCAGTGATATGCTGCAAAATAAATAAAAAAAAAAAATCAGTGACACCGGGAACACTGACAGCTTTTATGCAAAAAAAATAAAAATAAAAATCTGGAATGTAATAGGTGCTTACAGGGCTGCAGATGGAGGTATTATAACATTCATGAATTGTAACGTTCATCTGTGCGTCCAAAATGACTCTCCCTCCTTTCCAGTACTCTAGAGGTGGTTTGATCAACCGACCGCTTCGAGATGTTTTTGTGTTAGACACAGCAGAGGAATTACAGGAATCAGCTGGAATAAAGAAAAAAAAGCAATGTTTCACTTAAGCCTTTTTAATGCCATAACAATTGTGTTTAAGAGCAATTCACACCCTGTTACACAGGAAACACACTTTGGTGATGCTTTTTATGTGAATACAGAACAACACTGAGACGTAACATGCTTTTATTTTTCCTCATGTGTCTCTGTGTGCCATTACAAACAAATTTACTGAGTTAAGCAGTTTAACCATTGCTTCATTAGTTATTTTTAACGGGCTGAAACCTAACGCTAAAATTAATGTCTTTCAGACCTGTCAAAATTATTTTAAAGCCTAAAATTCACATTATCAGATTTTGGAGTTTAGGACTTTATAAAGACTCATATAAATGGTGTATATTAAGCTATGTGTAGCACATCCCCACTGCCAGACTCTACAGCACCTTAGTGTAATGACTGCTTTCTTGCTAATTCTGTTCTTTGATTATGTTTTTCTTGAGCTAATGGGAAAAGTGAATTTTCCCCTGGGGGATCAATACATTTCCTCTACACCTGTATTTGTGTAAATGCATATTATTAATTTTACTTATTATTCACTATTGCTATCTTTCAAACTGACATAAACAGTGAAAAAAAACTGGGAGAACAGCGATGGTTTTCCATGAATCTCTCAGGTTGTTCCATATTCAAGGTTGTCTGAATATTTATGTGCAAGATATTTATCTCTAATACTTACGGGTTTTGAGGGGTTTTTGTCTGGATGGTTGCACAGAACGGTTGATGGCGGATGTCTCGGTTTTCTTCTTGGGTCTGCTTTTGCTTTCACCCTTTGTCTTGGTTTTCCTGCTCAGGTTGCCACATGAAAAAAAAAATAGATGTCAGGTCACACAACATCTAACAGTTTGTGCATACACATTCAACTCAGTTGCATCTCATGTTTAAAGAACTCAATATCTCCAGCAACAAACACACAATGCATCCCATTCATTTTAACCCTTCATGGAGTGAAATGAATCCTCTTACTCTTTTGACAGAAACATCTCATAAAGCGTCTTCCAGTCTGGAGGGAAACCTCTGGCAAACTTTTTCAAAAACCATTTTGGAAACTCTGTGAGAGATTTAAGTCAATTAAAAAAATGTCAGTCCACACAATATTTCAATCTGCCTGTAACTGCATGCAGGTTTGCAGTTTTTTTGTGTACTTTGAAATTATTTCTTCAATCATGAAATAGATTCACAAAGAAAACAATCTGCACATTTAATGGTAACTTGGCTTACCAGACTTCATACTCAAGTTCATTTTGCCAACCAAGATGTAAACTCTGCCAGAGACTGTTTTCAGTACAGAACTGGAAACCCGCTCCACAATGAAGTTACTATTCCAAGGTATGTTCTCTTCTCTGTACGGAAAAAAACAGTGTTTATGTGAAAAATACAAAAACATTTCTAAATTTCTTTAATTTTGAGTGGCCTTTTACAGCTTACCCATGAATGCCATCGACAAACAGGCCCCTCTGACCCTTCCTCAGGAACCACTTCTTCAGATAAATGACACTCTCCTATCAGAATGAAATACAAGAATTAGAACAAAATGCAAAAGAAAGATATTGTCAAGTCTTAAACTCAAACAATAGCACTTTAGTTGAGCAGTGGTGTGGTTTTTCATGTTCTTACACAAAGATACACGAAGCTGTTCTCATCTTCTCAACACTTGCAGAGCTGACTACCTACTACAGCTGACTATTACTGTTTTAATTAATTTTTTACTCTCCAATTTGTGATTAATTGCATAATTAAGAGCATAGGTTAACTGAATTACAGCATCTTTCACCTCATCATACCATCTTTGAAAGGACACAAATTCAATCATTCTTATGAAACAACCTTCATCATAACACAGCATATTAATATTAGCTCCTGCCAGCAGTGACATGACATGTTTTATATATATATAAATATATATATATATATGCATCTGTAAAAGCTATGGGTTTTTAAATAAGCTTCTACTTACAGTGGGGAATGTTGCATGCTGAAACCACTTGTTGTGCTTGACCATCTCATCCGGTTTCTTTGGGATGGAAACCCGAGGTGAATTAAGCACAAGCGGATCTTCAACCAAAACGGGCTGTGATGGCACTGCAGACGGAGGTTCACTGTCAGGAGGATGGATGTCTGATTGGTTGTCAGAGGACTCTATTTTGGTCAGACTGGCAGAAGGCATATTTTCACAAGCATCTCCAAAATGCATGTCGTCTGTTCTGTCTGGTTGAGATACTGTAGAGTCTGGCTCATCTCTGGGCTGACACTGATGATCTACGAAAGTTGCAAATTGGAGAAGGACATGCAGGAAAATCAACGTGTCATTTTACATTAACACTGAGGAGAGCTATGCCATGTATTTCCTTTTAAGGATTAATAGAGTAAATCTATATGTGTATGTACAACTTGAATTCAGCTTTTTCTGCATCTCTTTGCTTTACAATCCACTCACCAGCATCATCAAACAGCTTCCTTGTGGTGTTGCTGACTTTGGGAACTTCAGTCTGCCCTCTTTTACTCTCCCTTTCCTTCATATAAGCAAACATCTTTGCTGGAGACATCAGGGGAAATCTGTCTAATCCCACCTTGCTCCCTGTGCAAAACACAAAACCATTGGTCAGTTTAACCTACACAACAAACATAAACATAAAGATCTGGCTCAGAGCAAAGCAGCAGACTCACTTGGCTTGGCGGGTTGGGCTGGAATTGCAAACATTGGCTCACTGGGGATTGGACATGTCTCACTATCATCCGTGAAGGTACTGTCATCAATGAAAGCAGCGGTGGTTTTCCTTTCCTTTGGCTGACATTTACCTTCCTCTGCTCTGTTGCTAACTTCGTTCAACTCCCGTGGTTCCAGTTTTCTCTTCCTTAGCCTCATCTTAACTGCAGAGACCCCGGTGTCCGCAGATAAAGTTCGGCAGTGTGGTGCAGAGTCCGTCTTGAAAACATTCCTTCTGCTGCTGACCTTATTTTCCGGCGACTGCGTCTGTACAGTAAACCCATCCAAATGTCTGATCAGAGGCTGTTCTGGGCGGATCTCATTTGATGGTTGGTAAGACAGAGTTGTTGACTCCAGGAAAGCTCTCTTTGTCGGTGTGCATCCATTTCTTGACGTCAGAGTGTGCCCCGTTTCCGATAAAAAAGGTAATTCTTCAACAGGTCTTGTGTCAAACTCTGAGTACAAAAATCCGAGACCTTTTTGAGGACTCCGTATTGGGGAAAGAGTTAGAGCCTTAACTTCACCGTGAATGTTTCCCTCCCTCTGATTCTCCTTAAACTCATCGGAGATCCTTCTCCTCCGGGGCGTGTGAAAGTTAGATCCATGTTTTTCTCGAACGTTACATTGTGCATCCTTTCCTCCGACTGTACTCTCGTACGTTTCTCGCTGCACTTTGGATTTCAGCTTCGCGAATACTTTAGCGGGAGATTCAACATGTTTTTTTGACTGATGAATTAAATGATAATACGACGCCATGGTTCTCGCCAAAAATGGAACTATTTGCTGTTGTCCATTTTAGTTGAATGCTAGCTCACTAACTGCTCCCCCGCAAATTTCAAATTCACGCTACTACCGCCTTTATGTGATGTAACTTCCGGGAAACTACGTCACTTCCTCTTCCAGCCCCCTTTTACTGCCGTCATTTTTAATAGAATTGAAAATCTATTTTGAGTCTCAAAAATGTTTATCAGCGCTTCAGTTTTACTGCAATTACCTCAAGTAAATTGGTCTGCCACTTCATATTGTAATATTATTTTTCTTTCTTTTTCTAACCGTACTTTTACTTATAGTTAGATCTTTATTTTTATTCTCTTTATTCTCTTTATTTATTTATTTATTTATTTATTTATTTAATATTTTGTTTATATATGTTTAATTTATTATTATGGCTTGAAATGCCTGATGTTTCCTTCCTATATTCTTTTTTTTTTTTTTTTTGTATGTTCTATTGTTGAATAATAAATACATTCTTGAATGGAAAACAATGATTGTTTCCCACCATCTTGGTAGTGGACCAAGCAGCACTTTTGAATGTGTAAATATTTTCTGTGGTATCACTTTGAGACCCAGCAATGCATTTTTGTCCTCTGTAGGGGACAAGAGCTTCACAGCTTTACTTAGAAAAAAATCCTGTCCACTGCTAAGGACATTCCATAAAAAAAATAAAATAAAATAAAAATTGTATCTGAAAAACTGTTGCATTATGCTTTTTCCAATCTAGACAATTATTGAATGTACAACATTTACTTTCCTGGGTCTCAGGAGGATAAACAAGCTTCACCACCATTCTTGAAATAACTCATATGAAAACTGATGTATACATGCAAAGATCTGAGGCAACAAAAGATTTATGGTAAAATGTATAACAAATGCATATTTTTTCAATTGATGATTTGTTTTTATATACGTGAAGTACAATGAGAAACCTTTCATATGCATGGTAAAACCGGAGGAACGTACAGTTTACACACTGTAAACAAAGATTTTTTTTTTTTTGGTCAACTAACTGTAAATGCATGATGTATGCATGAGGCAGTTTATGATAGTCTATAATATGGAAATTATGCAACTGGATGCATGTAATACGTCAATGAAAAGTCATTTATTTCAAGTTATTTTATTGACTTTTATTCATGTTCAAATTACATTATATCTATATGGAAACCATTTATCATAAATTTGAAGGTTATGTTTTTTTTTAGAAAGAAATGTGAGTCAGTAAATCACAGGGATTACAGACAGAATAGTATTTGTTTATTCCTATAGAGGGCAGTATTACAACAAGCGCCGTCTGAATTTACAAGACCATAGAAGGGAAAGTAGGCAGCTGCGCATGCTCACAACACTGACAAACTTCCGGTATTAGGTTGCTTGTTTAGTTGATTTCTGCTTTCTAACGGGGTGGATACCATTAAATTTTACAGTGGTTAATAAAACTTTTTTGTTTACATTTTACAGACAGTCAACAGTTTAACGAATTCTACAAAAGGCGTCGTTACTGCTGTAAAGGTATTTAAGAAGGGATTTTCGCTCTCTAAAACTCCTTGAACCGGTGAGTGAAGTGATGCAACATGGCAGCAACTGCTGTCAGGAGGTGTTTTCTCACAGCTTTGGGCAGACACTCTCAGGGACACAGCCGGGGGCTTACCTCTGTGGCGGACAGGTCAGTGAGGCGGGTGTCCTCTGTGGTCATCTGTAACCCAAAGACAGAAAACGGAAACAGCAGCCTGGACAGGAGAGCTCCTGCCCGGGACAGAGGCAGTGATGGACGGGACAGCAGCAGCTCTCTGCTGAAGTCAGTGTCCGTGGGTTTGGGACTGTGTGGTGCGGTGCTTGTGGACACTCAAAGGGACGATAAGGAGGACAGGAAACGGTTTATTGAACGTATTTTGCCTTCAGCCCACTGTGCCTCCCCCTTTAAACCCGACAGCCCTCGGTATAAATACAACTTTATTGCAGATGTTGTCGAAAAGTCCACTCCAGCTGTGGTGTACATTGAAATCGTGGGCAGGTGAGTTTGTTCCTGAAATTAGTTTTTGGATTAGCTGGTGAAAATGTTTGTAATTTGGACCCAAATTGTCTTCATGTGCACATTTTCCATTCCTTATCTGTTCAAGTGTTAGTTTTATTAGTGGTGTATTATTTGTTGTTGTATCCAGATGCTGGTATTTACTGAATGAAAGAATATTAAATTATTTCTGATATATAAAAATCACAATATAACTACCTACATGGTAAATGGTGAAGCACATTATCAACAGAAAACAACTAAAACAAAAAAAGAATATCCTTGTATACAAGTGTATCTAATTTTGCTCAGTAAGGTATTTAAACCACTAAAGCACAATATCATCCAAATCTTTGAAATACATTTGTTAAATGTGATAATGCCAAAGTACACCAGAGGCTTTGTATTTTCCAGGAATGCATACAGACTAAATACAATTAAAGGTGCCTGTCTTGTCTCTTAAACCAGGAGTCAAGACATAATACAGTGTTTCCCATTATGAGCCCACTCAGGCTGTAAAATAATATTTGTTTTAACTGCTTTACAGGCAGCCATTTTCAGGAAGAGAAGTGGCAGTTTCCAATGGCTCTGGTTTCATCATCAGTAGCGATGGTCTCATTGTCACAAATGCCCATGTCGTAGCCAACAAGAGAGGTGTCCGTGTTAAACTCACCAACGGAGAGACGTACCAAGCCACCGTGCAAGATGTCGATCCTGTGGCAGACATCGCCACCATCAAAATCTCTGCAAAGGTCAGCATCAGACTGCAGCCATGTCTTTGTGTCTATCAGCTCACACCAAACTGAAAATCAGTAAATAGACAGATGCAGAAAATGAAAAGTGAATGACAAGACAAGAGTGTCAAACTAGGCTACTGATTTGTTATGACAGGGTGTGTTCAAATCTATTTCTTGCTTTATGCAGCATTTTTATTGCAGAACTAAAACTTTTATTAACATTTATGTATTAGAGAAAACTGATAGAAAAAATAAGAAACTGTATTTAGATAGAATAAACAACTACTGCTGAAATTGTGTTTGTTCCTGTTCCCTGACTCACAGAATCCTTTGCCCACACTCACCCTTGGACGGTCGTCTGACGTGCGACAAGGAGAGTTCGTGGTTGCCATGGGAAGCCCGTTTGCTTTACGAAACACAATCACTTCAGGAATAGTCAGCTCGGCACAGAGAGGCAGTAAAGAGCTGGGCCTGTCAAACTCCAACATGGACTACATACAGACAGATGCAGCCATTGATGTAAGCATTTTGCAATTTCCCAACTTAACATGATACATTTTTGATAAATATCATAATAATAACAACCTGGAATGGATTTACTGTGTCTCAGTAATGTGTCATGTTGTAATTTTTGCAGTTTGGAAATTCAGGCGGTCCCTTGATTAATCTGGTGAGTCAGTGATCCTGCCGAGATGTTGGTCATCACAAATGTCACCAGACCTGTTGAGACTGGTGGAAACAGAAACAGGGATAGGATGTGTTTAATGCATTGTACAGTACACACTGGTATATACAGCAGGAAATGAACTTAATGTTTTTTTGTTGTTGTTTTTTTTTTTTTTCTACATATTTCATTATTTAGCTTTTGTCAGTTATTACAGCTATTTATTGCCTTCAATGAAAAGTGCATGTGCACATTGTGTATAGATAAAATAATAAAAATCATCATATTGTAGAGAAATATGTGTGTTTAGACACTGGGCCAGTGTAAGAATAGTACAATAGACTTGAATGAGTGTGCCATGTCAGACTCAGCAAACACCTGCAACATCAGAAAACTGTAAGAAACAAGATGAATACGACGTGTGCCACCAAATGAGTCTCCAGAACAAAAAATCATAACGTCTTTAAGGTTTTCAAACTCAGGACTGCAACAAAAAAATTAGGTCAGAAATACATCAAACTAGTTACAGGTGATTTGTACAATGGGTCTGGGCCACTGAGAAAAGATGTTTGTACATAAAAGAAAAAACAAATAGCTTAACCAATGGTAAATGTGGCATTTAAGGACAAATTTGTTGTTCTTGCACGAGGCCCAGTGTTTCACTTCTCAGTATTACTAGTGTAGCTGTTTCTAAATTTTTTCTTCTGGTTAGAGAAGAGAACCACACTCCGACTGATGGTTGAAGAATGGTTGGTTTATTTTTTCATATCTCAGACACCAAACCATTGTGACAAACTGAAATAATATAAATCATAACATATATCAGAATGTTGGCATCAAGAAGCATATTTAACACAACATTTAACCTAAACATCACATACATATATAAATAATAATTATAATCCATACCGTGCGTGCCCTCCAGTCATAAGTAAGGAGCAGCTCTTCTTAAAGATGTGTTTTTCCCATAATCTCCAAAGCAGAACTAAACTCATTGTCCCTGCTATATTACATCACATGACTAACCAGATGCATCACATGACTATGCAACCCTAAGTGTATTTTTTCTCCACCAGCAGAGGTCATTAATTATGAGAGTTTGCAGCAAACTAATACAATTTTAGGGTGCAAAAGTGCATAATCAAACAAATAAAAATACATACATATCAAATAAGGACACATATTTCAGTGACAGCTACAACTAGTCTTTATGGGTCAAATACATTTTTAATAAATAGATGCTCAGTCTAGTTTTGATCTGAGACCGATTATCTCCTCTAATCAGGATGGTGAAGTCATTGGTATAAACACCATGAAAGTCACTGCAGGGATCTCCTTCGCCATCCCAGCGGATCGCCTGAGACTGTTCCTTGACCAGGCAGCAAAAAGAAAAAGTAAGCGCAGTCTGTGAATAAAATACGATCTGTTTGTTTGTGTTTGTTTTAATTCACTCTGTTTTTGTCCGTCTTTTCCAAGGTTCCTGGTTGGGTGGGTCAGAGAATAAACGGCGATACATTGGCGTAATGATGCTGACACTGACACAGAGGTAAATATCTGACAAACTGTGATAATTACACAAGCTCTGGCCCCATGTGTAAGCAGCCTTGTTTTTCTTCTGTCTTTTTATTCCAGTATTATTGCTGAGTTGAAGATGAGAGATCCAATGTTCCCTGATGTGTCGCATGGTATCCTGATCCACAGAGTGATCCTGGGATCCCCAGCCAACAGGTGAGCAGGCTAAGGATGCAGGATGAAGGAGCAAAAAGTAAAGAAAAGTGGTTCTTAAAGATTATTTCGGTGAGAGCACAGTGTTATTTGCTTGCTCTGTTCTCAAAAATGTGTTGAAACAGAACAAAAACGCAGAACGACTTGAGTCAGAACAAGGCGTCAGAGTTTCAGTGTACTGTATTTGTAAGAGTTAACCAACTAGTAGACAAGCAGCAAACGTGTTACTGAGCATTACACACCATTAATTATGAATTTGTGATGAAATGTAATATTGTAAATGTGCAGAAAGGGTCTGTAACATCTGGACTGCAAGTGAAAAACAGCCTCTTGATGCATTTAAACTGGAATATGTATTATCTAGATAGATAGATAGATACTTTATTAATCCCAAGGGAAATTCAAGTATTCAGCAGCTTTGCATACAGCACAAGACAAAAAACAGACAGACCAAAACAAAACACAACAGTGGGTTAGAAACCAGGTTGACATTAAGGTTAGTATACAGTATATACTCTAAAAGGTACTTGCTAAAAAACTACCTCTGAAAGACCTTCCTGTACAAGACTGTAAATAAAGACTTATGTGAAACAGTGATTTAAGTGATCTACGGTGGTTTGAAAAAGTAGGTGTAGTCCAACGACATAAGGTGCTTGGAAGTTTTACAGTCTCATTGGATCAGTCCTAATGTGGTCATGACTGAGACAGAGACACCCCCCCACCCCACCCCCCCCAACCTCTCAGTGATAAGCTCTAAGTGCATTGTCCTTTCAGAACAGACTCGTTAGAGCAATACACCAAGTACTTAGCTTATACAATAAAAGAAGGTTCCCGTGGTCATGAAAAACTAAAAAAAAAGTCATGGAATTTTAAGATATTGTTTTCCCAAGTCTGTAAAATAGTCTTTTGCAAAGTCATGGAATTTACTTTCATACTAATGCACTGCACTTTGAGCTGCTATATCACTTCTTGTCCAGTCACTTTAATACAATTGTAAGTACAATCAGTTTTCCCTAATGCTTGAAACACAGTGGTTTAAGGTTTTTCTTCTGCTCCTTAAGTCTGACAGTCATCTGACTTCAAGGCCTAAATGTATCTTAAATTAAATTTAAACAGGTTTTAAATACTGATCACATTATCATGTAGGCATTAGATTGTTCTGTTTTACTGCTATAAAATTGCATTAACTTCAGTCTCTTATAAATATGTTGCTGGAAAACTTGACATTTCAACATGTAACAAAGACAAAAAATAGAAACTTATTCAATCTGTGTCAATATTGGGTGGGTAAGAAAGTAATAATGAAATAAAACTATAGCAGATAAAACAAGACAAAATGGGTTTTAAATTGTTTTCATAATAATGTGAAAGTCTTGATGAAACCTGTAGAGACCATTTAATGTTCTTACAGTAACTAGCAAAAGTTCACCTCTATAAATTAATTTTATTGGTGCTTGAGAAGCCACGTAAATGCTTTGGAAATGTAAAAATGCATGGGAATACACTGCTGATACCCCTTGGGATCATCTTACGTGTTTCAGAGCTGGGATGTTACCGGGAGACGTTGTGTTGGAGATCAACGGGACGAAGGTGTACACCTCCGAGGAGATTTACAAGGCTGTTCGCAGTAGTGACAAAATAACAATGGTAGTACAAAGAGGAAATGAGTTACTTCAACTCAATATGACTCCAGAGTACACTGAGTGAAGGACAGCAGAAGGGATGTCCTTTCTAGACCTCTTGTTGACCTCATGGACTGACAGTCATGTGGTTAGTTCATGTATTTTTGTACATGAGAAGTAAACTGTGAAACCAGATTAAACCTGTGGATGACTGAGCTGTGGACTGTAACTTTATAATTTAAGAGTAATCAACTTTCTTTGTTCTGTTTTTTCACTGTAAGGCCTAAGAATGTACAGTTTGACAGCAGTGGCCTAAATAAACGTGTTCATTCTTGGTTTCCAATTGTTTGTTTTTTCCAAGGAATTTTCATTCAAGGAATGCTCTGATAGTCTTATGTGAACTATTCAGTGAGCCTGTTTACATGCACACCAATACTCTGATCACTATCCAATTTCTGGAGCTATCAGATGATTCAAGTGACCATGTAAACCGAATAATCTGTTTTATCAGGTAACAGCAGTAATCTGATTACAAGAAATTGAATTAACACACCTGGATTTCTCCCCAATACTCCAATGTCTTCCTGCATGTATACAGGTTAATCTGATGTATTTTGTTCTTTTACATTTGTAAACTATTAAAAATTTTAAAAAATGTAAGTTACGTAGTCAAACGTAAGCGGAAGACAGTCACAGGAAGTTTAAGTCTACCATCACTATGTACGTCGGATAATAGACTGGAGAGTCTAAACCAGGGTTTATTGACTATTGCATTTGTCAAGTGCATGTAAATCTGTTAGATCCGATTATTACAATTACCCGATTACTACCAGTTATGAGACTTTTATGGTCATGTAAACAGGCTCAGTGACATGTATTATTATCAGTGATATGTATTATTATCAGTGTTGTGTCAAATATAATGAATGAAAAGTAGTTAATTAAAACCCAAAACTGCAAAAAATTTTAATATAGCCTTTTAATGTTAGACTGCAACAAGAAGCATGAGCAACCCAACAATAGGGCATGGATCACTGGTGTTAAAATGACTACCATTAACTGAGCAAACAAGTTAGACAACTCAGAACTGCTACTACGATGACAATCATTACACAAGTAAATGAAAAATATGAATTGTTGAGATGCCACTTATTTTGACAGTTTTGAGTATGCCACGCACAGTAAAAACCAGAAAAAGAAAAGTTCACGTTACGTTAAATTGCCAATTCTCTAAGATGAGAAGCAGAACAAAAGGTGCATACTCTCTGATTTCATGTTGAGAGTAAGAAAGCGGTGAAGCTAAAATGAGTAAATTAATTTCCCTGGTATATGTACAGTAACACACACTTACAGTAAAGTAATTAAGTGACATGTACTGGACTGCTACACAATTAAATGTATTTACCTCAAAGACTGACGGCT
This sequence comes from Sphaeramia orbicularis, assembly GCF_902148855.1. Classification (NCBI taxonomy): domain Eukaryota; kingdom Metazoa; phylum Chordata; class Actinopteri; order Kurtiformes; family Apogonidae; genus Sphaeramia; species Sphaeramia orbicularis. Next base: position 20,462,554 of record NC_043978.1, on the reverse strand, counting down.
ATTAAATGGATAGAACATTCAAACCATTTTAGGTTTAAACAATATGTTCATACTTCTGGACTAAAGACATCTTGTTAGGTACGAGTACTACAACATACAAGTATGGGAGGAAAAATAACATTGTTCAAATCCCATTAAAACTACTTTAAAAAGGCTTAATATATATTGCTGGTAATATTTTTCTTTTTAAGAAAATATAAATTGTGCGACTGAAGCTTACAATACACTGCTGGCAGTAGCACCAGGCTCTGTGGTGACCTGCTGGAAATCGGTCATCTGTCGAGGCGCCGTGTGCTGAGAGACTCCCCAGAAGAGAGAAGAACAAAACAAAAAACAATAATTGGACATCTCATGATGCCTGAATCCCTTGCACCAAAACCCAGATGCTGCTATGGTGTTTGTCACGGTGGAATGCTGCAGATATCACATGATGTGCACAAACAGCAGCCAAACTATAATCAAACTCATACAGATACATAAATAAGGGGCAGTGGGGTGAGGAGGGGGTGGGGAGGGGGGTCTTCAGAGAGACAGTGACAGTGTGAGGGGCGGGAGAAACTGTAGTGTCCAGTCTAGTCCAGCAGTGAGCGGGCTAAGCGTTGACTCAGTTAACATGGTCAAGAGCGCGCAGCAGCTCCTCCCCCTGCAGCAGGTACTGACGGCCCTGCAATGGAGCGTTGACCTCGCAGTCGTAACGGGTCAGCTGAGGCAGGGTGAAGGGGGAACTGGTGCCCTCCGATGTGCTTCCCAGCAAGCGACTGGCCAGATCTGAAAGAACAACCTCCTTCAGTGGTGTGTTTTGTTTTTCATTTTTATTTTAAGTTAAGTTAAGCAGAGATGCACTGTATTTGAAATAATACATTTGACCAACAGCTGATGTTGTTTCCCTGCTTATTTTGTTTTTACTGTTATTCATATCCTATTTTGTACAATGACAACAAAGATGTCTTTTATATCTAAATAAAAAATATGATTTAGAATGCACAGAAATTCAATCTCTCACATTTATTAAACAATCTTTAACACGGCAGAGAAACATTGTCTTGGTTCTGACGTTTGTCTGATGTATCTGTGCAACCCTAACAACTGCAACTGACATTTCTCCACATTTTTAAGCCAGACCTAAAGACTCAGATTTTGGCCTATTATATTTTGGAAAATGAATAAATGAGACTGCTGACTATTAAATAACTTTCTTTTTTTTCAAAACTACACCAGGATACTGAACCATCTCACTTTCACTCCAAGAAAACTGAAAAGTCCTCCAGGTTACAGAACAGAACTTTTTTTTCCAAATAAAACCCAAATTTACATATTACACTATAAACTGTACTGCACATTATTGTTCCATCCTGCTTAGAATAAGCTATATTAGCAGAATCATGCCATTTTTATATGAAATTTGGTGGAAGAGCAAAGGAAGATCTATAAAGAAAAACCACAGCTTATGGCCCTGGTGAGGTGAGTGCTCTCATAGTGCCCCTTTAGTCTAACATGTTACTGCGATGTACACACAGTGGCAGGTACAGATGAGAGATTACCAAATGTTTATTTTAGCAGCCTGGCAATATGAACACACAGAGACGTGCAATGTTCATTTCACATGGCAAGTCACCTCTAATAAATGTGTTACTCGTATCTTCTCAGATGTGACGTTGCTCTGTGTCGTTTTAGCATAAACCATTATTCATGAGTGTGAATCAGACGGGGGGAAGAATCAGAAATAACAGACTGATTTTCCACTTCAAGTCAAATTGAAACCTGGCGCAGTGATCAGTGCATCTCTAGTTAACGGTGTTTAACGTAAGTCTTTGCGGACTCACCTGAAGGCAGCAGAATTATGGTCCTGTGGGTGACTCCTTCAGTTGTTGCAGATTCTGACGGCTTCAATTTTTTCAGCGGTTCAGGAGGCAAAGCTCCCTGCAAATATCATTAAAATTACACTTAAAAACTCCATCTATACAGTAAGACTCACTGTAATCACACTAATACAGCAGATGACTTACTTGTACATTTATTTCTTTTATTTCTCCCAGTTTCCTTTTACGCTGTGCATTTTGAGCTGCCAGCGTCCGGAGTAAAGATTCCTTGTCCAACTGTGGGGTCCTGCACCAGAGCAGTGGAGATGTATAAGTAGTGAAATCGAAATCTCAAGGTCAAACAACTATGGTGCATTTTTGGAGATATTACCTCTTTGAAAGGATGGTGGTGGGATGAGGGCCAGTTACAGTTTCCGGTGGCGCGGGAGAGGCCGTGCGGCTGTCTCCTGAGCTGAAGGGGGAGCTGGGAAAGCTGCGAACTTCCTGTGTGATGTGGACAGGGGAGCTCTCCAGAGATTTGACTGGTGCACAAGGCAGAGGCTCGGCTAGGGTCAGACTGTGGAGCTGGAAGTCGTCATCCATTGGGATGTACGGAGCCAACATCTCTAGATCTAGGTCTTCCATCACCTTTGCAAGAGAAAATAATGTTAATGAATCAGAACTTTTCAATAGAAAGATAATCTGTATATTAGATATCTATAACAGCAGATTAGGGCCATTGAAGGTTTAAAAAACAGAGAGGTAAGTGGTAAATTTAGAAAAGAAATAATAAAAAATGAATAAAGAAAAATAAACCCTCAAATATTGTCAGATATGATAATAAAATTAAATCATGAATATATGTGGAAAGAAATTCAGAAATTACACTTTTCCTTACACGCACAGATAATATTGCTGCTGTAGAATAACAAATAATGCAAAAACAACACATAAAATTATGACTTTAGGGGGTTATTTATGATACTGTAGCATACATGGCCATGGTGCATTCTTTAATCAAATGGATAGCTCAATATTTTTTGTGTTTGCATCCAAAACTGCTAAGTACAGTAAAGCTGAGTACTCAAAACATTTACAAGTAAAATGTACCATCAACGAAAATATCCAGTTCAGTCAAATAATAGAAAACATGAATAATGTGCAAATTAGCACAAACTAATAAAAGCGTACAACACAAAAAAATTTTGAACTATAATTTCAGAGAATATCCATATTTTTCTCTGTATATTTTCACTTTAAAAACCTACAATGGCCCTATTACACAGTTGTAGTTCTGTCTTCTGGCCTGATTACCTGTGTGGTGAAGAGAGTCTTGGGTTGAGTATCAATGGCAAATAACTTCTCCACCAAGTCTAGTTTGAAATCTGAGTTCATATCTGAATCCATGGGGAAGCAAAAGTCCAGTGGACTATCAGTCTAAAGAGGACAGACAGAAGTCAAGTTAATACTTCACCTGTTTTCTGTATATGACAGTAAGAGGCTCTTAGCAGGTCTTTATTGCACTTGGTCTTACCTCTGTGGGGTTGTTGCTGCTTGCTGTAGTGGATGGGGCTGGAGTGTAGCTCTCAGCCTTTTCAGTCTCAGAGGTGGTGGAGGTGACATGGAGAGGCTCGCTGGGTGGCAGAGGAGAAAGAGGCAGAGCCAGTTTGTCACTGGTGGAGGGAAGCATCACGTCGTTGTAGAGGGGGACGTCTTTCAGCAGTTGAATATCAGAATCTGTACAAGAGAAGAGATGCTTAGTTTCTTGGTTTGACCTTGAATGGAGATGCTGAACCAGTTTACATGGCAATAAAAATACGATAACTGGGAGTAATTAGATAATTGTAATAATCAGATATGACGCGTTTACATGCACTTAAGAAATGCGATATTTGAAAACCCACATTTACATACATAGTGATGGTAGACTCAAAGTTCCTGTTACTGTCTTCCACTCATGTTTGACTATGTAACTTCCGTTTTCTTTGATTTTAATTTTGTTTACACATGCACGAACATAAAAAAAACAAAATAAATCAGATTAACCTGTATACATGCAGGAAGTATAGGGGAAAAATCCAGGTGTGTTAATCTGCTTTCTCATAATCAGATTACTGCTGTTATTTGACAAAACATATCAGATTATCCTGTTTACGTGATCTTGAAAATAATCTGACAACTCCAGAAATCGGATATTGATTGTGTATTGGTGTGCATGTAACTGGGCTCACTGTTTGAACCTTAGAGTGTGTTTTTATGAAACTACGAACCAGGGCAGCTGAAGTCCAGGGAGATGATAGTGTCTCCGGCGGCGGGGGCCAGCAGGGTGAGGGCCTCGGGCTCCTCCTTCAGCTGGTCGTACAGGCTGGTCAGTGGCTGGGTCTCCACCGCCTGAGTGAACAGTTTGATCACGTCCAGCTCTGGGACCTTCTCCTCCTCCTTCAGCAGAGTCGGAGACATATCAGGTGGGCTGCTCTCTATTACAACCTTTTCCTCCACCTCCTCCTCCTCTTCCTCCCGTTGCTCCACCTTCACTGGCTTCATGTCCTCAGTCTGCTCCAGGGATAAGATCAGTTTCTCATCCTGGATGCCACTGCAGGAAAAGACAGACAGGACCGTTATACTCTGTCATTTTGCAATTCGACACAACAAACTATATTACTTTTAGTTTACTTTTATGATGCATGTTATATCTTTGATAACAGCTCTAGTCCATTACACAGAATAAATATACATGTCCATACACACAGTTTCACAATTACTTATGCTAACTGCTATTACTTAAAGGAGTAATATTTTGCTTTTTTTAAAAATGGAATTATGCATTTTAAAACATTTCCCTGTGGTCTACATAAACTGTAAATGCTATGCTTGGGTATGAATTCTTCATTAATTCAACTCCACAGGTCCATCTTCGACCCTATTTTTGAGTAATGACACCAGAAAGGTCATTTTGAGCGCTGGCCCTTTAAATGCATATGAGCTACTTCACGCCCCACCCCCTTCAGGTTGTTGACTGTGTGCTCTGTCCCAATCAGCCACTTGTGTTCATTAATACAACCAACAACTGAACATTTTAGGTAATCGGCTCAAAGTTTGGACATATTTTCAGCTTTTACTACAACCGCTGCTGCTGACAAACAATTATGTTGTACTCAGAGAAATGTTTGTCGGAAGTCTTGTCCTTACATGTGCAAATGTTGTGACGTAACTAGTTATAAAACGTAACAAATTAAGCAGGATTTAAAACGGGTTGTAGAAATCCACTCAATTTTTGCCAGAATGAATATAAAGATAGCTTTGCAGCACCTGGAGGGTTCAAATTCAAAGTTCATGAAATATTAGGGTCCAAATAATACACAAATAAATGAACCAAAGACTAATAAAAGTGGGTTTAGCTAAATATGATCCGTTTAATATAATCTTGCTAGATGTGTTCAATCATGGATATAAAAAGAGATTTGACTGCCATCACTTCATTGTTGAACAGCCTCTTATATTTAGGGTATTTTTGTTTCTATTGGGTTTACTCTCTATATAAATAAACTATAGTTGGACTCATTTATACTATATAGAAAAAAACAAACAAATAAATACATTACTTGAAAGTGCAACAGAAACCAACTGATTATATAACACTACAGTCTGTACTGTCACCAGCAACTTAAAACCTTCTCAGTACCTGAGCACAAAGTTGACACAGACAACACACTGTGGCTGAGAGTTCTTGTTGTTATAGATGACAGTAGCTTGTGTTTCCACCCACACGAAGCCTCCTTTCTTGGCCAACATCCGGTACTGTCCTGTGCTGACCTGGCCTTTTGCAAACACTAATAATATAGAAACAGAAACAAAGAGATAGTTAGTTTTTTTTATACTTTAAATGTGTCAGGTTTCCACTCTGTGTTGATACTTACAGTTGTGGTGAGTCTTGGTAAGATGGTCTGAGTCCAAAGCGTGATAGTACTCATACACAGAGCGATTCAACAGGTCCTCAGGATCATATCCCATGAGTTCAGTGATCCTGGAGAGATATGAAATCGTATTGAGACGGTTATTAAAAATATATGGAGAGCCTTCTAATATGCAGTTCCTCCACTGAACACTAGGTGGTTCTGTATGTCTGTTCTGGTCAAAGCTTAAGCATTGAACGCTCCCTCCACAATAGATAGACTCACCTTTCATCGCAGTACGTGAACTTCATGTCCATTGTGTGGCGGCTCAAAAAGGTCTTGGTGTCCAGAGGAACCTCAATGTTGGACGGGTGAGGGATAGGGTCACAGATCAAAACCAGATAGGGGACCGGCGGCTCCTTTGGCCCATCTGGAGTCTCCTCACAGGCGTTCTCAAATACACGGACATGACCGGAGCAGTGTAGCACCTTGGGAAAGACGACAGTACATAGAGGTGTTTTTAAACATGTGAGCTGCTGTTGGGTTTAATATCAGCTGCAATTAGGGTCAGTAATTATATAACAGTGTAACGATTATAGGAAACTAGCTTGTATAATCAATACTACTACTTTTTCCTGTTTATGTCAATATAAAAGTTAATTGTTTTTTGTGTGTGTATATCTTTATCTTGCCCACTAGGTCAAACTATTAGCTACCATACATAACATCCCCATTTGGTATGCATCTGAACACCAAGATCCCAGCAATGTAACCCTTACTCCCCAAATACAGTTGATTATGTATATGTTATTTTGTGCCGTTACATGTTTTGATAAATGTGACAAGTAACACCAATTTCAAAAGATGACGAAAGGGTTAAAATCTTTACAGATACATTTACACACATAAATGGTCTCCATATTCCTAAGAGGATGTTTCAAGTTCTTTAGATATGGTTAGAGTTCTCCATTTGATACTGTGTTAACTCAACAGTCAAAGACAGATTCAATTAATGGGTACATCTACTTCCTATCACTGTATACATTAATCTCGACATTGATGGTTATTGACATTAGAAGTTTAAAGCGTTATAGTCTGTTTCCGTTATATGATTACTGCTGATACAGACATCCGCTTTAATCTAGTTCACTCGATATATATGTAATTTGCAGTCCTGTATCACTACTGTGGCCAACATGGATTTTCTATTAAATATAAATTAGCACTTTACCAACAATCATGCTAAATGATTCCAGCTGCTTTCTTATTGCATTGGGGCCGAAGGAAATGACAGACTATTAACACAATGACTGTACAGCTTATTTAATAAAGCTGTAATTACAATGCTGAAGTGACATTAATTTCATTCAGTTTTGTAGACTAATTTCTAACAGCTTAAAAATGTAATTATAAGGATGGCATATATTTGTTTTCAATCCTGTCTTTAGTGAAATGTTTTTTAAAATGTGTTTGCTCACAACTAATCCCCACCAACACTTACTTATGACTCTAAAGTAGTAAGTACAATAACCACATATGCTCTCTCATTTTACCCATGGTTCTAGTAAAGCCTACCTTCCATGTGGCTGACTTGACATTGACCGTGCGGCCCCGGCTTGTGAGAGTACATTTCATTCGGAGGAAGAAGCTGCGCTCTGTGTTTATCTCCTTGGTCTTTTTGGAGCCTGAAATTACACAAACAGGAACAGTATCACAGTGAGAAAAGGGGAAATAAGGATCCTATGCTGTTAGGTTACACCAGACTTGACCATTTGCATTTATAACTCCTCCATCTCAGTATTTTACATTTATTACAGTGCTATACATTTTTTTAACCACTACTTCCCATTGACTGTGGCAGTTCAAAGTTTCATTTCACCAACTGCCACCAATTTCCATACAGAGTAAGGTTGGTGTAAAGTTTTAGCACTGTAGAGAACTTAAGATAGTATAATCCTAACAGGAAGTAGTGTTGACAGACATTACAACTATAGTGATATTAGCGTCTGGTGGAAAATGTTGCCCTACAATTAGCATCTACTAGCAACAGGTGTGATAGACAAAAATACATTTTAACCTACTGAGAATGGTGCAGAGAAAAAAACACCCCACCTACATTTAATCCGCCGAGACAAAAACAGAAGCAGGACAGATCAGTGGCATTGCATTTTGTTACAGTAACACAGGGCAAAAGGCCACTGAGGAGTGCATGCTAGATACTTCTAATCGCTGTGGCCTCAGGAGTAACGAGGAACAACGAGAACCTGTTCTGACAGCATCCTACTATGACTTTGCCAGCTCAAGGTGAACTGAACTTCCTGCTGATTGGTGCACGGGCAGAAAGGACAGAGGAGTTGTTGTTGTGTGACAGATTCCAGTGTATCCACATTACATTGCTCCCTGATCCTCACCTGTTCTGTGGACCAGCATCTCCCTCAGCTCCTCCTGGTCACATGGGTGTGTGAAGTCAAACACACTGTGTCCTGTCAGGTCAAACTGCGAAGAAAACAAGCTCTTTAGCCACACACGTCTACTACCAAGTGTTAATGATAGACTGACTGCAACATCTTATAGCAACTTTTTAACTAAATACAAATTCCACACCAATCCCTGATGAATAAGACAAAGGAAAATCATTTTGTTGGTGTTTATCTGTGCAAATGTAAATAACCATAAAAAATTTATCTGTTCCTAGATTATTGAAACACCTCTACCCACTGGCCTGCAATTTTCTCATTCCTACTCCTTTTTGCTCTTTTTTATTATGCTAGCACAGTTTGGGTTTCTTTCCAAATGCAGGTCATGTCACACTAACCTGTGCCAGCCCGAGGCACTTGTTCACATTCTCAGAGAGATATATCATATCTCCATCTTCAGATAGCACCATGAGAAAACCCTCCAGGGCCTTCAGATATGAGCTGTTTAGCTGGACATCCAGCTCTGATTCCTCCACTGCCATTGGTTCATCTAGAGAAGGCAAAGAGGGAGAGATAACAGCAGGTGAGAGAAAATTAAAAAACCAAACCCCCCCCCCCCCCCCCCCCCCCCCAAAAAAAAAATACAAAAACAATATTCCATAAATCAGGCACAGGTTTCCACAGAAGAATACTGCAACACAGAAAATATATTGTACCCACAGGTATTTCTGCAGAGAGATCTAAAAGTCGATTTCTAAGAAAAGCTGACTCAGTGTTTACTGTTTATCTGAGTTTTCTTCCCCTGAAACTAATCTGTATTCATCATTTCTCTAACTCTGACGTGATGGCCTCAGAATTTTTCTTACTTTCATATTTTAACGTAATTAAAACATGAATCAAATGATAAATGTGTAGCCTCTTTCTTAATGCTGTCTTTCCTCTGAGTACTTCAAATGCAGGGTTTTTCCAACCACTTGCAGCAGTCGAGTAATTTTGGACACCGCATCATCAAAATTAATGTAAAATGACTGTGGAGAGCATCAAAACACACTAAATGACTTTTCCTGGATCTGATGGTTTCAGTTGGTTCTTAATGGACTTCTTTAGCAAGACTTGTTTTTAAGATTTTTAAATCTTGTGTATTTATTATCTGCTCTAGCTTTTCCAAATTTGTTTACATAGATATGCCAGTAATAACGGTCAAAAAAAGTGTGGAGTGATGATTTTTTTTCTGCAGGAGATCTGAGAAATCTGAGCTGAAACAATCAAGTAAGTGTCAACTGTTGAATTAATCAAGAATTATTTTGATAATCCATTTTAACTGGTCTGAGTCTAAATTCTGTTTCCATTTTCTTAAATTTGAATATTTTCTGTTTACTTAATTTCTATATGACAATATCTTTGAGTTGTGAACCATCTGAGGATGTCATCTTGCACTGTGGGGAAATATTCATCAACACTGCTCAATATTTTCTGACAATTTTTAGACCAAACAAACAATGAATTAATGGAGAAAATAATAAACAGATTCAGAAATACAAATAACTGTAGATTGCTTTCACTAACTTAGATACAACCAAACCCCCTGACAATTCGGAGAAAACCCTGGAAGAGCAGATACCCAACATTACTACTGACCGGTGGTGAGCAGTTTCCTCATGCGAAGGTAGCTGATGGTCAGTCTCATGATGGAGGCCTTGTCCAGGCTGGAGCTGACGCTGTGGGGCAGGGGCAGCTGCTGGGCCAGCTCGTAAAACACCTCAGACTCCTTCCCACGGCGGCATCTTGCTGCATCCCTTGACTTCTCCTTCCTCCGCTCAGAGCTCACTCTGCAAGAGACAGGAGGTGGTAGGTCAGTAACACTCTGGCTACACGTTGATTCTGAGCCCACTGTGCACATGATCAGAGCTGACATCCCTTGTTCCAGACTGGGTGTTTGTATACAGTCTGGTCGGTCAAAGGGCTTGTCACTGGAGAGGGCTGCAGCAGCTGGAGTCTGCAGCGGACAAGTTGACAGCCAATCCTCAGTCTAGACCCTGTTGTGCTCATTTATATACATGGCTATCTACAAACATCTTAGTGGCTGCTGACAATAAGCAAAGGAGTCCACCCCCTTACAGTGATTGGCTACGAGGACGAGCTTTGACTCCACTGACGGTCTCCTGGGGCGCAGCCAAGCTACAGTGCAATACCAATCATCCTGACATTTACGAGCACAGCTCCACAGATCTACAGAGGGGAGAATAACAACAGTGGTACCGACAGAGAGAGCACAAACCAGCAGTGAATGAATGACACCTCAGTAACCAAACAAAATAGAAACCTGTCACAATTGGTCATATGCCCAATTATTTTATGTCAGCATTCATTGAATGATCAGTGTTTATAATAGCCTCAGTTCAGATCGTGCACAGTATTTGTCCGGGCATTTATCCAAGTTCTTGCTGACTGACTCATAGTCTGACCATAAACAAGAAGACCTGGCCGTATTTCCAAATTACAAAGTACAGCTGACTGTAAAGGACACACTGAACTCTGAAAGTCACAATAAAATTATCATCTTCTTAACATTATAGTAGGGCTGCACAATTTTGGCCAAAAATAAAATCCAGATTTTTTCCTCTAAAAACTCAATTTTCAATTTCGATTTCTGGGTAAAACTACAAACGACAACAGAAGTTGGCATGTTGTTTGTGTGTGCAGCCCACAATGCAACGCACTGCTCCTGCTCTGGCATGTGATGATGTTTGAGGTGCTGACATAAGGTGGTTGTGCTGCTGTCTTTGACAGATATCGCCTTTAGGCAGAGTTTGCAGCGAAGAATGGTTTGGTCTTCATTAGAGACTTCGAAGCCGTACCAATTCCACACAACCGACTTGCTCTTGCTATCTTTAGCCACGAACTTCTCACTCTACTTAGCAAACGCCATTTGTGTACTGGTGTGTGGAGACCAAAGACTGTGGAGACCGCTCTCACAGTTGGGAGGAGGAGCCTGCGGTAGCCCAGAGGAGTGCGGCCCAGAGACATGAGAGATGAAATTTGATTTGACGATTACCCTTTTTTAAACATCGACCCAATTAAATAATCTGATTTCAATTTAAAATCAATTGTGCAGCCCTACATTAGAGTATACTTTATACAGAAACACTTTGGATTTTAAACTAAAGTCTTGGATTGCTGAACATATACAGAGGACTTATGACCTTTAACATAAACAGAGTTAGGTTTCAATATAAATGTACCTGATAGCAACTGATGTTTTACACTATTCATCCTCACAAGCACTACTTCCTAACCTCAAATGAACTTAGATGACAATCAAGCATCATCTCAAAACAGATAACGCTTAAAATACACAAGACAAACTTTGAAGCACACATAAGTGAAATTGATCTGTTGAGCACTCACACAGTTCTGGCCAAGGTCGTAATGATATTTGAGGTTCTCTAACAAGAAAATGGACCGGCTAAACTAAAATTAGCCCACTATGTATCCAACCTGGCAGCCTCAGGGACAGATTTCCCGTCATCATAGTAGAGCACAGAGCGCGTTGGAAAGCATTTAGGTCAAAATACAGCTCGACCCACTCCACAAATGAAAAAAACTAGTTCTCTAGAGGAAAAGTATTAAGTTAAGTCTGAGTGTGGCTTTGATTTCACAGAAGGTCATAAACCTGAAACTGATCTAAGCCTGCAACAAACAGCTGTGAAGAGGGTTTTCTGAAGTGAAACTCACAAAAGTGTACCCAGCAGAAACAGAAAATAAACACAAACCATTTTGCAATACTTCAAAATGAAACTAAGTTGTTTGAACATCCAGCCTATCAATGGTTCTGCAAAAAGTCTTACCATTATTCTGAGGCAACTACTTTGGTGCTAACTAATCTGTATTTTATGACGGGAAAAAAAAATATAACTGAGATTTCTGATTGTGTACACATTAGTTTGACTTTTGGCGGGTCTCTGCAGACATGTTTCAACTAAGATCTTGACGCAACAGCTACAAGCACAAACATTAATCCACATGTTTCAATACCATTGACAAATATGCATAATCTTCTGTCAATCCCATAAAACATAGCTCCAATGTTTGAGCTACATGACAGTTGAGTGCAGTGTTCATGTAGCTCTCTGTATTGTCAAAACATTTCCTGACCTCCAGGTTTGACTTTCAGCCTCTACAGATACAAAAGTCAGCACCAGATGTTACTATAAACGATAAAAAAAGAGCTACTGATCGTAATGGACACTGGACTCAAGGTAACTTGAAACTGATGTATGAATTTTGCTAAGCTGCCAGTTAGAATACCGATGATGTAATGACAGCCACAGACCTAATACATTTTCCCCCTAGATATATGATACAGTGTTGGAGCCACTGTCTGTATTACTACACTATATACTACTATAAACATGTAGCCAGTAACATATAAATATAAACATATAAAGAGCTGAAGACCTTAATCTGCTGCATCCTATTTCAATCAAGACACATAAATGTCTCTTATACGCATTGCTTTTGTACTGAGTATATCATTACCTGTTCTCTGTTCTATTCAATAATTTTCTATTTCCTTAAACTGCTTCTGGTTTTGGTTGTTTTTTTTTTTTTACATGAAGCATGAATTCCAAACAAACACTTTCTGTGGAATTAAAACAAAGGCAACACAGAGGCTGCTGTTACATAACTCTATTACTGCACATGGTCATGCATGGCTAGCAGTCTTCTGTTTGACATGCCCCAATGCAAACACAATCATATTTGTTTTGCTGTTTTGCTTCAATTAGACTTATATGATTTTTTTTTTTTCAGAAATTCATGTGATTACGTAAACAATTAGCGGAGCTGCTAGCGGATGTGAACAAATGGATGCTAATCAACAATAATATTAAATTTAGCCTATACTATTATATTACTAATATATTGTTATCATGTTATTATTATTAATAATAATAATAATAATAATAATAATAATAATAATAATAATAATAATAATAAAAAACATACACATAACTGTGTAAAATAAAGTTACCCTGACCAGTGCTACACAGTTCAATTGTGCATTTTTATACAAGAGAATGACCCAGTTCACTACAGAAAAGCTCACTCTGTCAGCCCTGTTTAGCTTGACAGTAAACACGGTCTTATCTATTATATAATCCAGTTCAGGGAAACACCACAACCAAAAACCTCTACCCAATATGGAGATTAACTCAAACAGGGCTTCCTGCCCATCCCTCTCTGCTAGGAGATCTCTGGCAAATGTTTGATTTGTGATGTGTTATTTCTAGCAAATATACAGGAAATCATCACCAATATGAATCATTCTAAGTCAATGTAACTTGTGTTCCTAGCACTTTTTCAAGCTTTGTTATCACAAATTAGGCTTATAATACTCCAATACAAATGTTTGCTGTTGTGTCAACATTTACCCAAATGGACTGCAGATTAGTGGAAAAACAAACTTTAGAATCAGTGCCCGACAAAGCCTGCTACACCTTAAGACTGTCTCTATTTAATCCAAGTTCAATGAATGAATGATCCTGAATAACCAAAGGGAACCACTGATTTGGAGTTGGGTTATTCTGATCCTTTGTGGACTGTTTTGTCCATGCAAGTATCCACTTGATGAATTATGTTACTTCCTCCTCTTGTGTTGCCTATGGTTTTGTATATTATGGGTATAAATACAGTTCTTGAGATGTTGATGAAGGAATACAGTACAAGAGTCACAAAGCAGGTCACTTGTTTGGCCTGTGACTGCTCATACCTGGCATTAACATGTGGTTTTTTGGTGATCTGATCAAAAGCGGACAACTCTTAAGTAAAGTAATGCTGTGTTTCCACTATGTGGTACTGGCTTGACTCAACTCGGCCTTTTTGCGTTTCCATTACAAAAAGGACCTGGAATCTGGTACCTGGTACTAGTTTTTTAGTACGACTTCCGTCGAGGTTCCAGGACTGGGGACCAGATACTAAAACGTGACGTGTGGTCAGAGAGTTGTCTCTGTGACCCACCGTTTTACAAAAAACAGATGTGGAAGTTGACAGTAAATATAGCTGACATGATGACAGCCCACAAAACTACACCATGGTTTGTTGAGGAGGTTCAGATGTAAAAATTCAGAATGAGCTTAACGAGACAACATGCAACAAGTGAGTTTATCAGCAACTCTCTGAGGAGACGACACAGAAGTAACACGCTGCATCGCTATGATGTCCAGGTACTGTAAAGTCGGTAGTATCCTGTAATGGAAACGGTCTCCAGGAATAGGACCTGGTACCTGAGTCGAGCTGAGCCGGTTCCACATAGTGGACACGCAGCATAAGTGTCTTTTAGGGCTTTCCTTAATGTGTACATACTGCTGCTTATTTAAAAGGGTTTCAACTGAGTAGGCAGTCGAGGAGTCTGGTCTGAGATACATTAGTGTATGCATAGCTAAAAGACTATGTGCATATCTGACCCTGACCACCGCTGAATGTGGTCGAAGTGATTGGTACTCAAAGTATCTTGGATGCATTCACACCTGTACTTCTACATTTCTACCTATGGTCAGATCACCCAAGACTAACAGTAATGTCAGCTGTCAACACGGTAGGTCAACAGGAACCATTTCTTTCAAAAGGCTTAAGCCATGCTTCCTGTAGACATTGCAACTGACACCTAATTACAGCAGCACTACCAACACAAGATATGACATGTGCTGCTGTGCATAAGCTTCACATTTTTGCAACTTGGAGCAGTAAGATGCAGATCTTTGACTCTAAAGCATGTTAAATTAATTAGTTTAGAGAAGAAGCTGTAGCTTTACCCTTTAAAACATGTGCCAAAGTTTTCAAAATGTAACAAAATATTTATTATATTGGCTTTCCTTCAGCACAAAAGAAGCGATTCCTTCTTATAAATAATTTATGCTACAATAAACAATACAGCAGGGTTTAGATGAGCTCTTGGCTGAGGCTCTTCACTTAACCTACAAACAGCAAACCTTATTCTTCTCACCTTAGTTCCCATCTTTGGTTAAACTCCATAAGTCAGAACCTGTCATTACAAAATCCTACACATCATTATACCAGTGTTTGATGTAAAGGCTGTATTAGCATTGTTTGGGCACACTTTAAATCCAAAAGATCTGCTTCTCAACAAATGAGTTAAAATATCAAGAGAAGACAAGCCTTTCCAGGACTACACTCCTATCCACTCTTGGCAAATATTCTGATTAAACCCTTTAAATGTGCATCTAGGTAGTTGGATACTAAAGGGGGTATTGTTTTCAGGTTTCCTTCCTTTCATTGTTTGTGAGACACACCGGCAAGATCCCGCAGATGAAACAAGCCAACAATGCACACCTACACGTGTGACAATATGAAACATTAGCGATTTGTGATATTTGTTACAGATCCAGCCAAGGCTGACTTTTTCCCCTCGATCTTTACCTTGCAACTGTATTTTCCTTTAGATTCAACACTGATAAGACCTTTGTTCTTCAGTGTTATTAAACAAAGTAAAAATGCAAAGTTGTTCACCTGTCACAACCATCCACAGAGCACAGTGTGGTTAAAAACAAACCATTAGCAAACATGTTATCTCATTATCTGCCTACTTCCTATCACATTACTTGAAATGCACATTCACAAAAAAAATTAAGGTGAAGAACCAACTCGCCTGCACAAAAGCGGTAATTGAATGTCTTGGGCAAAATGCCAGCCTGTACATCGCTACACCACTTGGCCACTCCTATTGACGTCAAGACAAAGTGATTAAGAGATGAGACAGAAATAATGCCAAGGCAACTCACAGAGACCTGCATTAACTGCATCCAAATAAACTGCCCCTCTTATTTGATTCTGACATAAAAGTGAAAAAACATTACTGAACCCAAACTGGGTGATGCCCTCTCTGATTATGTTTTTGAGAAGTGTAAAAGAAAACTTACACTAGCACAAAGATAGTTCCTTAAACCAGTAAGAATATTAAGTCTACACCAAGCACTAATCCCAACAGGGCCAAAAGAGGAAAGAAAAGTTACGGTCATCTCAGAACAGTTTAATTGGATTTTTACACAACGGCAAGGTACATTTTCCACAGATATCCTTTTCCAGTTCTACATAAATTTTGCCACAATTATTAGTCATAAAATTGCACAGGAAAAACTGCAGTGCAACATACACTCTTATTTATGCAGCAATATAAGATTACTGTATATGTGCATATTCTGGGGAGAAACATTTTATTAAGTCATTTCTCTTGAATGAATTTCATTGTCTCTCTGGATCAGTAACAAAAACCCTGCCCACTTTTACAACTATGTTGGCCATTAGCTGAACCCTTTTACAACCGTTAACAAGTGGACAGCCTGCCTGTTGGTGTTACCAGTAAAACCACTTTGTCTTGTTATCTGCATTTGTGTTGTGAGTGAATATCCCACCAGAAATCGGGCCAAAAAAACCCAAAATGTGTTATGCACACAGAGAGCTGTCAGTGTACCACCTGTCACCTAATTGAGTTATTTACAATATCCTCAACATGGACACTCCTCCTTTCTTTTAGATTACACTCATCATTGAATTATGCCAAATAACAATGCGCACCATATGTAGACTGTCAGGTCTAAAGGTTTTGTTCTGACACACATTACTGTCCAAGTTAATGACAAAAATCTTTTATTACTTAACTGATTCAATTGAATGTAGCTCAATTGATTTTGTGTTGTCTGCAGTCTATTTCACTTATTAGACTGTGTTATTATCAAATTTAATACTAAGGTAATCAAAAGGTTGAGTGAAATGCTGTCAGTTTGACTGTCACTCAGAATACATTAGCATAAATTTACACAATCTTTCAACTAAAACTGCCAGCTTTCAATAGACGTTTATAACTGTCTTTTCAATGTAATCATTAATTATTACCATTCAGGAAACACAACAGAAATTCACACCAAGGGATAGCGTCACTAAATGTTGAATATTTTAACAGAAACCGTACTCCTGCAGGGCTCACACGAGCTCTTAACCCAACTGTGTCAAGGTAAGAACATCACACATGGACTGTACTCCACCTGTATGAGGCTATTACAGATTATGAATAATTTATAAGTCGACATGTTTTTCCTTAACAATGTAAACATCGCTAAGAACAACAGCAATGACAGCCACAAAACTTAACTAGGCTATATTGAGCTAGCTAGCTAAAATAATCTGAAATCATATTTACTCAAAATTAAAGACTAATCTACCTATTGTTTTGATCTGCTAATGGTGGTTAGGTGTATTTTCAGCAGTTTAAAAAAAATGATTATTTCTGTGCAAGCTAGCTGTGTTAGCCTCTAGCTAACGATTAATAGCGTCGCTAGCCGTCGCATTTGTCCACCAAACAAGCTAAACTACCGGATAACCTTGAAATATAACCCGTAACACCCCAACAACTGTTACACGTAAATCCCAAAACTGTGTCAGACAAATACATAATCTGCTACAGGGCGTTAGCCAGGGTTATACATTACCTCTTTTTTTCGGGTACAATTCCTGTGTCCATGTCAGGACGAAAGGACCTGAGTTGAGTCTCACTATCGCAACCAAGCTGTATCCGGGCCCGCTCAGAAATGAACCAAAATCCCACGGTTTTATCACCAAACAAATCTGTAAATCCACAAGCCGATACCGTAGAAGTTTTCACTGTTTCCGTTTGGTTAAAGAGATCAATGTTTCATCCGGCTTTCCTTCACTCTTCATCAAAGACAGTGCCACGCTGGAGAGGCAGATTACTTGGAGAGACAATGTTGCGCCGTAGAGAAGCTCTGACTCCTCCCCCCTATCCGCGGGGACGCGCAATCACATGCCTTTTTCAATCGTGTACGCGCTCAGACACAAGCTACAGAACATCTTGGAACAGTCATGTAAGGACATGCAGCTGGGACAATAGACCACAGACAACAGGATAATAATAATAATAATAATAATAATAATAATAATAATAATAATAATAATAATAATAATAATAATGATAATAACAATAATAATGAGTCTCATTAAACAATTTCATGGCACTCACTAGCTCACTAACTATCATAACTTCGTTTTTTCTTTTGTTGTGTGCTAAATTGCTTCTATGACTTTCATTTGTTTGTCCTTAAGTTTAATGTTTTAAGCCCCTAAATGAGCTTGTTTCTGTCTGAAGTTATGTCTTTTATTTAATAATCATTATGTACCACATGTAATGCATTTGATTTAACAGCTGTTATGCATTACATGTACCTTTTGTTTTTCTGTGTAATTAAAATCCCCTTTCTAATTTTTAGTGCTCTCTGCCCAAACTTAATTTTTTTGTCAAATATCCCTGAAAATGTGGCAAAATTGTCAACCACAAAAAGAGATTGTGACTCAAAGAATTTTGAATAGACTTCCTGGCTTAGAGATGAGATTAGTAATTTTCCTTTGGAAAATGTTCACCAGTAAGGCTCCGCCTCCCTCACTTCAGCATTTGTTTTTCAGTTGGTTATTTCCTCTGTACTTCAGCTCCGTTTTGGAAATGAAAAAATGACTCCCCAAGCCCCTAAACTACAGCATCATCTTACTTCGATAATGTTGGCTGTTGCATCTGCCTGTAACAATAATGAAAACATTTAATTGGTTTTCACTTCCCCGCACTATTGCCTGGGTGGGACAACACTTGAGCATGAGACAACGACTGCAGACAGAGCTGCAGATGAGGACTTGAGAATTTTATTTGTTTGCTGGGAGGCAATACTTTCTTGACACTATTTGTCAGTTAAAAGCATACAGTAATTCTGTTGTATAAATCAAATAACCTGACTTGTTCTGACTCTGGCTGTTCCTGATGCAAAGGAAAAAGAAAATGATGCAATATCCCACACAATAATTTCTTTCAGCCATAAATTAGTGTGGTCAGCGTGGCTAAAAAAAAATCAAAGACATGAGTTGCTGCTTTAAGACAGATTGTAATTTATAGATGCTATTTTTGTAAACTGTTTGTGTGAGATACATTTTTGTCTTTATCGGATCTTAAAACAATTGCTCTTCGCAGTGCAATAAGTAAAATACCACAACTTACAGGGTTCTTTTGTATAACTGTCTATACCTGTACTCATTGTAGAGGTCCCAATTTGCTACTGTATAACTGGGTATTGAAGAGACAGCTCATCTGAAGCAAACAGCATGCATTGATTTTGTCATTCTAATTTATTTTATGCTGTGGAAGCTGATTGAAAGGCAAATAGGTTCCATCTTAAAGTGCTTTATAGTTTTGTGTCATCTGTGATTAAGCAAAAAGTGTGAAACCTGCAAAAAATTATATGAAAGTAATTGCATACACAACTATATATTTATACATCTATTACACTGTACAGTCCAACTTTTATTTCTTGAAAATGCCATTTTAATGAATTGAGGAGAAGTAGTTTGGGCTGTGTGGCACCTACTTTTGAAAAGGAAATACTGAAAGTAGTGTTACTGTATTGTCACTGTAATAAGGGACACAGTTGGTGGTTTCTGCTGACTCTCTAAGAGCCGATTGTAGATTGATGCACTGAATGTGTGATGTATGCATTTTTTACTGATGTGGAAAGAGCATAACACAAAAAAAATAAGATCTCCACAGGGAATTCATTACTTCTAGAGTTCCCGTGAGGGGTCTGTGTCATTATCTGTCACTGCTTTTGGACAATCAGTCAAACTTGAGACACAGCAGGGTCAAACAGTGATTCAATCAAG
Source organism: Sphaeramia orbicularis (assembly GCF_902148855.1). Lineage (NCBI taxonomy): Eukaryota > Metazoa > Chordata > Actinopteri > Kurtiformes > Apogonidae > Sphaeramia > Sphaeramia orbicularis. The sequence continues at coordinate 20,442,715 of NC_043978.1, read as the reverse complement.
CTGCGCAGAAACGTTGCTGGCAGCCATCACTAAGTCTCAGTGTTGAAAGCTGAGACAAGGCTCTTAAATCTTTCCTTTCATTTAGACGTCACCTGAGGAAAGCTGCCAAGCATGGTCATATTAATGGGTAAACAAAAAGTGAAGCTTAACCCAATGTTGTGTTCTTTGTAAAGCACACATCAATTATCTTTGTTAAGAAACGCTTAGGGAGATTAGTAAGCCACTTTATAAGTCCCTGACATCAAAGCACTTGTTGAAGATCAGACTTAGTGATGAAAGAAAAATATAAGGAGCTTGGTGGCATTATTAACCTCCAAATGCAGTTTTTAAAATGTTGGATTGACCCTTTTAGGGAAAGAAAATAAGTCTACTGTCAGAGCTTGGAATCATTTTTCAGTTTCAGAATAGACACGGGCACTTATTCAGCAGCATAATCCTCCACTAGACAGAGGGCTGAAGAGATAAACAGATGTGATGTGGAGACTGAAGACTTCCTCCTTTCAACTAACAGGAAGAGACCATCTCCGTTCTGTAAGGTCGGGCTGTCCTTGTCGGGACAGGTTCAGTTATGGACAATGGCAAAGTTTACACAATATTCCTCTGTAAGTTGGATTTTTTTAATTCAATGTGTTGTTGTTGACAGTTTCATGCTTATTACCAAACGCTCACTGACATCTAAATAGCACTAAAGCATCATTCCCTCCTCCTCATGTCTTCCTGTTTCTATCAAAGGCGACAGTAATGACGCCGTGTGGTTTCCTGTTTATTCTCGACTGGTTTGTAATGAAAAAAACGAACCACCCCACCTTATAATTACCCCAAATGTAGCTGTGCTGCAGGGTTAAGTTTTCAGAACTGTATCTGTGTATGTCTGCGTCTTTGTAGGCTGTGGAAGGGGTGAGCATAGTGAGCTTTATTGGATCTGTATGAGAATGCATAAATATATATATATACATTTACTTACCCTACCTCAGCGCAATAGCCACAACACATGCACCTTGTTTTCCTAATCTCACAAGTATATATCCTATACTGCCTGTATATCCTTATGATATTTCTCATCTGTAGTATAGAGTTAGCTTTTGTATATCTCAGTACTTTTTGTAGTACTTTAGTAGCATATGTGTATATATATATATATATATATATATATATATATATATATATATATATATATATATATATATATTTAATATTTTATCATGTAGCTTTTTGCACATGCTTACATTTTCAGTATTTTGTGTTATATTTTTATACAGTCTTTTTAGCACTGAGTGTTATTGCTGCTAAACAGAACAGATCTGAGTTTCATTATTCTATTCTATTCTATTCTATTCTATTCTATTCTATAATATAGGACAGAAAGAGAGAGTGTGTAAGAAAGAGAGAGTGTGTAAGAAGAGGGCACGCTGCTGAGTGATGGCTGTTAATCTTGAGAAAGCTTTAAAGAAACCACAAGTTACAATCTGGCAATTGCCAAAGACCATACTGGTATTGTTCATCTCATCAGATAACAGTCGAACCAAATGGCGAAATCTTAAAACTTCTGCACATTACAGTCAGGCTGAATCATCACTGTGTTTTTACCTCAAATGAAATCTTGCATCATTCTCAACATGCCTGGCTAGCTAAGCCTAGCAGAGAAGGTCCCAGTCACTGAGACACATGCCAGTTTTTCTCTCCCTTTTTTTTTTTTTTAGAGGGGTCTTACTAAGCCAGTTTGTGCGTCTGTTTTATTCCCAGAGTCAGGACACATCATTAAGAAACTATTTTAAATGTCAGTGCTTCCATGACTTGACTGGGAATCTGAGGCTTTCTGGTAAAAACTGCCTAGTGCCAAAGAAAAGTAAAAACACAAACCACGTCAACATTTTCCAAAAGTGCTTTTTCATTTTAAGTAACTACAAGAATCCAATTGCGTAAAAGCAAATGTACAATTAAAGTCTGTTTCAACATATCAACATGCGGGCTCTGCTACTTTCACACAAGACACATCGAAGTCATTTCAGAAGCTGCACCACTTCTTGATTCACAGGTCGCTTTTCAGAAATTACAGAAGTACTTGGTAGAAGTTCACCAGGTGCAGCCCCAGTTCTCGCCAGGCCTGCATCTGCCTGACTCCACAGCCCTTTGCACCCTCATGTCTCTGGGGAATGTGACAGTGTCATATTGCGTGTAACTCCTGTCTTCTGTCTTAGAGGGTTTAGCTCTCCAGCAACTCAGGTGAAGTAAAGGAAAAGTTCTGAAACTCGTCCTGGTTGACTGAGGGGAATAGAGGGTCATCGATGGGTGTCAGGGTGGGTTCCTCCTGAGTGAAATCTGGGTCGAAGTTGTTCACATCCTCGGGTGTTTTCTGGAAGGTGTGAAAGAGATTTGTTCTTGTTAAACAGCACCGATTTATCTGCTGTTGTGTAAATTTAAGCAAGTAACATTTTCGTAAACTGACCTTGTAACATAAATCTAGACACAAAGGTGAGACAGCGTCAAATATTGTGTAATGTCTATTGAGCGTCTTCATTATCATTTACAGAGAGAACATTGTCCCATCAATAAAGTCTGTCATGTGACTTACAATCCTCGGCTTAAACGGCGGCTCTATCTCTCTGCGATTTAGCTTTTCCCAGTCGATGGTGGTGAAGAAGGCGTGGCTGGTCACGGCACTTTCTCCCCCCTCCGAGGGCACACAGCCCAGACGACGAGCTGGGTTTTTGGTCAAGAACTGTGAGGGGAAAGCAGATGAATACTCAGACACTTCAAACCAAATAAAGATGAAAAAATAACTTTGGATTAAACAGGGTGTTCATAAAGGCTCTTGACAATTTAACAAATTTATTACAAAAGCAGATGAATAGATAAATCTGTAGAAATTACAACAAAATCCAAAGTAGATATTAAAGTTTTTTTGCCTCATTTAATCCACCTCATACAGACACCATTAGTTGCACAAAGCACATCCAAACAGTACTGGATTTCTTGCCATGTTGACTATATCATAGAATCATCAATGGTGTCAATGGCATCAGGGATCTTTTGCCTCTGGTTGTTGATGTCCCTTATCTTTGTTCGACACATGATATCTTTAACATAACCCCATAGAAAGAAATCCAGGGCAGTGATACCTGAGTGATAGGTCGTCCACTCCACTCTTTGTCCAACACTGTCTCTGTCTCTATAAATGTCTTGTGCCATCCACGAACTGTAACCTGTATGTTCGCTGAGTCTGCATATCCAATTTTGTTTTAACAAACCACTATACACATTGTGCCTTTTCTTGAGGAGTAGCCATTTTTACCTCCGCCAAGGAGGTTATGTTTTCATCGGGGTTTGTCTGTTTGTCTGTTAGCAAGCTAACTCAAAAAGTTATCGGATTTGGATGAAATTTTCAGGAAATGTTTTTACTGGCACAAGGAACAAATGATTGAATTTTGGTGGTGATCTGGGGGGAGGGGGCTGATCTGCCTAGGCAGAGGTCTGCACTCTCCAAGTGCTTTTCTTGTTTAGGGGTTTATTTAACAGAACCTATTTCATCAACAGGGTATTTGAAATACACAAATGTGATTTTGATAACCACTGAGTACATAGAGCACAATCTGATTAACTATCTCATTAATTCTTTTGTAATATTTCTTTTAAATTGTAAAGAGACTTTGTGGACACCCTGTACTATTATGTATATTAATCTATTAAATAACATGAATTACTGTTGTGATCAGCTGATTTTACTGAATATATATATCACCAGTACAAACCAGTATAATAAAACTGAAATATCTTACTCAACTAGATTAGACTTTTTTTTTTGGAAAGTTGCCATCTGGACTCAATCCAGGTTAACATCCAGTCAATCTCCGCCCTCTAGAATGAGAAAAAAACACTCCCTATATTGTGTCTGACCCCTCCCACTATGCGTAAGTATGTTACAGTTCAGACCAGTTCATGAGTGTGCAGCCGCGGTTTCTCAACTTCCTGGTGTTGCACACAGTGAAACAATACATCACCTGTTGAACTCTGATTGAGGACAGCCTCAGTGCCAAGTCTGATGGCAATAGACGTGGGAGGCCAGAGGAAGCGGCCAAAACAAAACAAACTTAAAATTAAAAAACTTTGTTCTGAGTTGCCTCTGGGAGGAAACTAAAACAACAATGACAACTGCAGCATTTTGGACAGTTTTTTCTGGGGAGACTGGGGACACTTTAAGGCAGGAAGTGACATTTAGATTAGACAACAAAAAACTAACGAGTCCCTGTCTCTGTGCTGACAGTAGCCAGATTAACCTGAACCCATTGGAAAGATTAATAAGCCTTTTCCATAGCAGTCCCAAACACTATTAACAACTGGAGTCTAAACAGCCCTGGAGAGACAGAGAAAAGAGATGAGAAAGACGTCAAAGCAGACACGGGAGAATGACATTCGGTAAAACATGGGGAAAAAATGACAGATGACCCTTCAAAGATCCCACTGCTGCACGTTTCAGTCCTGCAGATACAGATATGCATCGTGCATTGTTGATTTATCCACATTCAAGGTAAATGTTTTCCTCAATTGTTGCTAGGCCACCATGACAACCAACATGCACAAACTTGAATCCCGCGTCACACAGGTAAGACATCGCTATGAACATCAACGCCACCCCCCCCCAAGCAAACACCCTGGAAGTTAGTGCACAGGGCTTAATTATGGGATTTGTAGTTATGGGGAGAAGAAAAAAAACATAAAATACCCACCACTAACAGACCAGTATGACTCTAAAGTGGAAATAGCACATGCAGACGCAGCAACAGGGGTCAAGGAGTTTGCATTTCTGTGAGACCACAAAACTGAGGAAAAACTTTTCCACTAAAGCCGATGCCATCTTTCCATGGCTACCCGTCAGCTATGCCATCCTCACTGACAGGCCTGCCGTGTCAGCGCTGTACCAGAGAAATGGGAAAAAAGCCAGTTGTAGCTACACTAGGAAAACATAAAGCTTAAAATATGAATAGTAATGGGCAAATAACTAACTGATCACAAGATAATAGAAAAATCACTGACAATTATTGTGTATATCAAATTAATTTAAGAGTCACTTCATCCATGCTCTGAAGCTTCCACTGCATGATTCTGAAAAGTTCTAAAACGTCTGCAGGAGGCTGACAGGGAAGGTGTGAATGTGTGAGACAGGAGGCGTTCGGGGACATTCCAAGGCTAGAAAACATCACGACACATACGCAGAACCATGTGAGAACCTGAAAGAGCCATTTTGGGTTTTCTGTACAGCTGAGCTCACCTATGGTATATTTAGAACTAGAAAAGCACTCGGAGAGCACAGACCTCTGCCAAGGCAGATCAGCCCCCCCCCCCCCCCCCAATCACCACCAAATTCAATCATTATTTAATCATTATCATTGTGATCACTTTGCTTTGTGTGTTTGCGTGTTTGTTTGTTAGCAAGGTAACTCAAAAATTTATAGATGGATTTTCATGAAATTGATTGAATGGCGGAGGTCTGCGCTCTCCGAGTGCTTTTCTTGTTTGTTAACAACATCTCCTGAAAATGTGATCAAAATCTGTCCCGGACCCCACCCCACCCCTGATCACCACCAAATTTAATCATTTGTTCCTTGTGGCAGTATCAACATTTCCTGAAAATTTTGTCAAAATCCTTCCATAACTTTTTGAGTTATCTTGCTAAAAGTCAGACAAACAAAAAATCTGCCCCCCCCACCACCATCACCACCAAATCACCAAAATTTCATCATTTGGTCCTTGTGCCAGTGTCAACATTTCCTGAAAATTTCATCAAAATCCATCCATAAGGTTCTGAGTTATCTTGCTAGCAGACAGACAGACAGACAGACAGACAGACAGACAGACAAAGGTAATAACCTACATTCAGAAAGAATACTTTTACCAGTTTCTCTGGCTGCCACAGACCTTTCTGATAGGACACTGAAACCCTGAAGCACTCTACAAATCCACCAGACTCCTTGGACATAAATGTCAATTAAACCTTGTAAAGCTGTGACCTTAGGATCAATTAGATTGTGTTATTGTGTGACTCTGCGGTTATAATATGTTAGTCAAGTACAAAATGACAACGTTACTGATTAAGACAAAGCACTTTACGGTTAAAATAACCCCTGTTGGAAAATGATTTTGTGCGAGTCAGTGAACTCACAATCATTACCTCTCTGTTGTTGTGTACTATATTGTAGTGCATTGAACTGTACTGTTTTGTAATGTATTACACTGTCTTGCTCTGTACTGCACTTATTCCACTGTATTGCTTTGTACTGCACGGATCACTGTTATTAATTTATTTATCAAGTTGGGACTGCAGATGAAAATTAGCACTGATGCTAACTCCGGCATATTTACATGTTTATACTGAAATGGAATGTATAAATATGTTCATTAATGTGCACTGTCCCGCCTAAATAAAGATATATAATAATAATAAATAAATAATTACTTCTAATTAGAAGGTGTTGTAAGTGGCATTAAATGTTAACCATTAATATGATAGGAAGCTAAACGATGGACTGTTTTGTGGAGAAGGGGTGGGATTAAATAAGTTTTACTTCCTCCCACTCCTTTTTGAATATGCAAATGAAGTCATACTTTGTTTTCATGTATATGTAAATGTTTTTGTTTGTTACCTCTGCCAGGCGGTATTGTGATCACTTTGCGTTGTGTGTTTGTTTGTTTGTTTGTTTGTTAGCAAGATAACTCAAAAAGTTATGGACGGATTTTCATTAAATTTTCAGGAAATGTTGGTACTGGCACAAGGAACAAATTATTCAATTTTGGTGGTGATCGGGGGGGGGCATCTGTCTTGGTGGAGGTCTGCACTCTCCAAGTACTTTTCTTGTATGTTTTGTTTTCTTATAATCTGTTTCATTTGTAAAGACTAAGTGGTATTACTTGGTTTTGTTGCATATTCAAACTAAACTAAACTAAACTAAACTAAACTAAACTAAACTAAACTAAACTAAACTAAACTAAACATGTTTCATTCTGGTGAAGTTGCACAATTCAGTTCACCTCTCAAAAAGAAAGGTTTAACATCCTTTAACCTCCTTAGTTATTCCAGTAATTTAAAAATAAATGCATTATACGGCTTCTGAATGATCAATTCTGAATTTGCCTTATTAAATATATTTGTCATCTGGACTTTACAAAATTACTTATCAAGATCTATGTTTTGGCCCTATGTAATATTTTCACTTGATTTTTCACAACCGACCATTTATTCCGATATTTCTACCTTAGTTGCTAAAATAATTAGGATATTTATAAAATTTTGGTAATGAGAGGTCTACATTTGTCATAAATGTGAAGGCCATCAGGGTTTCTGATAAAACACACAGAAGATACAACTTTAACAAAGAAATTAGTTGTGTTTAAATTTAAGACAATGAAACCAAGATTCTCAATAACAAGTAACGTAACATAAGGACATCTGAGGTTCAAAAGCAATCTTGAAGTAAATAATTTGCCAAAAGGTGATCTAAAAATGTTCTCAATGGCTGTATAATCATAATGTTGTAATAGATTAGGAAAACTCTTTGTAGTTGTCCTAAAAAACTGATCTTAAAGGTCTCACATCCAGACTTGCCCATGAACTGATCAACCTCCTACATATAAACAGTCCAAATCCACTTCTGTCTACAAGTGCCGATACATAACAGATGACAGCGGACATAAACGAGCCTGGGAGATTGGTCGGGTGCTTCCTCAAGCATGTTGGAATAACAACAAGGATATGAGGAGAACAGGGTGCAAAGAGGGCTGGAATGGGAGGAGGAGGTGTCGTTGTATTTATAGCCTCATGTGCTTGGGCCGGGCAGCGGACCATGCCTTAATATAGTTATGTAAGAGTGGGGCCAAACAGCTGGCTGGCAGAGTTCCGTCTGTCTGCAGCTCGACTGTCAGTCAGACTGAAGCGTAAGAAAATAACAAACCCCAACCACAGAAATTCAGAAGTTGGATCTTATTCTGTCGTGTCACAGGACTGTAGTATTTAAGTATTACATAATCACCATAATGTCAGTATTGGAGAAAGTACTGATTAGTTAACGTTATAATCGTTTCCATTCACCTGTAGAAAAACAAGCACATGAAATAAGAGATTTTATCAATATTCCCACACTGTTTTCTGCAATCTGACTAGTACATGGTTCATTTTGTTCTTAAAAACTGGTTGAATTTTTTAGTAAGAGCTGCAGTACTTGTAGTTTAGAAACAATGGGCAAAAATTCCACTACTACCTTTCAGTATTTTCCATTTCAAGTGGTCTGACAGTACATGAGGCTTATGCAGCTACTTGTTTCTCATTTTTTATCTGTAGAAAATCTACTCCGTGAAACAAATTTTTGCCTGATCAGAGTCATTTTCAGAGATGTAGATGGATTAAATAGGTCACTGACAGCTGTAATTACTGATCACTGATCAAATGTAGTCAGATGCAACCTGGATCTGATTCTACTGTTTTACACAGACGAATGGAAAACTTCACTTCTACACAACAGCACAAGATAACATCAGATCATCTATGCTTATATTTAATCATTTAGAGAAAATTGCAGAATCAAAGTCTGCATTTAAAAAAAAACAAAAAACATAATAACCTTCTATCCAATCCAATCCTAATCATCTATGAGGCAACTCTAAAAACATCAGAATTAACCAAAGTGCTGTACAAAGCCTACAAAATATATAAAAACATTAAAAACCTTCTAAGCCAATAAATATCTCTTCGTCTTCATAATTAAATTACATTAATGCCCGTGAATTTGGAATATAATATTTTTACCTCTTTTCATGAAATGATTGAAATGATAAAGTGTAACTGGGACTCAGTATGTAATCATTGCACCTGGTCAGAGGAATGTGTCTCTAAGTAAAACTATTCCAACTTTATGGGCAACAGTGTATTAGAGCTACACTACAGTGATGGCCTAAAGTTAAGAGAAAAAGATATTATTGTTAATCATAATTATTGATATGACAGTTAATGGTTAATTATTGACAATCCCCTACACATATGGTCCATGGACTCTGCTGAGACTTAAAAAAAAAACACCTTTAACCCTGAGGGGTCCACGATCACGGCCCTGTGACTGAATCACATGACATTTTCAACACGTCGTAGTGTCAGAAGTTGGTCATGTAGACCACTGGGGACAATTGCATTCGAAAGTGCAGACTTGAAACACTCTCCCACTTTTTATGTGATGTTGATAGAGCAAATACAACCGGAGATATGACGGTTTGAAACCGGAGCAAACAAACGTGAATAAAAGTATGAAAATGGGGGAGGTGGTGTTATATTTCTGACTATATCTTTGTCATTTTTTTGTCCTTTTTCAAAATGGAAAAATCTGGCAGAATCTGTGGATTCTAATCCACAGACTGCATTAGCGTTACAGGTAAGGGTGAGAATGACTCCCACCTGAACCAGATGTGGAAACCAGGAGGACCGGAGGGGGGGTGAGAAAATCGTAGAAAACGCCTATCCAAAGATATGCTTTTATGTCAAATATTTGAGAACAGTTTTAATTTATTACAATTTTGATTTTATATACCTAATATTTGGAACCAATATTCACTTTTAAAGTCTTTGAAAAGGTTCGTTAAGCATTTTTGTGTTATTTATGCAATAAATTACATACATTTTTCAAATCGAATTTTATATTTTTTGTGTGTTTTTTGGCCTTTTGTGTTGATATAGTAGGTTGAAGTAAAAAAATAATAGGCAGATGATATAGATGAAGTTGTGCTGAAAAAAAAAGATACCAAATATGGGTAAAGAAAACGTTTCTTTATATAGTATATAAAGGCAAAATCAAAAGTACTCAAAAACAGCCAAAATAGGCTCAGACCCCTAAGAGTTAAGACACTATTGTTCACGCAGGCATTTTAAATCCAACTGACTCAGGGCTGCTACAAACTGACTGCACTTTAAAACTGTATATTACTCTGTATTTTTAATAGCTTTTAACTGTATCTGCACTGTAAAGCACTTTGCGACCCCCTGTCTGTGAAAAGTGCTCTATAAATAAAACTTACTTACTAACCCTAATGTCACACTAAGTATAACTGCAGGAAACTGGGCTTATATATGATGTCTGCATCTTATTGTTTTTTCTCCATTAATCTGGTCTCAGACCCAGTGAAAATCTGATCTCATTCATGATTAGTGAAGTTTCACAGACATTTCACATGAACAAGATCTGTCAACATCTGACAAAAAATTACAACTCCTGTTTTCATTTCTTTCCAACTTCATCCATTATCCATTCTTCAAAATGTTTTCCCCAATAACTCATATTGACTGAAAATGAGCTGACGCAGACTCACAGCTTTGAGGATATTCACTGCCTCCTTGCTTAGCCAAGATGCGTAAACAATCTCTTCATTAAGGATTGATTCGAAGAGATCATCTTCATTTTCAGCCTCAAAGGGGGCGTGTCCCGACAGCATCTCGTAGAGCAGCACCCCAAGCGCCCACCAGTCGACAGAGGGTCCATACAGCATCTCCTGGAGGATCTGTGGAAACATGTCACAGCATTAAGTTAACCAAACAGCACAGAGAGCATTAGAGGACAAATCCCTTCAGGTCCAATGAGTGGATGTTTCAGATTGGTGCACACTGAGGACCGAGTGTTGACGAAAGCAATGAAGCCTTTCATACAACCACAGTCTGAAAAAAACACTCTCAAACACAGAAGCAAACATTTTTAATCCTTCATCATGAAAACCAAGCATGTCTGTAAAGGCTTGTTCTGACGGTGGGAGGAGGCCTCGGTGAGTAAACAGCACAAGAGGCTGGAGCTGACCTCACAGGTGCACTGACTTCCAGTTAGTCTGACAACCGTTTGGAGTACCAGGTAGTGACCGCACTGTTTGTTTTTAGTGAGGTGGTGTGATGGAGAGAGGATGGGACTGGGAACTCACTGGACGTGCATTCGTACAGGACTTTATAAGGCTGGATTCAGTTTTTACTGTGAGCTGCTGATGTTAAAAATGGAAACATGAGATTTAACAGCAGTGAAAATGTCCCATTTTGATACAGTTGAGTGGTTTCTTCAGCTGTGGAATATAATAAAAATGTAAAAGAAAAACCATGTGTTATGAATGATGAGTCTGAGACCTACTGCATAAAAATAACCAAAAAGGTCTAGTCTTAACAAAATCCTGCACATCCACTATTAGAATCAGAATCAGTTTATTTGCCATTTGCAGAAAAACTGCACTGGAAAATGAGTTATAAGAGCTCAGCATAATAATACACAAAAGACAGTACAGATCTCTGAATGGTCTCTAATTCAGAGACCAATGAGATAATTCAACTAGTTTCACAAGTTCAATCTAAACAATGTAAGTCTATTATTTCTAAGCTCTATCAAAGCCTGTTGAAAAGCAAAGGAGGCTCAACAGATTATATTAAAAAAAAGATGGGAGAAAGAACTGAATACTGTTATATCATGTGAACAATGGGACAATATATGTGAATCTGCTCCTTTTACCTCCTCTTCGGCATACTGGCAAGAATTTTGTTAGAAAAATTCTTCATAACGCCAAAACAATAGTTGAGTGGAGACTTGAGTGCCTCTACTTGCTAGAGGGGTTGCAGGGACACAGAGGCAAACCACACCCACATTTTTTGATCCTGTACAAAAATTACAACTTTTTGGAAAGATGTTAGTATAAAAATAGAGCAGATTTTGGGTTTTGGACTGCAGCAACCCATTTTTTCGCTTCTGCTGGGAGATTTTCCCGACGGCTCGACAGTGAATGACAGGTACCTCCTGAGGATTTTTGGCGCCGCAGCTAAGAAACCAATCACCCGAAGGTGGCTTTGGCCTGACCCACCAGTGTTGGAGGACTGGACAGACATAGTGGATGAAATCCACAAAACGGATAGATTTACACTTACGCTGAGACTGCATCCAGAACTCTACATGAGAAGATGGAAAAAATGGACTGCTTTTCTTAGGGACAATTAATGTGGGTACTGATACAAAAAACAAAAAAAAAAGATCTGCTGCTCTAATTTGATTTAAATTACATGGCTTCATTTATCCCATATATAGGTACCAACTGATAACCCTGATTTGAATAATAACAAAAACTTATTTTGCAGAATGCTGATTGTTTTGTTACTGTTATGCTATTAGGTTTACTATGCTTCTGTTACGTCTTCATTTTGTGTTAAAAAAAAAAAAAAAAAGAAAAATGACTAATAAAGAATAAGTGTAAAAAAAAAAGATAGTACAAGGCAAAAAAAAAACAATGAAAAATTACATCAATAAGAGTAATAAAAAGACTGGTGGCCCTGTAGATCAACTGACACTCACTTGGACAAAGTGCATGAATATAAAGTGCATTATTTATACACAAATACAAAAATAAAACATACACCATACATTGTTAAGTATGAATGTGCTATAATTTCCTTCATTTAACCAGTAAAAAATGCCTTGCAGCAACATAAGGTTAATGAAGAATAGAATTTTCAGCCGTATGTCGACATTAAAACATACATAAAACACACCACAAAACTAAAAACATAAAACACCACTAATAATTTAAAGATCAGAAAAACATTTACATCTAGATTTATCATTTTCCCATTCATTTTAAATGAGTTTGAATGTATTCAGACGCCAACTTTTTCATTTTCATCTCCCTCTGTAAATTGTTCCATACTAATCTGAATTATATGTGCTTTTACATTTAGTTACTATAGTTAATTACTACAGTATAATTTCCATTTATACAATACAGCATATTTCATTCCATAGAATAATGACAAAATAATTTCACAGATTTGTGAAACCCCAAACAAACCACATTTTTTACTAAGGATGCACTGTACTGATACTGATGTGTAAAATAACAATTCAATCACTAATGCTGATATACTGTTTGATTTTGTCTTTGTAATGTCTTTGACACAAAATTGGGAATAAATTACAAGAAAGTCTGCATTACAAAAAAACAGATGTTAAAAACATAACTGTCTTTCATCATACAAAATAATATTAATTCATGAAACAACCATGAACAGAAGTGAATTACTGTCATCGGTGAAATAACGTCTTATTTGCCAATAGTCGATACTGATATTTGGATGATACATCAGTGATTTCAATCCGTTTATGTATGATAGTTCTCAATAACAAATCACCTCAAAATTCCCAGCAAGTTAGTATTAAGTAACTTTACTGGGTTCACTAATAGCTGACGTATTCCATGCTGTTTAATAAATTTCCTACATGTTTCTGCTTGCATTTTTGGCTTCAGAAAAGCAAGCCCGGCTCTAGGCTAGGACTTGGAGATTCTACATTTACCCTTATTGAGAAAGCCCTACCTTGGCATCCCATGTTGGTAACATCATATTGGGCAGTGGATGTTCTAGGGAAGGGTTAGCAAAGAGTAAACTGTGTTTTTATGTGGATGTATTTAAAAAAAAAAAAAAAAAAAAAAAAAACTTCTTTTGGACTAAACCAGGAAAACATATGGACTAGAACTTAACCCTTTTCAGACTGCCATTATAACAGGCTGCCTAGGTGTCTTCATGTTTTCTTTGCAATAAAAGTGTCAGAAAATGTCTTTTTTGTCAATTCTTCTGCACCTTTTTTCAGGAAGAACTTAACATTCAATATCTGGCCATTAATTACCATTATTATACATAAAAAAAGTGCTTAAAACAGTATGTTTTAGTGAAAAAGAGAAAAAAAAGGACTTGAAGTTTTGTGCATATTTACTATCAGAAACAACTGTAAATGTCTATAACGAAACTTTTTGAAATGGAAAAAAATAAACATTCAACTGTTTTCTGCTCAAACACGCTTTTTGATCTTGAGCATTCAGTATCCGTATTATGGTTTTATATTTTTTGTTCTTTCCAGATGTTTTTTAGCCTGTGTGGAAGTCTCTGAAACAGTTTCTTTCTAGTTGTAATAGAGTCTCAAATCGCTGCCATAAAGTATTATATAGTGCTGAAAAGCTCAGCTGTCCGATGCCGTTTGAATTTTGTGGATAGCGCAAATGATTTAGGAGTTTCAGTAATTTGAATGCTGTAAAGTGAAAAAGGCAGGGGTTAAACTGCAAATGTTACCATGATGTTGGTGGAAACAGATATGAACTGACCTCTGGGGCAATATAATCCGGGGTTCCACAGAAGGTTCCTGTGGCTGAACCTTCAAACATACCCTCCTTGCACATGCCAAAATCTGCCAGTTTACAGTGGCCATCTTTGTCGAGTAGAACATTGTCCAGCTTTAGATCTCTGAAAAGAAAGACAAACAGATAAGAGACTAATGAATCAGCTCTGTGTTTAAAACTTCAAAGCTCCTTATCCGCTAAAATCCACGTGAGGCCAACAGCTGCTAAATTGTTGCTGTATGCTCTGTGTCCAGTCACACCCTGCTGGTTTTAATTATAGCTGAAGGAGGTAGATGTTTATGGCGAGACAAGAAGAAAAAGACTTGTGAGGACACAGAAGCAGCAGGAGACAAGGAGACGACTCATTGACCCTTGAGCTGCAGCCAGGAAAAGTCTGACATGTTGACCACTTAGAAAGACTTAGAAAGGGAAAAAAATGCTCTGTCGTTAATGTTTATAACTCTTTCAAGAAAGCTAAAACTGAAATTATTGATTTCTTTAATGGCACAGATTATTGTTTACTTTCATAAAATATGATGTGATGATCAGAGTGAGTTAAGATCATACTTCATATGAGTATTATTATTGTTATAACCTTTATTTAACCAGGAAAAAACCTCACTGAGATTAAAAATCTCTTTTTCAAGACTGTCCTGGCTAAGACAGCAGCAGCAGCAGAAGTTACACAAAATGGAAATCACAGCCATACAGCCACACTAAAAATATACATAAACACAATAAAAGTCAGCACTAAAAACAAACTTAAAACTGATAAGAACATACATATAAAACATCGCCATTATTTTAATAGGTACTAAAAGGTAATAATAAAAGGTAAAAGCTAAATAGGTAATAAAAGCATCTCAAAGCCGAACCCAATTCAATCAATTAGAAAAACATCTACACCCACATTTGTCCTTTTCCCATTGATCTAAAATGACTTTAAATGTATTAACCCTTAGAGGTCTGAGCCTATTTTTGCCATGTTTGAGTACTTTTGATTTTGCCTTTATATACTATATAAAGAAATGTTTACTATACCCCATGTTTGGTATCTTTTTTTTTTCAGCACAACTTTTTCTATCTCATCTGCGTATTATTTTTTCATTTTAACCTACTATATCAACAGAAACGGCCAAAAAACACACAAAAAACTGAAAAATTGATATAATTTATTGCATAAATATCACAAAAATGCTTAATGAATCTTTTCAAAGACTTTAAAAGTGAATATTGGTTCCAAATATTGGGTATATAAAATCAAAATTGTAATAAATTAAAACTGTACTCAAATATTTGACATAAAAGCATATTTTTACATAGGCGTTTTCTCCAGTCCCATTTTCATACTTTTATTCACGTTTGTTTGCTCCAGTTTCAAAACATCATATCTCTGGTTGTATATCCAGTTCGAATGCATTTGCCTCCAGTGGCCATGACAGTGGACCACTAAGGGTTAAAAGAGACCAGTTCCTTCAGTTTAATGTCCTTCTGTAGGTTGTTCCAGGCAGTGGGAGCACAATATTTAAAAGCTTTCTTTCCCAGTCTGTTCTGACTTCTAACCCGTAAAGATAACAGATCCTGGGACCAGAGACTGAAATGATTCAAGTCATTCCAACAGATGTAGACCACCAAATAGGATGGAAGCAGACCTAGGATACATTTATCAATTAAAGAATACCAGTGTTTCAGTCTGTGCGTAAGAAGATCTGTCCATCCAACTCAGACGTATTAAAGACTATGATGAGTTCGAGCTCTGAGGCCTGTCATAAACCTCAGAGCACCATGATAAACAGTATCAAGGGCAATTAATCATCGTTTTAGAATTCCAATTAATATTATTAAAAGCATTATATGCAAATAGAAATTCTGAAGTATTTTTTAAAAACAACCTAAAATTATCATTTGAGTGTTTAGAAAAAAAGAGTTCTGAAGTTCTGCCAAAGATGCAAATGTATTGGATTGAGGAGATATGAAGCGAATTTATTTCCACCGATGGTCTGGGGGATTTATGTGACCACTAGAGGGAGCAGTGAGTCATTCTGCCGGTTTCCTATGGTGAAAAAAACACCACAGGGCCTTTGACAAAAGCATCAGAAAATGACCACATGGGATGAGAAACAACAGTTAGAGTCAAAGAAAGTGACAAAGTGAAAAAATATAGAAGCACTGTTGTTGTTTTCTCCACTGGACACGACTCTAAATGAAAAGAATGGAGTTTGATGCTGAAATGGCAGCATTTTTTCTACAGAGGTGAGTTTGATTATGATGCTTTTGAAGGTATAAAGTTGTTATGGGATGTTAGTATCTTTGCAAAGTTGCTGTTTGTTGATCCATGGTTCAGACTATTTTGTGACTGTTCTGACCTTGTTTGTTGGATTCCAAATAGATCTTTAGTTCAGCTACCGACAACACAAACCGTACAGAAAACAGAGATGATTTATGGTTTTACTATGGATGATTTGAGCCTAAAAACAGAGCTAAGCTAACAGAGCTATAACATAAACTATCAGCTGATGCAACATATGAAGATTATAAGACATCATGTTATTTTGAGCATCTGTTAAAATAAGCAGCTCTGAGTTTTGGTTTAAAAACAAAAACTTGATGATACATAATACAGATGTGTGTAAACAATGAGCTTTATACTTAATTCAGCGAGGGATACAGTGATACATGCAGGGCGTAAAATTAACACCCACCAAGCGCTAATGGTGGGCAAAATATTGGTTTGGCTTGTAAAACAAAAACACACACCGGTCAGTGGCTGATGGAACATTTTGAATTGCGTGTGAGAACGACCGGCTTCCACGACCCGCCTCGGAGAGCCTCCCCTGACTAGGCAGCCAGTTCCTCCGCACTGCATGTGGGTTCTAATTTGAGGCCAGGAAGACCTCCCGCGGAGGGGTTTTCCCCACCCTTCCTCCATGACCGTCCTGCGCCAGAACCGGCGCGAGCAAGATCAAGACACCCATCTCCCCCACAGGGGCCCACAAGACGGACCTGCCCACGCCTCGGTGTGGTGGTACCTGGGTGAGGTACTGGCGGTCCTGCTCTGAAAAATTTATCTTATCCACTATTACTCGATAACGCAAAATTAAAATAAAACTGATCAAATAATTTTTTTTATCCACCCCTAGTATTTGTAGAGCATTCTAGAAAAATGTCTCTGGTCTGTGGAGTTAATTTTATTTAGACTCAATCTCAGTTTGATTTTTTTTTTTTTTTATTCTTTTCCCTTTTCCTGCAGGTTAAACAGAATGTTCCTGTTAAAGCTGTCAGACAGACATTTGACTCACTCAGTCAAAGAAGGCACTTTTGAATATTTCTATTCTATGACGATGCAGCAGTCACTTTGAAATGTAATATAACCTAATAAAATGGCAATAATCTAATTTTATCTGCACATAACTGTATTCTTTTAGTGATGCTTAAGCTGGATTTTCATCATAAAAACCTAAGTCAAATAAGACAATTTTTTAATTTATTTTTGGCCGGTGAAAAATAATTTTGACCGGTAAATTTTTGGAGGTCAATAGGGAATGGCAGATGAGGTAAAAAGTTAATTTTACGCCCTGGACACAAGCATTGATTCATCGGTGGTTTTGGTCGTTCTGTTTTCTGAGACACGGCGTCCTCCTGATGTTGTACCCCTTTAAAGCTTGACAGCCTTAATAATATTTGCACACTTCACTTATTTTAACAGATAGCTTTGGCAACAGTGTGAAACTGATGAATGGCCACTTCAACAGTAACCATTTTGCGTTTGTTAATGTGTCAAATAATCCCTCCCAGTGTCATCAATGACATTGGTATAATGCAACGTACTGTGACTTCAGTGGAAGTGGCAACGCTGACTGTGCATGAGCATATCTGTAAAATTAAACAATGCAACTAAGTTCCTCTTGGCTCATGTCAGATGGTGCTTTGTCATCTGATGGGGAAACTGAACCAGCTGAATGTGGCTCTGGAGTCCAGCTCTAATCTGTGACCAACTTTAGACCAAGGTCATTGTGAAGTAGACGGATGGACTGAAGTACCACAGCATATCGTATACATCAACACTGAAGCTATAGAGAGACATGCCATTCAATTCAGTTGTATATATAAAGCACAAATCATGACAAACATCCACATGGTAAGGTCAAGGGTTTACACTATTATAAAGAGAATCCCAGGGGATCCTCTTGAATAAAGATTTGGCAACAGCAGGAAGGAAAAAAGGTCTTCAATTCCCTGCTCGTTTGTTTCCAGAAACAAAACGAAAAGAAATGTGTGTGATTCTGTGTGAAAGGCTAAACGTGAGGGAGGCAGTCAAGCAGCATTTGGTCTGGGCAGATTAATCTGGTTTACTTTGCTCTACCGTAAGCCGATTGTGTAACACTAACTGACTCATACTTACAGTGCCTGCGTGTCACAACCTAACAAACACAAACCCAACCACCACTCTATCAGACACTCTACTAATGCATCAGTAGGGCTGGGCAGTAAAACACTGATGATAATTGATGTGATGATGTCATTTTATATCATACTATAATCATTGTCCTTGGTGCAGCTGCGGTTATCAAGCCGCAACATGAAATTTACATTTTATTTTGTTTACGCCAGTGTTTTTCTGGAATTCAAATGGGGTCACCTGAAATGTCTAGTAATTGATCAAAATGAAAAAAAAAAAACCTTACCAATAAAAAATACATGGTGAGTTGACAGAGACAATCACAATCCATAAAAGACATGACAAACTGTGAAGCTGAAACTGAAGCACTGTGGTTCTGTTTATGTTTCAAATGTTCATCGTGGTCAGTTTCAGATGCTGCAGCTCTTTCATAATTCATAGTTTGAGTTATTGTTTGTTCAGTATTAATTGTCAGCCTTGTAAATCCAAGCTGGACTGACTGTACATATCCTGACCAAGGAAAATAAAATTCTCACTTCGTGCAGTAATCTACACCTGGCTTTTCTGCCTCTGTCCATAATAATTTACATTATGTAGACTAAATGTCAACTAAAATTAATGTTTATTTGCAACATAGTATAGCAAACTATTACATGATCAAAAACAAATTAATTTTAGCAAAAAAATTCTCCATTTTGAATGTCTGGGGTCACCAGAAATTTGTGATGTTAAAATGGGGTCACGAACCAAAAAAGGTTGGGAACCACTGGTTTATGCTGTCAAATAAAGCACAAAATGTTTCAGTGTTTTGCTGTTTTACTAACTTTCCCTTATACATATTCTGATTTAGAATAAAATATTGTATAACTATTCCATTTTACCTCTAGATTTCTGAAATGTCTCAAGTCTAAAAGAATAATAATCTTTTTCATCATTTTTAGCTTGCATAATTTTTACTCAAATTGCACTCTTTTTCTAAGAATGAACAAAATCAGCACTAAATCATCACCCAAAACCCTCTGCCATTGATATAGCTCAAATGTACATAGTTCATAGCTCAGAGTATGTGTGGGCAATAGGGTCAAACTCATCCATCACAGCAAAAGTCTTTTATGTCACAGTAAGAGTATTTGTCCTACATATTCAATGGAGAACTTGTTTAAAATAACCATACCATGATTATTGCCTTGGATTATTTTCTTCTTTTATTTGGAGAAAAGTGGTGTTAAAGACAGACGACAAAATATGAGACTAAGGATATCTCCTGACGTGGAAACTGTAATTTCTGCCAGTGTGCAAATTTCTGTTGTCGTGCGTTATAATAATAATAGTCCAAATGATAGGACAGTCTGATATGGTTCAAAACAATATAAGGGATCATCCACAAAATCAAACTATATATAATTTGCTATTTCTTTTTTAATCAAATATAGCACAGAGTCTTAATAGAACAGGAACTATAAACCCCCAGAAGCCATGTTGGAGCCCTGTAATTCAATCAATCACTGTATTGTCACACCCATTTTTATGTATCTTGGTCAAACGGCTTCATACGTGTCCACTTTATTCCCCTTTTACCGTGTTTTATGACATTCAGTGCAGTAGTTTTTGTGTAATCCTGCTGACAGATGAGCCAATAAACAAATAAAAATGTCATATAATCTCAGGAGCAAAACTAAAAATAAAGTTCTGACATTGCAAGTGGTCAACTAAATACAGGTATGTTTGGTGTTATAAATGAAATCTTCAGTGTGATTGTTTTGTCATGTTCTGGTCACTGAGCTGCACAGACACGTGTCACTATGAAGGACTGGAAAAAAATAGAAAGACAGCTGTTTTTACTATTTGTAAGTATGCGTTTGAGTAAAATGAACATTTCTATCTATTCAAGACACTAAAGTTAACCCATAAAGACCCAAACATCCACCACTGACCAGAAGCATCTACTGATCTAAACCGTTTAATACCTGTTGGTCCACTAATCCCATCAATACATGTAAATAATTGGTGTAAAATGCAGTTATTCATCTTTTCATGGTCATCAGATATGACCCATTTGGACGTTCAGAGGCTCCGTAGTTACTATGGAAACACCGTCATCTTCTACAACAATGATTCACCAGTAAAACCCACAGAGTTGGATCAATGACAGTGGATGGAGACACTTGGTTTATGTTCAGTTATTGATAGATTTTGGTGAAAAAGTCACTTTTCTTCAGTTTTTATTGTTACCTCCACCAAGGAGGTTATGTTTTCCTCAGGGTTTGTCTGTTTGTTTCTTTTTTGTTTGTTTGTTTGTTAGCTTTGTTAGCTTTTAATCAGTGAGTGACATGTCTGTTTTTTTTTTTTATGCTCTTTTTAACAGATTTTAACTTGTCTTTGTTTTATGATGTTTGTATTGTGTTGTTCGTAGCCCACTTTACACCCTGTGTTTTCACTAGTTTTATTTACTTATTTAATCCCTTGTTTTATGTTTGGTGTACGGCACTTTGGCCAGCTGTAAAGTTCTTAAAGTGCTTTATAAATAAAGTTGGTATGGTATGGTATGGTTATTTCCACCAGGGACGACAGACGTTATGTTTTCATCTGGGTTTGTTTGTTCGTCTGTCTGTTAGCGAGATAACTCAAAAATTTATGAAAGGATTTTGATGAAATTTTCAGGAAATGTTGATACTGGCAAAAGGAACAAATTATTACATTTTGGTGGTGATGGGAGGGGGACTGATCTGCCTTGGCGGAGGTCTGCGCTCTCTGAGTGCTTTTCTAGTTTTGATAATATAACTATCGAAAGTACTCTGAGCTTTTATGACCATCTACATGATCAGTGAATTAATATAGGAAAATACATGATTTTAACAGAAAAAAACATAAAATACAGAGGATAATATATAATAAATGGTGATAAATCATCTAAGAAAGGTTAAAATAGAGAGAAAATTCATTTGGGAACTGCCACAAAAGTAGCCACAAAAAAAGACATTAAAATACCATGCTTTCAGTCCTTCAATAATGCAAAGAAAATACACACATAGGAATTTTTAAACAAGAATTCACAAATCATTATTTGGTAGCATAACCCTCTACATCCAAGGTTTTATGTGTCTTGTTATCAACTACTGACATAAAAAATATCCATCTTCCTCTTAAATCACATTCTAGAGGTTTTCAAAGAGGGTCAGGTCTGAAATGTGACTGAAGTTGAAGCAGACTCTTATGTTTGCCACAGCTCTATATAACCCTCTATACCCACCTCGCCTCAATAGAAACACAGGTCTGACTTGGACTTTGAACCTTTTTCTATGGGTAGTGGGTCAGTCAGGCAGTTCAGTATCCACAGTAACATTAAAACATTCAGACATTCACTGAAAACTCTGAACTCTGCGCTGTAAGAATGGCATTCTGGGCAAGAGATGGAATTACATGAAGTGAAAATTTCCACAGAAGAAAAGAGGAAGGGTGGACAATCACTATGACGCACAGACTGTTTGTTTTCTTCTCATCTGTGGTTAGAGGGTAAGAGTACAACTAGGCAAACTAACACAGTGAGCTGTAAGCAAAAGGAATATATACAACTAATTAAAACAACTGGTCTGCGATAATTAAGCCCTTTAGAGCATTGGGTTTAATGAGTTTGTGCTGTTGTAATTTGTTCTAACATAAATGGATTTTTTTTTAATTATTTATTTTTTTAATTAATGCTGTTTACTCTCTGTAAACCTGGTTTACTTCCTAACATTGTGATAGACAGAAACTACCACACCATACCAACTTCATTTTTAAAACACTTCACAACAACTTTACAGTTGGCCAAAGTGGCGTACACAAATCATAAAACAAGGAAATAAATAAGTCAAAACAGTGATAACACAGGGTGCAAAGTGGGCTAAGAACAACAAAATACAACCATCATAAAAACAAAGACAAATTAAAATCTGATTAAAACAGCATAGGAAATTTTTTTTTTTTTAAAAAACAAAACATTTCACTCATTGTTTAAAAGCCAACGAGAAAAAGTGTGTTTTTAGACGTGATTTAAAGACAGGCAGAGACTGAGCCTGTTCTAACATCTAAAGGCAACTGGTTGCACAGCTTTAGGGCAACAACACAAAAGGCACGGTCCCCGCAAAGCTTCTTTTTTGTTTTTGGAACCACAAGCTGCAAACTAGGCACAACAACATGTTAAACTGAATTAACACCTCTGTAGCATAGTAACAATTACACTTGAATATTGCAGCTGTGTTATTGCTGTGTTTTTGTGTTGGACTGCATCACACTGAGCCAATACTGTGATCAGCCCCTGTACAAATCCACTAAATGGACTGTAAAACCAGAAAATAAGAGTTTCGAATTTAGGTGTCAAAGGTCAATACCCTTATAAAATAACATGACTGATTGGTTAATATCATCCCCACCTCACCTCTCAATAAAGGTGCCACTGAAAACACATAATGGATGTTTTAAATTAGCTATTTTTGACTTAATGGATCATAAGACCAGGGAATGAGAGGTCAGAGTTTAGGTTTCAAAGGTCAATCAATATACTTGGAAAATAACATGAGGTTGACCAATTTATTGATCCATATCACCTCTACCTCACCTCTCAAAAACGTTGACACCGAAAACGCATAACGCATGTAAGAAATTAACTATTAACTATACGCAACAGAGTATCTATGTCAAAATAATAAATATTTCAATAAATAAATCTATATCATTGATAATCACACTCCATGTAATTAATAATAAATGTGGACTACCTTTAAAAAATTACTATCTGAGTGATTTCCTTTTTTTTTTTTTTCCAACACATTTTCCCGCAAGCAGCTATAGGTCACTTTCAGCACTAACTTCTGTCAATATTGATAGTATCTAAAAAAAAACAAAAAAAACAACAGAGGTCTCAAACACGCAGCCCAGGGGTCAAATCCGGCCCATGGGATGAATTTGTGAAATGCAAAAATTACACTTAAGATATTAATCATTTTAGTTCAGGTTCCATATATAGACCAATTTAATCTGAAGTGGGTTAGATCAGTTAAATACTATCATAATAACCTATAAATACTCACAACTCCAAATGTTCTCTTTGTAAATGTAATTTCATGTCATTTGAGTGTATTTACACTAAAACAAACTATCATTTCACAAAAAACGTGAATAACATGAACAAGTATGAACATTTCGAAATCTCTGAAGTGCAAGTTTACCAATATTCTGCCTGTTATTAAATGTTGTGTGTATATGGAGATCCACTGTGATCTGTAAGTTGTAATGTACATGTGTAAATGATAAACTGAGACATAATATTGTTAAAATTGCGCTTATTTTTCTTAAGAAATTTCAGTTTGTTCCTGTTATTCACATTGTTTTAAAGGATAATTTGTAGATGTAAACATTTTCATCATATAATTGTACTTTTTTCACTCTAAAACATAGAGGAAAGCTTGGAGTTGACATTATTTATATATTATTATGTTATTATTTTACTGGTATGGCCCACTTCAGATCAAATTTGGCTGAATGTGGCCCCTGAACTAAAATGAGTTTGTCACCCCTGATCTAAAACAGATTTATCAAAAAGAACAATGCATATTTCAAATCATTAAAAATTTGAGCTTTCATAAACCATTTCATCATATAATTGTACTTTTTTTACTCTTCAACATAGAGGAAAGTTTGGAGTTGACATTATTTATATATTATTATGTTATTATTTTACTGGTCCGGCCGACTTCAGATGATCTAATCTGATCTGATCTGACCTAAAACATGTTATCAGTGCAGATTTATCAAAAAGAACTATGCATATTTTAAATCATTAAAAATGTGAGCTTTCGTAAACCTCCTAAAACTTTATTTCTAAGGACAATGGTAAAAGGAAACATGGATCCACTGCAGAAAGAACAGAGGCTGCAGCTCCTCCACTTCAAAGCCAAACTCCACCTGGGGCTTAAAGAGCCACATAGAGATAACTGTTCCAGTCACGAGAAGACATGCATGTTACACAACAGTGACTATGGCTGCAGTGTTAATGTCAGGATGCAGCTCTGCCTCTGCTCCCCTTACACTGCCTTAATGCATAGCCTGCTAACTGGCAGTTTGTTATTTTGATTTTAGCATGCAAACGGCGTGTGGCCTCTTAAACTAACAGTCATGCTATGTGCTTTGGGCTGACACTGAACACATGAACCACTAAATATAACTCAGGATTTACTGGTAGCTCACATGATGCCTGCCTTCTTTATCATCATCGGTAGGAAGCCCTCCTGGCTGCCACTCCGCTCACCGCAAGCAGAGCATCCAAAAAAGGACTGACAGAATACACCCATATGTCTGTGGCTCCAGTAGAGGCAACGCCATGAATGGGATTTAAGACTCATTAAAAACACTAAAAAAATTAATTTACAAAAGTAAAGCTCACCAAACTACAGATTCTACTGTTCTACATTAAAGGTGATTCAACAAATTTAAATGGGCCATTCCACCGAATGGGTGCCATTTGCTTGTTATAACTCTTCCAAATTAAACTTCATTTTTTATCAACACTGAATCTAAAAACACACATATTTAACTATTCAAATGTGTATTGGTCCATCTCAGGCAACTTTATTTCATTTTTTACAAGGTTTTTAAGCGGAACATGATTGCATTTTTCTCAGTCCTGTTACCAAAACTCATGTGACATTTAAAAAGCACACTTAAAAGCTTGTCAACTAATTGCTTTGTTTTCCTCTCAACAAAGTGTTTATTTTAAAGAAATGGTTGGTTACATGTTAAAATAATTAATATTTGTGACTAAAAAATCACTATATATGCACGCAAGTTGTAATTTTCTTAAAACTGCAAAGTCATTTTTTTCATTTTAAAGGAGACCCAAACCTCAAATTTATCAAAATTTTTATGATGCAATTCATTAAATACTTGGACAAAGAATGGACCACACATAATTGAAAAAATCCGGGGGTTTATCTTTATTTTTTAGAAAAAGTTATTTAGTAACAGGAATGAACATTGGGTAACAGGAATAAGTGTGTGTGTGTTAGAGTGGTCCAAAAAAATTTTTTTTTCAGATTCTCTGGATTAGAACCCTGCATTTGGTTCCATATGTGGCCAAATTACTTCGGTCCAAATTTTCTGCAAATTAAATAATATTTAGAGGTTGCACAGACACGTGCAGATAGCTCTATATACTATAACAGAACTAGCCAAATGAATAGAATAATTTCAACTGTAAAACTTTAAAATCAAGTGAATAGTATTATATTGAGTAACATTCACTAATAAATCAATAAACCAGAGGATGCTACTCCCGTTACTGTTACTCAGGCCTGTTACTCTTTATTTGAGTAACAGGACTGAAAGTAACAGGAATGAGTTTTTAGCACAGAATTAGCAAGTTCATGGAATACAGCCACATGGCATTCATGGTAATAGCATGATGACACTGAACACATTCTTGTGATTTGCAAAAAACATGTATTTTTAAGATAAATAACATCTAAGAAATACTTTTGGTAACAGGACTGAACGTTGAGATTAGCCTTCTCAGTCACAGTTACAATATCATCAAATATAGAGAAAAAACAATGAAAGAACTTAGTTTTGATCTTCCCATGGCCTTCAGAAAATCCAGCTGATGTAACTTCCTGCTGAACATGGGACTTGTGGAATATTCCAAATTTTTCAGAGGGGAGAATGTGTTAGGGTAACAGGACTGAGTGAGAACCCAGTGACATGACTAAAATGTATATTTTCACAAAAATATTATGGATTTCTCATGAAAAAAATGTATTTAAAGCATAGATGGAATATGGAGTCACACAACAATGCAAAAAAAATAACATTTCTGAAGTATTTTAATTATTATATTTCATGGCAAAGTGTAGCATTAGAGAACGGGGACAGGCAACAAATGCTATTTTTCAGTGTTCTAGGTAGTTTTTGTTAATGTTTTCAAATAAATATTTGAAATTTGCAATTAGATCAATTTGCAGGACACTTTGCTTAATAGTAAAATGTATTTTAGAGTTGATTTTCATGCACATTTATACATATAATGTCCTGGGGACGGAAATGGCACCCATTCGGTGGAATGGCCCAAATATTTCTCATGCACACACTCTCCCATTCTGACACACACTTACACATACTCTTTCTTTTATTCTCTGTTTACATTTTTGTTGTACTTTATATATTATTGTTTTATTCCTAATGTGTTTCTTTAAGCTAATGCTGTAATAAGGTGAGATTAATTTTATAAGCACCACACAGTTTTCTGATGTCACCTGCACAATTTGTTTCTTTGTTTGTCTTAATGTTTGATTTGTTGTTGTGCAAAATAAATAAATAAAATAAATAAATCAAATGCTATTACGCTTTATTGCTGCTATTTTAAAGTAGAGCTGTAACCGATTAATCGATTAGGTGCTTGAAGCGAATGCAAAAATTCACGATTCCATTAATCAACTCTAATTGATTGAAGGGAAATATTCTATTGCAGTTTTCCTGAATTGAAGCTTCTTTGTGCGTCACAATAAGCGTGTGAAACACAACAGTGGAACCAATGTTTAACAGCAGAGAAATGAAGGAAACAAAGCTTTGATTCAGGAGAATTGTGGTTGAATGATTTTTTTGGATCACTTTGAGTCGATTAATCGGTTGCAGCTCTATTTTAAAGTGCATATGTGACCAGAAAACTGAGATTTAGAAAAATATAAGCATTAAGAGACTACTGTATGCATAGTTCAAGAGTTTAAGTGCAACACACTCCACTGCAGAGGCTGCTGGGAGGAAATGTTTTCAAATATTTCACTGAGGGATAATAAATTCAGAGGAATTTGAGATAATGTTTCTGTACTGCATATCAAAATAATCATAAAACCAATTTTAAAAAAATGAGATATTGCAGCTTCTACCTAGTAAACATACACATCCATCAAACCTCATGTCCCCAGATGCTTTATATAGTTTTGTCTCAGAGCCCAAGTCAACATACCCCAGTTGACACTATTATAGGTTATTTTAGGTTATCTTCCCAGGCTTTTAACCAGAAATACAGAGGAATTCATCAAGCTATGTCCATAGTTTGTGTAGTACTCCCCCATGACCATCAAACAACTGGAGTTTCCCTTAAAAAGACATTTATAACATGTTATTTTTCTGAGAAGGAAAACATTCTTTCACTGTTTTGAGATTAGTTTCACATCTTCCTACTGCTGTTTTCCTACATCCATGAATTTGTAGACTTAAATGTGACTAAGTTTGGATATTGTTAAAGAAAATAGCTTTCAGTCAGGAAAATGGGTCTCACAGCAGCAGCAAAAAAAACTCATCAGGGGGGTAACCAATTTAAATTTTGTGACTGTTATTTAAGAAAACAGATTGTGTATTTACTCATTGACTATGTAGATTTTTTTTTTTTTTTTACATGTTGGCTCATGTAAATCCTCTATTTAACTCTATTTTATGTTTTTCTGTATGTTATTATGTTTTCTGTATTTTATTTATTTCAGATATTTCATACCTTTTAGATATTTTACAATGTTTTTTTTTTTTTTTTTTTTACTGTACAGCATTTTTTGTCAATTTACACTTAAGCACATGCACAAAATCACGTTTAATGATATGAACATGTGTTTTTATTGACACATAATGCTGCAAACCCATATAGAAAATCGAAGTTTGGTTCTTGCTGTTTTCAGTCACAGTGTTTTAGCGATTTAGGCAACAAACTGCTTAGCATGGTTTAGAGTTATGATAAAAAGATTATGGTTTTGGATGAAATACGACCAATTTTTACAATGCTGACCACATGTTAGAGAGCCTATCTGCCCCAAGGGTTTGAACTTGGATGCAAATATCATACAATAGTAACCCATATAAAACCCAGATGAAAGTAATGCAGCTGGATACACAGATGCAAATAGCATCTACCATTATATACAAATCCAGTGGGCTATAAATAGACAAATAGGCTGTTCCGCCCCAGGTGTAAATGACATTGTTGACTCCAGCCAGCCACGTGCAAATCTGCTATTATGATGAGTAGCAAAAATGTAATAGTCGACTGATGTGTTTTTTTGTTTTTTTTTTTAATATAATGGGCCATGGTTTTAATAAATACAACAATTTAAAAAGGAAAAACCAAGTCATTAAATTGCTGAACTTAAGTGAACAGTACGTCTACATTTTCTCTGTTTGGCTGAGTAGATCTATCCCAGGGGTCGGCAAGCTTTACAACCTAAAGAGCCATTTTTGTCTTGAAAAAGAAGAAAGAAATCTAACTAGAGCCATGAAAAAATATTTAATTAACTCATCTACATTTTACCATGAGGTGGCTGCTCTGCTGTAGCCTATTTGTGATTAGTTTGCTATTTAACTTTGTATTTCCATTACAATAAAGCAATGTGTGGTGCATTTATGAAATTATACAACTACAATAAAAAATACATTAAAAATTTATATGATTTTTTTAATGATTTACACTATTTCCAAAACATAATTATATTGAGTAATTGAGAAAAAGCTCAACTTTCATGTAGAGGCTGACTTTTAAACAGACAAACTACAAACAAATGCAAATTGAGTATCGTGTATTGTATCTTGAATTTAGCAAGAAAATTATACATTTTGATTTATATGCTGTCAAAAAAATGATTTTATTCAGTGTATAGCCTGTGCATTTCTGCAGTTGGACAAAGTTAGAATAGATTTAGGCCTATAATAATGTTAAAAAGTAATGACTTATTCAGTTCATTTCAAAATGTTCTTTATATGTTTTTTCACAATGGGAGCCATAGAGAGAGGCTAAAGAGCCACATTTGGCCCAGAAGCCACGGGTTGCAGACCCCTAGTCTATCCTGTGCTCTGTCTGCAGTGCACTTATTTTAATTAAAAAAAAAAACAAAAAAAAAACAGAGAGCTATCATTGTTCCACAGCAGCTGCACTGACAAGGCTGCTTGATCTGCATGTGTCTGCATTAAGTTTTGGATCATGCACTATGTGAATAACTGGAAGCCAATGCCATTATTATAATCAGCAAACTATCTTCAAATGCTGTTAATCGACACAATTAATCAGAGCCAGTTAATAGGGTGAATGTGTTGGAGAAGCTAAGTCTGGATGACATAAAAAAAAAAGTTGTAGTATGTAGTGAAAAGCAAACTGATTCTTCTTGAGGTTCTTATGTTAAGATAGAACTTCAGAGCAGAAAGGTCATGTTGGTGGAAAGATGGAAATAGGATATGACTATTTTAAGGGCTTATTCATGCTTCAACTTAAATACAGACTCATTCATTTTCTGTTACCGCTTTACCCTTTTGAGGGTCGTGAAAGGGCTTTTACCTATTCCAGCTGTCATCGTGCATCAGCAGGTCACCAGTTCATCTCAGGGCTGACATATAGAGATGAACAACCACTCATACTCATATTCACACCTTTAGAGTCACCAATTAACATATTATAATGTATGTCTTTGGAGGATGATGGAGAGCCTATGCAGACACGGGGAGATTACTGTTGGGTTCGATTCATCAATATTTCTGTACACCGTCTCAAACCTGGGGCTGTACCACTGGAAATCCCAGAGGCCTGATCAGTCATTAGTTGAGAGACCTGGTGGATCTTTGGCAAAATGCAATGAAGAAATATAGAAAAACAGAGTCAATGGCCTCACAGACCATCACAGTTTAGAACAAGGGTGTCAAACGGATTTTAGTTCAAGGCCCACATACAGTCTAATATGATCTAAAGTGGGCCGCACCAGTAAAATAATAAAATAATCACCCATAAATAAACTCACCACCTAACTTTTCTCCATGATTTAGAGTGAAAGAAGTAAAATTACATTATAAAAATGTTTACATCTACAAACTATGCTTTAGGGTCAAAACACGGTGTTCAGAATCTGTCTGACGGGACATTTTACAGACAATTTGACACGTTAGTGTTGCTAAATGACTTTTAAATTCATTTTTGCTTTAGTTGGACCATAAGGGATTATCCAAAACACGGAGCTACTTTATGTTGAAATAAATGTTGGAATAGCAATCAATTAAAGCTTGCTCTCTGATGGGACATTACTGTGTTTTGACACTTTAAAAAATATAAATAACATGAAAAATTGGACATTTCTTAAGAAAAATAAGTGCACTTTCAACAATATTATGCCTCAGCATTTCATTTACACGTTTATTACAACTTACAGATCACAGCGGATCTAAAAATACACAAAACATTTAGTAACAGCCAGAGTATTGTAAAAATTGCACTTATGTTCTTAAGATATTTCAAATTGCTCACATTTGTTCAGGGTATTCACATTTTTTTGTGAAAGGATAGCTTGTGAATGTGAACGTTTTCATGTAGTTTTCCTTTTTCATACCAAAACAAAAAGAAAAAATTGAAGTTGTCATTATTTATTGGTTATTATATCCCCGAAATGGGGTTTTGCCGGATCCACTGCTGGATCCTTGGTGTGAAAATGATAACTAATACAGATTTGATTGGATTTCTTCTCCCTTGATAACCAACATAGGGGACCCCTTGTGGAAGAACCCTACCGATTTCAGCTTCTCTGTCAGATTTATAAGTCATGTAAATGGGGGCAATATAGTTGAAAATCAGTTTTTTGGATATAAATCACTCAATAATAGACTGATTAAGATAAAATTGGGTTCATATTGATCGTCTTACAAATGTCCATTTTCTGGCTACCATCCAGAGCTCATAAGGTGTCATTTTCATTCAATAGGTGGAGTTTTGTGGGGAAAAATTGGTTTTCTGACCATTATTCTGCCACTATTAGGTCGATGTAGCTCAAATTGAGTTCATATCGACTGTCTAACAATTCTCTTTCTTCGTGCCGCTACCTTGAGTTTACATTTAGTTAGTTAGTGTAGTTTTATTTTGAGCACATAGAATCATCAGATAACAAAGAACCATGCAACATGGTCAACCAGAATTTTTCGGCACTCGAAAAGGAGTGGGAAGAAGTAGAACTTATTGACTCCCACCCCTTTTTACAAACTAATAATTAAATTAAATCCACTTCCTTTGCTTTGTGAACGCGCTTTCTTTCTGTATATTTTTACAACAACACAAAACATGTCATATTTTGACACTGGGTGGTGTGTAATTTTCCAAATGGTTGGGGGAGTAGAGGATTGGGGGGATTACAGGGATATACCTTTGCTGTTGGCCCCCCCGATAGCATAAACCTCATTATGTTATTATTTTACTGGTCTGACCCACTTGAGATCGAATTAGGCTTTATGTGGCCCCTGAATTACAATGAATTTGACACCTTTCAATGTTAATATCTATATTAAGTCCATATTTTTATATTTCACAAATTCATCCCACGGGCCAGATTGGATCCTTTGGTGCATGCAGATAATCATAATCTCCTTCACCAGCAGGTTTTTTAGTGTTGTATGAGAGCTGATGGGTAATTTTCAAGTACGTAACCAGTGGTGGTTGCATCATTACATACATTAAAGGGAGCACAAATCAGCTTTAACACTGACATTTTCCATTATTCCTTTAGGAGCTATTGGAAAAGTTCCTACATGGAGTAGTATCAGTTATCTTCTATGTGCTGTTTTAAAACCTGGGATAGTCTCCAGCATCACCGTGACCCTCCTGAGGATTAAGTAACTCGGAAAATGGATGGATGGGTGTAATCAAACCTGTAGATGATGCCTTTGCTGTGCAGGAACATGAGCGCAGAGGTGATCTCAGCCGTGTAGAAACGTGCCCTGGGTTCTTCAAACTTCCTGGACTTCTGGATGTGGAACATAAGGTCGCCTCCATTCACGAACTCCATCACAAAGAAGAGCCGGTCCTGTAAAATGCATGGGGAAGTGAAATTAACTGAAGCAGAAACACACAAACCACACAAGCCTCCAACTGACTCCCATATTATTAAAAACCCCGAGAGCGCTTTTTGTGCTAGGAAAAATATTCTACAGCACTGGATTTCAGACAAAACTCCCTCACTTGTAGGGTGGCATAGGGTACTAATGGAATTCATACCCCTGGACTTTCTGACCTGTCTTATGCACCACAAGACCAGTGCCTTTGAAACAATATGGAAACCATTCCTTGACTATATTAATGTGAATGTATCTGCTATAATGACAAGAGCATTTGTATAAAAATGATTTTTTTTCTACCCAGCTTCCATTGTATTGTATACTGTACTCTACCTTTTATATGTATAGCCTAGAACACAGGCGTCAAACATGCGGCCCGGGGGCCAAATCTGGCCTGCCAAAGGGTCCAATCCGGCCCGCAGGATGAATCTGTGACATGCAAAAATTACACTGAAGATATTAACAATCAATGGTGTCAAAATCATTTTAATTCAAGTTCCACATACAGACACATACAGTCCAATTAGATTTCAAGTGGGTCAGACCAGTAAAATATTATCACAATAACCTACAAATAATGACAACCCCAAATTTTCTCTTTGTTTTTTTGTGTAAAAAAAATAAAATAAAATTACATGAAAATGTTTACATTACCAAACTATACTTTTACAAAAAATGGGAGTAACCTGAACAAATATGAACAAACGGAAATGTCTTAAAGAAAAGTAAATGCAATTTTACCAATATTCTTCCTGTTACTACACGTTTTGAACGATTGTAATGAACATGTGTAAATGATAAACTGATAAACAGAGGCATAATATTGTTAAAATTCCACTTATTTTTCTTAAGACAATTCAAATTGTTCATGTTATTCAGATTTTTAATGAAACTTTGTAAATGTAAACCTGATCATAATATAATTTTACTTTTTTCACTGCTATAATTTTACTGGTCCGGCCCACTTGAGGTCAAATTGGGGCGAATGTGGCCCCTGAAATAAAATGAGTTTGACACCCCTGGCCTAGAAGGTATGTGTATGTGCATATGTATATTTGTGTGTGCATTTATATGTGTGTAGATGCATATATATAATTGTATTTATTTACTTTCTGACCACTCCCAGCCTGTGTTTTGCATTTTGTTTTATTATTTTGCTTTATGTGTGTGTGTTTAAAAAAGAAAAAACCCAATAAACACATTCATAAAAAAACAAAAAACAGAGCACCATAACCAAAGACGTGAGGAGATTGCTTCATGGGTGATGGATGCCTGCTTCTCATACATTTCACATGTCTGTAAAATGGATTTCTCCACAAGTAACTGGTGTTTAAAGTCAGCTTTGCAAAAAAAAAAAAATACAGATCAAACCATTAAATCTTCCTGTCTCATCACAGGCTATGGTCGATATGTGATCTAGAAAATGAGACCCAGGGGGAAAAACGCTGCGGAGGGACAAGATGTACAGATCAGTCTGTAAAGTGTTTATAGTGATCAGGAGCACACTAGGAGGAAAACCACAGCTGACATTGTTTAACTGTGCTGTGGCTTTGATGATACTTTTTTTTTTTGCTTTACATTTACTTGTGTGGCAAAAGAAAAGCAGACAAGCGCTCTGTGTGTGGTCTTGTTGCACAACACTGAGGATGATTAAAGTCTCCACATCTTAATTTCTGTCTGGTTGCTCTCATTTAATCATAAAATGTGTAAAACCATAACATAACACTGACATTTAAGCGTAAAATACCATTTTAATCTCAAACCCTGATCTTCTGTTTTACTAAATTTAATTAGGACCCACAGACCAAAACATATCCTTTCCTGGGGTGGATATGTTAAATGTGCTGCTTCTGGAGTTTCTGTTTAGCTCCGATAATTTATTGTGCAAGACTTTCTCCAGACTTCGGTGAATGTGATGAGATGAGGTCTGGTAATGCAAGATTAGATTTAATTTACTTTTTTTTTTGTGGTTAAAATGTGGAGCTGGGGATAAATTGCTATAGTTGAAGGACGTTTCTCCTGAGACCCATTCTGGTAAAAAAAAAAAAATATATATATATATATATATATACATATATATATATATATATATATATATATATATATATATATATATATATATATATATATATATATATATATATATATGTCCACTCCACCGCCTACTTTTTCCGTGCCTATTCAGTTGCATGGAAACTCAACACCAGACAGAAACTCAAACTCTATTAATAGAAAAGTATACCACATTTAAGATCACACATCATTTTACACTTAGAAATGTAGAAACAAAAAAGAGAATACATTGTTTTATACATCTTCAGGAAAAGAATGAAGAATATTTACCATTTTAGGCTGGTTTTACTGGAAAATTAATAGTGAAAATGTAAAAACTGTATGTAGAATAAGCTTTTTTTTGCTGTTAGTCTGATATTCTGTTTTAGATTTATTCATTGCTCTGACTGTGAAATACAGGGTTTATTTACACATTCTTTACTTTGATTTAGATGTTTACAGAGATGATTTAGCAACCTTTTCAACTACTTTTTCCCTCAAAAGTATCATTTGTATATCAATATCTAGTAAAAAAATACAGTGTATATTGCTCTGTGGGTGTGTCTGGTTGTAACAGGTCAGAGCTCTAGTGTCACTGAGTCAACTCTTCTGTCTGAGCTGCTTAATTTTAGTTTGTTGGTCCAAGGTGAAGTAGGTCAAAGTGTTAAAACAACTAAAGCAGATTATGAGTAAGAAGAGCTCTGTAGCTCATTCACAAACTCTGAAAGGGTAACTGAGAAAGTGCTGCCACCTGCAGACTAATTTATGCATGACAATTTGCATGCATTTTTTTTCCTATTGAACAGATTCATAAAGCATGACTACCCTTCTCATGCACACTTAACTATTAATTACTATTTTATACCAACTGGAAATAAAAAAAAAAAAAAAAAGCACATTCACAGGGTTGGTGTTAAACAGCTGTTTTGAAATGCACTTAAAAAGAAATTCACTTTGTTTCCTGTCCGGTAATTTACCTCGTGTAACACAATCAGTATTCTAAATGTGAATCTTTCAAGCCTTTATTTTGTGTGTGTTAATGGAGAAGGTTGGTGTAGTTGTTGTTGTTTTTTTTTTTTTTATGTATACATGTAAAAAAAAAAAAAAAAGAAAAAAAAAAAAGGAAATTGTGCAACATTGTCACATGTGATACAGTGTTTGTATTACCCAGTTTCTGCAAAACTCCAACTAAACAAAGGTTGGGAAAAAAACAAATAAATTCACTTTCATTTTTTTTCTTTGCACGTGCAATTTTATGGAAGTTCACACTGAAGATAAAAATAAAATATTATGACAATAAAGCCATAGTTTTATAGTTTTAATTTATAGATTTAGTTTTAAAGCCAATAATGTTACAAAACTAATGCCATAAATCTAGGAGTAAAAATAAGACCAGGTAAATCCCTGAAGTTTGAATCTTTGAATATCTTTCCAAGCCCCAAAGATTATTTACTTATTCCTGAAACTGATAATTAAGAGTAATTTAAGGAGATGCTCTACATTCCTTATTATATACTCGAGTGACAGACAGTTCCACACAGATTATATTTCCTGCTTTGTGAGTTTACTGTCATTATGTCATTCTGACTTTCTTCTTGTGGTTAATAGTTTTAAGATAAGATAGAGATAAGACAAAACTTTATTGATCCTATAACAGGAAATTCACTGATTAATGTATCAACAGGATGAAGTGCAATACAATAACAATAACAAAACTAACCTTACAGGTCATATACATATAAAGATAAGAAATAAAATTGCACTTTTACTTTTCTTTCAAAAAGCTATGAATTATTCTTAAAAGTTTTCTAACTTTTTTCTAGGAAAATTTTGGCTTTGTTCAATATATATATCTTTCTTTTTTTTTATCTTCATCGTGGGCCTAATCCTTCTTCGTACAATCCAAGTACGTACAATAAAAAACATTGCAGGTTCTTTTTTAAGAAGTTCAGTATATGAATGAATGTGAGATGTTTAAAAATATAGGACACAGGGTGATTTTTGTTTACGCACACTTCCTATAAAAATGGTGGTAGTTTGCCACCGTATTACATGTGATGGGTTCTTTAGAACAATGTGGAAAAGACTAAGTTTCATAGATAAATGCACAGATTTTTAAGCAGAATCCAAAATGGTCTCATTTTAGGGTAGATTTAACTATACTATACTATATTATACTATACTATACAACTATAAAAGTAGTAAAAAAAAATGAATTAAGATCCAATACTAATACTTCAGCTATAAACCTATAGTTTATACCCCTACATTTTATTTTGCACCTAAACTTTAACTCTTTAAAGGAGTGATATTTTGCTTCTTTAATGGAATTATGCATTTTAAAACATTTCCCTGTGGTCTACATAAACTGTAAATGCTCTGCTTGGGTCTGAATTCTTCATTAATCCAACTCCACAGGTCCATCTTCAACCCTATTTCTGAGTAATGACACCAGAAAGGTGGTTTTGAGCACTGGCCCTTTAAATGCAGATGAGCCACTTCAGGCCCCACCCCCTCCAGATTGTTGACTGTGCTGCTCTGTCCCGTTCAGTCACTTGTGTTCGTTAATACAACCAACAACTGAACATTTTAGGTAATCGGCTCGAAGTTTGGACATATTTTCAGTTTTTAATACAACCGCTGCTGCTGATAAACAATTATGTCGTACTCTGGGAAATGTTCATCACAAGTCTTGACCTTATATGTACAAATATTGTGGCATAACTAGTTATAGAAACAACAAATTAAGAAGGAATTAAAACTGGTTGTAGAAATCCACTCGATTTTTTTTGCCAAAATGAATATAAAGGTAGCTTCACAGCACCTGGAGGGCTCAAATTCAAACTTTTTAAACTGTTAATATACAAATAAATGAACCAAAGACTAATAAAAGTGGGTTTAGCAAAATATGACCCCTTTAATGTGATCCAGAACTAACTGTGAACTAACACTTGAGGAAGTTTAACTTCTGCCTGACCACAATAATAAAGCTCCTCTGTGAACGTTACGGGGCCGACTGACAGATATAATGGAGTTTTATGATCCTGAAATTCCCTCAACATTCTGTTTCCTCAAGGAAGCTGTTAGTGAGCTGAAGGGGAACTGGGTAAAAGTGCTTTTACTGACCGGTGTCTGGAAACAGCAGTACAGCTGTGTGAGGTAGGGGTGACAACGGGCCAGCGACAGCACCCGCTTCTCTGTCATGGTGCATTCAACGTCATCATCCTGCAGAATTATGTCCTTCTTCAGCACCTTGACGGCAAATACTCGGTCCTTACCATTTAGTCTCGCCAGCATCACCTGTAGATACAACACACGTTTACACAGAATTAAACTATTTCCCAAATTAGCTGCTGTTTTGGAGGCAGTGAGCCATATCCACCTATCTGTAATCCAATATATACACACTTCACCCTTTATGTCACAGGAGTCCCATTCTTTAAAGGTTCAGTGTGTGATATTTAGTGATATCTAGTGGTGGGATTGCAAACTGCAACCACCCAAACACCCTCCACCTCTATTTCACCCAAGACTGTGAAAAACACAACAGGGCCTTGTTAGAATCACTGTTTGTTTTGTCTGTTGTAGGTTTTAATAAAACAGGAGACAGTAACACACCTTATCATTGGATGTCAACTGCTATAAAATGGAAAAAAAGAAGAAAATTAAGTCCAATCAGAGGAGATAATTTATTTAAAATGAATAAAACAAATAAAACTCATTCTAAGGTCATGAAAACATAACCACTTTTTATCTTATGGTGACTATACCCTGATTCTTAATACCCATAAATTATACACACAGAACTTTTAAGGTGTTTTTTTTTTTTTTTTTTGCAGATATGATTCATTTAAAATAAAACTGACACTTTAAACAGGTTCTTTGTAATTTGACAGTTTTTTGTTTATGAAATTTATTTGTATGTATTTCTCAATTTATTTATTTTTTGAGTTTATAAAGTTATTTAAAATGGATTATAAGTGTCATAAAAAATATCACAAAAACAGAGAATTTTTTTATATGGTGACTTAAAAACATACCTGTAAAACAATATTTGGTTTTAAATTAATGCGCTGCATTATGGGTTGGCATTATGTGTTAAACAAAGGGACACGGTGAGAGACACAGCAGATACAAGCTACACATGGTTCAGGAAACACAGCATTACATGTCTGTCTGTTTGTCTGTTAGCAAGATAACTCAAAAAGTTATGGATGGATCTGGATGAAATTTTCAGGAAATGCTGATACTGGCACAAGGAAATGATTAAATTTTGGTGGTGATCGCGGGTGGGGTGGGGGCTGATCTGCCTTAGCAGAGGTCTGCGCTCTCTGAGTGCTTTTCTAGTTTTGATAATATAACCATTGAATGTACTCTGAGCTTTTATAACCATCTACATGATCAGTGAATTAAATATAGGAAAATAAATTATTTTAACAGAAAAAAAAAACATAAAATACAGAGGATAATATTATAATAAATGGTGATAAATCACTTAAGAAAGGTTAAAATAGGGGGGTTGATGACATTTTCAGGAAATGATAGTGGCAAAAGGAACAAATGATTAAATTTTGGTGGTGGTGGTGGGGGGGGGGGGGTCTGTGCTTTCTGAGTGCTTTTCTAGTTGTTATTGTTGTATTTAATGCTTTTATGTGATTACATGGATACTGTGGTGGGTTTTGGACTTTATATCAGACATTTATTGACTTGTTTATTGCCTGGCATTAGTCGAACTAAGAGCCATTCAACAATAATATGTATTTACTATTACCACCGCCAAGGAGGTTATGTTTTCATCAGGGTTTGTCTGCTTGTTCGTTTGTCTGTTAGCATGATAACTCAAAAAGTTATGGACGGATTTTGATGAAATTTTCAGGAAATGTTGATACTGGCACAAGGAACAAATGATTAAATTTTGGTTGTGATCGGGGGGAGACTGATCTGCCTTGGTGGAGGTCTGTGCTCTCCGAGTGCTTTTCTAGTTTGTATTTCTTCCTAATTTTCATGATGTCTTTCAACTGTGTCTTCAAGAGAGAGAGAAATCAATGTTGACAAGACCTTAATATAAATCGTGGCCTTTGTTCTGTTGGACCAGTGCAGCTACATCCTTCATTCATTCCATACCTTTCCGAAGCTGCCCTTTCCAAGCACTTGCAGGAAGGTGAAGTCTGAGATGCCCAGCCTCACAGTCTGCTGCTGAGTCTCTACACTCTCCCTCCTTTCAGACGGCTCCCTCGACTGACTGGGATTCTTAGTCTGTCAGTGCAAAAAAAACATCATGATTTACATTATCCTCATTAGACTCTTTTTACGTAGAATTTCAACTATGAGGTACGTGTAAAACTGAGCCTTTGTACCAATGTGTTGCGTTTGGAGAGACCCCCGGCCTGCAGACCCATCTCTGCAAGCTTATTGGCCAGTTCCACACTGTTGACTCCACAGTTGGGAGCGACGTTGCCTTTACAGCGGATGTGAACGTTCATTTTACAAACTGAAGAGAGAAACAGCAGGCAGACAGAAACATGGGACTTAAAACAGCAGGAAAACAAATGAATGTATACTTCTGAGATGGGACTTTTCAGATACAGGTCTTACTTTTACAGTGCAGCCCCTGCCTCACGATCCCCCACAGCAGAGAGCCACAGTGGTCACAGAAGGTGGGAGACTTGTAGTTGTGGATGTTAAACTTGTGAGGGACATTGATACTGAAGCCTTGGTTAGTGGGCTGAAGAAGAAAAGACACACATGGACAATGAATGAAGGAATTTTTACCTCAAATTTTTACCGAGGTTATGTTTTCATCGGGGTTTGTTTGTTTGTCTGTTAGCAAGATAACTCAAAAAGTTATGGGTGGATTTTGATGAAATTTTCAGGAAATGTTGATACTGGCAAAAGGAACAAATAATTACATTTTGGTGGTGATCAGGGAGGGGGTGGACAGATGGATTTTTTGTTAGTTTGTCTGTTTGTTAGCAAGATAACTCAAAAAGTTATGGAAGGGTTTTGACGAAATTTGCAGGAAATGTTGATACTGGCACAAAAAACAAATGATTAAATTATGGTGGTGATCGGGGGGGGACTGATCTGCCTTGGTGGAGGTCTGTGCTCTCTGAGTGCTTCTCTAGTTATTATTGTGTCCTGCATAAAAATATGCCCAGCCCTTACATGGGTTTATAAGACACCAAAAATATAAACCTTGAACCAAATACCAGACAATAGGCACAATAAATATAAACAAGACAATGTAGTGACCTATTTAAATAAACACATCTGCCGCTTTTTCCAGGCTTTACAAACAAATAATACTAATTTATGTACATTTGAACTAAACAAGTATTTCATTTTGTCATCATCAGTGCTCCAGAACATATCAGGGTTTTGGATGAGTAGTAATATCCATAAGAGATAATAAATATATGAAGTCATGTGCAAAGATTTATTCCAGCAATAATGTTTTGAGCAGCTTTGCTCTTCAAGTTCATGAAAATATATACCGAAAACTCATCTTATATGTCCCAAGTCCCATGGTATTACATTGTCAATCATCTTATAAATACTGTATATGGTACACAATATACAATATACAGAACAAATAGTTTTGGGAAAAAAGGAGGAAGAATTTTTTTCATAATGTGAATAAAAGTTTTCAAAAGAGGTCATATCAGCCCCAGACCCATTTGTTTAGTTTCTGTCCCTCCTAGAAACTCATGACATGACGCATTATTATTAGTCCCATGTAGGTCCAGCATCATCAGTATGAGACAAACTCAATGCCTTCGGTATCATTTGCTGAACCCCTCTTATTCTGATGTAAATCCAATTAAGCCCGTCTTTTCTGATTCAGGTGGTCAGATAAAAAGCATTATCCTGATAATTACTGTTTAAAGTCTGAGTGTCATCACACAGTTTCTATTTTTGTCTTTGTATTATTTTCTGCTACATTAGCATCTCTTTGAATTTCCTGAAAGGGAAGAGAAACTACTAATGTTCAGCAAAATATAGAAAATGAGGCAAAAGTTGCACATTCAGATGCTAAAAAAAAACAGACTCAGATTTAATCACGGCAAGGTATGGAAACGCAACCAGAAGCATGTTTTAAAGCATGGCTCAGTGGATTTCAGTTAAATGTCCTGGTCTGGTTCAGTGACCAGCTCAACAGAGAAACAGGAACTTTGCCTTCTGACCACAGTAGGTGGTTATCAGAGGTACATGTTTGCATGTGGAACAGGTCTGCTATCATTTGCAAATATTTTATGAAGGTTATTAATTCCAAAAAAAAAAAAAAAGCTGCTGCCTAACATACTTCATTGTTGATCGTGATCAACTAGTGCTGGCACAAAACCATATCTCAATATACAGTATGTTGCTCTAAAATTTAATTATCTACTGACATTAATGCTAAAAATGACCCATGATGCAACACTGTCTGTAAAATGCTCTATTGAACCTGATATTTACTATTAAAGATGAGTGAAATCCAGATAAACTAGGCAGGGATTCTAAAACTATGATGATATTAGATTGTTGGTACTATTTGTTGCATTGTTCGTTTGAGTTCTGATTTTGTTGACATGTTTGTGAAAGATGACATTTTAATTTTTTCAGTTAACATTGATTTGTTCTTTGCTACATTTAGTTTCAGACTCAGTTTTCATTATTTGTAGAAACTGGGCCTCTTTGGCCTTGCTTTTTTTTTTGCCTTTTATTACTTTCAGTCTAACAGAAGCTTTTTTGAAAGGCTGAGATGCTTTTCCTTTAACTATTTTCTTTGCGGTCATCAGCTGTTGTCAATACTGTCGAAATGTTTTGCTTGTTTTTGTGTGGACATCCTGGAAGGATAGTTGTACTCCAACATTGCATAATGGGAATCCTAAGTCACTAAAGGGGAAATTTGCCCATAATTCTGTAGGGGTGTGTATTGGCAAGAATCTGGCCATACGATACAAATCACAATACTAGGATCACGATACGATATATCACGGTATATCATGATATTGTTAAAAAGGCTATATATATATATATATATATATATATATATATATATATATATATATATATATATATATATATATATATATATATATATATATATATATATATTTTTTTTTTTTTTTTTTTTTTTAAATGACAAGTTCCTTTAAGAATTGAATTACACCAGAAATATGCACAGATAATAAACACAGTTTTATTTGAGCACAACAGGATCTAATGCTATATCACAAAATTTTCCTGCATTAAAACAAATTATGTTTTACAGATATTACAGTTTAAGATCCTGTTCAAATGTTCATATTCTATTAGTTCATAACTAACATCACAACATTATTTTTGTGCAATCCCAACAAAGGACCCAACATGATTTATTAAAAGAGCGCTAAATAATAATAAACCAAATATAAACAAAAAACAAAAAAGAACCTCCACAATATCTGCATTTGAATAAATACCTAAAAATATTGATAAAGTATTGTGAAATGAAATATTGCGATATATTGCAGAACTGATATTTTCTTACACCCTATAATTCTGAGAGTTCTTGATGTTTTTCCTGGAACCTATATGACGGTGGCCCCTTGATGTAAAAACACAGAAATGCTGTTTTTTTTTTTCTTGTTTGACAGACTTTTCTCACCTGTTCCTTCACAGATTTCTTCATGCGTGGACACACAGTGACGACCTGCTGATGGCATCGTTTGTGAACCACACAGGTACACACTGAAAGAAGAAGCACCACAGTCTGGGTCTGTATGTTTACAGGTTGGGTCAAAATGAAAAGACATAAATGAGGAAAAACCCCATGTGCTC
Organism: Sphaeramia orbicularis; assembly: GCF_902148855.1. Taxonomy (NCBI): domain Eukaryota; kingdom Metazoa; phylum Chordata; class Actinopteri; order Kurtiformes; family Apogonidae; genus Sphaeramia; species Sphaeramia orbicularis. The sequence continues at coordinate 20,399,430 of NC_043978.1, read as the reverse complement.
ACCTTGGCACTGGTAACCCTGCTTTCCAAAAACACCCCTATGACAGAGACAGAAACATAATCAGATCCAGTTTACAGTTTACACCATGCAGAACACATCGTCACTGTGTGGACAAGTCAACTGGACGGTAACGCTTCATCTGTGCTCAATTTCCTCACCAGATGAACTCTTTGCAGTGAAAACAGAAGGTGGGCTGGCGGAGGAAAGTGGACATGAACTTGTGTCCGTTGACCTGATGGATCCGTCGTCTCACAGCTCCGTGTCGTTTCCTTGTAAACTCCTTGTATGTCTTTTCTTTCACTATAGCATCGTCTGAAAAAAAGAGCAGAGTTTGTGTTCAAACATAAATGAGAAAGGGTTCTGTTATGACTAGTGTTGTCAAATGATTAAAGTTTTAATCAAATTAATCACAGGGTTGCTGTGGATTAATTTCAATTAACCACAATTAAATATCATTCATTTTTAATCTATATTAATCGCATTTCATTTTGCACGAGCAAACAGACTCAAGAAAGAAGGGAATATATATGCACTTAATGTGTTTATTCAACACCTTCAACACTTTCAACAAAACTTGAAACAACTGTTCCATCTTGGGGTTTTTTGTCCTCATATTTCCATCCAGAGGACCAACATGCTGTTTAGTGTCTTCCATCTTTATGGGTTGGTTCTGCTGCCTGTCACTACTGGATCAGCTGCCCATTTGCACATGCACAACAGTAACTCTACTTGGACAAACTGACCCAAATGCGTTGGCAGAGACATTCAGAGTCCTTCTGCACTGCAGATGGGTTAACTGGGTTCCTTTTTTTTTTTTTTCTCCAAAGTTTTTTTATTGAATTTTTATATTACAACAATCATAACTGTACAATTGAATGTATGCAAAATTTAACAACATAGTTATGCATCCCCACTCTAACAGTCCACTGGGAGTCCCAGCCCTGATGCACCTCATACTCCAACAAAAATATATAAACATACACATCCAAAATGAATACATAAAATAAAATTCATTAAAAAAAAAAAAAAAAAAGTATGTATATATATATATATATATATATATATATATATATATATATATATATATATATATATATATATATATATATATACACACACTTACCTACAATGAGAAATTGTTTGTGTCCATCTTTTTAATAAATAGAATTTGGCTGCACTGCCTCTTGTGGTATATCTTGTTTTCTCTAATGTCATGGGTTAAAATTTTTAATCAGATTAATCATGTTGATGGATTAATCTGCGTTAATGCATTAATTTTGTGCACGTGTACATTGTCATGATGATGCTCAAACGGTATATTGTGCAGCTCTAATTTATTATAATATTATCCTCTGTATTTTGCCTTGTTTTCAGTGAAAATCATGCATTTTCCTGTATGTTATTTGCAGATCATGCAAATGTTCATAAAACTTCAGATTAAAGTTCAGGGCTATTATATTAAAAACAGTGAAAACTGAAGAAAAAGTGACTTTTTCAGCAAAACTATTAATAATCGAACGAAAAAACAAGCATCTACAGCCACTATCATTGATCAAACTCCTTTGGTTTTACTGGTGAATCAATGTTATAGAAGGTGGCGGTGTTTCCATGTTCATTATGGAGCCTTTGATTGTCCAAATGGGTCATATCTGATGACAAACTGCATTTCACACCAATTATTTACATGGATTTACAGGATTAGAGGATCAACAGGTATTAAACATTTTAGATGAGTAGATACTTGTGGTTGCCGGTAGCTGTTTGGGTCTTTATGGGTTAAGACAGCTCAAGGAGGTCTTCAAGCTGCTTGTTTTACGCTCTGAAAACTCAAACAGATTTTATTTTCCTTCCAAACCCCCTTTACGTAGAAGGCACCAGTGAATGCAATTAAACATGCTAACCAGTCATAAACTGATAAGAACAGCAAAAATAACAACAACAAAAAAACAATTTAAGAACCCTGTGAAAAAAAATCTAAATAAACAAAAACTCTGATGCTATGACTGCTTCATTACCAGAGGAACAGCTGTTGTTTTGGTAATGTATTAAGTTCTGTTAGACATATGTATGTTGTGCGCTGCAGCTATTTGTGAGCGGGTGAAAACCACATATGCAGTACGGAAACCCGGCTGCAGAGCCCCTTCACGCCCCTGCAGACTTCACATAAAATTGGGGTAGTGGTGTGAAAACGAGCTTTTACATCCAGACTTACACACCTCCTACACACAGCGAGGTTTCGACTGTATTAACAAATTACTTTCATAATGCATTAACGTTAATGTATCAGACACTATCTAAACATATTGTGTAATGCAATGTATAGGACTGGAAAAGATCATTGTGCACATTTAGTTATAGTAAGTTAACATGAGTTTGCACACATTTATATTACATATTACTTTTGGACAGTATTATTTTAATTATATTTCTGCAAAACTGTCTGTCAAAAAGATACACTCACTGGCAGTCACTTTCGATATCAATGAGGTTTTTCTCTGTCATTTCTGGTTTACTTTGTGTAGAAACATGATAACACAAGGTTACATGCCTTGTTTGCTGTTACTTGTGTGACATTAAGGGGCTAGGCTGGAAAACAAACATTCCTGTAGATTCTGCAGAGGGCAACAAGGGTTAAACAAGTGCCACTTCAACCAAAAAATGTTGTTTACCAGGGGTACTTAAGGATCTTTGCAGTGCCTAAATGCTGCAAAAATCCTGAAAACATCTAAAACATTACAAGTATAAATTATTGGATTCTTTGTGAACTTTGCCTAAGCTCTTCAAAGTCCTAAACAGGGAAATCTATCAGATGGAGCAAATTACTTATGTACTGAGAATTCAGGGAGAGTTATTTATGAAGAGATGGAGTCTCATAATTAATCTTGTAATGCAATAAGCATTCAGAAGTGATCATCTACATGTATGTTTGTTTTTTCTGTTTTGTTTTTAGGTTTTTTTTTGTCTCTTTTTAGTGTCATTTATGCTTCATTTGTGACTAACTGTAATCAATATCCACAGGAGATATCCATATTTTTTCCTATATGCCATATAGGGATGTTTGATTAGATATGTTTATGTACGTAAAATGCCTTGTATATTTGTATGAGCAAAACTAAATACAAATTAAGTAAAAAAAAAAAAAAAAAAAATCCTTAACAGCTCAATACTTAACACAAATTTCAAAGGAGATGAAGTTTGGCGTGCAGTGAAGTGTAACAGCAGCCGTTAAAAAGGGGAACTTCACTGAGAACAACTTGTCTCATGTATGTTATTTAAATAGCTATATGTCGTACACTAAAAGATTATGGTCATAGTTCAGCTTCAGGTGACGTCGGTGTTCACGTCCTGTGACGGTGAACACACAGCACTGATCATCTTTGTCACATACCAGACAACTTGAGTCATACACAAAGCCACTAATATGCACTGTAAACATGCAGGAAAGCCTTATTACACAGGTTCACTTTGAGGGTAATAGTTTTTCACAACTGTTAAAAGTCATTTTATTTTATTTTATTTTATTTTATTTTATTTTTTTGTTCTTCTTAAGAACTTCCACACTTTGTAGCATTGTTGATACTTTTCATGTATGTATAGAAGCCCTGTTTGTTAACATTAAGCAACATTCTATGATTGTCGTGTACCAAGTGAAACTCCAATAAAAACTTGAATTACAAAAAAAAAAAAAAAAAAGAAAAGTCATTCAGGGACTAGATCAGAAAAGTCTGAGTGTGTGGAAAAGTAACACAGAAGGAGAAGTACAACAGAGATATTTATATACAGGCTGATTCTTAATCCACCGGCGGCCTTACCATCGGTGAAGGATCCAGTGAGTGTGATATGGACGTAGACTTTACCCTCTGGCTCCAAGTCCATCTGCAGACATACAGACACAATATAATTCAGTAAAGCCAAAGTATTAATCATAACACAACAAACACACTTCAGAAATGCATAATCAAAACATGAAAGCATTCACAGAGCCAAGAAAGAAAAAAAAAAAATAATAATAATAATACATCATTTTTATACAGGGTGTATCACAAAAAAAATATACATTTTGAAAAATTACCCCCAGTTCCGCATTTGATAATTTTTTGAATTTTCTTTTATGGACTTCGGCAGGTGTGCAATCCAAGTTAAAACTGGTTTGCGAGAAGTAGTGGTGGGATTTAAATCCAATCAAAGGTCATGGGAGGGGACAATGGGCATCCATCTAACCCTAACCCTAACTTGGCCTGTCCTCAGTGACATTTTCAGGCCTCAACAAGTTGAATTAACATTGAAAGGCAGACACATTGCCATGGGTAAAGAAATGATATTGACATGGTGGCCATAGTGTTAATGCTGTATTTCCAATTTTGAGGAAAACAAGATGGATGCCCATTGTCCCCTCCCATGACCTTTGATTGGATTTAAATCCCACCGCTACTTTGCACAAACCAGTTTTAACTTGGATTGCGCAATTTGCCCCTGCTCATTTATGCATGAAAACCTGGGTCTGTAAATTTGGACGAATATCCACCAATCCCCTACCTACAGAGGTCCATAAAAGAAAATTCCAAAAATTATCAAATGCAGAACTGGGGGTAATTTTTCAAAATGTATAGTTTTGGTTTTTTTTTAATACACCCTGTATAGTGCTTTTCTAAGTACTCAAAGACGCTTTACAATAGGCAGCCAAGGGACAAACACTCAACAAACAGGATAAAAACAGATACAGAGTTAATACAAAAGGGCAAACAGAGAACAAATACTCAAGCAAAAAGGTAGAAACAGATACAGAAAAGAAAACTCATGAGAGAAGGTGGATGAGGGTGGATGAGGTGGAACAGGCAGTCAGTTTTCGTATGATGATCTGAAGAGGTGAGATTTGAGTTGGCATTTGAATGAAGTGAGTGTGTCAGAGAAGAAGCTTCATGATTCACAACAACAAAACATTCCTGGTAATCACACAGAAGGTCATTCATTCAAATGTAAAGATTTTAGTTGCATTCTCTAAGACTAACACTAAAAGAAAGAATGTTTGAAAACTTGTGATAGAAATCTTGAAATAGAGTAACTCAACAAACATCCACTATAATTACAAGTGTTTTATGGTGCTAGGTCTGCACACTGTATTTTTGGAATTTTTAGCATTTTTCCTGACCTTGTCCTTTAACCAAGAATGACAAAAACTTGATGATCTGCACTTGTGTTTTGAACTTTTAAATTGTTGTTTGTTGTTGTGTTGTAGCTCCTAAACTTCTTGTTGAAAATACCATTGCAACTCTAAAATTGTACGTATTAATCTACACTGCTGCTTCCTCGTAACTCTTCTCATGTCATGTGCTGCTGACCTCTAGGCCAGGTCAGCCTTGTAAAAGAGATCCTGATCTCAATGGGTTTTATCTGGTTAAATAAAGGTTAAATAAAACACAAATAAAGAAAAGCACTCAGAGAGCACCAAGGCAGATCAGTGTGTCTCCTCCCCGTGAAGATTATAAGACACAGTGTTATTTTGGCCTTCTGTCAAATTAAGCGAAGATGGGTTTTAATTTGAAGAAGAAAACCTTACAATACCATAATACAGATGTGAATAAACAATGAGCTTTATACTTTATTCAGTGAGTGATAAGGTCTGTGGATACAAAGCATTGATTCACTAGTAGTTTTGGTCCCAAGTGTGTTTTGCTACATGACTTCCTCTTGCTATTGAGAGTCTGAAATATCAATACTACATATAACCTCTTTAAAATGAAAAAATACAGAAACTAGAAAAGCACTCGTAGAGCGCAGACCTCCGCCAAGGCAGACACCCCCCCCCCACGATCACCAGCAAAATGTAATCATTTGTTCCTTGTGCCAGTACCAACACTTCCTGAAAATTTCATCCAAATCCGTCCTTAACTTTTTGAGTTATCTCGCTAACAGACAAACAAACAAACAGACAAACCCCGATGAAAACATAACATCTGCCGTTTCTTGGCAGAGGTAATAAAATCTGCAGTCACTACCATCCAGAAATCACACACACAATCAGGACAATTTGTTGTGGCTGGCACCACTTGATGTGTGATTTTTTTTCCGCTAAGTTGCTGTTGTTGATCCACGGTTCAGACTCAACAGTGACAGTTCTGACCTTGTTTGGATGATTTTAAACAGATCTTTAGTGCAACTATTGACAACACAAACTGAAGAGAAAACTGAGTTGTTTTGTGGTTTTACTGTGGCTGTTTTCTGTCTAAAAACAGAGCTAAGCTAACAGAGCTATAATGTAAACTATCAGCTGATGCAGCATGTGACGATTCTAAGACACAGTGTTATTAACGGACTCTTGCCTGCAAATTTGCAGAGATCATTTGTTTTAGTATCACAGGATGAAAAACATAGAACGAGGTTTAATCTTAAACAACAAAGGGTTCGGACTAATGTGAAGTAAATGTTTATTTCTGTTGTGGGTGTCAGAATGTGGAATTCTTTGGCAATGGAAGAGAAGAGCTGTATGAATATTTTTCAGTTTAAGACATTGTATAAGGAAAGAATAGAGAAGCTTTATAAAAGCATGTAATGAAATAATTTTACTTATGCATTTGTTTTATTTTCACTGACTATCATGTAAACTATTTACTGTAATAGCTGTAACGGCAACTTATCTGATGTAAGCAGATGTTTCAAGAAAGGGGCAGGTATTATAAGTTTCCTTCATCCTGCTCCATTCCAATCATTTAAATCGGAATGAATAAATAAAATGAAATGAAATTTTGGCCTTCTGTCAAATAAGCGAAGATGGGTTTTAGTTTGAAGAGGAAAACCTTGTCACCATAATACAGATGTGAATAAACAATGAACTTTATACTTGATTCAGTGAGTGATAAGGTCTGCGGATGCAAAGCATTGATTGACTTGTAGTTTTGGTCCCAAGTGTGTTTTGCTACATGACTTCCTCTTGCTATTGAGAGTCTGAAATATCAATACTACATATAACCTCTTTAAAATGAAAAAGTACGGAAATAAGTCTTCCAACTAATAAACTGTATATGGTCATAAATTGGTGCAATAATATAGTGAATGTGATGTTTTTCTAAATGCACACTTGAGCTTTGGAGAAACCCGTCAGTCCACAGGTTGCTTTAGACTGAATAACAGGATACAAATGCCACTGATTGTATCTGGTTGACATCCAAGCATCAGTCCCTCAGCGCTAGCATACTGAACAGATATGTAACTGCATATTTTAGCATACCTCAGCAGGTGCGTAATGTGAGAGGAACTTAAACACTGTGACAGAACCCCCATGAAGCAGGTCTTGCAGGTTGAGCTGGTTGCAGATTGCACTGACCTGATGCTCAGACCGTGAATCAAACTAAAATCCTGGTGTGCTCTAAGAAAGTCCCACATACAGAAAAAAATGTTGGTTGAAGGAGGTGGACAGCAGCAGGGAGGTGGAACAAGCAATTTCCTGCAAAAACCACCGAATGGAAACTCATGCCACTGTAGGCGTGAAAACATCTGTGTGACAGCCACACCTGCTGCCACACAGAAAAAACAGCACACTGACACACTTCATTTTTCTATCATTTTGGACATAAATGATGACATAACAACTTATTTCATACAGCATATCTATGGTTGATTCAATTGGAAGTACATTAGATCTACTTGTAGTGTGCATTTTGTTAACTTTCTAATTCTGTTTGATTCTGATTAGAGAAGTAGGAACCAGTGCACCAGTGCATTTAGGGTAGTGTGTATTTCATTAAACTTTCAGCTTGACTTGAATAGGATGTAGGCACTCGTACACTAACCAGCACAGACAGGTCTTATTTTGACTCATATATGACCAGTGTAACGTGTGAAACTTACATCGATTTTTATGAAACCTGACCTTTATGCTGACTGAGTGAATACGTTGACTGATGAAAATCTACGTGGTGAAAATCTATCGGAGGCAAAAGTCACATTTGCAGACATGGTCATGTTTTAACCCTTTAACCCCTGATGTGTCTGTGGTGAGCGCTCTGAATGTATGATTTATTTTAAATATTCATTAAAATTCAACCTTTGCTGAATAGGGTTGTGTATTGGCAAGAATCTGGTGATACGATACAAATCACAATACTAGGATCACGATAAGATATATCACGATATATTATGATACTGTTAAAAACGGCAATTTCTTGTTAGTTTCTTTTTTAAAAATGATTATTTCCTGGAAGAATTGAATTACACCAGAAATATGCACAAATACTAAACACATTTTTATTTGATCACAACAGGATCTAATGCTATTTCACAAAATGTTCCTGAGTTGAAACTTAAATTAGGTTTTACAGGTATTACAGTTTAAAATCCTGCTCAAATGTTCATATTCTATTAGTTCATAACTAACATCATAATATTATTTTGTCCCAACAAAGGAACTAACATCTGCTTCTCAGACAGTAAAAAGTGCTTTTAGGATGCTTCAAATAACCATTATTTAATAAAACAGCGTTAAATAATAATAAATCAGATATAAACAATAATAAAAACAAAAAAATGAACCTCCACCATATCTGCATTTGAATAAATACCTAAAAATATATTTGCAGTACTTTTTAATATCGATACAGATTTGTGAAATGAAATAATTTCCACTGTCTTCTACTGTACCGATTGCAGAGCTGCCATTTGTTTACACAGCACCTGTGTTCCAATGTGTTTGAAAGATTAAATAAAATATGTTAAAAAAAAAAACAAATGGAATTGGAAATGTCAAAATGTTAATGGTACTCTGATACATTGTTTGTGGGAATGTCCAGTTATCAAAGGTTTCTGGATGATTGTTGTAACTGGTTGGACAGAATCGTGCCACTGTCCAAGGCTGTGTTTACTGGGCGAAAAAGGACAGACTGCTAATGTATCAAACAGGAAATTCTCTGTTATCACGGTTGGGGTCTCAGTGGCAGGTAGGATTATTCTTAAACACTGGAAAACCCCTAAAGCCCCACAGTTTAAAGAATGATGATACACACTGCTTCATATGAGTGTATGCTTCATAAGGTTAACAATAAGGATGAGACCACAGCACCAGTTTGGGAACCATTCTGGTCTTACATAACTATGACTGCCAGTCAGCAGGATGACAGCTGAACTACTTCCCTCTAGTATTTATTACCTCTGTCCAGTGTTACGGTGGAGGTTATGTTTTCATTGAGGTTTGTTTGTATGTATTTTTGTCTGTTAGTAAGATAACTGAAAAAGTTATGTACGGATTTTGATGAAATTTTCCAGAAATGTTGATACTGGCACAAGGAAAAAATTATTACATTTTGGTGGTGTTGGGGGGGGGGACTGATCTGCCTTGGAGGTCTGCGCTCTCCGAGTGCTTTTGTAGTTCATTTATTTATTTATCTATTTTATTTTATTTTATTATCTTTTTTTTTTCTTCTTAAGAACATCCACGCTTTGTAGCATTTTTGATACTTTTTGTGTATGTATAGAAGCCCTGTTTGTTGACATTAAGCAACATTCTGTGATTGTCGTGTACCAAGTGAAAACTCCAATAAAAACTTGAATTACAAAAAAAAAAGAAAAAACAGACTTTAATTGCTAACAAATGTGCCACATGAAACAGACCACAGGTTATACTAGTTCCCTGCAAATAAGATTTTATTTTCAGAGCCTGTGAGTGTCTCTTATAATTATTTTGTCTAATGCCAGCCACCAACAGTGACACATTAGTTGTCAGTTGTCGCTCAGAACACTCCATCAACACCTTTTGTTTTCAGGAACCTGCTCATATCCTGTCTCTACTGTCTAGACATTAACCCTGACCTGTCCACTATGAAGGCTTCCTCTGCGTGTGTTATGTTTGGTATTTCTATTTTTTCTTAAGCTGTCAAAGCTCAAAGAAGACCGTCTACAACACAGGAAGCAAACATACGACCCATGGGCCAAATCAAACCGATATCTCAAATCATTTGTCCCATCTGCCGTTAAGTTTTTAAATAACCTGTAGGCGAGCCTGTTGGGAACAATGCATCATTAACTGTGGTGACTTATTTATTGATTTACTGTATTTATTGTACTATGTGAAATGGATTGTTTTAGTGATATGTAAGATATGTACACTTCTGTTGTAAATCAAACTGATTTTTTAATTCATTCATTTTCTGAACCCGCTTTATCCTCACTAGGGTCACGGGGGTCGCTTGGAGCCTATCCCAGCTACATAGGGGCGAAGGCGGGGTACACCCTGGACAAGTTGCCAGTTCATCGCAGGGCTGAACATATAGAGACAAACAATCACTCTCACATTCACACCTATGGGCAATTTAGATTAACCAATTAACCTATTAGTGCATGTTTTTGGATTGTGGGAGGAAGCTGGAGTACCCGGAGAGAACCCACGCAGACACGGGGAGAACATGCAAACTCCACACAGAAAGGTCCCACCCCCGTCGACTGGTGTTGGAATCGAACCCAGGACCTTCTTGCTGTGAGGCACAAGTGCTAACCACTGCACCACCGTGTCGCCCGTGTTTTTAATTCAATTCAATTCAATTCAACCCACCAAAGGGTCCAATCCGGCCCATGGGATGAATTTGTGAAATGCAAAATTACATAGGAAACTTTAACAATCATTTTAGTTCAGACCAATATGATTTAAGTGGATCAGACCAGTAAAATACTAACATATTAACCTATAAATAATGACAACTCCAAACTTTTCTTTTTGTTTTATTGTAAAAAAAAAAAAAAAAAAAAAAAAAAGCTAAATTACATGAAAATAGTTACAATTGCAAACTATCCTTTCACAAAAAAGGTGAATTACCCGAACAAATATGTCCAATCTGAAATGTTTTAAGAGAAGAAAGTACAATTATAATAATATTCTGCCTGGTATTAAATGTGTTGTGTATTTGTACACCCACTGTGATCTGTAAGTTGTAATATAGCCTACATGTGTCAATGAGAAGCCGATGCAAAATACTGTTTAAAAAGAAAAAAAAAAAAAGAGGTATTTATTTATTTTAAGATATTTCAGGTTGTTTATGTTATTCACATTTTTAAGGAAGCTTTATAGATACAAATATTTTCACAATGTAATTTGGATTTTTCATTGTAATTATTTCATTGGTCCAGTCCACTTCAGATCATATTGGGCTGGATGTGGCTCCTGAACTAAAATAAGTTTGACACCCCTGGTCTATGAGAAGAGGCGGGGATGAAGAAAAAGTGGAGCAGATCTCAGCTGCTCTGTAAATGGGCGATGACAGCAAAATGCTCGCATGTTTAAAAAAAAAAAAAAAAAAAAAAAAAAAAGAAGAACATCCAATGCTGTATCACAGCATGAGGAGGAAGTGTTGGTCTTGATTCTTTCTTCTTCTTTTTTGTTAAATGAGACGCGAGGCCCGTTTCAGTCAAACACGCATTTCAGGTCGTGGATGGAAACTGTCTGGGGGGCCGTATCTAACCCACTTTCACTTTTCGTAGTCTTCTGCTGACTTCAAATGCATGCAGGTACACATACACTACAAACAAAAACTTAAGGATATTTATAATTTTTGGGCTATTTTTTTCAGTCGGGATTCTTGCACAGCACAGTGCTTTTTACTTTTTTGAGTGTGAATTGAATTGAAACACATTTTTTAATGACCAGACAGTTTTATTTAGAAATGGCAAAAATGAACAAAAAAAAAGATTAAAAAAAAAAGAAATATCCTTAACTTTTTGTTTGTAGTGTACGTCAAACTGAATAATGTCAAAGAATGACACTTAAATAATTGAAGATGTCACAATGAACCAGCGTGACAGTGCTAAATGGTGGGCGGTAAAGGAAACTGGCCTCATGTCTAAATGTCATAAGGTGTCTCAAAAAGTTGGTGATGTCAGTCTTGAAAATAACACAAGATGAGTAATATTGTGACAAAAAATATGAGCTCATACACATTTAAACAGAAGGATTTAATACTTAGTGGGGAGTGTGTGCACAAAGGGGAGTCAGGGCATTAAAAAGTACAAGAAAAAGTAGCATATGTGTACGCTGAACCCTTAAGCGCTGATCATTTGGTGGGAACACTGAGATAAACAGCAGTGTGGGCGTGTGGAGGCTTGTACCTCACATGTGGAACAAACCAGCCCAGCACTTTTTCTATGCAACAATGCACAAAACCCTTTCACAGTTCAGATCAAGCACATAGATACTTCACGTCCGTGTCTTAAAGTGAGAAAGTGTACTTAGAAAATGCCACTTCTAAACCTGCGAAGTGAACTGTTCTATTACAGGACTTCCTCTAACTGGTCAGAGTCTGGGTTTGACATGTTACCTACTGCTGTAGTTTGACTCCATTGGTACAGAGCAACGTCAAATACTTCTTGATTTCTGATTTTTGTATGTGCATTTCTTACAACTTCTACAATAACTTAAATGTGTGTGCGATTTTTTTTCTTGTATTTGCAACAAGTTAAAGCTGAATGTTATTTAAGATCTATTTTACATTTTGTTGCATTAAGGTCAGACTCCGGTTTCCTAATGTCAATAAATATGATAATAGGTGTTTTTTAGGTGGTTTTACAAACACAAACACTTCTCATTTGTTTTTGTTGTTTTTTTTTTTGTTTTTTTTTTAAATAGCTGGAGCAGACTTCATATTTGTTCATTTCAACAGTCTTCAACCAAAGCATTCAAGATGAAAATCATATTCCAGATTTTTTTTTTCACTTTTTTTTTTTTATAGTTTCCTTCAAACTTATAAACCAATGCAATATATAAAATAGGAATGATCCACTATTCCAGATATTTTAAACCCTTACAGAAACACTGTACAGCAAGCAAACCTCCTAACTGTTTCATTTATTTGCATTTCTTTGACTTCTTGGTTATATAAACAGAGAAAAGGATGTGCATGAATAATTGATGAGTCAAAATGGTGAGCACAGCCGACTTCTTTGTAGGAACTAATGTTTATAGCTCTGTTTGAGGGCTGCATATGTAGAATAAAGTCTGAAAAAGCATTTAAAGTGTTAAATGATTTTAGTTAGTAATTTATTCGTCCATTTAACAGAGCATCCTATATATGCCTTACATACAGTTTGGATTTCTATATTAAACACGGGTGAAAAGGCCTAGGCTGAAGCAACAGTTTATTTATGCCTACCCTATTCACAAGAAAAAAAGTTGCAGAAACAAAACAAGATTACAAGAAAGCACAGTTTTAAACAATAAAACAATTGCTATAATGTAAGCAAAATCTTACATTCATACTGATAATTGGCTTATTTTATCCTAATATTTTATATTTATTGAATACCTTAGTTTTAAACATCCTTCTAAATGTAGTGACTGATGTGCATGTTTTAAATTCTTTATCAAGGTTATTCCATAATGTTAGTCCAATTACAGATATGCATTTGCCTTTTGTGTTGGTCCTTGCCTTTGATTTCTTGAACATACAGGTTCCCCTGAGGCTGTACTGCTACCCTAACCCTTATTTTGATTTGTTTGGAGGGCGTGCGTTAAGAATGATAACTGGTTGAATAATCTTCCTATATAAGCTTGATTATTGCACTTAAAAAAGTATCACAAATGAAAACATTTTTCCTCTTAAAGAACAGACTTAAACGATGTCCTTTCACACAGTAATACGTCAGTGCAGGCATGTGTTGTGAGGTTAATGAAATGCTGTGGTCAAAACCACTGAAGTGTTGCAGGGACTATATGTAAACTGCTCATAGGAGCTGACCTTTGTCCAGCATAAAACATATATACTTTTCATGTTCTTCTTTGATGTGTAAGTAAATTATATGTACACCTGGTTAATACTTTTGTTTAGATGTGTAGATGCTATTAACGTGTGAGTGGAAAACTACATCTAATCACAGTTAAACAGAGCATCTTTTGACAAATAAACATAAAAGTTAATAAAGTTAATACAGTCTAATCCAGTGTTTTTCAACCTTGGGGTCACTTGGAATTCAAATGGGGTCACCTGAAATTTCTAGTAATTGATAAAAATAAAAAATATAACTTACTAATAAAAATATATGGTGAGTTGAGAGAGACAGTCCTAATACATAAAAGACATGACAAACTGAAGCTGAAACTGAAGCATTCTGGTTCTGTTTATCTGTCAAATGTCAGTTTCAGATGCTGCAGCTCTTTCATAATTCATAGTTTGAGTTCTTGTTTGTTCAGTATTAATTGTCAGCCTTGTAAATCCAAGCTGGACTGACTGTACATATCCTGACCAAGGAAAATCAAATTCTTTTTTTGTGCAGTAATCTACACCTGGCTTTTCTGCTCTGTCCATAATAATATACATAATATAGACTACACGTTGTCAAAAATTAACATTTATTTGCAACATAGTATAGCAAACTATTACATGGTCAAAAACAAATAAATTTTATCAAAAAAAAAAAAAAAAGCCTCCATTTTGAATGTCTGGGGTTGGCAGAAATTTGTGATGTTAAAATGGGGTCATGAGTAAAAAAAAAAAAAAAAAGGTTGGGAACCACTGGTCTAATCTGTCTGATGATCATTTAACAGAAACTTTGAGCTTTAAAAGTATGAACCCACAGTTAAATGCATTAATGGTTGCAGAAGACTCCATTTACGAGAACATTTTGTATGGCTCCACCTCAGCTTCCTCCAGGCCTGGACAGGTTCAGGTTACATTAACCAACACCTGCAGAGTCTAATAGTCCTGGAGGGATGAAAGTCAGGCAGTGGAGGGGAAACTCCAGCTTCAAGGGGCAGGGTGAGTTTGTGTGTGGATGAGACTAATCTTACTCTCTGTACAAACCTTTACTTTGAGACTCGAGAAGGTAAGACAAGGTAAAGTCAAACATCCTCTCTGGTAGAGGTGGATGATCTGAAGACAAGTCCACATATTTGGATGGAAGCTCAGAGGATTTGAGCAGATATCAAAACACTGACCTTTTCAAGAAGGGGTTTGAAGGAAGAAAAGATGGAGGCTGAATTCACACAGTGATACAGTTGCGGAAAAAATTATTAGACCACCCTTGTTTTCTTCAGTTTCTTGTTCATTTTAATGCCTGGTACACCTAAAGGTACATTTATTTGGACAAATATAATGATAACAACAAAAATAGCTCATAAGAGTTTAATTTCAGAGCTGATATCTATCCATCTTCCATGTTTTCTTGATAATAACCAAAATCACTTCAGGTCTTGCATCAATATCTATGGCATTGTACTGGCAAAAACAGTGTTTTTAGGCATTCCATGTTTTCTTTTCTGTCTGTTTTAGTCACATGATACACACAGGAGTTAGTACTTGATTGCATAACCATTGTTTTTGATGGTCTAAGAATTTTTTACGTGACTGTAGGTCTGTGATCAATAAGTGTTTATCTTTAAACACCTAGAACTCCTTTTGTGGCAACTTCCATATGAATTTGTCTTTATATTTAACCTTTCCTAAGATGATTAATCACCATTTATTATATATTATTCTCTGTATTATGCATTTTTTCAGTGAAAATCAGATATTTTCCTGTATTTAATTTAATGATCATGTACAGTAGATGTTCATAAAAGCTCAGAGTAAATTCAAAGATTATTATTAGATATCAAAACCAAGAAAACAAACAAAAAAAGAGTTTTTAAAAAATATGTATCAATAACTATGTAAAAACAAGCATCTATAACCACTGTCATTTGACATGCAACTGGATTTTATTGATGAATCAATGTTGCAGAAGATGACAGTGTTTCCATGTTCACTATGGGGCCTCTGAACGTTATATCTGATGTGAAAAGCTTAGATTTAACTGAATAATTTCATTATACTGACAGGATTAGTGGTTCAGAAGTTATTAAATATTTTAGATCAGTAGATGCTTTTGGTCACTGGTGCCTGTTTATCTCTTTGTTTTGTAAATCACAGTATGCATGGCTGCATGTACTACTCACTTTCATTGGCTTTGAAGGAATTGTGGCTTTTTCAAAATAAAAGCAAACTAGAAGCACTCGGAGAGCGCAGACCTCCGCCAAGGCTGATCAGTGCCCCCCCCCCCGTGGGCCCCCCCACACCAAGGAGGTTGTGTTTTTGCCAGGGTTTGTTTGTCTGTCTGTTTGTCTGTCTGTTAGTGTGCAACATAACTCAAAAAGTTATGGACAGATTTTGATGAAATTTTCTGGTCTGCCCCCCCCCCCCCCCCCCCCCCCGTGGGGCCCCCCACCCCCGATCACCACCAAAATTTAATCACTTCTTCCTTATCCCATTTCCAACAAACCCTGAAAATTTCATCAAAATCTGTCCATAACTTTTTGAGTTATGTTGCACACTAACGGACAGACAGACAAACAGACAAACAAACAAACCCTGGCAAAAACATAACCTCCTTGGCGGAGGTAAATATGGAAGATTAGATGCATGTAAACATATTGTTAGCCTCATAGCATAACTGCCTATGTCATATTTTATCAGGACGTAGCCAATGATGCAAAATGAAGCAGCACTGTTTGGATAGTAAAGTTATGCAGTAAAGTTGTGCAGATTTCACAATTTGGCTAAAATATGACTTAAGCAATGATACTATGAGGGTAACAATTTTTCATTGTCATACATATGTTTGGGCTGATAAGAGCTGAAGTACCCAGCACTGTGGTGTTATAAGACTGTTTACAGAAAAGCAGAATTAACACCTCATCATGGCATATCTGCTGATCATCACAGATCAGTAAGTGCTCTGTTCAGGGTTCAAAGCCCAAACTAAGACTTTAAAACAATCAATCAAGCCTTATTTATATGGCACTTTTCATACAATTAAATGTACTTTAACCCATTACAACCAGTGTTACTTTTACGGTCATTCCCAATCATGATTTTTTTCTCTCTAGTTAATCTTTCTGAAGTGTTTTATCACCATTTATTATAATATTATCTGCTGTGTTTTGCTTTTTTTGGAGGTGAAAATATGGTATTTTCCTATATTTAATTTACTGATCATGTTGATGTTCATAAAAGGTCAGATTAAAGTTGAGGTTTGTTATATCAGAAACAGAGAACATTGAAAAAAGCATGACTTTTTCAGCAAAACATCAATAACTGAACATAAACCCAGTGTCTCCATCCACTGTGATTGATCCAACTCCATGGGTTTTACTAGTGATTCAATGTTGTAGAAGATGACAGTGTTTCCACGTTCACTACGGAGCCTCTGCATGTCCAAATGATGACCATGAACAGATAACAAACTGCATTTTACCTGAATTATTTACATGTATTGATGGGATTAATGGATCAACAGTTATTAAACGTTTTAGATCAGTAGATGCTTTTGGTTGTCGGTGGATGTTTGGGTCTTTATGAGTTCAGATATGAATACGATGTGAACATTTAGGATGCCTGTGTTTTAAGTTCTATTTCCTCCAGACAGCGAGTCGCCTCAGCTCATTGCAGACGATTGTGTTGTGTTTGTGTTTTCAGGCAGAAGAACAGGCAGAGTTGCTTGCTGGGACTGAAACATTGCCCCGAGCTGAAAACACGTGTTATGATCCATTACGCTGCCCACAAAAGCAGATGTCAAAGCTCTAATATGAGTGCTATTACTGTTCATTTAACAATAATGGCTGTTTTATACTATGTTATGGAGACAGATCAATGAGAACCAATAGGAGGATTTACAAAGTAATAGTATTGGCAGAACTTGGCAAATATCAGGCGTCTCAACTGGAATTAACACATTTGAGGGAAATTAAATTTGATGCACTAAACGACTACTTTGAGTTTCGATGCAACAGTAAACCACATTCTTTGAGTGTTTATCATTCTGACTTATTCTATGATCTGTCTCATCTAATGAACTCAAAGTTAGACCTTCTTCCTTCAGGAAGGTGTTTTAAACGCCAAAGATCCACACTGAGATCATACCAAGATTTTTGCCAGAGTGAATATATAGATAGCTTTGCAGCACCTGGAGGGTTCAAATTCAAACTTTTTGAACTATTAGGGTCCAAATACACAAATAAATGAACCAAAGACAAATAAAAGTGGGTTTAGCAAAATATGACCCCTTTAAAGGAGTGATAGTTTGCTTTTTTAAATGGAATTATGCATTTTCAAACATTTCCCTGTGGTCTACATAAACTGTAAATGCTATGCTTGGGTCTGAATTCTTCATTAATTCAACTCCACAGGTCCATCTTCAACCCTATTTCTGAGTAATGACACCAGAAATGTTGTTTTGAGTGCTGTCCCTTTAAATGCACATGAGCCACTTCAGGCCCCGCCCCCTCCAGGTTGTTGACTGTGCTGCTCTGTCCCGTTCAACCGACAACTGAACATTTTAGGTCACTGGTTCGAAATTTGGGTATATTTTCAGTATGGACGACAACCGCAGCTGCTGATAAACAATTATGGCGTACTCTGAGAAATGTTTGTCGGAAGTCTTGACCTTACATGTGCAAATGTCGTGAGGTAACTAGTTCATCAAACATACTAAATTAAGCAGGAATTGAAACTGGCTGTAGAAATCCACTCAATTTTTGCCAAAATGAATATAAAGATAGCTTTGCAGCACCTGGAGGGTTCAAATCCAAACTTTATGAACTATTAGGGTCCAAATACACAAATAAATGAACCAAAGATAAATAAAGGTGGGTTTAGCTAAATATGACCCCTTTAAAGGAGTGATAGTTTGCTTTTTTAAATGGAATTATGCATTTTCAAACATTTCCCTGTGGTCTACATAAACTGTAAATGCTATGCTTGGGTCTGAATTCTTCATTAATTCAACTCCACAGGTCCATCTTCAACCCTATTTCTGAGTAATGACACCAGAAATGTTGTTTTGAGCAGTGGCCCTTTAAATGCACATGAGCTACTTCAGGCCCCGCCCCCTCCAGGTTGTTGACTGTGCTGCTCTGTCCTGTTCAACCAACAACTGCACATTTAAGGTAATCGACTCAAAGTTTGGACATATTTTCAGTTTTTACTACAACCACTGCTGCTGACAAACAATTATGTCGTACTCTGAAAAAATGTTCATCGGAAGTCTTGACCTTATATGTGTAAATGTCGTAACAAGTTATAAACGTAACAAATCAAGCAGGTATTAAAACAGGTTGTAGAAATCCACTCGATTTTTGCCAGATAGCTTTGCAGCACCTGGAGGGTTCAAATTCAAACTTTATGAATTATTAGGGTCCAAATACACAAATAAATGAACCAAAGACTAATAAAAGTGGGTTTAGATAAATATGACCCCTTTAAGTTGCCTGTAATTGAACTCAATTCTCCAGGTTTTTACTGTCCTCTTAATTGTTGATTTTGATTTTTATACAAATTACGTTTCCACTGTTTTTATCTTCGTGTGGTACCAAAGACAAATCCCCAGTTTGTGGATAATAAAAGTTCAACATACTTTGACCTGATATAAAAATAAACTACTTCTCAGTATCTTATGATAATGTTTGTGCACAAGATGAAAACTATCAGCTTTCAGGACTCTAGGGCTCTACATGACTCAGATATCCAGTCCAGCAGTTACCCAGTATCCAGCTACTATTTTCAGACGTCAACATCAGCCACATATCACACTTCAGAAATCCACTATCTGTCGTTCTGTACAATATCACAAGTACAAGAAGGATTTATTCAACAATAAACTCGTTGGTAACGAGACATTCAAGTACCTTCCCTTTCCTTGAGGCCAAGAGATAAGAAACATGAACCATAAGATACTACATACTGAACCCAAAACACTGGATATGTGATCGTTTATGGTTTGACCCCTAGGCCTCTGCTCAGGTTTATTCAATATCTGAGTCCATATTCATCAGTATTAAATTAGTTGAACATTTAGGAGGCTAATTTAAGTAAATCACCAAATCAACAGATGACAATAGGTACGTTTTGGTCTTGCTACCTGTTCATGTGTTTGAAAATTTCATCATGTTATGTCTTTTATGAGGACGTTTTCATTTTGTGGCCTCTTTTACAGGTTTATGGTCTTGTTACGTGTTTTTTGTTTGTTTTCTTCCATCTTTTGTGCCATTTTCATTTTGTTGTGTCATTTTCATTTGGTTCCGTCTTTTAGGGTCATTTGTTTTTGTTGTGTCTTTTACGCCATTTTTGGTTTGTTGCATCTTTTACCCCTTCCTTTGGTTGCATCTTTTACAACAATTTCGTCTTACTGGATCTTTTATGATGAAATTTTCTGTTGTGGCTTTGATACTGTTTCCATCTCTTTTTGTTTTGTTGTATTTTGTTGCACCTTTCATGATTTTTCTTCCCTTGTTGCATGTTTAACGCTGTTTTTAAAGTTTTGTTGCGTCTTTCAGAACAACTTCTTCTTGTTGCAGCTTTTACAATTATCTTTTATGTTTTGGTTTTATACTGTTTCCATCTTTTTGTTTTGTTGCATCTTTAAGACTGTTTTGTTTTGTCTTTTGTGTTTATTTCTTTTCTTAGGCCTTTTACTTTGCTGCATCTTTTACATCGTAGTTGCATCTCCTGCTCCATTTTAATGTTGTTGTATCTTTTAGCATGTGGCATCTTCTACACCATTTTCATCTTGTTTTATGTTACAATTTCCTGCATTTTAAGACCTTTTTTTGTTGCATCTTTTACAGTGTTTTTGATTAGCTGTGACTTTTACACTGTTTTCATCTTGTAACATCTGTCATGAGGTTCATTTAATTAAATCTTGTACAGTTTTCATTTTAGTTGCATCTTTTGAAAATGTTTTAACCTTGTATCTTTTTTGTCATGTACTTTCGTCTCTTTGCATCTATTAGGTCACATCATCTTGTTACATGTTGTCAATTATTTCGCTCTTTGTGTCTTTGTTGTATTTAATTTTTAAAAACCGCAATCGTGTGGATTCTTTGACTTCCTGAGACCCAGGAAAGTGAACGTTTTGGCTTTTTTATATTAACCCTTTCGTGCATAGTGGTCACTCCAGTGGACAGTTATTCTCCAGCTGTTCTCTTGTATATTCATGGATTTTATTGTTTTAGTTCCATATCAGCCAACACAGTGGATGCCTATACATCATCCCATAACTGACATTCATACAATTACTGTAACTTTGCTGTTGTTGAAAAACCTGATCTGCACTAACATGTTTGAGTGTAAATCAATTGCTTGTTTTTGTTAATAGACTGTAATTAACCATTTTTCTTAAAGAAAAAGTTTTGGTTTTTTGGTTTTTTTGCATATTATCTCCATAAAGTGAGTAATAACTAATATTAGAGTACGATAAAATGTGACAAACATCAGATTAGCAGCATTAAAAACATTTTTATTTCATACTTTTCACACAATGTATCAGTAAATACATGTTTCTTTGCTTCAAAAATTAAATGCATGATGTCCAGCTGAGTGAATATTTTTGCAACTCCATGAATAAAAGTTTAATAAAAAATTTTTTTGATCTCATTGTTTTTTTTGTCAGGAAAAATGACACTCAGGAAAAATAACTTGATTAGGGTCAAAAAACAGTATTCAAAATCTCTCTGATGGGACATTTTAGAGACAATTTGAGCCACATTTTTACTTTTAAATTAATTTTTGCTTTAGTTGGACCTTAAGGGATTATCCAAAACAAGGCCCTACTTTATATTAAAATAAATGTTGGAATGGCAATCAATTAAAGTTCACTCTCTGATGGGACATTACTTTGTTTTGACCCATTAAGGTTCTCATAATTCATGCATGAAAGGGTTAAACATTTGTCTTTATTGGAAACTGCATAATGCAACAGTTTTTTTCAGATACTTTTTTATTATTATCATTATTATCTTATTTATTTATTTATTTATTTATTTATTTAATGGAATGTCCTTTGCAGTGGACAGCATTTGTTAAGTAAAACTGTGAAACTTTAGTCCCCTACAGAGGACAAAAATGAATTGCTGGGTCTCAGGAGTTTAAACCAGGCTTTACACTGTAACATTTTATCATGATTTGACATTTATCGTGACAGTTATGCGCTGATATGACGTGGATTATCACCATAACATGATTTGTGATGATTTGCAGTGCTGTGTGTTTGTTTATTTGCTTTTCACTCACCCATCCCTCAAAGGTCTCTCCTGTATTGGAGGTTTTGATGAGATCTTCAAACTGAATGGTGCAGTTGGCCACGAAGTCATCATATCCTATCGGAGTGTCGTGGAAAACCGCCAGCTCGATCTGTTTTCCGTCGCTCACGTTCAGGCAGAACTCCTCATTGAAAGTGGGCATGTTGGTTTTCTGTTTGGTGTGAGTCTGTCCGATCTTAAAGTCATCCACCTTCACCACTATGTAGGGGTCCAGGGCCTGGGGACCCTTGTTGAAGATGACAGTGTGGCGGAGGGAGAAGGTGGTGGGCTTCAGGTCCAGCGCTTCGCCGATGCGCAGCTTCAGATAACCATTAAACTTCATTTTTATATACAAAAACACTTACGCGTAACTTGGAAAAAAGGAAAACGCACAAAAAAATAAGGATAAAAAAATAAGACAAGTGTTATGAAGACCTTTTCACGCCTCCTTCATCTCTACAATGAATAACAACAATAACAAAAGCTGCAGTAAATGAACACTTTACTGTCTTTTGCGCGTCAACTCGTGCGTAAAGTTGCATCCATACTAACTTGGCTTTAATGTCTACAGACCTGCCGTGGAATGTCAGTCTGCAAAACGCTGTGTTGTCTTCGTGTGAACCTGTTTCAGAAAGTTTCAGTGAATAGGAAGCCACCACACTGACATGCCGACGAGGACGCACAAGTTCCGCATTACGACTCACACATACATACACAAAACACTCCACACCAAACCCACTCAACCTGTCACTGTTGGTTTGGGAAGTCACGTGGTTAGATTTGTAGTCCTTGACGAGAGCAAAGGTTGGCAGTGAAACTACAACAACCGTGATGCACCGCTGTGGTCTCACCTGTTCTGATCTAGTGCGGAAATACCTCCCTCTAGTGGTCACTGTTGGAACTGACCATACAATGCACTAACCCAGGGGTGTCAAACTCATTTTAGTTCAGGGGACACTTTCAGCCAAATTTGATCTGAAGGGGGCCAGATCAGTGAAAATAATAACATAATAACATATAAATAATGTCAATTCCAAACTTTCTGCGATGTTTTAGAGCAAAAAAAGTAAAATTATGCAATGAAAATGTTTATATTTACCAACTATCCTTTAAAACAATGTGAATAACATGAATTGAAATCTCTTAAGAAAACTAAGTGCAATTTTAACAATATTCTGTCTCAGTTTATCATTTACACATGTAAATTACAACATACAGATCACAATGGATCTACAAATATACAAAACATTTAATAACAGGCAGAATATTGCTAAACTTACACTTCAGACATTTCAAAATGTTCATATTTGTTGAGGTTTTTTGTATTTTTGTGAAAAGTTAGTTTGTTTTAGTGTAAATACAGTAAAATGACATGCAAATGTTTACATTTACAAAGGGAAAAATTTGGAGTTGTGAGTATTTATAGGTTATTATGATAGTATTTTATTGATCTGACCCACTGCAGATTAAATTGGTCTGCTTGTGGTCCCTGAACTAAAATGATTCATTTTTTCAGTGAAATTTTTGCATTTCACAAATTAATCCCAGGGGCCAGACTGGACCCTTTGGCGGGCCAGATTTGGCCCCCGGGCTGCAGGTTTGACGCCTGTGCATTAACCCTTTCATGCATAGTGGTCACCACAGTGGACAGCTGATCTATTTATTTATTACCTCCGCCAAGGAGGTTATGTTTTTGCCAGGGTTTGTTTGTTTGTTTGTTTGTTTGTTTGTTTGTCTGTCCGTTAGTGTGCAACATAACTCAAAAAGTTATGGACAGATTTGGATGAAATTTTCAGGGTTTGTTGGAAATGGGATAAGGAAGAAATGATTAAATTTTGGTGGTGATCGGGGGTGGGGGGGCCCACGGGGGGGCCCACTGATCAGCCTTGGTGGAGGCCTTGGTGGAGGCTCCAAGTGCTTCTAGTTTTGTATTATTTATTGGTTTATTTAATAGGGATTTAATAGGGATCATGCATATGTATCCAATCCAATCCAACTTTATTTGTAAAACACTTTAAAACAGTGGACCAAAGTGCTGAACAGAAGAATAATTAAAACCAAAATAGAAGAATAAAGAATTTGTTGTTTTAGTTCCATATCGGCTGACACAGTGGATGCTTATGCACCATCCCATACACTGATATTCATACCATTACTGTAACTTTGCTGTTTATGCAAAGTTACACGCTAATGGTAATTGTTATTAGACTGTAATTAACAGTTTTGTTTTGTTTGTTTGTTTGTTTGTTTATTTTTTGCATATTACATCCATGTAGGTATGTTAAAATGTGAGAAAATATCAGATTAGCAGCATTAAAAATGTTTTTATTTCATCATTTTCTCACAGTAAATCAGAAAACACATGTTTCTTTGCGTCTAAAATTAACATCGTTTTCAACTGAGAGGACATTTTTGAAAAATAGGTTAGTGAAAAATCAATTGCATTATTTTATTTTTCATGCTGAAAGAGGAATAAAAACATTGAGGAAAAAAATCTTGATTAAGGTTCTTATAATTCATGCTTGAAAGGGTTAAAGTTGTAATCTGAAGTCAAATTTTTGTCAACGCACCAGAAGTAGCATTTTATCTGATTTGATCAAATAAAATATTAGTATTATATTAACTTTTTTTTTTTCATATATATTGACAGTTCAGAGTCACACATGCATACTTACATAATTTCGGGCAGCAAGACATATATCAAATTGATGTGGTTAATATATTTTTTCTGTTGAATAATCTTCCTCTGGCAGGATTTCTTATTTAAACAAAAACTTAAAATGCAACTCATTTGTTTGTTGTTTATATATTCACGTTTCTGCAGCCATTTCTGAAGTATTTTCCTTTTTCTTTTTTTTTTTTTTAAACAAATTAGGCAAGGCAGGTCTATTTATATAGCATATTTCATGTACTGGACAATTCAGAGTGCTTTACATAAACCATTAAAAGCATTACAGCAGGGAAGCAATAAAAAGTACAGGCATGAGAAAAACAAACAAACCAAAAAACAAACAAACAAACAAAAATTACACACAAATTACACACGACACCCTTGGAAATGCTGTTTTTTGGATGTGCACCAATACAGCATTTAGTTTTGAAAAATAAAACAGTTTTCATCTTGCTTGTTTTGAGTGCTTGATAAGACTCCTAAAACTTAGTTTGAATTTTACTATCCTACTGTGTCATGTTGTTCCTTCACATACTGTATCATACTGTATTGCATCATATTATAGTTTACCATTTTGTAATGATTTGTAACATAACATAATGTACCGTAACGTAACATGATGCAATGTGACATGACAATGATGCAATGTGACGCAACGCAAAGCAGCACAAAATAACATAACATATTAAATCACATCATATTGTATTACTGTAAAGCGACATAACATAGCATAACATAATGTATTGTAAACAACATAAAGACTCATCATATCATACTGCATTGTATGATATATACAACATGTCACAATACATCATACACATCTTCTGTGTTAGGAGTAAGTATTGTGATGCATTATCCATACCCACGTACGATATTTCATGCTGTTGTCAAGTTTTACCAATAATTTTTTCATCACTATTATCATTTTTTTTTTAATCAACATCTGCTACACCATGTCAGTTATTGGTCAAAATTTACTCTCAAAAGTCTCATAGACAGCACACACCTCTTTATACAGGTTATTCACAATACCTTCCAGGAAACACACACACTTACACGATCTAATCCAATTCAACTTTATTTGTGAAGCACTTTAAAACAACCAGAGTGGACCAAAGTGCTGTACAGAAGAATAAATAAAACCAAAAATAAAGAATAACATACAAAAAAAGATCAAAAGACACTGAACTGTAGAAAAATAAAAAATATCCATGAACTGTTACCCACTAGTTGAAAATAAATCATGTGACAGATTTATCCATGTATTTGTAGAAATTAAACTACTACTAATACCTTGTGAAGTGACACTGAAAAGTAACTAACATGTGAAATAACTTGTATCTCTTCTTTCTTCTGGATTCATTTACTTTTTTTTTTAATTTTTTTGTCCTTACCACCATCCCACTTCCCTATTCTCCTCTTCTTTACATGCCATTTTCTCATCATCTGCCTCTCTCACTCTCTCTAAAGGTGCTGTTACTGCTCCATCCATAAATGCCACGATCAAAGTCTCCACTTTATTGGTGTTAGACGTGACCCTTGACCCCACTCTGCCAAAAGTCGGCGCACCACATCTCTCTGCTCCAGCTGTTATAAATAAAAGAGCCCGGGTTCCACATCTTACACATCCCTGGGATACAGACTGTCTTGTAAACAACCTCTCCGACATGACCTTAGCGAGCAGAGACGGTCGTAATGTTAAAGCAGGCAGAGAGCGGATTGCCTCAGCGCAGGAGTGTGAGCACATTCACTGCCATTAACAGCAGTGCTTGAAGTATTCTGGAAGACCTGCTGGGTTAAAGTGGAGCATTTCACACCTGACACCAGGACTGCAACAATAGTGGACATGCTGCATATGCTCATACTAACATCAACAACTTGTGACCAGAAAGAAAAAAAAAAAAGGTTAGGACAGAATCAAAAATATCTTAACCCATAAAGACGCAAACAACCACAGACAACTAAAACCAACTACTGATCAAAAATGTTTAATAACTTCTGAACCACTAATCCTATCCATACATTGAAAGAACTGGTGTAAAATACAGTTTTTCCAAATAATGGGGTATGAGATTCCAATGTACTGTGATGTATTACTATTTTTGAGTTGTTGTTTTTTTGCTTGTTTGTTTTTTTGTTTGTTTTTTTATTTTATCTTGCAGTATTATTGTTATTGTTAATGTTATTTTATTTGACTGTTAAGTGTACTTTATCAGGTAATATCAATGTGGATGACATTGTTTCTATGCTTGTAAATGAATACTGTTATGTCTGTTTGGAATGGGAGGACCCCAGGAAAAGTATGTCCTATATCAGCTAATGGAGATCCAAATAAATAAATAAATAAATGTACAGTATTCTGAGATTAAAGTCAGAATTCTAAGATTGAAGTCCAAATTCTGAGAAAAAAGAAGTCAGAATTCTGAGATTAAAGCCAGAATTCTTAGGAAAAAAATCAGACTTTTTCTAAGAATAATAATAAAAAATAATAAAAATAAATATATTGGACCTTAATTTTTTTTGTTTTTTCCCAGTGGCCCTAATCCTCATCCATACTCTTTCTTATTATGTATATGTGAATGTTTTTTGTATGTATGTGTGTGTGTGTATGTAACAAGTGTATTAATGTAAAAAAAAAAAAAAAAAAAAAAAAGTTTCAGGTGTTCTCATGTAATAAAGCCCATATCAAACTGAAATTTTAAAAAAAAATGTGGGGGAAAAAAAAGTTAGAACAGTAAATAAATACCCATTCATTTTACCATTTTTTCACATGAAGTGTTTCAGGTGAAATTTAGTCCCATTCCTCTCACAGATAAATCTTGTGTGTAATAGTTCGATAGTCTGTGGTTACATTTTGTACCAGTAAATGCACCACATTCTCCACTGGGGACAAGTAGGGAATGCACCAGGCCGGTCTCACAGTTGCACCTTCCTCATCCTCTTCCTCAGTTGAGCCTGTGGAATATGTGCAGAATGTGGTTTTGCATCGACTTGTTGAAATCTGCAATAGCGTCCTTGGAAAAGTTGTTGTGTTGGAGGCAGGTGCTTCTACAAAATTTCCCTGTACCTTCAGCATAAATGGCACAAAAGAAACCCCAACAAAAAAACAAAATGGCACCATCAGTTGCAGAGACCTTTTGCAAGGACACTGATAAAAGCCCAAACCTTGATGGACCCTGATGGATGTAGTTTGTAACAGTCAGTCATACTTTCCTTCCAAAAGAAACCAGAACCACTGACTGGTCTAAGCAGAACCCACCTTTCTAATGAATGGTAGTCCATCCCAGATCTGTTTGAGTCAACAACACTTCTTATATACAGTTAATATAAAGCCTCCTTTTAGCACAATATCTCTATATTGTGTCTGATTCCACAGCAACTCTCTTATATTCCCTATTGTTTTCATGTATATGTATAAGTTTTTGTGTATTCTTGTGATCTGTTTTATTCTTAACCCATAACGACCCAGTGCTATGTATGTGGCAGTTCTTAAATGAAATTTTCTTATATTTAACCTTTCTTAAGTGATTTATCACCATTTATTATAATATTATCCTCTTTATTTAGCGTTTTTTTCATGAAAATCAGGCAGTTTCCTACATTTAATTTACTGATCATGCACTTTAATCATCAGGCTGATATTAAATTTGAGGATAATTATAGTAAAAACAGAGAAAACTTAAGAAAAAGTGAGTTTTTCAGTAAAATATATCATTAACTGAACGTAAAAACAAGTGTGTCCATCCACTGTCATTGATCCAACTCGATGGGTTTTACTGGTGAGTCAATTTTGTAGAAGATGACGGTGTTTCCATGGTAACAACGGAGTCTCTGAACATCCAAATGGGTCGTATCTGATGACCACGAAAAACTAACAAACTGCATTTTACACCAATAATTTACATGTTTTGATAGATTTAGTGGATCAACAGGTATTAAACAGTTTAGATCAGTAGATGGTTTGAGTCGCCAGTGGCTGTTTGGGTCTTTATGGGTTAAGGACTAAAGTAGGATTATTTGTTTGTTTTATTGCATATTCGAAGTAAACATACTGAACTGAAACCCTGAACCCATGTGATCCTATCAGCTCTAGATGAATCAAAGTTCTTGATGCGATGTCATGTTATTACAGATTGGAGATTACAATGTTCAGTTACATGTGAAACCTGCAAAATATTGTGTTTATACTGTCTACAAAGTCAAAATACATGTCAACATCTCTGCTTTCTTTTCCAAACTGTCCATTTTTCTATATATATTATAAGCAAGCGAAGCACAGCACTGTTAAATATCAGAACCCAAGATAAATAAATACGATTTCAGTTAACACAAATACAACCATCTCATCAGTGGCCTAATTAAACTTAGATTTTGTAAATTCTTTATTGTGCACAGTTTTACACACACATAAATCCCCCTTTTTTTTTTTTAATGAACAACAAATTAGCTCATTTTAACAAATCATTTTAACAGATTTTTTAATAGTGCATCGTTTTTAAATAAGTGTTTTTAACTCAAATATTTTAACAGTGTAATTCACAAATTCTACGCTTGCAATAGCTGGGCCACAGATTATTTTTAACCGACAGATATTATAAATATTGTATGACTGATTAGATTGAATTTAACAGGTGACCCCCTCAGCAAACAAAATAAGATTGATCAGCATCTGGAAAACAAATCACAGATGCTTACAGGTGTTATGCCAAGGTATGTATCCCAGCTCAGAATTGTTTCTCTGGCAACGGGAGCATAAGTTCAATTTTTATCTCATAATTATGACTAACCATAGGGATTCTTTTTTTCAGTGGCAAAAATGGGCTTCCATACATAGGAAGCGCTTAATTATGACATAAAAAATCAGAATTATGAGCTAAAGTCATAATTAGGAGATATAAAAGTCCAAATTAAGGAATAAAAGTCATAATTATGAGATGAAAAGTCTAATGTGAGGAAAAAGTCAAAATTATGAGATAAAAAGGCATAGTTATAAGATAAAGAGTTGAACTTATGAGATAAAAAGTCATAAATATGAGATAAAAAGTCAAAATTTTGAGACCAAGTCATAACTATGAGATAAAAGTAGAAACTTTGAGATAACAAGTCACAATTAAGAGACAAAGTCATAATTAGGAGATGAAAAATAGTCGAAATTACAGAATAAAAGTCATAATTATGAGATGAAAAGTCAAATGTGAGGAAAAAAAGTCAAAATTATGAAATAAATAGTTATGATTATGAGATAAAAGTCAAAATTATGAGATAAAAAGTTATAACTGTGAGATAAAAAAGGCACTATTATGAGATAGAAAGTCATAATTATGAGATAAAAAGTCGATATTATGAGATACAGTCATAAATGTGAGATAAAAAGTAATCATTATGAGATAAACAGTCATAATTGTGAGATAAAAAGTCATAATTATTAGCTAAAAAGTCATAATTATAAGATAAAAAGTAATAGTTATGAGATTTTTAAAAAGTCAGAATTGTAAGATAAAAAGTCGATATTATGAGATATAGTCATAAATGTGAGATAAAAAGTTGAAATTATTAGTTAAAAAGTCATAATTATGAGATAAAAAGTCATAGTTATGAGATTTTAAAAAACGTCATAATTATGAGATAAAAAGTTGAAATTATGCTCCTGCGTCCAGGGGTAACACTTCTGAACAGGGACACGTACCTTGGCACAACACCTGGCATACGTGCACATGCCCTGCTGTTCTCTCAGGTGAACAGTCGCCGTCCGGTCGTCTGAGGAGCAGGAACACAACACTGTGAACTGCCTTAAACTGGCCTCAACAGTCCTACTGTTTCAGCAGTAAAAGTCTGTACTTGTTGTGGTACTGATTACACTGGTCTACAAGTAAAACTCCTCAAGAACAAAAGCCAATAGTTTGGTTCACTTATAACTAGAAATAAATGCTGGTTGACTGTACTTTCCAACATACAGTCTTGGGTCAAAATGTGAAAATCTGAGAATTAATGAGTAGGAATGTTTGTCTCAGAGCTACCAGATCTACTCCAAAACATTGTCTGCACATTACCATACATTCATTTTACAGGTTCTTTCTACTGTAATATTTATAAATGATATGAGACATGCCTCTACACTGACAATGTTTAAGTCCAGGCTGAAAACAGCTCTGTTTAGCTCTGCACAGAACAACTGAAAAAGTTCTATCTGCACTCTTCTCTTTTACTTGATTTTATTTAATTTTTATGTATGTTTTATTGATTATATTTTAATTGCGTGTTTTTAACTTGTTTCTTTTCCATTTTTGTGAAGCACTGTGAATTGCCTTGTGTCTGAATTGTGCTTATACAAATACATTTGCCTTGCCTAAATCTATTGCATAAATGTAAATAAACCAATATGTATGTAACAACGCTTTATTATATCCATTGAAAACCTTTGTCATTTCCCCCCAATTTATCTAACTAAATTATGTAAAATTTAGGACCTTTAATCTCTAAGGCAGGGGTGTCAAACTCATTTTAGTTCAGGGGCCACATTCAGCCCAATTCGATCTCAAGCGGGCCAAACCATTAAAATAATAGCATAAAAACCTATAAATAATGACAACTCCAAATTTTTCTCTTCATTTTTTATGCAATAAAAAACATTAAATTATGAAAATATTTACATTTACAAACTATCTTTAAAAAAAATATATGTGAATAATCAGAAAAAAATGTAATTTCTTAAGAAAAATAAGCTAAATTTTAACAATAGTATGCCTCAACTAATCACTTGTACATGTGCATTACACACAATGTTACACAAACATAATATTGTTGAAATTTTGAAGTTTGGAATGTGTAACTAAAATAAGAATGTCTACAATATTATGTATCAATTAATTAACACAACTTACAAATCGGATCTGCAAATCCACAAAACATTTAGTAACAGACAGAATATTGTTAAAATTGTACTTAATTTTCAGGTTGGTCAGGTTTTATTGTAATGATTATTAGACTATTATTTTACTTTAGATCACATTGGGCTAAAACCAGTTCAACACCTTTGACTGTTAATATCTTCAGTGTAATTTTTACACTCCATAAAATCATGCCGCGGGCCAGATTGGACCCTTTGGCGGGCCGGTTTTGGCCCCCGGGCCGCATGTTTGACACCTATGTTCTAAGGCAGGGGTGTCAAACTCATTTTAGTTCAGGGGCCATATTCAGCTAAATGTGATCTGAAGCCAAACCAGAAAAATAATAACATAATAACCTATAAATAATGACAACTCCAAATTTTTGTTATGTTTTAGTGTAAAAAAAAAAACATTGAATTATGAAAATATTTACTTTTATAAACTATCAAAAAAAAAAACAAAAAACCTGAAATTTACATTAAAAAAACATAAGAAAATTTAGTGCAATTTTAACAATACTATTCCTCAACTTCTCATTTCTACATGTGCATTATGGATCAGATCTACAAAAAAATTGTGCTTAATTTTCTTTAGACATTTCAGGTTGGTCATATTTGTTCAGGTTATTCACATTTTAGTGCTACAGGATAGTTTGTAAATGTAAATATTTTCATAATTTAATGTTATTTTTTGCACTAAAACAAAGAAAAAAAATTAAGTTGTTATTTCTAGATTTTTTTTTTTTTTTTTTTGGCTTAATTAAAGATTTTTTTTTTTACTTAATTGAAGATTTTTATTTATTTATTTATTTATTTTGCTTAATTGAAGATTTTTTTATTATTATTATTATTATTTTTTTTTTTTTTTTTACTTAATTTGAAAAATTTTTTTGGCTTAATTCAAGATTTTTTTTTTCTTAACTGAAGATTTTTTTTGGCTTAATTCAAGATTTTTTGCTAAATTTGAGAATTTTTTTTGCTTAATTGAAGATTTTTTTTTTTACTTAATTGAAGATTTTCTTTTTTTGGCTTAATTTAAGATTTTTTTTTTTACTTAATTGAAGATTTTTGGGGGGCTTAATTCAAGATTTTTTCCTTAATTCAAGCTACTTTTTTTTTTTTTTCTCGTTTAATTCAGTTCAAGACTGTGGAATTTTTGCACTTGGCAAAAACATCCCAGGGGCCGAAATGGACCCTTTGGCGGGTCGGTTTTGGCCCCCGGGCCGGATGTTTGACACCTATGCTCCAAGGTATTTCATTTCTAACAAATTGTAGACCAGCATTATTAATGATTTGCCCAGCAGAGGGCAGAATAAGACTGCTGAATTCCAGTTTTCTAATCCCCCTCTTCCTGCCTTTTTGCTTGAATCTGTATATTTTACTTCCTCTCTGCTTTGTTTTAGCCTGGAGCCAGAGCTGGCATTTTTACAGTCCAGGATGATTTGTTTTGTTACTTTGTTCAACCCCCTTTTCTGCCTCGCTGTCTGTCAAACTCACTCCTCGCCTGCATCCCTCTTTCGTCCTCATTCCACTTTAACTTTCTCTGCATGAGTGGCTGTCATGGCCAAATTTTGAGTTATGTCCTCATGGGAGAAGTGTGAAGCTCCACAGAACTCTGGACACCTAGACTTGTGGATGTTGTGTGTACATGTACACAAAGACATATGTACGCCGTTACCCAATCAAACACACACACACATAAACGCATTAAATGCATCTGATGTATCCTTTCAAGATGACAAAATTTTATTGCACACAAGTTCAAGTCCTGCTACCAAAAGCCTCCCATATATCAGACCAAAGTAATTCTCCATATACGGTTTAATTTCAGCCACCTGTGGAGTTTCCACATTCACTTCACAGTCTGTGCTCTGGGTTTATGTCTGTGTAACCCAGGACAGCTCAATCTCCTGGCTCTGGGCCCAGGTACACCCTATAGCTGCAGCTAATGAACCACAGCATTGGTACCAAACAGGGCAGTGGGGAATAGGGCGAGTATGGCACTGTTTTTTGACCCAGGGAGAGAATTCCTGCGGGGCCAGTAATACTGTACATGCCCCTCCCCACCCACCACCCCCCCTCTGTACCATCACAAACTCACCTACATCCATCAGTCACCACATCCAACCCCTGTCCTACAGTCACAAGACCCTAAACTCTCCTCAGGCCTTAGAGTCCTAAACTGAGCCACACTTTGAAGCACATACATATCCCTGCAGGAATCTCTCCTGTAGAATTAGAGCCAGTCCATAAATCACAACTGTAAAAACTCATTTGACCTTTTTTTTTTCTTCACAGCCAGTGTTTACAGCCAGCACTTTGCCACAGGAAAATGTGAATTAAGTTAACACTATTGCAAAGAAAGATAAAGCTGACAAGATATTTCCACATGTTTTGATTTCCCACATATTAAGTATATTCTACATTTGAAGTAAGAACCTATTTGTACAAATGATTTATGAAACGATCAAGAAATTAGGCAAAAATACTGGAACACATCACAGTTCGCAGGCCTTCCCATTCCTATTGACTTATATTATATTATGATAATTAAAATGTTCATGTAAGCCATTATAACAATAAACGTCAATTCAATAGCCGATAAGTTTAAAGGCTGATGACAGCTGAAGAAACCAGGTAAAGCAACTATAATGATAAAAAAAAACAAAACATTTAGATTAAAATTATATAAAAACAAACTGTGGAGCATTTTGTAAGTACAGATGACAATGTTAACAAAATTAACCCCTATGAAACGAGTACTGAAATATTATTTATTGCAATATAAAATTAAATTACAACATTTTAAGTGTTTTGTAGCCCAGAACTCTGTTACCAATGAAATGTCTGAATTCAACATGTCTCAATACTTTTGTTCATGTAATGTTCATGTTATGAAGTTCTATCTTCATATATCCAGAGGATGTACAGCTTTGGAGAGAATTATTAAATCCCTTGTGATTTTTCAAATGACATTTTGCTATTTGTTTTTCTTTTTAAGAATATTCATTGTCTCAAGATTGTTTTTCAACATCAGCTGTTCTTAATATACTTACTACATGTTATTACTTCTTGTTGACTTTCCTCTACTTTGTCACAGTGGTCTGTTAATTATTTCTAAAGCTGTATATATGATGATAATATATCACCTTATAGGTTACATATATGGCAACATCAATCTTTATATAGGGTTATATATATTATTTATGACGTTTCTCAATGGGAATGTAGTAGTGTAGTGAAAAGTTGAGGAATGTAACTGCGAGAGTGGACAACAGAGCAAAACATAGAGGGTGGGGGGACTGTGTCACAGCCCCTTCTGGGTAATTGGCTCCAGATGTGAGGAAGCGTGGCCCCCTGCGCCAGCAAGGCGTCAGGGACGCATTAAGAGCTCAGCCCAGGGCTGATGGGAGCACAGCAAGAAGAGCTCACCCCCCCAAAAACACAGACTGGTCTGAACCCCATACTGAGCTAGTGACCAGTGGGCCTCCATCAGCCTCAACCCCTGCTCATCATCTGCCAAAATAACTAAGCACTGCAATCTTTGAACACTGGAAATCCCCTGTGTTTGTTTACCAAAGGATTATTTCACTTTCAACCTTCATTTCTCTGTGGACAATATAACATCCCAGTCGGTCTCCTTCCAAGGTTTGTAATGTGTCGGTGACTATGGCGACAGCAGCTCTGGAGGCCAGTATATTTCACATCATTGTGTTGCTGCTATTGTTGAGCCGTGACAGGTGATGAGCATGTCAGGCAATTCAGTTTAAAGACAGCCATTCAACACAGCAGCTTGTTTGCTGCACACAATACAAACAATACTTAAAACATAAGCAGCAGTTTTCAGTGTTTTTATAACAGATGGCTTTCTGCAGCTGGTGGTGTTCTAACAAAAATAAAAATTAATCTGTGTATGTACAACATGGAGCATCTGAAAGACTGAAAACAGAAATACAAGATGCAGTAAATACAAGCATTATACAACATGATGCTCCTTAAATACATTTGCCTGGTGCTCTGTCCTAAATAACCAGTAAAAACAAACAAAAAAAACCCTTAAATATAAAAATATAGAAATCTGAGCATGAAAAGTGTAGATTCTGCTATGACCAAAGCATTTATGGTCTCAAAAAAAAAAAAAGTTCTCAGCTCAAGGAATGCTCTTACTGTGACACACAGGGTATGTTTACTGATAGAGCGTGGAAATCGATTAAAAGCAGAAAAGCAGCGCAAGGTGATGGAGACTGAAAAGGAACAGAGGGAATGGAAGGAAGGAAAAATTTAGCTAATAAGCTCTTCATCAGTGATGACACTTGCGTATTGATGGCATTTGCTGAGTTGCAGTCCGCCACCATGACTAACAAGGAAAACCACTCATCATGCCAAACTGCATTTAAAGGCTTATGTGAAAAGACCCTTGAAGCACCTTTCAGCTTGGAATTCCTGTTGAACAAGATTATGCGGGTAAACAGAAAGCAGATGTTGTACATGCTCTTTGCTTTGCTGCATTTTCTGACGTCCACTACCTGTGTGAATGGCACGCTGAGCTGATGTTATTGTTGGAACACAAACAGGAAAAGGAGGTGAAATTTGCTCTAGCACCACTAATCTAAAGAGGCTGCCTGTCATCTCCTGCCAAAGTCGACCTGAATATTTCGGACTGTTGGATGCTTGGATTCCATTGAAAGCAGTGTCATCAAACAGTAAAGTGTCAAAGGTCAACGCAGGGCCAGTGGTTACTCAAAGATCCCAATCCTGATTTCCAACAAATAATTTTCAAAGAACACAGCCGACACCTCTTAAAACAATATAAGAGCTGAGGCTGCCAACAGGAGTATAATTTCAGCCCACCATCATTCCTCCGCCTCATTCCTTGCCTTAACCCTGGGAGATGGTGTTGTCATACTGCTGGACATGGGCCCAGGGTGTGAGTGAGTTTAACTAAACAAAAACACTCCCACCCGAGGCTGAGGACACATGCCCCAGTCAGACCTCCGTAAAAACAGCTCTGGTCTGCGTTAACGTGCATTTTTACAACACATGATAAAACTGGAAGAAAATTTCTTATCTCTTTTCAGTTTCACAAACCACAGCAAATGAGGCTGAACTGAAGTGAACGGCGTTGGACACTAGGTGGTAATCTTGTGTTGTGTTTGGGTGTAGCTCAGCAGCTCCCACAGTAACCCCATGTAGGAACATCAGGGTAAGAGGGGGAGAGGGAGGGGGGGGTTGAGGGTGTTTTATTGCTAAAAGAGCTTGTGTTACAACTAACAGATAACACCAGTGACAGACAGCTGATGACGGTCTTCATAAGTGCTGAACAACTACATATCAAGTCACACTCAATCAAGTCAACACAAATGACCTGTAGCTTAAGATGTGTCCGTAATAAATGTGGTGCACTTCGTCATAGGTAAAGGATATTTCCTGGACTGTGGCTCCTTCTTTAAAGGAGCGTGAAGGGCGGGCAGCCACTGCGCTCTGGAGGGACGGTGGGGCTGGTCTTGGCTAATTCCTTAAGATTAAAAGCAGGAGTCGGGTGGCCGTAGGATCCAGAGGCAGTATGAAGACAATATAAACAGCGCCATGATTAGAAACGTACCAGGCATGTGGCTTTGATTAACTACAGGCACAATGTGGAGGAGCAGGTCTCAGCATCAAGACCGAGCCTGCCAATCAAACACCAGGCCATAGATGTGGACTGATGTTAGACTGATAACGATATTTAGCGCTTAAATGATTCAACTTATATATCAGTACATAAAAATTGTTTCCCTTTTATTAAAATCCAGCATTAATATTTTTTTTAACATGATTCCCTTAAGACAGTATTGGTCCAAACAACAGCTGAGTGTTTCAGTGACAAGAATAGCAGCGAAACATTTGTAAACACGGTGATGGATCAATATATACTTGGCCATTAATCACAGAATTAAAAAAAAATATTAGCTTTGATTGTTAAATATCTGTAGTATATAGAATATAATAAAAATATGTGTAGATTGTTACACAAGATGCATTTGAAAAATTGGCTTGTTTTGCAGTTCTGACCTGGATAATATATCTGATAATTAAAAAAAACAACAACAAAAAAACAGAACAGTCTTATATAAAAAAAAAAAATTGTAAAATCAAAAAGTAGGAAAGGTTTGGTCCATTGAAAAAACAGTTGACAATAAAAAAATATGCAGTACTAGCGCTGCTTCTCATATTGTGTTTCTTTGGCATTGTTTTCCCTTCTTCTCTTGTGCTTGATTTGAGGCGGGGGGGGTCAGGGTCCCTGAACCCATGTGATGACAATGACAGAGAAGCTGAAAACTCCCACAATCAAACCAAACACCACCAGAAATATAGCCTGGAAACACAAAGAGCAAACAAAAACAGAGTTGGAATCAGCCTGAAATGAAAAAAAAAAAAAAAAAAAAAAAAAGCACAACAGTAAACACAGCCAAAATGAGGAGGACGATATGTATTTACCCCGATGGAGTCGAAGGATCTGAAGTTCTGATTGCTGATCTTGAGGTAGAAGATACCAGGGAAAACAAACAACAGGCAGCTGGATGTTGTTGATCCTGTTGAACAAACAGGAAGGGCACTTCAATAACACAGACATCATACTGTATGTCTGATAATAGACGCTTCATAAACTGTTTGAGCAGGACTGCGCCATAAATTATGTATAAGAAAATACTGTGATCAATAATTGTGATCAATAATTGGCTCAGATCTTGGCTGCTTTTAATGTCTGGTGTAGTTGAAAACAAATACAACATGTAAAGACAACTAGCATGATTTAGAAATACGACAAAAAAAAAACAAAACAACAAAAAAAACACATGGATAGGAAGCACATACCCACTACGCCGAACACATTTCTGATGTCAGGGACAAAGATGGCCATGAGCAACACCACACCCAGGATAACGAGGGTAGCTATTGTGTGGATCCACCAGGAGAAAGGCCGCCCTCCAAACAATATCAAGATTGCAGCCTTACGGGCCTGAAAAATACACAGACAAAACACATTCAACACAACAGCTCTGAAAAAAGTACATGCCAATAATGCCTATATATTGAAAACAGAAATATAAACAACAAAATAAAGGAAGAGATGAGTTTTACAGACTAGAAGCTGGTAGAAAATTACATCTAAACAGCCACCAGCAACCAAAAGCATCTACTGATTTCAAATGTTTTATAACTGTTGAACTATTAATCCTATCGATACATGTAAATTTTTCAGGTAAAATGAAGCCTGAGTTTTTATCTGACCCATTTGTACGTTCAAAGGCTCCGTAGTGAACGTGGAAACACCATCATCTTCTACAACTTTGATTCACCAATAAAATCCATGTAGTTTGACCAATGACAGTAGTTGTAGATGCTTGTTTCATGTTCAGTTAATGATATATTTTGCTGAAAAAGTCTCTTTTTCCCCAGTTTTGGTATAATAACCTTTGAATTTACTCTGAGCTTTTATGAATATCTACATGATCAGTGAAATAAATATAAGAAAATACCTGACTGACATTGAAAAATGCTAAATGAACAGGATAATATTATAATAAATGGAGAAGTTAAATGTAGAAAAAAAATGATTTGGAAGGTAACACAAAGGATCTCCGTGTCTTTATGGGTTAAATGGATCACATTTGGCTGTGTGTGCTTTGAATCATCATAAATACTTTGTTCTGGTGTTAAAAGAACCTTCTGTGGTCAGTCTACTTACAGGAAAGTGGATGAGTGGTACAGTTAACAGTACAGAGAGGAGGATGGCCAGTCGAACTGTCATCACCAGGACGTCCCGAGGCAGGTACCTGTCATAGCTGAGCAGCAGTTCAGATTCGACATGAGCTGTGGGATAAAAACACACAGGTTTAACCCTTTATCGGGCAAGTGACCATTTTTGGTCATTTCTGCACACATTACAAGACAGTGACAGTTACAGTGAAGCAACAATCTTAGGTCAGTTGTGGTCTGCATGAACAGTAAGTGTACCTGCTGTGTTAGGTACCATGAAGTAATGGTACTAATGCAAGGAATGATGTTCAAAGGGATAATGTGGATGTGGACAGGACGGTGTCTGGATCAGCACTTATGTTGATGTAATGCTCTAAAAGTGATCTTCTAATGTTCTAAAATGCATGTTCCTTTCACCTTACATGTGTTTTTCTTGCATTTGTACCTCTTTTAGGTTTGTCTGTTTTTTAGCAAGACAACTCACAAAGTTATGCACAAATTTGGACAAAATTTTCAGGAAATGTTGATACTAGCACAAGGAACAAATGATTAAATTTTGGTGGTGATCAGGGGGGTGGGGGTGGGGCAAGTTTTATTTGGCCATTTGTTAGCAAGATAACTCAGAAAGTTATGGAAGGATTTTAGTGAAATTTTCAGGAAATGTTGATACTGACACAAGGAACAAATGATTAAATTTTGGTGGTGATTTGGGGGGGGTACTCATCTGCCTTGGTGGAGGTCTGCGCTCTCCGGTGCTTTTCTAGTTTTAGATTTACATCTTGTATTTTTTTTTTTTAAATATTATTTTGTTTTGCCACTGACAGGTAAGGAACCAAATATGGTAACGTCACTGACCTTGATTTTCTGCATAACAATAAAAACTAGAAGCACTCGGAGAGCGCAGACGTCCGCCAAGGCTGATCAGTGCCCCCCCCCCCGTGGGCCCCCCCACGCCCGATCACCACCAAAATTTAATCATTTCTTCCTTATCCCATTTCCAACAAACCCTGAAAATTTCATCCAAATCTGTCCATAACTTTTTGAGTTATGTTGCACACTAACGGACAGACAAACAAACAAACAGACAAACAAACAAACAAACCCTGGCAAAAACATAACCTCCTTGGCGGAGGTAAAAATGTGAAAAATTTTACAAAAGTAATAAAGTCTTGTTATGTCCTCCAATAATACACTATGTTTGAAATTTAGTATTTCAGAGTATTTCTTTGAGTGCCCTATAAAGGTTTAAGAAATGCAGCAATGCAATAGGCACTAAGTTGTGTGCAATGTTAACGAGTTACATGTAAAAGTGTATAAGTAAAAGTAATTGTAATCAGCCACGGTTACTGAGAAAATGATGTCATTTATTTCGAGCTGCTAATCACAATATTAGTGATAGCTTTTCAAGTCACTGTGCATGACGACCAGACGACCACAACAAGGCAGGAAGCCATGATGTTGTCAGAGAAGAATGCCTTTCAGTCTGGAAATTCACAATCCTTCTAAATCTGAAAAAAGGCTGTAATGCATGGAGTGAAGCTGGATTATTCAATCCAAAGGCAACATGTAACTAGTTAGTTGGTTAGTTTAGTTTTATTTCGAGCACATAGAATCATCAGATAACAAAGAATAATACAACACAGTCAAACTAAATATTTCTGCGCTCGAAAAAGAGTGGGAACAAGTTTAACTTATGGACTCCCACCCCTTTTTACAAACTAATAATTAAATTAATTCTGCTTCCTGTGTTTTGTTAACACACTTTTTTTTCTGTATATTTTTACAATAACACAAAGCATCCATACAAACCATTCACATACACTATTTTTAGTCACCTCACAAACAATCAGATTTGTGTAATTACAAGTTTTTAATATAAACTATAATATTTATATGCACTTTAAATATTTACCACAAATACAATCCTTAATAAATGTGATAATATCTCCTAATCATGATAGTCTGTATTAATTAATTAATTACAATAATATCTTATTTTATGCATTCTTCTATATTATAACTAGATATTCACTTATTCAGATAATGTTCTATATTTTGTTATTATAGTGGATTTATACATCCTTTTAAATGTACAAATTGAAGAAGACATTTTAAAGTTCTAGTCCAGATTATTCCACAGATGTACCCCTCTAACAGAGATACACTGGCTTTTAAGTTTGTTCTACACTTAATTTTTGTGAAGATTTCAGTTCCCCTTAAATTATAGTGACTTTGTCTGGGCTCAAACATCTGTAGACTGTAGGGAAGCATATGCTCATGGGCTTTATACATTATGATAAGAGTATTAAGGTCGACAAGATCGTGTAGTTTTAGAGCATTTAATTTTATAAATAGAGATAACCTGATGTTGTTTCACACCATTATGGAAAAGTGTGGCTTCTTTTTTTAATCAAGAATGGTAGAATCATGATGAATTCTGATCAGCGGTCAGGAATTGCAGTTGTCAGTTCCATATTTAACTCCTGCTTCCTTACAACATCCAAAGACACGCACTTATAGGGGAATTGGTTAATCTAAACTGCCCATAGGTGTGAATGTGATAGTGATTGGTTGGTGGTCGTTTCTACCATATGTCCCAAAAAATACTACAATTGGAATTTCAGCAATGATAACTTGAAAAATAGTGAATCAATCAAAATGCAATGTCAGGGCATGAAACTATAACTTACTATCTAGATCTTGCAGAAAACCCCATTTGATTTGCACACAAAAATATCTCTTTTCAAAAAGTGACTGCTTGTTTCTTTTCATTTTCAACTAATGAAATGAATAATGAATTACATCAAAAAGGACATCATATGAATGCCAAGAGCATCCAAGTGCTAAACTTGGAAGAAACAAACCCATGAGATGCTTTACAAAGATCCACATTTCTCCATGACCACTGAACCAAATTAAACGGGGTTTTCTGCAAGATGTAGGTAACAAGTGACAGTTTCATACCCCGAAATAGCATTTAGATTGTTTAATCATTTTGAAAGTTATCAATACGGAAAATCTAATTGCAATTTTTTTGGGACATACAGTATATGTGAGCCCTGTGATGAATTGGTAACATGCCCAGGGTTAACCCCACCTTCACCTGAAACATAGCTAGTATAGGCTCCACGGCCACCCTCTCAAGGGTTAAGTGGTTCAGAAGATGAAAGAATGAATGAATTCCCTATTTAACCCTTTCATGTATAAGTCACTCCAGTGGACAGTTATTCTCCAGCTGTTCTCTTGTATATTCATGGGTTTCGTTGTTTTAGTTTCATATCAGCCAACACAGTGGACACTTGCGCACCATCTCATACACTGACATTCAGACCATTACTGTAACTGTGCTGTTCTTGACAAACCTGATCTGCAGTGACATGTTTTAGTGTAAATCAATTGTTATTTATTAGACAAGAAGGTTTTTTTTTGCATATTATCTCGATGAAGTGAGGAATTACTAGCATTAGAATATGTTAAAATGTGAGAAGACATCAGATTAGCGGAATTAAACATGTTTTTATTTAATTGTTTTCATATCCCTTTCTGATATTGGGTTTTAAACACGTTTCTTTACTTCAAAAATTAAATGCATGAATATTTTTGTAACTCCACAGAAAAAAAAAAAAATTCGATTGCATTGTTTTTTCTTGCCTAAGGAGGAATAAAAACACTGAAGAAAAAAATCTTGACTAAGGTTCTCACAATTCATGCATGAAAGGGTTTACCCTCCTACGTGTCTGAAAATGCCTGTGATTAGAAAAAAGGAAGCCTTGTCTTCTCAGAGCTTATAACATGGTGAAAGGTAATTTTGCCCAGTAACTGCTGCTTTAACAGAAGACAGACAATAAACATTGTTAAGTAGTGTTGTGAAGTTTATACCGCCAACTGTAAATGTATATCTTTAGGATTTTTAAGTTTAAATAATCTTCAGAAAACAATAAAGTTACATTACCGTGATGAAATAATTAAAACAGTTAAATTGGTAAATTTCAAAACAAAGCAACTTGTACTCCGTAACAGATTACATTTCAAAAGTAATCTTCATAATATGTCTATAATCTTGTGCAATATGTTGATTAATGTGATGACTGTATCTGTATGAATGTGAAATACAGCTTCATCAGCCCAAGAAAATAAAATTTGAGTAATAATTGTATTGTGTTGTGTCATTCTGTGATGTAATTTATTGTATTGCATCGTGTCATATCACATCATATCATATCATGACATATCATGCAGTGTCATATTGTGTCATGTCATGCTGTACCATTTTGTGACATCAGATTGTGACATATTGTACCATCTTATGCCATATCGTGTTGTGTCGTAGCGCATCATATTGTCAAGTATCATGTACTATTGTATCATGACATATTATATCATGTCATGATATGTCGTATTATTTGTGATATATCATATTGTGTCGTATCTTATTGTGACATCGTATCGTACCATCTTATGTCATATTGTATCGTGTCATAGCGCATCATATTGTCAAGTATCATGTACTATTGTATCATGATGTATTATATCGTGTTATGATATGTCATATTATTTTGTGAAATATCATATTGTGTCGTATCTTATTGTGACATTGTATCGTACCATCTTATGGCATATTGTATCGCGTCATAGCACATCATATTGTCACGTATCGCCTCATATCATATTGTGACGTGCCGTATTGTATTATATGGTATCTGGTGTTGACTTACCGTAGAAGGTGAGGTATCCAAAAAGTGCAGAAATGAGGTAAAGCAGGAAGCTGAGGCTAATACCGACATTGGTAACATTCTGCATCCTCGCTTTAGTGGGTCTGAAAGGGATAAAGATATAATTTTCACAAATCTACTGTGCTGTAAATTGAGTAAATTCGGAAAAATACAGAAGCAGCAGTTCTGACCGGTCAAGTTCACAGTAGATCGGCAGGACAGCTGTGTGGCATAGGAAGGAGAACGCCATAGTGGGGATGGCGTAGGCACTCTGCAACACACATGAGGCAAAGCACAGCTGTCATTTACAAATTATCAGCTTACGTCGTTACACAGGAGTGAAGGGGCTTCTGGGTCAAGGTACTGTGTGCGGAGTAGTAATTACCAGATGCAGAATTCAGGTGTGAATGCCACTCATTCACTAAATTCATTCAGATGGATGATATAAACATCTTTACACACAATTCAGATGTTATTTTTTAAGGATCTCGCCTGAAACACTGTCATGTTGTTCTTCAATAATT
The DNA here is from genome assembly GCF_902148855.1 of Sphaeramia orbicularis. Taxonomy (NCBI): domain Eukaryota; kingdom Metazoa; phylum Chordata; class Actinopteri; order Kurtiformes; family Apogonidae; genus Sphaeramia; species Sphaeramia orbicularis. Next base: position 20,354,876 of record NC_043978.1, on the reverse strand, counting down.
GGAACCAACATGTGCTTCAAGTAATCTGCAAGCCACATGCATGCACATATGGCCGTAACGTGTAATAAACATGTGAGTGGCAGCTGCGTGGTGCACTCGCGTTCCAAATATACAGCCCAATCCTTCACGAGTAAAGAGTGGGACTTGTCAACCAGAGTCAAAAAACCGCAACACAGCAGACATACTTTCAACAGCTTCTCACAGCCGCCTCATAGGTTCTGCATGTGCGATATACGAGAGAAACAAGCTGGTTTTATATACGTACCTTACTGGAGATGACAAAGAGTTTGGGCGTACAATCTGAGTCAGAGGAATTTGATATCTGGAGGAACAATAAGAGAAGGACGAAGCGTGTTATTTTTGAGAGTGCTGCTGCAGCTCAGAGAAAGGAAAACAACCGTCTAAGTTTAGCCATGCCAGGTCTGAAGGTCTGAAGTTATTCTACGGTCTGTATAATTCCAAAATGTCAAAGGCCATTTCCAGGCTTAGGCAAGGTCACCTGAACTTCCTTCCCTTCAGGTCTGCCACTATTTACCATTTACAGCTCCCTGCAGCCTCCTCTGGTCCTCATCAGCCACAGCCAAACCAATCAGGGAACTGGGTCTCCTGGGTTTTCCTGGCCGTGACCGTCTGGTCTAAACTAAACAGCTCAGACCTATAGCATCTAGTGTTTGAGTATTTGTCAGCATGTGCATAAGAACAGCAGAATAATGAGGTAGTTCTTACCTGATAGGCAGTTGAAAATGAAGTGGCATTGTGAGGCAGTGGGCAGGGGATGGACCATTTCTTCACAACAATCTGGAGATAAAAAACAAAACAAAACAAAAACATGTCAACAATGGAAGGGCACAAAAAACATTAGGAGGGAAAGTGTATGTTGAATAGGGTGGAGATTACAGGAAAGCCAAGGTGAGTATGATATGTGTACCCATGAATCCTGCAGGGTCTAAAATACTGACAAAATGCTACCTTTATTTCCACACCATTATCAATCATGGCTAAAATTACTCTATTGTTGATATATGATTCATGAAGTCATAAGAATAATGATAAATTACAGCTAAAACTAAAAAAGCACTGGGAGAGCGCAGACCTCCGCCAAGGCAGATCAGCACCCCCCCCCCCACCCCACCATAAAAATTTTATCATTTGTTCCTTGTGCGAGTATCGACATTTCCTGAAAATTTCATCCAAATCCGTCCATAACTTTTTGAGCTATTTTGATAACAAACAAACAGACAAACCCCAATAAAAACATAACCTCCACCGTTCCTTGGCGGAGGTAATCAACTGCTTTATGAATGGATCTATGAAAAAGAAATTAAAGGAATGGAATGAAGAGTGAGGAGGCAGCTTCAGATTCTACATTTATGAGGGACTGGATTTTCTTTGTCTCATCCCAGAACATAGAATAGTTTTATAGAGTAATATGTACTGTTGTTACTAAAATAATAAAGGACTACTGTGAAAGATGCCCATACTAATAATAGTAATAGTGTGTATGGTAATGGTATAGTATAATAGTAACAGTAATACTTTTCATCTGTTTTTTACCTAGGGAGGTTTAAGGAGGTTATGTTTTTGTTGGGGTTTGTCTGTTGGTTTGTTGGTTTGTTTGTTTGTTTGTTTTTCTGTTAGCTAGATAACTCAAACAGTTATGGAAGGATTTTGATGAAATTTTCAGGAAATGTTGATATGCCTTGGCGGAGGTCTGCGCTCTCGGAGTGCTTTTGTAGTTTATTTTTATTTTCATTGGTCATATAATTATGAGTAGGGATGAATAAAAAAGATAAATAGAACCTCAATTTACATAAATGTATCCATCAATTCTGAACAAGAAAATGTGAAAACGGTATGCCTCCCAAAAGCCATCTTATAGTTCACTCACCACCACTGTGAAATACACCATGAAGAAGAAAGCGAGACTACTAGTGTAGCCCAGGAAGCCTAGAGGAGTAAGAAAGACATCTGTTGACATACACCGATCTAAACTATTCAGCAAATGAAAATCAAAACATTAAGACAACTACTCACGTACCAATTTTAGGTAATATTGATAAAGGCAGAACAATGCATAGAGTGATGATGATGAGAAGCAACCGTCCATCTTCATACCAGGCTCCTCTGAAAAAAAAATCAAGGAGATATAAATTAATAAAGGTTGGACTGATATAATCAAACCATACTCTTAATCATCATATCCCTGGGCCCAGTTAAATCTGAATGGGAATGATCCAGATGTTTTGCTTTCTGTTTTTAGTGCTGTTTTTCAAAGCAACATCAGACTGAATCATCTAATGCACATTAAAACATTTCATGATTAATACAATTCCAGATTACCAGCGCTCTAAATGGGGCTATATAATACAATATAGCTGGTAGAATTGGATCGTATAAAGTGTTTTTATTTGAAAGAAACATCATAAAACAGTTGAAACATCCTCTTCTGTTTTTAATTTCTCTTCATCTGACCCAGAGTGAATGGAGCTAAATGGATGTGCAATTAGGGATGTAATTCACATAAACTACTTTTGATGTTGTGTTTTTATACGTAATGACATCTTACATCAAATATGTTATTACAGTTTGATACTGACAGCTGTGTGGAGGATTATTGTATGGAGTTGTGGCTGCTGCTGCTGGGATCAGGAAAACCCAGATTTTTTGGATGACAGGTAAGACCAATTCTACTTAAATTTTTTGAACAACACATACTTAAGTTTCACTTCAGATCAAAACCAAGGCTGGACTACATGACACTGAATGTAATCCCATTTCTGAATACTTTCTTTTTTCCTTTGAACAACCCATTTTCAATATGTGATCAAATCCACTATCTGAAATATAATCAGATTCCTACTGACCAACTGGGCCTAGGTTTGGAAATGTCACAGAGAGCAGAACAGATGAATGTTCAGTGTCATAAAACTCTGGCTCTGGAAATTTGTCTCCATTTCGTGCTCAAATACAGAGCGACAGATTCATCATGTGGTATGAATTAAGGGCTTTAGCTCTTGCAAACCATAACAATTATGTAATTCACATGCAAACGTCGTGTCGCTCCATCAGATGAGACCACATTTCACTTGCCGGGTTTTTGGAGAGGGGGAATAATATTTTCCTTTGCTGAGGGATAGCCTTGGCGGTTTATTCGGGATTGGGGAGCTAGAAGAGGAGGAAGAGGAGGAGGCGGGGCACATTCGCTGTGACACATGTGGAAGGCATGTCGGCTCCAAAGGGGTCGGGGTCGGGTGGGAAGGGTGCTGCTGTATGTTGGACTGCAGCGTGGGGGTCATGAAGGACTGCCTCCACTTCTCTTTATGGGGCTCCCACAGTCAGCAGCACCTGCTCTGACCACATCAACACCCACTGACCCCTGTTTGGCAGTTTCACAGCTGTGGTGTTACTATAGGCGCTGATGGATTTGTCTCTGCGTCTACACACATTCTGCCCTGTAACTGGATGTCAGGAAGACCTCTGCTCTGACCCTAAATCTCTCCTGTCCAATCACTTTTACTCAAGCCTATGTTTAGCTGAAGTGTTCTACCAACGCTAAGCTAACCTCCTTGCCAAAAAAAAAAAAAAAAACTCCAGCACCATTCTCAAAAGTCCTGAGTTTAACTGTAAGAGCTCAGGATACCTAGAAGACCCATGAAATGTGGAACATTTCACGCTCTAACAAGATGCAGGACAGCTCTCACTTAAGATATGAGTACGACTGCCAATGAGTCAATCTATGCAAAGTGTTGAACATCAGCGTAAATCTGGCCAGAGCAGCTCAAACTGAAATTGTCAGCTGTCCATGTCCTTGACCTTGTTAAGCGTGATGTGAAGAACATAAACAGGACATACACTCCATTAGCACAGACGAAATGATTGAGCACAACTGTGTTTTTGCTCTGCTGTTGTTATGACAAATGAGCCAGAAAAAAGAAACACATTCTAATATAAAACAACTCGTTTATTTAGGCTTTGGTGGAATTGGGAATGTGTCTGTTAACATCCAAAAGCCACTCATTAACAGAAATGTTTTGTTTCCCTCAGCACTGAACTGTAATTAGAATGGCAAAACTGATATCCCCTTGTATCAGTCTGATTCCGGGGAACATGTGCGAGAGATTTGGGGGTGAAAGGAGAGCACTAATACAAAGCAGCTGTGTGTGGAAGATTCAGATGTTGACGGATTGGGCTGAAAGCAGCTACAAGTCTTGCTTTAAACCAGTGTGGCCAATAATAAAGTAATAGAAGTTACATTCTTGGCCTGGCTGGGACTATTCTGCTCTCAGAGGGCGAGGAGCTGCAGACTTGTCCACACAGGCCAATGAAAGATGCAGGCTGCTGAAGATGGGTGATGAATGGATCGCTGTCATTAAATACATTTCCTCTGGGCATCTTCACATCACACTACACCAAGAGCAAGTTTCGCCTCAGTTGCTCACAGACAAAGTATTGGTGTTTTGTGGTTTAGTGAGAGATCTTCCTCCACCACATTTTTCAGACGTTCCTCACTGCCTGACTAATTCCAGTTTGTGTAGCTGTGTGGTGCAGAAGTGTCAAATGTGACTTATTCAGAGGCCAAAGGTATAATCTACAACATCATGGGAACAGGAATGACTCATTTGTTATCTTAGTGCTGACTTTTAAATCCATCCAGTTAATTTAAATGAATGACTGGGTTCAATAGCTGCGGTGGTGGTCGACTCTGAATAAAGTTTCCTTACTGTGGCAGGAAGAGCTTCTAATGAAAATACAACTAAAATGAAGTCCAGCAAGGAAAAATGATTTTGTTACCAAGTTTTCAAAAACATAACACACCTAAATAAAAACTACAATGCAACACCATCTAAAACTAAAAAGAACTACAGGTAAAATCAGCTTTTTCCTCCCCTAGATTTGCATTGCAGTTGTTAAACCACTTTAAGTTAAATTTTTTTTAAATAATTGGAGACACTTACTTTTATAAAATGGCTACCATCACAACATTTCTAGTCAAGTTTCCGCGGATAATATCCAAAAAACAAAACTAAAACTACTTCATTCCCCGAAAAATAATAAAAATGTCTACTTAAAACTTGCATTTTGGATTCTTACTGACCTGCATTCTTGCATTAATTGCTTCTACAAGTCTAGATTTTCCTCATATAACCCAAAAAACTAGTGAAAACTAATCAATTCACACAAAAAAATAATAAAACTATGTACTAAAAACTCTTAAAATTCTGAATTAAAATAAAAACTCTGCAGAGAAAGAAACCATTTTAAAGAATCAGAGGATTTCAGGAAAAATTTCAAAACATATTTTGGATTTACAACATAGATTCTCACTCGCTGACTAAAAGGATTTAAAAAATTAATTAACTTGTGCAATCTGCAGTCACTTTTCTTTTCCACTGAAGAAATTAGAGCCAAATTGAAATACTAAATAAAAAATAAAATCTAATGACATTTCTGTCAATACCAACCCTGTATTTTCTGAGTTCGAGAAGCTGTTGATAGCTGCTGGAAGCTCTGACTTCAAGATGAACAAGTAGGATGACATGGCTGAGGAGAGAGAAAATAAGAAAATAAGAGCCTTTTTTTAAAAAGCAAAATAAACAAAAAAAATTACATGATCATACCAAACTACTAAGTCATAAACACAACAGATGACTGTATTCTGCCACAAGCCATTCTAAATTGCAGTGTGAAATTGGTGCGTGTTTTCCAGCACAAGGAACTGGAAGGCAGGGCGGAGGGGTACCGCGGCTCTGAGTTAAAGCAGATGGGTGGGGCAGGCGGCTCAACGGGATCATCAGCAAAGCCCTCGATGCAGAGGAGCAGACATTATGCAGATCTTCCAACTGCTCAAGACCAGGAGAGGCAGAGCCAGAAGTGTGAGAGGGAGGAATGCTAACAATAATGATCCCTGACGCTAATCCAGGTATTTCTCCCCCTTCCCTACCTCACTAGGAAACAGGATATTATCTGCCTCAGATGGGATCCAACATCCTTCCCCGGACAGCCAATCAGAGGGGGGATCTGGGTCACTTCCTGAGGGTCATATCAGCCCCAAAAACGCCAAAAAATAGGGAAAAGAGTGATGGAAAAGGCACCATTAAAAGGGGATGTATTTGGCCCAAGACATGGACAAATCAGTGACTCAGATGCAGTGTGTGGTCAGTGATAAAGGGAGATAATGTTAAAGGATTTAGATTTGTGAAACCAGGCAGAGCCAGAGTTAGCTGGGACCTTATTGCCCCAAGGCAGGCCTTGCACTCGCCGTTAAATAAGCCTGCACCATAATCCCTTAGATCCTGTATTTGTTTATGAAAGAAAATTCCTCCTAAACCCACCAGCCCACACACACACAAGGACCCCCACTCTGCGATATATCTTATGCTCATGAAAAGTACTCAAAGCTGTCTGTAAGAAGCTATTCTGAGGCAGCAGCTCCTCCTCTGCGTTGTTTCATAGAGGATATTTTGGTGTTTTAATTAATCTCATAAATGGAGGTAGGGCTTTACATTATAGCTCTGCAATTACATGGAAAATAATGGGGTAATGATGAGATACCAGGTAATGATACAAGAGTTTGGTACTAATGAGTATATGTGGGTAATATGTGAATAAAATGTATTAACACAGTAATAAAAGCACCACAAATAATGAAGAAACACATCAGCAAAATAGCAATCAGGCAAGACTATATACTGGTCTTCCACTCACCATAGACACATTTACCAATTATCTGTTTAAAGGCTCAATATACAATAATAAAATCTGTGGATACAGTTTTCATTCTGCAGTGCCACCCTTCTGCTCACAGCAGCAACATTAGCTTCTGTTAGTTAAGAAATCGGATTAGCACGCAGCAACCAAAAGCTGTTTTTCCGCACAAAACAGACTCAAATAAACTCCACAGATGTCACATAATCATATGCAGATAACAAGGGTGTAATAAGGTCACTTCAGGTAAAATTTCCTTTACATTCCAGGCAGGAAGGGGGTGTAATATTTTGAGAAATTAAACAAAATGTTCAGGATTATAGTTGTACATTCATAAGACAACATTTCAGATACTATCCAAGATAATGAATTAATAAACATGCAAGACAAATTTTGGAAATTACCAAAAAAAAAAAAAAAGAATCAAACAGGAAGCTAGGTTTGATATCGGCATGTCTGGTAACAAACATTACTTTATCATTATATGTTTTAGAGGTTTTTTTCTTGCAAATTTGCCACTTTACTCTCAGAGAATATCAGCGTTTTTAACTTGGAAATTTACAACTTTGACACCCAAAATTGTGAAGTTTTTCTCCCGCTGTAACCATAACACACTGTCATACAAATCTGACAAACTGAACCTGCAAATACTGTAATGCAGTCACATTAATGGGTTACTAACTTGTTAACAATAATAACTAATGTAATTTTATTGTGATATGCTTACTAGGTGGGGTTGGGCAATATATTGACATAATTTGATTAATCAAGGTTTTGGTTTCATAAAGTAGTGTAAAATACCTGAATTGAAAAATCCAGATTCTTCCGCTGGAGACCTTTGTTGCTAAATTATATTAATTTTCTCCAGTCAGATTAAGCACATAGTTTTAGTAAATAAACTGTATTTTTGGGTCACGCTTTGTCTTAAATTCATGCAGATTAAAATCATAAATCTTCCATAACATTGAAAAAAATGTTTATTTGAGTCCTGTTCTATTGTCTGTGTTATCTTTAAGTGTTATTACCCTGACACCCAAAATTTACTCAAATATTACCCAAATATATGATATACCTGTTAATATGAAGCCAGTACCTTGCAATTAATTTGGTAATTACCAAGGTTATTATCGTTAACGAAATGACGAAAACTAGAATTGTAAAAACATTTTAACTGAAATAAATAAAAACTAGAATTAAAAGAAAAAAAACGATAACTAATTGAAACTGTATTGTGTGCTTACAAAACTAACTAAAATGTATAAAATTTATGGCTAAAATTCCCTTCGTTTTCGTCTTTGTCAGTGCCGGAATGATATGAAATCAATTTATTTCCCTCAAGCAATTTTAGCTAGTGGCACCATATGGCATTTCACGGTCCGTCACTTCTCGTCACTTGTCGTTTAGAGTCGTCTTCTCGTCTCCACTCTACCTGGAAACACAGACTAAAGTTGGGAGAAAGCAGCAGTGTCCTGTATGAGATTTATTTGAATTTGACGGCGAAGAAGATAAAAGATATAAAAAACCCTAAAACTTAACTAAAACTAAGCATTTAGAAAATAACGAAAACTAATAAGAACTAGCAAACCTGCTCTAAAAACTAATTAAAACTAACTGAATTAGAGAAAAAAAAGTCAAAACTAAATAAATCTAAACTATAATGAAAAATCCAAAACTATTATAACCTTGGTAATTACATGTTATTGCCAAACTATTACCACTTTATTACAATGTTATTACTGAGCTGTACTGTCAAGTTCAATCCAAAGGGATACAAACACACACACAGACACAGATCACACCACAGACTTGATGCAATGGTTTAGTTTCATGCAGCTGGTTATTGTAAACACAACAACACTTCCGTGTAGATAATACTTACAGCTCTAAACAAAAAGGCCCTTAAATGAAGAAAAAAAGATCATTATTGGCCAAGTGGTAGTAAAACATGTTCTACTAATAATCATGAATGTAGAAAGGTGAAATAAAGCGTCTGTGTGTGGTCGCCGTCATATGCACAGTTAGAAAGTGTGTTGAACATAAGACAGAGCCACTTTCATTTCATTAGGAGCAAGAGGAGAGGCAGCGTGTGAGAGCCCTGGGCTGGTCAGTAATTAAGGTCAATTGGCCCATCAGCCTTTGGCAGTGCAAATGAATGTTTACCCAGAGTGAGGCTAATTGCACTCTTATAAAAGGGGCCTGGGGTGCAGACAGATGCATGCTGGAGTGCTGGCTCTCACACTCTCACACATACTGCCCCATGCTGGGAAAACCACAAACATACCAGAGGGCACTGCAATAATCCACTCAGCCGTGCCACTAATGACTGCAGAGGAGCTATCACCTCAGCTCGCGACTGTCTGAGAAGCCCCGTTTGTGGCCGAGGGACGGATGGAGATGGCAGCAAGAGAGAGCAGCGAGGGGGGTGTGGGGAAATGAGGGAGGGGTCCCATTAGGTTACTCAACACTCACAGGGTGGGAGTGGGTTTACCATCAGTGATCAATTAGACGTGAAGTCAGGTTTCAGGCCCATGGGAGAGGGCCCTGAGGATAGCAGCTACAGGGTCAAAGGTTATCAGAGAATCCGGATAATAGTCTAAGAGGTAAGAGGGAGTCGACACGGGCTCCGCTCTCCTCCAGCAGGCGGCACTACGTTCCTCCAAAATAAACTGACCATGGACTGAGACTGGAGAACTATGCAACCTTTTTACCACTCGGCTCCAAAAACCGCAGAAGAGGTTTCAAGTCCAATATGTCAGAAATAATGGATGTCAAAGTAGAAAAAAAAAATACAGAAATAAAGGCTGACTTACCACCAATATTTTGGATGAGAATAGCAAGTCCGACCAGAACCTAAAAAGATTTTTGAGGAAGTCATTAGAGGGAATGTTTCCTGATCATGTACAAAGTATGTGGATTCTTAAAGACAGCAAATCAAAAAAACATGGAAACACTTTGTATTGAGGCACAAATACTCACTACTAACTAGTTACCCATTAACATACATAATAAGTGATTCATTAGTAAATATAGAGCACTTATAAATACCTTCTACATGACCACATTCTACAGCAATGAGTTTTCCCTCAATTACCTTCTAATAACTGCTGATTGGAGGTAGGTGATGGTACTAAAATATTCCATCACAGTATAAAGCTTTGGAAATAACTGAAAAAAAGTCCTGAAAAAAGAAAAAAAGACCTGCACAGCAATTGCACTGATATTCTTGTGAGCAAAAGCAAGGAAATAAAAGTTGCGTCACTCACACAAAATGTCTACCTCACAAAAAATAAAGAAAAAAAAAATATGAATAGCATGTAAAATACAATTTAAGATCATCGAATGTTGAAATATAATCTAGAAAGACTTCATATGTGCAAATATTATATTGAAATACCATAGTAATTTCATATTACAATAACCATTTACACAATAGAGTAATTTGCCTGCAAGTAAAAAAAAAAAACTATTATTTTCTTCTTTTATTTGTAACTTCTGTGCAAGAAACTCCTGTTTAGAGTTGCCCTATTTTTTCTCGTTCTCCCCTTCATCTTTTTTGTTGCCTCCATACAATGTAGAGGAATTGCCTTAAAGAGTGTGATATGTAACACAATGACAGAAACAAGAGCATTAACATCTTTTCTATCATGATGTGATTTCGTCATATTGCACAGCTTGACTATTTAATGATAATGAGGAAGGAAGTTGATGAAATTTTCATGAAATGTTGATAGTGGCACAAGGAACAAATGATTACGATGATGATGATCCGACTGGTTTTCTAGTTATATTAGGTTAATGGTCTAGCAGCTGGAGAATACGGTCGTGAAGAATACTTCTAATAATGACTAATAAGAAAGAACCAATGTGGTGTTACACATGCTATGCTAAGAAACAACTAGCTATTACTGAATACGTGTTCCTTAAAATAAAAGTGACCCCATAAAAGCAACACTCACCTTTCCTGGTTTCTGTAACGCCTGCATTCCAAGGTCTTCATATGAATTAATACCTATGAGAAAACAATTGAATATTCTTTCAAATATACTCAAAAACAACATAAGATGGAGTGGAAGGGCTGGTGATTATAGGTCATATAACACTTTTCATTTGTTTTTTTTTTCTTATCTCCCTGCTTTTATTTCTTTTGGTGTTAAGTTTTAATGTCAGCTGATAAAGTCACAGCTATGAAATAAAGACTGTGAAATAAATAGCTAAGATAGACAGCTAATCAGCTTCGTAAACACAGATCTAATCATGATCAAAGTAAGATTCAGTATCCTGGATGGGGTGGGGAGAAAAAAATCAGGGATGAAAGCGCTTGTATAAACCAACAGGGACATGTTTATCTACAGTTTAACAGTGTATCTATTGTTAGTCTCTCACCTGTTTGGTCACATATCTTCAGAAGGAGGTGTATAGAGTACGCTGCCAAGCAAGATACCCCTACCAGCAGGATACTAGAAAAGTAGTACACAGAGGAGAATCAGTATGGCATTACATCAAAGTCATGCGTATGTGATATCTCCAAAGGCTGTCAGGCATTTCAACAGCACAATAGTTTACTCTTACCAAAATCCAATAATGCCAGTGTGAGCCATTGCATAAGCTAGACCCAATATACCGCTGCCCATGATGGCATTCATCAGGTTAAAAACAGAGGAGGCGAAGGAGGCTCCTCTCGTCCTGATAGTCGCCGCTCCCTGTACACAGAGGAGAGAAAACAAGAACATGCCATGAAAAAGAGCTAAATCAATCATTATCATTATAAAGGTAATGGAGAAAAACTCTAATTATTTTTGTAAAAGATTTAAGAGAATTCCAGCAGACAGTAAGAGGAACAACTGGGTGGCCCTGATGATGGATGTCATGATACAACACTGCAGTGGCATGTAGGATCAGGGAACTGAAATGGGAATGGATGGGGAGGGATTTGAGCTGGTAACACTGGGACAGCTGCCCAAGCTCAGGATAAGGGGAGCTGCCCACACTGCTTGACCTCTCTAATAGGGGATATCCTGGAGCGAACGAGTAGCAACTCCGGTGTCCGTGTCTCAGCAAGCTTGGATTGACCTGCAGGCTGCTGAATGCGATTCACTCTGGGTTACAGTAATGAAAGACGGGGAGCAAACTCTGACACCGAAAAAAATAGAAATATAAATGAAGAACTATGTAACAAATTAAACTGCCACGATCTGACAAAACAAGGATGACACAATGCTGTAGCAGAAGTCACATCTCAACTAATGATACAACGCTATCATGATGTAATAACAGCAATGATACTATTTCTGCCAAATCTGATACACTGCGAGACAATCATCTACAATCTCACACAAAATTTATGTAATTTGAGGGGGAAAAATACTCCCAAAAAGACAAAAAGCAGAAAATGTGTTTTTATTTAATGTGTTCTGGTCTCAATTTTACAGAGAATTTTGACCAATGGGATGAAAAGTCTTTACAATCTTACTACAGTTTACTTTTTATTTTCCTTTGTTTCTTGTCTTACACTAAAGGGATTTTGACTTTTGCCCTGTATCTGTATATCCAACTATTAGTGACAGTGGAGTCCAATGCACATTTTAACAAAAAATTCCCACATTCGATATATTCCCATATCTATAAACGTTTGGGAAGGAATGCTTCTCGGACCAAAAAAGAGTTTATTCAAGGTGCTCTTTGGAAAAAGGGATTCAAAAAGTATTTTTCTTCCAGTGTGATATATTCCCATATCTATATTGTGCTTTTAATCTTATTGTATATTATCATTAATTATTGCCTTATTTCACTGAGCTATTCAAAAAACCTTATATAGCTAAATCCTTTCTACATTACAAGTTGGACTTATTTGCTTCTACCTAATATACACTGTATTAAACTACTCACAACACCTAATAAATAGTAATAAAAAAATTAAATGGAAAAAATAAAAATGAATTGTATGTGGACACTATTATATTATGTAACTGATGTGTCTGAAGTAAGTAAGGAAGTAAATAAATGAAAAGTTATATTGATTTATTTTTTCATTAAGCAATATATTTTAGCAAATTAAAACCATTTACTTTTGGGCACAACTGGATGATTTTACAGTTAAACAAGGGAGTGTAATAATGAATAAAGTAGACCTGCACTGCACAATAAATTGGTTAACAATGGAGTTACAACTTAAATAAATTTTGCTAAATACCGTTTAATAAAATATGCACAAAAAACAACTCCAAAAAAATGACACCTTCAGATGTATATATACTTTTTAAAACATGGCTAACGGTTATAAGTAGTTTGGATCTTTAAAAATCACAGCAAAACGACGGAGTAATTTCTGTTTTAAAGTGCATCTACTCTCTCTTTTAGTGCTGACACAGGCAGAAAAAGCAGGGGAAACGAAAGCAGTAATCATAAGAATCACATGATGTTCAACTTCACAGCTTGTATCCTGTGTGAATTATTACAAAATACCTCTCCTTTATGCTTCAGTTTTAGACTGGAAACTATTACTTGTCAGTACTTACATGTCTTAATAAAGGTGAAGTTTCATTTGTCTCGGTGTATCCGTCGGTGAAGTCTCTGAGTGAGTCTGTGTTGGCATTTCCATTGATGCTCATTTTCAGCTCCGGAAAGTTCAGTGCACGGCTCAGCCTTCAGGAAACAAAGCCTCAGAACGTGGTGTCAAACCGCGCAGACATTTGATTCTGACCGCAAAATTATGACACCATTGTCGCTTAAATAACTTCGTGTAATCTTATCTTATCAGTTTGTCAGCTGTTCACTGTTGTTGTTGATCAAAGCGTCACAAGCCTCTCATTTCCGTCGCGGTTGTTATGACGGAATGAAGGGTGACCAATCAGAAACGGCATATCTCAACGTATGGCCAATTAGAATCGCTGCATTGGTCGACTACTGATGACGCAATGGAAGCATGCCTGAGACCGGAGGATGTTGAGGTGAGTTTTCAATGTGAATTCTATCGACACGGTTGTAAATAATGTTTAAATTAGGTGCAGGTTGGTGGTTGTTGTTAAACGTAAAACTCAATTTATGGTTATGGTGTCCTAGTTTACTTTCCGTCCTCACAACAGCGGTGTTTTTGTCATTTTAGGTTCTTCAGCAGAGTGTCTGTATCTATACAAACTCGCATTAAAGTGAAATCTCCCACTCGACACCGCAGTCTGTGTTCTGCAGCTGTGCGACCGGCTTCTTCCTCCCCTGGCTCCATTGTGCAATCCAGAATGGAGCCTAAACTGTATAAGCCTCCTCCTCAGGTCCGGGGTATGACCTCACTGGACAAAGAGGCCTTCACACAAACCATTACTGTCCCAGCTCTACGGGTCCCCACTGGGGTCTTAAACAAAGTAGTGAAAAGCCTTAAAAAGTCGACTGTTCAGCGTCCAGGGGTGCCTAGGGTGGTCCAGGATGCAGAGGAGAGCAGTGATTTTCGTTTATTACTGCTGGACCCACACAAAGTTACCTCTCCGAGCTCCTTTAGTGAGGTTGAAGCTGAGGCTCTCAGGTCCTTCGAGGTCACAAAGGAGCTGCAGGACTATGAGCTGCATCTCACCTATGACAACCTGAAGAGTGAAGAAGTGCTGGAGGCTGTGCTCCCTCTGGGTCAGGATGTGACCACTTCATTCAGCCGTGTGGGGCACATCGCACACATGAACCTGAGAGACCACCAGCTTCCATACAAGAACCTCATAGGTGAGAGCAAGGAGGACCGGGGCAGTCCTCATCTGGGTATACAACCAGAAATTTGGATCATCTAACACTTAAGTTCCTGTAGTCTGGTGAATTTTTATGCATCAATCTGTTCCTTTTTTGTTTGTTTATTGTGGAAAAGTCATTATTTATAAAGCAGGAGTCCAAAAGTGTCCAAAAGTTTGCCATTTTCTCATATCATGAACTGCCTTAACATTTACTGGTACATTTACTGGTACTGCAAAAAAAACATCAAAACATTCATTGAAGAATAGAATAGAATGCCTTTATTGTCATTGTACAGGTACAACAAAATTAAAGTTCAATCAGCCTAGGTGCCATAAAAAAGTATAAATAATGTATATAAAAGAGTGTAAAACTAAAATATAAAAGAAAAACCCTGATGGCATAAATATCTACAAAAAAAGCAGCATAAAAAAGTGTTCCTAGAAGTATAAAAGACACATAAAACATCATCATATACTCTGGACAACATTCAGCATTCCACACAATTAATTAATGTCCAGCAGTATTCAGTGCAATTAGGGCCCTGGGATAATGTGTATGGGTATATATATATATATATATATATATATATATATATATATATATATATATATATATATATAAAAGATGTGTTTTATCATAAAAGTCAGTTATATTTACCTACTTCTTTTGAGTGCATGGTTAGAAGGGATGGGTGATTTGATGAAAAAATAATCTGATCAGTGTATCAATAATTATGATAAATGTCAAATCATTTGTTTGCAATTGGTCCTGTATGAAAATGGAAGAAACTAGACAGTTATTTGAGGTGTTAAATGGGAAAAAAGACACACCAAGATGAAAAATCAATGTAAAAGATGCAACAAGACAAACATGATTATAATTTTTATCTGTTTTATTTAGTCAGGTGGCAAATTTCTAAGTCAAAACTGAGTAGCGGTAAAGTACTCAATTATATGAAATTAAGTGTTAAATTGACAAGTTTGTGACTTGATCCCACACTTCTGATATGTAGTTTGTTGGATCAACATTATCTCCTGTGCCTCTGTCATAGTTGCACATCTGTACTCTTACTACTGCATAGGAAAAAACTGCAGAGGTGCAAAATATTCTCTAAATGTTACATACCTCAGTAATGTCAATAAAAGGGTGATTCTTCTCTTGCAGGTCAAGTCATCATGGATAAAAATCCTGGTGTTACCTGTGTGGTCAATAAGACAAACATGATCGACTCCACGTACCGTTATTTCAAGATGGAGGTGCTGGCTGGAGAGGAAAACATGGTAGCCAAAGTAGGTTAATTATTGATTTATGCTGACAGTCTTCATGTATTTTCTGTTATTAAATAAATATCTATAGTATGTGCATAGTTCTGTTTGTATTATATTACCCTCAACTATATCCACATTTACTGGTATTCTTTTGTTTATTATTCCTGTCTGTGTTGCAGGTGAAAGAAAACGGTGTGACTTATGAGTTTGATTTTTCTTGTGTATATTGGAACCCCCGTCTGAGCACAGAGCACCAGCGCATTGTGCAGCTCGTCAAACGTGGTGATACTGTGTTTGATGTGTTTGCTGGTGTTGGACCCTTTGCCATTCCAGCTGCGCGTTTTGGTGCCAACGTTCTAGCTAATGACCTCAACCCAGAGTCGTATCGATGGCTACAGCACAACTGCAAACTCAACAAGGTGGAGAGCAAAGTCAGAACCTTTAACCTGGATGGCAGAGCCTTCATCCAGGGCCCTCTAAAGCAGGAGCTGCCCGCATTGATCAAAGAAAAGGCTGGCATTCATGTGGTCATGAACCTGCCCGCTTTAGCTCTAGAGTTCCTGGACGCGTTCAGAGGCCTGCTGCACCTGGAGGCTCCCTCTGATGAAAACCTACCCACCGTGCACTGCTACGGCTTCTCCAAAGAGGAAAACCCTAAGATGGATATGGTGCAGAGGGCATCCTGCAGCCTGGGCTTCCCCCTGGAGAAAGGGTGCTCTGTGCATTTTGTGCGCAATGTAGCACCCAACAAAGATATGTTGTGTGTGAGCTTCACAGTTCCTAAAGAGGTCCTCTTCAGCAGTGATCCTCAGCAGACAGGTGAGTATGAAAGTGTAAAATGGTGAGGGATTTTGATGTAAATTAATACTGCTATATTATAACTAAACTTAGAAGATAAGACAAGAAAGGATGTTGTTTATAGTAGAGGAAGAGGTCCACTGTACCTGTTGTCAAACACACGTCAGTCTTTGTTTAGTTTGTGGTTTGTGTTTTATTTGTAGTTTCTGCAGGTTACATTTAAGGTCTAATTATGAATGCAATTTTACCCTTGGAAAACAGAAAACATATTAGGTAATAGTACATGTTTCTTGATGTGTTTTTATTTCTTCTTCTAATGTGCCTCTTCTGCCTTTTTCCTAACTTTAACATTTTTAAAGTTATTTATTTTTTGGTTCCATTGTCAACAAATTCAAATTCAGCCAGCTTTTAAGACCGGCCTAAAATTAACATTATTAGACTTAATACATCTTAAGGATGTGCAGAAACTTCTATTACTCATTTATACAGTTGACATTAAGATATTCTGCATGTTTTATCCCCAAGACTGTTTCCTCATGTGTTTTTACTCTTGTTTCATCATCCACAGAATCTGGAGAAGAACCAGCCCCAAAAAGACAGAAATGTGAGGAGTCAACATAACAATCAGATTGATCTGACTCTGAGGAATGCAGATAATACAAGTTGATTTTATTTTAAGTTACTTTTTTTTATTTGTTTTCAGGCATTTGTATGCCTTTATTGAACAGTTGAAAAGGGACAGGAAAAGGAGACAAAGAAGAGATGGGATTTTCTATGCAACAAGACTCACCTGGATTTAGAGTTGAACTGGGGACCTTACAGCTCACAGCCAATGCTTGGGCCAGGACATTTTGTTGAACTGTTGAATGCTTTTTTTGGTGTTGCATCTTAAAATTGCGATCCTGCTTTAGTAATATCCCTTTTGTTCATACCAAAATTTAACAATGTTGTGATGTGCATTGGTCTGAAGTCATGACATTTCAGTTTTAAATAAATCTGTAAATATTGGACAGACACATTTTCTTCATTAGGAATTTATTTAAATATATAAAAATAAACAAAACCTAAAAAATGTACACTCTTGACTCCTAAAAGAATCAAAACACTGCTCACTGTACCAGCTGTGGCTCTCTATCGTGGCAGTTGTGTGGTATTTCTGGATCGTTCAGTCACACTTCTACCCACTGGCTGTCGCACTGTTTAAGCTGTGGATGGGCTCAGCCTCTCTGTGGGAAAAGCCCACTGAAAGCATCCTGGATGGCTCGATGACACGCCAAAGCTGAGGTGTATCCTCCAGCTGTGTCCTGAGGCATGGCGGCCCGCACGTGGTTCAGATACCTGAGAACACACAGAAAGCCCTCGTCAGTCACAGCGGTGAGGTATTTTGTAAATAAAGAGACTGACTGGCAGCCTGAGACCTGGTTTCAAAAGTAGTTCCTATGAGTGTAACTTGAGTGTAAGTTTATTCTTCATTAAATCCACACTAGAGTTATTTTTTCTGGCTCACCCGAACCCCTTTGATGAGATCGGCTAAGACAGACATGCCCATAGACTAACACTGGGACACCTTGTGCCTAAAAGCCTCTCCAACATGGCTCTATTAAAGTATTATAGGTGTCTTTTAGTTTTTAAGTGCTTACAGATGTATCCTGCCAAAGCCCCTTTTCAGGTTCTTAAGTAAAGCCAAAAGTCACTGTTTATTTTTACATTCATTCACAGGCAGAAAAACAGTCAAGCTGTTAATTTAGTCTCCACTGTGATAGATACCCCTCTACTTAAGATCATACGTCGGTGTGGGGGGAGCTGACCTGTGGCCCCACCCACTTTAATCCTTCCTCTACCAAAACACGCCGTCTGTACATATAACATATGCAGCTTTCCTTTTTGCATCCGACTACAAAGCTGCACAAGCAAAGACCTTCAGCAACTGAGACAACACGTAGCTCTGCCTGTCGATACCACCTCCCACCCCCCGACCCTCCCCCCCTCCTGAGCAGAAATCATAGTCCGGGCCGAGTGCATCTAAAGCCCTCACACGAGCCTGGCTTTGTGGCCTCTGTTCCTGTGAGCCAGCGAAACTTCAAAGTGAAAAGGGAATGGAGAGCATAGACAGCCCTCTGTGATTTCTGTGCCCATTCAAGCTGCTTTACAGAGTAACCCAACACCTGTGGGGAGGCTCGGAGAGTCGAGGCGTGTGTGTGTGTGTGTGTGTGAATGAGAGATGGACAGCAAGAAAAAGGTGTCCGAGAGACTACACGCTGAATAGATCATGTGCTGCTTTGGTGGCTTTCTTGTAACACAGTAAAAAGTTCATGGAAAATAAAGTTGAAACAGACTTTGACATGCGTCTGAGATATATATATATATATAAAAAAAGACATTTGTGAATATTATAAAAGTTGGGTGGTCATGATTAGGATGGCAACTAATCGTCTCAGTAACATGTCAAATGTATTTGTTTGTTGACAAATTATGTCAGGAAAAAAGTTTTTCCCAAAGCTCAAAATGATGATAATATTCACTTTTCTGTCATTGGAGAGAAATAAATAAACAAGACATTTAAGTTGGTGTAGTTTTGGTCACAATAGTGAAAACTTAGCTGATGATTAACGATTTAACATTGCAGCTGACAATCATTTAACAACTGACAATAATTTAATCATTTTCCAATTTATTTGTCATTGGTTTGGTGCATAAAATCTATATTTTCCAAATCTTCCTCACATGTCCTCAAATGTCTTGTTTGTTCCAGTGGACTAGCATTAGATTTTTTTTTTTTTTTTTACATGCAATAATACAGTCTAGATCAGACATAATACGCTATGGAACAAATTCTCAAGATATAAAATAATATAAAATTATATAAAATAAATAAATACCTGTCTCCATAACATTACATGTCTGATAGGGAGTAGGAGTAACCAAGTAAAGATATTCACTTTATTGTCATAAGCAGGACTGCATGGTTTTATGAAACAGTCATATTGTGATTATTCTGGACAGAAGACACAAGAAAAAAAAGCAGATTACTGATAATTTTAAAATCATTTTGTCAAACGTAAACTTAAACTGGAATAAAAAAAAATCTAAAAAAATATGTGACACGATTCTCATTTTGCATGTTTTACACAGTGCTTTTATCTGCTCAGTGTCAATTAAAAATATCACTACACACACAAATTCACACAAATTTAAGAAGCTAGAATTTTGACTTTTGTCTTTAAAAAAAATACTCAGATAAATTAATTATCAAAAAGCTGACAATTACTTGATAGGTTCTTAGTAGTTGATAACTGATTAGTTAATTAAATTATTAAATCATTGTATGCCACTCTATCCACAGCATACACCTAATAATAACTACAGGCACTGAACACTGGAACTTTTAACTTTGTAAATAAAAAAAACTGCACTGGGCAGATTTGGCAGAAATAAACATAAAATCTCTTACTAAAAAAATGAAAGTAAATCACTGTAAACGTTAATAAAGAGAGCCTTAACAAAGGCCAAAATGACGTCATTAAAAGAGAGCCAGAGAAATTCACGCTGCATAAAATGTGATGAATGACTTGTTTAGGGGATTGCATCGAGATGATTATCATTGTGTGAATTAATTGTGATGTTGATCAGCCAATGCACCAGATGACCTTGACAAAATCTTGCAAAAGAAAGTGAAAGTGAGAAGAACAACACAAGATGTCAATCAGATCTCACACACAAAGACCACTCATCACCCACTAGAGAAACAACACACAAGTTCAAAACAGGAGGCCCAGTGATTAATAATAACTTCATTAGGCCCGAGCTTCTGTAGCCTGTCCTTCAGAGCACTTGAGGGAGATCTTCTCATATGGCTTCCTGCATCAGATGAGTGCTATCTATTGATTATATTGTACTGGGCCTTTTTAATGGTGAAAAAAGTGGGCTATTTACAGCCTGGCTAAGTCTGCTCTTCCTGCTAATCTAATCCCCAAGCTACTCATGTGGTCATTCCTTCCAAGAAAGCTGAGAGCTCTGTGTAACTTTATACCTGCCTGCCCCAGAGGAGATGCAGCGCAGGAGAGCAAAAAGAGAACATGGAGGTGGGGGAGGTGAGGGGAGAGTGGGAAGTAGAGAGAGGAGGGAGGATATGAGGTGAAATCACCTTTGGGTATCATCATCACGAACCCTCTCCTCTTAAACCAACCCTGTCTGCCCTCTGCTCACCCCTAACACTGAGGTTAGTTCAGTTCTGCTCCATTAACTCAGCGGCTGTATCCGCATCTTCCTGTAAAGACCCACTCCATACACACAACCAGCTCTAGATGCTGAATTCAACTCTTTTCACATGACTGTACTCGACCACGGTGTAACATCAGGAGTGGACCGACAACAACCGAGACGTGCCGAGACCGGAAATCTATTAAAAACTGCACACTTGACTTAAAAAAGAAAACACAATCCGCAGGTAAATTAAAACAGAATTATTACACTTGCAAAATGGAAAGAGGCCTTCAAAAAATGGCTGAAGAGTTCTGTCTGTTGGAGAGATTATTTTTGTACTCCATTCCCAAAAGAAACCATATTCTCATCAGCAAGATTACTGGAGATGTTGTGGGAACTGATATTCTGGAGCTGCCCCGCTGAGATCCCATTCTGGTCACAAATTTATAACATCCTGAAGAGTTTTTTGTCATTGGCAAAAAATGACTTTGAGCTTCCAGAAGAACTCATGCAGAGGAGGATGGATAAGAGATTACTGTTGGCATTAAAACGCTCCCAATTAACAAATGGCTGAAAAGAAACACCTAGTACAGAAAAATGGATTGACCAAGTGTATAATGTCTTGGTAATGGAATTAACTGCTTTAAATTTAAGATCCATTTATTGGGAACTGATCACAATGGATTTCATGTCTCCATGTTCAAGCCAGACTTTCTATAAACATCTTATATTTTTCTTCCATCTCATTAAAGTTGCTGTATATAGTATATGTAAAAATGCCATAAAAGTATCATTAGAGTGTTTTCCATAAAGATGAAAATGTATGGTATTACAGGGATGAATTGAACTTCACAAATGTGTTACTGTGAATGTATGTGACCACAGGGAGGAGTAGTGAGTCACTACCTACCATGGCAATAAAAATATCAAAGGTGAGGGTGAGATATTAAAGTATGATGTCCCTATGTTATGTTGTGATGTTTGATGCCATTTTGTTGATCCTCAGTGTAGACTAAACTGTGACAGTTCTGACCATGTTTGGTGATTCCAAACAGTTCTTTATGTAAGTTAATAATTTACATATGGGTGCTTCCATGAAACTGAGTTCATTTTGGTACCTGAAACTTTGCCAGCTTTTTAGACCCAATAATAAAAGAGACATTTAGACATATTTCCCCCCAGGATGTATCTAATGATGACCTCAGATAAATGCAAAAAAAAATTATACTCTTGCTGTGAGCCATCCCAAAATTAATACATTTTTAATAATATTGGGGGGGGAAAAAGGACCAAATTTGGGACAGGAAAAGCTACTTGGGTGTCAGTGCATTTCATCTGGAAAACTTGGCTTGAAATCGTCTTATATACCGCTATAAAAAAAGACACTGTGTTAAATGTGACGGTACTAGTGGTTTATCTAATCCAGACATGCATTTTTTTCATGAATCTCACTCTCATTCCAGGTTTTGTGTGTAACCTATCGTATCCATTTGCATTACATGCAGAACCTGCCCATTTGTCCATTTAAATACAAATAAATTGTGAATGACTTTGGAACAGCGGTCATTTTTGTGAAACACTCTGCCTTGCATAATTAGTTAAATTCCCTAAATGTGCCTGTGACAGAATAAAAAGATATTTTAAAAAAATAGTAACACGTAACTTTCGTGTCCTTCTGACCGTGTTACATGCGGATTTTTGTATAAAAAAATAATGTAAAAAATAATATAAAAATGTGTTTTATCTGAAAAATAGTTTCTCTTTTATGTCAGTATTTATTTTTAAAATAGACCCACAGTGCTTCCAAACTTGCCTCATTACATTAGTTTACATCTTGTTTGAATTTTTAGCCCCCATGTCCTGTTTTTAGGTACCAGTTTCATAGAAGCACCTATATAGCTAACAGAGTTATAAAGTAAACTATCAGCTAACGCAACACGTGAAGACTGGACGATGCAGTGTTATTTTGCCTGACTCAATTTCTGCTTGAAGGAGAAAACCTGATGATACCTTAATACAAATATGTGTAAACAATGAGTTTCACACTTAATTCAGTGAGTGATACAGTCAGTGGAGACGCAGCATTAAATTCTTGGTGGTTTTGGTAACTGTAAGACTTCCCCCTGCTGCTGATACTTAGGAATATCAATACCCCATATAACCCCTTTAAGGATCAAATGGTCTTCGTGTTCATGTATCACTCTGTAAATGATATGTTGTATCACGTGTATTTTTATGAAGCCAGTAAAAAGATAATTCCATACTTCTAAAGTATGTCTCCCCCTGCCTTCAACCATAGACAGAGATGCAAATTTAGACATGTAGTACAACATATATACACTTTAACCCCAAGAAACCCATGCCTCTATCCCCTCTGACGCTACTGTTTCACCGTGTGCACTAACATTCCCCTCGCCCTCCCACCCCATCATCTCCCCGTCCCCTCTTTTCTTTCTTTCTTTTTCTTTCTCTCTCTGAGGACTGGACTGCCTTTTGTTCGCAAGGCCCTGAAACCCAAGCTGTTTCGGCCGGTAACATCTTTCACTCTCCGGGCCCCACTGGAGCATTAGCTGCAACTCGATATGGGTCTTTTCAAAGCCTCGTATTATTGGGTAAATATGGGTCACTTTGGACTGGCCCATTATGTCGCTTAGGGGGAGCGGGAATAGACGAGTGCAGGTGATGAAGACAGCTGAATGACACGGTATGACAGTGTGCGTGTTAGACGGCGATCGCCACAAGGGAATATGACAGGGGGTTTTCCATTAGTACAGACGCAGAAGAATAAATAATGTATGTTTTGTGAGAATTTTCTCCCTCGGCTTAAACAAGATACATGAAATATTGTAATACCATTTTGGAATCAACTGCAGTGTGAGTGTAAAATGTACTAATCTTTTGCTTTGGTGACAGGAAAAAAGTCCACTATAAGTAAAAGTTTTGCATCAAAACCCTCCCCAAGTTGAAGCATGTACTTTCATTGTGCAGTAAAATGGACCATGTGGGTCTAATGTTTCTGGATTCATATTACTGCTGCATTACTGTGTGTGTTGCATTTTACTGAGGTTGATATTTAAGTCAGACCACATTTGAGGCATTACATTTTGCTGGTAGATTAATCTACACCGATGCATTATAATGTAAAAGATCATTATGCATTTGTAGTGTTGTTGTAAGTAATATACATCTCTTAAAACAAAAAAGTCAACTTTTCATGAGTAAATAAATAAAAAGAGAATTTTTTAAAAACCCAAAAAATAACACTTCATCCTTAACCACATTTGGAGATTGGTGATTTTCACTAGACAGAAAGGAGATGACAAGCTTTCAGACAAATATAGTTGAGTAAAAAGAATAATATTTGGCTCTGAGATGCAGTGGACTAGAAGTATAAAGCTGGACAAAATTAAAATACTCAAAAACTGAGTAAAATACTTCCAATATTCCACCACTGATAATCTGTAAACTGAAAAGCATAACAAGCGATTGAAAAAGAAGATGACTGCAATATTACTGCTAATATTATTTTCAGTTTCTACGTATGCTTGCTGTCTCATGGAGACACTGACTCTTTCCTTCATAAAGTGCTGTTGGATCAAAATTATTCAGTGCTAACAACATTTTTCCACTTGGGTCTGGAACTCTGAATACCTGGCCAATGTCTGCTGCTAATGCTAATAACGGTCAGAAATTTTCCTGGTGGGACCCCTGAAAGTATTCCCCACTCCCGCTGCCTGGAAAACACCACAGAGCCCCATCTCTAATTCAAAGTGAAAAGATAAGTGGTGAAATGTTCCGGCAGGTTCCGCGTGATTTCCAGCTGAGAATGTGTGTGTCTCCTCTTTGTGTTTGGGATCGGCCACGCTGCTGTGGAAAGAAACGTGTTTGGGTTCTTCAGGGAAACAGCAGTGAGGACACATGGATATGAGGATATGACGGACATGCAGACTGCATCAGGCCATTTGTCTACAATCATGTGTTGGCTGGAATTGGATTAAGAGGAGCTGTGGAAGTTCAGGTGTAATCGGAAAGAATAGAGGCCTGTGATAGTAGAGTAGCTGTAAATAACTACACACGAGTACTTCACTAAACAACAAATTTGAGGTATTTGTGCACGAGTATTTCCATTTTATGCTCTTTTATTCTTCTACTCCACTGGCGCTCAAAGGGAACTCATACTGTATTTTTTATTCAAACTACATTCATCTGAAAGCTTCAGTGTCTCCTCAGGGGATTTTATACAATGGATAATATAACAAACTTTTAAAATGTAACATACTGATGAAACCAGTGGTTTCCAGGCTTTTGGGGTTCTGACACAAAAAGCAAAGTGTTGTCAGATCACATTTCAGATATCTATGAGTTGTTAACAGCTCCTCCAAAGAGCGATTTTTCCTCAAAATTTCTCACATGGTTTCATTTCAACGAAAGTTCATATAGGCCAAAATGAAAGAGGGAAAAGTCCACAAACAGAAAACAGATTTGTGTGTATCTGACCGGTGTTGATCATGTGGTGAGCCCTTAGACTTATCTGGTGTCTCTACTTATAAAAGTGGATATAAAGTAGTTCAACCTCCAGTTCAACATCCATCTCCAGCAGCTCCAACATGAACATGCTGCGGCACCACTGATGTTTCACTATTTATAA
Organism: Sphaeramia orbicularis; assembly: GCF_902148855.1. Lineage (NCBI taxonomy): Eukaryota > Metazoa > Chordata > Actinopteri > Kurtiformes > Apogonidae > Sphaeramia > Sphaeramia orbicularis. The sequence goes on along the minus strand of NC_043978.1, from coordinate 20,329,547 downwards.
TCTACTATGTCACGTATAATAATAATAATAATAATAATAATAATAATAATAATAATAATAATAATAGACAGGCAAAACCTGCACTTTTACTTTATTTTCACACATTCATTAATTTTTCAGATAATATTGTTATTTATGCAACTATGACTTTTACTTGTTATAGAGTATTTCTTTACTCTGTTGGACTGGTACTTTGGATGAAAGAGTTCACTACTTCCCCCCATGATCTAAAAATGTCTTTTCTGTGGAGCTTTGTCTGTTTGAATAACTGGGTGAATCTATAAGTTGAGGTTTTGTTGGTTTTGTTGTTACACTCCTCTAAAGTCACGGTACTGACCTGAGACCAGACCTCGGTTTGGCACCTGTTCACTTTCACAGCACCCTCACTGATCCAAGGTCAGCACTGTTTTTACAGCAAAAAAGGATCAGAGGGTTTTTGGATTCAGCTTGTCATCGGCATGATTCATTACCCAAACAGGGAATGCTGACTTTCAGACAGGCAGGGGTGATAAACTCTAAATTTTTGTTGAATCAACAGTAGAAGGGGAAATTATGTCTCCAAATGTAAATCAATAAGCCATACTTTACCCAAGATGGATTCAAGGACTGAAGCCTCACTAGCTACGTTTAATAAAGTGTAGGAGCTTAGATTGGAGTGTGTAGTGGTCAAAGAAGGCAGCTGACAAGTCTGGGACAGACTATATCTGAGGGAGGTTGCCTCATAATTCTGAAAGGCCAGTCGTGAGCCTGCTGGATTGCAGAGAGAATGTCCGGAAGTCTTCCTTTAGCGCTCTGCTCCAGCAGTGGTTGAGGATTCCTAGCCTGGGAATGATGGGGGCTGGAGAAGAGGGGGGCAGAGCCACACACCTGCCAGATGATTTGTCATTATAGAGGGGTCAGCACTCAGCTGTCACCCCCTAATCACCCATCCTACCCCTTAAGTCACCCTCCCCTTCAACCCCAAACTCTACTCCAGTCCTCCAAAAACACCCCCTGCATTCCTTAAGCAGCTCCAGTTTCACTCACAGCATTACTACCCCATCTGCCCCGCCTTCCCACACTCTGCCCTGAGAGAAAATATACCCCTGCGAGACACACAGCACACTGAGTGCATTATGTGGATGTGTGCTTTTGCCCCCATATGTCTACACAATTCATATGAGTGTGAATATATGTTTATTCAAGGGCAAAGCTGTTTGTATCGATACCAGGGGCGAAGAGATGGGATGAGAATTTGACCAGCATATATGTGTGAATTGGTCCAGGCTGTGGTCCAGAAACAAAAACCCCTGCAGACAAGCCAAACACAGAAGACTCTCACAGGTATACTATATCTGTCAACAGCGGTCTTTCATCACAGCAGGTCAGAGGTCATTCTCTCTTCCACTGAATGCAGCTTCCTTTGGGACGTGCAAGTGTGTGAGACAGATCTTCCTACCCACTGTCCACTAGATTATCTCAAGTTGTTGATTGTGGAGGGGTGGGTAAATGTGGTTACATCATATCCGAACAAGCCTAAAGACCCCTTATCCATTATCGTGCGTCTTATCATCACCACGCACAGTCTGCCTCTGTGCATCCCAAAAGGAGATGGTGGAGGGTATCACTGACACTTGGCTACATGTTTAAAGTGTTAACAGAAGTTTTAGGTGACACTTGATGTTCACACTTATAAAAATATATTCCCATATGAGGTGGCAGACAATCTTCAAGCTGTGATAATGACAAAGAGTCCCATTTGTTTTGGGTTTCTCAAAGATAGCACTGTGGAGGTTCCCCAGATAAAGGCCTATTGTGCAAGAAGCACCCAAACGTGCCTTTACTTCCTGCTCCACACGTCACCTGTCACTACTCATCCAGGCCTCTGTAGTGTCTTCGTGTTGCACCTCTTCAGTCTAACCTGATGGGGGCAGTAGAGGCTGACTGACAGCCTGGCTGTGTAAATGCTTTACACCTAACTGCAGCAGAAGGGGCTAAGGGAGGCACATCACACACCCTGCTAGCCACTTGATACACAGAGCATCTTTCTTTCGTCTCCTGAGCTGCCATTTGATAACTTTGTCCCCTGGAGAGTGGAGAGGAAAGAGGAGGGGGAGCAAACCGGACTGGATGGGGAGGATAATGACATGACATAAGTGTCATCGTTAACCAAATGGGGCCATAAACAATAGAAGGACATATGCTGTTCAGTAAATGGCTGCTAGCTGAAGGCACACCCATGCACGCATACAGCAAAGGCGCCTTAACAGTCAGATGTAACATTCTGGGAATAGAGCAGCGATACAAAGTGGAAGAATAGAGTTTTCCCCAGGGGGATTCACCTCCACAGGTATCAGTTACCGAAACACCTCAAGCACAGGGGAGAGGTAAAGAGGATTTCAATTAGGGAGAAAGATGGGAAAGAAAGGGGGTGGAAGGACACAAAAAGGCAGGGAAAGGTAGAGGAGAGGGAGGGTGATAATTCATACATCATAGTGGGGAAGTACCTCCTCCTGTGAGGTGGCAAGTCCACACAGCCAAGCTCAACATGACAGGAGTTTGTTTTCTTTCTCCAGCTCTTAAGAGGAGAAAATGAGCCTGCTAATCCCCCTGTACATGGCGAGGCCTTTGCCCCAGGGTCGAAGAGTTTTAGTTTGATGGTGTGTGCTCATGTATGCGTGGTTATGAGCACTGTCAGAATCAAAACATGCAACCCTAGACAGTAAACGGCTGCTTTGCAAACCTTCACACAAATCAGTGTAGGTTAAAATAGTCAGGAGACATCCCCTCACCCTGTGCCGGGTGGGCGTTGACCCTGCCGCCTCTAGGCTGAGACACAAATAAACCGGGTGGCAAAATGGGCTGGAGTCCCCTGCACATCAGGTGTCTCCTTCAGCTGCGATGGCCTGGTTTAGCCTGGCCTGGGTTCATCTCAGGAGGAGACTGCTGGTCTGTCTGGCACAGAGCCCACACAGGAAAAACAATAACACTAAAAGCAGACCTCTTTCAGATGACCAGAATACACACATAAGACAAATCTATCCTTTGCTTTGTCATTCTGTAATGTCCCCTTCTGTTTTCGCCTGCGCTATGGGTCAAAAATGACTCACCCACAAGGAAAAAGCCTCCAGTCAATGACAGCGCATGCTTATTTTGACTCATACTTCAAGAGAAGATCAATATTTGCACAGATCTATGGGAGGGAAAACAATAGTGATCTTGCCTCCACCAGCTCTGTCTGTTAATGGTCTGTTTACTGAGACAGACAGGATAATGGCCTGGGTGGGGGCTGGAGGAGAACCAGACAATGGCTGCGCTTCACTCTGTTTCTGATCTAGTTAGTAACGAGGAGTACCTACAGTATGAGAGGCAGAGAATCAAAACTAGGCTGTTGCTGTGCGCTGAGAGTGAGGATGGTACATGTTGTTGACACAGACAGGTTTGCAAGTCAAATAGCCAGAGTCGAGCCTCCACACTTTTCTAGCGCCAGAAGTCTCTTTTGGATATGCAAATTCTAAATCTGTGGTGGCAGTCTAGTTTTTTGAGCTAAGCCATGGAAGCACTTAAAGGGTGAGAGAAGCACTGTATTGCAGACTATAGTTACTGACTACGTTGGATCTAGTAACACAAAACACTGACATGTGCATAGAGTGTGTACTGTGGAAGAATGGAAGATATCAAATATCTGAGAAACCAAGTTCAGCTTCAGGTCTTGGTTATGGTGGCAACCCCAAGTATTTGAGGGAAAGCCCTATTGTTATTCAAGAGCCAAATAAACCATTTTCCCATACATGGTGCTATTTGGCAGCATCACAGAATATTTTAATTGGCTGAATGAGAACAAAATATGTGCCTTGAGACATTATCTAATAGTAGTACAAGCACATCAAAGACCGCTGCTCTTGAGGGAGTTCATGTGAGGTCATGCTAACCGGCGCCTCAGTCTTCAGCTCATAACTTAAGCATCAAAGCTGTGATTGTGCGTGAGTGCATGACTATTTGAGGCCCAGAATACGAGACTCGTCTCTCCAAGGTGCCATCACTCTGCTCCTGTCAGTCTCAGCACTCTGACTGCCTGGTGCTGCACCTCAGGTTCCCTGTGGTCAGTGACCTATGCTCTCTTTCCCCCTTCCCCTTCCAGGCCCGTCAGGCCCATCAGATGGATCTGCACCCTGCAGGGATCAGAGAACCTGGGATCCACGGAGAAGCTATTCAGGGCCATTTCAAGTCAAGAGATTCCTCTGGAGCAACGCCCTCTGCATATTAAAGAAAAAAAGTAATGGTTGACTTGCACTTTCATCACAGAATGAGAAGGGAATGTAGGGGAAGGAAAGAATGATTTGTATGCAATTTAAACCTCATATACTCCAATTTAGTGATGGCAGAAATGGATTCATGAGTTCTCTATGGACCATGTTTAGTAGGCTTGCCTAGTGTAAGAGCCAAATCCAGGGTCAGTGGTAGTGCTCTTGGCCAGAGAGACCATAGCTAGAAAGATGGAGAGTCTCGCTCTGGAGTCAGGCCAAGCCGGCAGGGAGAGGCGAGCAAAGCTGGCTGCCAGGAACTGAGGGCTGCTGTGATGGCACCACTGACAATTGTGGATATTTCAATTCCCTCCTACCAAAGCACTTAACATGCAGTATAAGCCAACACAACACAAAACAAACAAATACACACTAATGATATAAACACGCAGACACCGAGGGATGCTTGGAAAACTAAGGAACACAGGGAAGAGGAGAGCATCACTCAGAGACCCATTAACCCCTGGCTCTCAACCAGAACAGTGCGCAAGCCTCCTTAAGTACATGTTAAACATTGCTAGTAGGGGCTGACCGATACAGGGTTTTTCGGGGATATTTGGAACAAATGTACAGTTGCAGCAAAAATTCTAATCTTGGTGTGAAAATTTGGTAACACAAATTTCAACACAGAATTTGAAATGGCATTAAGATGAAGGCTGGGTGATTTGACCAAAAAAATTATCAGTATAAAAAAAATTGTCAACCGTCGATATTATTAAGTATCATAATAAATGCTAGACTATTTGGCCTGAGTGAAATTTGAAGAAACCACATAGTTAAAAGGTTCAGTCTATGATTAAGGGGGATCTTCCTGCAGAATTAGTCTCTAATATTCATTATTACATTTTCTTTAGTGTCTATTAAACAGCTTTATTGAATATGCAAATCTATGGTATATAATTTCTGTTTTTATGGCCAAAGGACTGACATGAGAAATAGTTTTAAAATAAATTATTTTATTAATTATTATTTGTTATGAAATAACTCATTTCTTTAATAGGTAGATGTGTGATAAGTGGGCAACTGTGTAAAGTGGCAGTCATTATATAAAAACAACCCTCTTCAAGGTGATTAAGACCCTTCAACTTCATGTCCTGCTACACTCTTTTACAGTTTAACTTGCAGTGATGCCATAGTGATCATTAACAGTGAAAATAGGAATTATTGTGTGTTTGTGGCAGTAGACACTCCATCTGGAGATATAATAACAGAGTCCATATTGCACTGCCATATTTCTACAGTACTTCATCACAGACTTCCTGGAGTCTATTTTACAGCACCTTACATCCAGTCATTAGATACATCATTTGTCACCTATGTTTGAGAGTGAACCCGAGTTAATTCTCCTTACCTAAAAAACCCATAACAGAAAAAACATACCAATACTATCGAGGGACACTTGTGTTTTTAGCATCCACCACAGGGTGGGTGAGGCAAAGGGCATTTATGATTGCAATATGAAATTTCACCACTAGTTATTTCTCAATATTACAAACTGGATTTGCCAAACAGCTGATCTTTTCACAAATGTGAGGTAGAGCAAACTTCTCAGCCACTGTAAGCAACAGAATATACTAGCCTTATTTTTCTTTGTGGTGAAGCTGAATTGCACACACTAGCATATTTTAGCCCTCTACTGGCTGACAAGATGTGCATAAATGGTCCAGATGAGTACTGCATAAACACTGATAATACATAAAACATTTATGGAACATGTTATATTTGAAAATTAGATCATGACAATTATCAGTATTATTCAATCACCCCTGCTTTAAAAATGTAGTTCATTTAAGAGAACATTTCAATATTTTATTAAAAACAAATGGCGTTATCAGCAGCTTTTCTTACAAATGGAAATTCTAATAACTAAAAAATGTTTGTGGAATTTTATTAAATAAACATAAACATACCTTGTATTTTTTCAATTAGAAGTATGATTTCGGCACCACCAGAATGAGATGCAGAAACCAGAGCTGCTCACTATGTTGCAAAGTGGTGGCTGCATCAGAGCCAAAGTATACAATTTTAAATCAATTTTCTTGCATTAGAGAAGGAGTACAGATAATCGTAAATTTGCTGGCTAACAGACCTAATAACTGACTAGGCTCATAATACGTCAACCCCTACCAGCTAGTCTTCATTTTTGCGTGTAATTCATGTACTTTTGTATGTATATGTCTATAAGGACATATATTGGTTATTGAATGGCTTATGAATTAATCTCAGTGCAAACTACCAATCATCATGTGACCCCTCAGAGCTAGTGACTAAAGTCTGTTTTGGGGGAAGAAACTGCACTCAGAACTACTTCCTCGTGCGGAGAAGTGCATCCCCAAGAGAGGAGCTCCAGACTAAACACTCTGCTCATTCAGCTGCTCCCCTTCACCCCACCGAAAAGAGACGGATGCTTGACAAGCGCTCCCAACAGAAAACCTCACTTTTTCCACCAATTATAGAAAGCAGTGTGGAGTGGGGGAGGAGGCAAAACTTCAAAATATTATACACACTGGCATTTGGCAAAGCACATTGAGCAACCTCTGTCAGAGAGAGATGGGCTAATTTCAGGGCAACCTATGCCAACACAAACAACTGTTCTGGCTAGCTTTCATTGTCAGCACTTGAGGTTTGAGTTGAATTTTTCAACGCTCCGCAGCCAATTTCTCTTTCCCCTATTTTTCCCCCCATAAGATTTGTTCTTGTCCAAGATCCCAGTCAGTCTTTCATCGCCTACATAGTCAGAGCTTAAAAAGTATTCTGGTAGAAACAAACTCAGATGCTAATCTACACACAAGCAAAAACAAAAACAGACAAGCAGTCAAATTATTCTTAGGACTTCGACCACGTGCACCTGAGGTCATGTATATATAATGTATATACATATATAATGCAAGCACGGATCATTAGTGTTGTATATTAAGATGTGTACAAGTGCTTTCAGTCAGGTTATGTCCATCAACAGGCCATAACATGGCTATAAGCTCTACTGCTGCAGCCTTTGGTTGTTGTGTGCTAGGAATTATATGACAGCCATGTCAACATAAACATCATGTGTTTCTGTTTGTGTCTCCAAAAGAGTATTTACTTGTGCTTTGATTATGTTTATTAAAGGCTTTTTACTGTTCAACATAAAAGTAAAAAGCCATGGCAGGACATGTGGAGCATGGGATGTAGTGTTACATTCATAGTCTGCTCATAATTCTTACTGCTCACGCATGGTTCTGGGTGTGTGCCAGTCAGTGAGATGGACAGCACAGCAGTGCCATTAGAGAAACCTCACACAGTAGGGGTTCAATCCACTGTGGCAAATCATGCACACCTCTACACACTGGGGGAGGAGCATCTGGATATGTATGCAAGTATGTGTGTGCGCATAGTGTGGGGGGTAGATACTGAGATGGAAGCTGAATGGGCTCTTATGGAGGCCCCTGCTGCCTGAACATGCAGCCTTTACTCTACTCCAGTATTGAGGCAGCTGTCTTTAATATAAGAGTGCAGCTCAGCCCATATTTATTCAGGTACAGCTGACAGAGGGGGAGAGACAGTGAAAGAGGCGTGGCCCTTCTTTTTCCTGGCAGCCATGCAGCGCTCCTGCGGTTTTTTGGGGGGCAAAGGGACAAGGCGAAAACAACACACTGAGACAGAAGAAGGAGAAAGAGAGCAGCACAGAAGGAAAAAAGAAAGTTGATTTTTTTTTTTTATAAATCACGGCTCCAGTGAGTCCTGCGTTGACTGGACATCCTGTGCAAGAGAGCAGCCTCAGAGGTCCTGAGGCCACCAGGGAGGGGGTGTGTGAGCTCAACTCTTCAGTCTCACTTGATGCCTGTGTCCAAGATAAATCACCAGTGGTGCTGCTGTCACCGTGGGCCTTGACCAAGACAAACAGCCATGTTTTAAAATAAGTACCTGCCCCCTCACAACCCTTTCACCTCATCCACTTCCCCTTACACATCCATATCTCCTCACACATTTAAGCATATTGCCTTCACAGGTCACAGGATTGTAGATCTGGTCCAGCTCTACACAGAGGAGTCACTTTTCACCCTCTCAACCCTGTCTGCATTCTCATTCCTCTGCTCACACACTTGTGAATATTTACCACATCACACAGCTTCCATTGTTGCCAAAATGCTGGGATTGCAATAACAGGGGTGAGTCTGAGTATGCGTGACACAAAATATATACCAGGTTTAGGGGACACCGTCAGTGTGCATGTGCAAGCTTCATCGTCTATCTGAGCTTGCATGCACAAAACCTCAAACTTAGCTGAATCACACAAACTGCCAACTGCGCAGAAGTGTCAGCACTATTCCTTGCTTTACTTAACAGCACATTGCATCTTGGGAGTTGTGGTTTGTCTGTGCTGGGCTGCCTGTGTCACTGCCTGTGGCCTGCACCAGTGGGACTGGTGTTCCACACTGAACCGAGCCTCATTTATCTCTGTGGCAGAGTCCTTCCTCTCCAGCATTGGTCCTTCTGGACCACTGAACTGCTGACACTCCCCCCCCCCCACCCCCCCCAACCACCCCCCCCCCCCCCCCTCCCCTCCCCTGAGCTCCAGCATGCGGCAAAAAATTGTGAGATGTGTTTCATCTGCATATTGATCAGCCTGGCCAAAAGAAGTAGGACCTCAGCACTTCACTGAATACATAATGTAAATAAGTGCCAGTTATTCTGCTTAAACTCTCCTGCAGCCCTTTAAGAGGAATGTTTCACCTTAAGTAGATGCTTTTCCAGGTAATTAGGTAAATGTAATTGTGGTCAATACCACCTTTTATCTGAAAAATAAAGTACAACCAAACAGGAAAACCCTCATGCTAAACATGCTGACGTTATGTTCAAATCCGCACATCTCAGCCAAATGAAGGTTATCGTCAGGGTGAAGCAGTGAAAGTCAATGAGCTCACCCAAAAAGAATATGACCTCGTTTTTGCTTCTGTCACCCAATAAAAACAGGCTGTTCTCAGTGTGTGGGCAGGCTTTAGTGCCAGCCAGTTGAAGTTGTTGCAGCGTAGACGGCTGGGCGCTGTGCTGTCTGATGGATGGCTTGCATTCGGTGAGGACTGGACCAATGGCGTCGTGGATTGATTGGCCCAAAGGGGCTGTCGGGGGAAAGCACTTCCTGTGTGTGTTAATGGATGCTCCTGCAGAGGCACTATGGCGGCTTGTGGCAGGGTGATGGTTGTTTCTCTCTTTCTCTCTCTCAGCTCTCCTCCCCCTCATTTGGTTTCACTCTCCCAGTTAATCAGGAGAGAGTCAAGTGAGATGAGCCAGGCCCGGGTTTCCCAAGCAGACTGACTTTCTAGTAGTTTTCTAAGCCCTTACCAAGAACTTTACAATACACTGTAGTATGTGGTGAGTTAAAACACTCAAAGAAAACCCACAACTTAAGTCTATCCGGTATTAGTCCAAGTTTATGGCCTCATGGCTTCTAATATTTTCCTAGAAAGGAACAGTAAAGTCACAGGAATTGCATATTTTGGTACCACATATAAGGAGAAATGGACTGTGAAATCCAGTCATTGCCTCAAACTACAGAAGAAATGTTAATTTGTCAGCAAACAAGTATAGCATGCTACACTACTATGGAGACTAAAGTTTCCACAAACAAATTGTTAGCCGTTAAGGCATGTCAGTCCCATCAACTTTACAAACCAACAAATGCATCTAAACATAATATAATGGACTTAGGTTCAGAATGTCTCTATTTTTCTACAGTTAGTAGTTGAAAAGTCCAACCAGGGACCAGGAATGGGAAATTAGCTAAGTACTATACTTTGTGCAGAACATCAGATAAATTAAATGATAAATGAATGAATCAATCAATCAATCAATCAATTACTGAAATCAAACAGTGTAATGTCTGAATATTAGCTAAGAACAATTTATAAACAAAAAGACATATTACTATGTAATATGTATGTTAATATGCAAGTAAGAATATTATGATTATATGACTATGTATGGTTACATTTTATGGGATTTATTAGGAAAAAACAGGAGAACAAAGATATCTGTAATTACATTACGCTATGTTATTATTAGATGGGTGCAGGTAATATACGACTTCTTCCCTTTTTGTTTCTTTTTCAGTCTGGAAATTATACACTGAAAGGAGCAAAATAACCTAAATCTGAAAGGTCTCAAAAAGTTTAAATACATAGTCTCTAACAGGTGTGTGACTATGATTGTGTAAATCATGTATTGTATGTACCCGAGTCGGCTCAGCTGCTCCAGTTCTGGTACTGGCGGTCCGTACGTTTCAACCTGAAGTGGCTTGTATTGGTAAAGGACTTCTTCTATCCTGGGCAAAGGCTGAAGAGACACCGTCTGATTCTGTAAAAAAAAACAAAAAAAAAAACACAAAGGGACAACACATTTAACACAGAACAATAATCTTCATTGTTTCAGAGTAGCATCCAGTTCACTTGGGGAAACTACGGCTATGACACAAATGGAAAAAAACAATTTGGCAGAGGCTTAATGTCAATCAGACTCTGACATTAACAACCACCATGTCTTGACAGACTGGTTTCGAAATAGTAGTTTTGTCTCGACACCATGTACACTTTGCCCTGCTGATTTTTGTGGAGAAACATAAATGGTACAATGACTTAGCATGTTTTCAGTGGTCCAAAGTCCTGGCAACTAAACAAATATTCTTACCGGAAATTTTATCAAGAAGAAATAAACGTGACTTTATATGAAACAAAAGTATGGGGTTGATGCAGAAATATCATTCCAGCTAACACAAAGCAAGTATACTTCTGAAAACAGTGGTGCTCATACCAGTGTAGTAGTTTGTTGAATTGTACAAGTTGATCTGTTGAGTTTCCTGCAGCATTAAGCTCTAAATGTCAAATCTCAAGTAGTTAAAGCTATAAAATATAAGGCCAACTAGGTTTATGACAATCCACATAACCTGCAATCATAGGAAGTTTTAATAGGGAAACAAAGGGCTTGAATTCTTGTTCTTAATTCCTTTGACCATGGTGATCAAGCGGGAAACATGATGCTTCTTAAGGACATTGTAGAACTGTTCGATTTGGGGCTCTGCCATGAAAGGGGAATTTCCAGTGTCAGACCACTGTGTTTTCTCCAGCATTATAGTTAATCAGACTCAGAAGGCAAGTCAGAGTCATGAAACAAACCTGGAATTAAAAAGATGAAGTCTAAACAAACACTGACTATTTTAAATGGTAGCAAAGGAACTCAGAAACAAAGGGGAGATAAAAGATAAGACAGAAAGCGCAGAAAATAGTAGTGGGGGAGTATAAACAACAGAACACAGAGGGGAGCTGATGAAAACCAAACTAAACGAATAACATGTGCCCCGTGGCTTCAGAATGCCCGCCCTCACACACAGGCCCTGGCCCGAGCGCACACACGGGAAAATAAAGCAACCGTGGCTGAGCTGAAAGACACAAAAATCACCAAGGGACGCACGCCGAGGCAGCAGTGGATGCTGACTTTCTGTGCCAAACACAACAGGGTGGTAATTGTCCTTACTGGGCCAATGTGCAGGAATGTACAACAGGCAAGACACAAAACAGACACATAAGAAAGAAGGATGATTTCACCCCAATACACATCCGTAAATGTAATCATCAGTGTAATCATCTGTTTTGTCAATGTTGTAATCCTACTTCTTTTGACAACCATTTTTCAACATGCATCTTATTCTTTTTAGCTCTGGCTCTGGTGATAATGTCAAATTTCTGTGTTTTAAAACTCTGTAGTAAAAGTTGATAATATCTTAGAAATATCACAGCTTTAGGTAAACATTAGATTTTTACTTGAGTAGAATTTTACATTATATGAAGTTCCTTTGATTTCTATTTCTTTTTTATAAAACTCTTAAGAAAATATACAACAGGATGACACGTCTACAAATATTCTTATCTATATTAAAGGTGCCACAATCAAGGATTTTATCTGTAACACCCGCCTCCATTTCTACAGAATAATAACCCAACAGAACAAGAGTAAACTTGTTGCATTTAGCACTGGTTGATGTGCGCAAAGGGGGAAGGGGGGTAACTACAGTGGCAGTGCACTGACAAACACAATGAGGTTTTTCAGTCAAGACATTGTGAGGACTGCACATTCATTTAAAATGCCATATGTCTTCTGATTTCATTATCATATTTTTAGTGTAAGGTTTTCTCTTGGTTTCTGGGGGCCTTGTTTGGGGGCCTGTGTGGTCTTGGGGTTTGTGGGTTTGATGTTTGACAAAAACTGTGCATTTTTCCCATGATATTTCACTATTATCATTCTAATATTTATAAACAGAACTGTGAGTTCAATGACGTGTCCTCTTTTTTTTTTTTTTGCAACAGCATTACAACAAACCTCCTACCAAGTTTAAATCAAATGAAATTACTGAAATTTGATTTTAGATTTTATGGGGACTGAGTGGCAGATAAGCCTTCTTATAGAGATCTGTGAACCCAACTTTTTAAAAAAAAAACTATGGGTTATCAATTTTCACATTTCACACAACATTAGAAACAAGAGCAAAAGTGGAACAAATGTGTTGATGGATGAGGTAATAACAATGTCCTTTTAAAATACTTTACATTTTTGTGTCTCAGAAAAAAAACAATCATGATATAACACTGGTTTAAGATAGTGAAGAAGTCTGAATGTCAATTACATGTGACCACGTAGCAAAAAAGGAATTTCAATAAAGTATTGAAGCCGAAATTCTGGGCAATGAGTCTTTTTTAATGGAAAAAGGATCATGAAAGATCTCTTTTTAAGAAAACACATCTATCTAATATCTAAGACTTTTAACCAATATTGAGCAGGACTTAATCAGAAATAAATTAAAACAACAGTTTGTATAGTATCCCAGGAGAGGAGCAATATAATTTTCCTTATTTTAAGAGACATCACTTGCACAACCTCTCAATGGAAGAATATTAAATCTATCTTCAATAGGGTTTTCATGCTTTTTGAAATAACGACATCCAGTAAAAACAATGAAGCCAGAAAACACATTGCCCTTTACCAATATTTGAACAATCATTCTGAAATAATATTTCTTTCCAAACATAAAACAGTAGACACACACGCTCTTTTATAGTTTTTGCTTCACCTTTAACCTCAAGGTGCCAGTGATCTTCTGTCCTGTCCCATCCATTCATCCAACACAGTGGAGCCCCACCACAGACTAATGAAACCCAGACCAACAACCCCAAACCCAGTCAGTCTCCCTCTCTTTCGCACTCCTTTAGTCTCTCCATCCATCTTCTTTCAGACTTTCAGCACTGTTTAACTCCCCTACTGCGCCAATCAAAGAGACACACTGGGACGAAGGGGTGGAGGGGGAGGTAGAAGAAAACTCTATGATGCTGGAGCAGTAGAGAAAGAGACTAGCAAATTGGGAATTGCAGATAGCTAAATGGTAGTAAATCTGATTTTTAAGCAGCACACTGAACAGAGGCAACCTTCAGTGTAGTGAAAATTCTCTTGCATTCCACTGCAAGGGCACCTTGAAAACTGGCAGAGACGCATCAGCACGAACAAACACAGTGTAAACCTGAGACTGCATACAATGGGTTTTGTTCTTCTGGATCTAAAAATGGTGAATGAACAAATACTAGCTGTCTATTTAACAGACATCCTATGAGAGGAGCTGTGTCCTCTCAGACGTGACCTGTCCTCCACTCTAACTAATAACACAGCTGAAACTTTCAATCATGAACTCATCACGTCCTATTAAAAGGCTGTGTGAATTACAACATATGAATGTTGTTTTTAAATACTCCTATGAAACAAAGCGGCAGACGGGGAAGGAGGCGGACCCCCAGCTAAGCCCAGCAGAGCAGAAATGGCTGAGGGACTTGGGGTCACTGAAACAACACTTCTGAAGAGCCAACGCAAACATCTGCTTTCTTCATTACAGAAGCTCAACGTACTACCTATACAACATTATGTGTACTCACTATGCTTTCAAGTTTGTGTATTACTGGTATTTAAGACCCTTATAATACCCCCCCATGACACTAAAATGAAACTCTAGGGACCATCAATCTTAATAAAACTGCAGGGGAGGATGATCTTAGGAAATTACCACCAGGGCATATAGAGGACTTGTGATTTTTGATTCTCCAAATCTACCTCAGGTTAAAAAGTTAGTGATCTGGCTTCAGTTTTCCAGCAGAAGCAGAACCACTCAGGTGTCAGTCCTAGTGGAAGAGAGGAAAGACCAGTGTATTTGGCAGTAAACTATTGACTACTCTACATACACATTTGGGCTGAATTGTGCTCATGACACACCGTTGCAATACTTTTTCTTCACTCTCCTGTCCATCTTTGCAGTACCATCTGGGGAAAAACATGGCTAGCCCATCTGTCAGAGTGAAATGGCAGACATTCATGTGACTTTTATAGGACAGGGGTCTCATAAAAGTTAAATTACTTTACAGGTATGACAGGTCAGACCCCAAAGCAATGCACCAAGGGTGCCAAAGTCTACTTTAAAAGAAGGACAAAAAAAGGAGAGTGTTTGCCAATAGTGCATCTACACTTGACAAGACAAAGTTTAAGGATAGAGTCATTATTATTATTTATGATCTGAATAACAACTTTCTCACTTCTTGAAAATGTAGGCTTTTTTGCAGCTTAACTATAGCTGTAAAAAGGTAAAGATCATAGGTCACCTGTTGATATAATGATTATCAATAGGTTTTTGGACAGCTGATGTGACAAATTCACTCATTCACAAAGCACATTTTCTTAACTGGTTGCCTTAAAAAAAATCATACCACTAAAATTTACTGCTGTAATTTTCGACTGTTTGACAGATATGCTTTCTGTTCATGTCTGCAGTAAAGATGCTGCTATAGATACAATGAATGCAGGCTGACAGGAAAGCCTGACTTAGTCATTCTCAAGTAATTGGCTAGCAATTGCTGTAGAAATTGCTGTTATATTTTGTTAATTTTGCTATTTATCCACCTTTGTGTGACAAGCAAACAAACCAAACTTTGTTCAAATTTACTGATAACTCTATATTCACAAAGTACAAAAACATGAAGTACATCTAAAAAAAAAAAAAAAAAAAAAAAGACTCTGAACATTAGTTCCATAATGAAGTTATTTGTTGAGTATTCAGAACAACAACAGCTCACTGGTCACCGACTTTGATCATGGGTCACCAACACACACTGCACACAAATACACAAACACACACACCACACACATCAGCACTGTGTAGGCCCCCATCTCTCCCCTGACATTGCAACTCAGCAGGACACATCAAGGTCACTTAGACTAACCCCTCCATCAGCACCTTCCCGCCAGATTCACAGACACACAAACAAAACCTCTTACAAATACAGTACGCTAAAGCAGTGCTTCAGAGACAGTGAGATTGCCATCACTAATAGACAAAGTGATAATGACAACAGATGAATAGTGGAGAACAGTGGACAGCATTAGACAGAGGATAAAATTAACAAGCCTAGTTAGGGGCCAGCCGTTCGCCATCCCATCCTCAGCTCGTGCTTCAGCTTTTGCCCTGGTAGTGCCAGTGCTTCTATATGGATAAAGAGCTTTGGGCAGCACACTCGCCCACTGAGCAGCAAGTAGCAAGTGTAAAAGCTGCAGCCCACACAGTGACTCCCCTCGCTTTATAAGTTTAAATATAACCGCCTGACCAGTGGCAGCTGCCCCGGCGCAAAGCCCCTAAAGCTGACAACTCCTTTTTCCGCTGGGCAGGGCTATGCCGGCCTGCCCGTGGGCAAGGGTTGTTGAGGCCAACCTAAACAGGGCCAAGCCAGGTCCAGGGGCAGAGGTGTGAATGCCCACATGTGCTGGTGCCAATCAGGGCTGACCGTTCTCTTTACCCCCTGAAATGACCCCCTTTCCTCTTCCCTGCAGCTATCAAACTGTGTGCCAGAAGCCCAATAAAACAGAAAAGGCCAAAGAGCAAGGGTTATGCACTCTCCCAGCAAAACTCGGTTTTTAGTCTGTGAATGCATTATACAGCAACACAAATATCTTTGTCATGATTGATCTCTGAGTGTGAAAAAAGGCTTCATCATTTTTTTCACACTGTCAAAATAGTACCTAAGTGTTGGGGAAGGGGGGGGGGGGTGACAAACACCTCGGCAAAACAGGTTAGGCCAGTCTGCCAGAGTAAAGCAAAGCAGAGCTTTGCCTGCGCTGACGAGTACATCTACTGAGCAGAGGTCAGTGTAGAGGACAACTTAACCAAGTAAAACAGGCCTGAGCAAACAAGCTCACAGTGTGTGTGTATATATGTGTACTTGAGTTTGTGTTCTGTATGGCAGTCAAATTCCACTGCCTAAGTGTAGAAGGGAATAACGCCAGAGAGAACCCAGCGTCATTTCAGCCAGCTACACATCTATGTTTAGGGATAAACTTTCCACCCACATTGGGATGATTGGGTGTGTGAGTTGCAGTTTGTTTATGTGTGTGTGCCTTCTTCTTTCATTAGGTGCCCGCACCGGCCTCGTCAGGTATGTCAGCTGCTCTGCTGCCTGCGAGGCGTGGATTGGGCCCCAGCAGAGCTGGAACCTGGGACCTTTCATTTAAGATGGCGCTGAAAGCTGCCCCAAGGTGGAGAGATTCCCCATCGGTCAAACTCTTTCTGCAATGGAATACTGTACTAGCGGGACGATAACAAACACCATCAGACTAGAGAAAATAATAAACTAGCATACTCCAATACAATCAAAAACTTAAGAGTTACACACACAATGTGGAGGCTAGATTTAATTTATATGCAAATAACCCACAACTCATGCCCATGTTTTGCTCTGAGCAGGTGCCAAACATAAAGACTCTTGTCATCATGTTTGGCACTGGGGCTGTTCTTATGTGTCAGACAACAAGCAACCTGTTTCAACAGTGAATAGAGTCCTCCCTCCTGAACAGAGAGTTTCTTTTGATATCAGCAGACATCTATTTTTAAAAGACACTTTATTCTTCAAAGGATATTTACTCAGGAGAGTGCGTTCAACACAGTGTGTATGTAAGCCCCCATATGTGTCTTCATTAAACAGAGTACCTACAAAGTGAGGGATTAGTAGGTGATTTCAGACCATTCCTAGGGCAAGACCAGGCCCATCCCACTTCACATCACACCTGGAAAAAGGCAACTTTCCTTCAAGACCGGTAAACTTCCTAAAGCATCCATTTACTGGGCATTTACACTCAACCAGACTAATCAGGATCAGGGTTGGATTCCCCTTCCCCACTGCCAGAAAAAAAATCAGGCAAAGTGTAGTGCCAACATAGCTGAGATGTCCCCTCACTTGTTCCCAGTAAACAACATGACACAGCTAGATGCAAAGTTAGATCACCCTTTAAATAAAGACTGGAGGCACTGAGAAGCTGAGACAGAATGGGCATCCACACGTTCCATGGATTGGACAGCTCAAAAACAGGCAGATATGTCATGCCACTAGTGACGGCTCACCTTGGCCCCAGGGTGAAGCAGCTGTCTAAAGACGCAGGGAAGATGGGTGAGGGGTAGTGAGTGGTTATTTCTGCTCCTGTGACTGGTGAACTTGCACATCACCAAAAACATCCAGATGAAGGAACAAGAGGTCGTGCATTGGTCCCTTGTCCATTTATCACTGTCACAATTAAAGTCTGTCTCCATTTGTGTATGTGCTAATGCACTGACTAACAACTGTTAACTTTTTTATAAGCTTTTTGTCCAACCAAGAGTCAAAAACAAATTAAAAAGATTAAGCGACTCATTTAAGGAAGTTTGTATTCTGGTTGTGGTTACCTGTTAAATGAGTGAATTATTACTAAAGATGTTATATATTAAATAGGTATTTCCAACTATTAACAAATCCGTTCTTTGACTTTAACTTTCAGGTCAAGTTGCAATTATTGGAGTTAATCAGTTGTCAAGTTGCAATTTTTGTTATTATTATTTTGTCAAGTGATTTATCAGATATTTATCAGAAAAACAGATTTCTTAAATTTCAACATTTCCAGTTCGTTTCCTATTCTGAGACAGTAAAATTGATATCCTTGGGTTGTGGGCAAAAGCAGATATTCCAGGACATCATCTTGACCTTTGGGAAACACTCATTAACATTTTTTACCATTTTGTGACATTTTAGATACCAAACAAGAAAATAACCAAAGCCCTTATCTCAGCACTTGTTAATACCTGAGGAGAAGAACACTAATCAGTAACAGTCAGCTATGGCACTTCCCTGAAAGGTCCCAATCTTAAACACATTCTTCCTTTTGCCTCCACTAAATTCAGCTGAAGAAAAATTGAAACTTTGCTTGGAACAAGGGACCACAACCTAGGAGATAAATGAATTCCAGCAATCTACAGGAATCCACCACGTGGTGCTGAAACCTCACCAAGTCAAACACAAGTCATTCTTATGGACTCTGAAGTGAAGGAAAATCCAAACCCACACGTTCCCCTGACTCGAGCCTCTCGGTCCAGCGCAGCAGATGCATGGTGAGGGCTCTGCTCCACCAACAGGAGCTTAGGGACGGTAAGATGAAGAGAAATGGGAAGAAAGAAGTGAAGAAAAACAGCCGCAGATGAAGCCAAAGGCAACATAATCATACTGTTTCTCTCTCCATCAGCAACTTTAACTTCATGCTGTATATCATGATTTTGAGTACCACATCCTCCATTTGGATCAGCTCAACCTGGACCTACTACTTTTCCACTGGTGGCATGTGTCTTGTGAGAGCTATACCAGGGGTAAAATACATTAACACAAGCAGGACAGTGAAACAAAGAGAATGTTTGGTAATACCCGAGTATGTCAAAACTGAACTCCAACTTAAGGCCAGGTACATACTACGCAGATATCTCTCCCACGCACCAATGAACTGCGGGAAGACAACCGTGCCTCATGAGGGCTGTGGAAAGGGAGTGGGGGTGATGACACAGCCTATCTCATCACAGTAAAATGAAAATAAACGAGTGAAAAACTGAACGAAGCCCCAATGGAATGTCTCTGCAGGCATGCTGAACACAAAGCTAAAAAAGACTGAGCGGCAAAAGCCCTGAGCCCACATACTCTGCCTGAGGGTCCCACTGCTAGGTCCAGAGGAACGTGACAACATGAGTGACAGGGTGAGAGTCTGTTCTCACACGGAAGACGCATCAAACAGTGAGGAACGTCCTCCCATTGAGCTTGTGACCAATCAATTGTCAACAACCACTCCACATTAAGTTTAAATTAGAACTGAGCTAAAATCACACCATGTGTTTAACTGCTCTGACAGCACTAACCACCAGTGGATAAAGTTATACAACATGTGTCCTCAACTTGCTCATGTAACTGTACTAGGCTGTTGTTATTAATACAACATATAACGTCTTGGAGCTCTTCTGTGGTCACTTAGTTCTCACCTGTTCCCTGTTAAAGGTATTTTGGGGGGGATTTTCCTTCACTCCGAGGGTCAAAAGACAGAAGATGCTGTCCAGATGATATTATATATATTGTACAGATTGTAAAGTCTGTTGAGGAGGGTCTTACATGTGATACTGGGTGAATAACTGGTATCACACAATTGATCTAAACTCTGTAAAATACTTTCAACATCTTCCAGGGTTGTTTTATTCCACAAAATGTTTCCAAAAATGAATAATTTACTGATATTCAAGACCAAGAATTTCAGCATCACATACATGTTTTCCTAAAAAAAAAAAAGATTAACTAATCATTGAAATAATGTTAAATAAATAAATAAAAAATAACATTTAAAAATCTGTGTTATTTGTTATGAGAAATAAAGAGTGCCGTAATGTAAATAGCCTCTGATTCATGTGATCAACAACCTGGCTCCAAATTAATCTTGCTCATTTTGAGTTCAGGAATCAAGCACACAAATAATTTTAACTCCTTGCAACTGTTAAGAATTATAGCTTGTTCTTCTGGTGAGAACAAGGTCCAATACAAGTCCAACGTGACTCCTTTTAATGCAAAGGATGTCATAGCTAGATATGGAAAGCTTCTGTTGTTATAATAAGTTTGCCATTGTCTTGAAACTACTCAAGTGTGATTGTGGCTGAGGCTACTGAAAAGATATCCTGGATATGGTGAACTTGCCTCATGTTAGAGGCCCCAGTTCTCTGTGACACCCCCCCCCCCCCCCCCCCCCTTTTTTTTTTTTTTTTTTTTTTTTACAGTTGCAGGGATTGAATTCAAAACACAACACATAAATGTGATGATACTTCGTCATGTGCTTATACTGCAGCAAAGACTAAAAATTACTGTGCAGTCAGAACTATGTAAAGTACTGGTTCCACACTAAACATGGAAGCTGATACTCTGATTTAATATGTGAGCATGGGGTTAGAGAGCTCATAAAGTGTTGCACTCACCATATGGATTCCAGTAGAAAATAGACTGGCAGGTTTGACAGTCTGTTTCTGCTGCTCTATCTGCGTCTCCAGCTGGGCAGCACGGACCTTATGTTTCGCAAGCAAGATGGCAGCAGGAACATGAGACTGCTCCTGTAAAAATAAGAGGGATTTGGGCTTTTGTGAGCAAGTTAACCTCGATTTGCTTCATCAAGAACTCTTCTACTTTGTCAAAACAGCTGACACTTGTACATGTTAAGGCATCTTCCTTATGTAACTGTTGTATGTTTGGAAAGAGTAGAGAATGCACACAGTCATCCCCTCCAGACATCTCTGTCTAACTGGATAACCATCAGCATTGGGTGCTTTCAGGCTAGCTGCCACATTATTGATGCAAGCCATATTAACAAAACTGTGGCACTGCAGGGGACGCTGCTTCAAGTGCACTACGCCGCCTTCACCTCCATTAAATACAAGGTCGGACGTTTCAATTTCTTCAGTGGAGTGCTGCCAAAGCGCAGAGGTCTAAGAACACAAGCTTGGACATGTTGTTCAGTAAAGACGTAGGACATCTTTGATGGGGTGGACAGCGGTGGTACAACAGTCTAGAGGTGTTGTAAAATTTAAAAGAAAGCTACAATGGATTTAACAGAGGATAAATACTTTTGACTACTGCCACTGATGTGCACATTACCTTTTACATGAAATGATATCCATTTTGTTGAGAAAAAGACATTTTTAGAAGAAAGCCACAACCATCAAAAGTGTACTTTAACTGCCAAATGTTGTATTTTCATGAATAATTGGCCCATTTCAAAAATGTGACTTTTCAGTAAGTTTTTGGTGAGTTTTGTGGCCACAGGGATGTGCAGATGTCAGAGCTCAGAGGAGTTCACCCTGGGGGGGTGAGAGCTGATCTCATCTGCCTACAGTCAACAGGCCCTGTGCCTTAAACAAACAAACACACAGCTTAGCCTGCTATCTGTGATGGTCCTTCAGCAGCCTGCTCTGCAGGAACAATCACTTCCAAAGCCTGCAGCTCAACACAATGGAGCCAAGAGGCTTTGGAATCACAGAATGAGAACAATGCAACCCGCAGTACAATGACTGGTAATAAGCTCTTAATGATGTCACAACCATGAACCCTCAGGCTGAGGGTGTGTGTTAATGTGTGCATTAATGTGTATATGTGTACACCAAACAGGAACATCTGCCATAGTATGCTTGCACATTGGTCTTCCTTAAGCATCATGAAAGTTTTAATTCTGTGGACACATGAACATGCAATACGCGAGTCTCACCAGTTCATCCAGCAGAGCCTGCTTGTTCTTCCTTTTGGCTTGTAGCTGCCTCTGCTCCTCTTGCAGCACCTCAAGTCTTCGCTGCTCATTACCCTGCTGTTCTAACAACAGCAGCTCCTCCAGCTCTTCCTGTTCTCGTGTCTGAGTGAGCAACACATGGGTAAAAAAAAAAGTAAATTACAAAACTAATGCTACTGAGTACAAGTGTCTCATCAGCCTTGAAATGATATCAGGTCACAAGAGTAACAGGAAAAAAGCTAAATGACCGCTAGTATCACAAATTATATTTTTAATGAAAATACAATTTTCTTAATGCAATCAGTGCATACAAGCTTAGCCTTGTTCCTCTGGATGACATCTCTGTTCTCTCTTTGGTACTGCTCCATCCTCTGCTTGGTGTTCTCCACGTCAGTGTTGTTTGTCAGGTTGTACACTGAATGAAGAATAAAAAAACCACTGTTAACATCAATTCATTCTTGTGTAGGTCCACTACAACACACCAATGTTGTGGAGTCAAGCACTGAGCAAAACCACAGATCCATTATTTTAAAATCTATTCCAACTGTTTCCAAAAATAACAAATACATCTAGAAGAAGTGCAGGGAAAGGGGCATAAAGTGATGCTGATGACATGCAGAACATTCCATTTGATGGAAAGGAACAGCCTGAAAAATTCTGGTTAGTCAAGATTTTTCTTGACTTAAGTGAGATAGATCATCTGTGAGGTGTTGGACTAGACCAAGGGAACATACTGTATCCTCAAATACATTTATTCTCAAAGGCCGGATTGTGACCCACAGGTGGGACGCAAGAGGTTTTGTCTGCATCACCAAATGAAGTTGCAGGAACAAAATGAGAACCTGTGAACTCTGCTAAATGCATTTATGCCTGAGTCATTCATAAGGTATTTAAATGAAGACAGGAAATAAAAAAACAAACACCTGATAAATGCATTAATACAATCTCAGAGTTTTTCAGCTGTGTGTATTTTCAACAACAAAGGTTGTTGTTTTTAAGCTCCTATTTTTGTTTAGCTTTGTTTTGTTTTTAATTGTAGGCATAGGAAAATCAATTATTTGCATTTGACCCATCCTAGTCCACAAGGAGCAGTTGGCTGCCACTACGCGGTGCACTGGGACCAACTCAGATACCACTACCTTAGTTAAGATGACTGACAAAAGAATTAACCTGACAATATATTTCAGAAAATCAGGGAAACTGGTGGAACCCATGCGACAGGGGCTAAATTACTAAATCAAACCCAGAATCCTCTTGCTGGGAGGCAAAAATGCAAAGAGCAAAGTTACTGAAGTAACTAAATAACAAAACAAAGTTGTGATTTACCAAACATATCTGTTCAAAATAACTTGTTATTTAAGCTAATCTTACATGGTATAGTGCAGATGTAAATAAAAATGGTCAGATTTGTTCATCTATGCATAAATTTGCTGTTCGTATTATTTATAGATCAGGCCTACAGTGAATCAGGTCACATTTTATTGTCATAAAAAGTGGGTCCCTGGAATAAAGTGTTAACGCTGCACTAATACATCTAACTTTAAGGTTAAGGTGGTGGTGAGGTTTGAACCTATGTCAACAAATCCTTGCAAATCCTATCCTAACTATAATCTAAACAAGGCTCCAGTTTTCCCTTTGTTAAGAGCTCAATACCCATGGCGTGCATCAATCAAGATGTATTAGCGGAGCTCTTTTCTAGTCATTAATCCTGGCTGACACTAATGTCTGTTACACATCTATCTGTATAGAAGAGGGGGAAATCTTTGCACCAGTTCTAAGTACCTCTCTGGTTTTCAACCGTTCATACCTATATCCTCCACTTGCTCCAGGTAGTCGTTATATTCTCTCAGGCTGGCAAAGTCAAAGTCTCTCTTGTTGTATCTGCAGAAGGAGAACAGAACCGATGATACAAATATTAAAACCTGATGAAAGAAAATATGCACAGACATTAATAGCGTCCATTAAATCAACCTTTTTATAATAGCATGTCTGTGCACTGCCTAATAGACACACATTAGATGTCAATTAAGGAGCTATTAAAGAGCAGATGAGAGGGGGAGAGAGGGCAGGGAGGGGCTGAGAAGTAAAAACCTGGCAGGGAAAGAGCCTTCCCATTTGAGCCCCCCACCCCCGGGGAGACTCATTGTCTACAAAACAAACACGGTAATGAGAAAGACAAAGGTGACTTAAGAAGTGGGAGGAGGCATGGGATCACACATAAACACACAGAGCCGCACCCCTCGCACTGCCCGACTCCATTCACTCACATCTTCAGCACCTTCTTGCGTATCTCCACCTCCTTATCTACCGTAGGGTCCTCAAAGAGCTGCACGCGGAAGTTGCTCTTCCTCAGTGGCGTGTCGCACTGCACACAGTTGCCAGAGCCACGCACAAACAGCATCTCCACGCAGTTTTCACATCTGCGAAAAAGAGAAGGCGACAAGATAGAAAATGGTCTGAGCTGAGTTGAATGTTTTCAGGGGTGACTCTCCTCAGGCAAGGCTCAAAGTCAGGATATGTGGCGCATACGTGGCTGCTGAAATACACTTCTTTTTTTTTTATCTTTTTTTTTTACAGACAAATTTGTATTTTTAATGTCTGTGAGTAATCATAAGGCCCAGCGGGTGATAATGGGGCATATGAATGTTTCCTCTGAGTGCTCAAAGATGGCTGAGATTATGATTGGAATGTCGATTAGGCTGCCTCCCACTCTCAGACAAGAGGAAATTAGTCTGACACCCCATCAGTGGAGTGTCTGTCTGCACTGGAAAAACATGTGCTTTATTGTTATTTCAACAGACCTCAGTTATTCTGCCACGTTGCATAATATGATAAACTCCAGCTCGGTAAATTACAGTGCAGGCTATCATTATAAGAATGAGTCTTATGTAATTTGGGAAAGCTGAAAAATGACAGATGGACAATAGTACAGTGTATTGTAAATTGTTAAATTTTAGTATTGTAAACTCAACTGCTAGTAAAATCAACCTCCAGTTATACAGTAAGTTGAAAAGACACACATACAAATCCTTTTTTCTGCCAGAAAATACATTTATCAGTCCTGCCAAGTGTAAGGAAGCTGTATGATGTAGATGTTTAAGCCAAATCACAGCTTCCGATCTAAATAACCCCTATAAATTGTCTTAATGGAGAAGATTACTCCCCAGGACAAAAATGTAGCAGTACAACACAGTCATGATGAGTTTTTCAGGCAGCCTTTGGTTCCTGGTATTAGCAACCATGAATCACAACTCTCATTTCAGTAAAGAGCAACATGTCTAAAACAGTGACCAAAACTGAGCAAAAAGCCAGAAATATTTTTTTACATAATCTTGGGGAATGTCAGACAAAGCAGGGTTCAAACAGGAAGGTTTGCTTCATGCACTGTGGCAAATAGCAGACCTACCTGAGGGCACAACCCTGAGCGTAGCCATCAATCACACCTTTATGCAGGTAGGCGTTTACCCATCAGTCACACTCAACTGAGGAGTATATACTAAAGACAATGGGAATGTTTCTAAATCTCCTCTGATGGGGTGGGGGGCCTGGATAAACGTTTGCACAGTACACTCTTTTAATTAAGTCTCTGTGGAGCTTTATTTCCACAGGAATTCACCTTCTCGCTCTTGACCACCTTCACAAAAATGGAGGACATCTGGTTTCCAAATGTCTCTATCTGCTTTTGAGCGATGACAGTTTTCATAATAAAATATAGCAAAGTTGGGAGGAAAAAGGCAGATTTTTCAATCTACGTCACTAATGGTATGGTTGAGTCATTTCTTTCCAAGACACTGCTGCACAGAAAAAACCTCTCAGAAAAGGAGCAAGGACTGTGTTTACATATGTCCCAGTTTGATGATTTAGACTGATTTTTTATCTGTTCATGATCTGGTGTTGACATGAAACACAATGGAAGATTATCATTCATACACCCCTATGCATGAAAATTAACAAAATCCCAGTAAAAAACAGGACAGGATGGATATGTGCAACAGTATACTGGTTTCTTTTGAATTAACTGGGATACTGGAATCTTTGTTGGACTGGCAAATCCCAGATTCTGAAGTCTTGATACTTCAAAAACCAGATCATACCTGGGACTGAACTTCAAATAAACGCATCTTATGTTTCCAGTGTCATCAATGAGTGACAAGGCATTTAACCTCATCAGCAGGATTTAAAATGAAAATAAGGCAGTTAAAGGTGAAACTGCAGCGCCATGGAGTTTAGATGTTTACTCACAGTATCTCAGATATGAATCAAACAAGCACAACCTGCCAAGTATAACAGCCACTCAACCCTGAGATACAACACACATGAAGCATCACGGAGGACTACCTTACAAGCGTATCGGTTTAGCGTGGCTTAAACTAAGCCACAAAATGAAAACGAAAGTTCTGAGATGGACAGAAACATCTGCATCGGCCAGTTGGCGCTTCAGAACACGAGGAGCCCCTGCTCTTGTGAACACTAGAAGAGGCAGATGTTCACTGTGGCCCCAGGCTACAGGAGATGTATAGGCCTAGCCATATGGAGGTAGATGGAGGGATCCAGCTTGTTTCCACAGGCCCACAAAGAGCCCATTCATCAACACAGGACGAGGAGTGGGGCGTAGCTTGCCCCCTGCCCCATAAATGGACCACACAACAGAAGTCTCCATAGGGGAAATCCTGTGTAACTACAGAGCAAAGAAGTGAATGTCTAAAAGCGAGGGAGGAGACTTTTAGAGTCAATTTGCCATCTTTCTTCTGAAGTGTGCCCTCTCTACATGACACCGTTCAAAGTGTGTGTCTCTGTAGTCAGTAGTCCAAAAGGGACCACTGGGGCCACACTGTAGTGCTAACCATACACACATTAAAGTGAGCCGGCAGATCTGTAGTAGCTGCCATCTCTGTGTCCCTGGGCTGTTGTCGCTGAGTGAGTGCTTCTTACTCCTCCCTCTCTCACCTGTCCCGCTCGGAGCTCCAGGCTCCTATCTCCTCCATCTGCAGCTGTCAGCAGGTCAGAGAAGGGGGTGGTAATGGGAGGGTAAACAGGCCTCTGTCTCAGCAGAGCATCCTCCCCACCACCACCACCACCACCTTTTGGTGACATTGCCTGCATCTCCTCCATGTGTAAGAAACAGCAAAACTGCACTACTGACAAATGGGAGCTGGATTCACTTGTTTTCACCATAAAGCTCATTATCTTTCTGTACGTCCACAAACTACATGAAAATACAAGTCAAGACAGAACAGAACTGGCACTGTGTCATATCTCTGGCCGCTACGGTGCTCTGTCCTGGCCTGTGACCTACAATACCTGCCAGCCAGCAGCATAGTCAAAAAATGCTGAAGCCACAGAGTATGGTTGCTTACACAGGACAGTAGCCGTGAATGATCCTTTAAAACAAAAAAAATAAAAAATTAATTTGATGTACTTTATAACTGTAGAACACGTATAGATTTCAGATGTAGCCTATTTCCCCACAAAACGTTTTAACACCCATTCAAATAATTTTATCATAAGAAATAAAAACATCAAACACATTTGGCACAGCAATATAAAATGACTAAATTGACATTTAAGGTTCCAACTGAGAGGTGAGCTAACAGTGAAGAAGTTTGGTCATGCAATGCATCATCAGGACAGGAGGCTTGGTCAGCACAGTGGCCACTCATAGAAAATAAATGATTGAACACACACTCAAAAAAATAATTAAGCCAAAAATGTTGACTTTATGTATTTTAATTACATGTAAATTTTCCATGTAATTTTATTACATAAGTTTAATGTAAAAAGTTGCATTTAATACAATGTTTTTTCTATCATATTGAGTCAGTATGAATAAATTAAATACCTTCAGTCAGATTTGCTTTAGTTAATGCAAACTTTTACATAAACTGTGTTTGACTGTGACGCTCAGCCTTTTTATGTCATCTAGTAAATAAAGTTTACTTTACTTGTTTAGATTCACTTTATACTACGCATATTCACATTATGTTTGACTTTTTTGGATAAATAAACTTTAAATTTCATATATTTCAGTTACATTTTACTTTAAAATATTACTTCATGTTTATTAGAGCCAAGAATCTTTTTTTTGAGTGCAGTCGAATCTTACCTGTAGCTAATAATCATTTTAAAAAGTCTAGAAATGCTATTAAAAGATGTTAAAACTAAAAAAACAGAGTGAATGTACTTTGTATAAATTTATACTGTTCATTGTCTTATTCTTATGCACTTGTTATTCTATGTCTTACTTTTTATGAACTTTTTTCTCCATAGAAAATGAAAAGCAGTAACTGGGAAATTATAACATGCTACATATATCACTGTACAGGCACTATACATGTATCTAACAACTTTTGAGGGTGTCTAGAGGCAAATAATATGCCAAACACATCACTGATGAAAATATTCATCCAGTTGCAGAGTGATTCCAAGTGATGCATAAATTCACCATTGTACCGACTCAGAGGAACAAATCCAAGGTGACCTAAGCTAGGACATCCCTCCAAATTGCTTCATTGCAGAATCATTTTAATTTTCTATGTGTAGCCTCTGCATCCAGACAGTGGCTGTGAGTTATGAGTTTGCTGACCTGATGACAAAGCACAGCCACTTCCTGATGGTACGGTCAATAAACAGACAGGGTCGAAAAGATGCTCTCATCAGGCTAAAACTCTGTGGTACTCATAGGGAACGTGCACATCAATTTAAATCATAGGTGTTTGAACACCTGACAAGGTTAAATTTGTGAAATGCACAGCAAAATAGTGTTATTGATTGGTGACATGAGGATGATGCACGACTGATTAAAAATGTAGTGTATTAATGCACAGGATGTGTAGTCAAAAGATAAAATACATCAAGGCAATTGCATGGCTGGTGATAACTGATTTAAATTAAAATATTTACATGTAGAAAAAGAAAAATAATACTAGTAACAGAACTGCAAAAACATCATTGCTTTTTGATTGTTTCATTCTGTTATTGATATGAAAGTTTTATGTGAAAGGAAAATAATGTTTCAGAATAAAATGATTTTTTTTTTTAAATTAATATCTATGTAATAATCTCTGGAACCTCCAGAGGTTAACCATTCGAATTAGTGGGATTTTCGGTTGGATTTGCCCTTTGTATTATCGCAGTCTTTGGTAACTTGCCAAGTTTTCACTTATTGGAAAATTATTAATTAGAAGAATTCTGAGTAGAGGTCAAAACCATAAAATTAAGAGAGAACATGACAGATAAACTGAACCCAGTCGAAACATTGGCCACTTTGCATTCAGCAAAGCAGTCCCATCAGACTTAGATAATAAATAAAAACATGCACTGACCTTGTAATAGCCTTCTTTTATACTTAAGAGTATTTATTAAGGGGATAAATGGGTAAAACAGGGCAGGCAAAATAACTAATGTGACAACAGAGCAGCAGGTTTGTCAGATAGGGGAAGAGTATCGTTTACATTCGTTTTGGGAGACAAACAGGTCCTGTATGTTATATGAGTTATAATAATACTAAGGGT
This sequence comes from Sphaeramia orbicularis, assembly GCF_902148855.1. Lineage (NCBI taxonomy): Eukaryota > Metazoa > Chordata > Actinopteri > Kurtiformes > Apogonidae > Sphaeramia > Sphaeramia orbicularis. The sequence goes on along the minus strand of NC_043978.1, from coordinate 20,300,104 downwards.
TACACTGGCAGGAGCAACATTAGCAAAACAAACTGTTATCAGCTAGCTAGAACTATATGAAATATAAATACATAGCCGTTAATAAATAACAATAACTGCTTAACCACCGTGTACATAGTTTTATATTGGACTTTAATGCCTGTTTATTTGAGTACTGTTCCGCAAAGTTTCGAGTCAAACGGTCCTTTAGGGGTGGATTTGCTTGGTATTGCTCTCTTCGTGCAGTCAGATGTAAATACTCACAGTGTGTGTCCGCAGACGTTCACCATCAGCTTCAGCGACGGGTTTCTGTATTTGGTTGTTTTACATCTCGGACAGCCTTGGTCGTCCATTTCTGTTGTGTGAAAATAAAATAAAAAGCAACAGAGAATGTCAACAACTAGCCGCTCCCCTCTCAGGTAGCAAGACTAGCACCGCTACGTTACGCTGAATATGGTCCGACTGGAAACTCGGCTCATGACAATGGTTCCTATATATTAACCCTATGACTGGAGTCAAACTGTGAGCAGTCTTTTTCTTCTTATTATTATCATCTCCTTAGACCTTATTCTCGAGGGATTCAAACAATGTTTTTAAATGTGTAGTTGTGTGAGATAAATAATCAGTTTAGGGTTATTTTTTAATTAATAAGTTTTCAAAGGAGGGTCTAGTATAGGGTGTCCTTTATTAACATATGTAAATAGGCTACTCATTAGCAACATGACCTTTGACTATAAATTATTTTCTTATCGGCTTTGAAACTTTGCTACAACTGTTATGTTGAGATAATGTCAGGTTAATGGGTCGTAATAGTTTAATAATCTAATCTCACTTTGAAATTACAACTAAAAAGTTATTTAAAGATTAAATTAAATTCCATAGCCTATATATAGAAGAAGAAAATATCTTGAACTAGTCTATAGATAGTCTTTGTTTTAAGGGACAGAAATATCAACGTATTTATGTGGTGTCTCACTGAGGGGATATAAAGCTATAATAAGATACGGATAATCATGTCAATGGGCTCCTAAAAATGGTATAATACTAGTTGATCTTACATTGTTTATAGGTTCATGACGCTTGGTGTGATTTCATAGGGACCTCTGAGAGACACTGGCAACAGTGAAATCCATTCACCAGTAGGACCTAGAAATATTACAGCTTTCTCATGATAGTTATTACTAAAAATGTGGAAATATTATGATTGTCTAAGGTGAAATTTTGCATTGTGGCATTAATGAAGAAAACTTAAATGAGAGTTGTGTGCGCTACTGGGGGACCACAGAGGAAAAACTTCAGTGGAGTATAACCAATATCTAACAAATTTAATCTTAAACTCAAGTCTTATTTAATATTATGTTATGTGAGATGATTTAAATTTGCAGAATCGATTTTTAGATTGAATTAAGAATCACATTCCCATGGACTTATTTCCCCCTTGGATTTCAGTGGCTTGACATGGAAAGGTACTAATGCTTTATGCAGGCTTCATAAAGCCAACTCAGCTCCCGACAATACAGACAACAAGGATATCCCGTTCCCACGATTTCAAAAGCACTCACCTTGCACAGGTGAGCTACGGGAATATACTTGAAGTTATATGACTGACAGCTGGAAACCAAACATTCGTGTCTGAATCCCGCTTGCTCCTCCCTTATGGGACCCACGGCGGCCAATAGCGTGGCTCTCCAGCAGATAGACCCCAGTGTGTCTCCTTCCAGCTCCAGTCCCCGCAGAGTAAAAGTCACGTTGGAAGGAAAAGGGGAGAGAGATATCTACTTACAGCTGCTGTCAGATATCCGATCGCATTCGCATGGCGAGGAGGTAACCTGATCGAGCTGGGAGGAGTGACTTTACCAGGGAAGGCTTGAACAAAAAAATGTCTTCTTCTTCGGCCGGAGAAGTCACAACAGCAAATGACATCAAGAGGGAAAATGTGAAGGAGGTGGATAAGCGGGAGTGCATCAAGCTTGTGGCGCTGGACGCGGCGGAGTTGTCCATGGAGCGCACAACTCCAAACACGGACGCGGTGCGCACGGAGTTGTTGGTGAGCGCCGCTTCCTCTCTGGCTTTCTCCCCAGAGCAAGTGGCGTGTGTCTGCGAGGCTTTGCAGCAGGGAGGCAATGTGGACCGGCTGGCCAGGTTCTTATGGTCCTTGCCACAGAGTGACCTATTACGCGGCAACGAAAGCATCCTAAAAGCCCAAGCGCTGGTTGCTTTTCACCAGGCTCGGTATCAGGAGCTGTACAGTATTTTGGAGAACCACAGTTTCAGTCCGTCCAACCACACCTTTCTGCAAGATCTGTGGTACAAGGCCCGGTACACCGAGGCGGAGAAGGCGCGGGGAAGACCCTTGGGTGCCGTAGATAAGTACCGAATCCGGAGAAAGTACCCTCTCCCCAGGACTATCTGGGACGGCGAGGAGACGGTGTATTGTTTCAAGGAGAGGTCCCGAAACGCGCTAAAGGATTTGTACAATCAGAATAGGTACCCGTCTCCTGCCGAGAAAAGAAATCTCGCCAAGATCACAGGACTCTCCTTGACCCAGGTCAGCAACTGGTTTAAAAACAGAAGACAGAGAGACAGAAACCCGTCCGAGGCACAGTCAAAAAGGTGAGACTCTGAAGGGACAGCACACAGACAAACATATAACCCCAAACCATGAAAACACTTCTCTTCTTGCTCTGTGCGTAAAATGAAGTTTGAATGACTTTCGCAAAGTAATTAGAATCCCTTTTTTCTCTGTGGAAGGACGAGGCTGCCCTTGTAGTTTACAACCATTCACACTCAGTTTGTGAATGACTAAAGGCCACTCTGTCTATTTTATTATCGCACCGTCCGATTCACGTCTAACTTTACAGTGTGAACCATTAACTGTTTATAAATAAGAAACCAAAAAGTATGCGTAAAAGGATTTGGAGCACGCTTTTAATGTTTTGAAATATGAAGCGGTTGCCATTCAGATCCGGTTTCAAGTGTGTTGGTGCTAAGGGGCATGGAAACCATAGGCAACAAAATAACACAGTAACTTCTACACGTCCAAAGCATTTGCCTGTGAAACAAATGAGGAGAGTGAGTTTGATGAATGACTTAAAAGGGTGATTTCTTCTGTGCGTAAACACGAACTTAAACTGAATTTAACATACAAACACAGCAGCGCATGCCTGTCCCGACACATAAATCATTTTTCATCATCACTTTTTTTTCCCCTCTCACACCAAAAGCCCCTCAGAGCTTCCACCGGCTCCTGCGTTTCATTTCATAATCCTCCACACAAACAGACTTTCATGTTGCCCTCACAGTGAACAAAGCTAGCGCACCTGGTGGAGGTGACCCCTCTGTCTGTCTGTCTGTCTGTCTGTCTGTGTGTGTCTCTCACACAGACGCGCCATTATAGAGACTCTCCAAATCGCTGTGGTTATTCTTAAACAATGTACTTGGAAAACGTGACTCTTGATTCTTCAGAGTTATAATAACCGCTGTCTTTATTTCTTCTATGAAAGTGTGGGGGGGGGGGGGGTGAGACAGTCTGTTAGTGGTGGAAGGGTGCAGCTGTTTGGATCACTCTTTAAAAAATAAAAAAAAGAAAAAGGTTTATTTCCTAACGGTATTTGTTTTTCATGTAGTTGTTTTTTTTTTTTTTTGTTTTTTTTTTTTTCAAAGTTGCCTCTTGAAAGCTGAAAATATTAACTTTTATTACCAAGCGCTATTTTAAATCGAAGAAAGCATCTCAGATAAAACCCCTCAGCCAGTTGTTTTTTTCACGCCATGAGCGCTGGCATTTTGTCACGCCAGAATTTATTGCGCCAAATGGTTGCACGGTTGTTGATGCTGGTTGGTTATTGTCAGTGCAGCTCTCCATGAGGTAAGAATGCTATAAGTTCACAACGCAGGCTGCTCTTCAAAGCTGTGGTATAACAGCTAAAATGTGACTGTCTTTCTTTAGGAGAGGCAGAGAAAGATAAATAAATATATTTCCTTTTACCTCATTGAATTAGAAACCTAACTGTTTATATCCCCAACCTGATTAATACAAAAATATATCTATATATATTTTTATAATTAGGACAATTCATGTTTTCCAACTATATTTTCCAATTTCCAAGAAGTAATTTACTGTTCATTTCACTTTATGATGCACAACTTCACATTAATCCACTCTTTTCACAGTGAATCTGATGGAAACCACAGCACAGAGGATGAGTCGAGCAAAGGCCAAGAGGAGCTATCTCCTCGACCGCTCTCTAACTCCTCAGATGGTGTGATCACCCATGGGACCCTCCCTATTCAGACAGGGTCTCTGGACACTGGGGTGGTCATCCAACAGATTGGGGATATCAAGATGCCCCCTGGATCCAACAGCGGTGGCCTCTACAACGGAAGTCTAGTGACCAGTAACACCTCTTCCACTGTGTTTCACAACGGTGGCTCCTCTTATCTCCACACACCTGGAAACATCCTCTTCAACGGACTGAATCTGGGCATCCAGCCCTTGTCCTTCAACCCTCTGAGGCCGCCAGGAGGGGTCCTGCTGGGTGGCTCTGGAGTTGATATGCAGATGCAGGCAGGACAGGAAAAAGGACTGGGTAGTTCTGCTGAGGACTCAAGCCTGCAGTACGCCTCCTACTCAGGCTGTGTGAATGGATCAGAGGTGAAACTAGAGGGGGTTCACACCATGGCTCCGCAAAATGGGGGCTCTTCAGTGCTGACGTTTAGTTCTGCATCAGGTGCGCTCCAGCTGGGAGGATACAGCCTGGTCCAGGTACCGAGTGGAGTCTCAGACAGTGATGGCAGCTCATTACTCAACAGCGACGTAGGTCTTCCTCCTCTTCAGCTCTCTTCTGCCTCCTCTTCCTCAACAATCGCACAACAAGGTGGGTCTGAAAACAGAAGAGGATACTACAGTTATTAAAACTTAAGACTTACATACTTTGTTATTCATTGTTGCCATAATAACATTAATAATAAAGTCATGACCTCAACCTGTATTTTAATAAAGCAGTTGAGCTCATTCAGATGATATTGTCTAGTAATAAAGATAATATTTAAAAATTGTGAGTCAGTTCTTGTTCATTTAACTTGTTTAGCAGTAAGACAAATCAACTAACTGACTTTGCTGTAATGAAATGCTGTCCCTTATTGCAGCATTTAAGACCTTGGAAAGGCTCAAATAAAACATATTATTGTATTAGGGTAAACAAAGTATTCTACTGTCACCTTATGTAAAAAATATGACCTTGTTTACTCCCTATACTTCACAATTTGATAGTGGTTGACAGTCAATGATGCCCTTTACCCTCCTTAAATGTTCTAGTGCTGCATGTCCTTGGTGGTTTGTCAACAGGTCTCTACTACATCTATCTAATATATCTGAGCTGCTTTATTCTTGGCTTGTCTGCGTCTGGGCCATAGCCCAAAGGGCTGATACTACACATAACACAGAGCACAAGAAACAGGGAGGGCTGCACATGCTACACACACACATAAGAGGTGGTCCTGAGAAAACCCCCGAGAAGAATAAAGCCAGTTCTGAAGTCACCATCACTCATCATCATTGCACTCTTGATCTCCAGAGCAGCAGAGGAGGGAAATATGTTTCAGACAATCAGAGGCCATGAAACGCACTAACAGGGAATGAGCCATTACAGCACTTACACTGACATAAAACAGAGAATGTACACCAGGATGAATAATAAGGAAAACAGAAAATTTGCAGCTTTCGGTTGGCTCCTGGCAGGCTTTTGAATTGTTTTTGTGGGGCACTGCAGGGTCAAACATAAAGCACAAAGTGAATGAGACACACAACAGCAAGCTCTAACTGGAACATATAATACTGTGTGAAGTGACATCCAGCAGGGGGATGTGATCTAATGAAACTTGAGACAGATATACTGTATGTATTGATCTATTGATGTATTTCCACAGGTACCATGCCTTTGAACAATGTAGCAGTATCTTCCGCCAGTGACAACTCGTTCCAGCAGCAGGACAAGATGACCATGTCATCGCTGCACCACAGCACAGTCCTCTACAGCCTGGGCAACACCAATCAGCCGTCCATCAAGAAGGAGCCTCTGGAGGGGGGGGTCTTCTCTTCGTACCATCACGGACTCCACCTAGACCCCAGCGGTCAGATCAGCTACACCACCCCCAACTCAGAGGAGGTTCCTTCCAGCCAAGGTCCTGCCTCAACTACGGAGGTCTCAGCCGTCAGCTCATCCAGCCCTGAACCAGAGGTGTACACCACCCTCACTGTCAGCACGCCCCTCATGACCCAAACGGACCCGAACAGCCACCACCTCCAGCCCACAGACTACCTAGGGGGCCATGAGGTCAGAGGGGCCCCGTCCTCACACCTGATGGGCTCCGGCTTAAACAGTAATTACATGAACCTTTCAGAGAGCAAGGTGGACGGGTCGGGCTCGGGAGGCGTGAATGAGATGGTGAGAGCGATCTGTGGGGAGATGGAGGCTGTGGAGGGGAAGGAGCTAGCCAAACTACAGACAGTGCAGATGGACGAAGACATGGCTGACCTTTAACCTCAAAACCATCACCCTGTAGAAGCACTCATGTCCACCAAAGCAGTGATATGGTGAATCTTTTTACTTTAGTGTGAGAGTGTGTGTGGATTGTTTTTTTTTTTTTACCATCATATCTTTTAAATGTTAAATTATTTGCAGATGTTGTGTTCAGTTGAATTTTACAATGCACTCTAGTCAGAGAAGTCCTGTGGGTGGGCATTATCAATTTGCCGTAAAAAAATTCCCTGACATGTTTTAAAAGCCTCAACAATAAGACTAAACATTACGACTGTTACGTGCTAATAGAAGAAGTCACTGTATGTGTTTGAGCCATGTTTAAATGTACATTTTTATAGACAACACCTGCTACTTCCTGTTGAGTGGATTTGATCTGCAGAAGCAGGTGCTGGAATGCCTCAAGTCATGTGACCAGGATGTTCCTCCAAACTAAATGCGTCATCTGGGTCAAACCAAAAAGGTCATTCGATGGAGGGAAGAGGGAGAGCGTCTCAGTGAAAATGCTCAGTTAAACAGCGACAGCTTTACTGAAGGACTGTATACATGTACGGGGAATAATACGTCATTATTCACATAAAGCTGCTGAAAAAGTGTCCTTCAGTAAGCACCTTAAATTCTTTAAATGCCTTTAGAGTCACTGCAAAACCCTACGTTTCTGCTTTATACTGCATCATACCAAAATGAACTAGAAATGTTTTAGCGTGGTGGGTGTTCATAACTAGACTTAAAGACATATGTGCCTTTCTGCTACTTAAAATATACATGGCATTGGTCTGTTTTGGCATTTGCACTACCATGATGACATTACAATGTACATGTTTCAAACAGCCTTCATGTTGGAGGATCTGTCAGCGTCACACACCTTAACAAATACACACTCTTTCAACGACAACTCCTATTTCAAGCCTCATCATCAACTGGCAACACGTGAGACCCAGATATGAATGAAACAAAGATCACGCTTTCGATCCACACGTTGCCCATCATGTGTTGTTTATTATGCTGCAGCTCATAGTACGTTAACTAGATGTGATGAAGCTATTCTATATTGTGTTTCATTTTGACGTGTCTCTCCAAATGTCAGTAATCGTGAATGATATTTTTATATAAAGCCAGATGCAAACAGCAGTGTGAATGCTTTAAAATGTATAAGGAACAAAAGGGACAGAGTGTAGTCTTGTCTTTAAAGTGGAGAAGGATTGCATGGAGTCATAAGGTTTTGGACACTAGTGCCTTTTACTTTTGCTTTGTGAATAACACTGAAAGCAGCTCCGCCGTAGCTTCTGACAGTGACGCCGCAGCCTGAGAGATTTACCACCAACACCACCACCACGGTCGACGCCACCACTGCTGCTGCTGCTGCCGGCACATTTGTTGGGTGTCAGATGAGGCAAAGACAAGAGAATGTGGAGCCCATTTGTCAAGTGTGTCCAGTGCTTTTCACAACAGGAGTCTAATTCCTGGCTGTCATACGTGACCATAATAGCACATTTCAGCCTCACAGCCAACACACATCAAGCACAAATATCAGTGCATCACACATCTTCTTATAGTCGGAATAAAGTGGTAAGATTTTACTTTGTCTAGATTCATGATCCCATCAATCTGAAAGGACATTTCAGCAGAACTATGCTCAGAGCTTTATTGTCATACACCAAAAAGAAGTCATGGGTGAAAAGAAAATCTGATGGTCATTTGTTTTTTGTTTTTTTTTTTTTAACTTAGTTTGAATTATATGTTTGTTATCTGAAATTATGTGAATGTATTTTTCTAAATCTCCATACTGCAATAAAAGTTTATATTTATAAAAACATACACAGATATTTTTCATTCTTTCCAACAACCTCTGAACTCACGTGATGACTAAAGTTACGAGCTGATCTTTGACATTTTACTGATAAAACATGCCCATAATGATTTGAAGTTTATATCAGATAAAAAAGCATACTTTCCCCCAATATTTCAGAGGCCTATGCAGCCGAACTTGGAGGATGGGAAAGCTGGCATGCAGTAATCCACCAAGCCTGGTGCTGCTCTCTGCAAACCTGCAGTGATCGTTTGCACATGCCTGGCAACCTGGAGTTCATTAGCCCTCCTTTTCTCATCTCAGCCCCTGTAATTCAAATAAACAGCAATGAGATTTCCAGAGGTAAAGCTCCTTTTGGGTGGGGGGTCTGCAGCTCCCAACAGCCCAACCCAATCCAATGGGCTTTTCCCCTGAACGAAGGCCGAACAAACCCCCCTCCGCTTCCCTCGGCTACCTCTATTTCCAACATGTGGAGGAATGAATCTGAGGAGCTGTCAGTCACAAACACTCAATCTGCACACAGAAAAAAAATAAACCCCTCTGCTGGCTTGCATAGATCCTCTGTGAATTCATGAGTTTCCACCCAATACTTGTTCCCTCAGTGGGCACCCAACCAAACCAGCAAGAAGAGAGATAAGATTCAGACAAAGTTTAACAAATGGACGAACAGCAGGGGATTTTATTTTATTCGCAGCATGTCTGTGGTGGATTAAAGACGTTGTTCTTTCGGTGGATACTGGCTGGAAGAGTTATATGTGATCTAACCGATGACCTAAATAAACAGAGGCTGTTTGTCTTTGCTCACTGTGAAGGCACAGAAAGAGAGAGAAAAATGGGAGAGACTAGCGGGAAAGGGAGGGAGAGGCAGGCAACCGGGATAAAGTTACCTGTGCACAGGTGACCTCGTCGCCATGGGCAGTGGATTAGCTGATTGTCAGGTATCAGGTAACTCCTCCTGTAATATTGAAGAGGGTGAAAACAGCTTTGTTGGAGCCCAGAACAATATCCCATTCGCAGCAGGAGCCCATGGTCTGTGGGTCTCACGGGGAGGGGGGCTGGAGAAAACTCCAAATTCTACCTTTGTATTGTGCCTATAAATTAGACAGGAAAGAAGCAGGCAGTGCATTTTTATATGAGGATAGAAGGATACGGATTACTTCTAGAGAGTTTTATCAAAGTTATTTACATTTGCTGCTTGAATTATGTGTGAAAATTAAGACTTTTTAATGACGCTGTAATAGTAGTAGATCATTTTATCCACAATTTTAAACATGCAACATAAAACTTTCTTGAGTGCGCAGTAAAAGCAGGGAACTCCCCCAGAACTCTGGCCTTATTAAAAACACTGACCTCTGATCTTTCAGATGGTTTCAAAGCTGACATTTAATGCAGCGCAGCAGACTGCAAGCCATATGTAACATGACCTGGGGAGCACGGTACTCCACAGCTCCACGTCCCACTAATGAGAGGGCAAGGGTCAGCGGGTACCAGTCTGCTTATTCAGACCCACCACTACTGGCCAAACCTCTGCTCTGGGAGAAAAGCTCTTCTTACTGGCACAAAAAAGTCTGCGGGAAGTAGTTGGTGGTGTTTATATGCACTGTAGTGGGATAACAAATGTCCACAGCTTTCTTTTGCTTCCACTTAAAATAATTGTTGCTGAAGGTATGTTCACTCCACCAGCAAGTGTGGGAAAGCAAAAGATCAGCGCTGGTTCATTCTGGGCTACAAGGACAGAAAACATAAGTCATACCCAGGCTGAAATGACACTGCTATAGAGGACCTTGACAGTTTTAGTGACTGAGAGGGATGCACACACGCAAATGGATAGAGGTGCAGCAGCTGGGAGGCAGCATCCTGTCCACACCACAGTGGTCAAACGGTATTTCCCAAAGAGAAAAACAGCACTTTGTAACATGAGCAGAGCACATGAGGCCTGACATGACCAGTGAAGATCACGGACACACACAGACACATGCACACACACCTGCTTCTTATCTGTTTCAAACCTTTTCCTTAAACCTGAACTTACATTATAAGCAGGATGATTGCATTGTCGTGGCGCCCCCTCCCTGCCAGCAGGCACATTTGAAGGCGCACCACCATAAGGACGCCGTTTTTGTTATTTATGTGTTTGTCTGACCGCCTAGTTTGTTTACTTATACCAGCCCTGCAGCAAAAAGAATAATTTCCCTAAAACAAATGTGTTCATCTATATGCCTGGGGCGTGTTTACCGAGCTGAGCACTGTAAAAACCAAAGCCGTAATTGCATATTTGTGGAGGTGGCCCTCTGAGGAAATGCGTAATGATTTTGATGGGGGGTAACCCCAGTGCACTTGTACCAGGTCTAATTTTCCAACATGACAGGAAACTCTGTTAAGCTGATAATTGCAGCTCCAATTTCATTTAACTCACTCATGTCAACAGTTGTGTTTTGTTTTGGGAGAAGGGGCTGCTTTTTTTCACATCTTCGAACAAACCCCTTCAACTTTTAATTAAAAACACGTTTAGGACTTGTGAATTCAGAAACGACGACAAAACAGCTGATTATCCAAATTAATGTCAACAATTAAATTAATAAGGGCGTTTTTTTTTAATGTGATTTTTAAGACAATATAAAAAAGTGATAATTCATTGATTTATTTGTGTTTAATTAATTTCTGTTCTTCATTTTATGTTTTTTAATGCACTGAGAGGTTTCCTATTAAATGTCACCAAAATCCCCCTTAAACTAAAACCCCAAATCTGACATTTCTCACTTGATTTAAACAGTATCTGCTTTGTTCCAGTCCGTACAGCTGAAATAGCACTCTGGATTTAGATAGACTGAAAACCATCTGCTCCCGCATAAGATCAGTGAGTCAGTGGTCGTTTAAATTTTCTTCCATATTAAAAAAAATAAACTATCCAATAGGAAATACGGGCTTTTTGATGATGACATTTTTATGAAGTGTTTTCTGGTGTTTGGGATTGAGCCCCCCCTTTTTTTTCTCCTCTCATTTTCTGGACTCCAGTGTCACTGTTTCATGTCATATTTATTTCCATACCTTGAGGTGTTGGGAATTACTATCTGGAAAAGTGGCTCTTGCATTTATCAATTTATACCCGGTCGTTTCATCTTGAATTTAGTTAAAAAACGAGGTGGAATCAATCGGGCCCAAAACGGAGCTGGATTGGGCCTACATCCCATTAAACCATCTTAATGGGAAATGGCGAAAAGTTTATTTTCTCGGGATGAAAACACTCTGACTGATTAGGGCTGTTCGAGAAAATAATGACTAAAAGTTGGGACATCCTGAATATTTAACAGCTTTGGGTTTCCAGAGACTCGTGCTGCGGTTTTTAAGAGGTAACAAATGATGCTTTTGGAGGAATTTACGCAAAGCATGGACGGTGAATTAAGGAAATCCTTCTCACTGTAGGCTCTGTCGAATATTTGAGGGGAGTAACGTGGGATAGCCTACCTAAGTATTGCATTACTTGTCGGGGGGTAAGGAGCTCAGCACCGGCCGTGGCAGAGGCGGAGAGTCCACATCTTGAAATAATCTCGCCCCCCGGGCTGCTCGGGTTAAAGGAGGAGGCGCGGCGCAATGTGGTAGAGATATTAGAGAAACCCGAGAGCCGCTCATCAGACAGCTCATTTACTGAAGCACTGAGGTTTTACACAGCCCAAGTGCAGCAAGACCTCGAGCACAAGTGGCCTGCAAGACTGGATGTCCACTGAAGAAGACACCAGTCAACATTTACATAAGGCGCAATATGGAAACGGCCTCGCCTGGCTGCGTAAAATACGCAAATAACCCATTTAGAGAAACACTCTCAGTTTATAAAATACTTCTAATATTTTTATTGCAGAGTTACACTTACTGCTTTTTTTATTAAACAAAATTGCAGACCTATTGTGGCTCTCCTGTCTGGCCATGTTCTTTTATTTATTGCCAAGAAATGATAAATAATTAAAATGAGCTTCAGATAAAACTGTAACGATTGTGCCTCTGCCAATCAGTAAACACTTCCAAAATTTAGCAGTTTGTGAAGCATGCAACGCTTTCAGAAGAAATTTAACAGCTTCCATTCATCATTTATTCTACTGTTGAGTGTTTAATAATGGAAAAATGTTGACAACTGTGAAAATACATTATAGAGTTTTTAGTTAATTCTTGGATTATGGCAAGCATACTGACTGAATTAACGGTTTCATTTGGGAAATATTACAAATATAAAATGCTAAATAGTGAGGGTTTGCTTAAAAGTGTCAATGAATGTCTGCAGAGCTGATCTGTTTTTTCAGGTGTCGCCACATAAACAAAGATTTACAGTATTATCTCCTTAAACCCTCGCTATGTTTCCTCAAAAGGTTTGCAAGAATTTCTTCAGGTTAAATATTATTTTCTAGGTCAAATCTTGTTCCTTAACATAGTGAGTGAGCGACTCCAGTTTCAGACTGGTGCAGAAAAGAAATGTGATCTATGGCTCAAACCAACAACTGCACCACCAAGAACCAGTGTCGCAGAGAACTCATTTACTAATGGATTGGTTTAGTGTTTCACCCCACAGAAAACAGTGGAGCCAGTGCGGTGCCCATCTAATCCTTGAAATATAAATGTGGGGCTGCAGGCGAAGAATTTAAGAGCAGCTCCTAAAAAACACGTGATGATGTGGAGAAGCTGCAAACAAAAGGAGAGAGGGTGATGCTATCAAACCTTTGTGCGTAAAATATCAATATTTCAGTCAAAAGAGGAGTCTTAAGTGTGCGGAAAATGCGTGCGTAAGAAACAAAAGTGCAATCTTTTGATGCTATTTTATTTTTGCTAAATTAATGAAAGTGTATATGCTTCTGAATGGGTGATATAGGGCTGTTATTTCCTGAAGATGTTTGTCAAATAAGTACAGACCACGTGACATATTCATATTACCCTCCCACCTCTCCCTTACACACACACACACACACACACACACACACACACACATTTAAGTGGCTGATTTCCTCCTGGTGGTCTATGGTCCATAACATGTTTGGCAGGTAGCAGGTTTTCATATAAAGACGTGCGTAATGGCACACACACACACACACACACACACACACACACACACACACACACACACACACACACACACACACACACACACACTATCATAGTAACTTTCAGAATTATACCACCTCGTAAAATAAACGGCTTCAGTAATTAATAGACTATGAAAGGTGTAGGGATACACACAATGTTCAGTCTGTCATTAATTAAGGTGGTGGGCGTGAACAACAATCAGATGTGATAAAAGGCTGGGAGAAGAATTTCACATTACATTATTTTTTATATTAAGATCACCCAGTATTGCTCATGGTCGATTTTAATATGTTGCAGCCAATAAATGTAGTCTAAACTTTCTTCCCCAAATAAAAAGCTTTGTGTTTCTGCGGCTTTCCCCTCCTGGCTATGATTACTGATAACGCATGGAAGAGGCAGTGTGCGGTTTGTCCCACGTGGGAAATCTGCAGTGCCAATCCTATAGAGCCACCATTATAGAAGATGTATATTCAGAACATGTTAATACGCCTTTTTAAGAGGTCTGTAATAATTGATTAGTGTTTAGGTGCTGCTCTGCTCCCTCAGCTGAAGCAGGAGAGGGATTGTGGGGGCGGGAGGTGGGAGCGCTCCTATTTCAGCCCCTGACGCACTGCCTCTGGGGAGGAAACGGAGCTGCAAACTCAGTCCTGCTCTGCTGTACAGGGTGCAGGGCAGAGGGAGAGCCAATCACCGAAACGCACAGGCTCCCTTTAAGCCTGACATATCTCCAACAGGAACAAATTGTCCCAACAATCAACATCCCAATCTGCTGCGCGCATCAGGGGCTGGAGTGGAGTGGAGTGGATAGCCTATAGGCCTGTGCTGCGCGGACGGACTGCGCTGGATTGCATCGCGACAAGAATCTGAACAGAGAAAATAAACCGCAGTTTTTGTGTTGGATAACAAGGTTTTAGGTGGAGGAGTGAGACCGGACATCATGTCTATATTACCGTCATTCGGGTTTACGCAGGAGCAAGTGGCATGCGTTTGCGAGGTGCTGCAACAGGGAGGAAACCTGGAGAGGCTCGGCCGCTTCCTGTGGTCTCTTCCCGCTTGTGATCACCTTCACAAGAACGAAAGCGTCCTCAAAGCCAAGGCGGTGGTGGCCTTTCATCGGGGGAACTTCAGAGAGCTCTATAAGATCCTGGAGAGCCACCAATTTTCCCCGCACAACCACCCCAAGCTGCAGCAGCTGTGGCTCAAGGCGCACTACGTGGAGGCGGAGAAGCTGCGCGGCCGGCCGCTCGGAGCTGTAGGAAAGTACAGGGTGAGGAGGAAATTCCCGCTGCCCCGTACGATATGGGACGGAGAGGAGACAAGCTACTGCTTTAAAGAGAAGTCCAGGGGAGTCCTGAGAGAGTGGTACACGCACAACCCCTATCCGTCCCCGCGGGAAAAGAGAGAGCTGGCCGAGGCCACAGGACTGACCACCACGCAGGTCAGCAACTGGTTCAAAAACAGACGGCAGAGGGACAGAGCCGCAGAGGCCAAAGAGAGGTACGTTCAACGGACGCAGCCTCGGAGCTGCTTGTAATCTGTGTCACTGAAGGACATTTACATTCTGTTTACATATTTTCCGATGTAAACTTGGCTTCAACATAAAGCACAAACGACGACCAGTCACCACATTATGCGTAAAAACAGCAGCCGTTAGAGTCCCAGTGATCTGACATGATTCCCCCAGACAGAAAAAGCTCAAATGCAAAAAGAAAAAATACTTTATATAGTTGATTTAATTCATATAATAATTTAGAATACATTCACAAATATCCTGATCTCAGTGCGGTGGTAAACAGCAGCACTGCGTTGGTGATGATGGATTTTCTTTTCTAATTTCTATCATCATGAATTATTACCTAAAGTGTATTTAATGTCATCGTATCTCGATGTCAGTAATACAGATAATAAAATATCTATTAATAATCTCTGAAAAATCCTCAAAAAGCATTATGGTCTCACGTGTGGAGAAGGCATGTTTTGGTGTAGCTTATTGTTAAAAGGTTTAGCTGTGTAACAATGGAATAAAATGACGCATAAACGCACATTGGATTTTACAGACTGATATAATTCAATAAAAAGTCAAAAATATAAATAAAACCATAAATAACACTGATCGTTTCGTGAGGTTTGTTTTTCTTCGTGGTTCATTACATTTCTGCTGCTCCAATAAAATAACAGTGCATTTCTGCTTCTCATAATACTCTTGTTTATCTATTCATTTCCATCTTCTACCGGGTGTTAATTTCATTATGTGTCCTCGTTCTAATTTCTAGAGAAAACAGTGAAAATAACAACGCAGGCGGCAACAAACAGAACCAGCTGTCCCCGCTGGACGGAGGAAAGTCTCTCATGTCCAGCTCGGAGGACGAGTTTTCTCCACCTCAGAGCCCCGACCAGAACTCAGCGCTTTTGCTCCAGGGCAACATGAACCACCCCGGGGCCTCCGCGTACCCCATGTCCGGCCTGGGGGCCCCACAGCCGGTCCACAGCATGCACGGACACCCGCACCAACTGCAGGACTCCTTGTTGGGACCTCTAACCTCCAGTCTTGTGGATCTAGGCTCTTAAAGAAGCTGAGATTATAATATTTTGCAAAAACAAAAACCAGAAAAAGAAGACTGATAAGTGTATCAGATTGAGTATGTATGAAATAACACTATAGTAGCCTACCTTATAATATAGACTGACTTGTCTGTCGTTAAATTTGGTTAGAACAAAAATCCTTTATGCGCTTAAAATGTCCTATATCCCCTGACAGGAGGTGCCCTGATCTCCTGCACAATGAAAAAAAAACAAACAAAAAAAACAACCAGGACCTTTTTTGACACTCTTAACTCAACGAAACACTTAACTGGACTCCCCATTTGCTTATTTATGATATTTTGTTAAGATGACTAAAGAATTATAGCAACTTCCTGCAATGGAAACTAAGAGGTAACGTTTTCATTAGAGTCATGGTAATTAGTTTCCAATAAAACAAAAGTAATACATTTGTCTCTGTGTTATTTGTGCATTTTAAAAGAAAAAAAAAAAGAAAAAAAAGAAAAAAAAGAATATTGAGATTAATTCACAGCTATAGGTCCTGGCCCTCAAACCGGAGCAAAACAATTAAATTGTGAATCTTTTAATTTACGCGTAATGTTTTGTTCCATTTTTTTTTTTTTTTTTTAATCATTTGTAGATATTTTCAGATTGGGGGAAAAAATGTAGAACGCATGAAAAATGGCTTCCAAGCAACCAGCATTGGTGGGATATGCCTCTCTATCAAAACTATCATGACTCATTATGCAGTAAGATATAGATTAAAGCCTGCTCTTCGTTTTTTTTTTTTGTTTTTTTTTTTCCTGTTTTCTTTTACGCAATAATAGTGGTAATGCAAAACATGTAATTCAAGCAGTCAGTCATAGAAGGAAATTTAATTATACAAATGTGAGTCAACATCAGCAGCTGTCTGTCAGGAGGGT
This sequence comes from Sphaeramia orbicularis, assembly GCF_902148855.1. Lineage (NCBI taxonomy): Eukaryota > Metazoa > Chordata > Actinopteri > Kurtiformes > Apogonidae > Sphaeramia > Sphaeramia orbicularis. The sequence goes on along the minus strand of NC_043978.1, from coordinate 20,283,248 downwards.
TTGTGTACACACCGACCAGCGTTGGTTCCATAGAATAATGTGTCTGCTTCATAATACATGTTAGGTTGAAAGGCATTTTTTTCCCTTTTCGTCATTTTTTTTTAGATCGAATGCTGCGGATCATTGGCTTTTTGTTGCCGTGTTTTCTTTGCTCTCTCTGAGAGTTTGTTCTGTCGGTTCCGGGCCATGGGAAAGAGCCACCACTCAACCTTTACCAGCACTGGATTTTCTGACCAGAGAAAAAAAAAAAAAAAGGCAAACATCCCACATGCAAAAAAGGATTGAGATCAGTGTCTTATGAAGAAAAGAAAACAAACAAATGCAAACTAAATACATAAATAAACTAAGCTTTTATTATCTTTAAGGTCATGAGTAACAGACAAGCCCACCAATCAACAATAACAACAACAATAAATAATAATAATAATAATAATAATAATAATAATAATAATAATAATAACTACTTAGATGATGCTGTATTTGTGCTGGGGGTACATTATGGTGGCCTGAGAGCAGATTTTTGGTGAGGACAGCTCTCTTGTCCCCCACCCCCCACACTCCTTGGGCTCATGTCAGGGTAAATTGTTTTGAGCAGAGAGCACCGAGGATTTCCTGAGCATAATCTGAAACAGTCGCTGCAAGCATTACTGCCTGATTGCGAAGATTGCAGGGGCTGTAGCGAGCGGCCAGCAGCCTCAGTGGAGGGACCTTGAGGTATTCTGCATCCCAGAGGCCTCTCTCTCTCTCTTTTTGACTCTCCTTTTCAGCCTCTCAGGTCTAGTAAAAACACCAGGCCTGTGCTCCTCATCTATCACCTACAGCTTTCCATATGGCTCAGTTTGAGTGATATGTCTGTCTGTCTGCCTGTCCTCAGCAGACCTTCCATCAGGCTTTTGGTCAGCGTTACTTTTTCCTGTATTTCTGACCCTATAGCACTGATTTAAAGGCAGTTCCGCTCTTTAAAACAAAATCCTGTTACATGTAAAAGAGCTGCATGCAAAAACTTACAGAAGTAAGGATGTGCTCATTATGCATAATGGCATCTGTCACTGATCTCTGTGTCTGTTAGTGGATCATTAATGCAGATCCACATGTAAACAACACTTAAATGTTTTTTAATTAGGGTGAATCTAATGTTAAATAACCCATACATAGTTAGGTTGATAGAGCTGTCGTAATACATCGAATTTTATCAACTAATCAATCAATCGTTTAACCTGCAAAATCTCAGCTGCTAAACCATCTATAATTATTTGTAGTACAGTATGAGAAAAATAGACAGGTATAGTGCAAATAATTTTCTGTAACATAATACCTGCAGAAAAAGTAAAGTGTACATTCAACTCCAAGATGATTTGTAGTCTAAAAGTGAGGAACGCTGTACTTAAAACTCAAAATCTGGACCAGTTTTTGACCTATAGTGATTGAAAAGAGCATTTTTCAACTGTCACGCTTTATTTTACCCTATTTCTGCTCGAAACTTAGTATTACCATATTATGTTTCAATGTAAATGTTTAGTATACCGCATGATCTCACGGTATTGCCCATATTTCAGAGGTCACCGGGGAGGTTCTGTGGATCATACATAATTCTGACCACAGCATGTGTCTTAAACTCTTGGCAACCAGTGTAGCTAAATATTCACAAATTAGCAAACAGGTGATCACAAAGCCACCAAAGTGACTCCTCATACCTGTTAATCTAATGACAACATGTCCGGCAGAGCACAGACACAGCAAGGATTAAACAGGCTCTGTGCCACATGACAGAGAGAGGCTATCAGAGTCACCTTCAGGATGTGCAAGAGACTAAAATCAATCCAACACGGAAATTCGGACAGTGCTTTTAATCATGCTCCAATCCCTTGCTTCCGAGAGGACAGAGTCTGGATTCATAAATCTATCTGCTGTATCAGCCACATGCAGCGCCTCTCATCAGTCTTGCAACAAGTGCAAGTGGTAGGTGTGCCCTGGTTTCACCCTATAGACTATATGACAAAAGCTAGAGGTAATGTCAGGCTGAGCAAGCTGGTGCCAGTAACAACAGCTGCTGATGGCAAACAGAGTCCGAGTCATCAAAAGGGCATTTCATTTGTCATAGGCTGAAGTGGCAGTGGCTCTAAATCAACAGCAGGAAGGGTCCTGACGTGTGCAAATAAACATGGAGAGTAGCCCGCATGAGCCTGCCCCGTCTGCCTCAGCTGCATTAATGTTTTCTCTGGCATCGGAATCAGTGCACGGCTCGTAATATAAGGACTAAATCCAAAGCTGAGGAGCTGGGCTGAATTGCCTTTCCATGGTCTGGTGCCTGCAGGTAGCTTTACCGCACACGGGAGGCGGGTGTGAGATAGTCCCAGGTATCCATAACCACAGACTGTATGAGGGGTAGGGGTGTGTGTCGGAGAGAGGAGACGGTAAAGGAGGGGAGGCAGGGTGGGGTAGGAGAGCAGGCGGGTGATGAGGGACAAAAGGATCTTTTCAGGTCTGCCTGAGAGGGGCGGGGGTGGTGGTGAGGGATTGGTGGGGGGGGCAGAGAGATTTTCTTACCAATGATGCATGGATCTGACAATGTTCCTGCCTGGCCGTACCCAGGGGCAAATGCAGCCTGTGTATGTGTGTGTGTGTGTGTGTGTGTGTGTGTGTGTGGGCTGTTAATACTCACGTGTATGAGACTGTGTGTAAGTGTGTGTGTGTCGGAGTAAAAAGCTGATTAAAGTAAAACTAACAAATTTTTATAGCTTTATGAGGTAAAGTAGATGGTTATAGCAGGCGTCTGTTGTGTTTCAGTGACATAAGCGAGTAGAGATCAGAGGCTGGTTTTACAAAGACAGACCTGGACGGAGTTTTAGATCAAACTAGTCAGACTTCAGATAGAAACATAAATGTATCTGCCGCACAAATGGGTTCTAAAATGAACTAATTTGTTTTGAATAATTGGAGTTTTTTTTCCAACAAGAAACAACACCTCTCAGCTTAGTTATCACCACCATAACACCCTTAGTTTCAAGATTTTTACAAGTAGATACAGGTTTGTAAAAACTATATTTGGAGCAGAAAAAGAGCTGATTAATTGTCCAATATCACCCCCCTTCCTGAAATTTCTGTGAAAACTAACTTTATTAGAAACTAGATATCTGTTGAACTGAAATACCTGACTGACATGAGAGATTATTATTATTTTTTCAGCTGTTGTTTGTAAAAATTCTTCTTAAAAAGCCTGATATTCACTAATGACAACTATTGGAAATGATTCTCAGTTTGAACTCACATTTGATTGGCTGATAAAGCGATCAATCCGTCTATAGTTTGAAGATATTTTACTGGCAAAGTACAAAATATATTAAAATGAAGTACTACAAAAGTAGGCTACACCTGGAAAAACAGTAATACTTTTACTTTTGACTACTGCACATATGAATAACAGTGCATATTAGTACCCATTAAGTTGGAATAATTTTATTTACAGACACATTCCTCTTTTTATTTCTATTTACACACATCAGTAATCACCTCTGACCAGGTTCAGTGACTACATATTGAGTCCCAGTTACACTTTATCTATCATGAATAAATCTCATTGTCACAATCAGTTAATGATACGAGGAAAAAATATTTTATTCAAACTTTGTGAAACAGTGTACTTTGTGAACAGGTCTTTTTTTATTATTCATTTCTTCTTGTATAATATTACTAAACCACAGACAAACCACTGGGAGTCAGATTTTCCCTCCTTCTCGTCAGTTGATGCCACTGGTTTGTGTACCTGAGTGTTACCATGGTAACAACAGTCCTTATGTTCCAAGTGACCTTAGAGATGCTGACTTTCTAAACTTAAAATAACTGGGGTTTTTTTTGTTTTTTTTTTAATTTATTTATTTTTGTTAAACGATCTAATAGGACTGAAACCTATGATTGATTTTATTGTTGTCTAATCTGTCAACTCTATCCTTGATTAATCGATTAAATGTCACAGTGGGCTATAAAATTTCAGAAAAATGATGATCAAAATGTTGTCCTCAAATGCCTTGTATGATGATATTCCATTTACTGTCACAGAGGAAGGCAGAAACCACAAAATATTTCCTATTTCTATATTTTCATTAAGGCGCCTTTAAGGAATGTTATCACCCCCAGTATATTATTGATTTAAAACACAAGTAGGTCACATTATATCTCCTAAGATCTACTTCCCACTACTTGGTATTTTCTCCTCCTGCTGCTGAAAATAAACAGAATAAGAAAGGACTCACATTGCAGTTACTAAGTTCAGATGAACAAATAAAACAAACTTAAAACTAAAAAAAAACAAACAAAATATTGCTATAATTTAGATAATAACCATCAAAATTAAAACTAAATTCTAACAAAGCAGTGTCTCATTCTACCATAACTTCAAATAACTTAAAAATGGTGCTATTTTTAAGTGAAAAATCTTCATTTTGACCTTTTTTTTTTCTCAATCATTCTTCTTTCATCAATCATCCACATAGTTCTTGATTAATTTAATCTGTTAATTGCTGCATTGTTGAACAAACAAAACAAAATTAACAAAACCTGGATTCTGTGCATCACTTGTCTCACATTTATACATTTTACTCTGAAATAACTTGAAATGGTGCAGTTATAAAGTGGAAAATCTTGAGTTTGACATGTTGACTTGTTTGTCTGCCAATAATTTAAAAGTTCACAACTAATCCATTCATCAAATAGTCAAATAATCATTGCAGCTGTACTTCTAACTTGCATTGAAGATCAAAACTAAGGCTGGTTTACCACTGCAGACCAGTTTCAAACACCTTTCTAAAACAGCCCCAGAGAAATGACTCTGCTCTGTCTGAAGAATGTCAGATGAAGGAGCTGTGAGCCAAAGACAGCTTCCACTCCGACGAGTAGGAAGCCTTTCGTCTAACAGGAAGCTCCTACATGGCAGAGCTGAAAGAAATATTTATCTCTCTCTTCCAGTCAGATGAGTGATGCATGACCCAGGGTTCAGACACGAGAGGGAGGAGACAATACAAGATCGGGTGTTAAATAGCATGTTGTGTGTCAAATAAAGGACAATATCATATACATTACTCTGTTAAAAAAAAAAGGCAAAATTTCTAACACGCAACAAGAGAAAAAGACAAGATAAGGCGTGTGTGTAACGTGTATACGAAAGACAAGTTGTATAAAAGAAATATGCCCCGAAGGCACAGGCTCATGTAACAAACGCTTTCCAGAGACAAAGCCAAGATCTGGTTGCTGAGAATCAGATATGTATATTTTTGGAGCTCAGGGAGAAAAATGATAGTGGCATTAGTCTCATGTATTTGATCAGGAAAGTGACTTCAGACTGGGATGTTTTTGGAAAACTTAGGAGATCATCCAACGGGGTTGTTTTTAATTACATTGAGCAGTATTCTTAATCAAAATTAACACTTTCTTTGCCTGAATAAATACACATCAAAGCCAATATTTTTTCATATAAGTCATAGAATATATGGTTGTTTCATGGGAAAAGTGACCGATGAAAGTGATGAAATGTGGTCAGAAAAATGACTTAGTTAGGGATGTTGTGGGAAAATTTAGGAGACGATCTAACAGGGTTACGTTTAATGAGTTTGATCCATCAAATTAATCCTCTGTATGAAGAAATGTAAAACAAAGCAAACATTTCTTCATATAAATCATGGAATATATTATATTATATTGGAAAAGAATCTAATGAAAGGGGTGAAATGTGATAAGGAAAGTGACTTCACTTTGGGATGTTTTTGGAAAACTGAGGAGATTGTATAGCGGGGTTGTTTTTAATTAGTTTGAACAGTATTTTTAATCATAATTAACACTCTTTGCCTGAAGAAATGCAAAACAAACCCAATGTTTTTTCATATAAATCATCAAATATGAGGATGTTTTATGAGAAAAGAATCAAATGGAGATGATGAAAAGTGATAAGGAAAGTGACTACAGTTTGGGATGTTTTTGGGACACAGTTTCTAGTTTTCTAGTGGTTAAAGCATTAAAATGAAAACAAATACAAGAAACTGTAGAATATATGGATGTGTTATTGGGAAAAGTAACTGATACAGAGATACAGATGAACTTTATTGACCCGCAGAGGAAAACCACTTGATATTGAGTGGAAAACTGGAGCAGTGGCAATTCTACTGTAAAATAGAAAAAGCGTATTATTATTTTACTGAGGTGGAAGCAAAAAAAAAACCCAAAACAAATAAAACCCCAACTTGAAACCCTGCAAACCTACTGATACTTTAGAGCACAGGTGTCAAACATGTGGCCCGGGGGCCAAATCTGGCCCGCCAGAGGGTCCAGTCCAGCCCCTGGGAGAAATCTGTGAAATGCAAAAATTACACTAAGATATTAACAATCATTTTAGTTCAGGCTCCAGATTCAGACCAATTCAATCTCATAATAACCTATAAATATTCACAACTCCAATTTTTCTCTTTGTAAATGTGAATGTTTTCATGTATTTAGACTAAAACAAAGTATAATTTCGCAAAAACTCTGAGAAACCTGAACAAATATGAACAACCTGAACTGTCTTCAGAGAAGTGCAGTTTTAATAATATTCCACCTATTACTAAATCTTTTGTGTATCTGTAGATCTGCTGTGATCTGTAAGTTATAATGTACATGTGGAAATGATAAACTAAAGCATAATAGCACATTGTTTGAAAGGATAGTTTGTAGATGTAAACATTTTCATAATGCAATTTTACTTTTTTCACTGTAAAACATAGAGAAAAGTTTGGAGTTGACATTATTTATATATTTTTATGTTATTATTTTGCTGGTCCAGCCCACTTCAGATCAAATTTAGCTGAATGTGGTCCCTGAACTAAAATGAGTTTGACACCCCTGCTTTAGAGTTTATATTATTCATACTGTTTACAACTTCATAAATGCTTAGAATTAATATGCGACTGGAAATTACTAAAGGACGTTTTCTGTAACTCTACATTTTCCACTGTGAATTAGCAAGTCACTATAAAATGACTAAAATAATAACTCTATCACCCTGGAGCAACACAAAGCACAGGTATAATTTCTACTGTATTGTACCACACAATCACAAATCAGTCTTGATGGCACCTTCAAAGGAGCCATAACCAGAGCCATAATGATGGGTTTAGGATCATATGATAGAAATTCTTTTGCAATCCGATTAATAATTGATCATTCTGCTGCCTGATACCGCTCTACTGCTTTGATATCCACCCAAGAAAGGTCTGTGAGTCTAAACACGGACACATCAAGCTCAAGGGGCTTTTGGGGAGGTGCAGGAGTGGCAGACACAACAAGAGGAAGTGGTATGGGATATGGGATAATGAAATCTACCTCACACTCCCGAGGGGCATCACCTCACCTATCCTGGGGTTCACAAATAGCTCAAATAACCGAGCCCCCCTACTTCACACACATGATACACCCACCCGCTGTGCCCAAACCACAGCACAGCCAGCCTCCACCAGAACCCTGCAGCTATGCGCAGTTTGTACTTTATTTGTTTGCCGACGTTGGAGTGACAGCACCCTGAATCTGAGCTGCCATCCAGCTCCCCTCGCCCTTCATCTTCATACAGCCAAGCAGGATAAAATACCCTTCTTGGTTCCACAGTGAAAAAAAAAAAAGAAAAACATTCAGGAAATGAAAGTTGTAACACGATCCTCTGTGTGCCAAACGTCTCTCTGAGCAGGGACAAAAGACCCAGAGAAAAGCTGCTGGGCCTATTTTAGCCTCCAGATGATAGAGCAACAAGGAGGTAGAGGTGAGGAGAGAGGGAAGGGGAAAGAGAAGACATACGTTTGTGAGGAATTAGGAGTTAAGAGGGCCAAAGAAAGCTTCCCCAGACAGTGAAAGATATGGGGAAGAGGAGGTAATAAGGGTGCTGCTGTGATGAACTCCTCTGTGCAGAGAGTCCAGCTACCCTCTGTGCACAGAGCCCCACATCCCACAGATATTCATGCACCAAGCAAAATAAACTTCCCATTCCGGCCCTGCAGTATGTTTTCCAACAGGCCTCTCCTGAGAGAAAGCTTTCAAGACTCCTCATTTGGTGCATGAGCTTCAGTGGAGTGTATCCAAGATGAGGGCCGAGGGAGAAACAAAGACTTTTGATGTTTAACAACCAAGACGCCAAAATAAAATACCCAAACCTGCCTGTATTTATCAATGATGCAGTGAATAAAACAACAAAGTGAATTTCATTTGAACCGAGGAGGGTTTTACTGTTTCTGCTGAAGGTAAAAGTATTTTCCCATGTGTATCTGCCCTTGTGCTATTGTTGCTTACCAGGGCATCCTGACAGAGGGAGGGGGAAATGCTCTGCTGGTCCTATCACTTCTGACTGGTGCATTTGTGGCATGGTGTCAGCGGCCGGTGGTAATTACCAGGCTCTCTCTGAGTTACCGCTACACCAACGTGCCACCAGCTCTGGAATGCCAGCTAAGCTCTGTTATTAGGCACAGAGCTGCCACCGTACAGTAGACACTACTGCAGCAAACACACCATCTATCTATCTATCTATCTATCTATCTATCTATCTATCTATCTATCTATCTATCTATCTATCTATCTATCTATCTGAGAGGCTTAAGCATAACTTGAAAGTGTTGTTCTTAAAGCATAGGCTGCAGAGCTAAATTACAAGGATCTTTGTTACATGCAAGAAAACATGCAGCTATGATTATCCCCCAGAAGGGTTTGTCATCTCACTCATGGCTGAAATGTCTTTATTTTGGTGTTGTTCTTTCTTAATGGCTCTAAGATCACATGACCTTTGTTGCTGGACATTCTCTTCTGTTTTTCTTCTCTTATGCCGTCTGTCGAAAAACAGCAGATATTTCACAAAAATAAATATTAAACAGTTTTTTTCTCTGTTTGTTTTTTTTTTCTCGAATTGGAAATCATTTTAATTATTACGCGCTTAACTTGAAGATGCAAAAAAGTGATTATCGACCAAGAAAAATCATGGAGAAATCTTAAACATTTGGAATTAGAGGACTCAAAATTGTGTAATTCCCAAATCTTTGTGTGTCTTTTTCTATTTCTATGCAATACTCTTTCTGATGTGTATTTTTTATTATTATTATTATTATTATTATTATTATTATTATTAATAATAATAATAATAATAATAATAATAATATTAATAATAATAATAAGAATAAGAATAAGAATAAGAATAAGAATAATAAGAATAATACATCACACCTATATAGCACTTTTTTGGACACTCAAAGATGCTTCACAAACAAACAAAAAGAACAGTGAGAAAAAAGAGGCTATTACTGTTTTACTTTTACTGCTTTTTATATATTAACACAGTAGTTAAAGTACTATTACATTACACTCTAAATGATTGAGCTTACTATTGATTTATTGTTGTTTTGCATGTTTTTTTGTTGTTTGTTTTTTTTTTTAGCAAACCACTATTAAAAAAAAAGTACACTGAACACTTTTATTTATTTATTTATTCATGTTCTATTATACTAATTATTCGGCCATGCAGTGAATTACAAGAACTTTTTTTTTTTTTTTTTTTTTTTTACAAATTACAGCATCAATTTCAGTGTGTTATAGTAAAGGAGAAAACATGATGGACCACTTTTAGATGATAAAAATACTCTGGAAGAAGTGATATGGTGTGATATAGATATGAGCTGATAATTAGCCAGGTATTTTACTTCAATGACACATGGAGGTGAGTACAGGGAGGAAAGCACCTGATAAGTAGATACGAGTTGTGAACGTGGGTAAGATGTTTTTAAAGGTCTGAAACTGTATATTAAGCCTGAACCCAAGTCTGCAGAGATACTGTCTGAATGGCAGGCGAGAGTCTTCACTTCACTCTCTCTGTCTCGGCGTTTGGCAGGTTTATACTGGAACTATGACCCCGGAGGATGACTGAGAAAGGCTCAAGGTGCTGAACTTAAACTTGGCGACAGCTGCAGAAACTGGAGAGACTGAAGAGTTTAAATATAGACCCTTAAAATCCCAACTGGTGCCCTTGCCCTGCCTCAACACTTTCTTACACATGTACGTTCACACCCACCACCGGTGTAGACTCATTTACACTTAGATCAAAACCTGCTTGTAGTATGCCTGTCACTAGTCTGTGCACATGTGCAGCCAAATACTTGATTTAAATAGTTCTGGTTGTATTCTCACTGTGCGTTTAGTATTTTCTCTTAAGTCAAGCCAAATAGAAGTTGGGAAAAAATAATAATAATAATACTAATAATTTGTATTCAAGCATATTTATGTAGATATATATAGAATTTGACAACTTGGGCTTTTGGCATTTTAAGTTTTAACATTTTCGTTCATATATTGATAAAAGCAGTAATTATTTTTGATCTACTCATGCAGTGTCACAGTGTTGTTTACTATCATGGATCTTGTGCGCCATCTTGTGTCCACAAACCTATATCCATTTGATCTGAGACTTCCACGCACAATTTTTTGCTTTAATTTATTTCTATTTCAATTTTAATGTAAATTACACAGCTCTGATTTAAAGCAAGTCATTATGACAACAATAAAACTCACCTGAATATCCTTTCCCAAGATCGTTTCTTCTTTTATACTCTGTCTCCATCTAGTGGCCAAATACTAGAACTTCACTCTCTGCTCAATATGTAAGCCTGTTGAATGTAGGACAAAGGGTATGTTTATGTTACCATGTTACCAAAGCTTGGAGATAGACTTACAATTAGATTAAATAAATAAATAAATACATACATACATACATACATACATACATACATACATACATACATACATACATACATACATACACATACATACATACATAAAATCAGGTGCCTCTAACTTGAATGTATAAGTGCAAACATTATTTTTGGCCAAAAACATAAGTGCTTTTCGGCTTCTTGGATCTATTTCACATGGCGTGTCATCTTCTCCTGCTGCCAAAATTGAGATGCGTTGAAGAATGAAGATTGAATTTATTTAGGTCTTTCTCAAAATTAACAAAATAAGCACAAAATCAATAAGATGAACTGTGAAAACTAATAAAATAAGCAACAAAAACAAACAAAATAATCAACTGCTCTGAACCTTTTGGTGATTGGCTCATTTTAATCAGATTTTTTCTTTTTTTTTCTCTACAGTTTGTCAAAAAACAAAGTTAAATCAGTTAAAAATATGTAAATCTAACTTTAATCTGCTTGTACTCCTTTCAATATCTAAATGTGGAAGATAAAAACACAGATATCTGGTCACTCTACTGTTTCACCTCTTGATTCACTAAGGCTCCATTTATGCATTTATTCATTCATTCATTCCCAAAATTACCCAAACCTACAAACGATTTTCATGTATTTTAGCCTTAAATCTATTTATCTAATGAACCACCAATGTAACACACACTATAAATGTAGTATGTGGTAATATTTTACTACTAGCGGAGTCTTTTTACAGTGTGCCTTAGTGCTTTTATTTGTAATGGAGTGTTTTTACGGTATTAGTACTTTACCTATAGCTGTGTACTATTTTCACAGGGTGTATTAGTACTTTTACTTGTGGCAGAATGTTTTTACAATATGTACTAGTAATTTTACAAACAGTTAAATATTTTCACAGTGTATCTTATTCGTTTTACTTATGCTTGAGTATTTTCAAAGGGTCTATCCACAGTTTTACTTGTACTGGAATCTTTTTACAGTGTGTATGAGTACTATGTCCTGTGGTGGAATGTTTTTGCAGGGCGTATTAGTACTTTTATTTATTCCCTCTGCCAAGGAGGTTATGTTTTTGCCGGTGTTGGTTTGTCTGTCCATGTGCAAGATAACTCAAAAAGTTATGGACGGATTTGGATGAAAATTTCAGGAAATGTTGATACTGGCACAAGGAACAAATGATTAAATTTTGGTGATTTTCGGGGGGGGGGCTGATCTGCCTTGGTGGAGGTCTGCGCTCTCCGAGCGCTTTTTTAGTAAAATGTTTTCACAGTGCATATTAATACTTTTATTTCTACTTTTCTGTTTATTTCACAGGGTTTAGTAGTTTTTTAACCTGTTGTAGAGTGTTTTCACAGTGTGTATTAGTATATTTACTTTGTCTTCCATATGTTGGACACACATTCTTGCGTTACTTATTTAAACTGCTATACTGTTATACTGCTTATTGCTATACAGTCGCGTAAAAAATGATTAGACCACCCTTGTTTTCTTCAATTTCGTGTTCATTTTAATGCCTGGTACAACTAACGGTACATTTGTTTGGAAAAATATAATGATAACAACAAAAATAGCTCATAAGACTTTAATTTCAAAGCTGATATCTACCCATTTTCCATGTTTTCTTGATAATAACCAAAATCACTTCAGTTCTTACATCAATAGCTATGGCATTGGACTGTCAAAAACAGTGCTTTTAGGCATTCCATGTTTTCTTTTCTGTCTGTTTTAGTCACAGGACACACACAGGAGTTAGTACTTGATTGCATAACCATTGTTTTTGATGACTTTTGATGGTCTAGTAATTTTTCCCGCGACTGTAGTCTGCAGGTTAATATCCATTTATTGTATTTTTTGATGCATCCTGATAAATTACTGATGTTAAAATGTTTTTAACTGTCAGGAATTAAAGGGAGGTGGTGCAGTAATATTTGACTTTGGGCATGTTTTGTAACCAGTGACAGCTCATAATCTATTAATATTACATAAAACTTCATACATTTTGAGTCAACTCTCCTGACACACTCATCATAAAGGGTAAATGTGTTAAAATTAAGACAACACACACTCTCACACTCTCACCTACAAAAGTGTAAGAATTTAACACGTTGTGCATCAGCTTTAGCACATCATTTCTGAGTGTTTCTGACAACTTGAATATATGCTGATACAATACGATGCATGACTTAACTGAACCGACCTTGTGCAACCATTTAATTAGCTATAATCTGATCATTTTCACTTTTGTTTTGGCCTTATGCAGCGCTAACACAAAATCTAACTTTAATGACATTAATTTGTGGCTCTGTGTTGGAAAAGGATCCCATGTCACAGTGTGCTCACGGAAACTTTAGTGATTAAATATTTGTGCGATGACATGATGCCACACTAACCCTCTGAAACAGAGACCTCATTTTATTCCTGGCTTCGAGAATCCTGCACCACTTCCCCTGAATCTTCAACAAAAACAAAGCAGTTACTCATTCAAACAGCAGGCGTAAGATGAAATATCTGTAATTATAATTGTTGTAATCTTTTCAACACAATTAACTGTAACCAGCACAAGCCAAAACAATCAATGCAATTAAGCAACAATTAAAAGCAGCACAGTTATTACTTTTGACATATGAATTTAACAAATTGCTTACATCTTACGTCCATGTAATCATTTACTTGGTTAACTGTACATCTATGAACACTCTCTCACTTTGCTGTTGTGAGTCTGAAACCCATCAGGCTTCATCTACAGTCCACCATGTACAGTCACAGAAAAAATTATTAAACCATCAAAAGTCATCAAAACAATGGTTATGCAATCAAGTACTAACTCTTGTGTGTGTCCTGTGACTAAAACAGACAGAAAAGAAAACATGGAATGCCTAAAAGCACTGTTTTTGTCAGTACAATGCCATAGATACTGATGTAAGAACTGAAGTGATTTTGGTTATTATCAAGAAAACCATAGAAAATGTTTAGATATCAGCTCTGAAATGAAACTATTATGAGCTATTTTTGTTGTTATCATTATATTTGTCCAAACTAATGTACCTTTAGTTGTACCAGGCATTAAAATGAACAAGAAATTGACGAAAACAAGGGTGGTCTAATCATTTTTTCCGTGACTGTATGTATTTATTTTCCCACAATGAACTATGACTGAACTACAGAACCCCCTAGTGGCCTTGGAGACAAAAGTAAATATACTGACGTCATGTTTTGATCAGTTATTAGGCCCGAGCCGAGTAACGCCGGCACAGGGCCTATTGAATCTGCAGTGGGAGCATGGGGATGAAAATGTTCATGACGTGGTCACCTTTGACTACTGTTACCACTCTCACTCATTTTCACATTCACGGCAGTGAGACCTTTCAGAACATGTACATGTCATGTACACAAACTGCATATTTACATCTGCTTGGAATGAATCTGAGTCAATGGGCCATGCCCAGTCGGGGTCAGGCACGTGAGTGTAAGTGCACAGCACGTGACATTGGACCCCACACCTCAAGACCTTTCAAATAAGGCCATATATGTGGTTGCCATGGAAATTGATATATTGTTCTTGCTCAGATTATTATTATTATTATTATTTTTTAATTTATTTAACGTTTATTAGGCCCGAGCCGAGTAATGCCGACGCGTGGCCTATTGAGTCTGCAGTGGGCGCATGGGGACGAAAATGCCAATGACATGGTCGCCTTTCACCACTGTCTCCACTCTCACTCATATTCACATTCACAGCAGTGAGACCTTTCCGAACATGTACATGTTATGTACACAAACCACATACTTATATCTGCTTGGAATGAATCGGAGCCAATTGGCCACGCCCAGTCGGGGTCAGGCATGTGAGTGTAAGTGCATGGCACGTGACATTGGACCCCATGGTGATGTGGGGGACCTCGAGACCTTTCATATGAGGCCAAATATGTGGTTGCCATGGAAATGGATATATTGTTCCTGCTCAGATCATTATTTTATTTATTTATTTATTTTTTATGCTTATTTTTCTTTCTCCTACCCCAAAAATTGCTTCAGTTCGGACATACGAACACCAATTTGGCTCAAATTGGAATCAATGTTGAAACTCCCATTCCTACACTCATTTTGTGGAAAAAATGTAAATTACGCATTATAGCGCCCCCTAAAAATCTCCCTTTACAAAAGTTGCGGCAGTTGGGACATAAGATCACTGATTTGGCTCAAATTTGAATCTGAGGTCAATCTCCCAGGCCTACACCCACTCATCGGAAGAAATTTAAATTTCACACAATAGTGCCCCTTACAAATTTACCTTTATGCAAATTGCTTCAGGTCAGACATACATACGATTATCAGTTTGGCTCAAATTTGAATCACTTATCAATCTTCCAGGCCTACACCCATTCAATGGAAGAAATTTATATTTCGCACTATAGCACCCCCTACAAATTTACTTCTATGAAAAAGGCATCAATTTGGACATACGAACACTGATTTGACTCAAATTTGAATGCGGTGTACATCTCCAAGGCTAACACCCATTCAATGGGAGAGATTGCAATTTGGTGCCATAGCACCCCCTGCAAAGTGATGGACATATTTATATCGGACACGTTCAGGACAAGGGCCTGTCAATGCCCTTGCGGCTGTAATTTCTGATTACTTAGGCACAGTCTTTGAAACTTTCCGCTATTTTCGCAAAAATCTACCGACCACAAAACCTAACATCAAGTCTACAAAGGCAAGCAATTCTAGAAAAAAAAAACTCTTTTGAGTCAATATGTTACACACAAACCCTTGTTGAATAAGTGCTCTATGTATGACTACACACTGACAGAATAGATGTGTGGCTTTTGCTTTTCTGTGTTCAGGACATAGGTGTTTGCAGTCAAGTTTTGTCATACATATACTAGAATAAACACACAGGTTTCCAAATACATAAAGTACCTCCTCAACCCAAGAAGCTATAAATAAATGTCTTGTAAAAGTTAACTTCCGACTCCCCTGCTGAATTCTCCAGATATTTACCCATTCCTCCTCTCAGACAGCAATTCCTAATTCTTTTTTCTCATCTCATCTCATCTTATCTTATCTTATCTTAACCTATGAAGTAATATTTAATATCTCTTTAAACCACCTTAATTTTGATTACAGGGCACATTTACAGTTGCATTGATTATGCGTAGTAATATTTATGCAATATCACGATAAATTTCATTACATTTATTCCTGTTCAGACTTCCCTTTAGTCTAAAATATTGTATTGATGACAGAGAATCTGACCACTGTGTAAAGTCTCCTCCATTACATCCAAAAGATTCTCAGTGGGGTTCAGGTCTGGACTCTATTGTCCAATCTTTAGGCTCTCAACAAAATGATGGTTGATTAAGAAATAAGAAGATACTCACTGCATCAGTTGTCACAGATGAAACATATTAATTGTCCAGTGGAAGGTCCTTCAGTATTTGCTCAGTTAAATCCAGGCTGTTTCTGTGAAAAGACAGTTGATAGAATAGTGTAACAGGTACAGACCAATGTTCAGGGTTTTGCAAAAAAAAAAAGAAAAAAAAAAGCGTATTATGGATTACAAACTGAGTGAAATGCTGAGAATGTGCAACCAGTTTGAATCACTTGATAAAATTTTTTGGCTACAAGTGTAAAATATTTCAGAGACTGAGCTTCATGCATCACCATTCGTGTTTATTGATTGTGATAAGTGAATATACAGTCGTGGAAATAATTATTAGACCATCAAAAGTCATCAAAAACAATAGTGATGCAATCAAATACTAACTCCTGTGTGTATCATGTGACTAAACAGACAGAAAAGAAAACCTGGAATGCCTAAAAGCACTGTTTTTGTCAGTACAATGCCATAGATATTGATGTAAGAACTGAAGTGATTTTGGTTATTATCTGGCAAACCATGGAAAATGGTTAGTATAAGCTCTTTAATTAAACTCTTATGAGCTATTTTTGTTGTTATCATTATATTTGTCCAAACTAATGTACCTTTATGTTCTACCAGGCATTAAAATGAACAAGAAATTGAAGAAAACAAGGGGAGTCTAATAATTTTTTCCGCAATTTTATATACTTTTTCTTCCTTAAGTATGAAGTTCTTTGCAGATTCTTCAATAAATCATAAGTGAAATGTGAAATGACACCAGTCTCCGTCCGTCCTAATACAGACAGGTAGGTATAATTTATACTAATCTACACCCTGCATATGTTATTTCATCACCTACTTAAATATTTGTCAATGTTTGGTCTCCATTCTTTGCGGTGGCAGCCTGTCATTAAAATTACCCATTTCATTTGGATGAAGTGGAGAGTTTTATGTTGTATCGGCTGTTTGCTGTTGTTTTCCTCCAGTTTAAGTAGCCGTGTTGGAAAATCAGAGTAGGACTGCATTATCTACCTCAGTACATTTGGACAGGGACATCCTTTGTGATTTAACATATCAGTTTTTAATGCAGGCACAGTGCAATCTGATGTCTCTCTGTATATCCACAATTGAATCAAAATGAGGGAACAAGTCAATATAATGCAGACATGATTTAATAAAACAAAGGAACAAATTGTATCTCGACCACAAATGAACCAAATCATAACCTCACTGCCTTTCTGTGACCACCAGGGGGCTCTGTACTAGAAAAAGAGTTGATCAACAGCACATTTTCATCCTATACTTATCATCTTTGCTCTTAAAACAGTGTCTGGCTGAGATTCTTGGTCCTCGTCTTTATGTGAACATTGACTGACTTCACACCCGACAAGTAATTGCCTCACATTTGTTGCTTTGTATCTACTAAAACAGCAGATTTGCGAGTAAAGTAGAGGTCGGATCAATGTGTTGACTGAATGATTGATTGAAGCCTGCCTCAAAGCCTGAGCAGATGCTTTAAAGCAGACTTTAAACGTCCAGTCAATGTCTGTTATTAAGTCACACTTACAGCACTGAAATTATAAAGACAAACCTATTGAAACTAGTTGTTACAGTGGGGTCAAAAGTTTACGTACATCTTAGATAAAAGCATTTAAAGTTTGTTTTTCACATTTTACCGAAATACGTATATCCCCTCTGCTGATTCAATATAACAGTACAGAGAATTTTTAATTTCAACTTTTTATTTTTCGGAACATATTTGAGGGTCAAGTTTATATAAGCCTTTAAATAGTCTGACTTCAATGAGATACTTGTACAAGTTTTACACAAAACTCCACATTCCACCTGCAGAACTCAACTAAATCAGGTTTGTTTCCTTTATACTTTTTCATTTCTTCCCATAAACTCAGAGACTGCTTAGAGAAGTTTTTCATTCATTCATTATCTGAACCCACTTTATTCTCACTAGGGTCACTGGAGCCTATCCCTGCTACTTATGGGCGAAGGCCAACGAGAACTTTTTTTTTTTTTGTTTTTTTTTAACAGTCTACTCAATAACTTCTCTTGCAGCTCACAAGACTTATATAAACAGTAAAAGCAACTCATAATGAATAAATAATGATGCGTAGAACATATATTAAATGCTTTGTCCTACAAGAACACATCATTTAAGTGTATTTACTTGTCTTTATTATCTTTGGTATTTTTCCTGTAAATCATAATCATAGCAAGACAAATGAATCTATGATTACTGTTTGCATGCTACAAGCTAAATATACCAGAGCCAAATGTTGGAAATCCACTTCCTCTAGCACTGGAAAAACTCAAAGGGCTCTATGCACAGCTCCACTACTTCCTGAACTTTAGGCAGCTCCTTTATTTCCTGTCTTTCATTATTGGACACACTGATTAATCCAGGTGTACCTGACCACAGTAGTCCCAACAAGTAGTAGCAGACACACCTGGATCAATCAG
The DNA here is from genome assembly GCF_902148855.1 of Sphaeramia orbicularis. Taxonomy (NCBI): domain Eukaryota; kingdom Metazoa; phylum Chordata; class Actinopteri; order Kurtiformes; family Apogonidae; genus Sphaeramia; species Sphaeramia orbicularis. The sequence continues at coordinate 20,264,693 of NC_043978.1, read as the reverse complement.
TGTGTCCAATAATGAAAGACAGGAAATAAAGGAGCTGTCTTAAGTTCAGGAAGTAGTGGGACTGTGCATAGAGCCCATTTAACATTAATGGGTAAATCTCTCATGTTTGACAGTATGTGGAGATCTTTCATTGTGTTCTTAGAGGGAAGGAAAGCAATGGAGGCATGCTCTCCATGTATGTCCATCTACAAATGAGCATTGCTATGCATTTAGTATACGTCTGTTTGTCTTTGCTTTATTTTATCATTAAGTCAGTGGTTTCCAACCTTTTTTGGCTCGTGACCCCATTTTAACATCACAAATTTCTGGCGACCCCAGACATTCAAAACGGAGACTTTTTTTTTTTGCTAAAATTTATCTGTTTTTGATCATGTAATAGTTTGCTATACTATGTTGCCAATAAACATTAATTTTATAGGACATTTAGTCTATATAATATACACTACAAACAAAAAGTTAAGGATATTTTTAATTTTTGGGCTATTTTTTCGGTTGGGATTCTTGCACAGCGCTTTTTACTATTTTGTGTGTGAATGGAATTGAAACACATTTTTTAATGATCAGACATAGTTTTATTTACAAATGGCAAAAATGACAAAAAAAAAGACAAAAAAAACCCCCAAAAGAAATATCCTTAACTTTTTGTTTGTAGTGTATATTATTGTGGATGGAGGCAGTAAAGCCAGGTGTAGATTACTGCTCAAAGGGAGAATTGGATTTTCCTTGGTCAGGATATGTACAGTCAGTCCAGCTTGGATTTACAAGGAGGACAACTAATACTGAACAAACAAGAACTGAAACTATGAATAATGAAAGAGCTGCAGCATCTGAAACTGACCACAATGAACATTTGAAAGTTACATGGACAGGTCAATCAAGATATGCCCTCTCAGATATTATATCCTGCGTTTTATTTGAACTTGATTTTTATTAGGAAAAGTGTGTGGTGTTTTAATTATAATTATAATAAAATTATATTGAATCATCAAAAAATATTTTTCATTATTATTATTATTTCTTTAATCAATTACTAGAAATTTCAGGTGACCCCATCTGAATTGCAGGTGACCCTACGTGGGGTCCTGACCCCAAGGTTGCAAAATACTGCAATAAGTTAACTTTTGGACCACCAGTGACTTTTAAGGATGACTTATGTCTCGGACTGTGCTAATTATCACATGCTACTGCCTTGTCATGTTTATTTTACTGAAGATGAGCCGTATTGTGACAGTTTTGTTTTGCACCTGTATTATTTATTATTAATTATTTGTTGTAGAGGGATTATTTTCTTTGAACATAAATAAACACACTTGTTGGGAAAAAAAAAAAGAAAAACTGTATTTACTTGTCAAGCCTTAATTTAAAAAAAAAAAAAAATCAGGTGAAAGTCCAAAATTGCTGAAATCAGTGACTTTAAAACAAGCAAAACAAACCAGTTTTGTTACTCATTATTTATGTCTACATGTTTTATATTGTTGGATTATTGTTCAACCGAATAAATGACATAAACATTTGTTAGAATTACCTTTAGACTATTTTATTTCATCTGTGCTAGGGTTATTTACTGGCAAAGCATTAATTCAGTCTCTTTACCTCTTCTCCAGGACAGGTGAGTGTACTTGGGGTTAGAAAAATCAATTTTCTTCCTCTGAACATTGATCATTATGACCAAACATTTCTATTTAAGATAAGATTTGTGTTACATAGTTTATTTTCAATCATTGGTTTTGCTTTCTATACCTGATTTGGAGATATGACGACATATGGATGCATTTTTGTACCCGTTACCTCCAACATCTTTACAATCCAAAGAGGCTATTGTTCTATATTCTTTGCACAAATGAACCCTCTAACATCTGGAAATCTTCCCCTAGGAGAAAGCAGACAGTGAATCTATTTCTTTCTAAAGTCTTGCCAATTTCTTTATACTTTTCCATGAATGCAAGTAAACATAGACCTGGTCTGACCTCCAACTGTCTCACACTAATGACAAATAGTCAATCTGAAGTTTCTAAAGTCATAATTCCATTGAACTTTCCAAGATGTTTAAGTGAATTTAATATAGAAAATTACATTTGACCCTCTGAGGATGTGATCAAGTAAAAGCTGAAATGAAAAATTCCTCACTATTGTCTCTTTTTACTTCACATAATGAGAATAAAGTTAATGGATAACTAAGAGAGGCAACAGGAGTAAGACATAGCCTACATTCAGATAAAAACTTAAGAAGAGACTGAGTTAGAACACACTTTTCAATGGTTAATGTAAACCCCTGACCTCAAGAGTAAATATAATCAAATCAAATAAATGGTATTTTTCTCTCCCCATGCAAAGGGGAACATATATAATTAATTAGATTTGTCACTTTTTGTGTAGTTGTGCTTGGTTTTAGTGTTTACATGTCATTTGGGTTAAAGCAACAGAAAACAGAAGCCAGTTTGAGAGTCAAGGCTGTAAAACTTAAAAAGGAGTCTTTTATTGTCAGAATAACGTCAGTGTAAATGAACGTGCCTTCCGGATTCTTATAAATACTTGTAATTTGTTGCAAACATAGAAAAACACAGTCCAGTTAAACAGAATAAACATGCTTCTGTGTGTGATAACCTTTCTGTAGGGGAGGTATGTGGCGATTTAGGAAAAGAAAATACAGTTTATCAGTCAATATTTGGGGTCAGGTTTTCATAGAAGTTCATGATAAACACGTCACAGCGGATGGTGAGAAACTAACCTGAGATTTGGTGAATCAGGTGCAGAGTTGTAGTTGAAGGGCCTCCTGCATCATGGGTCTGGATCTGCAGGACGCATTCAGGGGATTCTTCCGCCTCTGTATTTTGAGCATGCGTATTTACCCCATAAGTAAAACCATGAAACAAAGTGGTTTGTTGGCTATGACGATGTCGCCAATTAAAGTTGGGTATTTTATTTATTTTATTTTATTTATTTATTTATTATACAAAGATATACTCTTGTGCAGAATGTAATTACCTACCTCAAAAGGCGTCCAAAATAGATTTGATCAATGTTTTATTTAGATATGTTCAAAATGTGCAAAGTTCCTAAACTCGACCTTCAGTGTCACAGAAGTGTGCTGTGGCCTAGAAGAGTGGAAAGATGAGTCATCACCAAAACGTCTGTAGTTCGAATCCCCAGTGGCGGAATCGTGTATTTTTGTGTACAGACATAAGGACATTTACACCATAAACTGATGCGTAAAACTCACCAGAACGCAGGATATAAAGTGTTTGATGTTTGCCAGTCTCCCCACTGTACATTAGAAATTACATTATATTATAAAAGAATTACATTTCATGTCTATTATTATTATTATTATTATTATTATTATTATTATTATTATTAATATCATAACTAAATTCAGTAGGAGGAAGCATACATGATGTGTCCGTTTATAGTTGTTGCTTCAGACTGAGACTTTTATGACATTTTACTATAATGAATGATCTGTTTTTAACTCTTGCGACAATAATTATCAGTTTCTGAGTTAATTCTGTGATAAAGGAACTGAACTCCATCGACTGAATGTAATAACTTGTCTGAGTTTGCAGGGATTGTCGCCATAAATCATGGATATTTGGAGTTATTATCCCCACCAGCAGGGGTCGTCACTAACACGCCGTTTCCACCTCCACTCCATCATGGCGATGTTGTGCAGCTTTCAGAGGATAAATTGCACTATGAATGTGATTGTGTCTTATTCTTCTATTTTTATCTCCGTATTCTGGAGGAAAACATCGGCCAGGTTACAATAACATGTAATGAAGCTCACACAAAAGCATCGAAATAGCAAGGCTATGGGCCTATTTCCAGGGCCGGGAAACACTATGGTAGGAGACAGCACTGGATTAATTTTTTATAGCCTATATAAATTCATGGCCTTTGCACAATGAAGTGAAAGAAAAACTCGTGTTTTTTTCTATTTTGTGTTTCTTTAGTTCCCAGGGGAAAATATTTTGATGGTGAAATCCTCAAAAGATCACACAGAGGGTTCTGGTTCAACCTTGTAAACAATAAGCGATGCTGGGTTTGAAAAAAGTTGCTGGGACAGAAGACTAGATAAAGAGAAGTTTACGTGGAAAATAAACAGTTGATTAAAAAATAAATAAATAAATAAAAACCTTGGTGGAAAGGACACGCATTTCTGAGGCGTGAAAGGTGTGTCAGATATTTGACTTTAACAGTTTCAGACCTTTATTGAATTGTTGGTTTAGGTGAAAAATGTAATTATTTATCACCACTACCTGATTTTTCCCAAGTTTTGAGGACAGTGAACGTAACTGGAAAGTCTGAAAAGAAGTGAAGACAAACACTGCAGTGCAGATCTGACTGATGTCTCCAACCTGAGCCTATAGATAAGATTACAGCCCTGATTATTTATATTGTGTTTTTAACAACAGGTATACTTTTCATTTGTTTCGAAGACTGAATATTATGTAGTTTATCTTTATTCGTCGTCATCTTTTATTAGATTTCACGTGAATTTCTGATGTAAAACAGCAGTGACAGGATCCTCAACCACTTGGGCCTCTCATGTATCACATTACATATAGATTTATTACATAAAACGCAAAAATAGAGTAGAAAGTAGCACAACAGAAAAAAAAAGTCATAACAACTGAGCTAAAAGGTTTTATAAAAAGCAGATGGACAAGGTTTTTTTATGTGACTCAAAAGATATAGGCCAGATATCACCAAAGTGTAAGTAACATATTACGCATCCTTATGAAAATATTATCATCATCACTATGCGCCAATCTGGAGTCATTTTGTTTACTTTTATCGCGTTGTATCAATAGATCGACCCGCAAGCAAGTAAAATAACTTAATAATAAAGAAAGCATTGGTAAAAGCAGTCCAGTAATATTCATTCACAGCAATATGTGTAATACATGTCCAATCAGGCGCAGATGAAATGGTGGAATAGAAACCATCCAAACAGACATTACTGTCATGATCTGCTGTCATTTACGCTGACAAAGTCAATCACAATAAAACAAAAGTTAAAAAATAAATGTACAGTCAAGGCTACAGCCCGACCTTCAATACATCGGAATCACAACTAAGTTGAAAGAGTCTCTGCTTATACAAGTTATCAGCACTTGGGCTATCTATCCACTCTTAACTTGTCCTTTATTAAAATAATCCATTGAAACTTCCGCGCGTCTTTCAACCGAATTAAATTATTCCTGTAACAACTTCAGCAATATGTCAGAGAAAATGAAGTCGTTGTCAAACTCATTTACAGCCGCCTATAGAGTATATTCAAGAGGCTACTTTATGTATTGGGGCCCATGAGATATGGCTCTGAGACTACACAAGTCAGAATCAGATGGTAATTAAATCCTTTTAATAGGCCGAGCCGTGAGCGCACTCCGCGGCGCACACGCGGACGCACGCACGCACACAACCCGGTAGAGAAGTTGTGATTTCCGTGGCCCCAGACTACCCCTTACAGAAGTCTTTTCTTTTGCAGAGGGACCCGCGGTCGCTTCCCCTTCACAAAACATCGGCGGGGCCCCTTTGTCCGAGCGGGGACCCCAGACCCATCATTAGCGCTGATTACCGCTGACCGGTTTGACAACCTTATTGACTGCGAGAAAGACTTTTTCATCTCGTCCCCCTGTCGACCTTCTTCTCAATAGAAACGGAAATATTCAGCCATTTTGTCCCGGCGGTTTGAAAAAGAAGCATGCAGCAAAAAAAAAAAAAAAAAAAAAAAAAAAAAGGCCCACAACCCTATTTGTTTGCCTTCACTGACTTGTTTCCTCTCTCTTCATTCAAATTCGGACTTGGCTTTTGTGGTGCTCAGCCTTAAATGGTTTTGTCGGTTTCAGAAGTTACTGTGGCCAAATTAAATGAAAAGTGGGGGAAAAAAACAGGTTTCTGTCCCATCAGTTAGAAAAGGTGGACTTTAACTTTTTGCCTGCTTTGCTCTCTTTGATTTTCTTATTAAACACATTTATAAGCCTTTTTTTTTTTCTTAAAAAAAAAAAAAAAAAAGTAAGTCTAATTTGGTGCAACCAAAGGGATCCTATAGTGTCATTCCAGATTTCATGCTGTAAACTAAAAATAAAAAATACCTAATTTGCAGTGAAGCAGCTAAATACAACGGCACGAGGCTGCTCATATTATATTTTTGTGGCAAACACGTATTTAGATACAGACATTTTAACACATTCCTGCAGTCTAAATTAAAATTAAAACATTCATGTAATAATAAATTGCAGGCTATATTTCCTGTAACATCTAAAATTTAACAGAATATTATGTGAGCAGAAGAAGTAGATGCATGCATCTGTTTTTACGCAGAGGCTGCATCCACTTGGCGTTAATTAAAGAGATGCATCCGCACGCACGGCCTACATGACTAAATTAAAGACGGGGTGTCTTGGGAAAATGAACACTTGCACGATTTGAGACGACAGTTCATTGTCTCTCGTCCACCACGGGCAGAATAAAACCAATTTCCACAATCTGCTGTGTTTTGATCTCCATGATCTCTATCGCAGATCATCCGGGTTAGTGAGTCGGCCTCTCGGTGACCTCTCCCTGTCACCCTGCATTACGGGACGCAAAGCATGTTGGCCAATTAGGCTTCGCTCTAAAACGTGTCAGCCTATATATCACTGTGCTGTAGGTTTTCACCCTATGAAAAAAAAAAAATAAAAAAATCTATGGGCATCATAAAGGGATAAAAACATTCTCCACATAACCTATCTGCATTATTTTCCCCCACACTGCAAAAAAAGACTTAACCTTTACTCTCTTGATCAACAATTATTTTATTAAGTTATCTTTACTTTTTTTTTCTTTTACTGAAACACATTTCACTAAAGCGCGCATGCTCAACAGGTTCACCTGTGTACAAGGTAGGCTAAGTATTAAAAACACCAAGCAAATGAATATGAAACTCGAAGAGACAGAGCAGATCGTTTTAAATAGGCAAATAAACATTATTTATAAAACTTTGAAAGTAAAGTAAAAATATCACAGTTCTTTTTCAACATGAAATACCCACAGAGAACAGCAGGTTAGGCGCTCGGATGTATGTCTTCATCCTCCTTTCCATTTTTTTTCCCCTTCATTTTCTTCCTTTTTTTTTTTTTTTTTTTCTTTTCTTTACTTGTCATCTCGGGTTGTTGGATTATTAGTCCGTGAAATATGCTTCGTCCGTATTAAGTTCAGTTATCCACACCTGGGTAAAACGCAAACAATAAGAAAAGTATAGGCCTAAAGGATAAGGACAGGCAGTCCGCCGCAGACCTCCTCATGTTTTGGCAGCCGTCAAATATCAGTTTGTATGTGTGAGTGTGTGTTTTCTTTTTACTCAACGCAGGCACTATGACTTGTTTTATTAGATTGTCTTTCACTCGCATCCCCTTAATTCATCAACACCCTTGATCTGCCCGTCAGATGTCACATTCACTGTCGCTGGAGGTGATGGAGATGGCCGAGGCGGCTGCTTTGCTCGACAGACTGGCCTCCGGACTGGACGAGTTCCCCAGACGGTCCACCGTGCCGTCATCGTCCGCCAGGGAGCGAACCGAGCCGCCGGACAGGACCTGCTGCTGGAGCCTGGACGGAACACACACACACACACACACACACACACACACACACACACACACACAGAGGGACGGGAAAACATGACTAAAATACACCAAAACACTGCACCTATAGAAAATATACATCAACCAATGCAAAACACTGAGGAAACAGATGATCTGAGGGTCATTTTTATTTTGTCTGGTTTTGCCAACGTATGCTAATATTCCCCATTTGGCTTTATCTTACACTTTTATTTATTTAATTTGAGATTTAGTTTGTACATAACTACCTTTTTATATCCTAAATGAAAATACCCATTTATAAATAAATGAATATAATTTAAAAAAGATTGGACATTTTGAGCAGTTATTCCAGAAACAGTAAAATATTAATATTTAATAAATATTTTAGGCCTGCCCACAAGGAAATTATTGGCTATTTTAGGTCTATAATAAACCACAGCTGGCAATTACGTCTTATTAGCTATTAAAGTTAAATTGGACCATAATTATTAGATGAAATAGTGAGGAATAAATATCAAATAAAGACACTTGTAGTTTACCAGGTATAAATACATTTACAATAATAAAACAACTGAAATTTCTCAGATGTTTGTTTCAAGGTAAAGAACAACTAGAGTAAAATCATTGCTGTATTTTTATTTCTTGTAAATATTTTATTATAAGCACTATCAGTATGAATTATTATTATTATTATTATTATTATTATTATTAAGAGTTATAATTTAAAAAGGAAAAGGATTAGTTGGCTATTATGGATAAATGATGTCAGACAGTCAGTGTTCTTTTTGCTAAATTTAACAGACTGGTTTGGATGTTGCATCATACACAGATGTAAGCACATTTTTCAAGTCTGTCCATGGAATTATTTTCCTGTAGTACATGTTTGCGGTCAGAGTGCATCCCACACATGCATGTTTCCTACCTGTTCTTCGCAGCCGCTGCTCTGTCTCTTTGTCTGCGATTTTTGAACCAGTTTCCTACTTGTGTGGGTGTAAGTCCAGTGGCTTGTGCAAGCTCCCTCTTTTTACTGGGATTGGGGTACGGATCCTGCAAATACCATTCTCTTAACAAGTGCCGGGTTCTCTCCTTGAAGCAGTGGGTTTTCTGCTCTCCATCCCAAATGGTTCTGGGTAGTGGGAACTTCTTACGCACCCTGTATTTGTCCACGGGCCCCAGCGGGCGTCCACGCAGCTTTTCAGCCTCCTGGTAGTGCGCTTCGAGCCACAGCGCTTGTAGCTTCGTGTGCGACTCTTTGGTGAACTTGTGGTTCTCCAGGATGTGGTACAGTTCACGGAAATTACCGGTGTGGAAGGCGACCACGGCCCGGGCCCTCAGCACGGACTCGTTCTTGTTGAGGACCTCGCAGGCCGCCGGCGCAACGGGCAGAGACCAGAGGAAGCGGCCGAGACGCTCGACGTCCCCGCTCTCCTCCAGAGTCTCGCAGACCCCGGCGACCTGCTGGGGGCTGAAATTCAAGATGGGCAGTTGAAACATGGAGGCTTCTCCTGTGTTTCCCTCTCCCCCTCCTTTCTCCTCTCTCTCCTCGACCCTTACGCGTCTTCTTTCCGTGCGCCAAGGCAAATCCAAGACACCCCGAAAAAAAAAGAAGAAAAAAAAAAAAAAAAAAAACCAAGGCAATCCCAAACTTACCGAACCAATCGTCTGACCAGCCGTGAAAAACGCAAACACCAATGCCGCCGTGGAGGAGGAACGATGCTGTGCGTGGGGCCGGTTACCGCATCCTCGGGCTTGTCAAACTTGGCAGGCAAAGGGCTGACGGTGCAAGAAAATTAAAGCCGGAGCCGCGATGTATTTTTCAAGGTAGGCTGGGATTGAAAGTACGAAAGAATTAAAGCCGGAGCTGAGATGTATTTTTTAAGGGGGGAGAAAAAGACAGTCAAGCCCCCTCCGATGATTTCCTATTGGACTTGGCAGATTGGCTGCCCGGTTGCCATGGATGCACGTCAATCACTGTCAAGTTCGGCCAATCAGGCGGAAAGGAGATCTCAGCACCTCCCTTTTCAAAAATAATATAAACATTTTGACCTTTTTGCTTCGCGTCTTCAAACGTTTAGCTGCCCCAAAAAGCCTGTTCCTTTGTGCGCCGGGCGGTGTTAAAGACAGACTCTTCGGTCTATAGCCTAAACTGAAGTGCCGAAGCAGACAAACATGCTCAGCTCAGTGCCCATTTAGAACCCTTGAAACGAGCTTTACACACACGCACAAAAAAGCCACATCCCCGTTCACTTTAGGCTATTATAGGCCTATTATACTGCTATAAGATTCCTATATTATTCCCATACATCAAACCTCTTTTCAAAAAAAAGTCCATGTTTCATAACGACGCAAAATCACGTGTTTTGGGAGATAAGTCGCACTGAAAATTATCTAAGTTGTTTTTATTTTTACTATAGGGCTCCAGATTCGGTTAAAATTAAAATGTACACGATCGAATTTTGGCACATTTTCCAGTCTTGTTAGATTTTTAGTCATTAATCCCGGTTAAACTGAACACCAATGCAGCCTCAGTCACAATTACGCACACTCTTTAAGGATTTCTTTTTTTGTTTTTGTTTTTGTTTTTTTTTTGTGCTGAAAACACTAATTAGTTGCTGTTTTTTTCCACTTGTGATCATTTCTGCACACTAGACCTGAGCCTAACTTGCGCACCTTCATATAGGATGCACCAACACCACTATCCATCACTTTAAACAGCATCAGCGCTTGGAGGAAACTGCTCCAAACACTCCCAACAGTGCAGGGTTGCTCTGTACAAAAAAAAAAAAAAAAAAACACCACAGGGGGAGAAGCATCGTATTTGTGTATATAGGATTATCGTGGCCCTGCCAGGCTACACGGCGTTAGTATCAGACACACTCCGTTTTGTGCACAGGCTGATTTAGTAAATAAGAGGGCGGATAGATAGCGCAGATGGTTTGAAGTGTCGGGTCAGATTATTTCATGGCTGGATACAGTAGTAAAGTTCATTCTGACGGAAAAGCCTGATATTATTTTCACAGATACACCCCCCCTCCTCCTCCCGGCCCCCCAACCCTCTCCTCCTCACTCTCTCCCTCCATCCATCCCTCCCTCTCTCTCTCTATGTCTATCATGGACGCGCATTCACACACACACTTGAACTGAATCCCCTTCGGGCTCTTTTTGCATGAATTATACACTCGATGCGGGGTTATGAAATGCCTTCTGCACAGGAAGCTGTTCATTCTCTTGCTGGTTTACGGGAGACCGCAGCATCACACATAATTCTGTTTATTTATTTTAATAACCCAGACGCCATTATTTTTACGCATAATAATGATACGGGGACATAACTCCACCAGGCCACACCATCTACATGAATTTACCAAATTCCAATATAGATCAACACTTATAGACAGATAGAAGTTGTTTCTCTTGGGGCAGGTTGTCAGTCATCACATTATCATAGGCTTCCAAGCGGTAAATATTGGTAAATAAAGGATAAGAGCTCTATCAGATGCAGCAGGGGAAGTAAATTGCGAGGGCGACCGACAAGGTGCTGGTCTGAAATATTTAGCTGCCTGTAAATATTTCATCCCTGCAGGCTGCACGTCCTAAACTAAATTTACAAGGACTGATGCTACTTTTTTTTTTTCCAAAGAAGCGCGCATCAATAAAAGATAGGCGAGTTTTGGATCTCTTAAACGGAAGGCTGGAAATAACAATTGCAGACTGCGCTCTGTAAGCAACACGTCTGACTTATAGGCAACGATTAAACATTTATAACTGCAAAAAAAAAGAAGGTTTTGACACAATTTTTCCACACACTGAACCATAGTGTCACAGCTCCAATAAACAGGTGTCAGTATGAAATTCCTCCGATATGGAATTTCATTTTATTTCAAGGTGATCTCGTCTGACTTACATGATATTTTTTTCTGTTTTTTTAAAAGAAATACCCCACCACTGTGTTTTACATTATTTATAAGAGGCTATAAAATTATAAATCTTGTAATGGTGGTGTAGGCTCCTGTGAGCGCAGGCCTATATGTCACTGTGTCAGGAGATACTAGGCCTCCTGACACCAATATCTCCGCACATTCAGCAGAGCAACACAGTGGATCTCATTCAAACACGTCTGTTTTTTCCTCTTCTTTTGTCTCATGGATTCCACTGCCAGTCCTCTTTCAGGCGAAACACATTTTGGTGCTGCAATATTCGACCTGTTGGCACTTTTCACATGTCTGCCTCTGTTTTCATCATTTCATCATTAATCCTCTTATTTATTTTGTGTAAAATCCCTGAACAGAGAGGCTGTTTAAAGATCTTTCAGAGACTGTGGATTGGAAATAATAACAGAAACACTGGACAATACATACCAATCTGACTTTGAACCTCTCTGTATGTGTAGACATAGGAATGCTTTTTAATAAAGATTTAAAAGCAGCATATTATGTACAAGAAGTCCTTATGGTGCTAAAAAAAATTACAGAAAACCCCATTTAGGATCATATGGTGTAACTAAACACCCTGAAAATCTACTAAACAGACCATTTTTTGGCTTACATATTAATTGCTATAATGAAAGCATAATGATATTGGAACTCTGGGTGTTAACATTCAATACTACCTGAAGTGACTGTGAAGGATATTAAGACCAGCAGCATTTTGCAGTATTTTTGAAGCTCTAAGCGAACAGATTGAGGAAAAATACTAGATTCACATTCGTCTGCTAAAATGTTGCTGCAAAAAGATATATAAAAAGAGGAGTGCAAGGCAGTCAAAAGAATCCAGTGCACCCTGCTGCAAGACCACTTCTCAGTTTTTTCCCAATTTACAATAAGAGACAAGTGCATTTACTTTGTGTTATCATTAGCATGTAGCTGGGTCGTAGCTTGCCCAGGGCAGCGGGAGGGAAGGAGTGGGGAATAGTTACATGTGAACAGGCTGGAAATGACCCAGATTCCCTAGGATCAGTGGAGCAGACGAGACGCTACAAGAGCCTGTCACCAACAGTCATCCTGCCACTATCCCATACAAACCTACACTACCTTTCTTTCTGCGTACGCCCTCCCCCACATCACTGCTCCTCTTCATATTCATAAGCCCACTGAGATATATGCAAACACGCAAACCAAAAAGGTTCACTGCACAAGATGCCACTGGAGAATTAAAATATACATCTAAAACAACACATCACCTTAGAGTTGTTACTGTAACTATCATGTGATCTGTGTTTGTGGCACTTAACAGCAAATAAAGGAGGCAGACTGTGATGTAAAACAGTGGCACACAATGCTAATGTGTGCTGCGATTTGCCCAAGGCGGGTAGGCACTTCTGCTTGGCAAAGATGGAGGATGCAAACATAACGGTGTATGTTCACAGGCTGCTTCAGTGCTGAAGTTCAGTGTTTGTTGACATCCCCCTACACGACAGACTGTTTTAACTTAGAGTCAGCTGTCCTAGCACCGGATTAACTTTCCAATTAAGATATCATGTCAGTAACACTCCCCATAACCCCCACATGACCCGGATGTATTTAAAGGCCAGCCTCGTGCAGTGGGGACTTAAATAGAAGTCACTTGGTTGATACGCTGCCTTGTGGCACTGCGGTGACAGAAGGGTTAAGCTAAAGCTCTCCGAGAGTTGTGTTTTCAGACCCATTTACCCCCGGGGCAGCACTAGCTCTCGACGCTGCGTTTAATCTGTGGATTTATGGTAACAGAGAAGACTTCTTATCCACTGACCCATTGGCCTCCAGTGTACGTAATCCAGTGCCTTTCAGTCACAGAGCCCTGCTGACACGGGTTAGAGGAGATCCAATACACTGCAGCAGTCAGCGTGGGGGCGCACACACATGGCCAACCCTGCCCTGACACACATACTCCTCCCCCAAGCTTTTGTTACACAGACCATACACTACACAGCTCAGCCAGACCACTACAATTCACCGCGCAGGATATTTGACCTTCTATCCACTAAGCCAATTCACACTTGTGTAGTGTAAAGAATATGTCTTTCTATAATGTGTCTTGCAGAGGCGAGATTGACAACGGCAGTGAATATTCAGACTGGAGTATATATTCAAAGTGTTGCCCAGTGAAAAGAGTCATTTAACCAACAGAACAGTCCTTTATATACATAGTAAAGCTATACAAAAGAGAGAGTATCGCTACGCTTTGCTCAAAAGACTTTCCATTTTGTAAATCTCTGCAGCATTCACATGTTACACCAAGCTTTATGAAACATCTCTCACCTGGAAATGTAACAGCATCATCGCACAAGTTCATTGTATCCAAGAATCTCCATGTTTCAGCTTCACTACAGGTCGCAAATGTACAGTAATTGAGAGAACTACATTTGGATGTTACAAACAAACAACACTGTAAAAGAGAACCTCAAATCCTTGGCAGAAAGCCATTAGGAATACCTTGAAACCCCCCTTTTTTGTAAACACATTTAGAGAGCATGTTATAGAGTGCATGCAATTATTACATCCATTCCACTCTTGAATGCAGTCAATTTCTATCCAGATAAAGGGCTAAATGAAAGTAGGGAGAGCACATGTTGCACGTCGGCACTATATATTACTGTTGTTTGTGAGTGTGTGTATTTGAGGCAGAGCAATAGAGTGACAAAATTGCAAATGAACAAATGCATACATCACCTATAGCACTTGCACAACAAAGTGATTGTGCATGTGAGGCAGCATTTCGCTGTTAGAACTATAATGCCAATCAGGTAAGTATGAACAGTAAATCCTCTGTTCATGTACATGCTTGGAAGTGAACAGAACAGAAGGGATTTTTCCACATACAAATCATAGGAGAAATTGGCAGTTATACTGGTGTGCTTTCCTTTTGAATCATTCCCTTGTTTTTCAGTTGCATTCAACTGTCAAGGGAAATGGTGAATGAATGTAAACTGTCCAGAATAGGCGTTTTTCTGAATGCTCAACACAACAGTCCAGTTGTCAAATCTGGGTACTGTGTGAGGTTTTTTTTTTTTTTTTTTTTACAAATTCAAAACCTTTTCCATGAATATATTATATTGGTGCAGCTCTGACAAACTGTCAAAACAGGTGGGTTGATTGAATAGTTGGTCTTTAGACCTTCATCTGCAGACACCCACACTCTATGTCTGTCTCCTATTTTCTATTTTATTCTCTGACAAAGACACTTCACAATGCATCAGGCTTCCGATAAAAGAGTAAACGCACTGTTTTTCTATAACATCTCAAAGATCCTAATCTTTAAGTCTATTATGATACAAATGCATTGAAAGTTTCTGACTGAGTTTGCAATGACATTATTGACATTGTTGGAACAACCCTCTATGAATAAAGTTTTCCCAATTATTCATCTCCTGACAACCTGCTTCTGTTTTGTTTCCATCTGGAATCCAACACAAAGTGCCTATCTCTCTGTCCTCCCTGATGGAGACAGTGGTCACCCGTAGAGCATTTAAGACCGTAGAAAAGCTTCTCCCCCAAAACAGGGGGAAAAAAAAAATCTTGTTCATGTCAAAGGATTTTGACGACACCCAAAGGTGACAGGAGTCAAAACTCATCATGGTCAGGAGGTCCTCTGGCGCCACGGAGCTACATGATGCGTGAGCCAGGGCACAGGTCATATCGCTGCAGCCGAGCCGCCTGGGCTTCACCTCCACTTCACATTGTCTAAGAGCCTCTGCTCCTCCTACACACATATTCATAGGCTACTGTCAATAAATGTCTCTTCTAGTGACAGACTTTGCTCTTTTGTCTGCAATATCGCAGCTTTTTCAGCAGTGACCTTTACACATATTCTTTTTGTGATGTGTGCTATTTAACGTGTTGTAGTAAAGAATCTTGTACAACAGGCAGAGAGGATTGATTTTGTCTGTTTATTTGTTTGTGTTGCTGTAATAATCTGCCATATGTCTTGTGGCAGTATGAGAAAAGGGGCTGGAAAAAATGAAAACAGCTCGAATTGTGTCCATTAGCGCTGGAAGAATGAATAATACCAAGCACCTCATTGTGTTACACTCTCGTACTATAAGGATCAGAAAGCTTCCTTTATGTTGATTAGTTTCCCGTAAAGCAAAATTGTTTCCTAACCGAACGTTTTAAGAGCCAACCTCAGATGAGCAGCAGTCTGTGAGCCACAGCGAGGCTCACTCAGAAGAGCCTCAGTGTACAATGCAGTACAATTACACTATGTATCTATTTTTATTGGATAAAGTTGTTGTTTAAAAAAAAATCAGAGTTTATTAATCTCCATCCATGAACTCCAGTTCAAGATAAAAGATATTATAGGCTTTACAAACACGGTGTTCCATGTTAAGTGGTATCTTTGAAAACTGCATTAGAGATAAAGGAACTCACACACCTGTGCTCAGTATTATTTCATATACAATAAACCATATGTTAAATATTTAATTATACATATACTTTGACTATATCTTCGCAAATGAACCTGCCCAATATCAGAAGATTCTGCAATAACATTGTCCAATATTGTGATTATGAAAATATATTAAATACAGAAACCTTGAATTTGGGATCAAATTGACAATAATAATTTCAAGTAATACATTTGAAGTTTTTATGTAAGAAATTTCAGAAGTACAAGCTGTGAGGCAAACACAATACATTTTATATAACATAAAGTGGACAGACATACATAAGTGATTAAGTGCATGCTGAAAATGAATACATGACATATAAATAAAACTATTATTTTTATGCAGCGTGATAAAGTGTATTAATTGTGTATGTTACTATTATGATGACAATGGTTAACAGTAAATGGCTTCACACTGGAAGTAGTTGAACAACAAAATTCTGCCCTCGGGAGAAGTACTTCAAATTACCTTGTATTTAAAAAAAAAAAAAAAAAAAAAGCTCAAATTGCCAATGTACAGAGGACATGGAACTATAACAAAATGAGAAAAAACTTCATAACAACAAAAATATCTCTCAGCTAAACTGATGGCAAAATATTCCAGAAAAAGTTACTGCAGATAAGCAAAAATTAAAACCAATATTTTACGTTTCTGTGTAACTGCACTATGAATCAACTACCAACAAACTACAGCAAAATGTAATTAAACAGCTAATTTAATCATGTGACTCACTTTTCCCCAACCCTTCTGACAGATAGAATTAACCATGACATGAAACAACAGGAGCATCTGTTGTTTTTGAATCAGATCAAAACCTGAACGTATGAGTCTGACGTGTATGATGCACCAACTCAGAGCAGGGAGTTCTGCCACTACAAAAAGGGCAGAGGCCAGGGATATCCTGGATTTTACTGAGTCTTAATGTCTGTCAGCAGTGCTTTATTGACGGCTTATGTCAAATGCCATTCTGACAGAGCTCATTAGGATGAAGGGAGTCGTCTAGGTAGAGGCAGGAGAAGGCAGAGCTGCTGAGCTGCCTGATCACTGTGTGCACATAGCTCACCACTGTACCTAGAGGGTGATGCCTCTGACAGGGGGTAGCTCAGAGGGCTATGTGTGTGCGTCTGATACACAGGGAGGGGTGAGGGAGTGAGGCGATGCTGGGCAGAGAGAGAGGAAGTATATGTGTACGTGTTCATGTCATTGCTTGAGTTACCCGGTGTCACTGAGCAGGTCCTCGCTTGATGCCACGACTCCAAACACAACTGACAGGCTGAGAGTCATCTCGCTTTCGCCACTCACACGTACTCAAATATTTATCCGTGCACAGCCCTCTCAGTGCACTGCGTGGCATCAGCAGTCTTCTGCCACAAGGACAAGGCCCTGTGGAGACTTCAGAGACCTTGAGAAGATGAGTCAAATGATTTCCTCACTGGTCCCTACTCTTCTCTTTCGCATAGTCAGTGTTACATTCAGCCATATCGTACAAAAAAGACACAAATACGACATTTCATTTTCAACTCCACTGCCACTCTCAGTATAGAAAAAAATATATTTTACACATCATCATTCAGCCAGCCTCCAGGGTCTGAAACTACTCTAAATAGCTGAATCCATATCTGCTAAGGCCAGTGGCACTTGTGATGAGCTCAGACTGTTATGTGACATCTTAATATACTGATTAAAAATGCATGTTTGGAGGGTAAGCGGGAGGATGCTTCGGGTGCTCCTGCCAGGGAAGATTAAATCACTCTGCTTAACAGACATGCTGAGGATTCGGGTCAATGTAAATGAGCAACCATAAGACACTAAAGTCAGCAAGCGGATTTTCTAATGAGGTAAAAAATAATATCACAGCAAAGTCAAAAACATGATCAGCAAAAGTCCTGGATGTGAGCTGGTGATGATGATGTTAATTCAGATACAGCAAAAGCCAAAGCAGAGTTTGGTGCCATTAACACTTCAGTTAAAGGAGTAAAAAAGCAATTTAGAAAATAGCTGTAAAAGCTTCAATGTAATTTTGAAAATGGTGTAGAAATATACCCAAAGCCCAGCATACTAGTCGTAAACCTCTGCATTAAGGCCTTGCCAAACAGTTTGGCAGAAAGCACCACATCACAAAAAAAAAACAAAAAAAAAACAGGGAGGATGAGATGGAAAAACACGGGTCTGTGCCTTAGGTTGGAAGTAGTTCACAGCCAGGATGAAAACAAAAAATAAAAATAATCACACGGAATTTATTTCACTGTTATGTCTAAAATAGGCCTAATCAGATATTAAATATTTCACTAGTATTGGTCAACAATTTTTAACCAAGAAAAAATAAATACATACATAAAATGAGCAGATCAACATGAAAAATGCTTTAACTAAATTACCTAATAATGCTGCTATTATTAATAAGAGAACAATTTTTTTTAATCATGAAATATGTAACATTGTCAATTCAACAGGTGGATTTAAAAGAAAAACAAGAAAGAAAGGAAGAAAAAAGAATATCAGCCATGTCCAGATACAACATCAGCAAATTATCTTCCAAGGTTACATGTTTTTACACATTCTATTGTTTAGAGGCATTATACAGTAACATTATATACTTCTTTTCACTCTCACAGATATTGGAAGCTGTTTTCCATCTATATTTTAGCTAATTTCCAATCAAATGTGATGCCAATATCTTTCAAACCATTTGTTGGCCTTCCACCTTTAAGCTATTGTACATAGTATCTTCCTTTTCAGTGCCTTGGTGGGCTCCTGACAGTTTTTAGCATCACCATTTACAATCTTCCAAATGCTTTTAGAAACACTGACTGTCATGGCCTTGTGCTGAATAATACAGCTTTAGAGAGAGCAGGGGAATTTTCCTTAGGGCACAGGTGTGCCCTGATAGTCTCATAAGCCCCCGGCAGCACAAAGAATGAAAGATGCTTTCTTGGTGAAAGGGAATAGGGAGGCACGAGGTGGAGAAACAGATCGACAATGGGTTTTTAGTTTGGGTGTATTTGGTTTTGACCTTCAGACAGAGCTTGAAAATAAATTCGACACTGAGGGGGAAATCAAAAATCCAGATGACCCTGAATCACTACACCGTGCGCTGGCATGGAATGAATACATGATGTTCAAAGATAACCGAAAAAAAAAAAGTCCGAGTTTGAAAGTATAATAGCTTTTCAGACAAAAAGACAGACGAAGTGTGCGGGTAATGCCTCTCCACAATCAGCAGCACCAGCAGCTGCTTTTTATGTTGTATTCGCGATGTCAAAGAAGTACATACATACGTAAAAATACAATAAAATACATCAACTATCATGCATGGGACTGTTACGTGATGGGCAGATTTGCTTTGTGAATTTTAATATAAAGACCAATGCTGTTTCAGAAAGCTTTCAGATTATGAATGTTAAATGCTTTACGCAGTTTCATAGCAGATATCCTTCTCCTCTTTTTCTGTGTTGCTGTGAAGTTCCATCTGAAAAAGCTCAGTGTGGCTGCAGTGAGCCGAGGTGCTTGACATGCACTGATGGGATTGACAAGGTAAGTGGTCAAACTGCTAAATCAGGAGATGGATGACATACTCAGCTAATCAAGGACGCACTGAAGGAAGTGTTTGCTAAGGAAAATTCAATAAGTCTGTCAGAAAAAAATGAAAATAACCCCCATATTTACTTTAATTATTGATTAAATAATGTTTGGTATATGGAGCTGATCACTTCAGTACCTATGATTGTGATTTATATTCATTTTTGACCATGGTGATGTTTCAAATGGGAATCTTCCATGCAGCAATGCCTGCGGGTAAATGAGGGCTCAGAGAAATCCTGCCTGTCCTTGTGTGTCACTTTGCAGCTCTAGGAAAAGACTTTTTTTTTTTTGCTGATGGCACAAAATGTCTGCATGAGGCTAATGCTTTATGTCAGATTCTATACTAACTAGCGCATTAAAAAGAGGGAATCCACCTTTACTTTCCTCATAAAAGCATTTCTTTTTTCCCACAACACTTAGTAGTACGGTTTTTAAGTATCGACACAGTTGAAAAGCTGATGACTAGGATCTTAGTTGGTGCTAGAGGTATACTGTAGAGTCCTCCATGATTCACCATGTTTTGTCTATTTTCTCTTCATTTTATTATCTGCACTTCAACAACAAGGAGAGCTAGACAAGTGAATTGATGGGAGGGTGGAGCAGGGAGGAGGGGGTTGATAAGAAGGAAAACAAAACAAAAAAAAAAAAAAGGGAAAACAGACAAGGAGTGCCAAGCTCTGAAAACTGGCATGCTGCAGTTGTATGTCAGTCACCTAGCAACAACTTACCCCCCGCTTCCCCGTCTCCCGCTGCGCTCTCTAATTCAACAAATCTGCTCAGAATGTATGGCTGCTCCTCTAACAAAACGCATTCTGCGCTGGGGGCTAAGGATGTGGGCCTCCGCTGAACACGCCACTCAGCTGCCCATTGACCACCGGGGCCTTTCTCTGCACACACTAAGGAGCGACGGACAAAGACCCTGAAAGCAGGGGCAGCTCCACAGAGAAAACATTAGCTTGTAATTGTGTTTGACTGCATAATGAAAATGATGTTCTTTTTTAATTTGGGCTTGTTAAGGCCACACTATTCTTCCTTGGTCACCTGATTATTGTAAAGAAGCAACCCCTCACTTGCCCTATGGGGCACCAGGGGGAAATATTGAAAATGGTCCAAAGACCTCCCCACTCTTTACTCTAACCCCTCTTGTGTTTCAAGTGTTCTCTGGCAAAAACATAAATATGTAGTCCCTGTTCATTACAGGATGGGAGAATATTCCAGAAAGAGGGTTTTTTCTTTTTTTACTGGAGAAAGGATAATGACAGCGAGGCACACACACATCCACAAATGGGAGCGCTGCCATGCTTGCCCGGAGTTGTGAAGCATTGAGAAGGTTAGCATTCCTGGTGCTACTTCAGTGAATCAGACCATTAGTGGGAGCATCGGACTAGCACCCAAAAGAGTGCTTCAATGGACACATTCACATCCAGTGATTATTTGCACTTTTTAGCCCCCAATTTCCTGTTTTATAAATGTGTATTTTCTGTATTCATCTGCCTTTCCCCTTTTGCTACTCAGTTCTTTGCAGTGGCAAAGGTGAGGAGCAGTCAGGTGAACGTCAGAGCCAGAGATAAAGAAAAATATACCCACAGTTTAATGGTTTAATCATTGTTGACAAAGCTGAGCTGTACTAAAACCAAATTCTGTGGCATCTTTAACCAGCTTACTGGTGCCTTTTGTTTGATTCTCCTGACATCTGGTATGTTACATATAATTTACGTTAGAGGCCGATGGTGTCTTTGAAATCCTCAAGGTTTGCCATCACCCTCTGCGTGGAAAGCTATTCAGTGATTTAATTGGTTTATGCCAGGCCTCAGTCACAATCGTCCCCAGAAAAGCCCTCAATAAAGCATGACTCTACTGAGAGGTCATAGGTGAGAAAAAACAAACCTGACCTCTGCTCACTGATATTCAAGTGCACGTTCCACATCGAAGGTCAGGTCACATGACCTTGACAGTGAACCACTACACCTTTATTTGCAGGTGCAACATAATGATTTGTGATCCACCTCATGTCATTGAGTCTTAACAGCTTTTACACATTTTACAGCATTACATATGTGGCTGAGGAGAACATTGTCCTAAATGCTTTCAGCACCTTGAGCTGAACATTTACCTGCCGATTATCTACTTTTGTGAATGAATTTGGAAAATATTTGCTCCACAGCAGCTAAATCATCCAAAAATCAGAGGCTGTACTTTTATGTCCTCATTTTATTAGGTGCACCTAAAACCTGCTGCTTTTTGTATTGCCTCATAATGAGATATTAGAGATACTGAGCAGACATAAAGACGGAGAACAAAATACGAGACGCCTGTCAGTTTAAGCCAGTGTATTCAAAAGTGCCACAAACTACAGTCCCCTAAAACAATCAAACATGAATCAACACCTCTCTAAAACAGCTTCTAAAAAAAGTTTATTAAATTTATTGTACGAATGACTGATCTCAGTGCACCAAAGAAACTGAGTGGAAATTGTGAAATAGTACATTTTCTGTAATTTCAATTGAGAACCCTTTCATGAATGCAATCAAATGTAAAATGGGAGCAAATGTTTTTGTCTAATGCTTTGATTTATATATGAGAACATCATCACAATGATGCAAATAGCTTCTAAATTCAATATCACCATTCCCAGTAATTTGCAACATTACCCTGACTGGACTAAAACTACCTTTTAAGGTATATTAAAGATACCATAAAAGGCAGTGCATCTAGTGATGATTCATCTCTCTGTATAAATCAGATACATTTGTGTGATACATCTGAGCCAAGTGAGAGTCAGAACAGATTCCTCAATGTCATCTTTCTTGGTGTGTGTTGAAGGGACTGAGCAGGTGTAAAAAGGAGAGGTCTGAGGGTCACATGGGACTGACTTAAAGTCCAAGGGTTCTGTCAGAGTGGAGTGGCTAGAGGGCCCACGGTCACACCTCTCCTCCCACTACAGAACTTCCAGCACATTGACGAGGCCCTCTTTCATTTGTTTTAGTTTTTTTTTTTTATTTAATTTTTTTAAATTTTATTTTATTTTATTTTTTTAAGTGTCAACAAGTGTGTCTGTATGTGTGTGTTTGTGGGTATTTTCAGGACTTTCACCATAAGCACCCCAACTTTGACACCAATTAAAGAGATTATGTCTTAAAATGAAAGGAAAACTATAGCCGTGTGTTGCCACGGTGATTGCTTTTGACAAGGTCACAGGATACCATGCAAAAGTGCATGACCTCAACAGGCAGCTGCTGATTACAGACAAAAAAACAAAAGTAAATAATTAAAGCCACTGATTCACAACACCCTAAGAAATGTAAAGCAGAAACCAACATTCATAGATGAATCTAAGAGAAAACATGGAAACATTATCTAGTGACAAATAGACTAAGAATTTGAAGAATTGAGGTCTACAGTCGTCTGAGACCTCATTATGAGTCTACATTGCTCTAAGGTAACCCCCTGAAATGCCTTTTTGAGCTGCTTTAAATCAACACAAAACTGCATTATGATATGGATAATGCCTGTAATAACTGCAAATATTTTTGATAATAGTTTGCTTTAATGATTTGCTTTGCAGGGTGACTAGATTTTGGAATGGGGTAAAAAAAAAAATATGAGTGGTTTACTAACAATATTTTCTTCTGTTTATCTTCTAAAATTATTTCATTTACACAACAGGTGAAATACATGAAGACCTGCACGACAAGAAGACATGAATGTAACCCAAATGCAGAAATAAGAAGCATGGTAAAGTGGAAATAAAGAACTAAATACTATTCATCAAAAAGCCACAACTCACATCATTTTTGACCTCACTCAACTCATTAATTTTCTTGGTGAATTCTAAGTAAGGGGTCGGAGGTATTTTCTTGAAATTACAAATATAAATCTGAAATAGAAACTGTGAATGACCGATTAGTGCAAGAATATTCTTTTTGCAGTTAAATCCACAAATCTACATAAAGATAAAGATTGAAAAGGACCTCTTGAAGTTAAAAACTAAAGTGCTACAGCATTTGTGCTTGTGTCACTCACTGAACGCAACATGAAGGCTATGTGGTGGTGTGCTTTTCCTATTTCCCATTCAAGCAAGTGACCCTGCAAATGAATGAGCAGGCAGATTTTATATATATATGTATATATATATATATATATATATATATATATACAGGGTGGGGAAGCAAAATTTACAATGAACGTTTAGTTGTTTTTTCTCAGCAGGCACTACATCAATTGTTTTGAAACCAAACATATATTGATGTCATAATCATACCTAACACTATTATCCATACCTTTTCAGAAACTTTTGCCCATATGAGTAATCAGGAAAGCAAACGTCAAAGAGTGTGTGATTTGCTGAATGCACTCGTCACACCAAAGGAGATTTCAAAAATAGTTGGAGTGTCCATAAAGACTGTTTATAATGTAAAGAAGAGAATGACTATGAGCAAAACTATTAGGAGAAAGTCTGGAAGATACTATTAACGAAGAATGGGAGAAGTTGTCACCCGAATATTTGAGGAACACTTGCGCAAGTTTCAGGAAGCGTGTGAAGGCGGTTATTGAGAAAGAAGGAGGACACATAGAGTAAAAACATTTTCTATTATGTAAATGTTCTTGTGGCAAATAAATTCTCATGACTTTGAATAAACTAATTGGTCATACACTGTCTTTCAATCCCTGCCTCAAAATATTGTACATTTTGCTTCCCCACCCTGTATATATATATATATATATATATATATATATATATATATATATATATATATATATATATATATATATATATATATATACACATACATATATATATATACACACACACACACACACACATATATATATATATATATATATATAAAATCTGTGTTTATGTAAAGTAGGATATGTCCAAAACAAAAAAAGGGACAAAACTGATCAAAATGCGGACTTCCAGCTCAGTAGAACATGGCGTAAGACACATGTTGGTGAGCTCCTGCAAAGTTGGCGTACTTTTAGTCATTAAGTGCCACTATTTGCCTCACTTTCATTGCTTATGTTTGCGCTAAACTTTTACTGCCTTGGCTTCTGTGGCTTCTTATCACAAAAATACCTCAGAAAAATCAGAAGACTGATAACATCCCTCAGGTGAACCTGCGGCCCACAGTGCATGCTACAACCCTGGTACGCGCTGATTCTGACCCCTCGGCTAACCTCACCTGCACACCACTCCTACTACAGACATCACCGAACTCAAAACAGAGCTCCTGCTCGCGCCCTGTAATGATGTTGCGGCCACTTTCAAGACAGAGCTCCAAGAAGCGTTAAGTGATACTTTGACATCTATTAAGCACTGAAAACAGAACTGTCTGGAAGTATTTCTTCCATAAAATCTGACGTAACGGGACTCAAAGCCACAGTTGCTGATATGGAACAGTCTCTCTCCACCCACTTGGACAATTTGGTTGCACTTCAGAATAAGGTTGTATACTTATCCAAAGAATGTGCAAGACTGGATAATAAATGTGAAGAATTAGAGTCGAGGGTTCGCCATTCACACATTCAGATCATCGATGTCCCAGAGGACGAGCCGGCCTCCCTGTCTACAGATGGAGCGTCCAAGCTGCTGATGGAGGCTTTCAGTCTAGATAAGGAACCACTCATTGACAAGGCCCATCCATCTCTGATGCTGAAGCCCAGACCTGGTGAGGATCCCCATGCTATTGTAGTAAAGTTTCACTATTATTCAGACTGCTCCACTATCCTCAGAAAATTGAGAGAGCTGCAGAGGGTAAAACTCCATAATATGACCATCTCTGCCTTCCCAGACCACCGTGATATCAAGGGAGTCAGATTTGGTCTGCTCTGTCCCACCCGGTGGCGTATAGAGAGGCCAGCAAAGCAACTTCACTTCACCAGAAGAAGCCACGGTGTTCATCAAAAAGATAACCAGTGAAACTGTATCCTGATTTCCTGTGATGACACCTCGAGCGCAATATTCCTGCTCAACTTAAGCCCTTTGATTAGTGAGTAAACTGGGGAAATGTAATTTTATGTTATGGTTGTGACAGAGACTGCCAATGAGAACTAACCTGTCAATTACTGAAGAACTAATTACATTTCTCTTTGTTCACTCTTATTTAATCATACTCCTATAATTCCGTGGCCCAGATCACTGCTGTGTTTAACTTTTTTCTACTACAGTATTTTTATTTTAGAGGCCATGGTATCATTTGTTTTTTTGTTTTTGTTTTTATTTCAACTGTTATATAATAATAGCTGAGATTTTTGACTTCATGTGCCACACATATACATATTTTTTTATCTGTAGTTCATTGCTCTGCAGGATGCTCATTTGTTTAACCTAGCAACACAGTCATAAGCATTTCTGTTTCTTTGAGAGTGGCTCCCACTGGAGTCTGCATGATTGTTCCTATCGTTTGGGGATGGGAGCATTTGATATGTGGGTGGGAGGGTTGGTGGGTGGTCTGGGTTGTTGGTTCTTTGGGTATGTCTCTGTATGCATAGATATGTGTCTTTGTTTTGTCCTTTTTTCTCCTCTTATATTACCTTAGGTGTGGAGGGTGAGATGATCATATTTTCTTCCAAACAACACTAGTGATGAATAATAACTGTCACACCCATAATAATGGACCGAGTATTAGATTCCTAAGATGGAATGTAAAAGGTATGAATAATCCAATTAAGCGATCAAAGATATTCTCTCATCTAAGACGTTTAGACACTGACATAGTGTTACTTCAATAAACTCATTTGCGTAATAGGGATCGACTTAGACTCAAATGCCCATGGATGGGTGATATTTTCCATTCAAGCTTTGACTCCAAAGTCAGAGGCATGGCAACCTTGGTCAACAAAAGAATGACTTTCTCTGCTACTAAAATAATAGCAGATAAAATTGAAAGATATTTAATTGTTGCAGGCACTCTTTACAATTACCCTGTACTGCTGGTGAATATATATGCGCCGAATTTTGATGATCCAAATTTTACTGACAAGTTACTTGGTAAACTCCCTTTTTTAAATAGTCATCTTTTGATAATAGGTGGTGATTTAAAATGTGTCATCAGTCCCTCTTTAGACCATTTGAATCCTCGTAACAAATCTTCTATGTCAAAATCAATTTCCAATTTCATGTCAAAAAATGGTTTTACTGATCCCTGGAGGTTCATCAATCCCCAAGCTAAGGAATTTTCTTTCTTTTCACAAGTACATCAATGGTATTCTCATATTGATTACTTTTTTTGCTGACAGTTCTCTTCTCCATAGTTATTTCTTCAGAATACCAACCGGTAGTTATTTCAGATCACGCTCGTCTATCTCTGAATAAAAAATTTCATGATCATTCTCGTGTACCTTTGCCTTGGAGATTCAATCCACTTCTGTCTTCTGATGACACATTCAATGCTTTTGTGTCTTCCTCGATAGACAATTTTATTGCTCTAAATAAAAACGACTCCACCAGTTATTCATTGTTATGGGAATCACTCAAAGCATATTTACATGGTCAAATAATTTCTTACTCCGCTCAATCTAATAACGTACGCAAGGCAAAATTACAAGAACTCACATCTAAAATTTTAGACATAGACAGATTGAACTCAGCTAACCCAACCCCAAGCCTGTTGAAGCAACAACTCAATTTGCAATCAGAGTTTGACCTGTTAATGATATATGAAGAACGCCTTCTTATATGATCCCGAGCTAAATATTTTGAACATGGTGATAAATCACGCAGATTATTGTCACACCAGCTGAAAAGACAGGCAGCATCCAGATTGATTCCCAAAATTAGAGATTCTACTGGCTTGTTAACTTCTGATCCAGCGACTATCAATAAAGGTTTTAAGTCCTACTTCTCCTCTCTTTTTGAATCAGAATCTCTACCAGTTACAACAGAAATTATATCCTTTTTTGAACATCTCATTGTTCCTACTGTTGACACAGAGTTGGCTAATAAGTTGGATTCTCCTCTCACTTTGCAAGAGATTGTAATAGCTATTAAAGCCATACAAAGTAACAAGGCCTCCGGCCCTGTTGGTTTTGGCATAGAATTCTTTAAGAGATTCCTCGATAAACTAGCCCCTCTTCTTATCTTAGTGTACAATGAATCCCTTGAACGTGGTTCACTACCACAGACTTTAACTCAGACGTCCATAAGTCTTCTCTTAAAGAACGACAAACACCCTGAATCATGCACTTCATACAGGCCTGTGTCCTTATTGAATGTGGATGTCAAAATTTTAGCCAAAGCTTTGGCAGTTCGCCTTGAAAGGATTCTTCCTACCATCATATCAGAAGAACAGAATGGTTTCATCAAAGGACGCCAGCTCTTTCATAATGTTCGCACACTTCTGAATGTGATTTTTTCCAAGGATCCCTCCCCAGTTCCTGAAGTTGTCATTTCGATCGATGCTGAAAAAGCATTTGATCGTGTCGAATGGAATTATCTTTTTGCTGCACTCCACAAATTTGGATTTGGTAACAGATTTTTATCATGGCTCAGACTTCTTTATACCTCCCCCCTGGCTAGCATTAATACTAATGACATTCACTCGAGTTACTTTACGTTATCACGGGCACTACACAGGGGTGTCCTCCTTCCCCTTTACAATTTGCCGTAGCCATTGAACCATTGTCTATTGCTCTAGAATCCCTTCCATTATTTTGTGAAGTCTCTTAGTCCAATTTGGAACTTAAATTGTCCCTCTATGCTGATGACCTACTCCTATATGTATCAGATCCATTATCCAGTACCAAGTCAATTTTATCTTTGTTAAAGAAGTTTGGTTCCGTCTCTGGCTATAAAGTCAATCTCCTTAAGGGTGAATGTTTTCCCATAAACTCTACTGCTTTATTAATCAAACAATTGGATCTTCCTTTTAAACTTAGCAAATCAGGGTTTAGATATTTAGGGATTAATGTGACTCAGTCTCTATCCTCTCTTTATGTTGCTAATTTTGCCCCATTGTTGAATCAGACCAAAGCTGATTTGCCAAGGTGGAACTTATTGCCTTTGTCACTAATGGGTAGAATTAATGCAGTTAAAATGACTTTACTGCCCACATTTATTTTCTTGTTTCAATGTATTCCTCTATTTTTACCCAAAACATTTTTCAAATCATTTGACCAGATTATTTCAACTTTTATGTGGGGTGGTAAACCTCCCAGGGTGAGATTTTCACTTCTGCAAAAATGTAAGTTCAATGGTGGTCTCGATTTATCCAGTCTGATGTTTTATTATTGGTCAGCGCATATTCACAAATGTATTTTGTGGTGTCAATCCCCAGGTTTATTATGGTGTAGATTAGAGGCTCAATCACTCTCTTCATCTTCCTTACTGGCAGTACTCTCCACATCCTTCCCGTTGAATCCTTCCAGTTTCACAAGCAATCCAGCGGTGCTTTCCACTTGGTTTTGATTTCAGTTAGGTGCCACTTTAAATTTTTGTCGACCTCCACCTTCATACTTACAACTAAAAATCATCCATTTCCCCCTTCACTTATTGATTCCACTTTTACGATTTGGCAGAGCTGAGGCATTAAGTGTTTCAGAGACCTCTGTAAGGATGGCACTGTGCCTCCACTCTGTTTACAGGTTTCCCTTCTCTTCCTGCCAAACAACCATGGGACGATCATAACTTTGAAACCCAAAAAGAAATCTCTTATATCAAAAATTTATGTACAGTTAATTTCATTTGATGATGATTCGATGACTAAAGCTTGAATTTCTTGGGAAGGTGAG
Organism: Sphaeramia orbicularis; assembly: GCF_902148855.1. Taxonomy (NCBI): domain Eukaryota; kingdom Metazoa; phylum Chordata; class Actinopteri; order Kurtiformes; family Apogonidae; genus Sphaeramia; species Sphaeramia orbicularis. Next base: position 20,235,428 of record NC_043978.1, on the reverse strand, counting down.
TTAGGTTTAAACCTTGCCGACCAGCTGTGGGATAGAGCTGTTCTTAGTATACGGTCCAGCCTACAGACTACAACTTATTGAATTCAAACTGTTGCATAGAATCCATTTATCAAAATCTCAACTTTCTGGAATATCAATACTTGACATTTTATAGCGATTTGGGCTCTCTGTTGACTCCTGTTTAAACCAAATAGAGTCTGATATAATAGCTTTTACATCCCTCCTTGCAAGACAACGCATCTTATTTTCGTGGAAATCTCCTAAACCCCCGTCTATTTCATTTTGGCTAAGGGATGTTATGTTTTTTCTTAAATGAGAAAAGATTAGGCTCTCACTACAAGGTTCCTCAACTAAATTTCTTAATAAGTGGCAACATGGGTGTTTTTAGCCCATTTTTGGGGGGTGCTGAAGCCCCCCCTAAATTGATTCCCAGCACCCCTAAAATATTTTAAGGTTGCTGAAATTTTTCTTTTTTTTGTTTACTTTATGTCCATTCTTAACATGCTAGAAAAATGTCGAAACCATATACAGTACATGGTTTAAACGTAATATTTTAACAACAAATATACAGCCCCCTCACCCTCCACTTTGTCTCAAAAATGGTTTGATCCACTACATCCCTCCCCCCTGTCCCCACTCGGACTCTGGGCTCCACCTGTATAAAACAGTGCATGGTGGCACTGCCTTCTAGAGTTGGGATGCAGTAGTGGTGTAAGTACCTGGTTTAAACCAGGACATGTGACACATTTCTTTACTTCTACTACTTAATACCAACACATTATTATCATCACCAGTCCCTGTTTTTGCTGCATTGAAACGTAGATCACTGTTTATGCTGTTAGGTGGGAGTTAGCTGATGTTTTCTCTAGCTAGGAAATATTCCATGTGGTTCAGTCCACCTCTGTCCTCTGTTTGAACTGGACTGACAGAAGCTGCTGTTGTGTCTATGCATGTGTTCAGATTAAAGACAAGGTGCTACTGTCTTTATCTGACTGGATAACTGACTGGATGCCCATTAACTCCTATTGTGTGTGTGTGTGTGTGTGTGTGTGTGTGTGTGTGTGTGTGTGTGTAGGTGTGTGTGTGTGTGTGTGTGTGTGTGTGTGTGTGTGTGCGTGTGTGTGTGTGTGTGTGTGCGTGTGTGCAGCCAGCCAGTTTCATCATGGACATACGATTGTTGTTTCATTTTTCTAAATAAAGAGTCAGATTCAGGTAAGAGTGTAAGATCAACTCGTGTAACCTCATTTTCCAGAGCAACCAAATATACTAATACAATGATATTGTAAGTTGGATAAATGTACCAGTTTATATCTCTTATTAGATATAAAAATCATTGTTTGGTTATTTGCTTTTTGGTTAAAGCACAAAGAAAGAGAGAGAGGGGAGCAGAGAGACACTTAACATATACATTGGTCTACAATTTTTTATGTTTTCTTTTTAGAAATTATCTGCCTCAGATTAAATGTGCTAAATGTTACATATTTTAGTCAGATTAATTGAAAACAAATGACAAAAGTGCTGTTTTGCTGATGTTTTGAAGGTATAATGTGTATGATAAAGTGTTATTCCACATATATATTGGTTTATGTACATTTATACAATAGATTTATACATTTTCCACTAGTTAGAACCTGTACAGTGAATGTATTGTCATGTGCAGACAGTGTTTTGAAGTAGATCTAGTAGTTCTGACTCTAATATTCCTCTGCAGTTAAACCCATACTCTCGTATATGTATAGGTTGAGGAACTGCTGTATTAAAATGGAGGATTGTCTTCCTCCAGAAATTAGGGTTAGGGTGTATTTCTTCTATGATTCCAATCCATTCCTCTTTTACTGGGGCTCAGCATTTTAATAACTTTTATCAGATTTGATGGTTTAGTCACATAGTTCCCCCTACCCAAAAAATTTAACTTTTTTGTCACAAATGTGGGAATGATGGTCTGAAATTGCGTTAAAATGTACCAAACTGAAATTTCTCTTTCCTGGCTAATCTCTATTTTGTGTTTGTGTAGGTGATGTTTTTTGTCTTAATTCATTCTGTTTACCGATTATTTTCACGTTTGACACATTTATGTAATACCTAATATTTTAAAGTAGGCACATGTATCTACAAGCTGTCTTTTTTTTTTTCGTATTCTTAATTAATTTATTAATCTATATTAACCCTTTCATGCACAGTGGTCACTACAGTGGACAGTTATTCTACAGCTGTTCTCTTGTATATTCAAGGGTTTTGTTGTTTTAGTTCCATATCAGCTGACGCAGTGGACACTCATGCATCATCCCATACTCTGCAATTCATACCATTACTGCAGCTTTGCTGTTCTTGATAAACCTGATCTGCACTAACATATTTGAGTGTAAATCAATTGCTTGTTGTTGTTATTAGACTGTAATTAACAGGTTTAAACAGAATTTTTTTTTTTTTTTTTTTCCAACATATTATCTCCATGAAGTGAGGAATAGTAAGTATTAGAGTATGTTAAAATGTGAGAAAACATCAGATTAGCAGCATTTAAAATGTTTTTATTTCATAGTTGTCACACAGTATATCAGTGAATACATGTTTCTTGACTTCAAGAATTAAACGCATGGTGTCCATCTGAGTGGACATTTTTGCAACTTCATTAAAAATAGGTTCATAAGAAAATTTTCAATCGCATTGTTTTTTTCATGCCTAAAGAGGACTGAAAACACTCAGGAAAAACATCTTGATTACAGTTTTCATAATTCATGCATGAAAGGGTTAATTCTCTTCTATTTCCGTTGGCTCAGTTAATATTTTTGTGTATCACAGATTTGTTACTGCTTGTACTTATTTGATTTTCTACTGCTCAGAGACTTTGTTCTAATGTTCTTATTCCTGCTGTTGCCCCTTCTCAGAGGGCCTTGGGGTTGGTGTGGGCATGGGAGGAAAATTATATAAAAGGCAATGTATAATGAATGCACTGTAATTCCATTACATTGCTCAAAAATAAATAAATAAATAAATATCAAAATCGCGGCGTTAGTTTAGTGAATCTGACGCGTCTGGATCAGGCCTGGACGTGGATAAACACCGGATAAGACGCGCTTGTGCTCCAAACACAGGTAACATGTGAATCCTGCAGTCAAAGTTAGGAAGTTTGTGGAGTCCTACCTGATGTGGAGGGCAGGTTCATCCTGACTCAGTTTTGTGCCAACAGGAGGAAACTCCGTGGCCTCCTCCTCCCCTTCTTTGGAGTTTCCTTTCTGTGTGTTTTCCCGTTAATTGGCAGCAGTTGAACTGTGAGCCGTAAATCAAGAAGTGCGGAGTGTATTAATGAGTCGGACCACCCAAGAAAACTATTTTCTCCGCACTTTTTTTGCGGACAATGTGAGGATACTCGAGTCTGCCATGCTCTGAAAACCATGAATGAACATTCACAAGAGCAGTGCTCCCCCGCTGCCACATTTCCACAAGGCTAATGGCTACTAGAAGTAGCCTACTGATTAAAGTATTTTAGAAAAGGTGAAGTATTCTGGACAATAACAGAGATCATTTTTATTTGACTGAGATATAGGATGTGGATATAAGAGAGGATATGTTTTTTAACCGGGGCGCACGAATCTGCGGCGCAAAGACTTTCGCGAGAGAAAGTAAATCTGAAATAAATTTAAAAAAAAAAAAAAAAAAAAAAAAAAAATTAACCCTTTCAGGCATAGTGGTCACTACAGTGGACAGCTATTCTACAGCTGTTCTCTTGTATGTTCATGGATTTTGTTGTTTTAGTTCCATATCAGCCAACATGCACCATCCCATACACTGCAATTCATACCATTACTGGAACTTTGCTGTTCTTGATAAACCTGATCTGCACTAACATGTTTGAGTGTAAATTAAATATTTGTTATTGTTATTAGACTGCAATTAACAGTTGTTTTTTTTTTTTTTTTTGCATATTATCTCCATGAAGTGAGTAGTGACTAGTATTAGAGTGTGTCAAAATGTGAGAAAACATCTGATTAGCTGCATTAAAAATGTCTTTATTTCATAGAGTTCACGCAGTATATCAGTAAATACATGTTTCTTTGCTTCAAAAATGAAACATACGGTGTCCGGCTGCAACTCTATGAAAAATAGGTTCATAAAATTTTTTCAATCGCATTGTTTTTTTTAATGCCTAAAGAAGAATAAAAAACACTCTTGATTAAGGCTCTCATAATTCATGCATGAAATGGTTAAATAAGATGGAAATAAATCCCAATGATAACTATTACATATTTATTAATTAGCCTTAATTAGGTTACATTTAATCATATAGCAAAAACTAAGTTGGAATAATTTTGCAGAATGTATGGAATCCTCACATTTGTGCGTAGGTTATTATGAGTCAACAAGTACTGAATTTTTATCCGGAAAGACATTACGTATAAAACTGTTTGGCAATGTTAGATAAAAAGAAAAATATAATGAACTAATAAAAAATGTATATGCTACAGTGAAGGCATAAAAGGGGGACTAAAGGGTTCATCTTTGACCCCAGCCCCACCCTTCTACTATGAAAATCTGAGCTGTCCTTTTTGTATAATCCTGCCACCAGGAAGACAGAATTCACACACGCACATCTGAAAACATTTTAACAACATTTACTCCACAGATTCAACAGAAAAATAACTTCAGCTCAGAGCCATAGGCCGGGCTCTCCAACGTGCGTCATGATAAAGAAAGTAGAAATGCCATGCCGCTCTCCAAGTTCGTTAAAAACCTGCCAAAAAATTCTTCCAATAAATAATAATAATTTTTCCACAAGAACAGATCCTCAGCAAAGTAATGCTTAATTTTCTTCTATTATGAACCCTCACAAAGCTAGACCACTGGCTACTAAAATACCAAGGTTAATCTTGATTAAATGTCTTTGCGGGGTACAAAAAGCATATTTTACATAAAACATCCTTCAAGGGGATTGAAGCATGATGTTTAAATAAATATATATATAATATTGCTGATGGCAAGGCCAAGCATCCCACCTCTCAAATGAAAGGTATCAAAGAGATTAAAGAAAAACCATTACAAATCAACATACCATTAATAAGGCTTCATCTGCCTAGCCATTATCATGCTCCCCAATTCAAGTCACACCTTAGAACGCCAGAGCTTCAACTTTAATCTTTACTCAGAGTACACTTTAAGATTTTACATGAATGGTTTTCAGTGCATGCACCGTGCTTTAACATTCTGTTGCTTCACTTCACTGGAGGAAGGAGTGAGGAAACCCTCCTGCAGGCTGAATGCCCCCTTGCCAGCGACTTTTGTTCTCTCACACTTACCCCACACACTCCAAACGTAACATCCTTCTGCAGAGAGTGGGAAAAAAAAAGCATTTCCTCTCACACCTGTTGTTGAATTGGTTTGTGTATAAGGCACAGACAAGGCAATAACACGTGTCTTTATACTGAGGCACAGTCCCAAAATAGGAGTTTCCTCACATAGATAATAATGAATGGGAAAGCCTTTCACAAAACAGGCAAGGAAGCTTGTGGCCAAATTTGAGTAATCATCATTGACGAACAGAAAATAGGTCCTGGTTTGGGCAGGGAAGTCATCAGATGCCTTAATGACTGCTGCTGCAACAGAGAGAAAGGGGAGGGGGGGGGGGGGGTGTTTGTGGCTGAATGGCACCAGAATTTTTGCCATGGTTGCACCCCAGAAACCCCTTAGACTGATTATATTTCACCATAATGTAGACAAACACTACAGGAAGTCATGCTTTAGCAAATGTTTTGTTTCCAGAAACTGTTTGTTAGAAAGTGACAGCTTTTACCCTTTCATACATACTGGTCACTACAGTGGACAGTTATTCTCCAGCTCTTCTCTTATATATTCATGGGTTTTGTTGTTTTTAGTTCCATATCAGCCGACACAGTGGACGCTTATGCATCATCCCATAATACATTGTAATTCATACCATTACAGTAACATGTGTCAAATCAATTGCTAATTGTTATTAGACTGAAATCAACAGTTTTCTTAATCAAACAGGGTTGTTTTTTTTATATTGTCTGCATGAAGTTAGTAATAACTAGTATTAGAGTATGTTAAAATGTGAGAAAACATCAGATTAGCTGCATGAAAAATGTTTTTATTTCATAGTTTTCACGCAGTTTATCACTTTCTGATGATGGGTTTTAAATACATATTTTTTTGCTTCAAAAATTGGTGTCCAGCTGAGTGGACATTTTTGTAACTCCATAAAAAAAAGGTTCGTAAAAATTTTCAATCATTAGTTTTTTTCGTGCCTAAAGAGGAATAAAAACACTCAGGAAAAAAACTCAGCTGAGGTTCTCATAATTCATGCATGAAAGGGTTAACTTTGATCATTGTAATGCATTCATAGATATAGGTTTTCGGTTGATATTTTGAGTGCATTCTGGTGGTTTGTTATGAACCTGTTTATGTTTTTTCAGTATCAGTGGAAATATACAGAAGAAACTTAATGGAATACAAGCAGTCTTAAGGCATTCACAGATATATTCACCGCATACAGTACAGTGTAGGCCTGTTAGGTCACCTTCAGCAGGGTTGAAATGAATCATACATATTTATTTCTCATTCTCTTTTCTTCAGATATATCAAGGAAATACAGGAAATATGTGTGCAGCCTTCAAAGTAAAAGGTTAAAGGTTAAAGTCTCTATTTAGTGTGACCCCCGTCCCCATGACAAGAAGCAGCACAATTAGAAACATCTAACGCGTTGAATGAAAGCTGGTATAAAATGTCAGAAAATTAATGCAATAAAGCTCATATTATCTGAACAAACAGGGTTAAAGGGAGATCACAATACATTCACCACTTTGGTTTATAGGAGATGCACAGTACCATATATCACATATATAGACCTTTTTTACTGTCATTCACTCTATAAATGCGCATGGGGTGCCAATTTGTGTCAATTCATTTGCAATTCTTTTATAAAACCTTTTGGACTTTAACCAGTTCATGTGTGTTTTTGCAGGATTTCTGTTAACGTTCAAAATTTTCTGCATCATTCACTCAAAAGAATTTAAAAAAAAAGAGAGAGAGAGTGCTGAGGAAAAAGAACCTATTGTGTTGTTTTAAATAAAGTCTTCTTATTAAGAGGTACACATGCACTCTATCCAAATGTAGATACTCCCCCTTTCTTCCTTTATATGTATATGACATTACATATCTGCATATATTACTCCACCATCTGATGTGTTATTTTTAAGGTATGATTTTAAGCATCTTAAAGACCACATAAAAATGTGTTGCACTTGGCTGGACACAATTACTTTGTAAAATAAGATTAAGATGCTTTGAGAAGTGTCTCTCTCCTTAATCATTTTTGTAGTAAAAAAAAAAAACCAAACAAACAAAAACAACAAAAACAAAAACAAGAATCAAGTTTCAAAATGAGGTAGTAGAGTGAAGAAAGAAGAGGATGAATGCGATTTATACATTCAGATCACACACCTTGCAGTCTCTTGGCATAGTTGCTTGCTGAAATACAATGCTTACAATACCAACTTAAATAAGAAACTTTGAAAACCCTTGAAATGAACTTGTTTTGTTTCACTCAGCTCCCCTGTATGATCTAGGTTAAAAGAGAGTTCTTTGTGTTGTGAAAGTATAAAGAGCACTCAAGGTATGAGGATGATGTGAGAAAACAGTGATACTACAGAGATATCTCACAGTAAATTCTCAGTGACAATGCCACAAATTCCAATTATTAGTCTTATTGCTAGGCTAAAAAGTTTACCATTTTGTGTCCTTAATGTTCAGAAAAACTCTATACATACAATAACATATTAATGGAATCTATTTACAGTTAGTATTCAAATTTATTTTCAACATTTTGCACATTTTCTTCCCTTTAAGACAATGAAATTACATGTGCTTAATTTTTTTTTTCATCCAGAAGGACATGACTAAGGTCACCCTTTTTTTTTTTATTGTAAAAAGAACCAGAGATAATTTGCACTCAGTCATAACTCAAACAAAACCTAAAGCAAATGATTTAAAAACTGAAATAATACTTGACCAAATGGGTGTTGCTGACATGTGGTTCATGTCTGATAAAGATGCTCATTTGTAGAAAGTCTAACAAACCGGCATATTTCTATGCACTCTCATGGCTTGCATAAAATATTAGATACAGCATGAAGTGCATATAAAGACCTTAATTAATTTTAACCGTTCAAGTTCACTGATATGCAGCAGGAATGCTTTAAGGCTGACAATTAGTGTCATGCAACATTCAGTGTATACTTATAGACAAGGAAAGGCACACATTCGTTCAGGAAACTGAAGCCTCAAAGCCAGTCTGCTTAATTCCTGACCTTTTCCATTCTTGTATTGTACTAAATTTAGTGTAGGCAAATACTAATGTGTTATATAAGACTGAGCATATCTATGTGAGGTATAGAGAGAGGCACAATGAGATGATGACAAAGAGAGTCAAGCCACTTAACCTCTGAGATGTCGTTTCAAAGATCACCTCGTCATAGTTTGCAACTGACCTAAAACACAGAGCACATACATCGTCTTTGAAATTACACAACATACAATTGACTGAAAGCTGTATTTAAGGTTTTATTCGTGGACACAGTTTCAGACAGAACAAAGTTAAGTTAGTCTGATATATTCTCATTGATCCCTCAGGGCATAAACATGTCCCAGAGATTTACAGTACGGCACAGTACAGTACAGTTAAATTTCGGACTTGTACGCGCTCATCCACAGGCTGTGTTGGTTCAATACACTGTGGTCATGTAGCAAGAACAAATACCTGCTACCTGTTTGTTTACTTGGGAAATCCAGCCTTAGAACCAGCGAGTCGCCTCAGCACCATTATTTACCACAGACTATTCATTCAACAGTCATGTGGTGAGGTCAGTAAATGACAACACAACAACAGAGCTGTATATTCAGACAGGAAAAAACAGGGGAACCCAAGCCTCTTGAATTGAGCATGCTGAAAAGAGGCTTACAATACCAACCTCAAGGCCTTACTTAATGCCAGTTAATATCATTTGTAGAATGCTATTTTTAAAAGTTCTTCACGCATCCCTTTGAAATGCAGCGATATTTTCTTTTAGTTACCCAGTGGTATACAAATCTACAGTCGTTAATGCTGCTGCTAAACATATTGCAACCATGACAGACACAAAACTGAGACAAAAATAACAGACTGTTTGATATCTTCGCTGAATATATGTGAATAACAAGGCAAATATTTCATGTCTCCATGGCCTTGGACACCACAGCCTACAGAGGGTCAACATTGCACTATATTTTAGAATCCTGTTAAATGTGGGAGCATGTAAAGAAGTGCAACAACAGCATAAAATAAAGCTGTAAAGACTAAATCATTGCAAACTTAATTTGATTTAAAGATAGTCCAAGACATTAATGTTTGGAACATTAGTGAAAGAAATCAAAAACATCACATTAAAAAACCTTTTGTACGTCTCCACAGACTAAAATTATTCTGGACTTTTCATTTAATGAATTCACTTCTTCACTTACAACTTTTTTTCTTCTGCTTCCAAAGAAATACGATCACATAATGCAGGTGGCTGAGAGTAAGGAAACTAATGTGCAAGAGTCCTTTTATGTGGAAAAAAAAAACCTTCACTGCAGGTACCGTTTCCCTTACTCTAGTCAGCCGTGATGAAGCTGTCTTTTGTGATTTCCATTTAGATGTGATAAATTTCACAGGTTTGTGCTGCTTAGCTGAGATTTAGCCTTTATCTGTGCCTTAGGCCACTTTGGTGTCCTCTCATTTCTGCATTACATTCGACAAATTTTAAAATACGATAGTCGGCATTGCAGAAGTGTGAGTGTAATGTGTCAACCAATAATTATAGTGAATCATTAGTTTGTCGATAATTTCTCATTCAACAAATTAGAAAAGTTGGTTTAAGATATTCACACTTTCTTCTTTCTATCTCCGGGGAGCCATCTTATTGGAAGAAGAATGTAAATAACACCTATCAATGTGTTTTAGGTGTAAAAAATCACAATCTGTGAAGGTTAACACGTAATTTTCTCTGCAGTCAAATACAAAGCTTGTAAGAATTTGGGGTTAGAGAGATGAATCCACCTCTCCACAGACTAATCTGATTCCTATTCCTGCACAAAGACATACAGGGTGGGGAAGCAAAATTTACAATATTTTGAAGCAGGGATTGAAAGACAGTGTATGACCAATTAGTTTATTCAAAGTCATGAGAATTTATTTGCCACAAGAAAATTTACATAATAGAAAAGGTTTTTATTCTATGTGTCCTCCTTCTTTCTCAATAACTGCCTTCACACGCTTCCTGAAACTTGTGCAAGTGTTCCTCAAATATTCGGGTGACAACTTCTCCCATTCTTCTTTAATAGTATCTTACAGACTTTCTCGTAATAGTTTTGCTCATAGTCATTCTCTTCTTTACATTATAAACAGTCTTTATGGACACTCCAACTATTTTTGAAATCTCCTTTGGTGTGACGAGTGCCTTCAGCAAATCACACACTCTTTGACCTTTGCTTTCCTGATTACTCATATGGGCAAAAGTTTCTGAAAAGGTATGGATAATAGTGTTAGGTATGATTATGACATCAATATATGTTTGGTTTCAAAACAATTGACGTAGTGCCTGCTGAGAAAAAACAACTAAATGTCCATTGTAAATTTTGCTTCCCCACCCTGTAAGTATAATGAGTTCAAATTAGTATTTAAGCCATTGTTCTGAATGATGTTATGCAATGGCACTCACAGATGTGGTCATGTGGTTAATTTTGACAATAAGTAAAAATGAATTTCAAATGATGATTGACTAGTTGACCATATGAAATGTGTGCAGAGATTAAAATTATTAGGCATGTAAATGCATAAATGGACAATATAAGGGCAAAAATGACTGCTTGACATCGGTAAGTCTAGTTGTTGTTTTAGCTGAAACCACGGAAGAAGAGGATGTCTGCGTCCTGAGGAGGAGAAGAGCAGGGTGGAGATGAAGTGAATTCTACAGATACAGATGAAGTGAAGTGAAGACATGCAGGATGAATGACTCAATCACCCATGAGCTGCATGCTAAAGACAGATTTCAGACGGCATGCAAAGAAGATAATACGCAAAAACAGAACCAACCAAAACCTTTTGATGTTATTATTATAAAAAAAAAATAACAATTAAAAAAAAACATATCTGAGTGGGGCACTGAGGACGGAGCGACAGCAAGACAATCATGAACATTTGCACAGACATGAGAGAAGAAAAACATGCTTAAAACAACAAAAGCCTGAGCAGGTACAAAGGAAAAAATAATTTGCTATGAGTCACATCAATACTTTTTCACAGTAAAGGATAATACATGGTCTTAGATAAACAGAGCAATAATGAAAAATGCCGCTATGGATTGACAGAAGATTCCAAACAAATATCTGTCAGCAGAACAAAACACACAAAGAAAAAGGTAATAGTTAATAGGGTAAATGAATTGGCTTTAGACTAGTGGTGAATTTTCCAAGGCTTTATAAAGAATGTTGTTAAAAGTGTTGGTTTATTCCACTGGTGATATTGGATATGTGTGGATTATTTATATAGCCTACATGTATAACCTATATTTCTGCAGCCTGTTTATGTGTGTATATTACGGGCAAACCCATTTCAGTTTATTACTCATTTTGTTGTATGTTCTATTATTTGTATGAACTAATTTAAAGGTCCAATGTGTAACATTCACATGTGCTTTTGTGAAGCTTGTGTCATAATTTGGCTGTTTTGTTGATGTTTACAGGGTGTATTTCCATGCTAATTGTAGCTAGTGTTGGACATTGTTGTCGCTGTAAAGTAGAGGAGAAGTACTGAAACATAAGGTGAACACAATTTTACAGAAAATCAGACATGAGTCCTTTACATAGAAATCAGTGTGCAACCTGTTATCACGGACGTAAGTGGAGAAGGTGCTGATTTTTAAGTACATTTGAGTACATTATAATCACTCAACTATTGAAAAAAAAAAAGCATTTAAATTTCTTGTAGAGTTTTTAAAAGTAGCAAAAGTTTTAAAATGATTATTCCACAATGTGACATTCTTAAAACACTTTAATGCTTTAATGTTATAACTCAACCACTATTGCACTGTATGTCTTACTGCTACATATTTGAGGAGATTTTCCAATGTCGCAGCTCTTTAATGGTCCTTAAATGTATGTAAAGCACACTGAAATTAAACATTCTATTACTATTCTAGAATTTCACATTACCAAAATAGTTAGCGATGAATAGCAATCTGAAATCAGAGGGAACACACAACTTTGGAAATAGTATGTATAATAACAATCATAAATAATAATAATAATAATAATAATAATAATAATAATAATAATAATAATAATAATAATAATAATAATAATACAGAACTTTCAGACTGATAATGTGTGTGAAATTCATCCAAGTGATTAAACGATCACAGCGATTTGTGATAGGGATGATAAAATCTGATTTTAAAAAAAGTACATTTAATATATTTAGCATAAAATACTAGAAGGGCAAATATATTTCTGATAAACTTCGATCATATGCATCAGCTACCAAGTGGAGAGAAATGTGTGATGAGGAGGAGATGGACATTTTGGTTCTTCATGAGAGACAGCTTTTTATCTGTAAAGTAACATTAATTGTGAGTATTTTGTACTGTGTTCATGTATTTTAAAAGCGCAGCTAGGGACTGGCACAGCAAATTAGCCTGGCTATAAATGCTTTGGTCTGTAGGAATAGTCTATGCTCTATAATTGTCCCTCAATAAAATGAAATATGAGGCAGAAAATAATCCCACCACAAATCCAAGGTGGTTTTCTGATGATTTCAAAAACTGCATATATGGAAGAAATTTTCAGAACTGCGAAAACATAAGACTGAATGGATTTATGCATGAATTTGGACTAATGATTTCAATGGCAGGTATAAAGATGTAATACATTACTGTGCAAAAGTCTTAGGCCACCTTTATCTTTGTTGTTTTTCCAGGGTTGTAATGGTCATACACATTTATGTCTCATTCTCTTTTCTTCAGATACAACAAGAAAATACAGGACATGCATGCATATGTCACTATTTAGTGTGATCCCTGGCCCCGTGACAAGAAGCAGCACAAACAATTAGAAACATCTGACATGTGTTGAATAAAACCTGGTATAAAACATTAGAAAATGAATGCAATAAATCTTATATTGTCTGAACTTAAGAGTTAAAGACATGTTATGTGAAAATGGAGATCACACTAAATACTAACACTGGTTTATAGAAGCTGTTTTTTCCATGAAAGTTTTGTTTGTACTGCTGTACATACTTTATAAATATATATATATATATATATATCCAGATTGGATCTTAATATAAACTGACAAATGCATGTGTGGTCACTGGAACTTTAATAAACTAGCAAATCTAATGTTGGCCTAGGACTTTTGCATAGTACTGTATATGCTGAGATGATGATAAAGGTCATCATTTTACAGAGGTATGTATTAAATAATAAATTAGCAGTTTTAAGGATCATTTGTGGGGCTCGTAATAGACACCAGGATGAACAGAACATGACAGGAATTAACAAACTGGGTATTTCCTGTCTCTTTGAAAGGGGTTTCAGTTATTTGTTCCACCCCCTGTAGCCGTGACATAGAACTAGTCAGCCACTTGCCAGACAGGAGTTATTCTGAGAGTGCCCCCCCTCTTCTCTTTCCACACAATGAAATATGGATAAGAGTGGTGGGGATAGTGGGCAGCTGTCAACAAATTCCACAGCTTCCCGCCACCACTGATCAATCAGCCCTGTATCTGAACCACAACAGTGCTGACCCGCTGGCTAGAGCTGACATTAATCCTAAATCTTCCAGTCAGTGCGGAGGGATGACAGGACACAACAATGTGGTGGTGGGAGCGAATGCTGATACAGGCTCTAACAAGGAAAGGTGCTGATGCTAATGAGTGTATCTGTGGCGCATTAATGAGCCTGCATCATTTGATGTCCTAATTTACAGTGAGCTGTGTCTCAGGGGTGCGGGATAATGAGCTGGCCCGGGATTCCCAGGGCAGCAGCTTGTGTAACCCACCTCATGCAGGGGACACTCACTCCCACCGAGAGTAAGTGAGAGACAGAACAGGAGCAAGACCGAAGCAGAGCAGGAAGGACATGTTGGATGAAGTATTTGTGTCTGTAGGAGAGAGAGAAGGCTGGGTAAGGGGGGAGGGGGGTAGGGTGGGAGTGAGTGAGGGAGCAGGGTGGGGAGGTGGGTACATGTCATCCTTGCTTGAAATGCTTGTTTGTACACACCAATCATTGAATCGCTGCAACCAAGTGAGAAAAGCTTGTGTTCTCTGTGACAAAGTGACCTCGGGCAACAAGAACAGTCACAGAAAGAGGAGATGGAGAAGGAGAGCGTGGGGGGTGGGGGGGGGGGGGGGGGGGGGGTGGAGGGAGGTGGAAGGAGGTGGAGGGCAGATGCTACACAGAACAGAGGCCAAGCGTTGTTGGGTTTGATCCTGATCATGAACACTTTCAATCAACCTTGCAAAAGAAATACCATTGTAGATGACTGGAAACATCACTTCCCATCCCTCTCTGGTGCTTCATAAAAAAATGTCCCTCCTTTTCTGAAAGATAAGGCTCCCCAGTGCACTCCAGAGCAAATTAGCAAATGTGGAGCTCAGTGACCTCAGTGTAGAAACCATCCAGAGTACGCAGTGCGCCCTACCACCCCCACCTCTTACTGCTATGTCTGCATGGCTGCATTAGTCAAGCTCAAATGGGTTTTTCCGCCATGAGAAGCAGAGCATGACATGCGCTAAACAATGGCAGGCAGATGACGAGCCAGCTCCATTTGATGATGGCCTCTGCCGACGCGGACACTTTTTGATGTGGAGGGATATCAGGGCAGAGTGATTCATTAGGAGTGCACAGGTGGCCCGGGATGTTACTGAGTCACATTTGCTGCAGCTTCTGATTGAATCAACTGAAGATGAGGCCACGTGAAAACAAACACACATGATTTTTTTCCTGTTTTAGTTGGGACAAATGTGCAAGTGGAAAACAAATAGTATAAAAAAAATACAGTGGAGTTAACATTTTGTGCTGTGTATTCAGGTATTTAAACTGTTTACAGATAATTTCACCTAAATATTAGGACTAAATACCTAAAAAGTCAATGCTCTTGAAATGCTTAACCCTTTCATGCATAGCAGACACTACAGTGGACAGTTATTCTACAGCTGTTCTCTTGTATATTCATGGATTTTTATTTTTTTACACATATCTTTATTAAAGTTTTAAGACACTACATATCTTTTCTGACATGAATTGGTAACATTGTGTAGATCTCCCCTGAGCATAAACCCCCAGAATCACAAGCACCCCCCCGCCCCCCAATAGTTTTCACACAATTTATCAGTAAATACATGTTTCTTTGCTTCAAAAATTACTCGCATGGTGTCCAAGTGGACATTTTTGCAACTTCATGAAAAATAGGTTCATAAGAAAATTTCTTTATTATTATACTTTTTTTTTTTTTTACTTTTTTATTTTTATTTATTTTTCATAAGAACATTTTCAATCGCATTGTTTTTTTTCATGCCTAAAGAGGAATAAAAACACTCAGGAAAAAAAAATCTTGATTAAGGTTCTCATAATTCGTGCATGAAAGGGTTAAAAAAAACAACTGAAGGAAACTATATCAATTAACTTTCAACAAATTGTCAACAAGCTATTAACACTGCCCCCCTCTGGTTGCAGGTTAACCCTATTAGGATGTTTTTGCACTTAGGAGTCAAAGTAAAGAAGGATTACTTGAGCAAAAGAGGCTGTGAAATAATCAGCTACTCAGAGTTCAAGTATCTCAAAGTTTCAAGGGTTCAAGGTACTTTATTATCCCCTAGGGTCAAATTATTGTATAGCCAGCAGTACACACACACACGCACACACAAAGTCTAGATATTTGATGAAAAACAGTCCAGAAATACTGGGCTGTTTTAGCATGCTTGTCCATTCATCACAGGAAGCACAACAATCTAAATTGTACCTGATCTATTAACTGCTCGCCACTGAGCACCGTTTGAACGTTTGACCTTCTAACACAGCTCATGACATTATGTTGACATTTAAAGTAATCCCTCCCACGGTTCTTAATCCCAGTGGCTGTGGACTGGCTTGACCCACCCTCTGAGCTCAAGCCCCTTCCATGCACTCACCACACACTGACAGAAGAGGACGGGAGACGAACACAACTCTGATATCCAGATAAGTCCACAACGCCGTGCTTTAGGGATCACGGGGCTCAGAACATGCAACGTTGAAATGGCTCAATTATAATATACCAACCGGAGCTTTTACATGACACGCGTTAAAGCCTAAATCTGCAACTTGATAATGTGAGAAACCTGGATTTTTGACTTTTTTTTTTTGACAACTCTGGAGGAAATGAAGGCACACATTCTGAGTCTCTTTGTCAAGACAGGATACAAGTATAAAAAACATATGTTTGAAGATGAATTATTACAACAAAATCCTTCACACAACAAAAAACATTCTGTACAGTCTGTACTTTCATGGTCAGTTGACAGCAAACGACAACGCTATCTGTCGATACTGTCATTTAGATGTAATACACTACTGTGCAAAAGTCTTAGATCACTTTTAGCTTTGTTGTTTTTGCAGGATTTAAAGGGGCATACATATTTATTTCTCATGGTCTTTTTCTTCAGATACAGCAAGAAATTACAGGAAATATGTGCACAGCCTTAGAAGACACACAAAAACTGAATTAAATGGGCTATAAAGGTTAAAGTCACTATTTAATGTGACCTCTGACCCCATGACAAGAAGCAGCACAAACAATTAGAAACATCTAACATGTTGAATGAAAACTGGTGTAAAACATCTGAACATGTTTGCAATAAATCTCATATTGTCTGAATAAAAGGGTTAAAGACATGTGAAGGTCACACCAAATACTACCACATTGGTAAATAGATGCTGTTTTTAACCTGAAACTTTTGTTTTACTGCTGTACATATTTCAAATATATCCAGATTGGAACTTAATAGAGACAAATGCATATGTGTGGTCATTAGAACTTTTACTGAACCAACAAACCTAATGTTGGATTAGGACTTGTGCACAGTACTGCATATGCCGATGTAATGCTAAAGGTCATCATTTTGGAGACACGTTTGGCACAGATTCCAAGTTACGGGTTCTTTGTCAGGACACAAGTATTAAAAAAAAAGTTGAAGTTGAATGATTACCACAAAATTCTTTACACAAACAAAAAACAGTCATTCTGTACAGTCTGCACTTCCATATTCTAGCGTCAGTATACGATAACGCTATTGAACTAAGATTTTCTGCTGTTACCAAGCATGTTTGGATATAATACAACTTCTATTACTCCTTTTACAGCATGGACACTGAAAAGGATTGTACTATTCAGTTATATAGTCCAGCCTTTCCCTTAAGTCTGTTTTTCACCCATCCTGTATTTTTTTTCTTTGCAATCACATAAAGTTTCCCTTGTGCAAACGGATAAAAAGTGATGAAATGAGAGGTACAAGATGACAACCCATTTATTTAGTAATACATTCTGCAAACTAGAAATTTTATTCAAAGGCTAAAAAATGAAAGAAAGGAGGGGAAAAAAGGAGAGAAAATTTAAGGAGCAGGGAGAGAAATGCATCAATTCACAAGCAAGGAATGCAATTTGTTCAATCGACAACACAAATAGTACAATTTAGTTCAGGGAACAAAGCTTTTTTAAACATTTTCTTTTTTTCTGCCATTCCTTTGGAGCTAAAACATAATACAAAATATACAGTTATTGAACTTTGTAAAATCACTCACAGAGGCCTCTGAGAAGCATTTGAATCAACAATGACAATACTTATCTACAGCACTCTAAAGCTATTTCTGAATGTAATCATAAATATAGCCGACATGAATGTATGTATGCACATTTCGAATGCGTACAAGGTTACCATGTTAAAACACTTGCATTTGTTAAAAGTATGACATCATCTGCAGTGAAAAATTAAATATGCTTTCAAGATCAAGACTCAAAAGGGTTCATATGGAAAGAAAAACAAAGAGCATACACACCATTAATGTTCTAAATGTTGTACCTTGTGAAAACCAGGACAAAGTCACTTTGTTGATAGCTTAAGTACCCTAACATGGAGACATTTTTGAGCCTACAAGAGTGGAACGGCAGCAGCAGCGTTACACCTCATAGTGTTTGTATTGAACAAGTACTTTAGGGGGCATTATGAGACTGGGTAAGGCAAATCGGTGAGCTTATTTATGAGCTGAGAAAGGTCAGCTAAGTGATGCTCAGGTCACCCGATAAGGGGACAAATAAACCACCACTGCTAAGGGTCACACAGTAGACGCCACAACAAGAGGGCGCAAGAAAAAATCTCTTCCACATCTGCCAGGTAGTTTTCTGTACAACAATATACAGGATGCATTCCGGGCAACCAAAGGTAACTCCGTAAATAGCTTTATAATCTGTTTTCTACAATAATTTTTCTGAGGAAAAAGCTGATTATACAGATCAGTGCATTTGACTGTCATCTAGTTACACCTATTACATCACACATCTCACATTTCTAGAACCTTTCAATTTTTAACACATCTCAAGATTTTCGAGCATCACACAAGTGGAGAAGTTGCTAATAATATATGGGTACTGTGTGTGTGGGGGTCTGCTTCTATAAAAAGGCCAATAGTGCTTCTAATTACTAAAATAATTTGCAGTAGTCACTCATTGACCATTACTTTTTTTTTTTGTTAATGTTAGAATAGTTCAGTCAAATACTTTCATGGGCACAGACATATTCCGAAACAAATCAGAAGTTTTGGGGGACAACCACAAGAAACTCTGCTCTTTTAAAAGTCAGTCTCCGTTAAACTGCTTTCGGAACAGTGGGGATCTACAAAATACAAGACCAAGAAAAGAAAAGAAAAGAAAAAAAATGAAGTAAAAACACTTCTGATAAATGTCATGAGGTATTTCAGTTTCATGAAAAATTAAAAGATAAATGGATATATTTTTTGTTCATTTTACGTTGGGATGGATAGTTTACATAAAAAGTAGAGACACCCAGATGTGACAAATCACAGCTAAGCCACTTTCAATATCTGCTAAACATTCCACCTACAGCAATTCTGAATATTAAAGTCTACATTAGTTGTTTTCAGGGGGTGAAAGAACTGAAAAGCTTCATTAACCAGCATTGTTTAAGGGCCACCACGATGGGAACTGCAGAATTCACAAGGGGCAAGTGCAGGGCAGTCTGAGGGTGTGAGGGTTATCTAAGATTACACAATGGCCCCAAGTTGCAAAATAAACACAGTATGCTTGTTCCTTATTTAGCTTGAAGAAAAATAGCATGAAATGTCACCTTAAGATCAACACTTACAGGATTGCAACAAGCAGCTGCGACTAGAGGACTGGTAAAGAGAGACATTTAGTGAAGTTCAAGCAGCGCAGCAAAAATTAAATATTACAGAAATACAAACTGCTCAGCCAAATAAAAAAAAGGCGTTTATAAACACACTAGCAAGTTTTTTCTTTAACCCGACATGGCCAAACTTGTTTCAGAGAGTTTTCAGTTAAGTGTGGAGGCAATACAATACTGTGTAATTAACAGACTCAATGTTTCGCGGTTTAGTTTGTGCTGTTCGAGTGAATGTTTGACTATATTTTCATTCCGACGACTGCAGTCAATTTCCCCATTTGTTAAAGATTTGTTTACAGTCACTCAATAGGATGCCACTTCAGTAGTTTACTATTCATGACTGGTTGTTCTTTGTGTGTTAGCAGGGTGACTGTGGTTGTTTAAAGACACCCAATGGAGCTGATATTCAGTGTCTCTTGGCATATCTGATGTATTCTGCATGCGTTTACCTTTATCTTGTTTTTCACTGCACTTCACTGTCTACATCAGTGTCTTTTAATTCACTGGTGGAGTGGTGTGTTCATGCCAAATAACCACCACTAACTGTTTATATCCACATTACTGCCCTTGCAATCAGCTAAAATGTGGATCATGTGTCACCAGAACACGTCTCTACAGTCTCACCAGTGGTCAAAACTCCGTAGGGATCTTTAAGCAGCACCGATTACAAACCTAAAAAAAATAAAGTGAACACCAAAGGCTGCATACTTTTAAGATCTTCTGCCAAGTTAATCAGTCTTTCCTTAATAAAATGTTAATTACTAGATTATATATATGCTTTTAGGCAATTACAATATCTGAGTGGTCTTTGGCCCTTTTTGCCACAAAGCACATTTAAAAAGCAGCTAACTCAAGATTGTAGTTATACATTTGTGAAAATTCAGTACATACCACAAACCCAAATGCAGTGAAATAGTTAGGATTGTCATTTTGATAATTTAGTACATCACTTGTGTGTTCTATAATAAAACCTGTTCACACCCTCAGTGGAGAACAGACACACCACAGTGATTTAGAGTTATTACCTTTGTTTGCATCCCAAGACAAACCAGAATCACGTTTTGTCCATGGCAAAAAAACTAGCTCAAGCGACATGATTTATTCCTTTAAAGTTTAAGTCAAAAATATATACATACATAAATTTCCAACAATGCAATTTTAGACAAAAAAAAAAAAAAAAAGGCAGAAAATAAATCTGAAATAAAACCATTTCTTTTCAAGAAAAATATCTACTGTGTGTTAAATACAGATTTAGTCAGTGACTATTAATCTTTACAAAGGGAAAATTAACTGAAAAGAGAAAAGAAATAGAAATCAACCCACAGATCATACACTATAGCAGCAAACTGTATTGTGCTCAGCTTGTGGTGCTCGGGGGGGAGGGAAGGTTTTAAGCAGAGGGAAACCAATGGGAATGAAAAGGTGCTATACAACCATGAAAACTCATTGCAGATAGCGGTTTTGTTCTTGGTCTGAATGTCCAAATAAAAAGCCTGTGTATTAATCTTGGAGGTTTAAGAGTCAGCAGTTTCTCCTATCGTCCGACTGGTAATGAGTGATTTTGTCTAAAATAGTCAGTGCTTAAACTGTTCACATCAGTCAGATGATCAGATAATGTTAAAAGTAAAAGCTAAAATTCTATCTGTACCACATACAAAAACTGAATCTCATGAAAGAAAAAAAAAACTTGGCATAGGCTGTCATAAAGCTGAAACAAGTGATCATATATCATATGGCACCCACAATGGGCACTGGTGACAACGCATATAATGAAACTGATATTTTAATATGACACCATAAATGGGTGAATTAGCTGCAAACCACTGTGCACCATGGGTAAATTGAGCTACTTGTGTCATCTCAGGATTGGTATAGTTCTGATATATAGCTTTAAATTGTTCAAATAGCGTAACAGCATGTAAACCCTGCTATCAACACTTAGTGAGAGCCTATCATGATATGAAACACTGGCTGAAAAAGGGCAAATGAATGGATAACCTTTGGGACAGCAGTTCCCTTAAAACTCCAGCCTGGTGTGGTGTCTGGATCACCTTAGCAAATTTTAATTGTTTCATTGTTGAAACTGCGCTGCACATATGGATCTGCCTTTACACAAACACACGTGCGCACTTACATACACACAAGCACCCACGCACGCTGGCAATTATCTATTTGCACAGACAAACGTGTTAACAGGGGGGTGGGGTTTTTTTTGTCGTTTTTTTTATCAGATGCCTTGAAGAAATGAAAAAGGTCATTTTTTTCACTTCACACTTCCAAAATGACTGAGAAACCATTATTATGAGCATGTACAGAAAATCACTTACAAAAATAAAATACAATTAAAAAAAAAAAAAAAAAAAGCACAGGGAAAAAATAATTTGGATTTAAATGGTGTGATATAGAGAGCTTACTGTGCTGTCAACTATACAATTTACCCGTTTCTTAAAGGAGCATAGACTAACTGAAAAAAAAAAAAAAAAAAAAAAATATTAAAGAAAAGTAAAAGCACAGAGACGTTGTGCCTGGAGGACAAGCAGTAATATTCACTGAATAGACATTTGTTAGAATTCCAGAAGAGCAGGAAAAGGCAGATAGTGCATAAAAGGTTCTCTTTTTCATTTCTTTCATTTTTTAACTTAAAATCAAGCTGCATTAAATACAGGCTGTTTGTACAGGACAATTGCACTTCACAAAAACAGAAATATACAAACACACACACAAGGAAATGTGAATCAAATTAATTACAGCAAAAAATCTTACTACTTAAGCTGATTATTTAACAAAAAGAAAGAAAACCTTGAGGACTCACTTGTTATGGATTACTTTAGAGGAGAGTATTAAGGTGGCTGAACATAAATGGGACACAAGACGGTGGGGATCCTGAACTCCAGAGTGGACTGGTGCTGCACTATTCCAGGTTTGTGTGCATGCAACTCCTCTTCCTCCTCTTCCTCCTCCTCCCATGAAATTCCCTTCTTAGAAACCAATAGCTCAGAGTGACGGAGAGACAGACTGCTGAGCTGAGCTGCTGTGGGTCTTGAGAGGATGGTGGTTTGTAAACTCTATGCTGTGTTAGTGGTAGGAGGTTGTGTTACCACATGTCGTCTGTGGACGCAGAGTCCTTGATAAGAAAGGAGAGGAAGTAAAAACCCTTCAGACTCTGGCTCTCATATCCATGAGATTTCTATTAATAGCTGGACAGGTCTAAAAAAAATTATGAAACAAACTGATAGATGTAAATCATCAGGAGCAGACAGAAAAGTAGAAAGGCCCCTTTTTTGATTCTACTGTAAATATACAAGATACCTGTGTAATCTACAGATATACAGATTCGGAAATAATTATTAGACCAATGTGACACAGTAGTGAAAAGTCAGACATCAGGTAAAAATCTGTCAAAAGACAAATGAAATGTTACAAATTTAATACGGAAATCTACTGTATTTAAAGTGACATGTAACATAAATTAAGAACATCTAATCAATCAAGAAACCAATTCAAGGTCATTTTATATCGGATATTACCACAGCAGTTAATTGATGGTCTAATAATTCTATCCAAAACTGTATGTTACTATTTGGATGGCAGGTGTAAAATCATATGGTCAACCTGTGCAACTCTGCTTTTCCTGATAATTGGTGCCCATGATGTTTCCGGTGCACGAGTCAGTCCTTTCCAAGAATACAGCAATTAAATGAAACAACTCAAGTCTGGAGTACATTTAAGATGGTTTTACCAATTAGACCCATGACAAACATCTAAATACGCTTTGTTTTTAAGCTCTATTGAAACAGTTTCATGGATTTTAAATGATTCAGTATCCCCACAAAACTACTTTTAAATAACAGTTTTTGTGGAGATTTATTTCCATGAACTACACAACTAATGGTGGTTGGTTGGACTGAGGAGAAGAAGATTACAAGTTAAAATACCAGCATTAAGGTCACCAATTATCAGCTACAGAAGAAAAGCATAAAACGTCCATGTCACCTGGATGGCTTATCGCATAAATGTGTGACAGTGAATACCAGACAGGATACATCAAGAACTTTTTAAACAATCCTTGTGGTCCTACCAGTGGCTATAAAGTACTTGAAAGAAACACCATTTTTATATCCGATACTGTTCGAATTGAAAGTGTCACAACAAAGAAAATGCCATTTACTTGCAGTGACCTTCACAGCTGGCGTTTCCATTGAACTCAACTACCAGATGAACCCTGACTGTGCTTTTTCACAACACATGTACACATTCACACTTTACAATTACCATTTTTGCCTGCAGATAAAAACTTTCACCTGCATTTGACTATTAGTTCAATGTTTCATACATCTACAGTAGACTTGAAAGTACAGCACTTGGTAACTCGGCATCTAAAGCATCTTTGATTGTCACTCAACACAATAACTTTATAGCAAGATCCAACCATTTAGAAAAAGCTTCTTAGAAATCCATGATGTACTGCTCACAGATGGGAAAAAAAATAGTATTTCAGCATCACTCTACCTGTTTGTCCTCAAAACAGTACATTTATTACATTTAAACTCTATTAATCTGCAACCCTGTACTCACAACATTTCCACTCTGCATTTCTACTTTTCCATTTACTTTCAGTTAACTTTTAAGTTATCACAAAACTATGACCTTGAGTTTTACTATTTTAGATTCTATGTACAAAAAATATTGATTTCGGAATAGAAAAGCAGAATTCCAAAATAAAATGAACGTAAAACTGGTAAAGTAACACATTTTAACATTTCTTGTGAGAAAATGTGTAGTCTTTCCATTTTATTTTGTTAGAAAATCCTTGGTTATCCTTGTTTTTTAGTCTCATATACCGCTACCATTAAGAAAAGAAATAATAAACACAACTGATACTATGTTCTTAAGATTTTCTTTTTTTTTTTTTGTTACTATAGAACACTATTAAAAATGTTAATATACTGATTCTATTATGTGAAATTGCTCACTTGGTCTGACCATGAGCTCCTGCTCTATTACTGCCACCTCTTTCTTTCTGGACCAATACTCAAAAAACAAAAGCCTTCTGAGAGAAATCGTACGCCACTTGTGTAGAGTGTGACTATTTCTGATGAAAATCATCACTCCAACAGAAGTAATGTAAAATACCTACCACAGAGACTTCAAGGTTAAGTCACAAACAAGCAACAGAAAAATATTCCACTAAGCTGACCTGTCGCCACCTCAACCTGAATGCAGTCATTCAGTTCCTCACTACATCTGATATCTTTTCACACAGATTTTTTTTTTGCTATACTGTTTGCTTTGTACACAATAATAATCTATTTGTTCCCATTTACCTGCTGACTTTTTCTGTATTTTGTGGTCTAAAGGCCTGATTCATACTCAATTATTGGGATTTCTTGTCACAGATTTGAGATTGTGTCTACATAAAGCTTTACATTCCCCAGTGAATATCCTTTACAATTAGACCGAAATTGTTGAAGGTCTTACCAAACTAGGCAACCTGCCAAGCCATACAGACATGGACCGCTCACAAAGCAATAGGAGAAAAAAAAAAAAAACAGGTGACAAAAAGAATACCCTAAAATCTATTAAAAAGGAAGCATTCAGCATACTGTATTTGTTGTTTGCAAAAAGACCATGTGAACAGTAAAAGCACAGAGCAAAAAGATTTTGTGGTCTGCTTTAAAAACCACTAAACTCTGGAACCACTATGCAATGTGCTATTATGCAACATTCTAACAAAATACATATATTTCTTTGCTTGTAACAGCAAAGTTGTCCAAATATATGTGGGTCCAAATATAGAGTATTTTACAGAATCTGGTGACGCTACAATGCTAAAATTTTAATAATAAATACACATCTACCAGAGAAATATATAAATAATTATTTTACTTAGTGTAAAATCAATCCCTCGACATGTTAAATACAGCTTTGGAAATATTAAGACATCTGAAACAAAGTCAACATTTGTCATCAGAGGTGTCTTGTGTGGAAATTTAAGGTAAAATATGATAAAACATGTATAAAATATTCACTAAGTATACTCCTCAATAACAATAAATTTGACATTATCAATTATTTCCAAAGCTGTATATTTGTAAGTAGTTTTAACTACAATTTATATGCCATTTTTAACTGTAAAATATTGTGGCACATCTGTGCATTCATTTATCCCTATTTTCAACTAATTATTTGACTGTTTCCTTATTTTCATTGTTTTTTTTTTTTTTTTTTTTTTTTAATCATTTCAACAAATTCTGTAAAGTCCTGTGAAGTGACCTTGTTGTGATATTGGGCTCTACAAATAAAACTGAGTTGAAATTGAATTTAAGGTGCTAAGTTTAAGTCAACTGATGCCCAGAAATCTTGAATTAGAAGAAGTGACAATTGTTTGCAGCCTCTTTTGAAAAAATAAGATTACTATATATTAGCCTGAATAACATGACCAACATTTCAAAACATCTAATTTCAGCTTTGTGTAGACTAGTGGCAATAAAAAAAAAGAATTTAGATCATTTTGCCTTCAAGCTACACCACATAACACAGAAAAAGTTAAGGGTCTTGACAGCTTTTTGAGCGTACCCTAATTTCTAAGATAATTCGATGTGGTGGCAATAATTTAAAAAATCCAGTGTGATACAAAAATGAATTACTGATACAAAGTGACAATACCCACTGCCAAGGACAAGATGATATACACAAATAAAACACAGCTGACCCACACTGAGCTTATCTGATGAAAACTTAAAAGCACAATATCTGAGTGTATGAGGGTAAGAGCTTTGCAGCCTGTGTGCATGCAAACGAATGATAAGCTGTGTTCCTTTTAAACGCTGTGTAAGGGAATGCACATTTTAATTCTATACACACAAACACCAGACAATTCCACTTATTAACTCTTCTTCCATTTGATTTAAGGAGCTCTAATTAGTAAAATTAACCCATGCGGTACGAGACTGAAGTTTTCTGGCACAAAACCTACTCTGCAATAGTGTTCCTTTTCAGAATGAACTGTGATGTGACTAAGGCATGACTGGTACTCTTTTAGGGGAACAATTAATTACTTTCTGCCTATGTCACAAATACAGAACTATTGTAGGAGTACAGGAATTTAGTGGTGCTTTAACTGGACATTTCATTACAGCTTTAACAATTATTATCAACCCATTCGATTGTTCATTTTTAGTATTCTAATAATAACATGCATAAAACCTTTGGCCGCACCAAAAAGCATACATGCACCAAACAAGGCACACTGACATGAAGTTACAAACATTTTAAAAGACAAGCAGGAATACTTACTGTGTCATCACTTCGGTAAGGGTTGAGTTTGTTGTATACCGCTTCAATAACACTTCGTCTAAACATAAACACATATATGACATTAGCATATGAAAGGTTAGACAGTGTTTTGCTAAAAATTTTTTTAAAAAAATACTGAAAAATTAGCAACAATTTTTTTTGTTTCATAGTAATGTCAGTACTTCTGAACACAAAACTCACTTGCTTGCCAGCTCGCCTCCAGGAGGGAGGTTAGGGATGCTCTCAGACGCTAACGTCCGCATTACATGAACCAAATCTGGGACTCCTTCATCACCCTGCTTTTTGATGATCTCTGTTGAAGAACAAAATTATACGCTTTCACTAGAACCCATACATAGAAAACTTGTGCAATAATAAAATCTCAAAAGGCTGCACTTTAATGATGATATTTGGAAATCAGTGACACTGGGCGTAGAGATATAAAATAATTTTTAATACATGTTAAAATGTGTGTGTTTGAGCTAAAAAAAGTAACATTTCAATTGATAATTCATCAAGGAATTGTGCATTTCCCTTGAAAACCAAGCAAATAGTCTGAAATTTGATGGAAAACTGTCCACAATAATTGAGATATTTTTTCACAAAAATCCTGTAGCCTTATTTTAATTTATTAGAAATATAGAGAACATGTTTAACATTTTCCAGCATTAATAAAATACATACAGTGTTGTGTCAATATGCATGCTTCATTTCTCAAGAATAAGCCCAAGACGTTAAATGCTCATTAAAATGCTTCAAACATTACATAACACACATGCTGAACTATAATAACATTTAAAGACATTGATCATACTCTACTGTATTCCTATTTTATGTCTTCTTCTTTCCCAAATTTTTATATGCTCAGTAACTATAACTAAATCACAGGATGTCATTGTTTTCCTTCTAGTTCCCTGGCTTTACACAAATTGCACAATGTAAATATTTGTAGCCTAATAAGGAAAAAAGCATTTTAAAAGGGCTTCATATCTAAATATTCCATTTCCAATATTTGTTACCCAATTCAAATTGTGATTACCAAATCTACTTCTTTTCCCTTACCTTCTACTCTGGATTCCAGGTATTTATCCAGCTCTGCCTCCCGTTTCACTGCTTCTGGTGATACTTTTGGGGCCCCAGGAAAACAGACTAACACAACACTCATATTGTCTCGGCTTCCCTGTTAAGAAGTAAAGAAACAAAAATTATGATTATATTAACAATGATAGCAAAAAAGGTACAAAATATCAGCTTGGGTTTTGAGGACATACCTTGTACAAGCAGGTGTCAACAATTTCATTGCTGACTCGTTCAAGATCATCAGTCACCTCTAGCCTTGACCTGACAAAGTCACACAGTTCTTCATTGGCCATGAC
Organism: Sphaeramia orbicularis; assembly: GCF_902148855.1. Classification (NCBI taxonomy): domain Eukaryota; kingdom Metazoa; phylum Chordata; class Actinopteri; order Kurtiformes; family Apogonidae; genus Sphaeramia; species Sphaeramia orbicularis. The sequence goes on along the minus strand of NC_043978.1, from coordinate 20,207,273 downwards.
ATCCCAGATGCCATCACATGCTAGTATAATGAATTCATCTTCCCCCTCGCATCTCTCTATTGCATAAACTTCTGGCTCAGGAGAGACAAGCTGCTCTGTCGGACCTTTCCCATGCACACACTTGTAGTCGAAGTCTCCCAGAGCCCGCGACACGGCTAGGGACCCGTTAACTCGCTGGATCATGACTGAACCTCCGGCATTCTGGATCCTTTCCTTCTCCAGGGGGTTATTGGGTTTGTGATCCTGTGTGAAGAAATGCACCGCTCCACCCCGGCTGAGGAGTCCCCGTGAGTCGCCACAGTTGATAAAATAGACATGGGTTGGAGAAATCATCACACCTACTGCAGTAGATCCACTGCGGTCCACACCATGCTTCTTCTCTGAGATGGTTCGCATGTGTTCATCAATCTGCAGGAATCCTGTGCGAATACCATTCTTCACACTATCTACACAGGGGTCCTCCTGTAGAGCACTCTGGAAGTCTGAGTTGCTGGTGATGTGCTCCAGCAGGTGCTCACAGCAGTACTTGGCGACCTGAGAGCCAGCATGCCCATCATAAACAGCAAAGAATGACCAGAGGTCAAGACCATGAGGCAGACCAATTACTGCTGTGTGTGCATCTTCCATCTCTACTCGCCAGCCCTGCATACTGCTCAGACCATACCTTAGGCTGTTACCCTCACCGTGGGAATTGTATTTTTCCATCTTTGGTTTATCCAGAAATGCCCCCATTGTGTCCCTCTTAAAACCTGCAATACATTTTTTCAAAGGGGAAAAATAAAACCATTTACAAGATATGCCAGAATGTAAGCACTGTCATTACAACAAACAACTACAGGGTCTTTAAATGTTCAGATTTGATTCAAGCTATATTAATTTAAATATATTAAAAACTATATTCTTTTCTAAAATTACTACATGTATCCATGGTATAGAGTGGGATTTTAGATTTTACGCAATACATTTTTCACGTATTGGGTAAAGAGAGAAAGTACATTTTCCATCCATTTATGACAAATTATTAGCATCATAGATCTGAGCTCAGGCCCCCTACTTAAACCTAAAAATAGTAGACGTGTACACATTTGGCTACACATTGGGAACACTGCTAGCGTGAATTAAACTGAAACGCCCTTTGACAACTGGATAGTCAAGTTTATCGTTAAAACAACAAAAGTTTAATCATTTTCACACAATTCTGGGCAGCATCTCTCTGACCTTCTCAATGCACTTCAACACACTAGCTAGTAAGGTTAAAAGTAGTTTGAGGTGTCGTTACATGTCTGCACAGCTATCGTCTGCTAAGCGACTGACCATATATTACTCGATAACCACTACAAAAACAATATCAGGGGATCTGACAAATCCAGCATTAATGCTAACGCTGCAGTAAGCTAATCTGCATCATGTAACTGTTATGTAAGGAAAGCTTGTGCTGTTGTATTTGCGGGTGAAAAAGTTGGTTCTATGGCCAGTCCAAAGCACAACCCAAATAAATGTGCGGGCCTTGACCCTTGTCCCTCAGAGCTAACTTTGACAGGCCTCCCTCTTCCATGTTTGCTAAGGTAACGTTGAGTCAAGGAGAGCCCACGGCCTAGCTAACGTACGATCGCTACACGCTAACAGAGCTAGGTTCGCTAACTAACCAACGTACATCAACAGTTGGTAACTTAACTATAACCAATTCGTGACTTACCAAATTTCCAATACACCAGGAACGAAATCTGCCTCAGTGACCAGGGCTGACTAGTTGTGGTTTGCACCAGAACGGGTACACCGACGAAACTTGGCTGTTTGCGGTGGTTTAGCTAGGCTAGCTAGCCAGTTAGCTAGCAATGAGCAGTCGTCACTCAAGACTCAGTGCATATAATTTGTATAAATGCGGAGGTCCCTCTTTGCGTACGCCCCTGATGAATTACATTATCTCAGCTGGCGATCTAAAGTATATTCTAAAAGGTTTTCTAGGGAATTTATAGGCCGAGTTTTGTGCGGCCAAGCCAGGGGGAAGCTGAAACGTTTGTCCCAGCCTCTCCACTTGACAGCTTGACAGCTTGCTAGCTAACTTTAGCTACAGAGGAGCACAGAGCCACAGAGACAAGACCCGGATGTTGCAGGTTGCGTACTCGAAAACATGACATCATCCCTGTAGAGTTGTGTGCTCAGCCTGCTGAACTGAAGACATGAAGCCAGTATCATGCATTATGTCCTAAGATTTCCATGTTTGGAATCCCAGACATCCTGTGAAAGATGCGCACACATTTATAGTGAATCAGCTGTATATGTGTAGCTATGTGCATTCCTTATGCTCCTCTGTCATTCATCAATCATCTTAGTATTTTGGCTCAGTCTTTTGCAATCCATGTAATCCACCGTTACTGAATTATTATTATTATTATTATTATTATTATTATTATTATTATTATTATTATATGTACGGATTTTTGTATGTTTAATTTGACATGTGCATACCAAGTGCAATAATCATTTTACAATCCTACGATATAACAATGCACAGCACTAAACTGAGGTGACTATCAACTTTTGTAGCTTTCACTTTTCAGTCTCTTATTTGTCTTTTGAAGCATTTTCTCATTTAAGCTTTTAATCATTTTTACAGTTAATATTGATAGAAACAGCAGCCTAAACATTGCAATAATACAACAGTCTAAAGGCAGCAAGGATGAAAAATCCCAAACAAAAGTACTGTAAAAAAAAAATTTTAAAAATTTAAAAACAATAATAATAATTTGTATTCTTTTACTACTATGTGCCTTTTGTATCATAAATCTCTGCCACATTTAAGTTGTTTTAGTTTGAACATTATTTACCCAGGGAATCAGATTTTTTGAAAGGAGCAGTCTCTGTCATAACTTTGAGCCACTCCATTGTCCGTGGTCTATGTGGGCTCTTTCAGTGTGTAGAATAAGTGCCTGCAGCTACAATGAAACCAGTCATAACCAGCCAAAAGTCTGCAATAGAAAGTCTTGGTTTGTAACAGCAATCATGTTCAGAGACATCACATTTTTTGCAGCACTGCTGTGGTTAGAGTTGACTCATTCAATAAATTGACATATTTTTATTAGGTATGGGAAAGGGAGCCCAGGAAGGTGTAGAAATACATAGATCCTTCACTCAAGTTTAAAGCACAAATACCACAATGTGAAAATATTCCACTATAAGCACCTTATTTAAAGTAAACATATGCATTAATAGCAAAATATAAAATAGGAAAGTAGTCAAATGATTCCTGCTGGTATTTTACTCTTATAAATGAGGTATTAATTATGTATTATAAATATCACCTCTGTATTTGTGTGTATGTTACCAATGTAGATAGACGTATTTGATCTTCTTTGTATAGCATTTGGCAGTTTAATCAGCAATGCATCATATTCTGTAAGCTCATTATACGTTAGTAGATGTGCTGTCCTGTGAGAACTGTGCATAAAAGTCCACTTATCATGAAATCAGTAAAAACAGTTCTGTTTACAACTTTACAACAACACATTTTCCAAGGAATCCAAAAGGGTTGTAAAGAGTTTAATTATTGTAAAGTAGAAAAAAAAATTCCTGATCCCATAAAATAACTCCAAATCCTTCAGTTTATCACAAAAATCCACATATTTGAGGATAAAATATTTTCACTGGACAGGGATGCAATATAAGCAACTACAGCTGTACAACAGAACTAGTTGATTGAAAGTGGATTCTAAGTGAAATATTTGCCTCTGCAGATTCAAGAGTTTTATTTGTCACATGCTCATGGTATGAACAGTGAAATGCAAGAGCTGTCCACAAAGCTGTGAAATAAAAATCAGACGAACATACAAAAACTTACTCTTAATTAACCCTTTAAACCCTAAGCCTAAAATGGTCCACCTGGACTTCTTTTTTTCTTATTTTGACTTTAAAAAGTTTAGAAAATATGCTGTGAGTGAATCCATTTGCCTATTTTTCCAGAGCACTTTTTATCCCCATCCCAAATCTTTCAAAATCTAGCAGTCATTTACAATTTACTGTATGTTATAATACTGATAAAATGGCTTCTTCTCCAGCTTCTAGTACAGGCATGAGTGAAATTACTGTAATGACCCAATAAAAACTATAAAGCGCAATGTCTCAGGTTTCAGAAACAGTTGGAAATTTTCCAATTACACAATAAGTGAAAGAGTTATAGCCATCCAAACCGCTTAAGTGCAGGGTGTGTCAGCGATGACACATCAGGTTTTAAAGAGTATAGGACTGAAGTAATATAAATATAAATATGACATAACTTTTATTATTTATTATTGTAAATGAGAATCAGTTCTCAACTAACTTACCTGGTTAAATTAAGGTTAAATTAAATTTTTTTTTAAAAATGTAAGTAACCATAGTACATTACAGTAACAGTCAAACTCTAATAAGTAGTAGTGGGGTGGAAGTGTAAGGGTGCATAAAATGGGAATACTCAAGTGAAAGTGTTGTAAATGAATAAAACTATTCATTTACATTCTACCACAGATCGTTCGTATCTATATTAACCGCTGCTGTTCATACGTGAGCTTTTAATGTGAAAATCTCAAACCGGAAGTGACGTTTACATGTCGTTTCTTATGTTGTGGTAGAGTTTCCATTAAAGTAGCTGCTTAGCTCTGTGCTCATTCATCGCCTGCAGATGGATTTGTGCGTTGTAACTGCTCTGTGGTATCTCGTACCCCTTTACTTACTCGTTTACTTGTTGTGTTTTATTTTCGCAGATGCAGACTTTACTCTCCTGTGGGCGAGTCTGGTAGGAAACCGACCAGGTGACTTTAAGAAGCTAAACCTGTCCTACACTAATGTCTGTTTTAGGATCATTCTCATTCATAACTCGAGAAAACTATCTGACTGATGTTTAAGAAGAGTTTCTAAAACAATAACAAATGTCGAATGTTTTTTATGGCTCTGAATAGATCTGAACCACTGTGAACTCTCCATTTAACAATAATTAGCTCAGGTTTTTCTGTTTTATTTCAATATGGCTCTCAGCTGAACTCAAAACTTCTTAAAGGCCACACCTAATGTTTTTATAGGTATTTGAAATTAATGTGCAGCTAAATTCTACCTCCAAACAAAATATGATCATGAATCTAAAAGAAAAAAAAAAAATCAGTGATCCATTATTATCAGGATAAATGTTGAATCATTATTGCTATACAGTGTAAAAGAATAAGAAATCTTGGGATAAAACAAACAAAATTATAGTGTTTTGTTCATCATTTCACCACACGCAAGTAGAATTTAGAATAACAACAAAAAATTGATGCAGTGTGTTTTATTTGATAGTGTATTGTAACCAAAGCAATTTCTGATCATGATGGAATATTTCACAAATGATCACAATACAGTATAAAAATGATCTCGATACAAAATTATGATGACACTTAATAAACAATTATATGATGCAAAGTAAAAATAATCACTGTATAATATAAAAATGAAATTGTGATGATATGAAATTGTGTCATGGTAATTTTTTATCTACAGGCAAAGTAAAATTATTATAAAAGTTAATGAAAAATTGGTGATTTAGGTGTAATACATAAGATTTTGTTGTTAAAATATTTTATTAAGTGATCTCATGGTTTTGTTTTTTTGTTTTTTAGATAGTCTTTAGGTGAACTAAAGCTTAAAATACATTAATACACAGTTAAATGCAGCTGAGTTTGTAGTATTGAGTTTATCAGTAGTCAAGTATACAAGACAAACTACACTGAAATGCAGTACTAGAGTAAGTATATTTAGAGTGGTGTTAAGCAGAGATTCATTCTTGCTGATGTCTCATAAAGAATCAGTGTAAGTAAAAGTTGGTGCTGATAATATTAGGCTTCAAAACTGGAAGTACTGATTTTGAGGTAAAACAACATAAATAACAAAATATAAAAATAGCTCTTACCCAGATTATATGGTTTGACTTTCAGCTCCACATGTACATATATTTTACTTTGATTTTAATGTTTAGTGATTCTAGTGTATAATAGTTATTTATGTATTGACTTAGAAGTTCAGTTCAAATCTCGTTTCCAATAATCGGGTCAGTCCATCTCAGTTCACCCAGTGAGTTAAACCCCATCTCCCCCACAATTATTTTTTTGTATGTTGTAGTTGACACATAGGGCTACATTTTTCATAATGGTGTCAAAGAGGTCGGGCATGTCCCACAGTGTCAGTTTCAATGTCAAAATATCAATCAAAAGGTTATCCAACTCAAAAGTACCTAAATGTACAAAATAATGCTAGATTTAGATTCCTTATGGTCTCCCCTTTACAGAAGTACCTTGCTTTTTAATAATGGACTGGTGGTTGCTTAGTTACAGCAATTTGAAATTAGGCTGCCATGGCCTTTTTCGCAAAAAAATTAAATTGCCATATCTTGAAAACTGTTGGTACAGTAAAGTTAAAATTTGAAATTTTGGCTTTTCTGGCCATGAATTACCCATATACCACATTTCATAAAAATTGGAGGGGGTGAGGTTTTAAAAATGCCATTTTATTAGGTGATCTGAGATGGACTGACCCAATCATAATTTAGACATGCGTGATATGTTTTCATGCAGACAGGGCTTAGGGATGATATTGCTCATATAATAACTCCTCAGCTTTTCCCAGCTCCAAACTATTGTTATTAGATCAGGCTTTAATATCTAATCTCTAGTCTCAAAGACAGTAAACGGATATGCGCATGTTCTGTATTACCTTCAGCTTTACTGTATGCGTTAACAGTTTCTATTCCTAACTTTGGTTTTTTTAGATGTCGGTTATATGCTGCAGTATACAGGGTGGGGAAGCAAAATTTACAATATTTTGAGGCAGGGATTGAAAGACAGTGTATGACCAATTAGTTTATTCAAAGTCATGAGAATTTATTTGCCACAAGAACATTTACATAATAGAAAATGTTTTTATTCTATGTGTCCTCCTTCTTTCTCAATAACTGCCTTCACACGCTTCCTGAAACTTGCGCAAGTGTTCCTCAAATATTGGGGTGACAACTTCTCCCATTCTTCTTTAATAGTATCTTACAGACTTTCTCGTAATAGTTTTGCTCATAGTCATTCTCTTCTTTACATTATAAACAGTCTTTATGGACACTCCCAACTATTTTTTAAATCTCCTTTGGTGTGACGAGTGCATTCAGCAAATCACACACTCTTTGACGTTTGCTTTCCTGATTACTCATATGGGCAAAAGTTTCTGAAAAGGTATGGATAATAGTGTTAAGTATGATTATGACATCAATATATGTTTGGTTTCAAAACAGTTGACGTAGTGCCTGCTGAGAAAAAACAACTAAATGTTCATTGTAAATTTTGCTTCCTCACCCTGTATTTCTCAGTAAAACATATGCTGTAATCTGTGTATCCACAGGACTTTAAATGCTAAAAATGGCCTTTTTTCTTGTTGTCCACCAGAGACCAAGCTGAAAGGCCTGGTGGTTTGGGTCACCGGGGCCTCCAGTGGTATCGGTGAAGAGTTGGCCTATCAACTGGCAAAGTGTGGTTCACGTCTCATTCTGTCTGCTCGCCGTGAGGATGAGCTCAATAGGGTGAAACGTAAATGTTTAGGTGAGAGAATTTCTTACTGAGCTCACAAAGTAATCTTATTGTCAGTTTGCAGTGTAATAACAGTCATCACATTCATTTTTAAGCCTAAATTTGTCATCATTTTTTGTCCTAGAGTGTGCCAATCTCCAAGATGAGGATATTCTTGTTCTTCCATTGGATTTGTTGGAGAGGACATCCCATGAGGCAAAAATGAAAGCTGCACTTGAGTATTTTGGACATGTAAGGCCACACATACTTCTTAGTCCTTTATTTATTTATTTTTAATACAGCGGGTATATTTCATATGGCTGAAATATTAATTGCATCTTTTAAAAGTAGCTGATGTTTTAATTGAACAGGGTACATGTTTTTTTGCTTTATTTGAAACAGATACATTTTTGATTTGCTTTACATATTGTGGTTAAAAATAAAGTTTCAGTGTGTGATTTTTAGTAACATCTAGTGGTGATGTTGCAGTACGGTACACACACACACACACACACGCAACTTCCCTAAAATGGCTGCAAAAAACAGAAGTGCCCAATTAGAGTCAGTGTTTGCTTAGGCTTTTTAGTGAAGGATGGATTAACTCCATACTCAAACATAGCCGAACCTTAACCCTCCAAGACCAAGAACATCATCTGTGGGTATAACTTTTGAACCATTTATCCTGCTGATAATCTTTAAAAAGTCAAGTAAAATGGAGTTTCTCACCATGCCATTGGTAACATATGCCCTGTTAACACATTCAGGGGATTTATAGCAAATGTGTTGAAGCCCCAATACTTATAATATTAATAGAATACAATTAATTCATCAGAATTTCTTAATTTTAGCTGATAAATTGCTCTAACTTTCTTAGGAAAGGTTAGATGTGCACATGTATTAGAAGTCTAAAACATCCTCATATGATTTTCTAAACAGCAAAGTGTAGAAGCCGTTAAGTTTTTATAAAACACAGTATTCATACTGCAGTTTTTCTGAAAACATCTCTGGCAAATGTGTCCTATTATACTATTAAATGAACCAGATAAATCTTGATTTTGTACTGAATCGAATGATGTTGCTGACTGATACAACTGAATAGAGAAACTAAATAAAGTACGGGTCAGACATGACAGTCTTGTGTTTCTGAGGATAAATTTCAATGCTATTCAGTATAAAGTGGAAAAAAAAAAAAAAAAAGTTGATTTCTGAGCTGCTGTAGAAATACGGTAGCAAAACATGGCATAAGACCAACCGGTAACAAAAACACTGTCTATTATTTTGTTGTGATTTTTACACTGATGAATATCATCTTCCATTTCTCCAATCAGGTCCTAAATCCCTCCAAATATCACACATTGCACCTTTAAGTATTCTGTTATAATTAAAAGCCCTTTGTCATTGTCTTTACATCTGTGCCAATTCAGATTGATATCTTAATAAACAACGGTGGCCGCAGCCAGCGCTCTTTGTGCTTAGAGACCAGTACTGATGTGTACCAGGCCTTGATGGACCTCAACTTCCTGGGGACGGTCTCCCTCACAAAGCAAGTGCTGCCTCACATGACGCAGCGAGGCTCTGGTAGCATAGTGACGGTCAGCAGCGTAGTCGGCCTCGCTGGGGCGCCCCTGGCAACGGGATACTCTGCCAGCAAACATGCCCTTCAGGTAGGGGAAATTTGGATAGCAACTGCTGGATCTCACATCTATATTGTACTGTTTTTATGTGATATTTTCTGTATTTCTTTAATTGTCAATAGGGCTTCTTTAATTCTCTTCGGACTGAGCTGACAGACTATCCTAAGATCCTCATCAGTACAGTTTGTCCAGGGCCAGTGCAGTCGAAAATTGTTCACAATGCCTTCACAGAAGAACTGAACAAGGTAAAGGTAGAAATGTAATATTTTGCAAGTGTGTGACACTATCAAGCCGCTGTGTGATTTATCTTTCTTTTCCTCATCTAAGCCTGTGGCTACAGCTTGTAACCAAGAACACAAGATGCCAACCAGCCGCTGTGTGCGTTTAATGCTGGTGGGAATTGCCAACAGTGTCAAGGAAATGTGGATCGCGCAGCAGCCCTTCCTCCTGTTTTACTACATGTGGCAGTACGCTCCCACTATCGCCTGGTTTGCCACAGACATTCTAGGCAGGAAAAGAGTGCAGAATTTCAAAGCTGGTCTTGTAAGTATTTAAAGCTAGTATGTTGCATAAATGAAAGATATCTTTATTAGTAAAAAGAAATAATTTTGGATTGGTTATATACTACATGAAAAGCTTCTATTCAAAGCCTTATGGGTTTATAGAGGGACTTTATTTTTCTTTAAGCTGAATACACTTCAGTGTGGCATTCATGCCAACATCATAATGAACACTAGCAAGTAACCTTTTTAATAAGGTAATTCCAAGCTACGATAGGCAGAAATTAAGAAAAAAGTCAAAAATACACAATCTTCCTCAGCAGCTCAGATTGAATATAAAGAAAAATGATGTGCTTGAATGAAGTGCTTCAATAGGAGACCTACCATGAAACCTCTAGAAAAATACAAATGTGTCTGACATAGTCTTGACAGTGATAAGTTGTTAAAACCTGTCAGTCCCCTGTTTTTGTCCTGAACCCTCTCTGAAGAGATGCGCGATTAGCTGGACTCCTCTGTCACCAGCTAGATTTACTACAGCCTGAAAACAGAGCCAAGTGGAGGATCAGAATTTGACTTTCTTCTCAGACAAGTTCATGTAAGAATTCAGCGAACAACAGTGCTATGATAAAATACTTCCCAATTAAGATTTAAAAGTTTAGTCTGATTAAAAATTTGAGCAGGTTTGCACGAAGTTTATGTTGGAGTCTGTATTATGTTGTGATAGTGAACCCTGTTGTTAAGCTAACAGAAGGTGGAGTTGCTTGTGTAGAGGAGCAGAGTAGAAGCATCGAAGAACTCAGAATCAAACATAAGGATTTGGGAAAAATTTGAAAATTCTCGACATAAATCAATGTTCAGGCTGTTATCATAGATTTAAGTGACTGAGATAGTTGTCTTAGAAATGGAGTTAGCAAATGTCAAACAGCTGGCTCAGACTCCAAAACAAACTTCGCTTAAGCATATATGCATAATAAAAACAAAATATCATTTACTCGATATGAAAATTTTACATACTGAAACTTTAACAGAACATGTTCTAGCTAATGGCAAAGCATGTGTCATAAATTAACTTATACCATCACTCTACCCTCTTACATTGTGCATAGTAATTAAAATCAAGCTCATTAAACATAATATGATCCATAACAGGGGGCCTTTTTTGTGAGAGCGTTACATTTCTAAGGATTTAACTTAGCCTGTAGTGTTTCTGTTGGTATTAAAAGCCTTGAAGAATCCCACAGGTGTTTCCCATAACTTTAACTTTTGTGCCTTCAGGGTTTTTACAAATGCTCCATATGTAAAAGTACGTCTCAGTCCAGATGTTAATGTAATAATGGGATGAGAGCATAGCTTGACTTTGTGTTACTCAGGGAACAGGAAATGCTCACACATGATGAGATCACATTGTTGTCTCTATAAGGTCAACTTACTGTGCTTACTTGGGCTTTCTGTAAGGTTGACCTTGTGCTGTCTGAAGTGGGGCGGGGGGTTTGTCACTGTGAGAAGAGTCTGAAAACACTTAAATAAAGCAGAAGATGGCATACGTTACGTAGAGCTGTCTGTTAAGAGCTGAAGGGCCTCAGCTGTTACTGACCTTGCTTGAGTCACATAAGAAGAAGGCGGTGGCCAGGGTATGACAGTGAGCATGAATACTTCCCCGCGGTGGCAACTGACTGACCAGTGTGTCTGGTGGCCTCTGCTGGACAGTGACAGCTGAGGGCCATGCAGAAAGGTCATGATCAGACTGGCCAATGTAACGTCCCACTGAATTTTGTTCCCTGAGACAAAAATATTAAAAAAAGTTATAAAATGCAGTACTTCATCACTGTATCTGCAGGTTTGAGGCAGCCAAATTTAAGACTTAAAGATATTTTCCAAGGCAACTTTGGTCAAATTTAAAATTACATTCACAAAAATGACAGTATAACAGGCCTCTTAGTTATCATCTTAAGCCAGTTTTAACCATGTTTCAATCCAGCTAATGTTACATTTCCATTTGTCCGTGACTAATGTTTCTGCTACTGGCATTCTAGTGGCTAAAGCTCATACCTGAACCCCTCCACCCATGAAGGAGTGTTGGAGGCTCCACTCATTCCCATCTGTTATAATAAAATGATCAACACTAATTACAAAAATAACAATTTACCAAGATTTACAAAGCAAATATGGCAATACCATTTGTGTCTGTGGAACTTTGAAGACCTTTGAGTGTTGATTTAAGGAATATTTATCAATTTTAAGGATAATTAAAGCACACATTTAGGACAAAGACTATTTAAAGATTTGCAGACACACTGTTAATGAAACCTAAAAGTCACTGCAGTGAAGGCAAAGAAATTAATCATTCAGCATTTCTGAATAGTCAAGTTTTGATTTGATCCAGAACAATCCACTATCGATGTTAACAACCAACTTTTTCTTTTGCAGGATGCAGACTTGGCGTATTTCACAAAACCTAAGAGCTCCTGAAAGCCACATCCGTAAGAAGACGAATATGTTGCATTCCTAATCATCCCGCACAGTGTTTTTCATCTAAAAAATGCCTCAAAGCTTAGCACTTCAACTAAGTCTGATTTTTCTTCATCTATTGTGAAAAACCTCCACTGCTTGGAGAGTAAATGCTATATTTTTGTAACAAACCTCCTCAGATCATGTGAACAATAGGAGAAGAGCTAAAATGGAGATATAATGAAGAAGGCGGCGTACATACATGACTGATTTAAGCACTGGAATGATACAGATCAAAAGTCGGCAAAACGACAAAACTGCTTCTGCCAAGCTATTTTAATATATACAGTTATACATATAAAAAAATACAATATTTACAAGATACTATGGACAAAACCATTCAACTCATTCTAAATTGTAAACAAGTGAATTGTAAACAGAACAACAGCACTAAACACTTTACACATACAGCAAGACATATCCAAGGCACATCCTTGATATATTAATAAAAAACATTAAAATTTGTGTCCCTTTTTATGGACATGGGGTTGGAGTTACCTGAAAATTGTGAAATCTAAAAAGTACAATAAAACCAGAGGTATTTCGCAGGTGTCTCCTAAAAGGGAGGTGGGCAAATGTTTTCACTTTTTAAGCACAAACATTAATAAACAAACCACAAAATTTCAATGTGTTGTAGTGGAAATCAATGAATGGTTAACTGTGTGTCAAAGATGTGTATCTTTAATGTGCTGTTGTGGGAAGTAGTCCACACTGACAGTTGAAGTCTGTTTAAAATTTTGCAATTTGTACAGCAGTGACGCCACTGTTTGTTCCTCTGTGGTGCGGTATGTTTAGCACCAAGAAATTAAATGAATGTGAAAAATTAGGTTTCCAACCAGACATCTCTTTTGACTTTATGTGAGTCAACTGTTTCAGTCCGTCTCCTCCATGTGAATTTAACTATAACTGTTCAGTTGGGAAATTCACATTTTGCCACGATAGTACCAATTGAAAAGCCTTTTTAGCTGCTAAGTGATAAACAGAGCAGGACAGAAGATCCCACGGGTCAGAGGCAGGGGAAGTGAAGGGGGGCAGAGGAGTAAATGGGGTATCCTAGAGGAGGATCTGCTGCCTGAACAGTTAGGTTCCTTAGCATGAAGGGGTGAGCCTGGATGCTGTAACGTTCCTCGTCGTCATTGGTAGCGTACAGAAGCTCCCAGGAGAGGTTTGCCCACTGTCCTCGTACCCCCTCCCCGTTCAGACGACCCACCTGCACCAGCTGCTCCTGAAGGGATAGAACTCGCCCCGTGTATGTACCCTGTGGACAAGAACAGTCACAAATCAATCATGTTACTTCTTATTTGGGTTTCAACAGGGGTCTGCAACCTCTAGTGCGTCCTCACAGTCATTGCGTGTGTGTGTGTGGGGTGGGGGTGGAGGGAAACTACTAAATTGATAATTTTTGTATTTGTATATCTGAATATACAACTTAATGTGAATCCATGATGACACCAACCAAGGAATTCTTGCTTAATGGTGCTAAATCCAAAGACTAATGAATTAAGTATAAATGAAACATTGACAGTTAGCTTTATTACTATCCCACGCATACAGTCTTTTGAACCACAGTGGATTATGTAACTTTTTAGACAAAAGATAGTTAAGCTGGAGTGTCCCTCAAATCTGTCATTTTATTTTAATAGGTATGACAGTGGGATGTTTTTGTACATGGTATCAGGCCATCCTAAACCAGTTGGACATGAAGGAGGATTGACTTCTGACTCAATCTCTTACAGTTACAGATCCTTAGCCTCAAAAATGCTTCAGATCTGTGCCTTATGACGTTTAACTAAAAAAAAATAAACTGGTGTTGCTGTGTAGAAAGTAAAAAAACAAACACAAAATGGGGACAATGTCAGGTGTGTCTATTTACCATGGCGAGGTCATGTCCTAATGAGAACAGGAATGGTTTCTCATGAAGGACACTGTCATGCCAGCCTTTCTCCGTCACCAGGCCGATGTACCAGTCCCGTTCATAATCCTCCAAGGTGCTGAACAATTCTTCAGGGGACTCCATAGGCCCAAGGCTCGCTTGATCAAACAGCAGCTTGAAACTGAACCTAAAAGAGAACAAAAACATGGTGGCACTCAAACCAGGAATCTTACAGAAATAAGCTGTAGTGATGAAAATGATCAAAACTGAGAAGTCTTTTACCTGAAAGCCTGAAGTGCAAGCTGGTAAAGTTCTTTACTGGAGGAAAGCCAGTCGAGACCTTCTGTCCACGGTACATCTCCACAGTAAAGTCTGTAGACATAACTGGGACTGGTGAAGGCCGACTCTGCCCCAAGTGAGATGAGACATGAAAGAGCAACCTGAGCATGAAGCTCTCTCAAGGCTTCATCCTCCTTCAGGGCTTTGGTCATGTCCTCTGAGGTCTCGCCCTGCACTGTAGGTCCAAAGCGCCCCAATGCAAACCGAAACCAGTCCTCAGGGAACAAAGGTCTGAGCTGCATCAGACGAGATGGCAGCAACGGTGCCGTCCTCCATCCTGCCGGCAGGTTGAATACCTCTGACTGGGGGCAGCTGAAATTCAGATGAGGGAGGGAGCCAGGGTTTTCTCTGAACACCTCTGGGTTCTGGCCTTTATCCACTGCTGGCAACCCGATGCCCAGTCCCAGAGGCTGCAACGGCTGCAGGGCAGAGAGGGCCATGTTTTCAAAAAGACTGTCCATCTCCACAGAACCTGGCAGAGAGGCCCCAGTCTGCAGCATTGTGTGTCCAGGTTGGGCCTCTGCAGTCACTAATGCCACTGTGCGTCTGGCAGGTTGAGGTCCAAACAAGTCATCCTCATCTGACCAGTCACCAAATGAAGTCAAGCTGGAGCTGTCCTGTCTGAACCTGAGAGAAGACCCATTGGATTCCACCATGACGGCCTCAGGTGGCTGAGTGCATGTGGTCTGGGCCAGCTGGGAAGACTGTGACTTCCTGCCTCCGACCCCCAGCCCTTCTTCACAGCTCCACAGAAACCCTTTATGCTTCTGAACACAGTACCGGAGGAGGAGCCAGACCAACGCTTTGAGGAAGTCATCCTGCAGTTTCCTCAGGTTATCGTGTGAGTCGATGATGCCAGAGAGCACATTTCGGGCATCTGAATAGACACGTACTGCGAGTACAGCACATGGGGTGAGAGCATTCCCCCAGTGCAGGTTAAAGCCCTGGGTGAAACCGAGCCGCTCGGGCCGCTCAAACGCAGCTTCAAACACCTCGTCCACCCTCCGTGCCTCAACTGTGTGGCAAGATGTCTCCTGAAGCTCCAAACCCTGAAACATTGGAAATATTATGTGAATAAAAGCAGTGATTGAGGTCGACAAATAGAAGGGCACACTGATCACAAACCACTAAAGCCAATCAGTTCTTCTCATCTCAAAATACGATTTAACCACAAATTATGACCATCATCAGCTTTTGTGAAGTGGTGCTACAGATTAATTTATCTGATCAGATCCCACATATTTTCATCCATCTCCTAAATTTAAGGGGGTTATCATCAGTCAGTGCAGTAGATGCACTTTAAGTGTTTGCTGTTAAACTGATTTTCATTGCTCCTGTAACAGTGGCAATAAACATCTATTTTATTCTAGATTTTACTGAATCCTATAGACAGATATGCAGGTAAACACAAATGATCACGTAACTTCCATGATGGAAGTATTAACAAAAATGTATAGGCTTATCACTAATAATTGTTATTCTAATTACCTCCGCCAAGGAGGTTATGTTTTTGCTGGCATTGGTTTGTCTGTCTGTCTGTCCGTGTGCAAGACAACTCAAAAAGTTAAGGACGGATTTGGATGAAAATTTCAGGAAATGATACTGGCACAAGGAACAAATGATTAAATTTTGGTGGTGATCGGGGGTGGGGGGGCCATTGATCTGCCTTGGCGGAGGTCTGTGCTCTCCCGAGTGCTTTTCTAGTTATATAAGATATAAGCAAACAGTGAAAAATGTCAATAACTGTATCCTAAAGCCCAAGATGATACCATAATCATGACTTGTTTTTTCCACAAATGAAAGTGTAAACCAGGAAATGCTCAAATGTAAGAAGAGAGAAGAGACAGATCCTTTCAACTCTTATGCATAAAATTACTTCAAAGTGGATTACCATATCAATTACCAAACGTATGACAGATAGTTTTGTAACTGTAGATGGACTGAATAATAACTAAAGCTCTAAAAAGTCATCATACCTTAATGTTGACTGTGCAGTAGCCATACCCTCTCTCCAGGATCATTATCCAAACCATACGGTCCTGAAATCGCCCAAGAAAATGAGACCCTGGGGCTAAAGAACCTACAGAGATCAGAACAAAACATGAGCCATCCCATAAATTTAACATACTAGAGATGTGACATCTAAATTGAGGAGCGAGAAACGGAAACATCATATGAAACACATTAGTAGGAGACTCGTGGCACACATCTCTTTCATTTTGCATCAGCTGTCCATCCCTGTTGACTATGTTGAGAACATGGCTACTGGATGAGCTGCAGGGAGAAGCATACCATCAGAGTCATACAGGAAGGTCATGATACTGTTTTAAGTGACTGACTGCACAGAGATCTAAATATTGCATTCCTTCTTCTGCTTTGCTTTCCATTAGTCTGTAAAAAGTCACTCCTCTTATACAATCTAAAGAATTTTCACTTGTAGAGGCAGACGGATCAGACATATTCATTTCTAAAGAGATGATAAGCAGCAGTGGCAAGGTGATAGGGGCTTTGTTTAAAGTTGACTTGTGTTTGCATGGCTGAAGGATAATGTCATGTCCCATAATGACATCTCGCAATAATCCCAGCCGTTACCTTATGATGAGACGTGACAAGCTAGGCAGGCTCTTTCCTGCTCATTGCTCACTGCTCAGCAACCCCCAGTGTGAGCAACACACAGGAACACTACAAATACTGTTAGACTGTGACTATCAACAACAATCTTTTTTTTTTTTTTTTATACTTATACAACGATGAAGGCCTTGTTTTAAATTAAAGTTTTACGTCATCAATTTGAATCATCATTCCATGAATAAGGATTCTATTCTATACATAATTTTTTTTTCACTTGCCCCCTCCTGACTGAGCACAGCACAAAATCCTAGCAGCAGCAGCCGCAGCAGCAGCTCGGTTTGGCCTAAGAGCATTATGTGGTTAATAGTGTGGAAACATTTGGATGTAATGAATACAGATCAGAGCTCTTTTTTTTATTTTTGGGTCATTTCACAGGAAGCTCAGCAGGATCATGCGAGCTTGCATTACTGCCAGCAATTCCAAAGAGCCGCTCACAACAACATTCCTCTTACTAATAAACCATATGAGGTGATGCCTCATTGCTCTTTGATCTGCACACAGTCCCAACTTGACCCAGAGGAACGTTCAGTCATTGCAATTATACTACAAGTCAAAACACACTGTATTTGCTTTAAAAATATGTTATTTTGTTTGCTACTGTGGAATTTAAATAGGAAGATTACTATATGTAACCAATTAATGTTTAGGCCAAAGTGACGAATACTTGATTTACTTTGTTAATTCTTTGTGAGTTTAAGATTTACTAAACTTAGAACCAGTCGACTGCTATTCCAATTTTGACAATTTTTTAAATTATGTTTAATATTGTCGCCAGTCATTTTTTCAGGAAACACAACGAACTTGACCAGAAATTGCGTATTTGATGACTGAGGCAAAAAAGTAATTTTTATAAAAAACAAAAAAGAAGAAGAAAAGACTTTTTTAGGAATTATTTTAGGAATGATTATATACAAAATATTTGTTGATTTTCAGGCTGATAAACACACCATGTAAACAAACCCAAATTATTAGCATTTCTGATAATTTTGCAGTTAAAAAATAAAATCATAATTCATCTATCTATCTATCTATCTATCTATATATCTATCTATATATATATATATATATATACATATAGATAGATAGATAGATAGATAGATAGATAGATAGATAGATAGATAGATAGATAGATAGATATAGATATTTGGGTCTAAAAACTATTTAAATTGAGTGGTAAAATGACACAAAAGCACATACATGACTGACCACTAAAGCTGAATACTGACAGATCCTCTAAGTGCTAAAATAATAAGTGTATATTCAAAGTTTTATGAAAAAATGGCAAAAATAGAATATTAGTCACGGAAAAGGACTAACCCAGTGACCCTCTTGCAAAAGCCATCCTCAGAGCAGAGGCCAGACTTCCACTCATCTGCTGGTAAAAGATGGAGTCTGGGCAGGGGCAGGCTGTTCCCACAGGGCCTGGCCAACTACGCTGTGGCCTGGGGAACCCCACCAGGAAGATGGGCAGCGTGAACAGGGGCAAGAGAGGGGCAGAGAGCAGGGCAGAGAGGGTCACGACTGCCAGCAGCAGTGGACACAGGGAGGCGTTCAGAGCCAGCAGAGTTCCAGCTGACTGACGACGCTGCTTCTTCTCCGTCCAAGATGTCACCAGCACAGTCAGGGTGAACTTTAGCTTGGCCATGAACTGGGTCAATCTGTCGATCAGGAGGCCCACCTGGATCAGGCAGAAAAACAGAAACCGAGTCGTTAGGTCTTCATGGGTGACCCCACATAATCAACAGATAAGTGTAGTTCACAACATTTGGAGTGCTTAATATTTTACATGTTGAATTGTGAATCGTCAAGAATGAAGATGTGATACACATGACATAAGGCAAAATATACTGAAAATATATTTATGAACATATATGAAAAATATATAGAAGATATATTGCTATGTTAGAGGTGCACTGCAATTTTTCAATCAAGTTTTAGGGAAGCTTCAATAGTATAAATAGCATAAATACAATGTAAAATTTTTGACAGAACTTCTGGTATCTGCATCTAATATTATCACAGCACCTGTATCATCATTATTTTTGCAATCTGAGCAAAATAATTAAGAATTTCCTAACATCTGCTGAAAAAAATAACTACTGTACACCTTTACATGTAAAGTATTAACTAACTAGAAGCACTCGGAGAGCGCAGACCTCCGCCAAGGCTGATCAGTGGCCCCCCCCCCGTGGGCCCCCCCACCCCCGATCACCACCAAAATTTAATCATTTCTTCCTTATCCCATTTCCAACAAACCCTGAAAATTTCATCAAAATCTGTCAATAACTTTTTGAGTTATGTTGCACACTAACGGACAGACAAACAAACAGACAGACAGACAAACAAACCCTGGCAAAAACATAACCTCCTTGGTGGAGGTAAAAATAAACACGGCATTTTCAAGAGTATTACCAATGAAAATATGCTGATACTCAAGTGTGTCAACAATCCAAATGACATGTAGTGCAGTTTTAGGTGATGAGGTCAGAGGATCTATGGTGGAGAAAGACACATTTTTACCTCCGCCAAGGAGGTTATGTTTTTGCCAGGGTTTGTTTGTCTGTTTGTTTGTTTGTCTGTCCGTTAGTGTGCAACATAACTCAAAAAGTTATGGACAGATTTGGATGAAATTTTCAGGGTTTGTTGGAAATGGGATAAGGAAGAAATGATTAAATTTTGGTGGTGATCGGGGGTGGGGGGGCCCACGGGGGGCCACTGATCAGCCTTGGCGGAGGTCTGTGCTCTCCGAGTGCTCCTAGTTAGTATAGTGTTGATCTCACCAAAAGAAGCTGAACTCCTGTGCCCAGGTTGTCCCACCCTGGCAGCGCTTTGTTTTCAGCTGCAAGCCGCACCAAGATCACCACCACCATGTGGAGCAGGGCATCCTCCGAGCTTTGCCACACCTGTCAACAAAACGTCAACAAAAAATGAGTCTCGCAGCCACAATCAACAAGTAGCATCCTGGCTAAAGAAAGACAAAGGAAGTCCAGAGTGTGTGGTTGTATGCCACATACCACTCTGAAGGCCCGGGTAAATCCCACACAGAGGGAGGCCTTATGAAGCTGCTGAAGAGAGTCATCCATAGACAGGAAAGCGATCATTCCAAGAGGAGACACTGTAAGGTAAAACAAAGTAGATAACAGGCAAAGTACACAGAAGCACTGCTGCTGTCACACAACTATTATGATGATACGATTATTTTAAATCCAGTTAATAACAATTTGATAAGATTTAAATGCACCTTAAAAAGTCTTACCAAGATTAAGAAGGACTCGTCTGATTGCTGCAGCTATGTACAGACCTCTGTTCCTCTGCTTGAAGGTTTGGACACTGGACATGCCTTTAGGATACAGTGGATTAAGAAACACGCCTCCAAATACATAAGCCCCCTGGATCTCTTTTAGAGCCCAGCACAGGCAGAAGAGTATAAGGAGGAGGTAGCTGACAGGAGCCTGGGGTCCTGTCACAAAGCTCTGGGACTGAGCTAAACCGAGGAAGTGATGCAACAGTCCTGCCTCTGCCATTGCCACCAGTAGCAGGCTCAAATATAGTAGCAGCTCCCTACAGCCCAGATTCCAACCAAAGGAACTGGGAGAAGGAGGTGGTGGTGACCCTCCTTTACGCAATCGATGGTCCACAAAGGTTGGTGTATGTCCTTTACAGAGCGTGCCAATCTGGCTGAGGTCCAGACTCAACAGAAATCCCATAGAAACAGAAAAGAGAACCACACCCAGCGTTGATGGGATGAAGTAATTACACACAGCTACAGTGGCAGATGCGCCAAACATCAACAGCAGCCTGTGGGACAAAGTGCACACCAAGTAAGGACTGATGCTACACAAACCTTTATCCCTTTTGATAATGGGAATATTTATAAATATATAGAATATAACATGCATAGCTGGTTTTTCATACAATAACAACATGAAAATAAACTGCATATTAACCCCCCCAAAAAAACAAACAAACAAAACTGACATACCAGTCATATTCTGGATGGATTTAAGTAGTTATTGTAGAGATATTGTGGAAATTGTTATGTAAAACACTACAAATAACTTATTAACCCATGGATCAGTCCATATCAGTGCATGTTGTTGATTTCCGTGAAACCTATTATCTTAAAACTTCTATTAAATGTATGTGACCTGAAGCTCTACTATTAATACTTGTGCTTTTTAAAGTGTGGCCTTTAGAGAAGGCTCACCAAGTATCAGTTATCACTGGACTGGGTTAAAATTTACACCATATGTAACAAGGTGGATCTTAAGTATCAACATGTAGTCATGCAAACAGTTGTTACTGAAACAAAAATGACAAACACAATTTACTTGAACAAAGAAGGTTTCATTTTCAAAACATACTGTCTTTACGAACATCAAGCTTTTGATTGTTTTCAGTATTTATATAACCTGTCTACAACTTACTTATTCCTCTGTAACAACAGAAATTCCTGAATTTTTTTAGGGTGAGTATGTAAGAATTTTGCCCAAATTACAAAGATCTAAAAAAATCTGAAAATCTTGAGTGGAGCTTCAGGCCCTATGAATTTAGTAAATATTTTTGCACGTTTTTTTCCCCCAGAAAATCCTATAAATGACCTAAGAACAATTCTTAATTTTATGTGAGTTCACATAGGATGATCCCTAAAACAATTTGTGACCTAGTATCAGAACTTAAAACTCATATACACAAATTATTCTCATGACACTGCTCCTTAGGATCTGAATATTTTAACTTTGCACAGATCTTAAGACAAATACTTAAATTAATTTTAATTTCAGTGTATCTGTTGTCTTAAAATCTGCAAATAATATTACCACTTTTAATAAGTCTGTTTTTCCCAGCTCAAATTTTCTATCAGTACACAAAAGTATATTTCTCAATATTGATTAAATTAAGTGTACTACAACTGAGACTTGCTTCAGCACACACCTGAGGTTGCTGGACATGGGCGAGCCTCCGAAGCCAAACACAAGAGCCTGCTCCATGCCCCAGAGGAGCAGGGCATCGAGGGGAGGCAGTATTCCTAGTGCCCACAGCAGAGGTAGAAAGAGGAACAGCACATGGAGAACCTGACTGGCAAGGTGGAGCTCAGGGACAGTACCTGAGAACCTGTAGCAACACAGTGAAATTGTTACTCGAGATTGGACTCTGTTGAACAGAAAATATAGTTAAGATGTCTGCTTTACACAGACAGTCTTTTTATTACTGCCTACCTATAAGCCAAGTCCACAGCGATAAAAATGAAAATGTACAGGGGCCGAGTGAGTGGGGTAATCTCATAAGTGTCCTGTGCTTGGAAAGTGGCCGTTTCAGTGGCTGTGTTTACAATGAGGGAATACTCAGCTATACATAGGGTCACCCAGCTGAGAACAAACACAACCAGGGATACACCGATGCTGCTGTATAGAGCAGTCAGTCTGCCAAGAAACACATACCAGGTCCCAAAGCCACATAGTAACCCAGCGAGGACTGAATGCAACACTACATTTAGTCCAAACCTCTTCCCAGGGGCAATGAAGCGGACTGTCTCTGGGCTTACGCAGTGGGTAAATTCCACTTCTTCTTCATCAACCAGGATGTTGGGGGCACCAAGCCTTTCCACTGTGCCACTCCGGCGGGCAGCATACATTGCCAGGGCCTGGACACCCACTGCAGCCCCGAGCATGAGCATACCAGAGAGTACTGCAGCATGGAGCTCCTGAAGCAGTTGCAGCTGACATAACAGAGTACTGATTCCCCCAAAAAGCCATGGTGTCAGGAACAAGACTGCTTGATTGACATAGACATATGGCGGGGCACAGTAGCCCAACTTGAAGCGTGGACCCCCCAACACAGTCTGGGGGAAGCGCTTCCAGAAGAACTCCTGCTTGTACTCATTAAGAAGGGGCACATCTGGCCCCATTCTGACCATTCCCAAATGGGTGGCAGGTCATCTCCACACAGCTGAAGGAGGGTTCCGATTCATTGTCCCAGATGCAAAGAAGCAGTCTGCAATGGAGCACACATTCAGTTACATGGACTAGTGACCCAACAATATACTAGCATACTGAAGTAGGTAATTTAATTTTAATGAAAGGCTGAGCAGTATATAAGTAACTAACAAAAATCATATTGTGATTGTTTTTCTATACTAATGCTATTTTCTGCTTTTAGTTTTCACTGATATAAAAATATATAAAAATAAAGTGGTTTTGACTTAGTTTTGTGCCAAACAATTATATTCCCTTACACGGAGCATGTGGTTTTCAGGTTTAACTTGCACAAACTGTCATGTTTCATTTAAATTTGGGCTGCATATTGGGGCCACTACTACTATTAATCTACTAAATATAGTTATGATAACTTGTGTAATTATTTGTTCAGAAAACCAAAAAAGTTGTTTCCCCAAAGCACAGCATAATGTCCTCAAATGTACTGTTTGGTCATAACTCAAAGATATTCAAACTGTCAGAGAGAAGGAAAGAAACCAAACATATTGACATGTAAGAATAAAGAATCTGAGAATTTTGATCAGTTTTTTTTGGCAGGGGTTCATCTGTAACACCATAGTGCTTCGTGTATAATGGTTCAGGTAAGACACATTTTACATGTATGTTTACACTGCAACTTCTGTGATTTCGATATTACATTTGACTGTATTGTAAATTCAATTCTACACCAAAGTGGAGTATATGTGTCCCTGCGGTCACCTGTATTATTCTGTTTTTTAGAAGCCAAATCAGGAGGACATCACTTCTCACAGGTAGAATAGAAAAGTTTTGATGCCATTTCATTACACCAGGAAAAAAATAATCTTGAATGCCTCATCTATTAATAGTTGTCTTTACAGTCTTAATCTTTCCGTAGGGGAAATATACAAAGAATACGAGGATTAACAGGAAAAATTTATACATAACGTTACCATCCCTGAAGCTGACTGGACTGTTTATGTTGTGGGTAGTTTAAAAATTTTGATAATAAAGCTGCATCCCATGTGGATTTTTAGAGACAGTCAGCAACTGCAAACCGTTCAAGGTAGCTTAAAAAACAAACCATAATAAAAATAACAATAATAGTACAACACAGGAGATGGGCTGTCATGAAAACAGTAGCTTGTTCTTGCTAATGTGGGCTACTAACCTGTCCTAGGTAGGAGCCGTAAAATTTTAATGTAACCCCTCTTACCCAAACGATGTACCCAGCGGCGGGCAAACTGCTATGAAGCTGCTGTTTTTGATGTATGTTTACCGTTACCTTTGTTAGCTACATAAACGTTAGCTAGCGATACCAGCAAGTCTTTTCAAGCTGTCTATCCGTTAGCTTGCTAACAGTAAAAGGTAAATAATACCATTTTGACAAGCTACAATCCCACCGCTGTGAGACGGACTTACCTTTAACAGCAGAACAACCGTCTGCAGACTCCCTTCGTGTAATATTTGATGCTGCAGGTAATATTTAGGGAAAAACAGGCGAAAATATTATTATTAGCTCCTAGCTAGCAGCTAGTAAACCAAGCCACATCGGCATGATACACTGGCAAATTCTAGCCAATTAGAGGGCAGAATAGAGTCGAGCTAGCTCGTTGATTGGCTCGCAACTTATAAACCCCGCCTCTAACCCCACCCAGTTCTGGTCCTTCAACAATACACACACGCACAAATAGAAGCACACAAACACTGGGAAAAATGGGGGGAAAACGCAGATATATGGTTGTGTTTTCTACAGCTGCCTTAACAGGGGATCCTGGCAGAGAAACAGAAAAATGCCTATTCAAAAATATAGGAAAATCAAAAAAAAAAAAAAAAGTTGATTTTCACAAGATAAAGCACAAAAAGTATGAATATTAAATTATTGAGCAAAAATATTTTTGTGACAACAACCATCTGATTGTGAGATTAGATTGGAGTAAAAAGTGACAATTAAGTATGTAACTGGAATAAAGCTGTAGCTAGTGTATGAAAAGTTGCCAAGACTATTTTATTATATAAGAGTACGTGCAATTAACAAAGGATTATGAATGACAATGCCTTTTTTGTAGTATTTGCAATAAAATTAAATCATGTTTCAACATGTGTTTATCTGATCCAAAACATGACATGGGATTAGGAATTTAGGAATGTAGTATTCAGTCAACATTACTGTCTCTGTAATACTGAAGAATTATTCTTTAGTAGACTGTAAGAGGTTTATTATTTCAATATAATGAAAGTGTGTGTGGTCCTCCAAATTGCTTTTATTTGGAAAAAAGGAAGGAAAAAAGAAGCATCATGAAGTGATCAACTGAAGAGTCAACAATATCAACACAAAGAAACATAATAATCTGGAGAAAAGAAGATTAAATTGATGTTGTTGCTGTTGCTATTGTTATTCTTCACTTTGTTTGAGGGGATAAGGCTGGGCACTGGGTTGTGTTTTCTTATCATCTTAAAAAAAGTAATTTCTGCCCTGTGTCAGGCACAGTAACCCAAAACAACAGAAAAGGTTGTCACTCACAACATGAATTTCACCTTCTAATCCTACAACTCATTTAAAATCATTGCTCCATTTTTGTCGCAGCTGCCCGAGAAAAAAAATACTGTATCTACTTGAACTAAGTCTTCAGACTCATTAAAGGAATAACACAAATGCAAATATTGTTGAAATAAAAAGGCTGATGCCAAATTGGTCGATTTACAAAAGGCAGACCATCTGACAGCGCTTTGAAAATTGACTCTGGATAAATTTACAAGAGAATGGGTTATTTTGTTTTGTTATTGTCTTTGTTGTTTCTGTAAGGCAACACACTTTGTATGATTGAAATGATGTGATAAATGACACACAAGTTCAATAATGTGATAAATCACACGCAAGTCGAGAAATGAATAGCAGTTAAGATTTATTGCTTCTGCGAGGCGTGCTCTCACCAAAATGTTTACACAAAATAAAAGCATTTTACCCTTTCATTCTAATTGTCACTCTTTTATTCCTCTCTCTCCATTCCCTCTTTATTCCAGTGAGCTTCACAGGAAACAAATTACAGGAAAATGACAAGCAGTAACAATAACTCAATGGCAGATTTCAAGAGAGGCAATATGGCAAGATTGGTTTTCTATAGAGGATGTATTTGTGGGGAGGAAAAATGAACTTGGGACATAATATGTACCTTTGGAAAACAAAATAATTGATGATGCCTTGCAGTTGGTTGCCATCAGCAGCTGAAATGATTTGAAGAAACATTTCATTTTATAACAATTTCAAGAGATATCAAAGTAATACAAACACCCACCAGAACATTTCTGTAGTTTGTAAAGGTGGACAATGTGAAATGTAAAAAAGTTTATTCATTATACGCATTGTACAAGACACAGTATTGTCTTTTTGACCAGTGTCAAACATCAATCACTGTCCTCATCCCTCTCACTTCGTTTACTACATCAACCCCCAACACTGGAACCTGAGTAGATAGCAGTGAAAACATGGTCCATTCAGCAATTATTCACAGAGTCTTGGACTAATGGTGCTCTGAATGCACAGACACAGCAAATGTAGGCAGTTAGTGGACCAGCAGTAATGGCCCCATACAGAGCATGTGTTTTTCTATGTGTGTGTGTGTGTGTCTTTGTTTGTGTGTTGGTACATAACTGATTCACACAAACACATCTAATCCTGAAAATCCAGACTACAGCTATAACTCACTTTGCCTCTCCGCCTTGTATCTTTTTCTCTTTCTTGTTCCCTCCCTCCAGAGCCTGGCTCCATATCAGGCAGATGAAAACATAACCTGTCACATTCCATCCCATTAAACCAGCTACAAACCATGTGGTCGACTCACATGAAGAAGCGAGGAAATAGAGAGAGAGAGCACTGCAACTGCCTTCTCTCAGACTTGATGAATTATTCACAATCTTTATGCAAATTCCATTTTAATGTTAAAAAAAGAAACATTCTGTATGAACTGGTATATGTACTATGTGCCTACACTGACACAGAAATACAATTTCATTAAACACTGATATATATCCATAATGCACAGTATACAAATATAAGACGCAATTATCCTTTGCAATACCTAATGCATTAGAGCGCTCTCACTGAGCATCCAAATCTGTGCATTAGTTTCTGGGGTTTTTTTTAGTTCGAGCCCATCAGCTGCCATTTGATGTCAGGCACAGGAAGGTAATGACAGTGCACTCACTAGCACAGTCATTAGCTGTGCGTAATGCTGGGAATTAACACAAATTAAGTGAAGTTAAGTACATGCATTAGAGGAGCTTGTTTGGGGAGAGCTTTTCACTTCTGCTGCCTACAACTGGCTGCTGCCTCTCATGCTCTACAAAGGCTACACGGGCAGAAAACGCAAATGTTAAACACACACATTGCCCTCCTTTAACTGACAAATTATGAGTAACAGGGCTAGAGGTAAATTCATTGAGCACTTATTAGCAGAGTGATCAAGGGGGAGGTAATGGAGCTTTAAGGACACCTAGTGGTCAGGTTGGCATTGTTGATGCATAAAAGGCAGCTCAGGTTTAATACATTCTAGTGTGATACAGTGGAAACCATTAAGGGTTTTAAAGTTTTCTGGTGAAATGTTTTAGCTTTTAGTACCGTTGCATTTGCAAAAGGCATATACTTGATTTAGAAATATAAAAAAAAAAAAAAAGCTTGACGACCACAGGACTATTAGAATGAACTGAAACTAGTAAAACAAGGAGGTTTATAATCTAGCATTCCTCTGGAATAACATACATGTCATTTGGTGACTGGTTCACTTCCAGTTACACCGCATGAGATTTGCCTGTTAGAGAGAAAACTGTAGGTTTTTCAGAAAGAGGCTAACATGATGAAACTGACAATCTCTAAAATCCATTTGGACCTCATTCAAGATTACATCTTTATCTGACTGACTGCAGATTATTGTCCACAGAGAGGTGTGCTAAAGCTGGATTATCCACTTGTTGGGGATCCATTTGACCCAATCGACGCAACATGCCAGCCTCACACGCCCTTACATCTGTGGGTATTTTTTCACTTGCTCGGAGCCAAAGTTGGGAAAGCAGTAGAAATGACACTAAAACCTCTCATCCTCAGATTACCGTGGTTAGTGATCCAAATATGTGAAAAAGAATTAAATCACTGTCATTAAAAATGCTGTTGAAACGAAGGCAAGACATGCCTAATTTTCTAAAACCTTTAAGCTCTTTTAGTTTAAACTAAAATTCAATGAACTGCAAAGATGATTTCCCGGTTAAAAAAAAACACACAAAAAAATCAAGTTTACATCTTTTTTTTTTTTTTTTTTACTATATGTCTAAAGTAATGAGTTAGACATACAAGATCATACAACGAAAAAGTGTAAAAATGTCATATAGAACATTAGTGTCCTGCATGCTCAAAATATGGAATATAACGATGCCACAGTCATGCATTTATGTTTGGACTTGATACAGTCATCAGTGTGTCTGTGAATCCACCACCTGTTTTTGCTGCTACATGGGTGGTGGTTTCCCACCATTTGGAAATCTGGAAACAACAAGCATTAGAAAATTCAGTTTAGTGTATAATTTTAAAAGAGATCTGACAAATTGAAAACCAAAACCAACCTGCTGTCTGGCTCCTGGCTGGAATACATCATACCGACTCTGTTCCCTTCAGAGAGGAGGCCCGTGGTTGGCAGGGTGTTTCCTGTTCTCCGACTTTGTCTGAGGGTAATCTCAGTTTGGCCACTGCGAGTAGCATTACTCTGTACTTTGTTTGTGCTTCTTGTCTGAAATTGCATAAGGTACAGAAGGTCAATGACAAGTCAGTTCTCTTTACTATATCATAAACACGACAGTCCATTTCTCTACAGATTATGAATATTAATCCGGTATTGCTTTAATTTGAAGGTCACAGTTTAGAGCATACATACCGTTAATCCAAATCACACTGATCAGCAGTACTGCTTTTAATAAACAAGTAATAATCTGTAAGAGGGGGCATAACACTCACACTTGTATGTGTAATGTATGTGGGAGAATTATGGTCCCTGTCTCTTATTACATGGACATAAAATCACTCAGATTGAAAGAGTCTGATCCAGGCATTTCCCTTTTTTGGTGGCTGCTGTTTAATTCTTGTCATTTTGCTTCTTTTCTACTTCCTACAGTATTTTGATTATGAGGGCCTCATAACCATGTCCCCAAAAAACCTTGTATTCTTTTGTGGGTTTGTCCTTAATGAAATACAGTGGGTTTCATGTTGTGTGCTGTGTGTTCTCACTGCATCATCTACACCACAGAGACCAGCCTTGGTCTGAGGTGTCCTCACTCCATCTAGAACCTGTAACCAGGAAAGACGGAGAACCATTGCTGGTCTGTGGAGAGGATTGCAAGCCACCTGGAAAAGGACAAAAGCACTTGTTTGATAAAAACACTAAAATTATGGTGATCCAACACGGCAATTTAAATTTTGGAGCCTGAATAAACCCAGTCCTGGGATAAACATGGTCGTATTGCTGTCTACATCTATTCCAGTGACCCAGTGGACAGCAGCAGATATCTCCCATCCCAGCTGAGCTCACCCTGTGGCCAGGGTCCAAATCCAGCCTGTCCAGAACTGCATGTTCCTGCATGACACTGCTGCTGTGAAAAACTTAGTGTGTGCCAATGGATGCCCAGTGCAGCAGAGGGGACTGATTTTGGCTGGAATACATGGGTGAAGCAGCGATCTCAAGTGGTCAACAGCAGGAGGTATTGTCTCAAGGGTAGCTGTTGGCCCCTGCCCCCTGGCACAGTACAAAACCCCCTATGGGAAGAGAAGGGGGATGGGGTCAAGCAGTAAAGAGGCTACCACAGCTGCACGTTGGGGCTGTGGATGAGAGGGAGGCCCTGGGCTACAGGCTCTGTTCAGGCCTGATCCATAAGCTCCAGATGGGTGGTGTAACCCGGCCAATAGTGTTCTGCCATTTGGTCAACGGATTTGTCTCTGATGCTGGCCAGTGTTATGCGCAGCAGACGGCCCATCTTGTAATCGCTTAATTTGGAACCACAGTTACGCTGTGTTTGTGTTTCGGATTGTGAAAGTGAGATAGTGAGTCTGTAAAGTCATTCGATAATTTGTGGCTAAAATAGTTCATAAGGGCTATAAAAGGAGTAGAAGATGTCTATGTACAGCCAATCCTACTGCTGTTATGTTTAAAGCACAAATATAATACTTAATACTTACAGCATTGCCAACAATAGAAAGCTCAGTCAGTGAAGGGAGTCCCTTTAGTTTATCAAGCTCTTTGATGTCCTTAAAATACAGAGAACAGAGTTAATACACGTTTGACATTTTCATTATTATGATTTTCTATTTAGTGGAATAAGTTTGATTTCATTTTAGTTCTAGTTAGATTTATGTGTGAATATGTAGTTTTGTTTGTATTTTTATTTAGAGGAATTGACTAGTGTTCAATTTCTGTCAATTTTTTTTGTATTGCTAGTATTTCAGGTGTCATGAGAAAAGCTGATTTATGGATTCATGGAAGCTTAAAAACATAAGATGAAACAATGTATGACAGGAAATACTGTATGCTTTACAAAACCTATATTAAATGTCATAAATGGTGTAAAGACATTTTATTTTTCTGTGTCATCTTTGTTCTAAATCATTATAATTTATTTTTATTCATACTCGTCATATTTTAGATAAGGCTTTCTGTTTGTTGCCCATTAAAGTCTGTGTAGGCCAATAGTGCAAATAAAGTGCTTTTAATAATCCAGAAACATTTTTTGTTGTGCACCAAAAAAATATTAATACGGAGGGAAAATGAAAACAAAACTGACTTAAGTTTTTATTTAGTTTTCATTTTCTTTCATTTTTTCTTTGTTTTAGTTGACATTTTATTTTCTCATTGTTATTTGTAGCCTTTTTCTTTTCATTAACTTCAATAACACGTGTTGGAGAAAGAAATATTCTTAAGATCACTGGGGTTTTTTTGTTACTCCCTACCCTTGTTTTATTTTTCCCCAGTGCCTATGACCCATGACACATTGGTAACATATGCATCAGGGCTGAACCTTTCATAATTTTAGTGTTTGGAGGGCAGAAGCAGCTGATGGGAGAGATTACATATGTGAGCTCTCATAAATCTCATGAGAGGTTGGGCACGCAACAGGCATGGGGATGTTTCTCTCATTCCCAGGTTTATGGTTCGTCTTGGCTTTGATTCAACGATGCCCCCACTGTGAGAACCGCTGTGCTGGGATGATTGCTGTATTTTATGTCTTAATTGAATACATGAAAACATTTAGGAAGTGAAGGGGAAGGGCAACGGGCGGCAAAAGTGCAAATCACTTGCCCTTGGTGAGAAGGAGATGCAGACTGAGAGGCTGATTACACGTTATACTGATTGTTCCCCTCGTTTTTCATACATACAGCGCTGACCTTCAATCAAACCCGATTCTCCTTAATGCTACCCCTCGCATGCCACAGTGGGGTTGTAATGACTTATGATTACTATACTTCATGTCTTACTTCGTAAATGTGGAAAAAAGTAATAGTGCTGCAATCTGAATAAAATACATTCTTAAATAAGTGACTCACTTTGCATATAAACCGGTCATTAAAAGTTGGTTGTACTGTGACTTTGGTGGTCACCTCAAGAAATCAGAAATCCATGTGTGTCATTCAGGCATTAACAATAAACATATATGGTATAAATATATACACAAATAGAACCGTGATGCCTTAGCAGAATAGTTTGTTCATTTGTCAGTTTGTTTTTGATTGCTGTTTTTGTTCACTGTACTTAATTATTTATTTTGTTGTTTGTTTATTTTGTGTTGCCTTCAATTGTGTATCCATATATTTGTTTATATTTTGTAAGTCAATATAGGTGTGTAGGTATGTATGTATGTGTATTTTGTAAAAATGACAACTGGGGTTAACAATTTACAAAAAGATCCGAGGGAACTGATTTTTCATATAGCCTTATGCTAATGAAAGTTAAATGATAGACTGTTGTGTGGAGAAGGGGTGGGAATAAATAAATTACACTTCCTCTTCCTTTTTGATTATATGAATAAAGTCTTTATATGTTATTTTCATGCACATGTATAAGTTTTCATGTTTTCTTGAAATCAGTTTTATTTCTACGCACTAAGGTAGGATTATTTTGTTTGTTTTGTTGCATATTTAAAATAAATTGAAACTGAACTGAAGAATACCTGCAGCTTGTTCGTGCCAAGGAAGAGCTTGCGGAGCTCAATCGGAGGATCAAGGTGGTTGAGCTCCCTGATCCTATTCTCAGTTAGGCGCAGTTCTAACAGAACAGTCTGAGCTATGAAAGAGTTCTCTGCAAAGGTTTTGATCCAGTTCTTGTCTAACACAAGCTCCCTTAGCTGATGAAGTCCCTCCAGGCCCTCTACCTGGGTGATTTCGTTACCTAAAGAAAGGATATATAGTAACGATAAGATGTTTCCAACAATACAGCCAGTCTGTGATAAAACTCTAAGCAGTTAAATATCTCCAGACACACAGCCAAACAGGTGCCCAACTTCAAATAATAATTTTTAAAAAGGCAGTGTTGTCGTGCTGTATAAATATTTTCATGGAATTTGTTTTCTAGTCGAGGCATAAAAGACTGTTTTGAGAGGCTTCAAAGTAAACAGAGGCAGGACTCGTAGGGTCAGCTTTGTGGGACAAATCAGACACACAAAGCAAAACTCAATCAAAAGCCATCGAAAGCTGTTGAAAAGAACGCCAGTTAGTCTTTTCTTGAAGTCTCATCTCCCACGTGGCCTTGGTCTATGGGAGGTCTATCGGAGACTTGGCCTCAGCACTTGCCTTTTCACAGGTTCTATACACTGCATTTTTAACAGGCTTTGTGAAGGAGGGGTGGTGCGTCAACCATACATACCTTGAAGGAAGAGTGCCTTAAGATTTGTTAGCCTGCTGAGCTGCAGATTGGCCATATTGGAGATGCCATTGTGACTCAAATGCAGCACCTCCAGGCTCCCCATCAGTGGTTCCAGACTGCCAATGGGCCCAGCATCCCTTAAACACCAGCACAGAATAACAGTTTGTGACTTCTGTGATTAAAAGCACATCTCTTTGTGCCTCCTGCTGCCTCATTTAACTTGTCAGACCTCACAGGTGTGGACTACATAAAGGCAATCACAGACAGAGCAGACAAAGGCCTATCTATAACGGCATTATGAAAGGATTGGTTTCTCCATAAGAAAAGACACTGAGGATCGTTCCATCTATCACAGTGTTACATAATCATAAATAAACATTTTAATACTCAAATTATGTCTGTAATAATATATGAAGTGAGTACAAATATTGACAAAATTTTATAAAAATTTTATACATGTCTTGAAACATGTATATAGTACATACAGTGAGGATTTATGACAGAGCTGGTAGATTTTTTTTTTTTTTTACAGACAAATCAATCCAAATAAAGTTTATGTATTGACTGGTCAGTGCTGCCCCCTAATGGCTACAGGCCACAAGTTCAGTTGATACGTCAGGCTTCGAAGCGTCAGACTGTCATACTAAATCCATTTTGACTGATAGTCAATTGTTCGACAAATAGCGGAGAGGAATGATTAAATTGTCTTTTTGGTTTTTTTGCAGCTTCTTAGGTTTACTAATAATAATATATTTATGCACATTCAACTAATAAAGAGGAAGAGATAGTACTTAGCATCAAACCCTGAAACACTTAAATAAAAACTGTATTTCTGTTTGCATTACAGGCTATGTAAACAAAAAAAATAGCCAGGGCAGATTTAATACAAATAACATAAATACCACTATGACTAAATTCACAAATTTTATAACTTAAATAGAAATAAAAATTGCTGCTAATGAATGAAATGAGATTATCATCAAGAGCCAAATCTCCAACATTAGAAAATGATGTGGAATTGATGATAAAATATGACATTTCTGTTTTCGGTTTTATTCAGTTGTTTTTATAAAGAAGAATGGAGACATTTATGCCAGAAAATTGTCGAAGACCCTCAAAACCAAAAAATAAACAGGTAAAATGATTTTTAAAGTTTATATGTGAGGTGTGTCCCTGTGCAAAAACCGTGTGATTAGATTTCAGCAAACTGTACCTTCAATGCATTTTACACCTTCATCATACTGAACATTACAGTTTATTTTGCACGTTACAGCTTATTTTTGTACCTTACAGTTTAATTAACCAGTTGTTGTATTTTTTTATCCAGGTCTGTTTTTACACTTCTAATTTATTCTGTATAGTGTGCTTGGTCTTGTGCTCTATTTTTCAGTTTTTTTTCCACTGTGTGCCATGCTGCTGCTGCACTGTAATTTCCCAGTTTGGGATCAATTAAGTACATCTATTATCTATCTATCTAAATGGTTTGAGCCAAATTCTGCCCCCACTACTGTATTTATGGCTGTAGAAAATCTCCTCTCTGAAAGGAGCTTTGCCAGATGATAGGCATTTCAGACAGGTAGGAGGGTTAAATACATGATCACTATAATTACCAGCTGCT
Source organism: Sphaeramia orbicularis (assembly GCF_902148855.1). Classification (NCBI taxonomy): domain Eukaryota; kingdom Metazoa; phylum Chordata; class Actinopteri; order Kurtiformes; family Apogonidae; genus Sphaeramia; species Sphaeramia orbicularis. The sequence goes on along the minus strand of NC_043978.1, from coordinate 20,172,770 downwards.
ATTCAGATTCAGACGTGATTCTACTTCTCTTACTCTGCGGCTACTCTGTGTATTTTACAGTTTTATTCCACAGCATCAATATGACCATTCATTCATGTAAATAACTGAAAAAGCATTGCCGTATTACCTGTTGCCTTTGGATTGGCCCTGCTGCCCATAGCCACTGGAGCGGACTTTATTGTGCAGTATCTGTCTGTCAGATGAGCTCGAGTTTTCCGTTTCGGCAGGATGGACTCGATTTGATTGTAGTTCAAGCACAGATGCTGTCGGTGACATTGGAAATTAAACTTTTAGTATATAAAAAATATCCATTTTGTAGCCTGTCTGTACACATTTCATATTTAGTGTCCTTTGTACTTTAACATTTGGCAGGTAAATGAGGCCTGAGAAGGAGGTGAGGTTGTTGTGGTCCAAGTTGACACTGCGTAGGTTACAGAACAGTTCAGCTGGAGTCAGATCAACCCTCCTGTAAGGAAGAAATGACAAAAAATACCTTTCAAAATTAGTATATACAGTCGTGGAAAAAATTATTAGACCACCTTGTTTTCTTCAATTCCTTGTTCATTTTAATGCCTGGTACAACTAAAGGTACATTTGTTTGGACAAATATAATGATAACAACAAAAATAGCTCATAAGAGTGTTATTTAAGAGCTGATATCTAGCCATTTTCCATGTTTTCTTGATAATAACCAAAATCACCTAAGTTCTTACATCAATAATTTTAGTGTTTACTGTTTTAGTCACATGATACACACAGGAGTTAGTACTTGATTGCAGAATCATTGTTTCTGATGACTTTTGATGGTCTAATATTTTTTTCTGCGACTGTATAGTTTCATATCAGTTATATTTTTTACTGTGCTGTTGTTTTGAGCGTTTTTAAACTCACCTGATTGAGCAGGACTGCAGGTTTAGATACGATAAATCTGTGGGGTTAGAGTGGCCCAGCTTCTCAGCTACCATGTCCACTGTTAATCTTCCCTCAAACATGTCCTTTGCATCTTTACACTCATTTCCCTCCTGACGAATACAACCCAAATAGAACACATTGGGTTCAGTTATCATTATTATTATGTTATGATTACTGTTCTGTTAGACCAAGCTGATTTGTTCAATTTGTTCACTGTTGCTGATACACACCACCGCAACCCCATCCAGAGCTTTCAGGGAGGATAGATGAAACACCACATATATCCGATAGTTTTCCAGTCGCTCAACCAATGGATTCCCATACAAATCCAGAATGATGAGGTTTGATAACCCCTGAAAAGAAGTGACAGTATCATAAACATGGAGGGAAAAATCTCAAATAATTTCAAATCTAAGTTAACGTAGGTTCCATATGTGTTCTGCTAATGTAAAAACTGCAATTTTCAGAACCTTCTGCTCTCCTCTAGATACTGCGCACTTGTGGCGCAGCTACAGAAAGAGATCCATGCACAAACTAGTGGTTGCTTATAATGACTCGATGAGGATACTGCTGAGGGTTCCAAGACATTATAGTGCCAGTCAGATGTTTGTGGGTTGTAGTGTTCGATGCTATGTGGCTGCAATATGGCATTTTATTTATTCATTCATGTGCAGAGTTATACAATTATCTAATTCAATTGTACAAGCCCTGGTCTGCCCCAAGATTAGTTCTGTAAGGTTTACATCTAAAATGTGGTCTCACTGGCAATCAAGCCTTTATGTGTAAGTAACATATGGATTTATGCTATTTCTTTTCTTTTTTATTGTGTATGTTTTTATCTTATCCTATGGACCTAGTTTTTGTGTCCTTAATAAAGCTTGAATGAATGAATGAATGAAATGCTCACCTTCAGATAATATATATATCTCGTGATGTGGAAATCTGGTTGTTGCCGATGTAGAGTTCAAGGAGGGATCGGACCCTCTGACCCCCCTCACACTATTTGGTCCAAGAGTTATGGTAAGTAATTTAGTAAGTGCTGCTGCCTTCTGTTTCCACATAAAACTCCAAATTAAAGAAATTATTCATTAGAGAATGCCACTTCATTTTCCCCATGTCCCTCTTACCATGTGACCAATGTCATCCAGGGGTGTGACGTCATTGAAGCTGATGGTAAGATGCCTCAGAGCCATTAGACGAGAAATGTCCTTTAGCTTGTTCAGTCTGTTTCCATGGAGGTTGAGTATCTGGGGATTTAATATGCGGGCATTCAAGTTATGAAACAGCATCAGATTAACATGCATTTGAAGGAGACACAATACTTACTGTTATCTGACTTAGAACATTGGCCTGAGCAACCTGAAGCAAGATTTTATCATTCAAGTTCAACAATTGGGGCTGTGGTTTCAACACAGGTTCCATGTTGAGGACATCTTTGTCCAAGATAATATCGTTGGAAGAAGTATCATCTCTTCCTGCGCTACACACCGACTGTGTAGTTTTCCCTTGGTCCTAATAACAGAGCATACAAAGGTTTAAAGAAAAGCAAACCTTTTTAGTCCAAGGATTTGTAGAGTGTTATACTTATAGAACTATATCCTATGACCCTATGAATGAATTACCTCCACAATGTATTCAAAAAAACACAACGTACTCCGGCAAGACGAGCTCATTGTCAAACATAAACCACTGTCTTTGTCGAAGACTGCACTCCGGTCCACTGTGTGCTTTGGCAGAGTGAGGTCTCTCTAAATGAAAACACACAAAGATTAAATATTGTTGTGCCACAATAAAGGACAAAAGTGGTTATTTTCATTCCTTTGAATTGCAGCATACCATCATTCACTGGATTTCTGTGTTTAGCGCCTATATTGCGATACACAGAAAAGACAGTGGGATAGCGGTTCCTGTCCACAGGTTCGCCCTCTTGGATAGGCATGCTGTTTCCCACGTACACTTTGGAAATAATAACTTGACCTACGAGGATAAAAAGGATAGCATTTTGTTATTTTTGTGAGGGGGGAAAAAAATCAAAGGCAAAGAGAATGAAAGGATATAATACTGTCTAAAATCTCACCTTGTCTGAAGGGTGATCTGTCTATACTTTGCCTGTGGCCTCCTTTGCCGGCCTTGAGGAGTGAATACTCGACTCTGGGCTGATCAATCACACTCAGGCTATTAGACAAAGGAATAGCACCCTCTCTTCCCAAGGCCTAGTTTAAGGTCAATATGGAATAAGTCAGCATTATTTTGACAATGAAACGAAAACACTGGGGAAAAAAATGAATTAATGTGGTTTGCAGCAGTAAATGTTCACGCAAGTGCATTCATTTCTGAGGTGAAAATATTCTGAGTGATGGCATAGATGATATGAGGAGTCTTTAAAGCAGGGGTGTCAAACTCATTTAGTTCAGGTTCCACATTCAGCCCAATATGATCTGAGGTAGGCACGACCAGTAAAATAATAACATAATAATTTATAAACAATGCCAATTCCAAAATGTTCTTTATGTTTCAGAGTGAAATAAAAGAAAGAAAAGTAAAATTACATGAATGAAGTGTTTACATTTACAAACTATCCTTTAAAAAAAGGTGAATAACACGAACAACCTAAAATTTCTTCAGAAAAATAAGTGCAATTTTAACAATATTATGTCTCACTTGTCACTTTCACATGTACAACTTACAGATCACTGTGGATCTACATAGACACAACACATTTAGTAACAAGCAGAATAATATTAAAATTACACAAATTTTTTAAACAAGATTTCAGGTTCTTCAAATTTTTGTGAAAGGATGATTTGTAAAAAATGTAATGTAATTTTACTTTTTTACACTAAAACAAAAAGAAAATTTTGGAAGTGTTCATTATTTCTAGGTTACTATGATAGTATTTTACTCAAGATCAAATTGGTCTGTATGTATTGACCCCTGAACTAAAACGATTTCGACAGCCTTGATTGTTAATATCTTCAAAGTAATTTTTACATTTCACAAATTCATCCCACAGACTGGATTGGATCCTTTTGGGGGCCAGTTTTAGCCTCTGGGTCATATGTTTGATACCCTTGCTTTAAAGAAAGCCCTCTACAATTTACCTCATATTGTTTTGCTGTTTTAAAGCAATGTCCAAAATTTCTTCCTTTTCAGAGTTCTTTTCAGGGTCAGGAACAAAAAACAAGTACTCCAGCCGTCGTCTGTAATTCCTATTTAAAACACAAGCAGATTAGAAACACAATAACTGACATCAGATGGTTCTGTTAGGACACTGAGGACAGTTAAATTGAACTTACTGTGCAACGATTCCAGATTCATCCCCCATGATCAGTGCATGGAGCTTTTCCTCGAATCGAAGCCTCAAAGCACTGTTTTGAATACGAATGACTCTATTGGTCTTAATACCAGTAATGCCATGAGCCTTGTAGTCCGAATGAGAGAAGCGGGAAAGAAGAAGGTCACAACAGAGAGTAAACCTGTTTTACAAATGAAATAAAAACTGTGAGTTGAGTGAGGTGTGTCAGCGATTTATACTCTCTCACAGTCTCGATAGATGTGGCTACAATAAAAAGGGAAACTAATTACCAAGAGTCTGTGGAGCAGCCTTCTTCTAAACGAATATTTCCAAGACTTTCTAGCCCCATCAGGAGAAACTGGACAGTATAATCCATAACTGTTGTCGACCTGAGCTACTTCCTTTTTATGCAAGGCTTCAATCCTAGATAGTAAAGTAATTATTAATCATTTCCTATTGATTGATTTACGAAAAAAACACAGTTCTGCATGGTTTGAAATCCAAATTCCTGAAGCTAGAACATTTCTCTGTATTTAAATACACAAACTGACTCATCAGTCCTCTTGGTCCACACCGCCAGTCTCTCCCTCAGAGCATCCATCTTGTTGAGTATTTTTTGTTCCATATTAGGATCAAGATTGAGGCCAGTGGTTTGGTCATCTCTGTCAGTCAAACCCTCCACCAGATGAGGTGGTCCATCATCCTTTGTGCAGGCGGACTTCTTACGGCCAACTTGCACATTGGAGAGGTCGCGTTCAAGCTAGGAACATGTACAAAAAAACAAAAGTTCAATCCTATGAACCTAAATGAGCACAGAATCAGCTGCTGTAAACAATGGCAAAATAACACTGACAATAATAATACATGTCTTATTACAGCTGCTAAAATCCACTATAACATATTTCTATAGCACATTTTTCAGGGTATAGTTGATTGTTCTGATGGATTCTTCAGGTAACAGTATTTTCTTCTTCTCTGTCAAGCTTAACTTGATTTCTGCAAGGTCTCTCTGAGCAGTGCGCACACGCATGTTGTAGTATATTTTCTTCACTACAATGGCCTAGAAAAACACAGAATTAACAGCAGGATAAGCAGGATAAACACTGCAGCAGGTCAAACACAATGCATGGATGCACAATATACTCAAGACAATGAATGATGATTGTTATATGAACTCAGGTGAACTCAGTTAATGTTACTTTTCAGCACCTCGGCTACTTCCTTGACTTTCGTTCCCGAGACCTCATAGGTATCGAGGTACTGGAGACCTGGCATGTGATAAAGAATATGTGTAGCATAGTTGCAGAGCAGACAAACTGGATTTGGGGTTGATGTGTGGTCCTGCAGTGCTGACTCTCAGATTGGGTAAGTGGGTGAGCATGGTCAGCTCCTGTTACAACAAAAGACGACACAGTTTCTTTTAATCTTCACATCAATGTATTTGCTTTGTTGGGAATTCAACATATGTATTGATATGGCATATTTATGTACTTGATCAAAAAGATGCCAAAAGTACCTACTTAACGGCCCTCTTGCATTTGCACTTGTAAATCATAACGTATACCGCATGGCTATGACAGTGGTGAACCTATGTATATGTATATGCTTTGTTTTTATTATTATTTTTTTTTTCTTTTTGTGGATTGTTGCCCTGTATGTTCTTGGGGGAGTGGGGGTGGGGGGTGAATTCAGTCATTCATTCATTATCTGCACCCACTTTATCCTCACTAGGGTCACAGGGGTACTGGAGCCTATCCCAGCTACTTATGGGCGAAGGCGGGGTACACCCTGGACATGTCGCCAGTTCATCACAGGGCTGACATACAGAGACAAACAATCACTCTCACATTCACACCTACGGGCAATTTAGATTAATGGGGGTGTATTATGAGAAGAAAAAAAAAGAAAAAAAAAAGAGAGAGCATTGTTTGAAGGAACTTCTATGATTGTTATGTGAACACTATGTGCCATGTGCAGATATGCACCATGTAACATTGATGCTCAATAAATAAAATATTAAAAAAAAAAAAAAAAGCCAAAAACATTCTCCACTAATTACTGAATTACCAGTAAATAGAAAGAGTAAAGTGGTAGGATCGAAACTGTGAACACCAGTCTGATTCATAGGGTAACTTTTATAAGAGAAATAAGAAAAAAAAAATTATGTGTAATGTTGAAGCTACTCTCTGAAGACTCTGTTTCTTTGATCATGTTCTGAAAGTGAAGTGTAAATGCTAGACACATGCCATAATAGCCAAGATACTTCCTTTGGAACTTGCCATTCCTTTCTTCCCACTCCTACTTCACAAGTGATGAAAAGCAAAAAAACTAAACATCAACAACAAAGAAATGTCACATTGTCATGACAAAAGCATAGGCACTTTGATGGACTGAGAAACACCCATCTTTGATTCTGTAGCCCCTGCAATATACTAGGCAATGAATGAAAATAATAGCTTCTATAAAGCCACCTAGGGTGGGACAAAAGGTGGATTTCAAGAATATTATTTGAGATGTTAACTTCGATCAAAGCTTGAACCACATAAGTTTTTGTGTTTCCTGTGGGTATGACCTTGAACAAGACAAAGGCTCAGTGCAAATGTCATCTCCAATATATAACGGCCTAACAAGCATTAAACCCGGACATCAAAAACTCTTTAAGAGTTATTTTTTAAATAGATGTAATATGAATGTATAGCATTGAAACTGGAATGAAAAAAATGAAATTATGTGGCTTAATATGTCTTGAAGGTTTTGTAAAATTGTCAATTGAAAAAATGATTGAGTATCTGAACTGGCCGAGACCCTGACATTTCACAAGAATCTGGAAGTGCCCTTTTTTCAGACCAAGGATTTTAAAGGAGTTGTTTTTTTCCAAATAAGTTGGAAAACTTCTAAAGAATCAATCTGAAAAGCATATTTCTGCTTTTAATCTTACCTTAAAGGATCTGATCTTGTTTCCAGATAGATTAATATTCTGAAGACTGACATTAAGATCAAGGCTTTGCCCTTAAATAAGAGAAAAAAACATTTGATTATTTTTTCATTCAAGAAGCACACTGAACCTATATCAGACTTAGAAAAGAAAAATGAATAAATCAATTCACACACATATAAGCAGTATAAGCAGAAGAAAAGGGATCATAAAAACCTACCAATCTTTTCGATTTCATTTTCAGAAAGATTTAGTTCTTCAGGGTTTTGAAGACTGGTCAAGCCCTTAAATGACAGAACAACCATGTAAAGCAGAAAACTAATAACTGGTCTGCTACTTTGAGAAAGAAATAATATGAACAGATATATCTAAATTGTATAACGCCAAAGGGTAAAACATCACATAATAGCGATAAAATAAATACAGATAGATAATTAGCTGGGTAGATCCAAAACCTGTATCTCAGTTATGCAGTTGTTGTTGAGCCACAGGACTTGCAGGTTGATCTGCATTTCCAAATTGTTTATTTCAGTGATTTTATTGTCATACAGGTAGAGTTTCTCTAGTTGAAGACAATTTTCCAGTCCAGATATTTTCTGCAACAAAGATGGAAAAGAGAAAATCCTAATCTGTACATGTCAGGGTCAATATCTCATACAGTTCTTACAGCTATGGACTGAGATGAAAATGGTATTATTGTGAAATTAAAAATTGGAATGACAGACTTACAGTCAGATGGCATTCCACTACCCAGAGTTCACAGAGCAGAGGACAACACTCAAGTCCTTCAATCTGTTTTATATTCTGGCCGACTATAGTAAGATGGCAGAGCCTGGGGAAGAACGAAAGACCAACCATGCGGGGGAAACCGGAGAAAAAGATCTCCAGGGAGCTAATGTTGATCCCTTCGTGTGCAATTTTTTCATAGGACACGCCATTGACCATACACTGTTAAGAAAAACATTCAGAGCAAGAGAAAAGTGCACTGAAAAATGTATATCTTTCTTAGACCCTGGCTTTTATTTTGTATGCATTTGGATAAGTAGGACCTGATAAGTGTGAAAATGTGTCACTGAACAAATTTCCTCTAATGGGAATGGGATTTTACTATATAACAGTGGTGTATCATCAGTGTGTAATGAGGAAAAAAGTGTTTATTTCAATGCTGGAACACAACACATCTACATATTTATCTTCCTTGCTTCACTCTCCATACTACGGTTGCTTTTTTATCTGATGGATCAATCTGTTTATGCTTACTGGCCTGAGTGAAATGATGCACAATCATGTTCAGTTCCCTGTAACACACTGCACACTAGATTTCCCTGGAGAGCCTATTCTCTGCAACACCCTAGAGTTTTCTATATGACTTCTACAGCTTTGCATTTATTTCAGTCCCACTGTCCTCACACCAGAACCTAATGATCAGTGTCCTGACTTATTACTATTCCTAAAAGTTGGCAAATTTGTATGCAACGTCAAACTGCAATTGTTATTATAATCATAAATTAACAAGCTTCGACCATAACACTTGAAAATACTTTCCATTTTATTGGATTTCATCTAGTTACACTTGATATTTGTATTGTACTTTCGCTACCACTAGTTGGCTCAAAAAGCTTCTACTGATAAGGACAACAGAATTAAGTCCAAAGTGCATGAATCCTACAGTGTAATGTAGTTAATCTCATATTTGGGTTTCAAGAGGTTAGCTGAAACTGTAACATAACCTGTTGTGTTCTGTGGTTAGAGTAGTAATGTCAAAGATGAGGTTAAGACAAGAAAACACAGAAAAGATATAGAATTTTGATAAAAATGTTAGTTTTATTATACTCACCAATTTTTTGACCACCTCCTCATCACTCTGAGGCTTCTTTTTCTTGCTCTGTATCATAATGTCACAGCAGCTGACCTACCTTTGAGAAAATGTGTTTATTAATCTCCCTCTATTATCTACAGCGTTTCATTTCTGTGAGTTTCTTTAAGTCAGGGGTGTCAAACTCATTTTCTTTCAGGGGCCACATTCAGCACAATTTGACCTCCAGTGGGCCGGACCAGTCAAATAATAGCATAATAGCCTATAAATAATGACAACTCCAAATTTTTTATATGCAAAAAATAAGATTAAATTATAAATCATTTACATTTTACAAACTATCCAAACAAAAAAGATGTGAATAACCTAAAAATGAAATTTCTGAAGTAAAATAAGAAATAATAAGAAAAATCTGATTAATATTATGCCTCATCTTATGATTTATACATGTGCGTTACAGATCAAGTCTACCAAGACACAAAACAGGCAGAACATTGTTAAAATTACACGTATTTTTCTTTAGAAATTTCGGGTTGTTCATGTTTGTTCAGGTTATTGACGTGTAGTTATTGAAGGATGTCAGAGTTTAATGTTCGTTGCAATAAATCAAAGAGAAGAAATTGGAGTTGCCATTATTTATAGGCATAACGTCATATTATTTTTTTCACATTAAAGGTGGGGTCTGACATGTTTTTCTGGAGAATTTTTTATTATATTCCTTAAAATCGCCTTCATACCCCGATTACAACTAATTAAATGCTCTAACACAAAAATTGTAAAAAAATCAGTCACCTGTGGAACTGGCAGGACTGAAAAAACACCATCCAATCATTTTGAGCGCCCACTCAAAATGACTGGATGGTGATATGTCTATCAAACTCAACTGCCATTCACCCCTCCCCCCCTCTTCGCGTTCCCAGAGGCTGGAGCGCTTGTACAGGAAGTGTAGCCAGAACTTGGCTATATTAGTTATATTAGGATGGAAAGTTCACCAGCGAACTGTTTTGTCACTAACATAAACCACTAGGAAATGTAACATTAGTCACATAGGTCTGAACTGGGGCTGTTCTGGAAGAGCGGGGGTGTTAGAGGAAACTGAATGAGCTATATGCATGGATACGCGAGCCCGAGGCTCAGCCGGGGCCGTAGTCGGGGTAGGAGCCCAAGGCGTACGGGAGTGAAGCAGGGGATGGAGCCTCAGCTGGTGTCGGAGACGGTTCGGCCGGACTGGACCGGACCGTAGACGGCGTCGGAGCACAACCCGGGTCCAGAGCCTCAGCCGGCAAATTGATGCTGTGCAGCGCTCGTGAACCCTCAGGAACAAGCACTGCACGTGTCACTACTCTGGAGGCGTGGCTTCGGAGGGACATCTGAAGAAAGGGGTTTGGACTTTGAACTGAGTATTTTCAAAATGTAGCTAGCTCGAACCATTTTCTAAGATCTCAGACCCCACCTTTAAACCAAGAAGAACATTTGGAGTCATTATTTCTAGGTTATTATGCTATTCTTTTCAAGTTTGATGCCCTTGACTGTTAATATCTTCTGCACTTTGCAAAGTCATCCCGCGGGCCGGATTGGAACTTTTGGCGGGCCGGTTTTGGCCCCCGGGCCGCATGTTTGACACCTATGTTTTAAGTGATAATTAAACTATGGACAAAAGAAAAGGAAATGGCAGTTACACTTGCAGCCAGGGGAAGTAATAAAAGGCAATTAAATGTCACCACAATATGATGCTAACTTTGCTATCTTACAAAGTTATGCTAGTAGCTAGCTTGGTGAATAGTGTTATGAATATAGTACATAATGGATATTTGGTCCGTGCTATATATAATTTACAGTGAGATAAAAAAGTTTTACCCCAGCTTACATGGCAGACAAATTAACCCGCACTGACACAAATTCTCCTCCTTTAGCAAATACTTACTGGTCCATTAACAGTGTTTTGGCATCAACCTGTGTCCGTGTAAAAGCGTCTGGTTACTAAGGAGCTGTTAGTCTATGTTGCATCCAACTAATTCAGCTCTGATTAAGTATAAGATCAATGTCGACCCTTTTTGCTCATTTTGTCATAATTCGGATGAAACATTAACTCATTTGTTTTGGGAGTGTGCCTTTTGTCAAATTTTTTGGTGTAATATCAATCTTTTTTTAAATAGAAAGCTGGATATTTCTTTTAACTTCAAAATTGAAGATATTTTATTTGGTTTCTTTATTACTGATTTGCCTGTTCGGAAATTGTTTATTCTTAATCTAATTTCCTTATTAGCTAAATTTCATATACATACAAGCAAATTTGCCAATCAGAAACCCAGCTTTGTGGTCTTTAAATCTTATTTGAAATCCTACCTAGACACACTTAACTTTTCCACTCACCCTAAAGCTGTGAAGACTAAAGCCTTATGTGACGAATTTAAGTTGTAATTTATTTATTTATTTTTATTTTATTATTATTATTTTTTTTCCTCTTCTTGTTTATTCCTTTACTTTTATTTTATTTACTTACCTACTTATGTAATTGTATTTAATTTCTTCCTGCCTCACCTCGAGCATAATTTTTTTTCCTCCATGCCATGTTCTGATCTATGTGTATAGAGGGTATGCACGTGACGTCACCGCTAGCGGAAGTCACTGCGGTTATGCCCACTGAGTGGCAGAAAGAGGGAGATGAGTAGCAGCTTTGGCTTGAATACTGCAAAAACTTTAGAACAATCTAAAAAATCGGGAAGAGCTGTCGTACCATTGATTGCACAAATAGGTTTAAAAATCACTCGGAGCAATCGTTTTAGCGGCTACCTAAAGCCAAAGACAGAAGAAGCAGATGGATTGCTGCAATTCGTCGAAATAACTGGAATCCAGGCAACGAAACCTGGATTTGTGTCAGGTAACGTTAATTTATGCTGTATTCTTGCGTAAAATCATACCTTAAATTACATATCGTTTTGGCTCACGTTACTTCTTAGTAAAGCTCTTAATGTTAGCATAGTGTCATTTCGTTCTATATTTCATACCTGAAACATTTTTGTCTTCAGTTGTGTGATTCTGAACCTTGTGCTCTACATGATTTGTAAACTAGCTTAAACTGAGGCTAACCTATTTTTCCAAATAAGGGGGTACTCTAGCACAAAGCTGTTGTAGCTGTGTTGTATCAAGTATTTGATGTAAACTCTACTTAAATCTCCACAGTACCAGTAGATCATCCACTCACTTGGGTCAATACTAAGGGTTCAACTCCAGTAAATCAGTAGTGAACTGTGAGCACTACTGCTGGGCCTTTACCTTGGCAGTCACCGCCAAGAAAATACATCTGCACTGACATAAAACCTCGAAAACAATAGTATGTTGAATTGAAAGCACTCACCAGCTGTAATCCTCTAATTAACGATGACAAGGATGTCAACAACTCTTTGGCTTTTGTATGCTTTCAGCCTTTACATTGGGGATTTTCCTGGTGTTGAAATCAGGTACATATTCATTTCAGGATATGTGATTTCACATATCAATGTTCGTAGACCACTTGTTGTTTGGTAGTTGTATGGATCCGTGTCGAGTCTAATTGTCTTTAATTTCATGTTATATTCCACATTTTTCCAGGTCTTGCTGTAGTTACTGCTATGCTCCGCCATGTTGAGCCGGTTTGTTTTTGCCACTCAGTCTGACTTAGAGGGGCGTGGCCCAAGGGGGGAAGTGACGTAGTGCATTCCCTCTACACCACAGGCCAAATCTGGCCTGCCAAAGGTTCCATTCTGGTCCGCAGGATAAAAAAGCAAAACTTAACCTGAACGGTCCAGGTTGTCCAAATCCTTTTGGTTCAGGTTCCACATACAGACCAATGTGATCTCCAGTAAAAATAACAACACAATAACCCATAAATAATGACAACTACAATTTTTTTTGTGAAAAATTATGTGGAAAAAATTTAAGTGAAAAAAATAAGATTACACTGTGAAAATATTTACATTTACAAAACTATTCTTTCACAATAAAATGCAAATAAATACATACATAAAAACAAAGATGAACAACCCGAAATGTGCAATTTTAACAATATTCTGCCTGTTACTAAATGTTTTGAGCATTTATGGATCCACTGTGATCTGTAGTTGTGTTAACAATAATAAGAGATGTAATATTGTAGAAACTGTTCAAATTTTACTTCCAAACTCCAAACTTTTAACAATATTCTGCCTGTTACCAAATGTTTATGTAACACTGTGTGTAAATGTACATGTACAAATAATAAGTCGAGGTATAATATTGTTAAAATTGCACTAATTTTTCAAATGAAATTTCTGTTTTTTCAGGTTATTCACATCTTTTTTGTAAAATGTAAATATTTTCATAATTTAACTGGGGGTTTTTGGTACTAAAACAAATAGAAAAACTTGGATTTGTCATTATTCATAGGTTATTAAGTCATTATTTTACTGGTCTGGCCCGCTTGAGATCAAACTGGGTTAAATATGGCCCCTGAACCAAAATGAGTTTGACACCCCTGCTCTATACAGTATTATGTAAATAAAGTATGAGGAGAAAAAAAAAAAAAAAGTTAGTCTATGTTGCTAGTCCTTAAAACTACCACGCGGGGGCGCCACATTGCAGGATAATTTTCTACAGAGCCATAAAAGATACGGAGTATTATTTATCTCACAGAGAAAACACAACACTTGACATTCTGTGCAATTTGAAGCACCCTCTGTTCGTTTTTTTGTATTCGTTTTGTTGCAGGTGATGCTACGTCACGGTTGCTAATCGCAGGCGTCTGTATCAAGCATCGTTTTGCCGTCACTGAGTGAATCTGCAGCCACTTTATTTGTGTATTAAAGTGCCTTTCACATTTGACTCTGCCCCATATAAAGTGCCCACTGCCAACGGACACCATGACGTCACCGCCGGAGCACTGAACTAAAACAATCACCCTCACTCCGGCTCCTGCTCCCCGATCGACCGCACCGCCTCATCCGCGGCGTCTCCCATCCGCTCCAGTTGACAGACGCCAGGAGGAGCCGCATTGTTGTGTGTTTGTCTCCGTCACTCATCCCTAGCGCAAAGGGTGCCGCCGCCACCGCCGCCGATTTCACTGGAAACAACCTAGTGGCTCTATCCTCTGTCCGACAACAGGGACAAATACAAATACAAAATAATAATAATAATTAAAAAAAAGCATGTCTGCTGAGGAGCTCGGCTCGGAGGGGAAGTGGTTCGGGGATGACTATGAGAGGAACGGCCTGTTTGGGAACCCTTCGACCCGGTTTGACGAGCTACGTGATGATTTTAAGCCAAGAGGCGGCGAGGCGACAGGCGACCTGGATCAACAATTTCATCCTTTCCAGGACGACGGAAAAAGGCCTCCCGTTGCTATGGAAACTGCATCTACAGGTAAAGAAGCGAGCAGTTATCGCACTTACGTTTCGACACATTTCCCAGGCTACGTACAGTATGTGGAGCATTGTTTCAGCTACATTAGGTTGGTTTTGCTCCAGGCTTTTTCTGATGCACATACAGACAGACAGACGGGCTTGTCTATCAGCTGACTTCAAACTTCTGTTGGAAAACAAAGAAAAGGAACTTCCATCAGAACATACTGACTCATCCCATAACAGTGATGCTGTGGGCCTGTTGGTCTGTGTCTTCCAACTAAATCAGTCCCACTCTGGTCCAGTTACAGCCTTTAGTTTTGGTGTTATGAATTGTAGATGCTCCATCTTTTCCCCTATAAGCCAACGCAGGTACTTGGCTGATGAAGCTGTAAATCTGCATGGAGGGTTCAGAGGATGCTGCTTTCATTCAGCAAATAGCCTGTTGAACTTTTAGCAGCCTATGAACACTCTGTTCCTTGCTGCTGTACCATCTCTGTGAAAATGAATGCTACTATATGCTTTGGGTACAGGGATGATTATCTATTTATAGCACTAAGCCTGAGATTGTATTGTGACTGGAGAGAACATGTTGTAACCCCAGGGTTGACCGGAAGATTTTACTCGGCCTGATATTCAATAGTAAACCATTATAGTCACAGCAAGCCTGCATGTCTGTTGTAGCACTCTTTTAGACCCTGCCAGGTATATTGTTATATTTTTGGCTGCTGGAGGCAATGTTTTTGTGGGAACACCGTGCAGACCTCAGTTCTCTGTCCATCACTATCCTCAGCACAGCCCGGCTAATGCTGCTATTTTTTTATCTTGAAGAAACAGGGCTCACTTGGCAAGCCAAACTAGAGCCCTGCACTTTCATTCACGGATTCACTGAAAAATTCATGAGATAATGTTTAAAAAAAAACGCTGCCTAGTTTCCTCTCTTTGCTGCTCAGGGCTGTCTGATTCCACCGGCTGCTACTGGTCTCAAAACATTAGAAAAGCCCCAGTTTAATATGTTTAATATCACTGAAACACAGGAGCGTCGTTGATTACAGATAAGCAGACATAATAGAAAAACTGTCAGTGCTCATTTAAGCTAAACGTAGTACAAAGATAAACAGACAGTGCAAGATGTAGATAGTGTTGTAGTGTAGGTAAAGATTTTAAATTATAGAATAAAATTCACTGAGTAGACAGTGTTTCTACAGTTCCTAGACTGTCTTGACATCGCTTTACTTTCATAATAGTTTTGTAGAGCGGCTCAAAGTTGTGTAACAGAGACAATAACACACATCTACACATACAGAATGTGTTGTGATTCCTTCAACAGAGAGAATAGCGCTGTCTTATTGCTGTGAGTCCTGCTGAGCTGTGTCCAAACCAGTGAAGTAAATCCACTCTGTCACTTATGTTCTTGGTGGGAACAGTGCAGATCTCATCACATCTAGCAGGGCAGAGTGGGCATTTTCCTCTTGACCAGACATGTTATAGTCTGTTCGGATCTTTGTCAAAGACGTTCATTTCTAACAGCTCCTTCTTTAACAGTTCACTCTCACTTTGCTTCTCTCCTGCTCATCATCATTAAAAAATATTCCAAGTTTGGCAAACTTTGAGCTAATTCATAGGAGTTTCACCTTTTAACAGAATGAAGCCAGAAACTGTATACCATCAGGGTGTCTACAATTTCTTCTTGAGGTAATCGATCCGTGCTTGTCCTAAATCTTGTTCACAACAGTGATCTACCCGCAGGACTTCAATTATGCTGATTTCAGCTGTATTAAATTACCATAGGCCAGAACCTTAGCCCTGGATCAGAGACAGTGCAGTATGCAGTTTCCCATCCTGTGAGTGACTCAAGAAGCCTAAGAAGGAAAGTTGTGGAAGATACTGCTGCATCATGATCAGGCCTCAATGTGCTGTGAAAACTTCACAGCTCAATTCATCACTAGCAGATGGTGTGTCTAATAGCACTACCCTGCTCCTTGGCATGGAAGAAAATAGCTAAGTGCATATTTACTCGCTTGTACACAGACAGTGACACCTCATAATGACTTTCATTTTTGTAACTACAGCAGCTCTTAATCACTTTTAACATGCTTTATAACGGTCACTTCATCATGTTGTGACAAAGAGGATCCCTAGTGAAAAATGTTCTCCCAGAATCCAGTTCCCTGAAAGGTGGATTAGAGTCTTTATCCATTTCAGCATATCATCAGTGACAAGGATGAGACAGCATATGTCTGGCTGGGTCTTTTCCATATCTTTGCGATAGAGAAAGCACTTAGTGGACTGCATAAGCCAGCACAGTGCATTTGTGCCTTTAGCTGGTGAGAGCTCTGCTCCTGTTCCCAGGGGGCCGAACAGCGCTAGGTCTTTTCAGACTAAATGATAAAGATGCAAGATAGTACAAGGGAGGAGGAGGGGGGCAGCTTAATGGTGAGGGAGGCGAGTCTGTGAAGGCAAAAGCTGGTAGTTCACGTGTCTGGAATGAAAAGGCAAAAATATTTGTACTGCCTCCAATGCAAGGGAACAACTGATTGGTTTTAATATCCAGGCCAATACCAATATTAGTAATCACAGAGACCAATAAGCGATATGTGGCAGTGGTAAGCATTTGGAGTAAAAGTGAAAATCTTGGCATCAAACTAGAAGGTACATCTCAAAACCTTAGTGAAAAGCCTTTAAGTTGACAGTCAAACTTTTACAGAGAGCATGTTCTAATAATATTGGTTTTCACATCAAACCCTATGGATTTTAGACAATATGCATTAGTCAAAGTTCTTCTTGTGGCCCATACCCAATCAGATAATGTGGGCAGGACACTGCTCAAAACCACAGGGTCTTTATTAGCTGATACTGGGAGACGTTAAAACAGCCATAGGAAGTCAAGCGAGGATGTATACAAAGTTAAAAAAAATCCATAAGTGAAGGTGATTGTTGCGATTGAATGTACTGTACACAGGTCATGAAGGAGACAGTGGGTTCACACCCTTAGGAAACTACGATTCTAGGCCTTGTCTTATTATTTTTAGTTTTTTCTTTGTAATCGTCACCTTTCAGAAGCAGTTTGATTGGGTTTAGGCACCTAATCTAGTGGTGAGATTTAGGAAGAGATCGACACGTTTACAATGGCACAATAAAAAGTCTTTCTGCCAGAATTTCCTCCCATGTGTCAGACTGACGGAGGCAGTGCCTTAGAGACAAAGTAGAGAGTTTTTAAGTAAATGTATTTAATCAGAAAACTTAATAACTATAAAAATGCTAAAATCTCAGATCTGGTCATGGGCCAGGCTCATAACTGTCGATGCCTGAGAAAGGCAGCTGGATGTCAGTGTTTGTAAACCCTCTGCATTTACCTCCATTAGCTCTTAAAAATGTGTTGTCTGGCACCTTGCATGATTAAGTAAGCAATAAACTGTGTCCAGTATATTGTGTTGCAGCTGATGGCACCGCTTCCCTGAATGATTTCAGCCTAAGTGCTCATCCTATGTGCTACCTGACAGATTTCCAATCCCATTCATTCTCATCTGTCTCCAGGACCAATTAGCTAATGCCAAGGGATAAAGGGACACATGAAAAAATAACAGGCCAAATCCAAAAAGCTCAGCTGCAGGGGGCTGTTAAAAAAAAAAAAAAAAAAAAAAAAAAAAAAAAGTACTGCTGCTCTTATGATATCAATAAATCAGATTTCTAATGTCATTTGATCACCTGTGTTCATCCCCAAAACAATTAAAAGGCAGTATGTGAAATATGATGCTTTGGGAAAGATCATATTGTCTGTGTCCGGCTCTTGAGCCTGCGGTCGTAAAGTAATCCCTGAGCAGCCTATTGCAAAACTGCCCATGGGATTAGAGCTACTATCAGCACAGGCTTTTACAAAGAGAGTAGTTGTGTGAATTTTTTTGTGTGTAGGTTATTTTGTAGCCTGCGCATGCCAAGCCCTCCTGCCTGCATCTGTACTATTTAATGCGAAAAATCTGTCTGTTCAATGAAAGTGCAATGCCAATCCAAAGTCACGCTAAATTGACAGCTTTGAACCAAAGTAAGCAGCTTGCAGACACTCAGTCTGGATCCTCCCACATCCTCTCCATCCATCCAGAAAGCTCTATCCAGGCAAGAAAACTATGATCAATACAGTTGCATGCAGGTACTGTACATAGCATGGCTTTAGATTCAGAATAGGGACAGATTAGCTTTTATTTAAAGAGTCTATAGATTGATTTGTGTTTGCTAAAGGGTGCTGGGGCCCTGCAAGCCCTTAAGTCATTTCAAGAATAGTAGCTGTACCGATGTTTCTAACAGTAATTGTACGTGCTTTTGTCTAGGATCAATGTTGCTCAGAGCAGTTCAAACCTTTAGCACAGCTGTTCCCGTATCGACCTCTGTTAGTAGTTCTGCTGTACCTCAGCCCTCACTATAGACTGTCTTTGTGTTCTCCATTTTCCTCCTCTTTACAGCCATTAAAGTGGCGTTGTGTGTGACTTGTGCTCATGTATTTATTCTGCCAATAATTACATCAATACATTATGAGCGTAAACTAAGGCTGGTGCCCAAGAAAACAAAGCTATACTGTAACAAAGTTGACTTTAATAAGAACTTAGAAATGGAAACATACTTTGATAGAACTGAATTAATATTGGTAAGCTTTAAAATATATTATTTACAGCAAAACTAATAATTCTGTCCAGATCTGCACCCTAGTTTTGTCATGTTGCTGATGTTTTCATGTAAAGTATCTGCATGTACTTTAAATTTCAACAACACAGAAGTAGTGCAACACTGAGACATCGATTACTCCCAAAATAATAAAGCTCCAGTGTATTATTTATTGTCAAAGACACAAATGAGCCCTCTAGACAGGGTCATTTTCACAAGGTCATGGACTGAAAGAGAACTCCTGAAAGGTGACACCACAGCTCACAGTGTCAGAGGGATAGAGAAATGGAGTCAGTGCCACACAGCAGATTTAAAGATGTTTAACAGGAAAGCTGAAACATTAGCGGGTGAATTGTAATATGTGCCTGGAAACACAAACCAACATATTTTTTTTTATAACTAAATGTGGCTTGTTGTCGTCGTCGGTGTTTGACCTGATGAGCCAGTAGCATCTCCTCTGTCTGTGTGTTCAACTCCTGGCTGCAAAAGGAGAATCTGCATGATGTTTTTGACACTGCAAAGCTGTTTATAAGCGGGATTTAGGGATTATTTTTGCAGCTTTTCAGCCACTCACTCAGTTGTTTTGTTAGTTGATTAATTTTATTCCTCCAGCAGCTCAGTAGGTGTCTTCAAGGGGGAAACCCTGATGCACAGTTATGCAGCACTGTAAACTCTGCATTTCAAAGTGATAATATATTCATTTTCCAAGTCAGGCTCTTTTGATATGGCTTGTTCTCACATGTTTTTGTGTGTAGCCTGATAATTAGGAGCCCAGCGCTGGCATAGCACAGATTGTCAGGCTGAATTAGTTTCGGAGCTGCACTGGCTGCACAGAGGACAACAAAAGGACTGGCCCTCCACAGCACATCCACCAGGACTTATTTATTTAAATGTGCCATCCCTTCAGTGACATGATTATGCCATGTGGCGACAATGTGAGCTGAGAATTCCTCTGTTGTCGCGTCCAATCCCATCTGAGTGCAGTAAAGCGTTTGTTTCAGCTTTGTGATTTTTTCCCCCTGTGCCTCAGTGCTACATTATATCAGCAGATTTAAAATGCCTTTATCTCAGCACCAAGTTTGTTAACTGTCCGCTCAGAGCGGATACCCTCATGGCAGTTAAAGACATGCATCCAGCCTCTTAATTGTTGCACAAGCCTGATGTAACTGCTGGTGAGTTAGTCTGTTGTAACAAGGAATAGGATGAGAGAGACAGAGGCACTGTGTTACGACAGTCCACATGACTACTGGCAGTTCCAGACCTCATCTTTGTTCACAGTTTGTTGTGGCTTTGAGTGCTTCCCACATCTGCGCAGTATGTATCTGTAGAGTAAATCAGTCAGTGTTTGATTATTCTGGTGTTGCTGCGGTGATGACTGAGGGGACCTATACCATGGCAGTAGGCTAAGAGGATTATACATTGCTTTAGCTGCACATCAGGGATATTCATGTCACTCATCTGAACATGGTTCACCAGCTGTGTTCATGTATTTTACATGCTGTTTCGATCCAGAGGCATTTCAGATGTCGCTCTACAAGTTACTTGAATGTCTTAACCTGAAGCTCAGGAGGGCCTGCTTTCCACTATGTCATGTTACCCCTCCCCCTGTATCCCAGCATGGGTGTGTTGTGTTTATGCCATTGTACTGCGGTATGATGTATTGTTAATGACTGTGTGCAACAGCATGAGCACAGAGAGCAGCAGCAGGAAGGACAACAGAAGGGAAGGGTGGCGAGGCTTTTCAGAGGAAGTGAAGGAAGAGGACGGGACGTCCTGACCCGTTGGGTCTTCTGTCAGTCAGTCTGCATCCTCCAGCGCTAACCTCAGGGCTGTTATTTTAGATCAACCCCCTCATCCAGCCCAGCAGCTGGACCAACACTATTTATAGACCACCGCTGCCTGGGCAGAAGCAAGGCTCAAAAGCAGAAGGAGGGCCCCAGTTTTTATTCAAGTATAAATAAACTCTGATTTGTACACAAACCAGTAGAGACATTGACATTAGATATCTGGTGATTTGTTGGTTTGTGAGTGCATGTTTGTATGAGCAGAGAGTGTGTGTTTATCAAAGGGTATCATGACCGGAAGCTGGATTTCAATAAACACTTGTGAAAAATTCTTGACTTGACCCTGACTTCTGGCCTGATTATATAAAAGCAATATTTCTGTAAATTCTTCTTTCGCTTGCTGCACTGGCAGACATATTTGGACTGAACTTTCACATACATCCACTGAGTGAATATTAAGCTATAGAGAACATGCACAAATTCACAGCTACACAATAACACAATTTGTCCATTTTAAGTCTAGTCTATCTCACACCTTTCATGGAAGAACGCCTACAAGGAGCTCAACAACACAATAAAATAGAGGGATTTCAAATAAAATACAATCTAAACATATTAAAACTCTAACAACTTAAATGCATGATAGTTCTTCTTATCATCATCATCATCGAACAGGTTTGTCTGCTTGGTTAAGCTGATCCATTATGACCAATATTATGCATTAATCTGTTGAAAATATTATTGCCAAAACATCATGTTTGATCTTGTGACCAATTTTAAAACGCTCATTACATATATCAACAAAAGGACACATTTAATTCAGGTGTTTCACTGCTAACAGGTGTCTGCGCGACAAAACAATAATAAAACATGTCATGATATAAATTCATATTATGATAAATATCATTGCACTGCTATTACTTTGTCTTTAGAGTTGATTATGTTCACGTCAAATGGCTTATGAAATGTTTGAGAGTTTGTTTTAACTCGATTTGACTCAACACTGACTTTTTTTGATTACTATTGTTTTAAATGTTGTAACACTAGATTTCTGAAATATTTGTTACATTCTGACCATAAATAATTATAAACAATAAGTAACGTTTTCTTCACCTCTCAAAAATCAGCCTGACATTAACATTTTTTATCATGATAGTGTTTCAATTACATTTTTGTCCATACAATGTATTTTTCACTAAACTGTAGCAGTACTATTTTCACAGTGATGTTTGCTCTGATCTGATAACACAACAAGGTCAATTTTGTGTTCCGTCCAGGCGACAGTAACTGATTCAAGTTTGATCAAAATTTGTTTTGGCTCTCCTGTAAAACCCTTTAATGGCACTTTGGCTCTGAGGCTTCAATATGTGTATTTATGTTCACGACAGTTGTGTAATTGATCGGGGGGGGGGGGGGGGCACAGCAGATGTAGTGATTACAGAGCAGAGATGTACCCACAGACAGACAACCCCCTTTGCCTGCACAATTTAGAACAGACTCTGGTTGTAGTAGTGTGGTTTTTGGGGTCTGAACAATCCCCCTTTGTCCAGCACTGGGTACAAGTACCCTCTGTTACTGCTGCCTCACTGATCTGCACAGCCGTGCATCCAGCATGACTGTGTTGCTCTCACAGTGCCACAGCCCCACTCCCTGGCAGCAGAACCAGCCCAACCACCGACTCGTTGTAACTAGTCAAGTCTGATTTAATCATGTGAGGCAGGCCGTTTTTCTAACAACCATGTAATCATCAGTCAGATCATTTACACATTAATTTGTTAACTTGCTCTTTTTTTCTCTTACTGTCCTGTTCCTCTGCAGATGACCCTATGTCTGGAATGTTTCGGAAGCCTCTGAATGATGATGGTGATGTGTACACCTCCCTACTGTCCAATCAGAGCTTCACATCTGGCCGTGAATCTTCCTACCTGTCTGAGCCTTCCAAGCCGTCCTCTGGCTCCCACTTCTCCAGCGACACCTACAGCTTCAGCTCCAACTCCAAGATGACTTCCGATCTGCTTGATGATATGCCCAAATCTCTGCTGGGTTCAGACAAGACAGAATCCTACAACTACATGGACATCAGCCATGGGGATGAGCGCTACGACAAACACCAGGGGGGTGTGCACAACACCACTTCACTGGGCAGCTACATAGACAAGAACCCTGGAAAAGATGATGATGAGGATGAGGATGAAGAGGAGGAGGAGAACCTTGGTCCGGCACTGGGCTCACACTCTTTCCCATATGTGGAGGAGCCATCTGATGAAGAGCTGTCAGACTACCGTTCCTACCGGAACCTGGGCGGCACCCCTCAGACGGCCAGTCCAGTGAAGATCACCTTGACCGAGTCCAAGCCTCCAGAAACCAAGGCTGAGCCGGAGAAGCGTCCCTCACCAGTCAGTGTATCTGAGCGTGAAAACGTCCTCAGTGTGGGCTTGCAAGGTGTTCCCACTGTCACGCTTTCAGAGCCAGAAGACGAGAGCCCTGCCTCTACTCCTAACGCTTCACCAACACGTAGGCACAGCACACCTGCAACACCAGCCATTTGGTCAGATATACTGTAGATATGTGCTCCTTTATCTATCAGTTCACATTACAATAGTAGGTCTAAGTGGTATGACCAATATCTGAAACAACAGATCATTTCAATTAAACATATTCTCATAAAGCACTTTTTCTGTAAATTCAGTGAGGATAGTTGATATAGTAACATAATAATACAATAAAGTCTGTCAAGACTAAATATTTGACCCCATTTATTTAGACCTTTGTGCAAGTTTTCAGTAAAGAATGTAACAAAATATAAAATATCAAAGTATACAATCTGAAAATATTTTAGTGTGCAGGAGGTGGTAATAAAAGAGTAAAACAGTGGTAAGCAACAGTGGTAGTCTCTGTTTCAGTCCGAACTTACGTAACATTTTTGTTACCTTAAATGAAAATTTCTTGCACCTTCACTATGTGGAAGAATGTAAAGCATCACACAAATGAAAAAACATATTACTGTAAACACTTCAATCTACGACACAACAAAATAAATGCCTAACCAAAGTCTGAAATTACATTTTTCTATGATCACATAGTATATATCATGTTATTGCACAGCTGTATGTGATACAGTAAAGTTTCTAGAAAACAAATCAGATGTGGAAGACAAGAAAAAATTGCAGTGAAGACGTGCAGTAGTACAAAATAAACCCTAATGTGGGAGCTCTAGTGATGTGCAGATTTCTCCTTTTATGTCATACTCCTATTAGTCCATATCCGACATCCAGTGAGATTATTCACTACTTGGAAGTGCATGTCTTCATGCTCTGTTCCACAGATAAATAAGGTGAAATGTGCCTATCTCAGTGAATGAAATGCCAAGAAATTCTTTAGTAATAGTTATATGCAACAATGCCTTTACTGAATAGTGCTTGAAAAATTACAGCATTAACTGCCTGCCAGAAAAAAGCAGCACCAATTGATGTCCTTTTGTGTTTTTTATCATGATATCAGACCACCTGTAGTAGGAAAGTATTTCATAAAAAATGTTGTCAAGGCCACTGGCATCACCATAATTAGCAACTGCCTTCTCTAAGAACAGTTTGCTATATTTGTGATGTGAATGAAAAATCTAACATCATTTTTTCTCTTGAGCAGAGAAAGAATTCCCTCGCCACGACATGTTCAAGGCCGATACAGTGAAGCCTGCAGCTCCCGGAAGCAGTCCAGGCACAAAGGCCGGCAGCAGGGAGCACGATGGCAGCAGTGCCGAGTCTGGAGACTCTGAGATTGAGCTGGTGTCTGAGGAACCAACCAAGGCCAAGAGCAACCCATTCGCCCAGCCACCTAAGAGCAAGGTCGCATTCAGCCAGCCTAGCAACCCCTTTGACAACCCCCCGGTCGCCAAGGGTGGTTTCGGCCTGGCTGGCAACCACGCTCCACCCACAGCCTACAGCATTCTGAGGGAAGAGAGAGAGGCAGAGCTTGACAGTGATCTCTTCATTGAGTCTGCATCTGAAGAGAGCCCAAAGAGGGAGCAGGGCTTCGGTGGCCCCAAACAGGGAGCCAGCCCTCCCTCTCCCCTGGTCCCCGCCGCTGCCCCTCCTCGCAGCCCTGCAGAGGCAGTGCCAGCAGAGCCCCTGATTACAGAAAAGGTCAAGACCCCAGTGAAAACAGAAGAGGACCGCCCCAGCAAACCCAAACCCCCTACCGCTGCTGTACCCCCAGAGGTGCGATCAGAGAAGCCCCACATGGACGACACATTCAAGCACACCAATGAGGGCAAGGGCGACCTGGGAAAACCTGCAATGTCCATCTTCCCTGAGGGATTTAATAAGCAAAAAGGTTAGTCCTCTAAATTCTAACTTCTTTCTCGTTCAAACTGGGCACCCTCATAGTCCCCTTCTTTGTTACAGTGTTGGAATTCAGCAAAACACATCAAATTTTTGTTGCTATATAGGCTACAATCACAGGCTTTTCAGAAATACTACTGCAATCATGTGAAACAGGTGGGGATGTGTTGAGCATCTGTGCTGTGTTGAGAACCTTCCAAGGTATATTTATGGATAAAGACTGTGTCTAAATAGAAGAAAGTGAATGTGAAATCACATCGCTACTGTAGTGTTTGTGTTTGTTTACATCTGGTAGCTACCTGCGTGTTCTGCCACAACACTGTTTTGTTGACAAGGTTGGAGAATTAAAAGAACTGTTAAAAGAGAAATGGGATGTACCACTGCTGGGTGTGCATCTGTGCCAATGGTGGGTGGGAAGTGCTTTGGTTTGGGCTTGTGCTTTCCTGAGGTCTGCTTCCCCCTGGTGGTACACTGGTGGAACAAATTGAATGAGTGCAGCATGAATCCACATCAAATCAATGTGTGGTGATAAAAAACCTCAACAGTGACATTATTATTAGTGCTGTTTACTGTCCTCTTTGCTCTCAGTAGAAACAGACATAAAATGATACAACTGCAGATATTAAAATAAAAGGCTTGTCCTGCATCTGGCTCCTTGCATCACTCTTTAAGGATTAGATAAGTCACAGTCAGCAGGAGTTAATGCTGTCTAAGCTGCACATTTAATGTTGGCATGGATATTTTGGTTTCTACTGGTGGTTATTTCTGTGCATGTAAACACTGGGCTTACATAATCCTATGCTGTCAAAAGTGGGGCACATTCCTGCTTAGGCTGTGAGGGCTTCCACGTAAATTTCACATAGTTCTGGTGCTGAAGAAATGATGTCTGCATGACGGTGTTTTGCTTTGGCTCCAGCTTCCAAATATATGAATGCACTGAAATCCTGAAACTGACGGTGTATGACTGAATTCTGCTGTGGTTAATAGTGATATGTTTGAAGTATATACATGTACAAACTGACATAGGTTCATCAAAAACAGAAAAGCACCTCTTATTTTGTTTACTCAGACAGTGAGAAGGTTCTGGAAATACTAAAAAGCAGGTCACTTGTGTTTTTTTCTCCTCCACTAGAGGGCACAGCGCACCTTGGTCATTGCTCTGTTAAAGATGAGCAGAAATTGTTTTCATCAGTACGGGCACTTCCACACCAGTTACCATAGCAACAGTGATGGGAGAGCATGTTCAGTCTAGTTCAGTGAAACCTGATTTTTTTTTTTTTTTTTTACCGCTCTTGGTTGGTATTGGCACTGTGGCCTGTCAGGTCTGCAGTGAGCAGAAGGTATGAGGTATGGCAGGGTGGGGGGTGGGGGGGACAACAGAGGGGGGTCCGACTGATGGCTCAGATAAGATTCAAAAATGACGTCTTCCCCAAACTATCCATAAAGGAACTGTTTTCTGCTCAGGGCTGTTTTGTTTTTTTTGTTTTTTTTTTAGCGTTTTACATCCCACGCTGCTTGGATCTTTTTAAAGCTCCATTTGCATTACAAATATATTCTAAAGAGGACACCATAACGCACAAACACATCCTGGAGGTACTAAACAAGAACCATTGTGCAGTGAGGCTCAGTCTTTCTTCATGAATTATTAAAGTAGAAGCACTTTCGCTCTTGAATGATCAGAGTCAGTGGAAACAGCTATTTGGATCTCTTGGCACAATGTTAACTATTGGTGTGTTTATATAAATTACAACAGGACTGAACACTATCTTCTTAACAATGTGGTCTCCAGTCTAGCCATATACAGCCAACAGATACACCATTGTTGCATCTTAAAAAATTATCTTGAATATCCCATTAGCTGCTGGTGTTCCTACTAACATGATATAATTATGACATGTTCACCTAATTACTCTAATGAAGTTTGTTACATTGGTTGCATTGCTGTGGAAACCCAGAGCACATGCTGTAAAGTGCATGACAGTGCATCTGTCTGCTTTTGGTGTCTCATCAAAGCGTATGTGGGATAACCCTCCCACTGCTTGTGCACCCGCTATTACCAATCTGTTCTGACTCTGTTTCGGCTTTTATTGTGAAAGCAATTCTACCTTCCTTTTTAAGAAAAAAAAAAAAAGGCTTATCCTCCGACCATCACCACCCACCCTCTCATTCCCTTAGGCTCTTAATCATTGCATGGATGGTTTGCTGCAGCAGCAACTGTGCTGTGGTGTTTACAATTTGACCCCCCTCCCCCACCACCATCACACGCGCACACAAACACACACACACATACGCACATTCCCTGCTCCTTCTGTTCTAGCCAACGCTGCCTTCACAGCATCAGTCTGTGTGCTCCGCGAGCCGGCAGCACCTTGGAAACCTTTTTTCCTCCCTCCCTCCCTCTTCCTCCCTCTCTGTGTCGTCTCAGCCACTCTCCCGCATCCTTTTTTCGACCATTCATGCCTTTCTGGGATGAGTGAGTGAGTCGGTGCTGCCGAAGAGGGAGACAAAGAAGAAGAAAACAGAGAAGATAAAGGAGAAAAGAAAGAGAGAACAGGGACGTAACTGATCACCAGCATGCAGGCCACTGCAGACGTGACCAAGAAGGAAAGCTCCTGGAGCAGCTGGAAGGGCCAGGGTACCGATGTGTTTACTTATCGATTGTGTTTCGTGGCTGTGAGAGCTAAGCTGGTGTCTGTGCATGTAGGCAAAATATCCATGAGACTTGAGATGCAGTCTAGTAGAGTCTGTATGTTGTGTGCTTTGCATGTGCGTTTGTCTTTTCATCAGTTTGTCACATCTTGTGGGATCAAATATTTACCTGCGCCTCCTTTCACATGGACACGCCCTGATTACTGATCTTTTCTGCTGTGTGAGTGACAAAAAAAAAAACACACAAGGAGGAGAGATGTTGAGAGACGCTGGTGGGTGTCGTGGAAAATAAATGTATACACACACGCATACTGGGAGCCATCTGTTTTGGGTGCATGATAATATGGATGCCAGTGTTGTACACTAAGGCGTGTCATTGTTATCACCCTCCCCGTTTTGCGACCGTGCAGGGGAGCTGGTTTTATATGGCGTATGCTCTGTTTTTGTGTAATGAGGCAGCCGGAGCATCCGGACGGTACTGACAGACTGTCTCCATGGTAACCAGGGCACACCCATCCTGATTACATCAGCTCTATCTCCTCGGCTGCCATGGCACCTTGCAGAGACTGGGCCTGAGAAGAGCATCCTCCGTCTGTCGGTTTCCATGGCATGGAGAGCTCGTAAAAAGGGAAGGGGAGAGAAAATGGCGTCCTGCTCTCCACACTGACTCTCGTCCCATCTTTTTTATGTTTGCCTGAGCAGTGGAAAAAGCAATAGAGTGGTCAGCTTATTGTGTGAATAGAGACCATAACAGTAAATTACTTTTCATGTGCGGCCTTGTAGAAAAAACAAGCCTCAAGTGTCATTATTTCACCAACTCAGTCCACTTTTAATTTGGCCCAAATGAAACTGTGTAATATGATGAATATCTGATGGGATCTGCCCACATTTTAACCGCATCAAATTAAGCTGATACAGGCAGGACAGCAAAGGATAAAATTCACCAGATTTACTTTCTGCACTGAAACTGTAGGCATTTTTATGTTTAGTCACTGTGATTGCTCAGTAAGCAGCACAGCACTGACGTACTGGCATTGAGCTTCAAGAATTAGTCAATAATGATGCAGACAAAAAATCTGAGTCATTTTGTTTTTCACTTCTAGCAGCTTCTAGTCTCTGATACTTAAACATACTCTTCAAATTTCTGTATTACTAGAGTCACTAGTCAAGCAAAACAATGCTCTGAAGTGCATTTGCTTTAAGTGACGTGGTCTTTTAGGCCATAATTTTGGCAGTTGAGGAAGATTTTTACAGACGGAAGGACTACTATCTAATGTTGTCATTGTCAGACATGTTTATGGTAAGCCAACAAATTCAATCAAACAGAAAGTAGAATTTAGCACTAGAAGCACATTAACATGTAGTGTAGAAAGCTGTAGATGGGTGACACTTTCCATAGCGCATGTGGTGGTGTTTATTTATTTTTACAAATCAAACTATCCCTTTAGTAATAGATTGGACATATGCTCTCAGGAAGAACCTTTTAACATCCAGTTTTCTTTTGCTTAGGGTCGTAACAAGCAGTGAAAGGCCAAAATATATTAGATTAGATTACATTAGAGAGTGCACATCTTTTAGTTTCTTGTCTTGACATGAGGCTGAAACACAATATACATCAGTTCAAACATTGATCAAATGTAACCCTAACCCTACCCCCAGATGGATCACTGGTGACCTGGTGGATTCTAGGCTATGATGCCTAAAAGTACGTTTCTGAATTCCAGTCCTACATCTCGACTGTGAAAAACTCTTGGCAACTGAAGTCCCTTTGCATGTTTGCTCACTCGGGCTGACGGCTTGTTTGAGGCCACAAGGATGTCTTCAGTGATTTAATGAGGTCAGGCTAAACTAGTTTCACTACAGGACTGGGGGGAGGTGGGACTCGTATCATTGTCACTGGTTTTAATCATTTGCTCTGGTTTGATATGGGATGTGTATGTGTAAGGAATATTAGGGTGTGAGGTCAACAAACAGGGCTTGGCAGGCTGTGTACTTCCTCTGCACTCTGACTCAACATCCTGTGTTCAGTCTGCTCGAGATTAAAGTCCTGAACTAATTATATTAACACCATCACCTATGTGGTTCAGTCTAATGCAGTTAATGAGTTTAAAGCTAAATCTCAGCTTACTGGCTAATGTAATTCAT
This sequence comes from Sphaeramia orbicularis, assembly GCF_902148855.1. Lineage (NCBI taxonomy): Eukaryota > Metazoa > Chordata > Actinopteri > Kurtiformes > Apogonidae > Sphaeramia > Sphaeramia orbicularis. Next base: position 20,142,884 of record NC_043978.1, on the reverse strand, counting down.
CTAAATCCATCACAAAAACTTTGGTTGTTTGTGGCTAGAGTTAATATGAACCTGGCCCAATGTTAAATGTGCCACTGTCCTTTTGTGTTCAACAATAAAGGGAGTGGCTGTCTTCCAGTGTCGGGGTGTAGACACACATTATGTGCAGCTGATTCCCCAGATTCGAGCAAATGAGTCTCTCCTTGTTCCCAGTGGAACATACTTTCCCCTCCCTCCCCTCCCTCCCCTCCCTCCCCTCCCTCCCCTCCCTCTCTCTTCCTCTTTCAGCCCCTCCCTTCCTGCCTCCCTCTCTCCGTCTTCTCTCAGTGAGTGGTGGGGAGAAAATGGAGCACGGTAACTATGGTAACTGCATCAGGCAGGTGCTCAGCAGATCCTTGCCTCTGTAACAGTATAATGGAGAGTACAGCTACTGTAGGCAAATGATTTATTACGAAAGCCCTTTCATCTGTAGCGGCAGTGAGCTCTGAAGTCATAGGATGGAATACTGACAAAAACAGACTCCAGTTTAATTTTCCATTTTGATACACTGTCGTTAGTTTAGTCGGTACTGTGCAGTCTTTGTCACGTGTCAGCGGGGCTGCGTTTAAAAGCCTGGGTATAAAAGAGTTTCACAGTACGGTTGTGTGTGTGCTGGATTGCAATGTGGTTCTTTGGCAACCGCACCCCACAGACGTCCACCCTTCCAACCCTTCCCTCAGTCCCCCCCTCCTGCACAGGCGGATGCTGATTTGCTGGTGTGGCTGTGGTCCCTCCCCTTCTATGCAGGGGGGGGGGGGGCACTCCCCCTCCACTGCTCTCCTTTTGTCCGTGGATAAAGCAGCTGCCTCTTTCCCTGTTCAGCCATGGGAGCCGCAGGTCAGTACACGCTTCTACTGCTAAAAACTTTTGGGTCTGCATGCAGACTCTGCAGCACATCACCAGTCGCTGTTTTGCCGGTCAACACCTGCCTGCCTCTCTAGCAGAGCTGTTAATGTGTCGGTGTGTTTGTACAGCTGCTCTGTATGTGCTACCTGTGCCTGTCTGTGTGTGTGTGTCCTCCTCAGAGCATCTCATTCATAACCTGTCAGTGCTGGCAGCACAAATGCCTTCTGTGGACATATTAGTGTGTTAAGGGCACAAGGATTGTATTTCTATTGTCATTGAAAGAGTGTCTTTGATTTGGAGTGAAAGACAAGTCAGGATATGTTACTGAGTAAGACTAGACTGTACATGTTTCTCTCACAGTATAACAGCAGTGAGAGATTCATTCAGTCACAATGGCTTTCTTTTTTTACCCTGACTGTTTTGGCATCTACAGATGCCTTTTAGTGGAGAGTAAAGATGGCCGTCATCACTATGCTGCTCACAGCTCCATGGCTAAAATTAGAGCAGACAGGCAGGCGGACAGCTCAGAGAGGAAGAAGAGTAAAACACCCAAGAGACCTAGCCAGTCTTTTTCCTGGTCTTCAGGAGCACAAAACTTCACGTTATCATCCCTGCCCTGCTCACCTTCCTACTCTTAAACTGTAGACTAGGTTTCCAGGTGCCAGTGCCAGTGCCAGCAGATGAAGGGTGCCAATGCGGCTGGAGATACTGGAGGAGGCAGCTGGTTCAGCAGAGGTGAAAGAAGCAGCAGCCGACAGTTCTCATGGAAACCGGCCCGTGTTTCCAGCCGACACAGACGGCTGCCAAAGGAGGACCATGTAATGGTACACTGGTCTAATCCTTAGTTATCACTCTCTCTCATCCTTAGCTAGTAGCTTTGAATTACAAGCCTCAACACCCAAAGACTCGAGAGCAGAGGGGGTGTGTAGCAACGTGTACAAGTACTATTGCTACGATTTCAGTAGTTTACTCCTGAGTGACGTGTTCTTGCATAAAGGAGATACTGCACTGAAGCATCGTCATCCTTTATCAATGACCAGAAAGCTGCTTGCCTGGCCAGGTCACATTGAACCGTTATCTGTGAAATGCTGATAGTGCTTCTATTCCTGCCCTTGCCTTTACGGAGCATAGGTCAATCATTAATTCTGTTGTGGAAGCAGGCGCTGCAGGTGTACGTTCAGAGTCAAACAGTCCTCCCCTTCACTTACAGTGTGTATGTTTATATATGTATGAGATCACACCAGGTGTCAGTGATAAGCACACATCAGATGCAAATATGAAGCCTTGCTGTTGGAACTGATGGATTACAGACAAATGAGTCTTCTGTTACTTTTGCAATGTGACTACAATGACATATGTAATGTGAGAACTGAATTGATCTCCAGCTATTTTGATAAAAAAATTAAATACTAGATTTTTAAAGGCATATATAGTATTGTGATAGTTCAAGCAGGAGAAAACTGATAACAGATCAATGGCCCTTAGATCTTTGGCACTATTAGGAACTGGATACTATGACTACTGAACACCAGGTCAAAGTAATAGATACTTGAATAAAGTAACTAATCAATAAATCTCTAATTGAACATGAAGCCAACCTAAAAACATCTATGTGGGAGCAATTCTTTTTTAGGTATTTTCTCTTAAAGCCAGTAATTCGAGTAAAAGAGTCTATTTTTTAAGGGAGAAAAGGTACTTATTCTATGGTTCTGCGTTCTTACATTTGAGTACTTTGAGTACATTTGAGGACTTTTACAGATCAAATAAACTATCGATGAAAACAATGAAAATGGGCGTTAGTTGCAGCCCTGTTTCAGTAATTTACTGTTATTTACGTTTAGTGCATTGTTACATGCATGTGAATTTATCGGGGGTCCATCTATTTACATACATAGATGGAGATTTACTTTGTTTCCATGTAAAAGTATTAAATCTGCCTGGTAAAATATATTCATTACATGCAATATAGGTGAAAAGTATCAAGGTGGCGGTGATCAAATATGAAAATATCTCTTTAATTGTATTACAGTCAGTTAATGTACCACTAAAGTTCTATTTGTTTCAGTTCTACCTCTGCGTGACTCACTGTGTGTCGAAAGGGAAAAGACAGAACTCATCACTCACACACCTTCGTACCACCTTTCCGTTCCTCAGCTCACTCTAACCCAATGAAAAGCTGGGTTAGGAAGCTGGGTTAAAACAGAATCACGTGACGGGCGAAGCTCTCCGAGGACGTTGAGTTGTGAACAGCTTCCAGTGATTTGACCCAAATGTGTGGCGCGTAGCAGCAGCAGCCTAGTCTACTTTGAACAGGATCCTGCCGTGGATGCCTGTACTGTATGTCACAAAGCGGGAGGTCGGGTCAGGCTGTGGCCATTCCTAACCCACCACCTTCTTCTGCCCCCCCCACCCCCTCTTCTTCTTCCACAGCTATTGACCTGCTCTACTGGAGGAATGTGAAGCAGTCGGGAGCCGTGTTCAGCAGCGTGCTTCTGCTCCTCTTCTCCCTGACCCAGTTCAGCGTGGTCAGCGTTGGAGCCTACTTAGCCCTGGCAGCCCTCTCCGCCACCATCAGCTTCAGAATCTACAAGTCTGTCCTTCAGGCCGTGCAGAAAACCGATGAGGGCCATCCTTTCAAGTGAGCCGGCTTTTAAACACACTAACAGGTCAATTTGAAGTATTGAAGTGCATGTTAAGCCTTTTCTTCTCTCATACTTGTCACCAGAGCCTACCTGGAGATGGAAATCGCTCTGTCCCAGGACCAGATTAGCAAATATGCCGATAAAATTCTGCTGTACTCTAACACCTGTATGAAGGAGCTCCGTAGGCTGTTCCTCGTACAAGATCTGGTCGACTCTTTGAAGGTTTGCCTCGAACTCTCATCCAGTGTGTAACCTCTGAGTAGTCCAAACTCCTCATGGGGCCACTAGTGGTCCTTCTGTCACAAAAAAAAAAAAAAAAAGACATCTGATAAAACATTTGTAGATTCTGTCACACAAGGAGGTGATTTAGACGTCTGTGTGCGTTTCAGTTTGCTGTTCTGATGTGGCTGCTGACCTATGTGGGCGCTCTCTTCAACGGCCTGACACTGCTCATCCTAGGTGAGGACTCACTAGGCTGTTGGTGTTTTCTGTGTCAAAATCTCACTCTTCAATAAGACTTGACGTGTTACAGTATCTGTTATGAATGAGAAACTTCCACTCTGTCCGTATCAGACTGTCAGAAGCAGATCTATTCATTTTCTGGTCATGTTTACTCCGCTGTCGGGCGTGTGCAATATCTGCTTGCTTTTCCAGTTTACCTTAGATAATGTAATGTGCCAGTGGACGCTGCTGACACAAACGTATTCCTGTTTGATCGTGTTCTCGCTGTATGTCACAATACCTCCACATGAACCGTTACTCCCCTTATGTCATTACAGCTGTGGTCTCCATGTTCACCATGCCTGTGGTGTATGAGAAACATCAGGTAGGACGTCGTTTACGCGCAGTTACGAATGTCAATGAAGTGGGTTTTGACAAGTTTCTTGACAGGTTTTTCTTTTTGTGGTTTCAGGCACAGATTGACCAGTATGTGGGACTAATACGGACCCAGGTCAACTCTGTGGTGGGGAAGTGAGTGTTGAGTTCACATGCCACGTAGGCACACAGACCTATCACCTATCCAGTTTGATCCTGTTACAAAGTGCATCTACCTCTCAGTGTTCAGTACATGCCTTCCACTCCCTAGCAAAGTTGAGGAGTACAAAATAAATGTAATTGCGATCAATTGTATTATAATAATAATAATAATAATAATAATACAACATCGGTTTTATATAGCGCTTTTTTAAATACTCAAAAGACGCTTTACAATAAGCAGCCAAGGACAAACACACAAAAAAATGGGGTAAAAACAGATACAGAGTTAATACAAAAGGGCAAACAAAGAACAAATACTCAAGAAAAAAAGGTAGAGACAGATACAAAAAAGAAACACGTGAGAGAAGGTGGATGAGGTGGAACAGGTAGTCAGTTTTCGCATACTGTTACGATCATGTGGGAGAATAGATGGTATAAGAGCTGACAGAAATTCATCAGTATTTTCCTTCTGAAATAAAAAAAAAAAAGGCTCAAATATTACTGTAGCAATGTATTTTTAGGTCTTTTCATTGCCCAGTTTAAAAGATTTGAAAAGTAATTGCATGAAATAAATAACATAACTCTGATTATTAAAATAACATCACTACATTTTTTAAGTGGATAGCCTGTATAAACTGTAACCTGCTGCATTTTTAATGTCATTTTCCCAACATGACTCATGCACATGGCAGAGACTGGGACACATTAACTCTTAAGCCTTAAATACCCAGAACTATTTTTGTAGTGATTTCCAACAGAAATTTTCCCTACATCAAACCTCACTTGTCAGTATTTACTAGTCTATCTACTGCATTTTTCTTTGTGTATACACTGACCATGCAGATGTTCATAAAAACTCAGATTACACTCAAAGGTTATTATATCAAAACACAGAAAACTGACCAAAAAGTGGCTTTTTCAATAAAACATATTAACTGAACATTAGAATAAGCATCTACAACCACTGTCATGTATTAAACTACGTGGGTTTTACTGGTGAATCCATGTTGCAGAAGATGACACTACAGAGCCTCTGAACGTCCAAATGGGTCATATCTGATGTCCATGTAAGGATGACAAACTGCATTTTACCTGAATTATTTACATGTATTGATAGGATTAGTGGATCAAAAGTTATTAGACATTTTAAATCAGTAGATGCTTTTTGCTGCCAATGGATATTTAAGTTTTTGAGGTTTAATGGCTGATAAGAGCTTCTTCCAATGTTCCTGTGCACAACTGACAGTTTCAGTGGTGTAGACTCATGACACTGCTGAAAATGAGCATCCTAGAACAACATAACAAAAGCCATTCATGTTAAGGGTGTTTTTTGTTGTCGATTTACTTTCTTAAACTCTGCAAGTGACAAAAAAATGTGGCTCCAGTTCTTCAACTGTTTAAAATCAGCTTGACATCTTCTAGCAAAACAGACAGCAAAAGGTGTTGAAAACATGATACTGAAGTGTATATTTTGTGTCTAGGATCCAAGCAAAGATCCCCGGGGCAAAGAGAAAGGAGGAGTAACCTGTCTGTCTCAACGTGAAGCTGACAGTCCAGTCCAGCTCAAGAGGCAGACAGCCCGCTCACTGTTCAAGAGCCTGGTCGTCATCTGTGGGGCGTAGTGCTATGTCATCTTGGTGTTCTCTAAAAGCATCCACTGGAGAAGCCTTCACCCTGTCTATAGCAGTCTAAAAAAAACACTAACACAGTCACACGTACATAATCCTGTTTCTAGGTAGACGAGTACACCACTTGAAACAAAAAAAGAAACTGACTTTTTTTGTGTTGCTTATTATAAAGTGCATGAAGTCGAGCCTTGGGTAAATAATATTTGATATCTTTTGTGCAGTTTTTACATCACGCTACATTTTTTTTGCTTTGCAGTGCTTACCACAAACTGTACGGTTTGGCCCAAAAAAGCTAAATGCCCACAGACGTGCTCTGCTGCCAATGTTAAATACTGCTTCATGTTTCTGAGTTAGCAGATGGGGCTTCTCTCAGTATATGTCAATATATATAAATATCAAAATGATTTCCTTTTGGTGTTTCCAAGCACAAAATAATTTAACAATATGCGTCTTAGATGTGGTAATTGTAGGGTTTTTGCTTTTGTATACCCATAAGGAACAATACACACGCTCATGTTTTAGGTACTGTTGTACAACTACTATGAAGACAAGGAGTATCTGGTGATATTTAGCTTGTTTGAATAACTGTCCAACTTTGTACTATGTTCAACTATACTCTGTAGTTCTTTAGACCCTGGACTCTTTAACTATTTGCACTTACAGTATGTATTTAATTACAAGAATAAGAAAATAAATGTACGTTGATGTATAACATGTCCTCTTTACTTATGAGTTCACGTTGGTGAAGATGAGCTGAATGACACTGTGGCTAAGTTTGAGGTGATAATACCGTGTGACTCTGCAGCATTTACAGTATACAGGGAAAACACTGGACTGGACACTTGGAATGGTGAGCTATAAATACAGACCAGTGACTTCTGGCAAACCTATGTAGGAGAGAGTGTGTGTGTGTGTGTGTGTGTGTGTGTGACTTTGTGACAAATTTAACATGGGTCGAGTCACAATGAGACTGTTTGAATGACGACTGACAAGCCTCATCTGTTTCGACTATTTTTAATGACCCACTGATGCACTGTAACATGAACCTACAATGGATGGATTGGATCAATGATCATGAACATTCCTCGCAGCTGCTTATTTTAACACAGATCAACTATTACAGTAATGCACCTAATGTAAAAGAAAATACCACCGATTCTGCTGCGCTGCTGTAAGCTGCAATCAACTTAAAAATCCTTCAAACATAATCAACCATTATTTAACAGGCAAAACAAACAGTATTTTCAACACAAACGCACAGGTAACTGGATTTTTTTAGCTGTTGAGCAGAATAATAGGATGTAGCTGGAATAGAACCCCTCTGGTTTTCCCATCTCCTGGCTGAACAATGTCCATCTTCAGATAAGGATCCACCTGCAGGTTCAATACATACGATGAATCACATTGAAAATGGTTAATACACAATATGTAGCAAAGGTAATGATGAAAATAAAAATGCAACAAATTGATGTCATGCCTGGTTCCATTTCTCTGGTAACTTGTAGTACTCTGGAGGGACGACTTCCCTTTGCAGTTGCTTGCTGTACAATCTGAAATGAAACAAAGATAAGTGAATACACACTGAACAACTGAACATCAGTGACTACAGTCGTGTGTGCGTGTGACCTTGTGAGGCGCTCTCGACAGTCGTCCTGCAGGTGAACGAGCTTGTCCAGCCCCAGATGCAGAGTGCCGTTGGGGCCTTCACACACGAGGCGGTTTATGGCCTGGCGCAACGCATTCATCTGAGAAGAAATGACATGCATACTTAACCTGCACTACATTCAAATCTAGGTACTAATGACGCTTTATTCCCACACTCCCCAATCTGTTATGAGAGTCGATCTGCAGCAGCCAGTCCACAGAAATACATGTTAACAGTCTACCTGAACAAGACCTGCACAAAGTGTTGATGCATGTATTAGAGCTGGAGCTGCAAATCGAATGTGATGCCAGTTACGGCCAAAAGATTAAATAAATTAATGAAACTGTAAAGGGTGAAAGTGAAATAACCGAATCACAGAGGCTACAATTTTTTGATACAAGTAAAATGTGTCTAAACATATCACTATAAATTAAACATTGTAGTCCTACAGGGACTTAAGACCTGAAGAAAGTTACTTGTGCAGTGCACACTGTAACAAAAATAATGTTTTTAACCTATTTCCGTGCACAAATGCAAAAATCAACACATCCTCTAAAATCACGACTCATACTGCACTTACAGTATCTGTAGACATAATTACTGTTCAACTCTAATTCCAATTTTCTATTCACTGCTTTGATGACAGATTGAATAAAACTAGACTTTTCTCTTCCATTTATGTTTTTCCTCTTTCAAAATAATCTGCCTGTGGGCAATGGCAGACCACCATCCACTTCCCCCTGACACGCACTGGAAGGCTTTTCTTAGCTGTTGGGCGACATAAGTAAACACCTTACAGGACACAGTGTGTATGGGTACAGGTCAGCAGCCTCCAATGAGTGTGTTTCAGACCAAGAGTAACCAGAGAATCACACCCCTGCCTTTTGCACATAATGTTCCTTAAAAGTCAATTAGAACTTGGTCAGAACACTGACCACACTACTTATTTATACCTGATACTGCGAGTAAATTTACCTGCCTGACGAATGTTATGCATGGACCTTAAATCATCAGTACAAAAGAAATCAATACAAACGTAATCTTAGGAAAAGATAAATACCATAACTACATTTTTTCCCTAGATTTTGCCCTCTGGTGGTTAAAGCCATTACCTCAGTGATGTCTTCCACATCAAACTTGACATCAAAGGCGAGTTCGATGTCGTGCTCAGGAAGGATGCCCTCTTGTGTCTGGCTGTTCCACCCCAGGCCACAGAGAGCCCCTGTGTAGCATGTCCTCTCTTCATTGGTGCTTTATTTATTTTTTTCAACGAAGGGAATGTTTTAGTGGTTGATTGTCATCTTGAAAAGTGTGCAGCTTTTTTTTCTTCTTTTTTTTGTGTGTGTGTTTGACTCACCGTAGCTCCATGACGGGGGTGAAGAGCATGGTGGTGAGTGCAGGCAGACCGGGGATGTCTGGCATAAGGGTGGTGTCCCTCAGTAGAAGATGTGTTCCTAGAAGTACAACTGCAGTTAGAATATGACTACCTGGAGTGGTCCATAAGAGCAAAAACTTTATTATATCTTATATTAAATTATAATATAATAAATTACATATAATTTAATATTAAAATATATATGAATCTTAAGTCTTTACAGTTTATTTTGTTTACACAGTCAGCTACAAAAGTTAAGATGTTTAAATGATTTGTTTTACTTGATTTTAGTCATGAAAATTTGGATGCTGACAAAATATTTCATCATAATAGTTGATGTAATGTTTGACCCCTAAATTTCCAATTTTTATTAAGACATTTTTAGGTCTGAAGCTACTATGTGTGCAAATCTGACATTTACTGACCGAAATAAATGCCACGTTCAATCTGGAAGACGATGTTTGTCTTCATTATTTGTAATGATTGTGTCTGTGCTACCTTTCGAGCTGACAGACACATTCCCAGCAACCAACATCCTCTGAAATTTGTAGTGAGGGTTTTCAATCACTGCCAGGGAGTTTATGCTGTTTTTGTCGATTATCACTGCCCTGAAGAGAACAAGTTGATGAGCACGAGGGGAGGAGATGTTACCTCATCAGCTTCAGTTGGTTTTCGTGAATATGAGACTTACTTGTAGTAGGTCTTGTGGCTTATGCTGTGGAAGTTGGCCTTATATGGACTGCTTGGTCCATGCAGTTGAACCTGTGGTGTTACAGGAAGGATAAATTCAGACGTAATGTACTCATTCTTTTGTCACAAGAGCAATAACTGTGCTGTCACTGTTGTAGGAGTCAGACTGGGTGTGACTATGTTTTACAACCACAAGCGTCAGATGATGAAATGGCTCCATCTCCTGGACAAACTAACAAAAACAGACAGTACAGTTGTGACCATCATACACACATTTGCAAGTATCAGGATCTCAAACTCAGCAGGTCTGTCTAAAATGGTACACTGTGTGCCAATGGCATAATGATTTGGAGTATTATAAGGCAATAAGCAAAATGTCCTGTACCATAAAATGCATAACAGTTATCTTGTTATTCATATTTTATTTAATGGTGAGTGGCTTGTTTTGTTCTAGAAGCATTACGACAGACAGACAGATAAAAATAACTGTGTGTACCTATATGTAAAATAGCCACAGGGAGTAATGATTGTTTGAGTCTAGACACCTGCAATAAAGGGCAGTAGCAAAATACATAAATGTAACTTGCCTGAAATGAATATACACTATATTGCCCAAAGTATTTGCTCACCTGCCTTGACTCGCATATGAATTTCAGTGACATCCCATTCCTAGTCTATGGGGTTCAATATGACGTGGGTCCACCCTTTGCAGCTATAACAGCTTCAACTCTTCTGGGAAGGCTGTCCACAAAGTTTAGGAGTGTGTTCATGGGAATGTTTGACCATTCTTCCAGAAGCGCAATTGTGAGGTCACACACTGATGTTGGACAGAAGGCCTGGCTCTCAGTCTCCGCTCTAATTCATCCCAAAGGTGTTCTATGGGGTTGAGGTCAGGACTCTGTGCAGGCCAGTCCAGTTCATCCACACCAGACTCTGTCATCCATGTCTTTATGGACCTTGCTTTGTGCACTGGTGCACAGTCATGTTGGAAGAGGAAGGGGCCAGCTCCAAACTGTTCCCACAAAGTTGGGAGCATGGAATTGTCCAAAATGTCTTGGTCTGCTGAAGCATTCCCAGTTCCTTTCACTGGAACTAAGGGCCCAAGCCCAGCTCCTGAAAAACAACCCCACACCATAATCCCCCCTCCACCAAACTTTAAACTTGGCACAATGCGGTCCGACAAGTATCGTTCTCCTGGCGACCGCCAAACCCAGACCCGTCCATCAGATTGCCAGATGGAGAAGCGCGATTGGTCACTCCAGAGAAGGCGCCTCCACTGCTCTAGAGTCCAGTGGCGGCGTGCTTTACACCACTGCATCCGGCGCTTTGCATTGCACTTGGTGATGTTTGGCTTGGATGCAGCTGCTCGGCCATGGAAACCCATTCCATGAAGCTCTCTGCGCACTGTTCTGGAGCTAATCTGAAGGCCACATGAAGTTTGGAGGTCTGTGGCCACTGACTGCAGAAAGTTGGCGACCTCTTTGCACTATGCGCCTCAGCATCTGCTGACCCCGCTCCGTCAGTTTACGTGACCTACCACTTCGTAGCTGAGTTGCTGTCGTTCCCAAACACTTCCACTTTCTTATAATACAGCTGACAGTTGACTGTGGAATATTTAGGAGTGAGGAAATTTCACGACTGGATTTGTTGCACAGGTGGCATCCTATCACAGTTCCACGCTGGAATTCACTGAGCTCCTGAGAGCGACCCATTCTTCCACAAAAGTTTGTGAATGCAGTCTGCATGCCTAGGTGCTTGATTTTATACACCTGTGGCCATGGAAGTGATTGGAACACCTGATTGTGATTATTTGGATGGGTGAGCCAATACTTTTAGCAATATAGTGTATGTTTATGCTAAAAGGTGTTTGAAATTCAAATGAAAAATAAAATTCTCATACTGTAATTTTCTTTATGTTGTAATGGAAAATGAATGGGGCACTGGCATCAAAGCCAAACTTCTGAATAATCCCCAGTCACTTCACTATAGTTTTATGTGTGTTACATATTAAAACACTATTTTAGATTATCAGATTTCTTCTAGGGCTTAGTCTGGCTGCACACATGTGCTGCACGTTACAGTTTATCATACCTTTGTCTTAGAAAAGGACTGGCGGCTCTTGGAAAAGTGGTCAAGCAGGTTGTCAATGTGCTCCTTTTCCTCTTTCTTTCGTTCCCTCCAGAAGCTGCTGACCACATTGGGGACACATTTCCCTGTCTCCATGTCCTTGTACAGGGACATCAGTATGTCGTGGCTTTGCTTCAAGCACATGAAAAAAAGCACACAGCAGTATTAGAAAAATCTTTTACATTAAGTCTACAGGAGCTGAGGGATTTTTCTACAAAAGCTGGTTTTGATCTTTTACTGTAAAATTCAGGAAACCTTCACTGGTTTACACAGTCAATAAGGACCTGCAACTGAAAACCTGACAGAATCTAGAATCCAAAATTATAGTCACCTTAGAGTCATAGCTCTCCTCAACCTTGACAGCATGACCTTCCCGAACCAAGATGTCTACCACACTGGTGTTTTCCATGTCTATGATGGTGAGCAGCTCCACACGCATGATGTTGTGAACGATAGAGTACAGAGACACCATGAGCGAGTGGCCCTTCACCAGTATGATGAAGCGGTCACGGGCGAGGCTGCTCCACTGGTTTCCCAGGATCATGGACTGGGCTGACGGACGCATTCCAATAACTTGGAACTCCTGGGCCTGATAAAAGATGCAAGCCATTTTTGAGTCATTCACTTTTTGAGTTATTTGACCTATTCATTGTCAGTCTGAAAAGTGAAGAACATGTATTTATCTACCTGGAATGGGTGAGACAGGAGGTCAGAGGGCAGCTCTCTGAGACTGCTACAGGTGACAACTGCTGTATTGCCAAAGTCCAGGAAGAACACCTGCACAACACACAGTTAATACTGTGTAATGGTAGTTAAACCAGTGCCATACACTCCTGTTCACAATATCATGATGCGAGTGCCACACACAAGTCTAGAAGGTACTGTACTTTCCGGGCTATAAGGCGCACCAGAATATAAGCCGCACCTGACTGTAAGCCGCAGCTGACTTTTAAGTTGCACCTGACTTTAAGCCGCAGGTGTCCACGTTGTGACATGAGACATTTACACAGAAAGATGGTAAACAGAAAGATTATTTAAATACTTATTTCCATACCTTAACTGCTTTTTTCCAAACAGTGCCTGTAACACGGCAGTAAAACAGCAGTAACACGGCTGGTTAAAAAACCCACAAAAGTCTTTGATCTGTATCTTCATCTTCCTTCTGCTCATTGAAACCACTGCAGTCGTCTTCTTCAGTGTCAGAGTTTAACAGCCTCAAAGGCTCCGTCACACACCTTCTGCATCTCTCCTCCGTTCTTGCTCAATGGTACTTCTGTGCTGCAGCTCTATTTCCTTCTTGGACAGACACGTCGATTGCTTTTAACTTAAAAGCTGCATCATATGCATTTCTTCATGCATTTTCCATGATGAGCATTTGTGCATGACACACAAAATGGCTGTTAAAAGTTAAGATTAAAACCTCTCCTCTTTGCATCACCTCTTCCACCTGACTGTCTCACTTTTGCGCTTCCTGCTAGAGCGCCCCCTGGAGGCTGTTAGCCCATATAAATCTATACTCGAGCTGCATCGCTGTATAAGCAGCAGGGTTCAAAACGAGAAAAAAAGTAGCGGCTTATAGTCCGGAAAGTACGGTAATTAGCCTCATTTTGAATGAGTCATTTTAAACCTACAGGCATACAGATGACTTCCTCTTCAGTATAATCCTGTACTATTTTCCTAAATACAAAATACTTCCTTTGCTGCATAATAATAAAAGTCAGCACACAATCCCATATGATTTGATGATGTAGATGGGAGCCATGACGCAGAACATTCAAACTAAAGGAGACAGAGATTTAATGAGAGTACTACTTATTGGAAGGAAAAAAGCTCTGACAAGAAGTGGCTACAACCAGATGCACCACAACTTGAAGATTGGTAAAAGCAATCTATGAAACCTATGTAATGGGGAAACTGTCCTTTTCATGAAAAGTAAATTTGTACAGGTTGAACGTAATGGAGTTGAAACTTGTGTGGATTTTGAAATAAGAATAGTGAAAATAAGGGGGAAAATGTGACATCTTTTTGTTCTAATGTATGATATTTAACAAAATATAACAAAACAAAAGGAAGACTTATATTAAGAAGTTTTTTTTCTTTAACTAGAAACAGACATGATATACAAATGCGCTTAGTTGTTTGGTTTTTTTTTTAGTTTTACTCTGTTGCAAAGTATCATCCCAAATGAAAAAATAAAGTAGTTAAAAAAAAAGTAATAAAAGTCAAACATTTAACCTAACTACTGCCAGTATAAACCAGTGATTTTTGCAGATCCCCTAGGTAATTTTTCCTTATTTTTATTATCTTTCATTCTCTTTGTAAGATTTCTTTTTTTTTTTTTTTTTTGTTGTCTGAACACCAATGGCTTTATGAAAAATTCCTAATACAATATGGTGCAACCTGTTGCTATAATATTCAGTGTATTACAGGCAGTGTATGAAGTGGACTCAAACTTGTTCATGGACTGAAACTGTTATTTTACCACCAGGAAATCGTAAACAAATTAGCAAAATTTACATGACATTTCATACACAAACCAGAAGACCAGAGAAGCAAAAAGGATGCGTTATAAGAGTAATGAGGCATTGGATCACTATTCCTCCATGAGTCTTCTATACTTTGCGAAACAGTGTTCTTTACCTCTACTGAGTTCCCACGCACGTGCAGGATCTTGGCCCGGTAGTACAGACACTGCGCATTGGCCTCTGAAAAAGGAGCCAGGCAAAGCAGGTTTGGGTAGAGTGACACAGCAACAGGATCCAGTGTGCGATTGTTTATCTCTGTTGTCAGGTGGCGTTGTTTCTCCAAGCTAGCATCATCAGCCTGGAAGCCCCAGAAATGACCCACCTCCACTACCTGTACCAGGTATCCACATACAGAGAAAATATACATCCTTTAGTGACAGACACATAGAACATGAATCCTGTAAGGATGAATGTAAGGGACTGACCTCAGTAATGGTGACTATAAACATCCGGTTGGGAGGAATCTTGTCTGGATCAATAATGCAGCTCACCACATCCACTGGGGAGACAGTCTGGCTCTGGAAGTCTACACTCACCCTGTGCAGCAACAGCAAACAAAATACATTCAGTGTTGTTTTTAGACAGAGCTTCTATGCATTGAGGTCTTCAAAATGTGGGTCTGAATGTAGCTTTTCTGGTTAAATGTTAAGGCAGTCTCACAGTTAAAAGGGAAGGTAACAAACTAAAAACAGTTTCTGATTTCACTGCATTTTGTGGCACAACTAATGATGGGTCAATGCCACCCTTTCTACATCTGTCACAGGATGGAGAAAGATGTTACTGCTGCCTCTACCCCAAACCTCCCCTCTCTGAGTTCAAGTGATGGCTGAGAGAGTCACGCAGAGTGCTAAGATGTCAGATTACATTAAGGCTCAGTGAAGGGACACTGACCAATGCACCCTGTGGTGCAAGCTCCACTTTCCAAAAAGACAATCTCAGCTCTCAAAAACCTTTGTTCTTCCATATATATTTAAAGTCTTTTTAAATTTATACAGCAACCTTTTCACTTAGATAAGAGAAAAGAGCAACATCTATTTTGCATTATGTGTGGACAGAACAGTACCGTGAATATTTCATATTCGTTATTCCTCTGTTCCCTGCACACATCTCTATCTGATCAATGGGGTAGACAGACAGCTCCAGGGTATGACTCTTCTGATTCAGAAGGAGAGCAAGGGACACCTCAGGCAGCTCCCCCGAGTTCTGGGACGTTCTGTAGAACTCCACATATGCTCTGTGTACATATAAGAACATACAAAGTCAGACGATAACAAGCCTACTATATTTTGTCCTGATGTCCCTCATAAAAATGCCTATGTTTGCTCTAGATGTCATTAGTACCTGGAGCAGTCAAAGGAAATGGTTTTGACCTGGCCACACAAGCGGAACATGGACTGCAGCTGTTTGTAGTACAGGAAACTGTAAGGAGGGAGGTTCCTCACCTGGAGACATGTAATTTGACATTACTTTAGCGTTGTTCAAACCGTCAGTTTGGAGTGGAGTTGTGTATGGTATTTATCCATAGTCCACCTAGTCAGTGAGCGTATGAATGGATTTGCTGGTAAATTTGATCTTGAGGGAGAGAGAGGATGCGGTTCTACTGCTGCTGCAATTGGTTAGTCTGGATTCAGATTAGTTAGTTTGGACTAAATCATATATTGTACAAAAGTCACATAATAACACGATTCTACTAGCCCATGGAGGTATAGATGCATTTCCGTTTCTTTAAATTACCGTGGCGAGCAGCCATCTTGTGTGGTAAGCGGTCATGTTTACTTTCTGTTCATTCACTGACCCAATTTTGAGTGTTGAGATCATGGCGACAAGGTCCCCCAGTCCTGGCGACAAAGTGAAGTCTGTTTACAGGGGCACATTAGACGATGTTTGCAAGGCAAGATATGACGAGAAATTGCTTTATATCAATGGAAAGGATCCCTGCACAATGTCGAAAGAGGAGTGGTCGTGTAATCCTGAGGTGTACCCCAATGTTCAGGAAATGGACATTGCTAAGTATCTCATCCACACAGTTAGTGCATACACTTTTGATGAACTGAGAGGATGAAAGTCTCTGGAAGCATACAATTATTTTGTAAGTAGATGGGTCCAAGATGTAAAGCATGCGACCATCGGAGAAAGGTGTGTTTTCACTGCCAGAGTCCGCCATTCTCAATGTACCACAGACCCTTTTCTGGTGTCCTGGCTGATAACAGAGAAGAGTGGCATTTGTGAACATTGTATGTGCATGGCAGGATTGGGTGAGGTGTGTTCCCATGTTTCGGCACTACTATTTTCCATCGAAGCAACAGTGAAACTGAGAAACAGCAAAACAGTCACACAGGAGAAATCTTATTGGCTACTCCCATCAGCTATCAAAAAGTTACATTTTATTTTGTACATAACATGTATTTAAATTCTGTGTATCATTCAGTCTGGTTCCAAATCAAAACGAAATTATCCAGAAACGTCATTACCAGTGCAGTGAGCTAGCTCACATCATCAGTCAGTTCACATCGCTATAGCCAAATGGCTGATATCTGCGCAACCCTCATACTTATTAATCCTTGCGCACCATCTTGTGGGTGTTTTGTTACTGTAAAATAAGGTTTACTGTGCATGGTGTGTTAATTTGTTGCTCATTATTGTAACGTCCATGCTGCTGCAAATTTCTGGGCCAGGCCCAAATAACTATTTTAAGAACATTCTACTCTGGCACAGTGATTATGAGTTACAGACTCGTCCGTGGTATCATATGAAAGCCTAAAGCCTCAGGCTTCCAACCATATCTGTCACTAGACTAGAAGTAAACATGACTGCTTGCCACACAAGATGGCCGCTCACTGCAGTAATTCAAGAAACGGATCTATAGGAACTGATGCCGACTTCTGTTTATGTTCTCCTTTAGGTGGCTTAAATATCATTTTTCCTGGCCCTGTCCACATCTACTGCATATGGACCATGAATAAGTATCTCATACCTCAACTTACACTAACATACATGATATTAATACCATTACACTATCTATCCATCTAAAAAAAAAAAACTGTTAATTTCCCTATGGGGTCAGTAAAGTATCTATCTATCTATCTATCTATACTTGATAAATCTGAGCCAGTTATTTTTTAAGGTCTGCCTATTCGAGTGAAACACTCATCTCCAACATTTTGGGTCATACCATCACTGTTGTTCTGTGGTTAAAACCACTCAACTCTCTGGATGCCAAGTCTTCGTCTATATCTCCCTGAACAAAGTAGTTGGGGTAGTAGGCACCTGCAATAACCACCTAGGAAAGACAGAAAGGTGTGACCACTTCTCTCGGAATGACAAAGTACTGGATGGACATTCAGCTGTGGACAACACTGAATCTAACCTGCAGAATGAACTTCTGTCTGTGCACACTGGTGTAGTCAGAGGGTTGAGTGTCATCTGGCACAAGCATGTTGAACTGAGCAACACGCTTCTTTAGATCCTCATACAGCTCTGCAACCTGGACAATGAATTACTGCTGAGGACGGCTGAGCAACCGCATTATACACTGTTACATTTTAGAATATTGGCACAAAAAGGAAGTTTTCAGGCAGTTGAACTGGTAGTAAAAATGTAAATTCTAATCTATAATTACAGGGACTAAATATTTACACACAGATTGTATCACTTTCACTATAACACCAGAGGTAATTCAATAAAACTAATTACACTGATGCACAGACAGGACAGGAAACTTAGGATTGTTACATATCTGACAGTTTTTCTAGGAAGAGGGATGACAAAATATACTGTAATGTTTCCCTCTAAATTTAGTCTGCTTTAAGCTCCTGGGTTTTTAATACCTCCCTGATTCTCTTCATCTGAATGAAGTTCTCTCTTCCCCAGTCGAGCTCATCCTGAGAGAAAAAAACAGCACAAACAAAAACTTGCATTTAAGTAAGAAATAATGAAGAGGACAGAGTTCTGTAGTGAGTTAAGTCCAGACAAAACCGTCTACCTAATTCATTCATTCATTTTCTGAACCCACTTTATCCTCACTAGGGTTACGGGGGGTCGCTTGGAGCCAATCACAGCCGTTTACAGGCAAAGGCAGGGTACACCCTGGACATTTTGCCAGTTCATCACAGGGCTGACATATAGAGACAAACAATCACTCTCACATTCACACCTACAGGCAATTTAGTTTAACCAATTAACCTATCAGTTCATGTCTTTTGATGGTGGGAGGGCAGACCTCTGCCAAGGCAGAACAGTGGGCCCCCATGCCCCCCCCATCAAAATTTAATCATTTGTTCCTTGTGCCAGTATCAACATTTCCTGAAATTTTTGTCCAAATCTGTCCATAACTTTTTGAGTTATCTTGCACACAGACAGACAAACCAACGCCAGTAAAAACATAACCTCCTTGGCGGAGGTAATAAATACAAAATTCCTGATGCTGTTTTCAATTTGCATCAATTTTCAATCACTCATTTCTCCCATTGAAAGGAACACAAAACATGGCAGAGTGATAGAGGAAAATTTACATAAAAGCAGAAAATATATCATTTCTACCTCTCCAAAAATGTCACAGTTTTTATGTTTGCATCTTTACACTGAGCTCATGCTCGGATGTTTGTTGTTTTGTTCACCTTTGGGCGTCTCAGCTGTCCTTTCTTTTTGGATGTGTACCAGGCCTAACAGTAAGAGACAACAGGAAAGGGATTTAAAAACAACCAATAGGCAAATATGTAAATCCCTTCAACAACACAACTTCCAGTTGACTTGGCATCAAACACAATACCTTGAAGGCATTAACAAGAGCTATGGAATCACTGGGGGTACCGCGGGCAAAAGCCAACTTGCTCCTGAAATTTCAGATAGAATTTATCAGAGCAAAAATATTAAACAAGAAATACATAGAACAAATATTATTCTCATGCATCATTATATTTATATAGTGATAATATCAACTGCCTGCGGGCCTGCAATTGACAGTTTGCTAAGAGAATATTTGGTCTGGATTTGATTGATCATTTAGTTACTACGTCATAAAAAATTATTTTTTAAAAATCCCTTCACTCATTCTCATACATCCTTAAACTAAAATTCACCCAACATAATTTTTAGTCTGAGTGTCCATGGTTAGTAATGAACCACCTTAATTCTCAGTCTGTATATATTGCGTTCACTGATGTCCAGTTGTGAGTGTCTTTTAGTTTTACTAAAAAAATTAAATAAAACATCCTTATCAAAATCTAAAACATATCATAAACATAACTAATAACCTTTTGTGTAAGGATAGAATTCTATTAAATTATGACTTAAACTAGTGATAAAAATGGTGGCACAATGTTTCTAGTTGATGAATAGCAGACAATCAATAGGATACACAAAATGATAAAATATAGAAACATTTATGTTAGGGGTGTGCAATATGATGATATTAGATTGTGAAGGATTAGAAGGTATCGACAATCTGACAAAGCAGAGAGATCGTGGAATTGGGGGGGGGGGGTATACGGGGTGCATTCCGTGCCCCATGTACCCCACAATGAATACACGCAGTGAAAGTGAAACCAGTTGAAAACCCAGAGCTACCAGCCACCTGTTCTGTACATCTGGAGGATTATTTGAAACTTTTTGCAACTCTGTGTTTCAGAAAGAGACAGATGTTTTCAGGATGTTTAACATACAAATGTCACAGGTAACAAGGTTTAGTCTTGTTGAGGTCTTTAACTCTCACAGGCTGCCGACTATAGTCACTGTCTAGTGTTAAGTCCATTCTGCCCAGCTAGTCTCCCCTGTGTTCTTACATCATCCATTTCAATCCAGCTGAATTCACTACAATTGGCAAGTTGGCATATTTTTCTCTTTCTGTTACCAGACAGCTGAAGGAATATAAAAAAGGAATGAATAAGGACATTGTCTGACAAAATACTGCAGCAGATTGAAATGAAACGTTTTACTATTTGCTGGAAATGTCCATCCATAACATCAAAAATGTCATAATTTCCATTGGGAGTAAGAAGTTAAATGGTCATTGCCTGAAAAGCAACTTATGCACTAGTGATATGCCAATATCTGTTGATTGTTTCAATATCACAAAAGAAGGACTAAAGCCTTAAATTAATTGTGATTAGTGACAGATGAGCATATGAGTGCTTGTTGCAGCTGACTCAGGATTCCCACTCTTTCCCTGAAATTATTTTCCAGGACATTTTCAGCCGTTACAAAGACAAGTTATCATATCATACACCAATACATTCTCCTGTCCCCCTCATTCTTTGGAAATGTTCTTTTCTACAGTAGTAACTTGCATTTACCCAGATTGTTCCTGTTTATTACTCAGACATTTGATGTGCAGTCTATGGCTGTAATTTATCGATGAAAAATAATTATGACAAATGTATTATAGAATAATGCAAACACATCCACAGACTACAGCGTAGTACTTCATTAGCATGACACACTAGAGTTACAATGTTCAATTGGGCAGTTCCCAGTTCAACTTTCTCTTTTCTCTTACTTTCTCTTCTGTACTTCCTCTAAAAATATTTGTATATTTTCAATAAATCACTGAAAAACAATTTCCTTTGTTTCATCTCAGTTTAGGCACACAAGGTCATAAGGCAGGGGGAGGATAAATAATTTTCTAGGATAACTTAACTGTTTCCAGACATTTGATCTTTTTTTCCTCATTTTCCATGTTTTCCATGACTGGAAAATTGGTCAATCATTTTCCAGGTTTTCCAGGACACGTGGGAACCCTGCTGACTACTGTGTCAGATCAGTTCAGATAGCCTACAGTGAAGTCTGGACTCCACAGGGTTATGTGACAACATGCCCCAAATATGGCTGGCAGAGTCAATCTGTAGCTGCTGATGGTGTCTCACCTGTGGCCAGCGAGCTTCTGCATCGATGGAATGGCAAAGAAGGTCTTCAAAGAGTGTGAGGCAGCTGATAAACAGATTTTTTTTGGAGATTGCAACATTAATACAGAAAGCATTAAGCCCCAGTTATGACAGATTTGTTGAGCAAATGACATCTCTAGCAGGATTTTCCCTTGCTTCAACTAAAAACATATATACAATGTCACATGATTTTCAGCCCTTTTTTTTTTTTTTACCAGATATGTATACACAAATTTAGAAAAGATTGCATGTATAAAAACAAGAGCCAAAGGTTTAAAACTTAAAAATATAAATCATTAAATCTTGGTATAAATGACTCTGTGCTGCACCTAAGCCTTATAGTGGTTTGGATTCTAAATAAGTGTGTCTGTTTGTCTAAATAAGTGTCTAACCTATGATGAGGCATTCGTCCAGACAGCCAAACACATGGCCCAGGACAATCATCTTCCCCAGGTACAGATCCACAGGTAAGTGGGCCAGGACTCTACCCAGAAAAGTCAGCTCACCATCGTCAAACCGACTCCTGCCATCACTTTTTCCAGACAGTGCACCCATCTACAAAATATGCATAAAGCAAGTTTCAGGATGACCGGCTCTATTAGTATCATCTTACATTTAACGATTACAATTAAGAAAAATTACTGATTACATTTAACATCACTGTTTGGCATGTAGCTGTTGTCAGTTTAGTTTATTTCAATAGGTACCACTCAGACAGGCAATCAAATAAATAATCATAAACAATAACAAAACAAAGACATGCACCTTAATAGGTTAAAGGTCAATCTAAATCACCTGTAGGTGTGAATGTAAGAGTGACTGGTGGTTCATACGTATGAATGTATGTATGGACAGACAGATGAAAAAAGGTGTAGGCTGAGACTGTTGCTTATTAAACCTACCCCTTTTATAGAAATTGTTTTGAACCACCTTAAAACTTCACACTTCTTAAAAGTATCCATCTGGTCTACTTATATTAAACAGTAAACTTAACAATATATTTACAATTCACAAATTTTAATTCTAGGTTTTAAGCAGCTCTAGAACTCCCTGTCTGAGAATATCAGACTTAGATATCAGGCAGCACCTCAGTCTTAAACATACTTGTATTTATGAGTTATTTTACACCAACTTTGATTTTTTTTCCTCATCTTTTTCTTTTGTCTTTTTTCTTTTAGTATGCATATTTGTATTTGGAAAACTAAATATTTTTGTGGTGTTGGTATGTCATACTCTCTCTTCCCAACAGAAATGCACTAAAGTCTGCCCCACAATACACTCACATAACAGACATAACAATGCTAACATGAGCTGACACAAAGCACATTTAGCAGAAGTCGCTGTCTAATATTCTGTGTCAGAACTCAGTGGTCAGCTGCCCAAACAACAACATAACACTTACTGTTACAGCCATACTCTCCCAGAACATGTACTTAAAGGAATTATATTTTGCTTTTTTTTAAAATGGAATTATGTATTTTAAAACATGTCCCTGTGGTCAACATAAACTGTAAATGCTATGCTTGGGTCTGAATTCTTCATTAATTCAACTCCACAGGTCCATCTTCAACCCTATTTTTGAGCAATAACATGAGAAAGATCATTTTGAGTGATAAACAAGTATGGCATACTCAGAGAAAGGTTCATCAGAAGTCACGACTTTATATGTGCAAATGTCTTGACCCCTTTAAGTAGGCATTCCTGGTTTTTCTTTGACTTTCACTTTCTAACTGACCTCTTTGAGTTGGAGCACTGTCCTCGCTATGTCGCTGAGATTGGGGGGTGAGAGGGCTGTGGAGAGGAGAGAGCGGCAATCTCCCATGTCCAGCAGCTTCACTTTCAACATGATGGTGGCCAGGGGGGCGAGCTGTAAAAAGGGCAACAGCATGACAACAATTAGTTATCCAAGAATGCGGTCGAAAAAAGAAGACAGAAAAACAAATTATACATCTGTTGTCCCACTCCTCTTACCAGCATCTGAGGGATCATGGAGTCTGGGATTTCATTCCTCCAGAACTCTTTGGTAACAAGACGGTAACAGTAGCCCTTAGAAACTCGGCCTGCCCTACCTAACAGAAAGGAAAAATTTTTGAGATGACTGTATGAAATGTAATTAGAATTTTTGGAAGTGCCATCGCTATTGGCGGCTTACCTCTGCGCTGGTTGCAATTAGTTTTGGATGCCCAGGTGAGTCGCAGGGACTGATAATTGGTATCTTCATCACAAACCATGTGACGGGCCAGGCAGAAGTCAATTACTGGGGCAACACAACAACAAAAAAATATGTATGAATTACAACTTGAATTTTATATCACAAAAAAACAACATGAGGGTCAATTACGATACCATATCTGACGTCTGGAACAGTCAATGAACTCTCTGCAATGTTGGTGGAAAGGATGACCTGAAACATGAGATGAGATCAGTACAACAGACTTCAAAACATATGCAAGACAGAATATAACTTTTTTTTTTACCTTCCTGTATCCAGGCACAGGCAGCAAAAACACACCATTTTGTTCCTCCAGAGTCACAGAGGAGTGCAAAGGATAAACCTGCAATCTATAAGTAAATTTAAGCACAGTTAGTAAACAAAAGGTGAAGCAAGTCAGCCAGCACAATGAAATTAGTGATGTTACGCCCACTCGGTCACACAGCACTTTGCCCCTTTTGCTCACAGGTACCCTGCCTACCCAGGGATTAATTTGGACTCTCATTTTCAAAGTTTTGAAAAACTTTTTAAAAATTTGTAAAAATAAATATATAAATAAATAAAAATAAATTAAGAGAAAGGTACATGTACAGAACATGTGTGTGAAATCTAAACAGAACAGGGTGAATAATGTATGAGGAATTATTTGGACAAATTTTCCAAGTTAAAAATGTAAAAAAAAAAAAAAAAAAAAAAAAAAGAAAGAAACAATTTCAAGAATCAGGTGAATAGAGATGAACAAAAATCTCAGACAGACGGTTGTTATTCCTGGTATGTCCATATTTATAGGTGGGCGGGGGTATAAATATGATCATTATTGCAGAAAGGAGCCAGCAAAACAAACCGGACACAAGCAGAAATCTCATACCAAGAAACAGAATATGAACTTTAAACATCACAGGCTTAATACCATGATCATTTCAATAAAGAACCACAATGACAAAATCAAACAAAGAAAAAAATTTAAGTGCCCACCTTTTGTGGACCAGTTTGGCTAAGGCCTCCTGCATGTAGCTAATCTCATACATGCCAGGGAGGAACACCAGCACGCTGCCTCTCTCTGATGATGTCACACCACCTCCATTCTCTGCGTTGCTGCTCATACACAAACACATACATACAGATACACACAAGCACAAACAGTAGCTAACAACATGTGTGATGAGGCCTTACCTGGAATCTTTGCCTTCTAATTCATCAAAGCTCTGAATGAGACTGATGGCGAGATTATACATTTCTACTGAGATGTAAGGGTCATCTAGATGAGGCAACTCAACCTGGTGAGGACATAAATATGTTTGTAAACGGTGTCACTTCAGAACACAGAACAGCAGGATCAAACATAGTTTAACATCTTCTCACCTTTTGCGGTAACAGGTTGTGGAGGTCATCCAGATAATACTCGTCAATGGCATAGGGCCTCCCCTCCACTTCAAAAATGTAGGCTGGGTTCATCTTTCCACGAACTGGAGTGCCGAAGTATTTAGCAAACTCTCTGCAGTTAATGGTGGCTGACATGAGGATAATCTGTGAAGGCATTAGTTCTGCAAGTAAATGTTTATGCAAGGCAAAAGGAGGAAAGCAGATGGATGTTTTCCTTGTAATTACCTTTACATAACGAGAGTTGGAATGAAGGAGTTTTCTCAAAACCAGCAGGAGAAAATCCATTTCTTCAGTCCGCTCATGAACCTGGAGCGCAGGGACAGAGGTTAAACGATGCCCGCATAGAATAAAATAAAATAGTATAGTAACAA
Organism: Sphaeramia orbicularis; assembly: GCF_902148855.1. Lineage (NCBI taxonomy): Eukaryota > Metazoa > Chordata > Actinopteri > Kurtiformes > Apogonidae > Sphaeramia > Sphaeramia orbicularis. The sequence goes on along the minus strand of NC_043978.1, from coordinate 20,117,566 downwards.
ATAAAACTGTAAATATTTAGAACGCAATAAAAATTGAACAAATTTAAGAGAATATTAAAATATGCAAATGAATATTTACTCACTAGTGAATAACAATACTCTAATTCAATGTGGAACATGAACTTAAGACAATGCATTAAAATGTACATTTCAGATACAAACTAACAAAGAAATGGAGCATAGACCATAAAACAGTACCTCATCTACAAAAATGTGTGAGTACTCTGTGAGACATTTTGCTGTAACCAGTTTCTGCAGTAGTACTCCTGTAGTCATGTAGATTAGCCGTGTGTGTTCAGTAGCCATCTTCTCCAGACCAACCTGTAATTTAAAGTGTGCATAGTTTCATTTACAAATATAAACTGTTAAAATTTGTTTTAGTACCACATCAAGAGATTCCATATAAGCTGTATATACTGTTTGTAATTTCATACAGGTATTTAAAACATGTATACAACCACAAAAATGTGATTATTCTAGTTCCACTGTGAGCAGCATTTAAGGTTAGTAAGGTGTAAAATCTCTTATAAAACAAATCTAGTTTATGTCAATAAGGTTATATAATACTGCCTCGGAAAAGAAAACACAAGACACACACACACTGTGTTTTCTCTAGATTACTGTGATTTCAGGAACTTTAACAGAAACAAAACAAACAAAAAAGAAAATGCCAACATGACTACTTCTGGTCAGTTCTGTAGAAAAGACCAGTGACCTGTAATAACCTCCAATGCTAACTTACCTTCAACCTCAAGGAGACACTATTTTAGTTCTCAGACTCAACTCTGTGCATGAAAACAACTTTTTAGTCACTTAGAAAAAGACACACTCTTGCCTTGCACTAAACACAGACACTTCAGACAGACTCATGACAAATGTGAAAAAGCACCTCTGAGGTAAACAAATAAGGACAATGAATGTTTAAAGTATACTGCAGTGTGACTGTTCATAGCAGTCTGTGTCAGTGAGATCACCACTAACTCTAGAAGTTTGCCGCAAGTGGAGGAGACAGCAGTTATTATTAGACATGCTGTTTCAGAGCTCTGTTCAACACATCCAGACAACAATGCACATACCTCTTTTGTATGCATTGTAATTTGAGAGGATATTTCATGTGCTTTTAAAGTTTTGTTATCATAGCTGAACCCAAACAAAAAGCTACTCCTAACTAAATAACAAATTAATAAACATATTAAATACCTAAAATCAATAGCCCTACATCTAAATTCCTAGATATGAAATAAGAATGAATGCACAGAAATAATGTTATTCCATTATAAATGCATTCCATCCAAAAGCTGCACCAACCTGATATCCTACTAGACTTCCAAGGGTGCATTTTCGTTGTGTAGCAACCCATCGGGCAATACTAGTGGCTCCAATTTTACGGGGTTGAGTGACCACGATGTTGCATGGGGCGTTTTTCTCATTGTAGTGGTCCAGAATGTACTGTGGCACCTGGGTGGTCTTGCCACTGCCTGTGGCTCCTCGGATGATCACTACAGAGTTGTTTTCTATGAGGGAAACCAGCTGGAAGCACATGCACAAGCAAAATATGTACACAATTTTGGCCATTTCTATTACTATAATGAAGAACGACATGTAAAATAACTTTGAAACCTGCATTAGAAAAGCACAGGTTAAATAACAGCATGATCAAAAAAAAATCAACACACAGCAAGTATGAAACATTTTTGATGAGTGAATTTCAACTTAGCTTTTGTCCTGCGGCATAAAATAACAGTGACCATAAAAGCGTAAGTGCACCAGTGTCCTGAGGACTATGACAAACTCAATAAACCTCCTTACATGACCAAAAGAAAAAGAACTACAGGAGGATGAGTGCACTTTGAGACCATCAGGCAGTATGTTTATGTGTAAAGTTTATTAACAACGCAGGTTTACCTCCTGTCTGTTTTTGGTTACTGGCAGGCTGGGGTACTCATAGTTGGCGAGTGAAGGAGGCGCTGTACCTGAGCAATCATAATAAAACAAACATATAATACAGTGGTTTTAACATTATGATGCAGATTCATACACATTTTATAAGTGAGCTGTAAGAGGTATAAAAGAAAAGGAAAAAATAATCGAAACTTTAATACTCACTCTTCCCAAATTCCCTTTTTTGGGATCGCCCTCCATCTGCACTCACAGCTGTAAGACTGTCATCACCAGAAACGTTTGATGGACTGAGAAGAAACAAAATTAAATTGAATTTTAAGCTGTTTAGACATTTATAGGATTACTTAACCAATCCATTGCAATAAGACATTGTGCAAAAATCTGCTTGGGACGCAAACAGGTAAGACTGAAGAATTTGCTCAAATGTAATAAACTGCATTTAATGATGCAAACTAAACAGGAATGATAAAAAAATATATTGTTCATGGTACTAGGAGAACATAATTACAGCAGAACAAAATGGCAAAAGAAGTTTTTTATGATAAAAAAGGCTCAGTACCAATCAATATTAATTATCACGATAAATGTCAAATTTCCTCAAGTTTAACAAATGATTTTTATCCTGATTTGAAGTTGAAGAAGCCAGACATTTATTATAAGTTACTCATAAAAGACAAAACTGATGTGACATCACAAATAACTGATATGTTGATATCTGAAAGTGGAGATGAAACATGGGCAGGTCTGTCTGTTCCACTATTTGGTGTCATTTCAGACTTTGCTCCGAGTTCTGCCTCTGACTGCTGAGCCAGCCCTACAGCATGAAGGCTGGGAGGGCATTTCCAGCTGCTGCTTCTTCCCACTCGCTCCAAGCACAAGGGTGGGGGTTTATCCTAACAGCAGGCACAAACCCTGACGGCACTAAGATGAACCCAAATACAACACACACAGCTTGTGTGCACACATGCACTGTCGCCCTCTCCCTTTCTCTCCAATGCACACATTTGGTGCAAGCTACAAAGCAGCAGACCTCATGACAAAGCTGCACAGAGGAGAGTGGGGTGAAAGGAGAGAAGAGGTGACAGCTCTTAGTCAGAAAGCTCAGTGTGACTAATTCTCCTAGAAAAAGTCTGCCTGACAGGCACAACGGGAGTGATGTTAACAAGACCGTAACTACAGCATAGAGAAAAGAAGCTTCAGACAACCAAGACTGCAGAGGACTGCCGCCAACACACCGGTTCTCTGCTTCTTTGATGGAATTTGACATAAAAAGACGCAGTTGAAAGCAAGTTGAGGAAAGAAGTTTACAAGGACTGACCAGCAGGGACAAAGATAAAGACCTGGAAGTTTTATTTTGTGAAAAGTTTATTTTTCCTCAAAATTTTGGGTACCTCAATCTTCAGCGACAGTTTTTATCTGTAAGTAAAAGCTATTTATCTTTAAACCTTTTACTACTTAGCTAGATGTTAATGTGCAGAAAGCTCCTTTAGGTGTGTGGAAGACTCAGCTGTGACTACACTATCAAATGCTGAGTACTCCCATGACTGAAAAAGTCAATATTTTCAGTTTTACAGTGAACAACCTCTGACCCTGCAGGCTTTAATCCATCTGAATCCCAGGTGGAAGCTGTCTGGAATTCACCAGACTGGAGAACAAGCCAAATACACACACCTGGGATGTTATCAGTTACTGAATATGACTTGTATATGTGGTTGGTACATATGATATGGTATGGAGGCAGTCATACCACCCACCACAGAAACTCTGTGTTGACTTAAACTGTGAATAGGCGACACAGTTGTAAATCTCAATGTACCAAAGTTTCTTTTTCTTCATAACTGAAAAGTACGAGTTATGATTTGCTACCAAGACAACATTTTGGTCAAAATTAAAAATGGTTAAAATTATTTGTAATGATAGCTTTGTTGGTTGATTCTGCACTATGACAAAAGCAGACTTTTCTTCATGTTAAAATGCAGTAGAAAACATGTAGATGGAATGCTTCGTGATCCAAAATAACAAATAATTCTTCTTCAGTTAATCAGGACCATCTGCTGTGACTGCCATGCCCCTGTTCAGCTGGATGAAATGGCCGCATGAAACAAGAGGACAGTCTGAGGATGAAACTCAGCCTCTGAAGTCTCAGGGGATCTTACCCAGCCGGATGTTGATCACAGAGCTTTTGTGGCATGTGGAGGAACGAGAGCGGCTGGCGAGGGAGATGGAGCGCGAGCACAGACTGGCCCATGCAGCCCTGGGACTGCGCTGGTTTCAGAAATACCCCAGGTTACGGACCCTAATCCCAACATCCGAACTCCACCAACTGGAGTTTCTGTGTGCCCAGATCCCGCCCGTCCACACCGCCACCGTGCTTTCCAGGTGTTTTGGAGCATCCGTGCCGTGTTTCGTCCTAACATTATTGTGCTGTCAACATTGGCTTGCTGCTATTGCATTAATACAAGGGCTGACAGCGGGCAAAGCAGGGAAGACCCAAAGGGAAAAGGAGACAGGGCAAGCTGCCAAGAAAGCCATTATGTGTTACTGTCACAAGGGCAGGCAAAGTGTGGTGTGAACATGTGAAGGTGAAGGATGCCCTGTTAGGCTGAGTGGAGCCAGACTGCAGGGTTTCCACTCATTGTCTCTGTGTTTGCCTTAGTTATATAAAAACTGTGTGCAGAATTGTTCTACATGGTTAAGCACAATGACCTACTTATTTTCCACAATACTATTTCTGGGTCACTACTGTGTGCTTCCATAATCATATAAGCAAACAACAGCATATTTAATATATTTGTTCTAATGTGTATATTTTCAAGGGTCAAGACCTGCAGATAAGTCCAAGAAACACTTGTCACTTAAATACATCTTTCATTAGGGCTGCACAATTTGGCGAAAAAAATCATATTGTAATTGGTGTTAAAGCTCAATGTGACTGAAACCACGATAATAGCACACAAGGATTGGGTGATAAAACCCTAATTATGATAATATAATTTAATACCACCATAAAAATCCTTTTTGACAACATACATTTTTCTTTCATCTTCTGGAGTTGGGTTTTTTTTTACATTGTCATTCAAATTAATTTTACTCGAGTACATATAAATATTCAGCAAATTTTTTATCTTTAGAATTGTTCTGAATTTGTGTTAGACATGTTCTACCCATTACAAAGAATTTAACATCATTAATAACCATTGTTTATGCCATTCTTGTCTTGGTGAATCAAACTGCACTCAAATTTTCTTTGATAAAATAAAAAATAATAAGCACAAAATCACAAAATCAAGGACCACAGGAGTTGTTGCCTTGATGCATCTTTTATGTCGTTTCTTTTATTTTTGTAGCAGTAATTGCCAAATCTTTAGCTTTTACATCACTTCAATGTGTAATGTCTTTTGCTAATTATTTAAAACACAAATAATTTGGTTTCTCCAACTTTTGCTCAAAGGAAACCACACTTTTCTCTGAAAGAAATATTTATTGTGATAATTATCAACATAAACTGATACGAAAACACTCACTTTGATAAAATGTATGGCAATATTGGAGAGCTCTTCATGCAATACATACATACAATAGAGAACCAATTACTTTTTTTGGGCACACCTTTCCGTACTGGCCTGCTTGTTGGCATCTAATTCACCTAGTCAACACCCCAGTCCGGTGATTTTAGTAATTATGTTATTACAGCTGAAGATAATAAGCCCAAAATGTAGGATATGACCAGTGTACTGTATTGATCTGGTGTCAATTCAAGAACTGTGTGATAATGGTGTTGGGTCTATTTTTTTTTCACAGATTCCGTGAGGTTCTTGCCACTAACAACATAAGTCCGTGGGAGCTGGCATCTGTCTTCAAGCAGGTGCTACGGGACTTCCTAAGGCAAAAGGAAAATGATGAAAAAGACACCATGGCAGTCCAGCGATTGCAAGCCCGACCAATGGAGACCTGGACAAGTCGCTACAAAATGAAGCAGGGCTTTGTCACACCGACTGTCCCAAGCTGTGGAGACCACCCATTCGAAGAGATCCCAACAATTTCTGGATATGTGGACCGTGTCATGCGCCACTCCGGCTCATTTGTAGTCATGAGAGACTGGGACCTTCCATATTATTATCCAGTTCCTCTGAGACCCAAAGGGGCACACAGCACTTCTCTTTGAGAGGGCACACTACTCAGTGTTTCCACATAATGGACACATGATGCAAAGATTATTTGTATTAGGTGTAGATATATCATTGCATGAGACCAAAATGTTTAGATTACTTAAGGCAACGTAATAAAAGTTTTATAATTTTTATTCCTTTTTTCTATGGGTTTGTGTGTAAAATTAGGGATATATTTCTAGTCAAAGAACACAGTATGTGAAGAAAATGTCAATTTATCTTTGGCTTATGAACACATTTAACAATAAAAAGCTAAAATAAACCGTGATATTGTTTAATTTAGATATTACATCTTTCTTTCCTTCTTTAGCCCTAATTATTTTCTCTGTAAATCTTGTCTATGAAAATGCTGCATTGTTGGACAGTTTAACTGGGGACCAGATTAAAAAAAAAAAAAAAAAAAAAATCAGCTTGAAAATAACCTGTAGACTACTGTGATAAAGGAGTGTGTCAGCAATTTTCACAGTTCTAACAGATGCAACCATCAGGGTTTTCTAGTGTGCAAGGAGGGACAAAATATGGCAAAACACATGTGAAGTGTACAATTTATTTACAGTAATGGCAATATGAACCTGACATTCTCAATAAATCACATATAAACACTGGTGTTGAAGAACGGAACATTCAATGAAAATACTTTGAATATCTTCAGTAACAGCTGAAGATATCAGATATTAGTATTAGATATAACGATATTACTCCCAAACTTGTAAACATGTTCAAAAATATCAATGATGTCTTTAGTGTATTACACCTAATTATAAAATTAAATGTGAATGTTAAATCCCAGGAACGAAATTTATATTGAGGAATTTCCTGTCAAAGGGGTTGGTAATGAACTGCAGGCCCTTTTTTTTTTTTTGCTGTTCATCTGAAAAACTACACAATCGAAAAAGCTATGGACACTGAAAAATCTCAACATTAAAAAGTAGTTTCCTGAGGAGCTTGGATAAGTAATGTACACTTAAATATATATTTTTTTAAAAATCTAAATAAAGCTTTTTTTTCCATAGATGTGACTGTGGGCTGCAATTACCCAGTGAAATTAATATCCCAGGTGTGGTGAGATGGGTGGGGCTAGGATGCTAGCTGTCTAGCACGTGTTAGGATTTTCTGTCATCGAATTTGCTCTTACCCGGCCTCTTTCGACGGGACTTCATCCGTATTTCTCTCTGTCACTTCATCCGTGAGTTTAATCTTTAAATGAAACGGATTTCCCGACGTGAACCAGTCCGATATTTGTTCTGCAGTGAACACTTTCTTCGCATCGCCGTCCATTGCGTCTCTCTTAAAGGTTAGCAAATGGACTAGAAGGCGCGCGACACGTGTGGCGACGGGAGCGTTTGACGTCACCAACTACTGGCGCAAAAAAAAAAAAAAGTGTTAAAGCCCTTAGTGAAAATTATATCATATCTAAAAGTAACAATAAAATAAATATAACATCCCAAAATGTAATTACTTATTCTAAACATGATACTAACGATCTAGAATTTATTGTAAATTTATTCATATTATTTGGAAAATTTCATATACATAAAAACAAATACACTAAAACACACCCAAATTTTAAAATCTTCCTATTAGAATTTGAAAATTAGATTAAATCTTTAGAATTCATTTATTTAAAAAAAAAAAAAAAAAAAAAAGCACTGGCTATTTATAAACAATTTTTCAATACTGACTGAACTCTCTGTTGCATTTATTTATATTTGTCAGATTTATTATTTACTTTTTTTTATTATTATTTGTATTTTATGCTTTGTATTTTTAAATCTATGTATTATTTTCTTAAACTTATATGTTCAAATGCTTTTTCTCTTTTGACATCTTGATGTTTGTTTAAAATTTTGTACTGTATACTCAAATGCTGTTAATAAAGTTATTTAAAAAAAAAAAAAAAGTTAAAACCCTTAGTTCGAAAAACACCAAATTTGGAATTAGCTGTATTATTGTCAAACAAAATGAAAATACCGCTCACATTTCTGTACAAGTGTCGTGCTATCAAAAATTATGTTTTAAATTAAGGTTTTAATTGGTGGAAGATGTCTCACCATGTCATCTCATGTCATCTCTTGCTCTTCTAATACTTTCAGAATAAGTTAGGTTTTTTTTATATTTGCTCAGATCAAAAAACTTGATAATATTCTCTTTGATGTTATTTAATATTAGCAGCCTTTCTCCTTCCGATCCGAGATGTGGATTTTTCTTTGGAGCATCATATTGTACAAGAGAGGATCTTTGTCTTTCATACGTCATATCAACCTGCAGAAGACACGCCCACACGCACAAAGAATCCTAACCCTAACCTGGAATAATATCTGTATCTTTTGTGTTATTTGGAAATGCTTTAATGGTTTAATTCAGAATATACAAATGGCATGTTTACACCAGTCACATTCAGAACACTATTTGGAATTACAATGGAATAATGCTGTTCATATGAAGCTCCATACAGGGTTCCCACATATTTCCAGGTTTATAATTCCCCTAATCATTCAGAACCCCGATGTACAGGGTGGGGAAGCAAAATTTACAATATTTTGAGGCAGGAATTGAAAGACAGTGTATGACCAATTAGTTTATTGAAAGTCATGAGAATTTATTTGCCACAAGAAAATTTACATCATAGAAAATGTTTTTAATTCTATGTGTCCTCCTTTCTCAATAACTGCCTTCACACGCTTCCTGAAACTTGTGCAAGTGTTCCTCAAATATTCGGGTGGCAACTTCTCCCATTCTTCTTTAATAGTATCTTCCAGACTTTCTCGTAATAGTTTTGCTCATAGTCATTCTCTTCTTTCCATTATAAACAGTCTTTATGGACACTCCAACTATTTTTGAAATCTCCTTTGGTGTGACGAGTGCATTCAGCAAATCACACACTCTTTGACGTTTGCTTTCCTGATTACTCATATGGGCAAAAGTTTCTGAAAAGGTATGGATAATAGTGTTAGGTATGATTATGACATCAATATATGTTTGGTTTCAAAACAACTGACGTAGTGCCTGCTGAGAAAAAACAACTAAATGTTCATTGTAAATTTTGCTTCCCCACCCTGTACATGAACAGAAGTGTACAGGGGTTGGACAAAATAATGGAAACACCTTAAAAAAATCAACAAAATATAATTTAATATGGTGTAGGTCTGCCTTTTGCGACAATTACAGCCTCAATTCTCAGAGGTATTGATTCATACAACTTGTGAATTGTTTCCAAAGGAATTTTAAGCCATTCTTCAGTTAGAATACCCTCCAACTCTTTTAGAGACGATGGCGGTGGAAATCGACGTCTTACTTGAATCTCTAAAACTGACCATAAATGCTCAATAATGTTGAGGTCTGGGGACTGTGCCGGCCATACGAGATGCTCAACTTCATTAGAATGTTCCTCATGCCATTCTTTAACAATTCTAGCTGTATGGATTGGGGCATTATCATCTTGAGGTGAAGGTGTCTCCATTATTTTGTCCAACCCCTGTATATATTAATTATTGTATCACAACTAATCAACCTTTTTCATTCTCCAACTGTTATTTTCACATTCACTTAAAATATTCAGAACTCAAAACTATTAAGGTAATAAACTACTTTTGTCAAGTTAACATAATAAAAAATATACTGGAGGACTTCCCCTGAATGTTCAAAGATTAATTTCTTTTTTTACTTTTCCAGAGGCCTGGCAAAAAATTAAGAAAATAAAATCGAGCGCAATAATAAACTCCATACCTTTTAAAGTTCCCATGACTGTGGGAGAGAAAGATAAAATACAGTATGAAAAGTGTTTGACTGACATTTGGGAAAAAATGTTTAATTACAGTATAAAAAGCGTATGTATATATATATATATATAAAAGTCACTGACCACTATTTCATGGATAAAAACACAACACAGATGATAACTACAGCAACAGGAAAAAACAAACAAGTTTTGTTCACAGTTTTCACATTGACATGTCATACAACATTGTAGTCCCAACATGCAGTGTAAAAATAACTAGTTAGATCAAGGACTACTAGACCAAGAAATACGGAGCTTGTCACTGCATGTGCATTTCTGCTGCAACAGGTAATCGCTGGAAAGTTGTAAAAGATTTCAGGACAAAAATTTGAGTGTTATATATAGGGTCATATCACATAGGGCAATACCATTAAAATATAATAACATCTTGCGTATTTTCTTAATGCAAAAAGTGAACAAATCATAAACTACAATGTCTTTGAATTTGAAGCCATCTAAAAAATTACCAATTGAATAAAAAGGGAAAAAGTTTAAACAAAAAGTCCCTTCTGTTTGATGTGTTTAGAAAAAACAACTTTATATCATATCCAAAGGTAGACTTCCCGTGTTGTCTCGCAGAATGCTAACCTCTGACCGCAGCTTTTCATTTTCCTTTGGGAGAAAAAGCAAAAAAGGTGATTTTTAATTTTTTTTTTGCATTAACAGTATTCAAATGTGTTTTAATGACAAAAAATAATGTTATACCTCTTGAAGTTTGGTGTTGTCCTTTTTTAACTTCACCAGATATTCAATCCTCTGTTTGTGATTCTTATGGCCCACAAGTTTTCCATTCTCCTCAGAAAGCTGAACATTCTGCTTACGGAGAACTTCATTCTCCTGATAAAAAGAAAATACCATGCATCAGTACAGCTCAGTTTTTTTTTTTTTTTGCCAGACCAAATGCCAGCTCTTATTCTACAATGTGGTCTGTGCTAAATTTCACACAAAAATACAAGTACACACCAAAAAAAAAGGTAGATGTACAAGTGACCTAAGATAACGTGAGATGATTAACAGGTAATTATGAATGGCAGTGCAATGCAGTACACATTCTCCACAGCAAGAGGCAAAAGCATAAAGGATTTTAGCGTTATGTATTCAACTGCAACTTTTTTCTTTTAGTTGTTCAATTAAGGGACAGACAAATATAAAGAAATGTTTTTTTCTTGCTGCTTCTTTCCTGTCATGGTTGTGTGCATTTATGCATAAATTCTGTCGTCCACTTTGATGAAAGGAACAAATAAATAAACTAAACTGAACACTTGAAAGGCTTCATAGCCCCTGGTCACTTCTATTCCTGGAAAACACACACTATCTACTCTGTGTTTCACCTGAAGCAACTTCTCCTCGTCTTGAACCCTCTGACTGACGTCTCTCAGTTCTAAACAGCGGTTCCTCAGCTCAGTGGTGAGTTCTTGAACGCAGGTCTGAGACTGGGCCAGCATCGACTCCTGGGCCTTCAATCTAAACCACAGGAATTAAAGAACATGTGCCTTTTAAAACCTCAGGCTTTATACAATACAATCTAAACAAAATACATATTAATTCAGTGCCTACCTTCTCTGAGTCTCAGACAGCTGCTGCATTATTTTGCTCTACAAATAAATGACAGCAAACGAATAATTACTTATCAAAAAATACATTATTAAATTAAACTTAAAGCTATCTAAACCATCTTAGAAGACACAAACCTTATCTGTTCTCTCTTCCTGTAGCTCTTTTAGTATGGACTGTTTAATGGCCTCATTCAACTCCTCACTGAAAAAAAAAAATCATTTGATTATTATATGGCTTATTTATTATTTTCCAAACATACTTAATAGTTGAATATCAGAATAAAAAAAAAACTCAACCCATTTGAATTTCCATTCTGTGTCATCTGGCTCTGCTTGGTATAAAACTGGTCCAGTAAAGCCTGAATCTCCAGTCGGACCATCTCCTTCTCAGTTAACTGTGTCTGAAAACAAGGAAAACAGTTTGTCAAAATTAATGGACTCTAAAGTAAAGACTGTAAGACTGATTTATGCATTATTTATGTTAGTTTTGATTATATTATTTATTTAAATACTGTGACATTAATTTAAACTTAATTTAATGTAACTAAGTAACAATTAAAAAACAAAGAGAAAATTAATCTTGGCAAAAAACAAAAAAAGTTGAATGTACTTCAGTTTAATAATAATAAGTATAGATGTCTTTAAATTTGCCAGAACATAAACTCAGACCTTAAGTCGTTGTATTTCATCATTCTTTGCAGCCCTCTCTGCGTTCAGCTCTGCCAAAAGAATCTCCATAGTCATCATAGATGAGCGTCGATTCTCAAGCTCTCTCTCTTGGTTCTCCAGTACCTGACTCAGGTCCCTGTTGAAGCTTCCTGGAGTACAAGGTGTCTAGAAATCCAGAGGGAAAAAATGCATTAGTATTAAAAAATGCCTATTTTGAACAAATCTCTTGGAAGAGAAAAAAGAGAGAGATTTACCCGAGGTAAAGATTTTGGTGTGACAGTGACTGGTTTAAAACTCTTGATGCTTTTCTCAACAGCTTCTTGCTGTTGTTGCACCTGGTACAAACAGGAGATTTGTTAACTTTAAAGTTCTCCATTATTAATCATTTGTTGAAATGATGTGGTCTTGAGAACATTACCTTCTGCTGTAAGTTCTGGATCACACGGTCCTTCTGGGCTACCTGCTCTTGAGATGCCTGAAGGAGGTTGTTCTGCTCATCTAATACCTTAGTGAGCCTCTCAACCTCGTCAGTGGCATAGGCCAGCTCCTCCTGCAACACTTCGACCTGAGCAGAGACACAAATTATGTTAAAGCTCCTACAGGATTTCAGCAGTCTTATCAGTTTATTCCCAACCCCACTGAGTGACACAGATCTTACGAAACTTGTGCAAGATATACAGACTGCGATGATAACACACAATATACTGAGAGTTAGTTTGACTGGTGTTGTAGCTCGAGATTCAGTAGGTAATTCAAATGATCTGAAAACATGTGCTCCTTCTGTATTTACTCCTCCCATGTGTTTTCAGACAGTGGTAAATCTAGTCTGTGACACAGGTAATGGGCCAATTACAGGAGTTTTCAGACAGGTGGGGGGGTTAAATATGTGACTGACAGCTGTTATTACCTTTCACTGATCAGATTATGTCAGATACAGCCTGGATGTGATTCTACTGCTCTACTCTGTGGTTTCACTTTTCCGGAAAAGCATGGAACAATGTCAGGTCCTATCTATTTACCTCCGCCAAGGACATTATGTTTTTGCCGGCGTTGGTTTGTCTGTCTGTTTGTGTGTCTGTCAGTCTGTCCATATGCAAGATAACTCAAAAAGTTATGGACGGATTTGGATGAAATTTTCAGGAAATTTTGATACTGGCACAAGGAACAAATGATTAAATTTTGGTGGTGATCGGGGGGGGACTGATGTACCTTGGCAGAGGTCTGCGCTCTCCGAGTGCTTTTCCAGTTATAATTATTTCTACATAGTCTGAGAGGAGATAGCTGCAGGAGCTATTTTCAAATTCTGCTGTTTTTTTTCCAATGATTTTATCTCCAGCTGCTTCAAACATCATCAGCATGTCATTTATCTATACCATTATGTTTGTAAACCATGAAGATAAGATAATAATCACGCTGGTACAAAAGTGGTATTTATGTGTCCAGAGAAAATATCTAAATTTGAGGTGAGGAATGGGGTAAAGAGGCCACATCTTTGTTGCTGATGGCCAGTACAAAAAAACCCCCCCAAAAAATAGGACCAATGGCCCTGTAGCTTATCGGCCAAATTAAAAGCTTTGGGAAATGTATCCAGATGCCATTTATTATCACCCAGTTATGTATATTTATTATATTACAGAAATAGCCCATGTTTTGGTCATATTCCAATCAGATCTGTAAAAAAATTCAAATTCCAACTTGATATCATTGGTACTTGCTGATTTATTGTATCAATCCACTTCCTATCTCTTAGAATGGAAAATTTTTCAAAGTCGCACCAAATCCAGAATCAGATCCAGATCAAAATAATTTCAATCTCTTGTGTTGACATGATCATAAAGAAGCTGTATACCAAGTTTGAAGTCAATCAGAATTGTAGTTTCGGAGAAAAAGACAATTGAAATGTTTTCCCCATAAGAGCCCATGTTAAATTTTCCGTAAGTTCCCGGATCCAGAAGAAGATCCTGATCAGCATGTGGCCATTATGTTTTGGTCATCTCCCCATCAGGGCTGGACTGTAGAAATTTACACTTGAAATCATTTATATTTACTGAGTCAGTGCATCGATCCACTTCCTTTGTCTTATAATGGGGAAATTTTGCAAAGTCGCACCAAATCCACAATCAGATCCGGATCCAAATAATTTCACTAACTTTTGTTGACATCATAAAGAAACTGTATACCAAGTTTGAAGTCACCTGGAATTGTAGTTTCAGAGAAGAAGACTATTGAAAGCTTTGTAACAAATGATAGACGACGATGCTGGACGCCACATGACGACAATAGCTTATGGCCTCTCAGCCGGTAAGCTTAAAAAAAAAAAAAAAAAAAAAAAAAAAACAGTGACTAGGAAATTATTAACTCACAAAAAGCCATCCCTCAGCATGGATGGACATAACAATAGACATTTACAAAATGGAGAAAATAACTGCACTGGTACATCATAGACTAGAATTTTTTGCTTCATGTTGGGAAAAATGGGTTCAGTACATGATAATCCAGAGACCTCATTTATTTATTTATTTATTTTACTGAAACTTTTATTGGTTTTTCAACAAACAAAAAAAAGAGGCCAATGCTTTGACTTGCATATCAATATAGATACCTGTACAAAGTGCATAGAAGAAAAATAAAATGAGAGAAAAAAAAAAAAAAATCAGCCCTGATTTTATTTTATATAAATGAACAATCAAAGCTACATGGGCACTCCCAAATGTTTATTGTTCAAGACTTTTTGTTTTTAGGTTCTTTCTATTACTTTATTTCAACTGTTCCTTCCATTGATGGTTGAGAAAAGGATATATTAGAGATAGTCTTGAGAAAATGAGCCTACGGTACACATGTAAATGTAAAAGAATGTACAATGAGTATGTGAATATCTGTATGTTCCTAAGCTGTATTTATCAATGGAAATTATAAAAAGCAATAAATACATAATTTAAAAAAAAAAAAAAGAAGCCACATTTTTTGCTGTATAAATGTATGTGTCACGTCGATCAGTGTGTGGTTGACTGCTAAATTCCTATTGGTTGTTAAATGGGTCATAGCAGCAGTCAGACACTGAGATGGTTGTCCTAAATTTCTCACATTGTCTTTTGTAAGACCAGGTAGGACAATGACCGTCAGTGAATCGGTCTCACTGCAGAGGAGGATCATGTTAATTTTAGCCATCACCAAAGGTATTGTTATGTTGTGGCATCTTTTGTCTGAGACAGGCCAAAATCACTGAGTGTATACGAGGCTTTAGTCTTTACATGAGGATAATGAGATTTGCATGGTAAATAAACAGACTAGTCTTACCTCGATTTTATTGGAGGCTACTCTTCTATCTATAGCTTCTTTGATGTCCACAATTTCTGCTCGCATCTTAGAGTTTTGCTCCCTGATTTCTTCCTTTTCGAGACAGGCAGCATTGTACTTAGCCTGGAAGAGACATTTTGTCATAATGACTATGCCATGACAGATTAAACATTAAGTGTATATCCAGTAAAGCAGTAGAACAGATGGAAGCATTCATTACAGTGACGTCCTTGACATCTCCAGTCAGGTGAGTGATGGTCTGGCCCTTCTGGCTCAGCTCACTGCGCAGGTCTCTGGTTTGGTTTATCAGATCTAAAACAACATCCTGTCAAACAACACAGATGTTCAGATGACAAGACATAATCTGCAGAAATTACGAATCAGGAAGAACTGTTCTATTGGGCTTACTTTGTCTTGTTCGATCTTCTGCTCCAGACCTTTTGTGATTTCATTGGCAGAGGTTAGGCTTCGCTCAAGATCGACAAGTTTTAATGCCTTCAATATAAAAATGCAAAAAAAAAAAAAAAATCAAACAAAAAAAAAAAAGCAAGTTAACTACCAGGCTTGACACTGTGATAAGCCAAATCTTGATATACTGAACCATTCTCAGGACTGACCTGTTGTTGATTTTGTGCTGTCAGCTCAGAGATTTGTTTCTTAAGCTGTGTATTCTGCTCCACTGTTTCAACAAGTTCCCTGATGGAGAAAATGAAGGTCAGTCAAGTTAATGTAAGAATTAATATTACATGTTTTATGCAATTAATTGAGATTAAAACAGACAAACAGGTTAAGACTCACTTTGATGCACTTTCTTTGTTTTCTCTTAACTGGGAGCTCAGGGTGTTTGTATGCTCTTGCTCAGTTTGTAAAGCATTGTTCAATTCCTGCAGGTGAAAAAAATTCATTAAAATAATAAAATATCAGCCTGTATTTGAGGGACATATAGACGTTGGGATTACTCACTGTGATCTGTGCCTTCATTTCATCAGTTTCCTGCTGTTTGTCCTGTAGCTGCTGTCTGGCCTGATCAGTCTCAAACTTCGCTTCGGCTTGCAGCTGGTCAAAAGAATCCTGAAGTGTCCGATGCTGCTCCAGAAGCTGCTCCCACTCCAACCTGGAATCAGGATATGGTTGAAGACACATAGACACATCAGGGCAAACAGATTCACAAACACAAGAAGCGAGGTGAGACCAGGCTTACCGGACTTCATCGAGTTGGAGCTGAGTGCTGATCAGGCTGTTGGAGAGCTGGCTCGTTTCTTTCTGCTTCTCACTCTGACTGTCCCTGAGTTCATCCTTTACTGCTGCCAGCTCCTTATCCGACGACTGCAGCAACAGACGTAGATCACGGATCTCATTCCTCAGAACTGAAAAGAGGATAAATAGATAAGCTTTATTACAGACTCATGGTCCACACTGAAAGACAAACAGATAAATAGAAACACACTAAAAAAATCTCTATACTTTCAATGATTTATTACTGGCTTACATCCAAAAACCCTCAATCTGACTGTGAAAAATAGATTAGAAATAGCACCAAGGGTTTAAAACCGCTTTGTAGCTGTCCTTATTAAAAGTCATACCTTCTGCAGTTTGTTGTTCGGTCTGAACACCCTGTTGCAGGTTGCTGATAATTTCTTGGAGGTCAAGCTGTTCTTTATTCCTGTTTGCTCGTTCAGTAGAAAGTTGCTGCATTATGGAAAAAAAAAAGGTATGTGTTATGAAATTTACACAAAGAAGAATCAGAATTTACATTCCTAGCAACAAAACTCTAAAAAGTTTTTAACAGTAAAACCGGATTCTATGCTGCCATTGAAAAAAGTTTCAAAACAATATCTTGACTAAACTTTAACACAGTTTTTACAAGTTTTCCAAAATATAATTGTTTCTACCATTTCTCTCAAAGTTGAGTGGTATTGTTTAATGTAAATGAAATCTACTGGGCGTAAATTCCACAGTGAAGAGAAAAAGTTGTGGTTGATATTCGGTGATGGTCGGTGGGGCTGTTTGGCGCGAATTGGCAGCCAAGCTTCCATCAGCCTTCCCCAGGGCGGCTGTGGCTACAAACGTAGTTTACCACCACCAGTGTATGAATGTGTCAGCGAATGAATAATGGATCAATAATGTAAAGCGCTTTGGGTGTCTTGAAAAGCACTATAGAAATGTAATCCATTTTTTTTTTTTTTTTTTTTTTTTTTTTACACCTTTGTACCAGTGACACAAAAATCTTCATTCTAAAAAAATAAATGAACTGTGTTTAGGTCTTTAAGGCCTTCTGCACAATATTGTCGAATGAATTAAATGAAACCACCATGAATACAACAAAATAGATTCATACTGTCAATAGCCAGAGTCAATCAACAAAACTAGTATTGGATGATATATCTGTGTGTTCCTCGTTACAACAAACTTGAATATCAGTGCTTGACAGATATGGGAGACTATTTTTACTTTATACTTTTTAAAACGTGACTGTCAAATTTGACCCACAAATGAAAGTATTTGGATGGACTACAAGAAAACATGACGGTTATGTTAAACCTTCCAACTTTCAGTTCCTTTAAATTTAATATTGTGTGAAATGCGAAGGTGAGGGTCTACCTCATCCTTTTCTTTGGACTCCTGTGACATCACGCTGATCTGTTCTTCGAGTTTTGCAATTTCCTGTAGCAGCTTGCTGTTCTTTAGCTCTACCTCATCCAGTTGTGTCTGGACATTACCAGCTTGCTCCTGTTTCCAAAAATACAAAACAATGTAGGGTAAGGACAACACTGTGTGGCTTTTAGGACACACAAAGGATAAGCCACGTTTCTGTACCTGCACTTGACACAGCTCTTCGGTTAAGGCCATCTCTGTCATGCTTGAAGGAGGGAGCTCAGACCAAATATCATTCTCTTTATTTTCTGTGCCATTCAAATGTTCTGGACTGGACAGAGGCACCAACCGAGACCGCAAATTGTATGCTTTGGTGGGTGTAGTGAGAATCTGGTATGACAGAAAAATGAAAAATAATGACACATTGCTCCACTAATAATCACCCATGAATAAATATTTATTTCAGGTGGAAGTAAAGATGCTGATTTCTTCTTCTTCACATGATATTTGCGATCTCTACTGGCACGGCATTTTAAAAAAAAACTGCAAGGCAAGAAGATGGAAAAAACAACCTCACCTTTATAGTTTCAACATGAATTCTGTTGAGCTCAGAGACCTCCTTGTTTTTATAAGCCTTTGTTGCTTCCAAAATCTTCTCCAAATGCTTGTTGGACTTGTCAAGGTATCTTTTTTCTGACTCCAGCTGAGACATCTGTTTTCTAGAAAGTAAAGTAACACAGAAAAACAGTTGTCACCACTGCAACCTTTACCTGCAATGTCCTAAAACTGTCTTATTTTGTCACAAATGTTTGGTCTGAGGTCAGCTTAAGACACTGCTCCCTTTTCTTTTGATTATGAGCTTTATCACCACCTCAGTGTACTGGGTTCTAATGCACCACACAGTAGGTACTGAGAAAATGATTCTATAAAAACAGCTGGGTTTGGTACATTCTCAAAAGGTGATCATTTGCATTTTCTGGACTTGTAGCTATTTTTGAAATTTCATGATGACCAAAAGTCCTCAATTAAATACAACATCTGTTATGCATATTGCTTGAGGAATAAAACATTTCTCGTACAAAACTCTTAAGTGCTCTGCTTACTTTGTGACATCTTTGTACTCCTCAAAGGCGTGAAGGGCAGCTGTGAGGTCAGACTGTTTCTGAAGAAACTGGGCCTTTAGCTTCTCAATTGTAGTGGCAGAGGCAGCATCTACAGCCACTTGGGTAGTGGAGGCTGTAGGAGATGAGGAACACAAAATAATTAAAAATGGACTTAATATTTCTGTTTCTCTAATGATGATCGTGGTGGTATTTAACTTACTCTCTGTGGGCTTTTCTGATTCCAAGGCCTTCTGAAAGGCTTCTTCCAGTTCAGCAGCTATTTGAGCTACAGCCTCTTGAGAGTTTGTTATTGATTCAAGGGAGCGCAGCAGACGGTTCTCCTGTCTGAGGCTGTAATTCTCTGCTGCATACCGAGTCATCTTTGGGTGGTGGTCAACCTGGAAAAAGCAGAAGGGAATAAAAAATACTGGAAGCTACGATTTGAGCAAAATGTTTTGAGCTTTACATGCATTACAAGAAAAATATAGCAAAAAACAAAGTAACCTAATATTTCAGTTTTAACTTGATTCCTATAACAGAAAACTTAAATTTAATTCAATGTTGGAGGAAAGAGGTGTATTAACTATTTAGGTTAGAAATGTGCAAAGTGACTATAAACAGCTAAGAATATGGCATCTTTGAAATGTATGCATTTCCCTGTACCCTTTGGCTGCAGATTTTATACACGTGTATTTTGTACCTGATCTCTTAAAATCTTAATTTCTTCTTTCAGTTGGTTGATATGGGCCTGAAACTCTGAGTCAGTCAGTGAAATCTGTCCTGCTTTCAGTTTTTTCTCAAGCCGAGAGATGTGGTCCTCTCGGAACCTGACAATCATACGGCTGGAGTGGATGAACTTGTCTTTTTGGGTCCAAGCCTCCTCGAGCTGCGCCACCTTCTCATGTAGCACCTAAATGTAGTCAAACATCACTGTAAGGCTTTCTGGAGATACTTTATGTCTTCAACACAATTTAAGTCTACTTGGAAGCACATACCCTCTTCTCTTCTTCTCGCCTCTTCCACAAACGAACAGCAGCCATAAACTTTGCTTTATATGAGGCATTATGTTGAATTTCAATGGACTGACCTAGTAAGGAAAAATGTGTTACAATTTGCAACAAACCAAGTAAAACTACACTTGAATTTAAATATTGAACTTGGCATTGAACACAGGAACTTAAAAGTTTGATATGAGCAAATTCGTTAGAAAATATTAAAAGAAATTGATTAAAAGGTATTTTTAAAGGTTAACATATTTTGGATCTCAGTATACTGTAATTACCCATAGGCAGCTCAGGCCCTCCTGGTGCTGCATCTCTTCCACTGTCCAGCGTTTGAGAAGCAAGTGCCTGTGCAAGCTGCTCCTTCAGCTTCTTCACCTCAGCCTGTAACTGCCTCACATTTCCTTGTGTGTCTTCATTGATAATGGCCTGAAAAATGCATAGAAAAACAGAAATGAGAATAAGTATCTTCTAATCTTTTAAATAGTCAAAATGTGATTCAACTTGGTCTATTGTATTACATTGTGCAGATCTTTACAGATACCTTATTCTTGATCAGCTTTGCTCTCTGGGCAAAGTGCAAGGTGGACAATGTTTCCCCAAAACACTTTGAACCAGGATGAACATTAGCTATGATGTAAGTCTTTGCATTTCCTCCAAGAGAGTCCTGAAATGACAATAATATTTCAATAGGCAAATCCATCTGAGTACTTCATCATTATGAAATACTGACACTCTTATACTACTACTCTTATATATTTCACTTTTGAAAACAAGACTCTATAAAATAAATTAAACTGTTCCTCTACAAAGCAAATAAATATCAAAGAACAAATTTCAAAGACTGTGAACAACACACAATCTGCTTCTGAACGAAAGATATATAGTATGTACAGCCACTCACCCTTAACAAGAATGTAAGTTTTGAATCTCTGTAGCAGATGTGGCGATTCTTCCCATTGGACACATCAACCAGTGCCATGATCACCTGACCGAGGCACATGAGGGAGCGATTGATACTGCTGGCCTCCTGAACAACAAATAAGGCAAACAGCAATGAGTAAAAACAGAAATACAGTAATACCTAATCAGCAACTTTCAGAGATGCATCTTCACCTTGAGTCTGGAGCCCTCTGTGTGTGTATCTTTTTGCCTCTCAGACCCTGCCAGGTCCACCAGGTTCAGCTGAGACATTCGGATGTTCACCACATCATTGATGGACTCTTTAGACTCCAAAGTCATGGTGAACACAGCATGAGATCTTGACGACTCACGATTCATGGAGGTGGAGGCCACTCGTCGATTACGCCATCCCATAGACAGCACCTAAATGGTAATTAAAATACAAACATCAAGTACGAGGCCAAACATTTCAGGAAGTTATAGCCATTGGGGAAAAATGGCAGCCTAATAAAGTAATTCTTACCAAAACTAATTGATTTTAACAAAGATTTTATGATGGAACTACATACAAGAAAACAGTCTATAGGTACAAGCCATTTATTTTACCTGGTAGGCTTCAGCAGCGGAGTTGACAAACTTCTCCACGGCTCCCTCAACAAACACACCCTTCTTGATGTTCTCCCTGACGAAAAGGCTGGCCGAGGCAGTATCCAGGAGGTCATAAATTTGTTCATTGTAAATCTCAATAAATGAACACTTGCAAAGGAAACTCTTGGCCTGGGCAGACTGATGTGGAAAGAACACACAAAGTGATAAAGTCATTAGATAACATACTAAAAACTATTGTTGGTTGTCTTAATTTATGGCATATTTAGAGAGACAACATGTTACAGCATACCTTTTCCACCTCTCTGTTTATGAGAAAAAACAGGTACTCAAAACTTCGAGGAATAACCCCTCGTAGTTCATCTGTGAAGTTATCCAACTCAGATGGTCCTGAAGAGAGAAAAAAGTGTCAGTGATGATTCTATTATTTGAACTTGACAGTTAATTAGTGAAAATAAATGAATTACATTCTCACCAAGCATGGTGAATGTCTTCCCTGAACCAGTCTGTCCACTGCAAAAGCAACAAGAGCTTATTAAGTTCTAAAATTCTTTACACAACCCCTTTATAGTGCAGGGTGTTTGAGCAATAGTAAGCCCTTAAAATTATTATATTTTGTATAAAGGCATTAAGACTACTTACTATGCAAAAATTGTACCATTATATCCATTCATGCAAGATTCAACAATATTCTTGGCCACACTGGAAAATACAGAGTCCTATTGGAGAGTGACAAGTAAGTTCACATTCACTGAAAAAACCTGGATCCAACACAGCAAATCAAGTTTTAATTAGTAACTAAAGCTTGTTTGTGTTATTAATGAAACAACCATGATACCTCACCTGGGATGTGTCCATATCAGCAACATGATCATAGGTGAAGGTTCGTGGTTCAGGCTTTGAGAGCAGTCGAATTGTGTTGGGTGAAGTAACCATGAGACATAGACTCTGATCTCCATCTGTGGTCAGTCCGGTGCCCTGAGTCAGAGGTCGCACTCGCACAAAAACTTTAATGGAATCACTGTCACTGCTAAAAGACCGGAAAATAACATTTAAATTTGTAAGAAAGGAAACCTCTAGTCAAGCCTTCCAAAATAACCATGAATCCAACTACAACCAGCATACCCCCAGAGAAAAGGAAAACACCTTCCATGTAGCTGTTTTATGGTAGTCACTC
Organism: Sphaeramia orbicularis; assembly: GCF_902148855.1. NCBI lineage: Eukaryota > Metazoa > Chordata > Actinopteri > Kurtiformes > Apogonidae > Sphaeramia > Sphaeramia orbicularis. The sequence goes on along the minus strand of NC_043978.1, from coordinate 20,094,810 downwards.
AAACCATACATTGGCATTGTCTGTTATTGGGCCGGAAAATAAAATAATACCTATCATGACAACTTTCCTTGAAGATTAGTGGCTATGTTTATCATGATCAATTCTAATATTGTTAGGCTACTTTTAAGTTTTTTATTGGTTTATTCTCTTTACACTGTCAAATAAAGGGCATTTTTCATGATTTTTCTCAGTTATACATATTATAATGCACACTTAGCTTAAGCTTTTTACAGCTTAAATTGCTCTCATTTTCTTTACATCAAAATCAGGCACTGTTGGTGAGTTTCTTTCTTGTCGCGTCTACTGCACACTTGTCAATACATTTTTTACTTTGTTCACCCTATTGTTTCTTCTCATAAAATAAAACCACAACTAATCATGTAATTTCTCCAACTTTAACTCAGGACCAAAAATCAGCCATTAAACTTTAATAATCATTTGACATTTAAGGTGATAGCTAACGGATACGAGCATCTCGCTGCAACCACTTTAACTATATCACCCACTCTAGTCTTATCTGAATCATTTTAATTCATACACACATTTCCTACAAGGTTTACAAAGCGCCCATCTGCACAGTCAACGTGAACAGCATACAGTTAAGTGTGTTTGCGTTTAAGGCACGTCTTAAACACACATTACCTGGCAGCATGGTGCGTTGAATCCAGAGATCCTGTAAACGAATTCACAAGATATTAAAAGCTTGATTTGTTTAAGTGTTGTAAATCTAGGCCCGCTTAAGATGCTAACTCAGAGAGAGGATATTACTACCTAAGGAGCTATGAGAGATAAAGTCAGTAAATGTGTAAAGGAAACATGCCTACATTTATGCAAAGAAAAAGTGAAGTTAGCGTTTCTTGCTTCCAACGTGTATTTTAACTAGCATGCTAAAGCTAACGTTACCAAACAACCGCAAGTATGTTACGTTTTTGGTTAGGCTACCTTCTACAAGTTAAGAGTTGACAATGCATTAGTTTGCTAACCAAATCAACATTTATACCTTTTCCACCTGGAATCATTTTTGTGCACGTCTAAAATCCGTCGTTATGTGGTAAATGTGTTTTTCTTCATAGCAGGTCCAGAAGGATTAATTAGCAGTCAGTCAGACGAAGGACGAACTGTTTACATCCTTCGAAATTGGCGGGCAGCAAAGGCTCCGCTTCTTCTTCTACGGTTTTTAGCAGGAAACTGAGAGCTACATACTGCCCCCTAGTGTAATGTGGTGTAAATGTCCATACTATATATATGCTTTACATCTTGATGACCTGGATGTGTAAAAGAGAAAAAAATAAAATGACAAACTGACTTTAAGCCATGAGTCACACATTAACTGGTGTCTTTAAAAACACTTTAGTAAGTCAACTTTATTTCATCAGCACTTTTCACAGATAAAATCTCAAAGTGTTTTACAATAGAAGTGCAGAGTGGCATAAAAGATAAATATGATTATTAAAATTACATATTAAAAAAAACCCCATCATATTAGAATAACATTTTTTTTTCTTTTTTTTTTTTACAATTTTTTTTACACAATAAGTTATTATTATGTTCATACTTTTTCTATCTCTTATGTTAGTCCTTACTTTTTTAGATTGCCTTCTCTGTGTTGCTGTAACACTGCAATTCCTCTCTTTGTGGGACTAATAAAAGATTATCTTATCTTATTTCATCGGTTTGATATTGTTTTATTCTGTTTCAAGATGTTTTTGGTCCTCTTTAATGTTTTATACTATTTAAAATGTGTTGGGTTTTTAAAAAATAAATGTATCATTTTAATATATTTAGAGTCTATTACACTTTGTTCTGTCTTATTATCTGGATATAATAAAGCATTTCAAACTGCACTAATCAGAATAAGAGATCCTTTAAAAGTAAAGTTTGATTTATTGAGGACTGATTTTTTTTTCTTTCAAAACAAACAAGTGGATTTATTGTGTATTTATATACACTGCTGTTTTGAGAAGAAAACTGGACAATCACTTCACAGTCCGAATCTCCATACAAGCCAATTTGTCATGGCTGACTCGAATGCCACTTTTGTAAGTGTCTAGTAAAAAAAAAAAAAAAATCATTTTATCTCCCCATTAATATAAGTGAAATGTTGGTTATACTGTGGGGATGTACTTTTAAGAAACATTTTGTTAAAACAAAGAGTGAATAATTAGTCAGATATTAACAGAAGTATTTTTGCAACTGATGCTGATAAAACACTATCTTTCTATCAAAATAATCTTTGCAGTGGGTGAATCATTTCCACTGAGACACATCGCATAGCTCAGGGGTGTCAAACTCCAGTCCTCAAGGGCTGCTATCCTGCATGTTTAAGATATGTCCCTCTTCCAGCACACCTGGAAGCCATTCCATCATTATCAGGCTTCTGCAGAGCTGGATGATGAGCTGATCATTAATTGAACTAGGTGTGCTGGAAGAGGGACATATGTAAAACATGCAGGATAGCAGCCCTTGAGGACCGGAGTTTGACACCTATGGCGCAGCTGCAGAGCAACTTTTCCAACATTACTGATTGAAAACGTTTTAGTTTAGTTTAGTTTAGTTTATTTCAGACACAGACATAATACCAAACATATGGAAGAAAAAAAAACAACAACACACAAATAAAAAATCAAATAATAGATAAAGAGAACTGTTGTGCCTGAAAGGGAGAAGGAAGAAGCCACTGCTTATCCAGTTCTACCCCTCGATTCCAGTCCTCAGACTGCTAGTGCTTAATCACTTGATATATAACATAAGATTGTGATTATCCATAAACACACCCCTACAAACCTGTACACATATACACATACAGTCACATACACATATACATACACACCAGTTTATCTCTACAGCTGTACACCAACACACGTCTGCACCCCCATGTTTATACACACAGGCACCATACAACAGAACAACCTGACAATCCAAGTAATGATCACACCCTTCCTTGAGCCAGATATTGTGAAAAAACATTTCTTTGTACATTTTTTTTTTTTTTTTTTTAATTTTTGAATGTTTGGACACTGCTTGAGGTCTACCCCCAACCCATTCCACAGCTTGACCCCACACACTGGTACACACAAACTCTTCCTAGTGGTCCTGACTGCTGAGACTTTGAAATTCCCACATCCCCTCAAGTTATAGCCCCCTTCTCTATGAGCAAATAGTTTTGTGTTTTCACGCAAGACCACAGTTTTGTGCGTTTTTTCTAATACCTCTGTCTATACGCTTTGCTTCTGTCAGACAATTTATAATGCCAATATATGAGAGCGCGTTGTTTATTTTCTCTTTAGAAAAATAGCTAAACCGCCGCCATGTTGATCGAAAATGGATCGTTTTTAGCCTCTTGGCTTCTACACTCTTTGACTTGTGCGCGTTTGTTGATTGGCTCATATCCGGTTTTAAGGTGATTGGCTGCTGAACCGGAAGTGCATTTCCTGTGAACGCTATGTGTTATTTAATTGGTGCGTTTCAAGACTTTTAAAATACAAACGGTTGTCATCCATACACAACAAGACGAGGGGTTTTCAAAACCACGCAGGTCTATTCCTTATCCACGTCGTAAGTTTCTGTAAAGAAAGACGAGTATTTTTCGCCGATTGCAACTGTTATTTTGAGGTATGTGATTAAAAAGAATCTTTGTAATGTTGGTATTATGTGTTTATGTCATTAACACAAACCGTTTGTTTTCGTTAAAGTTAGAAAAGTCTTGTTAACGTCAGTTACATTAACATTAGCTAACTTGTTATTGTATTTACTAAACAACTTGTTTTAAGCATTGTTATAGTTAACGTTGTGTGAGCATGGGTTGTTAGCGAGCACAGTAAGTTACAGCTAAAAACATTTGTTGGACGCATTGAAGATGGCTAACTTTGATGCTAAGCTAACGGTGATTCGCACGAAACTAGTGCAGGGTTAATCGAGGTCATTAAGAAGTCGTAAAATCTCTTAAAATCAGTCTTGTTCATAAGGTTTTAGAAGTCCTTAAATAGTGCCACACTCATCTTTGGGAGTTTAATTGTCATGTAGTTTTTCAACTTAACTTTAATTGTCCATCTCTTAACTTTTTAAAATTTGTGAGTCTAACTCTTTCAGCAGTTGCGAATCTTAACTGATCACTGAACCTAAAACATTTTTTTTTTATCTTAATACTCGGGCTTGTTGGGAAAATGTAGATTAAACCAAGTAACTGTACTAATCCTATTTTTACATAAAGTTAGACAAATTTAGCTGAAAATGGCCTCAGTTGGTTTTTAAAACTAATAAATGATTGTGTTTAATACATGTAGACATTGTGGGAAAGTTAGGTGTTTGTTATTAACTCTAGACAACGTCCATGCAAAAGTTCAACTGGAGTGATCAGCTGAACAAAACATCTGCATGACATCAAAAAGACAAAACTCTCATTGACAGTGGCATCTGCATAAAAATTGTGCGTGGAAATGAGAAGGATCAGGGGATTCATCTTTCTGTTCTCGTCCGTTGTTAATGAGGTCTGATATTGGCATAAATTTCATATGCCTCAGGCTATAAATGAAACTAAAATGAGTTATTGTGATAATTGCGATCAGTCTTGGAACACCTATGGGAAAATAGGGTCAAATTTAATAATAATTAAAAAAAAAAAAAGAAAAAAAAAGATTTGGAAATTATGGATGAGTGCCATTTAACCTTCATCCTACCAAGCAGGGTCATTTATGACCCCAGACGTTGTTTCATGTGTGTCATTGTGTGTTAAACTGAAACATTTATTCATGGTTTCAGGAGTTTGTTCCTTGGTGTCATCCGGTGTTTGTATTGTAAAAAGTTTTGGATCATCACATCAACTGAACTTGTTATGATGGACTGAGTGTCTGGGGTCATGGATGACCCCAACATTTTTTTTCCCAAATTGGCAGTATGTGTCTGATGACACATGTTTTCTAACATACTTACCTGTAATAATCTATCTGTAACATGATATTCTTTTCCTTTACAGTGAAATATGGCTTTGAGAGGTAGACCTGCTCGATATACTGCTGCACAAGCATTTGTCAGATTAGTTGTTTGTTGATTGTTCCATTGACCATTTCACAATAAACATCTCTACAAAATGTATTTTTATACTTTGGTTACATTGCTGCATACTAACTATTTGACTAAGTGACATATCATGACAATTTTTTTCAATTCATACTGAATTGCATCCAAAATAAGACTGGGGTCATAAAAGACCCCACTTGGTAAGTTTTGTATGTAAACTGTCATGGCAGGATGAAGGTTAATGTTTTAACAGTTAGAAATTATAGAACAGACACTGAGCTTTAGATTTTATTTTCAACCAATTAATTATTAGTATGAGTACACACTTCTGGGCTTCCTTTGACAGTTCTCTTCAGTATTGTTGTGTTAAATGACTATGGTTCGGTTTTCAAGAGTTAAATCTAGATACTGAGCAAGAATCAAGAGTAGCCAGCGTTTTGATACTCATCTTTGCTGCAAACTCGCATGCATTTAAACACACAAGAAGACCCTGTGACTAGAAGTGTCTTATCAGCTGCATACAGCTTTTTGAATGACCCCTCCCATTGGCCCTGTCTCTGCAGTTACAGCGTTTCACTTTGTTTATGCAGGATGAGCTTGGCTGACGTGAATGATGAGAATCGCGGGGTCTACCCTGGAGGAAACCGTTGCACCTCTAGTGATGACATTTTTGCCCTAGCTCAACCGACTGGGAGACCCTCAATCCTGCGTCAGTCAGAAAATCTGCCCAGCAAGTCTGAGCCAAAGGGAATGAAGGTACAGAACAAATGTCTTTTTTAATTGTTCAACACTGGCTCATCTTGATGGTTTGTAAACATCCTCATGAGACCAGTCTGATCTGAAAATGCTGTAAATTCACACAATATCATCAAGCTTAGCCACACCACAGTGCAGCACTAGGTTGTTACCTTGTGGATATTCCTCCATTCATTTTTTTTTTTCTTCTCTCTAGATGATTGTACATTTAAGATACTGACCAAATTGTTGGTGTGTAGGTCTGTTTTCAGACTCCAAGAAGAGACCCAGTGACTAAAAGAATTCTTTCTCCAAGCAAGTCCTCCAAAATGACATCTGTCGATGAATGTGCAAAAGCCTTGGAGTCCTTGAAGTTGGATAAAATAAAGTAAGTAAAAGATACCCAGAGGGAAAAAAGAAGAGAACATCAATTTAAGTAACCAAGTTTTATTATTTTTTTTAAATAGTGCTTCATCTCAAGATGCCACCAAGAACCCTGATGGACCCCACCAAGGTAGTTCATCCATCATCATTACAAAGTGACTTTAGATTAACGGTCTTTTTATCTCTGCTGAATAATAACTATCTCATTACTTTCCGCAGAAGTGTCATCTTATCCAGACGATGACATGCCGATTCAAAGCAAAGGAGGCTATCAGTTAGATTTTGAAAACCTTGATGCCATCAATCCCTTTGGGGGCTCTAATAAGGTGATGCTCTCTCCAGCAAGGCCTCCACCAACAGCTCAAAACAAGCCCCAGCCTGGGAAACAAGAGAATTCAACAGAAGAGCCTGTTAAAGTAGAATCAGCACTCGATGATACGCTGCCTTTCAATCCCTCGGTGGAAAACTCTCTGGCTGACATCAGCTCCTCAGATAGCAGTGTGGTCATAGTGAAAGTCCCAGCAGTTGAGGAACAGAATTCATGCACCACCTACACCTGATGAGAAACAACCTCCTAAAACGTCCTCAAATGATGTTCAAGATAAAGCACCAGCGAGTTTTGAGGAAGACGCTCCACTGCCACCTAAAGGTGCCTACAATCTGGATTTTGACAATCTCGACTCGATTAACCCTTTTCAAACAGGCGGTTCGAAAATCCAGAATTCACCCTTGGTCAAGAAAGCCGTGCCACAAAATGATACACCTGTTGTAACAGAAACAAATCCTGCAGATGTTGTCACTGCACCTGAAGTGTCTGTTCAATCTGAAGTGGAACCTGCAGCTGCTGAAACTCAGCTGAGTGTTGACCCAGTTAAGCAAGGTCCCACCAAACTGGAGTTCAATTTTGATGATGATGATGAAGTTAAACAGAAACCGCCACCTAAGAAGTTTGGCAAAAGGCCACCTGGTCCAAAAGCTAAGGTGGAAAAGCCAGCACCTGATGTAAAGCCACCTAAAGACACCTCTCCACAGCCTGTTACCAGTAATGATGTGGAAATTCCTGTCCCCAAAGGCTTGTCTTCATTTGAGGTTTGTATTCAAGATAAAGCACCAGGGAGTTTTGAGGAAGACGCTCCACTGCCACCTAAAGGTGCCTACAATCTGGATTTTGACAACCTCGACTCGATTAACCCTTTTCAAATGGGTGGTTCGAAAATCCAGAATTCCCCCTTGGTCAAGAAAGCCATGCCACAAAATGATACACCTGTTGTAAGAGAAACAAATCCTGCAGATGTTGTCACTGCACCTGAAGTGTCTGTTCAACCTCAAGTGGAACCTGTAGCTGCTGAAACTCAGCCGAGTGTTGGCCCAGTTAAGCAAGGTCCCACCAAACTGGAGTTCAATTTTGATGATGATGAAGTTAAACAGAAACCGCCCCCTAAAAAGTTTGGCAAAAGGCCACCTGGTCCAAAAGCTAAGGTGGAAAAGCCAGCACCTGATGTAAAGCCACCAAAAGACACCTCTTCACAGCCTGTTACCAGTAATGATGTGGAAATTCCTGTCCCCAAAGGCTTGTATTCATTTGACCTTGACAAGTTTGACGACCCAAACTTCAATCCTTTTGGCACAAAGTCAGCCATGACTAATTCTCCAAAGTGCAGTGGGAAGTCCAGCCCTGTGCGCATGGAAATGGAAATGGAACCCCACCCCACTGGAGCTGTAAGAGAACTTATCTATTTTCATTCACTGTTTACTAACTAACTTAAATATGGGTGCATTTCTAACCATAATTGTTTTTTCTTATGAAAATGATAGAATGACAGTCAAAAAGCTTCCAATGACCATAACAAGACTTTGGAACTTGAAGCTCAACCAATGCAGAAGTCTCAGACCAGCATGTCAGAGTTCAGTGAGGAGTTTGTTCCTGGAACTACATGTAAGTAAAGATTGGTCTAGATGAGAACTACACAAGTAGTCGAAAGAACTAGAAAACATGGGGTTGCTCAGCTTCAGTGGGAGATAATTTGAGAATGTTTTCCCAGCGTACTACCAAAAAACTATCATGCACTGAAGGTTTACTAAGACTTAAAGTCAATCTACCAAATGAATTCTATTTAAAAAATTGACCAGGAAAGATTCATTATGGTTAAAAATCTCTTACAAGAGCATTATGTTCAAGGCAAGCAGCAGAAAAACGAACAATATTTAGGACACAGTTGCAGATACATAAGCATACTTAACAGTTTACATGAAAAAGTAAAATAAAATGTAATCACAGAGTGAAAGTAATTGAATGGATGTCACAAATGAACAAAACTCTACAGCTAGATGCCCCTACCTTCAAGTAATTTAACATCACTTTCTGCGGCATGCCCCTTTTTCAGCCCTGAGTACACAGCGTGCAAGTGTGAGTCAGGGCACAGTGTCGTATTGCAGCACTGATGTAGAGTTGGTGGGTGTCTGTCTCTTCTTGGCCACAAAGGAGAAGATAGGAAAGTCTTCATTCTAAAATAAAAGCTGTTTTGAAAAGAGAAAATCATCAGTTACGATCCTTAGATGAGTGAAACAAGATACAGGCATGATTGCAGAGCTGTGAAAGGTGGTTCATACATAGGTTAATCCTACAAAATACAAGAATCTAATTGAAGATGAATTAATATGTACGTGCAAAACTTGTTGAAACAAGCTGGTTTTATTTATTTATTTATTATTTATCTCTAGTCATGGCCGGTGACTTTGACGGACAAATTGACTACCTGGAACAGTTTGGCTCCAGCAGTGTGAGTACCTAAAGGTTTATTTTTGCTGAATTATAGTTTGTCAATGCGTCGTCTAAATCTGCTTAATGTTTGGTGATCAGTTTAAGGAGTCTGCATTGAGGAAACAGTCCTTGTACCTTAAATTTGACCCCCTCCTGAGAGAGAGCCCAAAGAAATCGGCAGGCCCGGTTCTTCAGACCCAGGTCCCACGCCCAGCTGCCTTCACCTCACGGTAAGAGATTCTGCTGATAGCGATCACTATGGTTGTTGGAAGATAAATTAGTTTTGGTTTGGGCATGTTGTAGAAAAATAAGACTACCCTTTTTCCCATTCCATTTCAGTCTTGAGACCTCACAGGTGACAATGAAAGAGGCAACAAGCGGGCCACAGAAGGATGATTTCAAACTGCTTGATGTTTCTACAGAACCAGTACGTTGGTCCTGAATTGGAACCATTCACTATATTTCTACACAATGGTTCCACTTAAACATCTGTAGTAGTTTTTTTTTTTTTAATTTTTTTATTCTTTCTGACACCATCTAACTCGATCTCTTGACATTGTGACTGTTTTCTAGACTGCTCCGATACTTGAGAGCCTGGTCACACATGCCCCTCTCATCCCCCAGCCAACAAGCGCAGAGGACGCTATCATAGAGGTGCTGAAGTACAGTCAGAAAGATATGGATGCAGCCATCGATAAAGTCCAGGCAGAGGTATGTCCCTCTCAAGCTCCAGGGATTTGACCACCTAGACCAGTTCAGACTAATATAGAGCTAGCTATAGATACATCTGTGATTTTCTTTTCTGTAAGGAAAAGTAGTTTTCCTCCATCATTTACTACAGTTACTACTGTTACTACTTTCCAGTTTTCAAAATTCCCATTATTTATATTTCTAAGTCCTCTCTTAAATTAAGTTTTTGATCCTTTAGGGGAAGCTACCAGACAGCTTTGAGACAGAATACACATAGAACTACCAAACAACCAATTAATCAACGCTGCATCCACTGAATGAAGTATAAATGTCATTGTTTACACACATCTGTTTTATGGTATCAAGTTTTTTGTCTTCAAACTAAAAGTCTTTTGCGCTTCTTTTGACAGTCGCTCAAAATACCACTGTCTCATAATCTTCATGTGCTGCGTTAGCTCTGTTAACTTAGCTCTGATTTTAGACAGAAAACAACCACAGTAAAACCACAAATCACCTCTGTTTTCTGTACGGTTTGTGTTGTCAGTATCCACACTAAAGACCTTTTAGGAATCATTTAAAAAAGGTTAGAAATGTCAAAGTTTAGTCTGAACCATGGATCAACAATGGCAACTTGGCAAAGATGATAATATCACATAACTTTATACCTCCATCAGCCTCATAATCAAACTCACCCACGAAGAAGAAACGCTGCCATTTCAGCATCGGACCCCATTCTTTTCATTTAGAGCTGTGTCCAGTGGAGAAAACAACAGTACTTCTAGCCTTTATCATTTTTTTTGCTTTCTTTGGCTCTGAAAGCATGCTGCTTAACATTTGTTTTCCTCACCACTGAAGACTGAAAGTGCGACTCACTACTCCCTCTAGTGGTCACATACATTTACAGTGACATGTCGGCCTGTGGCTGTAAATACATTTAGATCATATTTCTGCAATCCAATACACCGACATTTTTGACATAACATCAGGACCCTTATTCTAAAGATTCTAAAGATAATTTTGGAATATTTTAAGTACAGATAAATCCTTAATATGTCATGATCCTTAATTTGTAACAAACTGACAGTGAAAAAGTTAAATTCAGAATGTAGAAAGTTTGCCTCATTTGGAACAAGGTATACATTTTAAACGTAGACATGCAATGGTGATTTCTACATGATACTCAAATGTATTTTCTTTATCAGGCACAGAAAAAGCATGACAAGCTACTTGAGGACAGTCATGAAATGAGGTGAGTTGCATTGATTAATTTTGTTTCTCAGTAATGAGTTACAGACTGATTAATACCAGTATTTTACAGTGTTTGACTTCTTTTTTTCCCTCTTACAGGAAAATAATTGCTGAGTTTGAGCTGCTCATTGCAAAAATGATGGGTGAGTGAAAGTAAACTATGCAAGTATTTGTCACATTTCATAATCTCAAGGATTGTTGATGTCATGTGAACATTTTTCTGGCATTACTCAGTTGATCAGGAGAAGGAGAGGGAGGAGGCCCAGAAAAAGCTCAACGCAGCGCTGCAGGAGAAGGAGCAAGTAGCCAATGACCTCAACTCCATGGAAAGATCTTGCTCTGAACTCTTTAAGAGGCTGGAGAAGTACAAAGGGGTTGTTGAGGGTTACAAAAAGGTCAGAATTTACAAAAGCTTAAACATTATATACTTGGTGTATTTTCAGGTAAGCTTTAGAACTGAGTGTCCCTGTTCCGTCTCCTTAGAATGAAGAGACACTGAAAGCTTGTGCTCAGGATTACCTGGCAAGAATCAAAAAGGAGGAGCAGCGCTACCAGATGCTTAAAGTCCACGCTGAGGAGAAAATTGGCCAGTAAGAAATGCCAAACTTCTGTGTTAGCTGTAGATAATCCCCGGTAAGACTGATGGTGCCTGACTGGAGCTCTTTGCTTCTCCTCAGTGCAAATGAAGAAATTGCAGAGGTGCGGTCCAAGAACAGGGCTGAGATATCCGCGCTTCAGGCCCAGCTGAGGCGGGAGCAGCTGAAGGTGCAGTCGCTGGAGAAGAGTCTGGACCAAAAGGTGAGACAATGATTGTTCCTGTATGTAAGGGATAATGTTCAGTGAGTTGGTTATTACAGCAAAATGAACCCTTGATGATGTAGGATCCCAGTGTAAAGCAGAGGGATTTATCCCCCAATCATGACCGACTGGAAATTACCCCATACATTACAGCGCTATTTACTACAGAAGTCAACTTGGCAAAAACTGTAGGTTGGACTTGTGTGCACTGCCAAAAGTGAAATAGAGAAAAACTGAGATTTCTCCACCATTCTGGAAAGAAAAAATAACATGGCAAGATCAGTCACTTTTTACGTTTTTCTGGAAATAAGCCTTTTAAAAACAGGGGATTGTCCATCATTAAATTTTAGTTTTACTTTCATCCAGAAGTTGATTGTTTTATTTATTTATTTTTTTATCTAAATTTGTAATGATGCATTTTTTACAAAGCAAAAAAAAAGCTCTCATATCACATAAAGCACTGATCAGAAGAAGACTGGCAGTAACAACTATTTTTAAACATCTAAGGTGGAGATCATGGTGGTGTGTACCCAGCTCATGTCGTTTCCATTTTGTCAAATTACCAGCGTTGGGTTTTAGAAAGTAATGCCATATTAAAGGAGTGTCTTTTCCCCACTATTTATGGGCTGTATCAGTGTAAGTGCAGTGTTATTAAAACTAAACAGAAAAAAAATGTCTGTGTGTACTTCCCTGTATTTTCACTTGTTCGATGTGACAACACCATCTAAGGGAATTGTAACAGGTTTTAGGGCACTGCAGACCAGTGGCTGGCGAGTAATTGCAATGTTTGTGGCTTTACTCATTGCAACTATTGGTCAGAACTAGACTAGATAAAGTCTTCAATATTATTATTTTTACATCTGTTAAGAATAGCCCTCTATATTCTACTGATCTGTGTAGATTTTTTTGATTGACATGGATTATACACATGTATTTTAATGCAACTACCTGCTATTTTTTTTTTTCCCCAACAGGTAAAAGAGGCTGAAGAGCTGACCAAGCTTTGTGATGAGCTTATCTCCAACGTCCAAAAGGGTTGAGTTCAACTGTAAATATTTTTTCATGTTCTTCTTTTATTGTTGAGCTTCTTTATTTGTGTAGTTGTTTGTGCTTTTCTGTGTTTTTTAATACTGTAAAAAAAAAAAGTTATGTAATAAAGATGATTTACCAGTCCTCCTAAAATCAAAAACTGTTTTTTTTTTTCCTCCATGTCACATATCTGTAACCTTTGAGCCTCACCATGCAGACACTGTGTCCAGATTGTTTAATGTTCAGCTGCTGAGGGTGAAACATTTCTTTGTACTTGACCAAAATCTGATGTTAACAGGTGGATCTTGTGACTCGTGACATCACAAATCGTTTGGTATTGGTGGGAATCAAATAAGTAACTCTTATAGAACGATGTGAAAATTTGATGAAAGATGGTTTTACAGGGTTCCTACAGTTATGGAAATGCAGAAGAGTCATGGAATTTAATATCAGAACTTTTGGGAAAAGCTGTTTTGAGGTAAAACCTCTCGACAACTATAGGATCATGAAGTAGGACAAAAAATGAGCAAGTAAATTCCAAATCTTAAAAGAAAAGCTCATAATCATCAGTGGATATGAATCTGATAGACTGCAGAATAAATCAGACGTTACCCAGTAGAAAAGTGGCTCTGAAGTCAAAGACAAGCTATATTTTTAGTAGCAGTAACATTGATTCTAGAGTGAGTATTGCAGTTTATTCTGATGCAAAAATCAGTGATATTTTAATTTGTGCATTTTGTCTAATGAAATTCACAGAATCAGAGTAAACCTGTTAAATTTAGTCATGGAAAAAATTGTTAGACCATCCTTGTTTTCTTCCATTTCTTGTTCATTTTAATGCCTGGTACAACTAAAGGTGCATTTGTTTGGACAAATATAATAACCACAAAAATGGCTCATAAAGAGTTTATTTTAAGAGCTGATATCTAGCAATTTTCCATGTTTTCTTGATAACAAAAATCACTTAAGTTCTTACATCAACATCTATGGCATTGTACTGCCTAAAACAGTGCTTTTAGGCATTCCATGTTTTCTTTTCTGTCTGCTTTAGTCTCTCAATACTCACAGGAGTTAGGTCTTGATTGCATAACTATTGTTTTTGATGACTTTTGAATGTCTGATCATTTTTTCTGTGACTGTAGATAAAGAAGACTGAAGCAAAATGGTGTTTTTTCTGAGTTTGACGTCAGTAGCTGAAGTCTATTTCTGTTAATGTTCTTAAACACACCTGGAAATGACATCATCTGTCCATAAAGTTGGACAAGTCGTGAAATTTTAGCTGTTAAAAATGACTGGGAAAGCCTGTGTTGAAGACATTATCAATCCTTTTGTGTTTAAATAACACTGGGTTACAAAAAAATGTTTTTTGCAAGTTGTCTAGGTTTTTTCAACTGAATTAGGACCATTTTGCACCGCTAAATCCAAAAATGGCATCTGTTTTTCCCAATCAGGTCAGGTTTTTTTGCTAATTTGATTTTGAAAAATTTGATCTTCTCACAAAATTGATTACATTTTTGTGACTTTATCAGTTGATTTTTTATATAGTTCTCACCCAAAATAGGTTTTAAGAGAAAAAAAATCATTTGATCACTTGATTCCTGTTAGGTACAATGGTGTATTCACCGCAGATGTAGCAGAATACGTCAGGCTTATTTTTGCAAGATCTTCTAGTTGAAGCCATTTCATTCACCTGTAATATTAAAAAAAAACATTAATCATAAATTGGCAAAAGTAAAATCTTCAGAACTCGTTTATTGCAAGAAATATGAAAGAATTTTGTATCATATGATGTGAAAATGCCCATAAATGTAAACAAAAATGTTAAAAAGCCAATATGTAGCATAGTTCAGAAAGTTGACCTGATTGAGCAAAATTAATGTGATTTTTGGATTCAGCACACCAAAATTATTCTAAATCAGCTAAAAAAACTTCAACAATAAATTTGTTGTTGACCAGTGTAATCAACATGAGGGATGTGGATGAGGTAGAAGGTCATCCAGATGAGTTTGTTCTCTTTTGGTCTAACTCTGGAATGCATCTTTTACTTTCATTACAATCACCGCCACAAGGGGGCAGTGCTGACATTGTGAATAATTGTCAAGTGGCCTCTGGACTTCAAGTGTTCTTTATGTGAATGAAGGTGACCATGATTTTGAAGCCTGCAGTGTTTTTGTTCAACGTAGGAAGCCTCAGTAAAGCACAGAAGATCCAGAGTGGGCTCACCTCTTACCCATCTGGAGCTCATCCCCATCCTCGAATGCTTACAACAAAACAAGAGCTGCTCTGATACAATGCTCCCCTTCTTTCCTGAGCAATCACAGGGTCCTGTCACATCACTCCCAGAGCAGGACAATGCACTTCCTAAACGCTGAAAGGAAATCCTACCTAGATTGGAGTTGAATGAGGTGGTGGTGCAGACCTGGAGGGAGGAGGGGGGTCGAGTCACTTAAATGGGAAAAGATGCTGGTCACTTGGTGTAGTCTTGCAGGGGCCATCACTCATCTAAAAAGGACTGTGAGACTGCTCTTGTGTCTGTACCGTATCTGTTTAGTCATTCATCGCACCGACTTCTGTCCCTCTGCTGGCTGCCCTCTGCGTCACCCTCGGTAGACACTTAACCAGCTCAAAAGGAACAAAGCTGACCTGTCCGTACCCGCAAATCCAGCGTTTAACATCTCTTTTCACAGGATACTCACCTGTACATACACAGACAATGGACACAATGAAAAATACTCCACTACAAGTAAAAGTCCTGCATGAAAAATCCAAAATACTCCACTTTGGTCACTCTGACACAGGGATGGACTACACTGACTGAGATGAAGTAATAGAAAGGCCACTCATTGGGACAACTGAACCATAAAACACATACAGTAAAAAAAAACATCAACAACAAACACTCTCTTTTTCTTCCATTTCTTTCTATTTTGATATGGGCCTGGCCAAGCAAAAGTGAACATCAGGGTCAATTTCTTTTTTCTCTAAAACAATATTTTTGATTACTCAGCATGAAAGACATATATCTCTAGTTTCTAAAACTGTGTTTATTTAATTCGTACCTGATTTACAACTGGATATATAAGAAAATATAAGAGAATACAGTGTAAATTAAGAACAGTAAAGGTTGTAAATGAATGTATACAGCATAAATTCAGAATGTAAATAGCAGTGTAAATAAATATGTTCAACATATTTGCCTGTCCAATCTTATATTTCATAATAATCAAATACTATAATGATTTTGAATGTTATTAATTATATTTAAAAAAAGCAGAAAGATGTGTATTAAATATAATAACAAAGCATATATTGCCAAAGACTGATAATTTTATCCGTATCTTAATAAAATGTTTGATTATTATTATTATTATTATTATTATTATTATTATTATTATTATGGTGCATCACACTGAACAAACACCTCACTCCGTTATGTTTTTGGAAACTCACTCTGTTACCATGAATTAATGTCTTGTAAAACTAAAATACACTGAACAAAAATATAAATGCCACACTTTTGTTTTTGCTCCCATTTTTCATGAGCTGAACTCAAAGATCTAAAACCTTTTCTGTATGCACATAAGGTTTATTTCTCTAAAATATTGTTCACAGATCTGTTTAAATTTGTGTTAGGGAACACTTCTCCTTTGCTGAGATAATCCATCCACCTCACAGGTGTGGCATATCAAGATGCTGATTAGACAGCAGGATTATTGCACAGGTGTCACAAGTTTTGAGGGAATATGAAATCGGCATGCTGACTTCAGGAATGTCCAGCAGAGCTTTTGCCTGTGAATTGAATGTTCATTTCTCTACCATAAGCCATCTCCAAATGTGTTTCAGAGAATTCATGAAGAAGACTGCATGAGGAAAATGGTGGTCACACCAAATACTGACTGGTTTTCTGACCCCCCTGGACCACCCAATACAGTAAAACTGCACATTTTAGAGTGGCCTTTTACTGTGGCCAGCCTAAGTCACACCTGTGCAAATATCATGCAGTCTAATCAGCATCTTGATATGCCATACCTGTGAGGTGGATGGATTATCTCAGCAAAGGACAAAGGAGAAGTGTTCACTAACACAGATTTAGACAAATTTATGAACAATATTTGAGAGAAATAGGCCTTTTGTGTTCGTAGAAAAAGTTTTAGATTGTTGAGTTCAGTTCATGAAAAATGGGAGCAAAAACAGAAGTGTGGCATTTATATTTTTGTTCAGTGTAAAAATGATATCAGTTTCATTTTTTGATATAATGTACTCTCAGATATTAAGAAAAGTGTGGTATGCTAAATATTTGCACTTTCCTTGAGGAACAGAACTTTTTGGTATTTTTTCCAAACCTTGAATAACTGCTGTATATTTTTCCTCACTCCGTTACTTTGTCAATGATGATAAATTCATGTTTTTTTAAAAATATTTGGTTATTATTCCTTAATGGCGTGTTAAAGTACTTGCTTAGACCTACAATTTCAGCTATTGTGATTGCTGCTAAATTATTTTTTAAAAACAGATTTGGAATTATTAATATTGCTTCACAGTGCTTCCTCACTCTGTTACTTGCTTGGCCAAGCTCATATAATAACCTTTGAAGGTACTCTGAGCTTTTATGAAAACCTGCATAATCAGTAAATTACATGTAGGAAAATACCAGTTTTCCACTGAAAAATGCAATGATGATCGACGGCTGTGTATTTATTTTCTACCTGAAAATGAAATTAGAAGATTATTTCAGAACCTTTTTGTCTAGTAGTTTGTGACAGAGTTCACATTCTTCATCTCTTTACATATCAAACTGACACTGGTGAGAAAAAAAGATAATTCTGCCTAATTATTTTCCTATGAAGATGCTGATGGCTGGATTGTGATGGTCTTGAGGTTGGATTGACTCATGTGTGCTCTGATATAATATCATTATATTACTGATAGAAAAGCATCAGTATGTGTTACTGTTGGAGCTGAGTTGATCTAATTTACATCTAGTTTAATGCATTATTAATAGGACAGGTTTTGGACACAAAAATCTGTTTCTGAGCTTTTTCTCCAATCTCTAACCTCTACAGAAACATTGTATTATTTGCACTTTTAAAAAATAAATAAATAAATAAATAAACCCCTGTGACAAATTTAGAGTATATGGTGGATCTGTCAGAAGCTAAAATCCAAACCCTTTAACTATGTATTGTGCACTCATTGGCCATTTTATTATTAAGTAGACCCCATGCTTTCACGGTGTACCTAATAAAGTGGCCATTGAGTGTATTTTCTGCTTCAAGGTTCAACATGTTGTGTGTTCAGAGATGCTCTTCAACATACCTCAGTTGTAAACTAGTGGTTATTTGAGTTACTGTCACCTTTTTCTCAGCTCAAACCAGTCTGGTCATTCTCCTCTGACACAAGACATTTCTACCCAAAGAACTGCCACTCACTGGACATTTTCTCTTTTTCCAGACCATTCTCTGTAAACCCTGTAGATGCATTCCATGTGAAAAAAACAGTAGATTAACAGTTTGTGAAATACTCATAATACATTTAACAAAAGCACATTCAAAGTATCTTAAATCACCTCTCTTCTTCACTCTGATGCTCGGTTTGGACTTCAGCAGATCATCTTTACTATGTCATATGGCCTAAACGTACTGAGTGTCTGAGAAATTTGTATTAATGTGGAGTTGAACAGATGTACCTAATGAAGTGGCCTGTCAGTGTATCTTAAAAGATTACCCATTGCATAAAATCTTCATCTTCAAAGGACAATATTTCCCTCTGAGATTAAATCTAAGTAAAGTACAAGTACCCCAGATGTCTACAGCACTTGAGTAAAAGTACTTAGTTACTTTACACCTCTTTGTACTTGATGATGAATCAGGAGTATGTGATACAGTAATACATGTGTATGAAGCGTCAGTTTCAGGTCATTTAATCAAAGTACCAAACCATCAAACTGTAGATGATTCAGTTTTTGAGCCTTGAACAGAATATATCATACAAGATTGTCAAATTATAACCAAATTACATACACAAACATCTAAATACTGGCAAAGAACTAAATGTGATTAAACTGGTGAATAAGTACTCAACATGTACTATACACAACAACAGTATACTTTAATAACATTACATAGATATGTAAAACGCCTTACTCTGAAAAATAAACTTTTGATACATTTTTTAGCAAAATAAATTAAATATTCATGACTCAATTTGATTATAAATGACTACAGCTTCATGAACTGTGGTTGGTGGTCTAAACGACTCTGTTGCTGGTCACTGGTATTGATGGAATACATTAATGTTGACGTGCTAATGACTAGTGAAGGGAACCTACCTAAAAGAAGAAGCTTAAATGATACTGAAGATCAACACAATTCGTCCATCCCTTGCAGTCTTCGGCAAGGTTTGTACACCATAAAAGGTGTTGTGAAACTCACCACTCTATTACTAATAACAGAATAGAGTTGAGGGATGGAGAGGGGTAATATATAAAGGATAGTGGTCAGCATTAAATGCATGTGCATTCCAAAAACAGTATGCATATTAAAAAAAAAACACAAAAGGACTACCTGAGTAGGAGCTGAAAACCAGCCCTTTTGTAAATATTGAGTACCATCTTCATTTCCAGCCGACGTGTTTTGAGCTGTTTGAGTGAAAACCGAAACTCCACATTCAGCTACACCTCAAGTAGGAAAAAATGCAAAACTTACAAATATTGCTGAGGAAAACCTTTCGTTTGGCCTGAATAGCTGCGATTACTCTCACACGCTGCAGAGTTCCTCGTCCTTTTTGTCTTAAGTGCACATCAAGGATGAATGGATTTTAGTGGTGTGAGAATGTAAAAGGTAAAATATTTCATAGAAGCACCAGGTAAAATTGGAAAACTGGATGTAACAATATGAGGTGTGTATCACTGGCCACTGTTTTTGTCACTTTTTGTCACTTTTGTGCATACTCGCATCCAGCTACGTGGAGACAGTTTTAGCGAGTGTCACTGAGGAGCTGCCTGTTCAGTCCACAGCTCATCGTCCCTCTGAGATACTGGAGAAGTTAGTGTGGGAATAAACTGGCACTAAGGCTAACACTGAAAATGAATATGTTGATGCTGATGTACTTTCCCGTCCACGTGAGAGTGAGTGTGCGTGTGAATGTCAGTGTAGATTTTGGGGTAGATTTTCGGAGGCAGTGTGGGTCCTCCCTGGCTGAGGAGGAGCTGCTGCTGTGCCAGATACTCCTCATAGTTCATGGAGCTCATGCAGTCTTTCTCCGGGCTCGAGGAGTTGGAGGACGGAGCGGCGCAGCCTGGCCTCTCCCGCTCTCGATACGGCAGCCGGTGGGAGCTGTGCAGCACCTGCGCAGCTGCTGGAGCAGCACTGGGGGGAGGACAGTGCTTTCGACTCTGGCAGAACCACAGCAGCACCGTACCAAAGATGAACACTATTCCAGCGGGGATGCCAATGATGACAGGCCAGGGGAGGGAACTGGAAGATGGGGAGAAAACTGTCGTCATGGGAGGCTTCGTGTCTGCAAAAGAGAGACCAGAAAGAGAAAAAGATCAGAACAAGCTCTTAAAATTTAACATTTAACAAGTACTTTGATTTTTTTTTTTTTTATTTATCAACAAACCATCCAGTCATTAAAAGAGTAGAAAATACTGAACAAATCTGTAAAAGCTGCACATAACAACAGGGTTGTGTGTTTGGTCCAAAAACCCCACAATGTTACATTTATGTTCATACAAAACAGTAAAGAAACAAATCTGCTACTGCAAACAAATGATCAAACTATTGTTGATGATTTAAACTATTTAATCAATCAACCAATCATTCAGGTCTAAACACTGACAGGTTTATTACCAGTAATGTCCTTTAGTTTATGGATGGAAAACATAAAGACTCACTGAAAATAATTACATTTAGTCCAAATCATATCAATGTACAACAGGAGAAGAAAACATCTATCATTCTTGCTGTAGTTTCTGTACATTTTTTTTTTTTTACTAATATTTCCACTTATTTTTAAGAATTACAGAATTCACAGAGAAACCAGCTTTGCAAAGATATTGTAGAAGTATGTTTATGTAGACGTTCCTTAACACATAGCCTTTGTGTATGTTCTATTGCAGGGGTATCAAACCCATTTCTTCCAGGGGCCACATTCGGCCCCATTGGATCTCAAGTGGGCTGGACCAGTAAAGTAACAGCATCATAACCTATAAATAATGACAACTTTTTCTCTTTGTATTAGTGCAATAAAACCATTAAATCATGAAAATATTTACATTTACAAACTATCCTTTCACATAAAACATGTTAATAACCTGCAAAAACTTAAATTTGTAAGAAAAATAAGTGCAGTTTTAACAATATTACGTCTCAACTTATCATTTATACATATGCATTATGCACAGTGTTACACAAATATTTGCTAAAAAGCATAATATTGTTCAAAATTTGGAGTTTGAAACTAAAATAAGAACAATTTCCCACTCAATTTCTCATTTGCCCAGGTCATTGTTCTTCTTTGTAGTTCGTCGAGGTTCAATTGGACTACTTTTGTTTCAAAAGACCAAAACTAGTCCAGTTGAACCTAGAACCTAGAAAATGGAGTTGTCACTATTTATAGGTTATGATGCTATTATGTTACTTTAGATCATATTGGCCTGTATGTGGAACCAGAACTAAAATGAGTCTGACATCATTGACTGTTAATATCTTCAGCGTAATTTTTGCACTTCGCAAATTTATCCCACGGCCCAGATTGGACCTCTTGGCAGGCCGGTTTTGGCCCCTGGGCCGCATGTTTAAGATCCCTGTTCTATTGTATAAGCATTACTTATCACATCTCTGATCCTGTTCCAAGTTTGTTTTCAAGTTAAAGATGAACAGAGTATGAACATCTGAGTTGAGCACCTGCTTCTCTGACTTCAGTAAATAAGTAATGAACGAGCAATACTGAGCACAAACTTTTTTTTTTCAGTACATTCTGAAAGTGTTGTTAAAAACAGTGCTTCAATTTTAGAATAAAAGTCACAAAGACTAATAAAGGGTTATTTATGACTAATACACATTAAGCCCTGTAATAAAATTAAATAATTGAGTATTTTATTATGTATTTTCTAACGTTTTTTATTTTACTTTTAGTCCCTACATTTTAACACATACTGTACATCAGTAATTTATATTCTTTGTATTTTCAGGCTTGATAGCTTGTGTTTATTACATTGGAGGAGGATTATAGATTTTTTTATTTTTATTTTGGATAATTGCAGGCCCTCGCAACGCCAACATGAACACCGCTAACAAACTACATGGATTGGACAAAAACACATAGAAAAGACGACCCATTAGTGTACAGCAGAGACATAACAAGTACAGTATGTGGGTTTTTTGGCCATCTGTGTTCAGAAGTAACGTTTATCAACCATTTGCTAATACTAGTTACAACTTTTATTAACATGGAAACTTCACACCTTAGTTAAATGTAGTAAAAAGCTAACTAACTACCCTTACAATATTTCTTCATGAATGCAGTTGACTGGAATATAAAGCAGGATAAAATGGACACACTAACAAGTGAAGTATAGTACTTGAATAAATGCACTTAACCACTTTCAAACACTGTATATTTCAGCATTTCATTTTTAGTCTGATTTCCCTCTCGTGTTTCTGAGTTTACGTGCACTCTGTATACAAACTGATATCACAGATCCTCATCCAAGCTGCTCCTTCATTGCTCTGCAGAATGTTTACAACTTGGCCTACTGCTGTGTACTACACTGTAAGCAGATGACATTCCACACAGCCTCACCTGGCAGCACAGTGAGAAATGCACTGCGGAAGCTGTAGCCCATGGTGTTGGCGCCTAAGCATATGTACATGCCAGCGTCCTCCTCCTTGGCACGGGTAATGAGCAGCTTGTTGAGGTATGAGCCATCAGGCCGCGACCACACCTCCCCTGTGGGCAGCACCACAAATCGATGGTCTCCGACCTCGATGGTGGAGTTGTAGCGGCTTTCCTCGTGAGACTCCACACGTTTGAGCCACTGAATGACCGGTTTAACGTCACTCCTCACTTTGCACTGGAACGATGTGGTGCCCCCATAGTCCACTGTTGTGTTGACTGGGTGAGTGCCTGTCAAAATCGGCTTGGAGTTTGTCCTCTCTGCATAGACACAAAGACAAACCCTGTCAAAGCGCAAACAGGCATCTTTTGATATGACAGCCCGGCTGCAGATAGAAGAGGTCTTACTTGTCCTTAGCATTATTAGCCTCAGGCTTAGAACTTATAATTGACAGAGAGGGAAGAATACCACATGTAACACAAGAAGTATGTGTGATTAGTTTCCTCTCCGTCTTTGCTCCTGGTTGTACAGCACACATTTCTCATGGGAAGAGGGGGAGCAGGGGGTCTGGCAGACAGCTGGGCTTTAATCAGCTCCAGATTGGGTGGAGGGTCTCTGAGTTGAACTGCCTCTCTCTCTCTCTCTCTCTCTCTCTCTCTCTCTCTGTGCAAACACCAGGGCACAAGCCCTCACTCTGAAGCCCACTTCCTCAATGTGCTTCTCATATACATGATTACACAAGCACATTCATCCATGCAGCCGGGATATGAATAAGACCTGCTGATCGCAATCAGGAGTCAGGACTAGGTAGATCAGAGGGAAGATTTTTTAAAGGTTACAGTTCTTCTACGGTCAAAACCAGATCCGCTATTACTGTGATTACACTCACACTGTTTTAATGCCGACTATTTTAATTTCCTGCTACAATGTCCAAACAATCACAGAAATGATTCACACAAGCAGCAGTAATCACTTAAATTTGCTTTACCTCATCCGTTAGCTGTAATATTTCCAGGTGAACATGTTTGGTATGTGTACAGCTCAGCCTCTCTGTGGGATACTCACGTATGACCTCAACTTTGTATGTGGCGTTGATTTCTCCAGCCCGATTAGAGACTCTGCAGGTGTATCTACCGCTGTGCTCTGGCATCAAGTTCCTCAGACTCAGGGTCCATTTTTTCTGACGTCCCTCGCCAACCTCCTGCTCCGTTAACGGCCTGTCGTCCTTCAGCCATATGATGTCCGGTCGAGGGTTTCCACTGGCTGTGCATTTGAGCCGCACAGAGCTGCCCACTGGACGAGCTATCACCCTCTTCCTCATCTTAGTGGGCTGGGTGAAACGGGGACGTACTGTGGACAGACAAACATGATGAGACATAAAGAAGTTTGATGATCTAAGCCAAGTGTAAAACTATCAAAATGTTTGTGAATATTGGCTTTATTTACTACTTTACTGACAGAACTCTTACCAAGTTTTTCTGACAAGCCATCGGTGCCTGTCTCACAGTCGGCACCATCGGCTGCTCCAGGTCCAGTCTTATCAGAACCTGAGTCATCTGTTGAGTTCACAGCAAAACAAGAGTGAGTGAGCAGTCTGACATGAACCAAACAGCATGCTGAAAAACTATAATGACAGAAATGTCATAACAAACTTTTCAGACTAGTATGAAAATGACAGGATGGTTGGATGTGAACATTGACAACTAAATGGAAAAAGGCGATCAGATTATAATTGTATGTGCAGACAGATTTGAGGCTATCATTTTACACGGATGATGCCACAGTTATGAAACATGCAGAAAGCTCTGAAAAAGTAAAGTCTGGACAACAAGAATAGACTCAACTTCTATGTTTTTTGAGTATTTGTGTGATTTATACATTGTAAGCTATTAACAAAAACAATTCACTATTCACATGCTCCTAAAAGGTTCAGCATGTTGCTTTTATAGCTCTTGTCTCACCTTTCCCTACAATGGCCACTGAAAACATGAAAATTTTGTATTTTACCTGTCCATTCTAGACTTTGCCCCTAAGAGTCATTTACCCAGACATAGTAGGTAAAGGTTATAACTTCTTTAACCTGAAGAGCTAAAAATGGGGAAAAACAGCCAGAATCTGAAAATACACACCTTCCTTCTGCAATTCCCTTCACTCAAAATACTAAATCTGAATACAGATGACCTGACCTTGTTCATGCCATTATAGAAAAGTGAAGACTTTTTTCTAAAATTCTGTATTTAGCCGCTGAAAGAGCAGTAGAGTCACATCCAGGTTGCATCTGATGGAGTCTGATTAGCAATCAGTAATTGCAGCTGTCAATCATGTAATAATAATAATGGATTAGATTTATTTATTATATGTGTGTTTATTTAGTGCTTTTCTATTAACGCATACTTGAACCACGCACAATGGATCCATTATTCATTCACTCTCACATTCACACTCTGGTGGTGGTAAACTACGTTTGTAGCCACAGCCGCCCTGGGGCAGGCTGACAGAAGCGTGGCTGCCAACAGCCCTCCGACTACCACCAAACATTCACACGCAGGCAGAACTGGAGGCAAGGTGGGTGAAGTGTCTTGCCCAAGGACACAACGGCACATGACTAGGAAAGAGCGGGATTTGAACCACCAACGCTTCGGTTACTGGACGACCCACTCTACCTATTTAACCCTCCTCCCTGTCTGAAAACACTTAATTAGCTCAAATCTGGGCAGCACATTCCTACAGACTTAAAAACCGGGCAAACAGTAGATGCACAAGTCTTATGTCCTCTCAGGCCACTGAACTTTCAACATGCTGAAAGGTAATTATGGAATTTTTGACCAATGAAGTTAAAGACTATTTAGAACTGCAGCTTTAACACAACACTTCAAAATGGAAAAAATAAAGATTAACTTCATACTGAGTTTGAAACATTGTGTCTCTCCCTCTCTGCATATAAACAGCGTATTTTAAGGTGAAAAAAATACAATTCTCATTTCTAGGAGATTACACACTAATGAAAACATAATTGTGAATATTACATTCCATTTTTGTGAATAGATCTCCTTAAAATTCTCCTAAATCTTATCCAATAAAACTCTAAATTGCAAATATATTTCTCAGTTTATACTGAAAGCCTTCAGTGCAAGAGAATTTACACTTCTCAAGTCTTTCCATTACAGTTAAGTCCTCAATCCTCCAAGTGTTACCATCAGAGGTTCAGCAAACTGCACTATCTGAGTAAATGTAGCATTTATAGATAGGCTCCTCTGAGCAGGGTGCATACTAAGGTCATACTCTGTAGCATTTGGATGTAATATGATCAGTTTTCATAAGCCCAGTTCCAGGAGACAGCTGTGGAGTTTATGTCACTGGCTGACATCATGCAGTGGAGCTAAGACAGGGCTTAGAGAAAATATAATGAGTGAAACCTAATCGACAGTTTGTGATGCGTATCGACTTTTCGAGTTAAGCATTGATGAATTAACAGCGCATATCGGATTGCTTGCCAATATCTGCCACTCTGTGCTGGAACAGACATTAAGCAGATGATTACCAAACGAAGAATGCTGTTAAATGATTAAATAAGATAATACTGAGATGTCACTTCACATTAGCAGTCATTCAAAACATGTCTAACCAACCTATCCAGGGAGGTAAGTGTAAGTGTAAATGTGCATTAATACCTGCTCTGTACCTCTCTTATTCAGAGTTCAATGCAACCTCACGCTGAGTTTGTCTACATGCAGTTTGGCACACTTGATTCCCTCTCAGGGTTTGATTGGGTCAGGTAAAGAGACCAGATGTGACTTCTAACCCCCTAGTTCTACCTCCCTCCAAGTCCCCCCGAAACCCTGAAAGCTCTAGGGTCCTCTGGGTACAAACCCTCCTTTGTTTGTCCCCTGCAGCACCAAGCCCAGCCATGATGTCATGGCTATTTGAAGGGGTTTAACTGGCCAACTATAATAACCCATTCCTTTAAAAAACAGCCTCCACTGGAAGAAATATTTCTCTGTTGCTCACTTGGGCTCTCCACATTCCTCCTGGTTCCTGAACCTCCCAATCCAAACAGAACATGGTCCCACACTGCCGGGGTTTTCTTTTTGACTTTTTTTTCCTCCTGAATCTATTTCCTCTCTACTTTTTGGCGATTCTAGGGAACAATGGCGCCCTTTATACGTCTGTCCTCTTGCAGCTATCCCTTGCCACTATTGTCTTTACACAATGTTGGCTCACTAAACTGCAGACAGAGGTGAGGTAGGCTGCTACCTCATGGCTGCTACATGATTGTTATTTTTGGACAACTAAAGACATTAAATAATCAAAAAATGAGGAATGAGTGAGAGGCCTTGAGACTGTCAGTAAATAAAGGCAAATATCTTTCAACTTTATATAATGTATCACATCAAAATGAACAATCACAAGGTCACAACCTTGATTTCTGGGGGGCTTATGGGCTGTCATTACAGTGAGCTGATTGCACAAAATTTACAAAAATACCCACATGCTTTAAAAATAAAACTGGCTAAAAATCCTCTAGTGACCTACAATTACGACCATTATATCTGAGAAAAGTCATTTGGTAAGAATACCTTTGATGTTCCTTGCAATGATTTTACATTGAATTATATATGAATAGTAGTGAAAGCCTATAATGTATGGTGCATATGCATATTTACTACAAATGAAAGTATCAGATAATGAAGCTTCTGCCACACACCATGAAAACATTCACAGTCTCAATACAGTGTTTTGGTGTCTGACGCCATCCGCTCCCATTTCATTCACAAATCCAGCCACAGGAAACAGGTCACTATACACTCCCTCCATTGGCCTCTTGTACCAGCTGAATCACAGGAAAAGGCCTGATGATTTGGGGTCACAATGAGCTCCAGATGTTGCTGGGGACATTGTAATGTCCAGGGAAAGTTATGCGCAGTGGCCTTGCATCACACTCTGGAAATCTCCAAACAGCTACCACATGCTATCGTTCACACACAGGGCAGTTTATCCAACAGTTGGCCTGACAAAATGTCTCCAGAGAGGAGCAACATGAAAAATGTGCAGTGAACGCCAATACATCCATGTAGAAATAATACATGCTGCCAGCCCTGCATGAGGCCCGTAATATATTATCTGTGCAGACATAAACATTCAAATCCAATCCTGTAAATGTTAATAGGACAATCCCATGTTAATGCTAATATGTAGCCTATTGCAGCCTGAGCAGCTGGGAACAGAGTGGCTTTGCGTGTATGGGTCTAACAGGCAGGAGTGCTGGGAGGTGATGGGCCCAGTTGTCAAGAGACCACCCCAAACAGGGCCCAAACAGCCAGCCGGAAGGATTGAGGAGGCGCCATGTTGCACTGACTGACCAGATTCTTCAGATAGCTCAGGGGAGGACAGGCTGTCCGCTGGCAGATGGGAAGAGGGATATCTCTACAGTCACAGAGGAACCCCCCCTCCTTACATCACTCTGCAAACCCCCTCGATCTCTCACTTCAAGTCTTCCCTGTCTCTTTATCTTACTGTCTTTCTTCTGCTGGGCTTCTCGGGCCCCTCCCCACTGGGTCCCAGGCGATCTTTTAAAGTTATACTCTCCGCATTGGGCCATGAACTTGAACAGCTGCCAGGATTTCTTCGACCCCTCTCCTCTGACCGGCACTGTTACAGCCTACAGTTGCTTCCCTCTTACTTATTCTCTCTGCAATCCAGTAAAAATAATAAACTGACATGATGGATACTGTATGTGGAGTTTCTGGAAGCTACCCCTTATTTGCTGTATTTCACATTGCACTCTCTTCTGATCTTTTAGAGCAACATAGCAGGTCAGTACAGCAACTAGATCAAAATGGCTAACAATTAACCAATTCACATTAATGGAAAGTGTTGCTCACAATAATTGCAGACAATTTGGCTGTATTAAGATGAGTTCAACCCTGAAAATATTTTGACAATGAGGCCCCCTAATCTATGTGGTAGAAAAGGCATTTAGAATGCAGCACCCCCCAATGGAATAATTATCTATAAAAACAAATGATGTGGAGACGACCTGAAAGTCTCTAATGGGATGATGGACAAGAGGGAAGAAAGAGGGAGGTAATGTTGCTCTAAAACACAAACGCTGACTGGCCACTGAGGGTCTGCGAGAGTCAGCTTGTCATGCATTGAACTCGACCAGAGGACAAGTACGGAACAAACCAGATCAGGATTAAGAGCGTGGCCAGAAAGTTTCTACGTAACTCCATAAAGGGCAAAAACAGTCCTGATAAAAATCTCATGGAAATATGCTTCCAAGAACGACTTACGATTGAACTTCCAAAGGTATTTTTTTCTTAACGTAATCACAGAGTGGGAGTGGATGCAGTCAGGTTGAACTGATCTCCCGGCGATCGCTGCCAGCTTCATCACAGCGGTCTTAAACTGTTTTTATTGAAGTCTTCATTCTCACTCAGTCACACTGCAGCAGAAGCCAAACCAGACAAATTATCCGTCACACAAACACACCACAGGGAGAATACTGTTATCTATCATGAAGATTAATTGACTAATTGTATGTGTCTGCTGTCTGTATGTGTGTAGGTTGTGTCATCATCCTCTGTCCGCCAACTTCAAACCAATATGTTAAATCCGAAAGATAAATTTCATGTATGTACAGTATTTGGCTCAACAACAGAGATAAATATTTTGTTAAAAAAATAACCCTTCTAAAATGTTTAAAGAACGCATTGGTCAGGGAAACCTTTGGGCCCCACTTTTCCTTATTTGCCTTTGCTCATGTTTGTGCAAGAGCTTTTCATCTTATAAAGACGTCTAAGATCGTCACTGCTCAAACTCTGGATTAAATTTTGTTTACAGGGGTTTACATGAAATAAGAAATTCCAATACTGCCAGTTACATTTTGTATCTGCATAGTTAATGTGGCTTCATTTTAAATCTACCAACAGAAAGCAACAGTGGAACTTGCAAAATTGTATTAGATCACATAGATATTATCATTAAACAATAAGACTGAACCAGGATAATTTAGAGTACTATAAAAAAGTCTTTATCCACCTTTATCTCTGTTGTTTTTGCAGGGTTGGTTTTGCATGTTTTTATTGCTGTACATACTGTTTTTTGCCATATATCTAGACTGGATCTTAATACAGAGACTGAGAAATGCATATGTGTGCTCTTTAGAACTTTACTAAAACAACAAACCTAAAGGAGGCCTGGGACTTTTATACAGTACTTCATGTTAAAAGTGCAGAATGAAAATGAAGATTTCTAAACAGTATGTAAAGCATTTTATTAAATATGGCATTTATTCCACCAAACCTATCAAAAACTGCATTTTTAGTTAATTACAGGCTCCAGAATTTTAACAGACAGCTTGTGAAAGATGTTCTGGGATCTAATTGGATCTACATAAAAATTGAGATACATAATCTGTGAGTTAATTCATGACCAAAAACCTCCTGCTAATTTTCATTTTCCTTCACTAAACTATGATCTACAATAATGCCAACTCTGGTAGCGCTAACTTGATGTAATCACTCATCTTCTTCTGTTATGAATAGAACATGTCTTGCCTCTCTGTCTCTCCTCTATTCATATCTCCATGGATGAACTTCTGATGTTCACTACTTGAAAGGATTTACATTTACTTTATGAACAGACAATAATGAAGTGCTCCATCCAATTACATCCAAATGACACGGTGCTGGTTATCCATCACATGATTGATTTTGAATGTGTGGCTAAGAATAGTTTGGTGAATGTAAATCAAATGAAAATGCTGTTTAAGTGCAGTGCAGACACAGACACGGCCACGTCTAACTTTGATACTATAGAGCACAACTGTACTGTGAACCTTGACATTATAGCTGGCTGGCTGCCTCGATCTCCAACCTTTCATTTTAGCACAATCAGCAGACACCCTCTCTTTGAACTCACTGGCAACTTCATATTGAGGCAGACCCTAAAATAAACGCTGGTCCAGACTGCTCCCATCTCATAAGCATACAGTACTACAACAAGCACCATTTTCTGAAGTGCTCTGTGTTTTCCACATCTGCTTGATTATGGCTCTTCTCCTGAAGCATGGCTGTCACAAGACCAGGCTGCAACTCCTCCTGCAGGAGAGCACACACAGACTCTGGCCCTAATTAGGCATCTTAGAATAATTAGACTAAACACAGCCTTCACGCTCCACTCCGCTCATTCATCATGCTTTGCTCTAGCACAGAGGAAATGCACTGTACGCGTATGCACAAAATACACACAGCAACACACTCAAACAGCTTGGTCAGACTAATCCTCTAGACCCCATTCAAGAGCCTGTGAGAGTCTGAAGACAAACCGGCGCTATTAAACTGAATGTGTTTCTTATTGCGGAGCTACAGACCTCCTGCCTCCACAGAGTGTAGCCTAAGGAAAAGGAAGAGCTTGAGATCCAATTGAGTCACAGAGGATGAAGTAGTATGAAACAATATCCCATGCCGTTGTTGACTTTGGGCAGACAGAGGTAGGGGCTGTAACACATACAATAGATGACAGGATCAAGCACTAAACCTCCATAAATCCACTTGTTTTAGACCTCGACCTCTGAGACTGATGCTGTGTTTTAACAGTGGAACGACTGTGAGACTTGTGACTACAGGGAAGTATTGCAAAAATGGCTTTTAACCAACTCTTTGGAGGATGATGTGGTCTGACCGTACAAATCTGGACTGACTCACCACTGTGGATACAGTTATCAAACAGGTGACTTCATGCTTTATAGATGCTGAATTGGAAATAACTGTTTTAACAAGAGTGACACATTTTATAAGCCTCAGTGATCTCATAAGGGAAGCCTGCAGAGAAGCTGAGTATGTAGTATAAACCATGTGATGTGATGCAAACAACTCCATCTGCACTCACCAATGACGATCAGAGTGTAGTTAATGTTGACGCTACCAAAGCCATTGGTGGCTTTGCAGATGTATGTCCCCGTGTCATCTGCTTCCACCTCCTTGATCTTCAGGCCCATACGGAGGATACGGAAACGGATCCAACCGCTGTGGATGTTGCGGCCATCTTTAGTCCACATGATGAGAGGTGGAGGGTCTCCTTCCACTGGACAAGGCAGCTTGATGGCACTCCCCAGCCGGGCCATCTGTCTGTGGACAACCTTGTTAGACACTCGTGGAGGTCCTGAAGAAGCACAAAAAGAAACACATCAGTGACCTCTCTGACATCAGTTTTTGCAAAACCACAATTTGATTTAGAAAAAGGAAAACCAACATGAGGTTGTATTTGGAGCCCATGATAACATGGAAAATATGTTTCGGAGGCTGATACCAATATTCTTACATGGCATATCGCATTTTAAGTTTAAGTATTCATTTATCCAGGATTTCACCCTAATTTAATTTATATCAACATTGAACAAAGATTTCTACTTTCTGCTTTTTGTGGACTAACATTAAGTATAATTCACAACAAAATGATATCATTAGAGGATATTTGGCCAAAACATACAACATCTGTTCTATTATTTATTTGGAAAAACAAAAGATTCATGATCTTGAGCCCAAAACCATTCAAATTCTACAATTCATACATTTCCTCATGATGAAAGCTCACTTATCACCATCATCACAAATACAAAAATGTAAAAAAAATAAATAAATAAAATAAAATCCACTTAATTGCCACTTTTACTTGAAAGGTTCAGTGTGTGACATTTAGTGATTATGTAGTGGTGTAGTTGTACATTTCTACCAAATGAATCCCCCCTTACTTTCACCTATACGGACACTAAAAAACACTTGAGTTTTAACTGTGGCCCACACTCAAACATAGTAAATGATGGCAATGTAAATTAACAATGGATGTCACCTTCTATAAAACAAGAAAACAATAATAAGAAGAGTATTTGTGTACTTGTACACTTATTCTCCACATACAGAACTGTGTTCTGGAGAGATGTTATGTATCTGTTATTCTGTGTTTAATTTGTTCATTGTTGGTTGCAACATACACTATGTCCAAAGAAAATTTCCGCAAGGGGAGAATAAAGTATATTGTATTGTATACGGTCCTTCTGTCGAAATATGGCTCACTCACCCACTCTGCACTCTGTAGATATAAACAACTCATTTAGAGGTAAGAAGAATGCAACAGTTCATATTTATGAATATTATATTCCATTTCTACAATTAGATCCCTCTATATTTTACACACTAGACTGTTTACTATCAGTGAATTTACAAGTGGGAAGCAAAGCAAAGTCTATGAGAATCAGCAAATGAAATTAAAAAACAGAGTTTTATGAGTGCAAACAGCTCTATAAACAGCTCAGTTATGGGCAGATGGAATAAGATAGAAGTAATTTGTCATCTTTTTGTCTGATTATCCAGAAACGTTAAACCAGATTGTAATAATTGGACAAGATCTGTCATCCTATGCACAGAGAGGGTAAGGTTCTGGTTTTGCGTAGCGTGCAAGAGATCAAAGCGATGAGGGGGGCGGGTCGCAGGGAGACGGACAGCAGCCTGTTCTGCCTGGTCTTAATTGGCTCAGGTCTGCTTCCTCAGATCTGGTGAAGTGGAGCGGGCCGAAACACCCTGTGATGGTGTTAGGAGGCCTGCACTGCTGCTCGCACAGCACTGGGCATGAACTAACCCTCCCAGCTAAAATCTAAACAAATCCCGAATTACTGAGCAGGCTCGAGAAACAGGGGGATTCGGAGGGTAAGGACAGGGGGGAGGAAATGCAACCAAACCCTATAGCTGCAACAGCCCTCAAAAGTACACAGAGCTCAGTCTGTGCCTCTGAACAAATGGCCGGTCTGGTAGCAGTAAAAACAATGGTGAGGGTAAATACACATGGCCTCTCCCAACACATACACACACGCTCAAACACACACACACACACAGTCACATTCCTTTGGTGCATTTCACACATATGGTAAACAAGAACTTCATTATACTGATGGGGCTACAGAGGGGGAGGTTGACACAGGTAACTCCATCTGGCGGTTTTATTAATCACATTGCCAACAGATGTATCAGCTGCAGGTAAAACATCTGGACTGCAGGGCCAGTAACCTCTGATGCTAAAAATCTTGGACTAACTTATACATTCGATGTGACGTAAAAAAAATCATGACTAAAACCCTGTGGCACGCTATAAAACACAGTGGATAAAGGCCAAAATCCTTGTTTCTACCTTTTCTACACCCTAAACACACATACTCTGAGTTCTGCTTCCTCTCAGTAGATGGCCTTTCCCAGTCCGCAGCATGCTCTGGAAATTGGAAGTGTCATTGTTTATGTCTGTGGAGAAAATGCAACCGCAGTCTTTTTGGCTGTTGTCAGCTGGCCCATATCTCACTCCTCTGCTACCAGGAAAGCAGAACAGAGGCGCTCACTGTTCAGTTTTTACCCTGCAGACTGTGCTTTAGGACCACAAACAGGTCACAGTGTTGGCTCGGTACTGCTGGGCTCATATGGACCGAGTTGACCCTAAAAAGACTAAAGTGCCTTGGAAAAACCAAAATGCATTTCTGCCAAATGTTGAACAAATAGGCTTCAGTTATCTCTTACAACTTTACAGCCACTCAACCATGTGTTCCTTCTGGATTAATGGAGGGGACTGACATACAAAAACAAGGCCCGATTCATGTCAAAGGTTCAGTTTAAGCCAAGTGTCAAAACACATTGATCCTACATTTGTAGGTACAGATTCTGTCAAACAAAGCTTCCTGAAATCGGTGAACATTTCTTGGGAGTTCTTGAGAAAATAAAAACAGGCTGGGGAATGTCTGAATACACTTTTCCATAAAAAATATATGAGGAAGCACTGCAAAAACCTGTGACCTCTGCAGGGTTTGGACAGCACTTGTCTAAACGATCAAACCCACCTACCAAACTCCTTCCAAAGGTTTTTCCTACTAAATTTCTCTTTTTCATTATTTTATTATGTATGGTCAACTAGCTTTAATTTGATGGTACATTATTTTAATTTTATTTATAAGTTGTCTATTTCAGAAAAAGGCTATTTCAGATACAACTTTAACTTGTGCCACTACAGCTCCTGAGCTTTTGGCTTTAATAAACTGAAGGGCTTTAGTTGGTGCTCCAAGTGCAAGGAATGCGCAACAAATGATTTCTTCCTTCCATCTACTCTCTTAAAAAAACCTTTTGAAGTCTTTCTCAAAAACAAGGCATGAAGAGGTGCTGAAATCAAGGACATCGTCTGAATAACTTAATAAGTGTTTGTGCTGTGTGCATGACCTCCATCCTTTCTTCCAAAGGGACTCTCCCCCGCCTCCTACCTCTCAAGGACAGGTTCTCTTAACCTTGGACTTGAAAGCTCAGAAACCACACAGAGGCCCTCTGTGGAAAGCTCAGTCTTAAGAGGGCAGTTATTGCTTTATCTGTTTGATTGTCAGATACTGAATTCATGAAATACAACATGTAGCTAATCATACCACGGGAGAGAAAAAAATCTACCAAAGCTGCACTTTTCCCAGCTGTTTAGCTTCAGTTTTCTGTGAATCACTTTTGCTTGCTGCACTAAACATTATCGTTCTCTAAGGAGGTTATAAGGAATGGAAATCTGCCAGATTTAAGAAAACTGCTGAGTGTTTACTTCAATTGTTCAACGTGTTTGCCGCTCTGTAAATGAAAATTGATACACACCATAACCATATGGGCTTTCCCATATTGCAGCGCTGGTATGACGTTCCTTATTATAGCTGGGGTCCATGTGTGAATGGAATCTTTCATAGTGCAGGAAGAGGAGGAGGAGGCCTGGCGACTCACAGAATTAGCTCTGTTTTTCTTTGCTCAATTTGGTGATGGATTATTTTAAGAGAAAGGGGCACATTCAATAAGAGGCATTCTTGTTATTCAGACTAAATATAGCCATTTTACAAAACCTTGTGAGCGGGTTAATGAACTGTTGATCTGATGTGCAGGCATCCATGGTAGGAAATATTTTAGGAAAACTCAGAATGCAAATGAAAGAGAAAGAGGAATTGAAAAAAAAGTTTAAGACTACAAAGGCTGCCAGACATGAGCTATGTTCAGATGTTCTGGCACCTCCTTCTCCTCATTTATTTTCTCCTTTAAAAAAACACCTGTGGATTTGTAATGATGTGTACATGCATATTTCTGTCTATACAAAGTGCTTTGGTCTTTCTAGTCACTGCAAACACGTCAATAAAGAGTTGCTGACAGGCACACCAATAGAGAACACCTGGAACCGCAATAAGAACAACTTGATAATGCACGCAACACTGTCTGCCCAACACAGGAGATGGCTGTTCAAACAACACTGTAAACATCTACCAATAAAAAGGATTTAGTCCTTAATCTCCAGCCAACTGCAAGATTTCCTTGTGCATCAAAGGGCTTTCGCTCACTGCCAAACTGCAGTGATTCATTAAGATAAACACTGATCTGAGTGAAAGTGTCTTCAAAATGCAATATTTACATTAAGGATAAAAGGCAAAAAGACAGATAGAAGCTGAAGAATGCTTCTACCTCCTCCTCCTCCTCCTCCTTAGCAGCACTGTGTTAGTTCAGCAGACCATATAGAACTGTAACAGCAGTGAAAGGAAGGAAGGACTTTAATGGAGCTTGTGCTTCCAGGGAAATATTCTATCATGCATCTCTTAAAACCTCAGGAGCACTTATAATACAAATCAACAAAATGGATGTGGAAAAAAGTGAGTGCAGTTCAAGGAAAGCAACTTGAGAGGCAAGAAAAAAAAATAAATAAACGCATGAAAGCTAGAAACCAAACCCAGAGTCAGTGACTTCACTTGAGACTGGAAAGGTTGGGTGAAGGCGAAAGGTGAGGCAGACACTGCAGCCCGGGGAGTGTGTGAAAGGCCAGAGCTTCTGTTCAGAGCCTGCTGCTGCGCTCAGCTATACATTTCACAAGCGGAGATAAAAATCAGCATAAAACAGTGAGAGTAAGAGAAGGGGAGAGCCACCTTGGCAATCCAAGAAAGGAGGCGAGGTGAGGGGAGGGAGGAGGGGGGTGGGAGTGACAGGGTGAAAGGCGAAGGGGATATGTGGAGTGGCAGTAGAGGCTGTTCTGACAGCAGCGGGGCAGCGGAGGGTGAAGAATGCCGTCTTTTCTTACCCCTCCAGACGTCCTGCCCAGCGACTTCACCCAGTGTGGTAATCAATACCTGTTATTTTCCCCTCTCAGCTTTCCAATCAATAGATAAGAGTGGGGTAAAACCAGTCGGGACAATGGCTCTTTCTTCGGCACCATCTGATGTGGGCTGAATAGCAACTGCTTTGGTGGTGGGAATGGTACAGGAGGAGCTATTGGGTGACACGAGAGACTAGAGAAACAGCAGGGGGTGGAATAAAAACAAAGACCTGAAAAGAATGAGATGCTCCAGTCGATATATCTGATTCATATCACTACTGGTTTTGAGGAACATCAGTGATTCTGCAGCTCCAGAACAACATACTGCTGCTTGCTCCACCAGAAGCACAAGAAAGAAACAGAGAGAAATTACTCCAGCGTCATAAAGCTTCTGGAAACATCTCCATCACGCGGGCTACCCCTTAACAGGCCCTACTGTGGAGCCTTTGAACTCTAAGCTGCTATATTTCATTAAAATTGACTGCCTTCTCCCAGCCCCAGCTGCCTTCGTTGGAGGACAGGAGCATGTGTGTAAGAGAATAAGTGTTTATAATACCCATACTGCTACAGTGCAACAAAAACCTAGTCTGTTGTCAATAAAACATGTGTAGGTAATGTTTATTTTCTGAACGAATGTCATTAACAGCAAGATTTATAGCAAAGGGTCGATAGCACGGCCTGAATACAAAGACAAATACTAGAGGTCATTGTTGAGGCTGAAGGTGTCCGGATCCAGGAGGCCTATCATGCCTGATTAATTAATGGCCAGGGGAAACTAACACATTAAATGTACAAACACTTACTTCATGAAAAGCCTCTTTTAATCCAGGTTAAGGTTAAGGATTCCATAAGGACTCTGTACTTTTCCACATGTTTGGAAGTATGGAAAGAGCTCTTATGGAAAAGACCTTAACTTGACTTAACAGAGGCCTCTCACATGATTTTTGAAGTAGACTTATAGTTTGTTTTAGTGCTGGATGGCACAAACAAGTTGCAGTGGAAAGGTTTATATCCTGCTTTTCCAGGATTTAACATGTTCTACTACTAAACAGTAAGTTACTTTTTAAAAAATGGTCACAGTTGTTACTGTACTTTGGAGTTTACACTCTCCTTCTTTACTAAAGTGCAGATATTGGTAAGGGTAGAGGTACTGAAACAGCTAAATTACTCTACGCTAAAAGTATCACTTTTAGGTACTTTAGGTACCTCTTTGTTGTTTTAGTAATGTTATAATAACCATACACATGTATTTCTCAGTATCTGTATCAAGACACAGGTGGAATGAGCAGGAAATATATAAATAGTAACAAAGAGACAAATTATGAAAAAAGCCCAGTTCCTACAAACCAAAATTTTAGGTATGTAGTACATGCTGAATCTCACCTGTATGAGCCATTTAGTTGTGGTTTTCACATATGTTTTTAATACTGTGCACATATTTCCTGGATTTTGTTGTTGCAACTTAATAAAAAGTCTGAGAAATAAGTATGAATGTTCATCACAATCTTGAAAAACAAGATTGCTATAGATTTTGGCCCAGTTCTGTACAAACTCTGAAATGCACTCAGAAGTTAAAAGTACAGTATTTCGACATTCCTACAGGCTGTGTAAAGCTGCTGAACCTGAAATCATTCATGTTGGTATTATTTCATCTCTGATATCTCCATAAATAGACAAGACTTTTTCACTAGCATCAACTTTGTGTTTGTCTTGTTACATATTCTACATATCTGCAATGATATTCACTGCTCTATATGTTTCTATATGTTCCATACATGTGGGGTGAAATCTGTTGTCATGTTAGGAAAATGTTTCAAAAAAACCCAAAATAGATTAACTGCCATAAAAAAAACAATTTTTGAGAAAAGATAAATACTGAAGATATATAAAACAGTAACATAGTGTTTGTACCTCCTATCCTGCCAATAGGGGAGGGTTACTCGATGCTAAAACAACCAAGAAGTTATTTTGATCTAAAAGTATCAATAACAACAAAAAAGTAAGATTAACAAATATAAAATGACATCTACAGTCTCATCCAGTGTCATATTTTTCATGCAAATGTGTGTCTGCCCTGTCATAAAGAGTGCACAGTGAGTGGCACTCTAGCCACTTTATCTCAGTCCATTAGGCTAAGGCCTGATGCACACACAGGGGCTGAGTGTGTGCTTAGGGCCACTTATCAGGGGAAGAGGCAACAGGGGGGAGGCTGGGAAGGGAGAGAAAGGCCAGATAGAGTGACAGACAGAGACAAGGAGGAAGAGAAAAGAGGGGTCAGAGGAGCGGAGAAAGAAAGAAAATGAAACTGAGGAGAGGAGCAGCGGGGCGAGGGTTAAAAAGGAGCGTTGATTTAGAGAGTGGTGGAGAGCAGAGGCTAAGATGGCAAAGAGGCCTCCTTTAACACAGGAGAGGAGGGCTGCATAGGGGAGTGAAGGGGGATTAGATGGGCCCAGGCGGCAGTAACCTGGAATCCCAACAATCTCACACCCCACTCCCTGGCTGGGCTCAGCCTCAGCCACATGACACACTCAGCCCTTGCTCTCTCTCCAGTACAGAGCAGGGCATAAACAACCACCTGTTTATTACTGTCTGTTTGGAGACGGACTGACCACTTGGCACTGAATGGGACATTGTCTGAACACTCACAGACTGCACCAACCACCTGTGCATTGTCTTTTTTCTTACGATTGTACAGAAAGCGTTCAGGCTTTCCTTCAAAGTAGTGGCTGCCCGGATCAGGGTCAGGGCCACCCTCAGCAACAGACTGTTGAAGATTGTTAGATAGTAAACAGAATATAAAGCACAAATGTATTGTTAGCAATAGACTAATAAATTGATTTGATTATGTTTTCCACGCTATCTGTTCAACATGCACTGATTGCAATATACTTGGCCAATACCAACAACAATATCTGAAACTTAATTTTGGCCGATATCATCAAATATCAGCCAAAATGTTGATGGATAAATCAGTTCATCCTTACGAAGTGTATTGGCAGAAGTTGATCAAGGTAGTTAATGTTAGTCTTCTAAACTGAGATAAGTGACTGAGGGAAAAGCTGGAAAGATTTTTTTAAAATTGTTCCCATATAAATTTTAAAGGTTAGTTTGATGTTCAGGTCCACATTTTGGATTAATAACTTTAATAACGTTGAGTGATTTATTAATGGTAGTTAGTTAACACTTTAGCTCAGAGTTACCCAGTTGCTGTTAAAGAAAAACTATTTAATTCGAGATATGCATAATGCATTTTCATTCATGAGATTAGAGGAAGGGGCAAATTAGTTAGTTACTCCTTGAGAAGGGGCGTGAATAATCACTATTACATCAGCCTTTAAATATCCATAGTCGTCTATTTTAGTACTTAATGAATTCTCTGCTTCTTTCTGTCTTGAATAATAGATTGAAAAATAGACAAAATATTAGTATTGTACAAATAATCATTACAAGTCAAAAATTTTAGAAAATGGTGTTCCAGAATGCAAATGCAAGTTGGGCATAGAATTTCTTTTTTTTTTTTTTTTTATTTATCTTT
Organism: Sphaeramia orbicularis; assembly: GCF_902148855.1. Lineage (NCBI taxonomy): Eukaryota > Metazoa > Chordata > Actinopteri > Kurtiformes > Apogonidae > Sphaeramia > Sphaeramia orbicularis. Next base: position 20,054,649 of record NC_043978.1, on the reverse strand, counting down.
TTATGAGCAATGTAACAGAGCATACAAAGGATCATAAATATAATGCATTCATTATACATTGCCTTTTTATATCATTTTTCCCCATTCCCAATCCAACCCCAAGGCCCTCCGAGAAGGGGCAACAGCAGAAACAAGAACATCACAACAGTCTCTGAGCAGTAGAAAATCAAATAAGTACAAGCAGTATCAAATCTGTGGTGTACAAGAATATTAATTGAGCTAATGGAAATTTAAAAAAAAAAAAAAAATCATAGCTTGTAGATACCTGTGTTTACTTTTAAATATTAGACATTACCTATGTAGATGTATCAAATGTGACAATAATTAGTAGACAGAACAAATTACAACAAAAAAAAACAATACCTAAACAATAATAAAACAGAGTAGGGTGGAGGTGTGAAAGATCAATCTGAAGGCAACGTTTGTAAAGACTGAAAGTAATCTAAAAAAGATTGCCATTTATTAAAGAATTTAGTTGAGGAGCCTTGTAGTGAGAGTCTAATCTTTTCTAATTTAAGAAAAAACATAACATCTCTAAGCCAACATGAAATAGACGGGGGTTTAGGAGACTTCCACAAAAATAAGATACGTCGTCTTGCAAGGAGGGATGTAAAAGCTATTATATCAGACTCTATTTGGTTAAGACAGGAGTCAACAGGGAGCCCAAATATCGCTATAAAAGGGTGAATATTGATATTTTTCCTAAGAATATTAGTCATGATCATAAAGTAATCACCCCAAAATTTCAGTAATTTGGGACAGGAAAAGAACATATGGGTTAAGTTGCAGGGAGATCCTTGACACTTATCACATTGGTCCACAATATTTGGATAGATTGCAGAGAGTCGAGATTTTGATAAATGGATTCTATGCAACACTTTAAACTGAATAAGTTGTAATCTAGCACATGGTGTGCTGGACCGTATACTAAGGATAGCTTTATCCCATAGCTGGGCTGTGAGGTTTAAGCCTAATTCACCTTCCCAAGAAATTCGAGCTTTAGTCATCAAATCATCATCAAATGAAATTAACTGTGTGTAAATTTTTGATATAAGAGATTTCTCTTTGGGTTTCAAAGTTAGAAGATCGTCCCATGGTTGTTTGGCTGGAAGAGAAGGGAAACCTGTAAAAAGAGTGGAGGCACAGTGTCGTAGTTGGAAATATCGAAACAAATGGTTAGCTGGTAAATTGAAATCTAACATCAGATCAGAATATGTAGAAAAGATACCATCTTTATAGAGGTCTCTGAAACATTTAATGCCTTGGTGGGCATAGAATTTCAACTGTGTGTTACACTGACTCTATCACTTAACAACAAGAGCTTCATCAGTCAACAACAAGGTGCATCCTGTCACTCCCAGTATGCCTCCTCCTCCACCTCCTTCCTCCAACTTTCCTGCATTCCACACTAGGGAAAAAACTTAGTATCCAACCTGTGTTTGGCTCATTGTGTACGGCTGACACAGTTGGAGTCCAGTGCGGAGGTGCAGAATGAGATGCAGATGTGTTATTAAGTAAAGTCACCATCTCTCAGCGCTTGGCTCTTATGCTTCTTCTGACTGGCATAGGAGCACAGAGGCCGTAAACAAGGCCGTTTTGAGCCAGACATGCTGTCACCGGCAGGCCAGTGTGTGTCTGGTTGTGTGTTGTGGTCACATCAGTGTGATGAGTTTGATGATGATGATGATGATGACCGGGCCTGGTGCTGAGCGCTCTTCATTTCTCTGTCCCAAGGAACCCTACACCAGTGTACCATCTGAGGATCGGCCAATCTCCATGACACTGGGAAGCGCTTTACACCAGCGCCTTTGTCAACAAGCCTTTTCAGGAGACGGCCAATGACAGAATGTGTTGTAGCTGGAGTGTTTGGGCAGAAAGGAGCGATTCAGACAGGAGCAAGAGGGAGGGAGGGAAGGAGGCTAGAGGCTAGAGGCTAGGAGAGGAGTGGGTGAGGGACAGAGAGAGGCAGTGAGACAGAGACGAGACAGAGCAGGGAGAAGGGGGAGAAAAGGAAGGCGAGACAAACAAAGGGGGTGGAGGAACTGGAAAAGCTCTCACTGACAGCAATGGGGCCTCTTGACAATCTAGGAATATTGTCTGAAATCAATCTGTCATCGTGGAGCTGTTGAGGCTGTCATTACGATGTGGTACTCGCCCTTTCACAGTGACAATTTGTTCAGTGCTTTCCCAGTTCACCTTACTACTCAGCTGTACAAAGGTCACTGCCCTATATCCATCTCTGTCTGGCTGTTTTGGTCTTTGTTAATCAACTGACCACACACAACACAGCACACAAACAGGCAGTTTGTTATTTTTGTCATCTAATTCTGATACTCTCTACTGCAAGCTATAAAATAAGTGTCAAATTGGTGGCTTTGGTGGATTCTGTGGCTTGACATTGAGAGTAATGTGGAAGAATTAGTAGTAGTAAACTGAAAACTAGATGCATGTTCCAAAAAATCCTGGCACCAATTGACTAAAAGGAAAACTTCTCTGTCAAAGTCTTTTTTTTTTCTTTTTTTTTTTTTTTTACAGAAGTCATTCTGGTCTCATTTATTTGAGCAATCTAATAAGTGCACTGTGGCTCCTTTTGTAAAACATTCCTCTATCAATATTGTGGATCGGTAGATCTGACTGACTTCACTGTCTGCCGAGCTGAACTTTTGGAGTTCCTGTTTATCAAATTAAAAAGACTTGTATTCTACTATAGCAGTGGTTAAAAAGTTAGACTAAAAACACAATGGAGTCTGTTAACCTAATGTTTCATGAAATCTGCTGGTTCTTAAATAAAACCTGGCCTGAGAGCATAACTTAATGTACACAACCTGGCCAAAAAACAAAAAGTTGTACACTCCAATATCTCTAATATTTCTTTGGACTGCATTTAGCTACAATTAAAACATGCATTCACCATGGCAGTATTTCAATATTCAACAATTATTTCCATCATTATTTGGGCAAATTATGTTACTGAGCCTAGACATGTCCAACTGAAGCAACCTCAGATCATAACACTGCCCCCAAGGCTTGTACTGTAGGCAGTAGGCATTATGGATAATCATTTCATCTACCTCTCTTCTCATCCTGATGTGTCTATCACTTTGCAACAGAGTCAGTCTGATCAAACTACATGACCTTTTTCCATTGAAACAAAGTTCAATCATCATGCTCTCTACAAACTGATGACTTTTTTTTAAAGACATGAGAAGCTACTCACTGCAAACACATTAATCACTTCAGTAATTATCCAACAGAATGCTCTTACCCATTTGCTTAGCTAAATCTAGGCGGGACTTTTTGTGGCCGAAGAGTGCAGCTACATCAGCTAAATTTAGCCCTAATTCTGTATGTCCAACAATTTTTTCCCCAAGGGTGATTTTGTTTGTTTAGGTAGCATTTTTCAAGTTGATTTTTATTTACAACATATTCTTTCTGATCAGTTTGGTTGAAGTGTGTTGTAGTAATTTAAAGTTACAAAAGGAGTGATGGATAGTCCAGAATCGATTAGACATGCAACAAAGAATAACAATCAGATGGTTATTGGTGGGTTGACATGTGTCTACTGTGTCAACTTCAGTTCCAAATTGCGTCATGTAAGCAACATGACAGGTCACAACACTGTGGGGCCGTGGGAAACATCCATCTTTCTATACAGTCTATGGTGTCACCCCTACTTTTCCCCAGATCTGTCTAAATATGGGCCAATCGTTGCTCCAGAAAACCTAGACTGCAACGGCCAAAATTCAGTCTCAAGGCTTCAAAATGACAAACCAATGGATGATGTCACAGTGACTATGTCGACTCCTTGGTCAAATTATGAGGAAAGTTAAAGAAAAGTTCAGCTAATACTCAATACAGACATTGAAAAAGCGTATGAATGGACAAGTGACTCCATCTGCCAAAGCTTCTAACTCCAAGCACATCCAGTCTGGGGCTGATCCAAGGCCCAAACTCACATCCCTGCATGAGGAAATCAAATCAGTTTCACTGCATGGTGCAGAATTCCAGTCTGGGGTAGCAGTAGCTCTGCTATAAAATATGACAGATTAGACGCTTTACTCCTGAAATGATTTTTCCTCCCTTGTCCCGTTCCACTCCTCAAGTCAAAGCAGGGACATATTTTTCCATTCATTACAGATGCAGTGAGTCGTCTGAATGAATTTTCAGGGCCTTGCCTCAGCTTCAGTGTTGAGAGAGATGGCTGCTGGAAAAGGGTGCAAACAAATTCCATCCTGACAGGCTATACGCCTGCGATGAAAACTCTTCTATTTTGACGTACTGTGACAGGCAATTGCCTAGACCAGACTCTTTATAACCTCAATCAATGGGGACAAAGCATAAAGAATTTTGAGGATGCTCAAAAGAATCGCTAATGAAAAACAAAGTGGAAGTGAAAAAGGCAGAAAGCCGTGTGGGGTCTCATTGAAGCTCATTGGAGGTGAACTGAAAAAGGGGGACTGAAGGGAGGATGGAAAGTGGAAGGAGAGTCCTGGGGTGTGTGTCAGAGGCAGCTGAGGCCTCATTCAGAGCTCGTTATCCCAGCCATCCCCCTGGCTCGGCTTTCTTTGGGCCCAGCCAGCCATTTCTGTTGCCACCATAACTTTCAATCAACCTTTTAACTGCAGAACTGTGGGGTGGGTGTGAATGTGTGTGCGAGGGTTTGTGCGGACAGCAAATGTTTTCTAATGAAACCCCTGGAGAGAGAGAAGGAGTGGGGGGAAATTAGCAGACAAACAAAGACAGAAAAACTTTTATACTAGGGACTGATACATGTGCACACATTATGATATCACATTATAAAGATAACTTACCACACAATTGCAACAAATATAATACTCTACAAGGAAAACAATGAAATGCTTGATGGTAAGTTTAAAAAAAAAACCTAAGAGAGGAAGCTCATCTTCAAATTATGTGCAACATGTACCTCCTGAATGTCTGATTTGGTATTCTGATAAGTCAGACTATCACAGCACAGATTCAAGCAGGCTGTGGCAAGCACAGCAAACAAGCACATAGTGTAAGATGGAGCAGATAATATTTCTGCAGTTAAATCAGTCTTTTATTCACTAACATCACAATGACAACTCTTGGATTTGTCCAAACCTGCTCAGTCCAAAGCAACATCCTGATCCTCATGTACAGTAAACACGGTATATAGGTAATTTTTTTTCCCGTGGAGGAACAAAAGCCTGTAATAATGATGTGTAATTTCTAGTTTTGCAGAAGGACAGAATGGGATGCAGCAAGAGGCCAGTGCTGGTAGAAAACCTTGTGAATGAGGCAGGGAAAAGGAAGAAAAGAGTTAAAGAGCAACAGGAGTTTCGATTTGCTGCACCCCTCCTGCTCACAGCTGTAAGCAGACCCTGTGTCTGAACCATAAATCTACATGTTAAAATCTACAGGAAAACAAAACCGGCTTCCCCTGTTGAGGGGTGAAAGACGAGAGCAATTGGAATCTCATCATTTCACTTTAGTAAGACTGAGCGAACAGCTGTGGAGCACAAAACTGCAAGAAGGGAGGGAAGGGGAGACTGTTGCGAGAAGGGGAAGAAGAGGTGTATATGTTTGGAAGGGGTGGGGTGGGGGGTCTCTCCATGACTTGGCTCCTCAAAAGAAAAAGAGAAAACATAGCGGGACTGGAGAAATGAAGGAGGCTTAGAAAGCGGGGTTGCGCAAGACAAACACTTCCCACTGTGGAGCTGAAATGTTATTGTAAGGTCACTTGTAAGGTTCCAGTGAGGCGGACCCTCACCCCCACCTACAGGCTCGCTTCCAGTCACTAAGTCCACTCTCTCAAGCCAAGGGTGTAACACAGCAGCCTGAACTGTGAGTCCAAACAGTGTCCAGTATCATCAGATGCCTATTTAACACCAAACAGCTGTTAATTAACAAAAATTAGTAATTCATATGTCTGGTTCAATGTCCAGTTAAGAAAAAGAAAAGAGTGAAAAGTTGATTATCATCTGAATGGAGACTGTCCGACACCTCTGTGTTCACTTTGTGAGCTGCTTCATGGGTTTTGCGAAGGTTAACAGGAGCAAAAGGAATTCTATTTAACTCAACCCAAATCCATTCAGCTAGCAGGAAGAGTGTGTGTGGTCTGAAAACACACCCCGAGCCAACTGGCCAAACAAACTGATGAGTATTGTACACACACACACACACACACACACACACACACACACACAGAGAGAGACCTTCGTATGATTCAATAGGATTTTCCCTTAAAATGAAAATTCTTCTCATGTTCATCTGAGCATTTGCATATAGCTGAAAGTGACAAACGCTGGAAGTGGACAATGCCTTGTTGAAATTCCACATGAATGCTAATTGAAGTGGCCATTAAAGTCAGTCAATGAGGGAGTGTTGCTCGCAGGGATTATATGACCCTGCTAAAGTAAACACCAACTGACCTCCATTATGGCTACTTATCACAGCTTCCCTCCTTCCCTACTACAGCCCCTTCCTTTCTTTCCCCTCTGAGGGGTGAAGTCCGACACATTCCTCTTTCCGAATGTTTCCTCTAACTCTCGCTGAAGTGGCAGGGTCAGCAGCGTTTGCTGAAAGATGGGGAACATGGATTGTTATAGCCGTGGTAACTTTATTTCTACAATAGGAAAAGAATATTATTCCCACCTGGTTTAGAGGAGAAGTAACTGGAGCGGGAATAGTTGTTGGTATACCTCTGAGGTTTCCAAATTGCCCTGTGCTACTTGGATGTCTCATTATCATGACTTTTCTCAGGGCAATTTTGCTTAATAAAACACACACGTATATTCAGACGTACAAAACCAGTGCTCGCTCACTCTCGTAACTTTTTCTCACGCACCCCTAAATGGCAGCGCCTCAGTAAAGTGAGTCCCTTGTCTGCTGTGAGCTCTAACACAAGGCAAATAAGTCCAGTCAACAGGGATGAGGAGTGTTTAAAATTAATTACTACTGCCCTGTCCAACCAGGGGGACCTCCGCATGTAATAATCCATCCATTGTTCTCTGCAAATGGACCCAGACTCGGTAAATAGGGGCTATGCAGAGCTGGGTGGGGGTAAAGGTCAGCTCATGCCTTGTTTTAACGACAGCACATTAACTTAACTCACTTCCTTCAACTTTACACTGGTAATAAATGGGAGGAAATGCAGAGAGAGGCAGGGGGAAAAGAAAGGAGACATGTGTCAGAAGGATGGCAGGCAGCGCTGGTATTCTGGTTATTGACTGGTTTGGCAAACACAGAAGATCAGAGGTGATGTTATGAAGAGTCTCACTGAACAGCTGAAGTAGGATGTGGAGGGATGCTTGACTTTGCTGAGCTCCATTATTTGATCTTGGCAGGAAAAACAAAAGGTAACCTGAAACTAGTTTTATTTCTAATACAAAAATGGAGCGTTAACGTGTGAGTTGTGTAAGGATTATAAAAATGCTTTACACAGCAGCAGTGAAGCTTTTTCAGCTTTTCCTCCCTTTTCTTCTTCTCAGAGTCTCACTGGTTTGACTCAAAACCAAAACACCCCTGTTCTTATACCTTCTTACTATTCAGGAGCTATGTAAAAAAAAAAAATAAGAGGACTTTGGGGCATTTGGTTACTGAGAAACTTGACTCATTATGTTTAAAGGAAATGGAAAACTGTCTGGAAGCCAAATGGCCCTGTGATTTTAAAAGCCCTTGGCATACAATTTATCTCATAGTACCTTCTTGTTATGAAACTGTGATGTAACTCTGCTATAAAATGTATATTTTCCGAAGGGGCTGCAGAGTGATTTGCATGCTCTAAATTTCTCCAGATGGCTCCAGAGGTAAGCAAATACTGATAAATACTACATGGGATGCAGCAGAAAGTTTGTTTCAAATTAAAATGCATCAAAACACGACAATGTTTTGTGTGTATTCTTTGTTAACACATCCTGGTACATAGTAGAGACACCTGGTGCCTCTCTTTTTCTTCTAGGGTGCATTTCTGCAGAGCACAGAGAACAACAACATATCCATATGTCCTCGCTGCTGCATTCCAGTTAGTGGAGCCCAGTGGTCCCTGTGTATGTCACCACATTAGAGGCTCTGCTGGGACACATCACTGAGCACCTCCTCCAGCTGCTGAGGGCGTCAGGGAACCAGAGGAGGAGGTAAGGGGTAAAGCGCTGGGGCAGAGGAAGTAAGGGGGTTCCTAGGGGGGTCTTAAGGAATAATGCTTGCTTGGTCAGTTGCAAAGTCTTAGCAATGTGGAGAGAAAGGGTCCTTAAGTGTGTGTGGGGAAAAGGGGGGTACAAGGGTAGGGGGTCTGGGGTCAGATGTTGCCTGATGACTGACAGCAACAGGCTTTAAATCGTTCAAACAAACTCTTCTCAGGTGCTTTGTCTCAAATGTTTAGACAACGGCTGCGAAGTAACACCTCCAATGTGTTTCACACATAAGTCAAAGGGGGCCTGTCCTCTATAATTTCATTTACATTTGTCAAAGATGTCATCATACATTGTTAAAGTTTACAAGGGCAGTTTTACAGCTTTCCTGGCCTTCGCTTCACTGTAAAAGCACAAGTTTTGAGTCAAAACCCTTCAAATGTGTGTCAGCGTTTGGACTGTAACACAAAGCTAAGTGTAACTCTGCTTCTACTGGGATTTTCACATTTTGCAAATTGTCAACATCGGTGAAAATCTCTCTTAGACTCTCTGCCAGCTGCATATTTACTGATGATTCTGTGTATCTGCAACAATTTTGCAGAGACAAATGATGAAAAACAGGCTATAAACCCTTCTTTTCCTCTCAGATCAAATTGATACACCATCTATCTGATCAGCTGGATCTTTTTCCTCTCCACCATCCCGTCACTGGATTCCCATTTGTGTTTCACCATTTCTGACATCTGTTAATCTGTAAACATACAAAATTGCCTGTCTAATCTTATTTAGCCTTCACGTCTTGTTTACTTTTGGTTTATTCGTGCAGTGAAGGCACGGCTGCCACGCTGTGAATGAGGCATTGTCTGCAGACCCACAGATCTAATCTCCCTCTCTAAACCTGCCGCCAACCCCCTCCTGTCTCTCTACCTCCAGCCCTTGATAGCCACATGCAGGTATTGTACCTATCAGACGCCTCTCGAATCCACTTCCATACTGAGCGGGAGAATAAAGAGAGCGCTATAGAGCCTGGTTTGTTTTGCCAGTGCATGGTCTTCCGGGGAAAAGTGTCTGGCTTTCAGATTTCTCTCATTAAGCCCAGAGCGTAGTTTCAAGTTTTGCCTTGGTCTTTGACTCAGGGCACTGGATTGCATCAGACACGGTCCAGTAGTCAGTGATGGTGGATGAAATCATAGGAATTGCCTTGACAGTTATTCATGATCTGTTGACAACCTCACTGTGAGTTGTCTTTATAAAGCAAAGTATTGATATTGGCATAATAAACGGGGTAGTGAATTGTGGTCAGACTGAGGGCTTGCACTCTCCACTCAAACTTATGGTCACAAACACACACAGACTGATGCCAGACAGTGTCTTGGCCGGCCACAGAAGAACTGGACTTGTGGACACTGACTTATGTTCTTTCACCCTGGGAAGCTGATGGATGATGTTTGTTTGGTTTAGCTACAGTGAATGCGCACACACACAACCATGACTGCAAAAAGCACAAACTGGGGGTAGGGGTTGGCTGGCCCTCTCTCATTCCTCTGCCCTCTGTTGATTTTGGGCTCTGTTTAGTTTTTCTTTTTTTTTTTACTTTTCCGTCTCTTACTTCTTGGTGCGAAAACATCAAGAGCCAACCAAGACTTTCTTCATGCTCAGATGAAAACAGCCAGTCACTAATAACAGACCGTGAATCTGGTGTCACCTTCCGGATTTTTAATATGCGGTGTAAAACATAAAGAAAGATTGTTTACGAAGTTCTCACCTCTGGCACAATCAGTCAGCAAAACCGTCTGAAAGATGAACAGCGCAATCTTCAGGACTTCCATACCGACCAAAGACAACTTCATGTTCCCTAAAGCTGAAAGACAAATGGCCATAGTGACACGGTCTATAAGTTCAGAGGATGAAGAAGTCATATTAAAAAAGGTTACTGGAAGATTTGTGGAAAAAGAGGGGAAAAAGGGCCACTTGAACATACTTGCCATGTAATACAAGGAGAATACAGTTACACTAGTAACAAGTAATTTCAAAAAAGTACCATTAACAACCAATTTTTATGCCACTATTAGATGTTTTTAACTTTTACTAGTCTGGTGGTCATTGAAGAAGGCTTAAAGACTCTAAAATGAATGTTCCCTAAACCTGAAAGACAAATGGCCATAGTGACATGGTGTATAAGTTTAGAGAATGAATAAGTCATATAAAAAAGTTACAGGCAGATTTGTGGGAAAAAAGGAAAAATGTTACTTTAACAGACTTGCTATGTAATAGAGGAAGAATACTGTTACACTAGTACTAAAATTGTCAAAAAAGGACTATTAAATACTAATTTTATACAGACTTTTTTTTTTTTTTTTTTTTTTTTTTTTTTTACTTTTTCTTCCCTTGTGGTATCCAAAGTAAACTAATAGTCATCTTAAGAGTGTAAAATAAATGTTCATTAAAGCTAAAAGACAAATGGCCATAGGTACATGATGTGGTGATGGCATTCAGAGGATGAATAAGTCATATAAATAACGTTAGTGGTAGATTTATGGAAAGCTTTGAGGGAAAATGGGCTACTTATACACCCTTACCATGTATTAGAAGGACAATACAGTTACACCAGTAAAAAGTAATGTAATTTTATTTGGCATTATTAGACTTTTACTTTTTCTAATCTGGCGGTATACAAACTCAACTAAGGGTCATTACAGAAGATCTACAGACTTTAAATGTTGCCTAAAGCTCTGATACAAATGATGAAATGATGAATAGGTTCAGAGGATTAATTAAGGTATATTTGAGGAAACAGAGAGGAAAAGGGGCTACTTTAACATACTTGGTATGTAATAAAGGGAGAATACAGTTAAACCAGTAACATGTAATGACATTATTTGGGTATTGTTAGACCTTTTTCAAGTCTGGTGGCATTCAAATCGAACTAATGATCATAAAAGAGTGTGAAACCTCAAATGCACGATACAATTACGTGCTAATATATATATATATATATATATATATATATATATATATATATATATATATATATATGTATATATATATGTGTGTAATATGGCAGGATGTATGCTTATCCTGCTTATTTTAAGTATAGTCCTGGTATTGGGACTATCAAGGACATATTATACTGGAGTCTTTAAGGAACTTACCAAGTCCTTGTTCACGTATTATTACAGTAAAGAGGTTAAAGTATTCAAACTAAATGTCTAAACAGCTGACCATGGACATAATTAGCTAACTGTGCTTTAAAACGTCTGTTTTTGCTAGTTTATCCTCACAGTAAAAAATAAAATAAAAAAATACTGCTAATACTGCACCACTTTCACCTGGAAAATAAACTTTTAGGAGTTCTGAAAAAGTGATAATGACAGCATAAACGTGTCTAAAACGTACCTTAATAATCAATGAATGAAGTCAACCCTGTGTCAGCCTCTTGACAGAAATGCTTTTAGCTAAAGTCCGTGTCGAGTCCATGAATCAAAAGTGACAGTGGCCGACTTTTCACCGACCCCAGATCAGCGCAAGTCTGCCTCCCGACACCAAAACACAGACTCAGAGACGGGGTCAAAACTGACAAACCTCGACGGGAAAATCTCAGCTAAAGTCCCGTTATGATTCGTGTAAACGCGGGGCAGGTCGCTCTGTGTACTCCGCTTTGTCCACCAACTGACTTTTCCAGACTCGGAGCGCACGCAGCACAGACTCGGTGTCCGTCCCACGAGCCGCAGCCGCCGGCCAATCACAGCCCGCGGAGGCCGGACACGTTTAACTCTTCATCTCTCACCCGCACCATCCTCTTCATCACTGCTGTCAGCTTCAAAGTATGAAGAACAGGTAACAAACTAAAAATGGATACCAATTATAACCAAATGAAGCGTTTATTCTCATTAGTTGAATTATTTTACAGCTCTTAATTGAACTAACCATTTATTTATGTATTTTTTATTATTTAAAAGATATGTTTATTAGGAATGTGTATACACAATATGCAAACATAATATGCACGAAACAGGCACATTCCATTTTTCATGAATAAATAAATAAATAAATGAATAACCCTACCACTATACCCCACCAGGACCATTGTACAATAACAAATGACAACAAATACAATTAAATCAAAATGGGTGCACTTGAAAATAATAATAATAATAATAATAATAATAATAATAATAATAATAATAATGTCCAAAGTTGAGCATTGGGTTATCATTGCAGCCTATTAATGGTAAGAAGCTCCAGAAGGATGCTGAAATCCGCTCAAAGTTTAGAGGTTTTCCCCTAATAAATACTGTGTTTTCTCAAGAGTGCAGTAAAACAGAAGTTCATTTGTCCAGTATTTTCTTGGAGGGGATTCCTCAAATTTCAAGTTCCTAACCATTTACCATTTCCGAGAAAACTTTGTTAGAGAACACTTGTCCATATTTTTGTTTCAGTACATTGTAATTTTACACTAAAATTTGCAGCATTTTTGTGCTTCATACGCATAACCTCATGTCTTTGTGCAATATCTGATGAACAACATAATAGTAATATTAACTAGTCCTGATGCAAACCTCCACTGTTTTCCTGGAGGCCTTCTGAATCCTGTTCGCTGGGCCATGTTCCCATTAAGGTCAAACTTTTCCTGGGCCTGCTTACTGATCAGGTCAACCTACCAAGTAGAGAAAATACACAGATTATTTACTGGAAAAGACCCAGATTTCTTACTCTTTACCTAAAAAATAAACACACAACCTCATACCTTGCAGATGAGCCGAGGAATAAGCAGGAGAACCAGAATACAATCATGGTCTCCACCATGACGGAGGTGAGGAGTGATACCTGTCTATTCATCTGAGCCACTTCCATTTTCCTAAAATCCATCTCAATAGCCTGGATAGAGTCACATGGTTTTACCACAATAAATGAAAGATTGGTCTTAAATAGGGGTGTAAGACAATATGAATGGATTTTAAATATCAAGATATTTAGACAGTTTCCCAGACATGGATTAAACCTCTTCCAAGATTGAAGGGAAAAGTCTATGAAGGTCTTAAATGAAAAAAGACTTGAATCTGAGGCTTTACCTGTGTCTGAGAAACATGCAGTGCAGTATCACAATATATTGAAATATAGTGCATTGTAATTAATGTGCCAACATACATCACTAATTTTTAAGTGTAATATGATTGGTGGCAATAGGACAGTTGATCATTTCCTACCTTGGCGTGGGCTTTTGTCCCTGCAAATTTAATCTTTAAGTCAAACCGTGATGCCAGAGCTGCTGGCTGATTCTAGATCAAGGTTCTTCTCGGTCAGTGTCTCCACCATTTCCTCTGATCCCAGAGCAGCGTCCACCTAGTAACAAAAAAAGCAAAAATTCATTGTATTATAACCACCACCTTTGAGATAAAAAAAAAACATCTTTCGTGTTAAAAACACAGTGGTGGTGTTTTGTAAAGGGCAAGAGTCTAGTAACATTAGTAATAATTTCAGCCTTTTTAAGTGTACCTGTTCTTTGAGCTCATCAGTAGTGGCCTCTGCCTGCTTGCCTTCCTCCTGTAGTTTTTTCCTTCCCATCCTCAAAGTCTCCAGTTCTGTGTTCTTCTTCTCCATCTGCTTCTGCAGCTTCACATGTTCCTGTTTCTCAGACGCAGACAAGTCACGCATCCTGAAAAGAAAAAAAAAACTGCTTCTCTTTGGTACCAAAATGCTCACAGCTAAACAACCTGATCTTACAGTCATAATGCAACTCATGAAGAAGCAATGGGGGGCGGGGGGGCGGGGGGGGGCAGTTCACCTCTGGTTCTCTCAGGTGTCCAATTTAGAAAAAGAAGAAGAGGAGAAATTGGCAAAAGATAAAGGTATGCACATGTTCTCTCCATATAACTATGCATGTCATGAAAACAGGGCTAAGGTTATAGGTTGGGAGCCTGGTCCACCCCTCAGGATGTTTTTTGCTACCTTTTTTCACTATTATTTCCTGTGATCCCATACATTGGGCCATCACAAGCTGATAACCTCCACCCCCCAACTCGGGGCTGTTTGGCCACAGGGGCCCAAAAAAACCCTACATTCACACGCATTTTTTGGCCCCTGAGGCCTCTCAGTTGGTTTTTTTGCAAGTGTTTGTGCATGTGTGTGTGTGTGACTGTTTTCCTGCGAACATTTTGACCAGACAATCGTTATTTTATGTGATTTTAATATTTCTGATGTCTGAGAAGGCTTATGTGTTATGTTCCACTGTTATGTGCTTTGTAGTAATGTACTGATATGCTGTCCAATAGAAATCCCTGCAGCTGAACCCCCACTGAGTCCCACTGCTGAGCAGGACTCTGTCAGCTGACCCTGCCAATTGGCCCTCATTGGCCCTTCGCGGAGGACCAAGTAAGGTACCACCTGACTTTGTTTTCTGTAGGATTGAGAGTGATGGGAGAAGTTACCACCATCAATATTTTCAGACGACATTAGTTAGTGGTGAAAAAATACTTAGAAGTTGACTGATATATTTAGAGAAGAACAACAGCCTTTTTTGCTTCTGCTGCAAATTGTTTTTAAAGAGGATTATTCATTTAACAAGTTCAGGAATGGTAAATTGGAAACATGGGAGCCCTTTACTCACATCACATGACAGTAGACTCTTGTCAGGGTTAGGGTTATTGTCTATTTCATTTAAATTATATTATTTTTTTCCACACAGACCCTGTTACTTTTCCCATATTCTTAGATGTCCTTGTGGACATATAACAAAACATCACAGTTTACTCAACCTTGTTGTGTCTTTTTTTTTTTTTTTTCTTGGGGGGGGGGGGGGGGGGGGGATATCGCCCAGAGTGTCATTCAAGCTAGAACCGCCACTGTTTGTATACATGTTCGGAAAGGGCTCCCTGCCGTAAATGTGAATATGAGTGAGAGTGACGACAGTCGTCAAAGGCGACCGAGTCATGGGCATTTTGGTCCCCATGCCTCCACTGCGGACTCAATTGGCCCTGCGCCGGCGTTACTCAGCTCGGCCCTGATAATAGTAAACAATAAAGTACCATGAACAAGTGCTGCCACCTGCTGGTGCCTTCAATGATGTCAGTTAATTCCTAAAACGGGGCGGGGGGGTGGGGATATGTACCGCCGATTGCTGAGTACAACACTTAAAACATTAGAAGATGAATTGTCTCCATCTTTTGAATAAGATCGAGGGCCAAGAACTTAAAATAAAAAACAATTAGCCAACGTGCTGTCAACACACACTTGTGAGAAGTTCTAATTTTCCAAGTAACTGCACTACGGCCTTTATAACCTGCATTTAAATATTAAGGTTGAATGTGAATACTCTCTGATATACTGCATGTGTAGAACTTCAATATAACAGTCTATTGATATTCTGTTCTTATGTCTCTAGATTCATTTTCAGCATGACCATGTCATGTTATTAAAAAAGAAAAGCCAATTTAAATACAGTTTATGTCTTAAAGTTACAAAGTGAATATTAAATGCATCCTTTACCACTTTTTTGGGTCACAATAATTCAGATCAGAGGTAAAAGTGGCCAAAGATACGGCTGTAATCTGTAGGGTATTTTGTAAGTGGTATAGCATGGTACAAGCCAACCAATCAGTGGATGTGTAGAAGAGTATTGTTGTCTTTCTGTTGTCTGTGTTCAGTAACAAGACTTTTGTTCAGTTTCTAAAGTCTAACTGTTCAGGTCACACTGAGAAACTTCTATGATACTTTGAAAAAAGTGATCACTCAACACTTTTAAACAGGAAAAAGTAATTTATTTCAATATACATCACATTTAAAACTATATAACATTATTTGTCTGTTGAATATGTTACACAGCTTTTATCATGGAAATGTATTGGAATTTTACAAAATAAGACCAAGCTCTGAAATAATAGGATATCCTGCCCTTTAATTACGGCATGATTCTTCTGTTTGGTTTTTTCACATAAAAGTAATTTTAGCTTCATATGTTATTTTAGTTCTTTATAAAATAAAAAAGCGTACCTTTTCAAAGTGAGTTTATATGTTCTGTAATGAAAATAAGACTCAGTCAGCAGTAGTGTGAGAATGTGATTATGTAATGCCTGAGAAACCGCTTTAGTCAGATCAAAATGGAAATAATAATAATATTAATAATATTATGCTGATGGTTAAAGGTCCATAATGGTAGAATGGAAATTTCAGCCCATGTAGATGTACAAATGTAACAGAGCATGGAAGATACTTTGTAAGTTGTTGCAATGGAAGCAAAACTGCAAGCAGAAAGGAAGTCAGGTGTAAATGATGTCAGTCTTTTCCAGTCCAACAGTACCACCAGAGCCAATAATTCAGTGTAAACACAAATCAGCCCAGCATTGCTCTTGAGAAATTTCCTATAACTACAATTTAAATAGCAAAGACCTGTCTCATTTGAAAGCACAGGCCCATCACTGTAAGTATTCCCAGTATTGCACTAAAGCCAGTGAGGAAGAGAAAACCAACGAGTAATAATCGGCCTGTAGTCAGTAGGCCAGCACCTGAGAAGGCCTCTGGTTCAGAACAAATACAGTATATACACATCATTGTGCTAATGAGGGCACTGAGCGAAGAGAGGTCAACTCTCCACTAGGGGGCCTTCAAAACCTGACAATGATGACTAAGGAATCCCTTTTATTCATCCCAGTGTGCAGCAGAGTATCCAGAGAGAACTAAACATGCCATGGTGCATCTGTAAAAGCGATGGGCACAGCCCATTAATCATCTTTTAGAGGCCCATGTTCATTGTTGTTGGAATCTAGATGCCATTTTATAAAGTGATACAGAATTACACATTCATTGCCATTAAAAGCATGAAATCTCAATATGAAAGCTGTCTTTCATTTTTGCTTTACTGGGAGTGGCAGCCTGGTGAATACCACACACCAATTCCCGTATATAGCAACCATTAAATGAAGACATTTTAGTGTAGTTATTTCCAGAATTATCCTTATTTACATGGTTATCATGACTTACATTCTTTTCAGTAATCCGAGTCCCATGGGAGCTCTGGCACAAATGTAGGAAGCTCGCTAAAGCATAAGAAAATATGTCACAAGTCCTTTCATATACATGTAAAGCAACAAAACAGTTTGTGCTCCAAACTGCTACAGAAGACTGTTGCACAATGCCAGTTCCAAATCTGTTATTGCCTGTTCCTTCCCTCCCTCTTTTGGACTTCTAAAATCAAACAGGCTTTTGTGAACCATTCGGGTGTGTTGGTGGACACAGAAATCTCACCCTTTGGTTCTCATTTAGGCACCAAGATCTTGGAGGCATCAAAAACCCGTCTAATCATCTCGGTGGCTGTTTCTGTTGTCTTGCTGCTCTGTCATCTATAATAGCCTATTTTCCAAGCCTTGCTTAGCGGGGATGATGACGGCCATTAAGATTTACCAGAGCAGTGTGGCATTTGCTTTATACACAGCCTTGGTCTGTTGCATATGTTCCTGTTGTGGCAGACTGTGGGCTTTTGGTGATAATCCGAGTTCAGATGCCAGCCTTGTCACTGTAGAAGGGCGTGACATGAAACATGTAGCAGTGTGTGCATACTCTGACGGGCTTCACTTGGCCATATCGGGGCAAAGGAGCAGAATGAGAGGAGCAGCGAGAGCAGAAGATCTGAAACGATACAATAACACAGACATTAAACAGTATACAGCATATAAGACACTATACAGACAATAACAACATGTCATCTGTTTAATCAAAATCACATTCATTTAGTGCTGGATGTTACAACAGTTTTAAAATACTCTAAGATTAGAAGCTTTCATGTACTACCATACTTTAGCAGAGATGGAAAACCAAAGATGAGTGTTTCAGTGGGTGGCACATGGATGTTAATGTTGTTCATCAATACAGATGACATAGAGGACTGAGCAGTGTATTGACAAGAAACATACCCTTGTGTTCTAAAGTTGTACCTGCTTAAAATTTTACAATATAGAGATTAATATAACAAATATTTTGTTTTCAAAAGAAAACACTGTTAAATTTGTTAGTCTGCAGTATAAAAATTGTTTATGTTCTGCAGTTATTTCATACAAACTGATTCGCTTATTTACTGTATTATATTGTGGAACATGCAAATAATAATTACAGTTTTTATTGAAGCTTTCATTGTATGTGATGCCAGGAGTACATCAACATGCTCCTCACAGTAGAATAGGTAACAAAGCTGCAATTTTGGATATAATT
Organism: Sphaeramia orbicularis; assembly: GCF_902148855.1. Taxonomy (NCBI): domain Eukaryota; kingdom Metazoa; phylum Chordata; class Actinopteri; order Kurtiformes; family Apogonidae; genus Sphaeramia; species Sphaeramia orbicularis. The sequence goes on along the minus strand of NC_043978.1, from coordinate 20,036,335 downwards.
ATTAGACCACCTGTGATGTTTCTGCTGAAATTCAATGTAAAACCTCTTCACTGCTGATAATTTTGTGTGAAATTCATCAGAGTTGTTAAATAATTGAAGCAATTTATAACAGACATGACAAAAACTATTTGGCCAACTTATCATGTGAATCTGCTACATGTGAGATTAAGACAATCCAAAGTTATGTACATCTCAAGCAACAGAAAAGAATTACGTGTTGAGGATGAGATGGAAAGGACAGTCAAAGCTGAGAGACCTAAGACACTTTATAACAAACTCCAGAAGAAACTGCAGTTCAACTCCACTAAGATGCACAAAGAGGAAGAAAAAGCAATTCAACACCATGTCACAGTGGTCTAAAGCCCCAGCCATGCAAAAAAAAAAAAAAAAAAAAAAAAAAGTGTGATACTTTCAGATACATTCAACTGCATCATGGAAAAATTCTGCCACTTGACCTCCTTTTGACTTTAACTGAGTAATTGTACCTTTCCACAGCTCCTACAGTGATGCTTCCTGCGAATGACGGTGAAGGGAGCTTTGCAGGCTATGCAAGAGTTACACGCTTCATCTGGGACCCAGTCAGGAGGGTCTGCACAGTTAAAATAAAAATATCATTTAGTGGAACACAAGGTGAGCCTAGCACCATGCGTGTTTGCTGCAGAGACAGGTGATAAAAAGGAACAGACTAATTGTGCTTCTGTCTGAGGATTTGCTGACCTTCGAACTGGCCTTCCCTTGCCTTGGCTGCCAATTCCGAAGAAGAAATAGTTTCCTGACAGAGAGCACAGTCCTCCAGCACTGCACTACGTAGAACAGGACCTGAGGGAAACCACAGACGGAAGAACTGAAGCTGGTGTACTGGGCATGATGGTCTTGTTTGGGGTAAAAACACTACTCCAGTCAGGCAGTGTGATCCTCAGCTTCTCAGAAATCAAAACATGAATGACTTTTAAAAAAGGTTGTGTGATTTTTATCTGTGTCTTCAATGAAAAACATAGATTGATTTTGTATTAAACAGATATTTTTAAACAGATTTAATAACGCCAAATATAGCAAAGAAGCCTGTGTAATTTTGTGTAAGGGTTTGTATTTCCAGAGATATTTATTCTTTCAGGAAGTTGTGTAATACAGGACCAAGGACAAGACAACATGACATGATTGCATGCATAAAACATGATTCTAACCTTTCTTTTGCTTTTCATTGTCTCCCTGCTCACACTTGGTTGCCATGACTTCAAAGAGAGTCTTAAGGATGCTGCGAAGGTCACTAGCATAGTTGGTCTGCAGCTGATCAGCGACGCCTGCATCACACAAAGTACAAAACCGATATCAGGCGAGGAGAGGGGAGGGGGAAAAACAGCGATGGAGGGGAAGGTGATGGAGTAAGTCAGACAGATTTTACCTGATATACAAACAAAGAGACGGTGAATGAGGTCACTGCTGCTGTGGAAGCGTGATCGGATCTTGTTCCTGGCCGCCAACTTGGCGTCTTGCAGAGCCTGCTGGATCTCCTGATGGTCTGGGTCTTCTGACATCCCTGAGCTAGGGGTCAGACTGCTGACAGGGCTGGAGGGAGTAGAGGGACAAACAAGGAATGACTGTCTTATTTTTATGCAGCTGTACAAACTAATCCATCTGCAATTAAGGTCAAACGAAAAAAAAAAGAAAAAAAAGCAACCCTTTTTCTAGATAGTTCCTTCAGATTAGATAATAACTGATACATCAATGCTCCTGAACAAGAGAGACTGCATTTCATTAAAGTAAATAAAATATAAATACCACTAAGCACTTTACAAATTGCTGTCATTATTGAATAGATGGACATTAATACTCCACAACATCTGTGTAATTCAATTTACAGTCTAATCTGGGAGGCATATTAATGATTTCATCTGTTGCCCATAAGGGGAGGAGTGACTGATGCATCAATCAGCTGCTGAATGCGAACAGAGGACAGATAATGACACAGGATATCATTTTATCTGCCACACAAGGAATACATTTCGGTTTCAACGAGCAAGTGAAAGATGAAACATACAATAATGCACATATGATGTACACATTCATGAGTGATTTGTTACCTGGGAGTGTAAGCACTGCTTGACAGACTACATGTGGTGACCGACACACTCTCACAGTCACTACCTGACACAGAGCTGTGGGGGGAGTTCTGAAAACTAAAAATAAGCAAAAAAAAAAAAAAGAAGTAGAAAAAAGAAGAATTACATAACAAAAAGCATGCAGGAGTACAGTTATGGCAAATTGAAAAGAATTTGATGAAAGCAACAGAGGAGGATGAAATATGGCGAAATAAAATACTAAAAGATATTGATGTGAAGCTCGTAAACCTCTTAAAGAAAGTTACTATTCAGAATTCAACCCAAAAGAATGTATAACATCTTCTATGCAAGCAAAGTGCTATAAGGAAGTAACACCCAGTTGCTGGCGGAGATGTGGAGAAGTAAAAGCCAACCTCACACATATATTCTTTTCTTGTCCAGTTTTGCAGTGTTATGGGATATGTGATGTTATGCATCCCATATTTCAGTGCACACTCATTTTAGGACCTGAGTAATTAGTACTTGGTCAAACACTGAGGCTGCTATCTCAGCAAACTGATAAGTATGTTTTAAAATGTTAAGAGTAGTGCCACTTAGGAAGATAACAAAAAATGGGCCAAAACCCACAGCATCTCATTTAAGTAAATGGAACGAAGCAATTAATGAAATTATAAAATGGAGATAATAAATTGTTCATGGTGAGATGCTAGAGGAAACTAAAACCAATACTGTACAAGACAACAGACTGTATACCTTCAGATTTTGACTGAGCCAGACCTGTGTGTGTGTGTGTGTATATATATATATATATATATATATATATATATATATATATATATATATATATATATATATATATATATATATATATATAGACACACACACTATTATTTATAATGAATAAATTACATTTTTCTTTCAATTTTATGCTTTCTTTTTCAATATTATTTTAGAACCAAAATTTTTCTAACTCAAATGTCTTAATAATTATTATTATGATTATGATTATTATTTTTACATTTTCCCGTTTCTTGAATTCCTTGGGTCACGTCAGGCTTTGGGAAAACACTGATCGGTATTTTTCACTGTTTTCTGACACCAGTAAACTGAAATCTAGGCAAATAACCAAGTGATTATTTGACATCAGCCCAGCCCAAATGATCATTAGTAATGACAGCGCACCTGGTGCTCTTCCTGCTGTCCTCTTTGGCATCTCTTTTTGAGTCTTTAGTTCCTGGTTTGTCCTTATCCTCCTCTTTGTCCCTCTGTTTGCCTCCACTGGCCTGATGTGTCTTTTCAGTCCTCTGTTGGTGGTTGCACAGGGGGATATCCCCTCCTCTACAGTCCTGAGAATGCAGATCAGGACCTGGAGACACCAACAGGCACTTCTGACAGAACTGCGCGTTTCCTTCATCTTCCAGAGGCTCAGCTGAGGAGCGAGACGACAGTGGAGTCAGTTGAGAGAGCTCACCCTTAGGCTCATGACCTTGAGGCGGCAGCCGGCAAGCAGAAGACTGGATAACAGAGCTGGGGGCGGCGGTCTTACAGTGTTTGTCCAATCCTAGATTGAGTCCTAACCCAAGTCCAGCGTTCTCAGTGGTGATAGCCTCCTCGTGGCCATCCTCACAGCTCCCACAGCAAACACAGGAGTTGAGAAGGCAGTGGGTGGCCACCAGGGGGCCACAGGGCTCAACATCAGATGGAGTGGGCTGCGGAAGCAGGAGCTTGTCCACAGTCAGTTCTGTTAAGCTAGGGGAGCGAGGGTTGAAGATGACTGTGGCAGACAGCTTCATCCCACCCATACGGTGGGCAATGACCTCCGCTGTTTCAGATGCGGTTCCTTCTAAACCCATCTCCCACCCGTTGGTGTAAGGCAGAGGTTCAGAGCCGGGCACGGAGGTGCAAGGAGGCCGCTTTGCAATAGGACCATGTGTGTTCTGGCTGCTTGGCTGTGGGTATGGCTGCTCTGAATGAGTCTCAGAGTACCACCCATTTTTAACAGAGTCTGACCGTGGGCCTGATTTCTGCTGTACAGGACCAGCAGACTCGGGTGCTTTGGAGGGTGAGGCCACACAAATACAGGCCTCTTTTGAGATGCTGGTGTTGCTTTCTCCTGCTGCATCCAGGTCCTCCATAAAGAAGACTCTATCCTCTTCTTCTACGTAAATACCAGTCCTTCCCCGACCCACCAGTAGCCTGCGGGGAGAGGCTTCAGTGCTGGAAGCCCCACTGGAGCTCCCTGCCTCTCTTCTTTGGGGGTTGTGGGCGGGTGACTGACCTTGGCTAGGAGGTGAGAGCAGAGTGGACATCTCGTCTCCAACGCGATACACCATCATGTTCAGCTGCTCCAATTCCTCCTCGTCATACTGCATAGAGCAGGCTAGCTCCGCCTCCTCTGCCTCCTCACACAGCAGTCCCTGCTCCTGCTCCTCCTCCCATCGCTCAGTTTCCACCTCCTCCCAGCCCTTCTCCACTTCTGCCAATTCCTCCTCCTGGCTGGGACAGACAAACAGAGCCAGATCTTCCTGCTCCCTCTCGCTCTCCCCTTTGGAAGTGTCATTAGCGGTGCTGCAGGATGAGTGATTCTCTTGGACCTGTGCTGGTGTGGTGCTGGTTGCCAGCCCTTGGCCTGTGGACATCTCCCCATCCTGGGATATGCAGAGGTTCCTCTCCAGTGTCATTAATTCCTCCTCAGTCAGGGTTTGCAGCAAATCTCTGGAAAATGATCAGAAGACTGTCATACATATGGGATTTCTAAAGCATCACAGGAAGAAAATTTGCAGTGTTTGAGATTCATAGACGGTACCTTATTTTCTTTAATAAAGTGCGAAAGGGCCGGAACAGCTCAGACATGTCTTCTGATTTTCGGTCTAAGTCTAGAGGTCCGTCTGAATACACAACCAGCCCACTAAAAAATGTTTAAAATTCTGTATGAGGCAGCGAAGGAGTAGGGAAGATGTGAGCGGAAGAATGGAGTGGACAGGCAACACTTACCACACAATGGCTAGTCTGGGAATTGTAAACATCAGTGCGGGTTCATAGTCATCGATCATGTCTTGTGTGAGATAGCCCAGCTTCAGGGCGCTAAAACAACAGCACAGAAGGAAAAACAAACCACAAAACCTTCACCACATTATCTATGCATTTTTTTTGTTATTTTTTAGATTGTTAGTCCCTGTGGAAACTTACCGCTCTACAGTTTCACAGAAGAGCACAATCACCTCCTGTTGTACATAGTATTCTTTGGGAGACTTCACAGGCACCATGGCTGACACATAACTGGCAGTGAAAGAAAGCGAAATGGTGATAGTCAGGGCCAAGTGTGAAGATGCTAAATATGGATTAATCTTGTGACTACAATTGAGCTATCTTGTCCTAGCTTACCTGAGCTCAAACTCAGCAAAAAGGCTGTCAAAATGTCGCAATGCGTCCTTCATGCGGTCTGTGTAAAAGTTGAGGTCTCTCAGGGCCTGGTCTCTAGTGATGTTGCGTACCTCCTCCAGGCTGCGAGTAAGGTCCTTAGCCAGGGGCCTCATAGCTATACTCTCTATCTCCCTGTTCATGATGATGGAGCCAGCTGCCAAACACTGCAGAGGAACATCACAGTACAAGCACATTATAAATTAACCTGCCTTTTGTAGAGGAATGAAGCAAAAATGTGATCAAAAGAGAAAGTATAGTTGCAGTAATTTCATTCAGAGCACATCTATTTATGACCAAATGCAGGTGTTCAAGCCATGTGAAAGGTTGTTTTCCTACAATGTACTGTATGTATATGCTGGAGGGAATACACTACCTCAGCCCCAAACCACAGCTGCCCTGCCAAGTTGTCATGACGAATCTCCTCTGGGAACTTGACGCAGAAGTCTCTGTTGGCCCGGTCGTTAGGGATACATTCATCCATGATCTGGTTGATAATGTTCAACACATTGTCCTGCAGATGAGACAGAAAACAAGAATAAGCAAATTAAAAGGAACTTATATCCTCTGTGTGTTTGCCAAACAAACTAATGGTGGTTAATAATCTATGATAAAATTGTGTCACCTCTTCAAGAAGGTCTTTTATATTACTTTGTTTAAAGACCATTGATTAGGAAGTGAATGAAAACAATTTGACAAGTACATGAAACCATTATGGCCCTCACGGCTACATTCTCCCTCAATAAAAACACTAAACTAAAGCCCATAATTCCAGCAGCGAAAATGCAGTGTCACACACAGCAAGAGCTAATCAAGAGCTTATGTGCCGCTGGCATGTACAACAGCCATAACAATGACTTACAATGAGCCTTTCACTCAACCGCAGCTGCACTGTGCACTGTAATCTTGTCAGGCACAGCATTGCGTCTTTCTCTGCTCGCCCTGAGGAAAAAGATTAAAAAGCTTTGAGAGAGAGAGCTTAACCACTGATTCTTTTATGGTTGTGTGCTGCGAGTGTGTCTTGGCCCAGGCCAAGTACCGCCACACTGTCTGTGGGCTTCTCTCAGCAGGGGACACCAGTGATAACCATCATTACTGTTAGTTCATCTCATCCAGGAGTTTTGACTCCAGTGTGATACCTGTTTCTGGCAAAAATATCCAACAAAAGACTGGCCAGCGGTCTTTTCTTCAGTTTATCTCTTACTTTTATCTCTTTTGATCCTTCTCCGCCTGTGTATGCCATCTAACTCAATCTTAAACATCATCTCACACACTCTTCCTTGCCTGTTCCAGCAGGCCACACTGTAAGAACAGTTGTGCCAACATTAAATGAGCAGCATGCCAGTAACCCCCACAGAGGCCCACAAATAAGAGCTGATAGCAGCAGTAGTAGGTCCAAGTGCAAAATTTTGGCTTGAGTGCACTTGCCTTCTATTCTTGGGGCCGCAGGGCTTTGGGGTATCACACTGTTTCATTCATTCTCTGAAACCTTTAAGGAGGCAAACCACTGAAAAGAATCCTCTCTGAACATTAAACATTTTCTCTACAACTTTCAGGATGAGAAAACCAGACTAATTTACAATTTCTACATGAATAAAATATTCCAGTTTTTATCTGAAAAAGAGAATATTCATAATAAGCTGTTTACATGGCCAATAAGAATAAATGTTTCACTAATATTTGCAATTACAAGCAGTAGCTCATACTCTGACTGATGTGAAATACCACAATTACATGTGGCCTATGGTTATGCCCTTTAAATAACTTAATTGTGAACCCTGAATCTTTCTTTCATTTTTTCAACCCCTACTTAAAAAGGTCTGCATTGCAATATTTGCTCATATCCAAAACCTGTTGATTTTACTAAAATTGAGTGTTTTTCAGCAACAGTAAACAGAAACAGTAAACCAGCCAGTGAAAAATAATGTAGAGAAAAGACAAAAGATGAAGAAACACATAAGAGACAAGGTGACAGCTTGAGAGGGATGGATGGAAGGAAAGACTGAACAGTTGGGGATCAAGTGATGACCTTATTAAGCCTTATTATTCTCCCTTGTGCCTTGGTGGCGAGGGGAGGCTAAGGCACCACAGGCCACATGACGACCTTCCACCACCTCCAGCTTTCTCAGCATGATGTAGCGTGGCAGCCATCACTCATACACAGCATCACAGCCCCTAAGCTCCTCTCAGCTCTGGCCACAAAAACACTGCATCATTCACCACGCGCAATTATTTTACCTGTGCACTTCTATATGAAGATTCTGACTTTGTTTCATTCAACAAAAGGATTTACTCGATACTACTACTGACTGAACAGACCAGTGGTTTTGCACAATCACTCCTTTAAGGGTGCAGCTTGACTTTCACCTAATTATTATGCAAATCATCAGCACTGATTTCAAAACCCACTTCTTGTTCCAAATACAACGTCTGTAGAAAGTGTAGATATAAAAACCCTTTGAACAGATGATTCATTTGTAATCATTAACTAACCCACATGACACACTGTGTATCATCAAAGTAAGATGAGTGTTTCTACTGGTTACTTCCAAACAAAGTAGACCTATCTCACCTTATCAGCCAATGTGCCTGATACAAGAAAACAGTCAGAGAATGTTTGGTAAGGCAATAGTCATATCACCATGCTTGTATTTGGAAACGGTGATAATGGCAATCTATTTTTACTTTCTAGGTCTAACTAAAGTCCAACTGGATGACTATGTGAATCCAATCCAAGCCAGGGATTTATTTAACTCCATTTTACTCTTTTATCATTTTTAACACCAATTCACATTAATAACGACATGAAAAGGATGGAGAAGTTAACGTTAAACCCTTCTGTATGAGTGTTTTGGCTTTTCCTGGCTGACCTGACAGGAGCGGAACTGGTTGACCAGCAGAGTACATCTCTGTGGGTCCTTCCTGCCATCGAGGCTGTCCAGCTCAGTGGCCACCTGGTTCAGTTCTTCATCGGCATAGTAGAACTGGGCCAGGAGCTGGGGGTCCGTCCGCTGCACAGAAACACAAGAAACAAGAAATTCATTTTCTGTTAACAGGGTGGTATAATCCAGCTGCTGATGGGAAACAATACATACAAAGCAATGCAAAAAATGTAGGCTAAATCAAAACTTTATTGGGTTTGACTTGTGACTATTCTGAAGAGCAAAATACACAGTCGGTGCTTGGTGACTTTCTAATTGTTTTGAGCAGGTCAATGCATGCAATAGTACGTTTTCTAGTTTGTGGTTTCTGCAGGTTTCAACATGTTAAATTAAAGACTTTTTAAGATCATTATGAAGACAGCATAAGACTTATCTCTGTTATCAGTGATCTCATATGACTTTCATAACACTTTGTTACTTCGAGATGTCGCCATTTCCCCACACACTAAAATAATAGCTCAAAAGATTTTTTTTTTTTAAAAATTGCTCATCTGGGATTGTACAGCAAGGTCTACATTCATTGACGTTACTACTTTGACTTAGATGTTCAACTCTACAGTTATCCAGTTAAAGTGCACATATGTGTATTACGTTTTCAGTAAACACAAAAGGGTTTACATTAGAGAATATCAGCTGATTAAATGGCCATAAGATTTTCCCTGTCCTAAACCATCGTTATTATAACAGCCTTTAAAAACCCAACATTGATTGACCTCTACTCATAAGCACTAAGAAGTAACTCTGTCATTTTCTGCTTGAAGGATGTGAACACTAAACCCATGGAAATCTAGTACGGTAGGAAAGCCAATAAAAGAGAGAGAGGACTACACAGAGAGATGTAGAGGGCAAAGTAGTAGAGCAGGAACATGACAGACTGCATAACACAGCAACATACTGACAATCTGTAGGGACAAAAATAAAATCAGGTAAGTAGGGCATTGTATAGGCCAGCGTGACAACAGACTGCTCTCCCATTTGCCGAGGTGTTCCGGTGATTTATGAGGAAAGCCTGGGCAGACGTGGATTGTACCAATAAACCATGCTACATGTACATGCGCAAAAGTAAATGATAAAAATATCATTAATCCTGACAAGAGGAGTTAACAAAGGTTAATATAGTGTGAAAGCTCCTCAGAACAGGAGGTGTAATTAGAGTGCTTGGCCCTGGTGGAGGATTTGTGTCATTATCTCCCACCGTGCTCCCCTCACTCCACTGTTGACGCACTCACATGCAAGGCAAGAAGCCCTGATGCAAAAACATATGTAAACCTAGTATTTCCTCAATGTGACTTATTGATGAAACGAAAATTTATGCAATTACAATATCACATAACAATCTGGATAATTTTATTTATTTTTTTTAATCTTTCATTGGAAAATGTGATATGTGGACACACACACGTGCACATCCTGGGGAGAGCTCACGTAGATCGAAAGGTTAATGGTTTTGAAAATAGCGACCACATGCCGACGTGCCTCATCACAAACCACAAGGACCCAATGACGGTACCAGGAGCTCAGCCGTTAAAAGGACAGCATGACTGTGCAGACTAGAAGGGATCACTACGCTGGTAAACAGCCTTGCTTGCCGGCCATGCGGCAACTGTCTGGAAGTGTTTTTTCATGGAGTCAAACTGAATAGTGGTATTTACCGAAATCTCTCGCAGGACCTTTCCCCTGAAGTTTGCAGTGTTTCCTGTTGCGTGATGCTCCCCCTGTGGGCCTTTGCTTCTCTCTGAATATGATACATGGTGCTGTTCCCTCACTCTCTCTCATTAATAATGAAACAAACAGCAAGGAGAAAACACAGAGATATAACCTACAGCTAGGATACTAGTCGCATTAGTACAGCAAGGGCGAAAAAAAATATTCTGCACATCTCAAGGTTTTCTGCAGGACTGAGATATGCCCCAGCACTAGACTCAATCCCAAAATATGTAAAACTGATGCAAGGGCTACATTCTGACTATTCTTCTGTCAAAGTTGCATTCACTGTTGTAAATGGAAAGTGGGGGTTTTCACTTGCTCACAGGTACCTCCAAATGATCTTTTTCTTCACAGCGAAAATCCCTCAGAAAAAACATTAATATTACTAAAACACATTCTGTTCATGCTTGTGAATTTTGATGACCTGCCATGTCTCCTTTACTCTTCTTGAGTCTCTATTAGAGCAGACAAATATAGCCAGTTTTTGCTAATTTCCCAAGTGTATTACATACATGATTGATAATATATTCAGTGAAAATGGGAATAGGCCAACATGATGTAGGGGAAAAGAAAGTGTAAAAAGATTTATCATTGCATCTGGAGTTATAATAAAAAGTATGGATGTGCATGATGATTATATGTGTGTAAATAGGGTAATTGTGAGTGAATTATTTGAATTATACTTGATTATAGAAAATGGTAATAGGACCATATAAGTATACACCTCTTTTGTTTTCTCACTTATTAATAACACATTCAAATAAATCTACTCTAATTGACTGCAAACTGTGTTTTCTGAATGTGTAGGTTAACAGGAAAATCCAAAGGAAATCCTGATTACATACAAGGATGCAGACAAACATGCACAAAACCAAACAATGAAATGTTTGTCTTAATCTAAACACTGAAAACACTGTTGAAAAAGGTGGCGATTGTCGTGAAATTGTGGTCAAAAGTTAAATTCAACTGAATTTTTCCCAACTACACCACAGTAGTGGTGATAGAAATGTCAAGATGACCAAACAGGAAACAGGAGTGGGAGACAGTGAAAGACCTTTTGCCAGCACCACAGAGTGGTAGCATTCATTTTGAGATTTCATATAGGCCATCGCTGACAGAGGAAGAAAAGAAGCATTTGAGACAGACACCATCCTATAGCCTCCTCCTGCTGCATTCCTCACACAAGAGGGAACATTCCTGCAGCACTGCATCATGGGGGAAAACTCAAAGGCTGGCAATGTTCACAACACGTTGATCTACTTCTAGACAGACATAAATAGTTACGCTGCTTGACTGACTATAATCATTTATCAAATTAAAAATAAAGAAAAAAATGACACCTACTCCCACTGATATGTATACGTTCTATCTCAATTTTGATATGAATCCATGTAATTTTTGACAACTTTCTGCCAAGCCAGCTCAAAATGTAAAACTTCAATTCAGCTAAAAATAAGCACAATTCCCCCACTGATAAAGCTGAGTGATGACATCATTGTAGCCTTAAAATAGAGACTTAGTTTGATCCAAATTGAAAACCTCAAATGTTATTTTTTACCTTGTTACATGGACAATGAGTCATTGATAACACTGGTTTCCTCTAAAAACCAAAAAAAGGCAGCCTGTCTGTTGAAACGAGTGCCTGTTTTTATCTCCTTACATAACTAGATTGGCAGAGAGCTGAAGTACTGCTGTGGTTATTTACTTTACATGTACAAAAACTAACAAACCAAAGCTCATTGAGGTTACATTAAAGAGAAGTTGGCCAATTATGAAATGAATACAACACAGAAAATGCTGAAATAACACAAACTGGGGAGAGAGACAGTGAGGAAATATCCCATCCCAACAGGGTGACTAAATTGTTTTAGGAAAGAAAGTTTGTGAACATCTGGGGATCTGACTCTGAACTTGCGAGTTGTGTCATCACGACCGATGACAGCTCTACCTTGCGTAAGTAAGGAAGTGATTCAGCAAATTCAGCTCTTGTCCCCTGTGGCGTTCAACTCTCCTGCTGTCAGTTGTCCTGCTTGCCCTGCCTTTGAGATGACTCTATCTATAGTGGTCACAAACCCATCATTTCAGACTATTAAAGTCCTTAAGTTCATCCAGACTGACAATTACTGTTCATCCCTTTCAACCAGCATCATTTTACACTGACTCAATATAAATTTCAAGTCTCCTTTAATATTAAACCAAAAAGCGGCGGTAACAATTTGATTCTTATTGAAATATGTTACTGAAAGTTACCTGCCATTGAATGATCAGTATTATCATCATCTGAGCTATCTTTCTCCTTGAGCTGCTCATTCTGGGCTTCATTTCCATTCAGGGATGGTGGAGTCTGTCAGCTTAATGCTTCACGAACGTCCACAGCATCGGGGCATGCACACTGAGCCCACTTAAGGGACTTATGAGAAACCCTGCCTCTGCCCTCCATACTCTATTCCAGGCTCAATTTGCTGCCTTCTGGCTGCTTTCCAAGGATCAGAGGCATATATTGTAGAGGGGAAACCAGTTCACTCGGCTTCATCCAGTCAGTTGGCAGACTGGCAAAAAAGCAGCCGGATACAGTTCATCACCTTATTTATTATTCAGGACTCAGCATAAAAGCCCTGGCAAGAGCGAGCCATTGTTTTGGTAACAAACAAAACACAAAAACTTCCTCAACCATTATTTATATTTTGTTTGGCAGCATCAAAAGTATAATACTTCTAAGAATGCTGTGTTATGCTGAAGCATTTGTGTCGAGTCATTCCTTTCATGTTCAGCTTACATCAGGACTTTGTTTTTCTCACCTCTGGGTTATTTTCTGTGGCTGCTGAGTTATAGATGTGCCCTTCCAAGCGTACACTCCATTGTCATCATTCTGGTCACATTTTAAGAGAATTTTCTATTAAATAAAAGCACAATGAAATAAATGGCCTGGATCAAAAATATTTCTGCAGATCAAATGTATTCTAACCAGCTGGAAGTTGATATGAAACCACAGCAGACTACAGATTTAACTCTGTTCATGACTCAGTGTATTAAGAGTGGTCTGCCCATCTGGACTGATGGAATAATCTGTGTGCCTATCTCTACTCCAAGGGCTGCCCTAATCTGGCATTCAGGACTGTGTGATGACCTGTGCATGTGCCGAGCACATGGTTTAACAGGACCGGCTGAGGTGACACAGGGGGGAGCAGAGGATTTAAATGACCACCAGGTGTGTCCAGGATCCCCTGATGATAGCGTGGTGCTGGCATGCAGGGACTCCACTCTTCAATATGATTTATGCAAGAAATAATCTGGTTATTCAATCATGGACATGATGTTAAACTGTAGCTTTACAGAGAGGTATATTTTAGGTTCACAAAATTAACAGCATGAAAGTTTTGAGTCCTAAAAAGTTGAAAAGATTTATGTAGATACCCATCTTGAAGGTCTTGTTCAGATTTTTTGCTTTTTAAAGTAAATTGCATTCAGCACAGTGCCATGTAAAAACAGCCCAGCTGATACATTTATCTCAGTTAAAGTCTATACTATATTCAGAAACTTTCACCCTGGCATCTGAAAGCCATTTCATACAAAGAGCTGAAAATTAGAAACATAATTCAACTCCATCAGAATCCTTTGACAAAAACAGTAATTTCACCTGGTGTTGGTGCCTCAATCAATGTATCTCACAAACCATTCAAGGTTTTAGTCAAAGGAGTCCAAAGCTGTCCCAATCACAAAGGGCTGTCTAGTGGCAAGGTTATGTGGTGAAAATATTCTGAATTATATGGCATTTACATTGATATTATTTTTTCCAAAGGACTTTACTAGGTGGTTAAAACAAATGTAGCTGCTGCCATGGCCACAAGTGTTATGCATATCGTCTATGCTGGTACTTCTACGCGTTTCTCCAAAACGGACTTCTGACCATGACCTACTCTATTTATTACACCGATGATGAATAACTACCTCATGTAACCTCACTTGACAATAATCTGAACATTTAATGCAACACAAAAGACACAATGCTGCCAACAGAAACTATAGTATACTAAAATATTTTACCAAACAAACCCACCTGTGTACATTCATAATCTCTATCTTTGGCTGTGGCCCACATATCCCCTCTGCACTGTTGAACAAGTGCATGACTCATTCAGTCTAATTCTGTCTACATACCATTCAAGAGTGACTGAGGACAGACGCTGCCCAGGCCGTCCTCATGTACATGCAATGACAGACATGGACTGAGACGTCCACAGTGTGTACATAGCGTTGTGTGTTTGTGTCCATACAAATCTGTCCTTTCTACAGGGCTCTATTTAGCATAGAGAGACCACAGCTGAAGTTTCTGTAAAAGACTTCTGTTTGAAAACAGGTACTCATATTATCTACATCATACCTCCAGTACACATTTCCATTCATCTTCATCAGCTTGGTTTTGCTTTTTTTTCTTTCCATTTTGACAATTATTTATTATTTTTACCATCCCAACGTTCTGATACAGTTATGAAGAAACACTAGCATATGAGAGCTGCTAAAGAGCGACATCATCTCATCTTATCTCGTGCCAACTGTAAGCAAGGCCAAAATCTAATCCCAAAAATACAAGCCTACTGTTCTCCTCCTCTCTTCATTTCCCTGCCGCTCTCCCCTGCTGGTAAGACAGATCCTAGAGCAGGAGGGGTGGCGTTGCATTTGCTAGCTTTTCCAGCACAGTCACACTCATAACAATATAGATAAAGGACACCTTGAGTTCACACTTCCATGTTTATCATTGGTGACAAATGAAGCGTGGAATTTTAAAAACATTTGGTCAGAGAGGGGAAACTGTGTAGAAAATGAGCGTAACCTCTCAGTCGATATATCAGAACTAACCGATCTGTGGTACCTTTAAATCTCCGTCTTCTTTCACAGCTACTTTTCTTCAATCATTGCTTCCCCACACCTACGACGGTGGGTCCTGATTCCCTCATCCTGCAATGAATTTAAAAAAGGCCTTCAATCGCTTGGCCTGTCGAGATCTGCACTGGGGTCAGCTCTCTAAATCCAGCAGCTGACATCAAATCAATTACCACATGGCTTGTGGGTAAGCAAAACGGGACATCCACATAGAACTCCAGAAACAGGACTAAATATGAAGCAAGGCTGGTCACTGCTCAGCAGTTTGTTGTCATTCTCTCTTCCACTGACTCCATGCCAACTGTGCAGAACCCACTCTGTGGAAAAAAAAAAAAAAACGCCCCTAATTGCTTTGCCTGTTCTCAGTACTCCCACTTGCATGTTAGCAATACTCACAAACAAACAGCATGGTGATAAATGACAAATGAAGGGAAAGAGCAGGTGAGGTAAATGTAAACAGCGGCAGACAGTACTAGCCTATAGCTGAGACGGTCATACTCTGCCAAAGAAGATGAATCTTTACAAAGGAAAGCATCAGCTGTGATTCAGTGCTTCTTATGTGATTCAATGCTTCTCATGATCCATGACAAAATATTCCAACAAAGAAGGATAATCTCGGGAAAACTGAATCTTAGCTTCACACATAGATTTCTGGGCTAAGAATTAAGTGAAACATTTTTCACATGGCGAATTAACGACTCAAAATAAAGCTTTAAATTGGATTTTAAAGAATTCAGCTTCATACTATGTGTCAAATGGGGATTTTTATTTTCAAACTTTGGGTCAGAAACAGAGTGGATAAGTATACTGATCATGATATGCAATGTCCTTAGTTCAGGAATCGTTGATGCATGTCTTCCCCATCATTTTATCTTTGTTTCCTGTCATCTCTCTCCTCTCTTTCTCCTGACAAAAGAAGGGAGAAAATTCAGATTCCCAAAGTGCAATCCGTAGAACTGTATTATATATACAATTAATTTGATTAATCAAACTCTTGCTCTCTGAAAATCGTGAAGAATGACTACATTTCAAAACCACCTCTTAAGACCTTCAATGCTCAACAAATTTTTCAAATGTAACCTGTTTGCTTCTTTTAACATATTGTGAATGTGCCTCTGCAGACATATATAGGATATAGTTTTTGTTATGAAACAATATTTTTCAATCATGTTTTGTCCTCAGTTCATAAAGTTAGAAAATGAGCCATTAAAATTGTCCATTACATTAAGAAAAAAAAAAAGATTGCATTTTTTTTGGCCATATCACACCTCCAGCAATTTGTAACAAGTAAAGAAGTTTACTTGTATTAATTACTTTTACAGCCATTTCAGAAAAAAAGAGCACTTTACCTGACTATCTCTGTCTCATTTGTCAACATAAATAACTAGAAAAGCACTCTGAGAGCGCAGACCTCCGCCAAGGCAGATCAGTCCCCCCCCCCCCCCCCCGATCACCACCAAAATTTAATCATTTGTTCTTTGTGCTAGTATCAACATTTCCTGAAATTTTCATCCAAATCCATCCATAAGTTTTTGAGTTACCTTGCACACAGACAGACAGACTAACGTCGGCAAAAACATAACCTCCTTGGCAGATGTAATAACAGTCTGTACACAGATTTCAATGTGTAGGTTCAGGGCTGCTTTTCTGTGAAAATCCTTACATTAGCTCCTAAGCACCTAAATGCCTCTCTTCTGCTCCTCTACAGTTGCATCATGTAACACTAGATACTGTGTTCAGAGAAATGGAGTTTGCCAATATCAGCAAAAGAACAGCATCCAGCAAAACACAGACTCAAACAGGGTGGTACATACTTCAAAAAAGAATATGTCTCTGGATCTATCAGATCTTTTGCAGTTTCAAAATGTGAAAACCAGTGCTCTATATAATACCGTATTGCATGTTTAGCATTTTTTTTGTTCAGAAACAATAGAAAGAGATGGGGAATCATGAAGAAGAAAGGGATTTGATGCTGCATCCCCCATTTCCACATACATTCTACAAAGACTTACTTATAAGAATAACAAAGATATTTCTGATGTTTTAACTATGTCATCACCACCTCTGCAAAGACTTCTCTTAGAAATCAAATTCAACTACTTACGCATCTTAAACAGGGCCCACACAGCTGGCAGCAGTGAAAATACTGAGTGAATGATAAGTAAATATGTGTTGCTTTGTCGAATCCATCAGCTGTCAATGTGTCTGGTAATCTTTCTGACAGTGAACACACGCCTCACTAAAGCATCTTTTATGGTGGCCAGAAAATGATTTATAACTGTGGTAAATACTTAACGTGCCATGTCATTTTTCATTAACTTGTGCGCTTGTGATTTCACAACATTGTACCACATGACAAACAGACACACACAATGAATCCACTATGACCTTTAATTATTAAAAATATGAAGAATAATTTGCAGCTGGTTTGTATATAGTGCAGACTATGTACAGTATATCTTGTCTGAATACATCTTTAATGCATTAGATATTTTACAGGTTCAGCTCCCAGTGTGGATTAAATGCTCTACACATGCTTTTTTCTGCAGAATTACTTATGCATACAACTGAATTAGGACTTCTATGGAAAAACCCATTTATTGCAGTTTGTTACACTAATGGTCTTTTATGTCTGTACAATAAAGGTAAAGCTACATTTTGCCATTTTAATAATTCAGACTCAGTATGACCTGTTTTTATGTGGACACACTGAATGTAAAAAGAAAAGGGTTCCAGGCAAAAGATAAACCCCTTCCCTCAGAATGTGGAAATAAAAAACACAGACAACTTTATGTTCAACCCATTTCTTATCCTTATGCATCACTGTATTTCATCAATATTTGTCCCAGATCTGGAATCAGTGAACTATGAGGTGTTGAAAGCTCTTATCAAAGTAATCGAGTGTTGGTGTTACATACTGTATACTTGCTAATGGGCTACACTGTTACAAACTGATATCTACTTGACATTTAGATAAGGGGAACTACAGAAAGTATCAGCTCCCCACGCAGTAAACTATCTGATGGAGGAAGAGGGGAAACAAAGCCAAATTAGTAGCATCCAGCAGATGAAGGTGAGTACAGCCGGCCTGTTGCGAGTTGTGAGCCCGTCACACTGACAGATGAGGTTGTGTAGAGCTGAAGGTCAGCTCCTGAATGCCTGATGGAATAACAAGTGAGACAGGAACAGAGGAACATTGGATACGACCAAATGCACTGCTTTAGCCTCCTGACATCTCTCTCTCAGCATCAATCATGAGCCAATTTTGCTGTTGATAAATATGAGGTAAAGGGAGACTCTGACCACTGTGTTATATGAAAAACCAGAGCCAAGCCTCAGCTTTGTCTGTGACTAGTGATGTCAAGCAGGTTGTCAACAAACATGGAGGAATTATTAATCATCACTGATGGGGCGTTTTATAACTATTGGTAATTTAAGAAGTTGGTGCCAATAGGGGCTGATAGCTGATATAAGGCCAATAAACTGGTATACAAGGGAAAATTAGTTCAGTAGATAAAAATCACTGCCATGTACACTTCTTTGTGGTTACACTGATGTTTCAGATTTATTGATTAAATGTAGGCTACTAATTTACAGATGGATTTCTTTGACTTAGGGGTTTCAGCTCAAAGGTTATCCAGAGACTAATACAGGAAAAGATATTTAATTTCAGAAAAAAACTCCACTATCAGTCAATCTCTATTTTTTTTTTTATAAATACATATATGCTAAAAGCTTTCCCCAGCAGTCGAGAGTCAAAAGTCAACTTAGGACTGGGCTATAACTTACATCAAATTAATTCCATGAAATCAAGCTTTTGCTGCCAAAAAAATTACAAAAATGCTTATATCTCAACATCTAGATCAGAATCTCAATTTTTATTCAACAAATTTCAAAATGCAGTGTGTTTGTATCAATATATCTCTCACTTCCTACCACTGGTGTCTTATTTTACTTTATATTAACTTTATTTTGCAGCAAATAATGCACACAGATATGATCACAAGTGCTGCTTTTTTGTTATTGTTGTTTATTGATAGTTTATTGATTGGTATAAATTGCAGAATTATTTACAATTTGTGTAGAGTATGTTGTAAATTTTTACATTTTATTTGTGTATTTGGGAATGAGTTATTACAATGTTCTTGGTGATGGTATATTGTTTATTTTCTTTTGGATGCTCTATAGTCAGTAACGTAGGCGGGCAGAGTGGGAAGTAGGAGCATGGAGCCACAGAAGGGTTTTTGACCTTTCTCTGTCTTGTTTGGCTTGTTTATTTAGTTATAGTCACTCTGCTTGTTTTTTCTCAATGTTTCATGAATGACATTTGAGTTCAGTAAACAAAACACAAAGCAATTATTCTACTGTTGTGGATTCCTCTTATTTTTCACAGCTTGGAGATTCTCAGAGGGAGTTGATGGAGCGTCAGGCTTCATTCATTAAAATCCTACAATTCGTGCTGCACAAATATGGCATGTGAAATATGTTTTGTCTTGTGTTAATGAAGCAAAAAAAAAAAAAAAATCAATCTACACCATCCACTAATTTCATGACAATGAAAAAGTATTGATTTATTTTTTATCCCTGCTGTCCAGCCCTAAGGCAACTCATGAGCAAGTCAAAGAAGTATGGAATCTGCTGGGATATGTTCATTACTAACAGTTAACCATTCATGCAAAACCTGCTAGACCAGTTTAAGGGGCTAGAAGGAATGCAAAAAGCTCTCAGCTCACTGCGCTGCACCCATACTTTGGGTTAGTTAACTACTATAACTTTTCCCTTACAGGCGAAACTCCAGTCTTAAACATTCGTCTTTCTCCAGAAGTCGGCTCTTTGATGACAGTCAGGCAGAATAGACAGGTACATTATGTGCCGCACAGAGCTGCACACCACTCTCTAACGCACCGGGAAAAGGGATTGTGTAGCAGGGGCAGAAGAAAGTCCTCCTCAGCGGGACTTATCTAGGGAGGTAAAGAGCCGCTCTGGAAATATCAATAGCTCTGCTTCAGTCAAGGGAACATGCTGATTCAACACTTTTCTATCTCCAGGAGAACATAGTTCAATAATAAACAGCTTACTGTTGATGCAAAATAACAATGCTACACAGTATTCAACAATAAATGCCAGAGAGGGCACAGATTTAATGGACAGAGAAATATTCTCTCTGTGAGCAGAAAAGAATTTGTCAACATAGCTGCTGTTCAGCCGCAGAAACATAAAATGATCTAAAACTTCCTTTACAAAAGTCGTCTTAACATACCGATTGGCATAATCACCACAGGTTTTAACTTTTCTGTCTGCTCCTTGAAATCGGAATTCGTCATCCGAAACACACAGACTTATGTGTAATTCTGTTAATTCCTACCAAGGCCATGATTTAGCAGAAAAAGCCGTGATGTAATAGCTCAGCACTTCAGAGGCAGTACTCATTCATGAATGTGACAATACGCTGGTGAACCCCGACACTTAGGCCTAACCCCAACAATGGGCCGCAGAATGCTGTGACAGCAAACGTGGTCAACAGAGGAAAGAGGAATGACGCAGGTGTGTGTATGTGGTGAAGAGTAGGAGGATAATATATCATTAGAGGTATTTTATTTTGGCTCTGAATGACATTACTGTTGCAATAACCCCAATTACTGTTGCGAACAGCCAAGCTCTTGGATTCAACATCTTCAACATCCTCTGTAACAGCTCTGAATCACCATTGTCTAATGTCAGTTACATTTATTAGCAAAACTTAAACGTAGTTCAAAGAAACAGCAAAGGCGTGTTTAAAATATATAGATTTCAAGATATGTTTAACATGTATATTTTCCACCATGAGAACAAAAAGCTACTTTCTAAAGATCAAACCTTTACAGCAGTTACAACACAAGGTCAGCCAAAGAACTCAAAGAAAACACTGTATTAACACAGTCTAATGTGTGTTCTTTTTTTTTAAAATAAAACTTATACTTTCAATCAGAATAAAGTGTCTCTGAAACCCTGACTTGTAAGTGTCTGATGTCACTTTTAGAAGCAAAACTTAAATGTACAAGAAACACCGCACTACACCAAAATAATAACTTGTTTAAGATGTTTTCTGTTTATTTTCTGCCATGAAAAGGAAGATTAAACATTTACAGCAGTTACAACACAGCCAAATTACTGAGGAAACACTACATTAAAGCACACTAATGTGTTATTTAGCCCTGCTCTGTTCTGTACTTTGTACCATTTGGATTGGAGTAAAGAATTCAACACTTTTAAAATAAAAGTCTGACTTTTAATCACAGAATGGATTTCTTTTTTAAGCATCCATGCTGACAAACAACACCACATTAGAATCTATGTAGTAGTACAAGTGGTGTGCAAAAGCAGTTTTCACCATGAATAGAAAACTTTCAATAAGAGCCTATGAGTTATAAAGGCAGAAGAGTATGTATAGGCAGTAAACCTGTGTTAAATATTACAACATCTAAACCTTAGAGTTACTCTCCAGCTGCAGACCAGGTGGGTTTTCTCAGTCCAAACTGGTCCTTCACACAATCTCTGGCTCTCTTGTGAAACTTTAAGATATATCGATTACCCATGGTACATAAAACACACACCATGATTGGTAAACTGCCTCAGATTACTAAGGATTTGTAACAATGCAATCACCTGCATTGGATGGTTTATAATTTCTCTACATATAGCCTAAAGGTTAACAAAAATGTCCCCTTCCACAGAGGAATATTCACATTCAGTTCGCCTGAAAAGTGCTGCAGTTGGCATATATTAAACTGTTCATTTAACAAGGCAACCAAGCTTTCAATATATCCTCTGCTGTGTCAGCCACATGGAGCTTGATTTAAGAATCACAGCACATCTATTACCCGCTCACTTACAAAGTCATGATTTTACCTACAAACAGTGTGTTTTGGGCCAAGAAGCAGATGAAATTCAGCCTTTTAATTAGAAATGCACAGATACATTGGCTGATATTAGCCTTGGTGACTGAAACAAGATATCACTTCACCGAATGTCAACGGTTGATATTTACGTGCTGTGTTCATGATTTATTGTATGATTGATTCATCACACTATCATTATTCTCATTCAATGATGGTGTGATGAAGGACTTAAAAACTCAACAGTTTTGTTTGTTTTGTTATTTTTACGATGAAGTTGTCTTTGAGCTCTGATACAAAATGGGGGAAAAGTAGAGACAAAACCAAAATAAACTCACTGAAAATTATATCAGTACTGGAAGTGACTAGTGGCTGAGAATATAATTGGTGTATACCTACTTTTAATAGACCCGTATTGTCTGTGGTAATATTTTATGTAAACAAATGTTCAGATCCATCGCCATTCTTTAAAAAAAAAAATTAAATTAAAGGCACATTTAGTAGTATAAGCTATACATCAATATTTTGTTTAGAATGCTTTAAGTGCTTTTATTATGATTTTTTTTAAATCACCATAGACGTTCTGACTTCATTAAAAACATTGATATTGCTGCTGTTGCTGTATCAGCATTAGTTGCTGATAACATATAAAAATAAGGAAACCATCTAACTAATTTTAATGACAATGTCAACTGAGGACAGCTCCAAGTTAGTCCATAAAATAAGGATTTATTGCCAGGCTCTGACATTATTATCCCAGACTAGTGCTTGAAAACAAAAGCATCAACAACAACAAAGGGGCAGATGCTGGTTAATACAGTGAAACATCAGGAACGAGGCTAACGTTAGCAGATGTATGCCAGGCTATGAAGTAATAGCTAGCGACCAAGACTGCTAGCTGTGGTTAAAAATCACTGACACAAGGCGTGAATTGAATATAACTTACCTTGGGCTTGTACAGCCACTTTCGAAAGCGGTTCATCGTTACCTCGCCACCTTCCTTTGTCACCAACACCTCCTCTCCTCGCCCGTACCTGTGTGTCTGACAGTACCAGCGGCTGGGTGCTAAAGCTAAGCTAACAGCGGTGGCTTCCAAAACGGAAAACGAACAAAACACAGCGCGCGCTAAGTTGTCCTGGATGCTACGACGCGGGTGTGATAACGCACAAAGGAGGTATTCGACAGCGACGACTTATTTCCATCTTCCCCCGATCCCGAGGTGTGCTGGCTGACTGGCTCGCTGGCTGTCTCCCCCGCCCGGCCACTTTGTAAGTCCCGACGATACAGACAAGCGGAGCAGTGACGGCTCTGCTGCTGCTCTCTGCCCCTCTAACGCTACTCGATGACAGTCACGTTGACAACATTCACCTCCCACTTTCCCAGGAAGTGATGCCTTCATGGGCTGCTCACAAATACCGTGCATCCCACAGTCATGACCGGGAATAGCAGCGAGACAGCTCACTTTAAGAATTCTGGGTAACACTTGAACCGGATAGTCCACCCACAGAGACTTGCAATATATTTTATTGTTAGTTTATAGCAATAAATAGTACATAACATAATTCATACACATATACGCATAGACAGGGGATTATCAGAGGAACAAAATATCAATCAAAATAATACAGAAGTGGACACAAATATATAAGTCAATACGACATACCGGCAAAACTAAAGACACACAGATTATAGACAGTCTCATTAACAATGTCATGAATGGTTTCCACACTTTAAAGTAAAGGTTTTATAAGTTACATTTGAAAAACAAACAAACAAACAAACAAACAAACAAAAACAGGGGTCCATCACAGCAATAGAAAGCATCTAATTAAATTAAACTATCTTCTAAAATTCTAAAACCCCAACTTATTACACACAGCAATAATAATACTAATACTAATACTACTACTACTACTACTATTAATAATAATAATAATAATAATAATAATAATAATAATAATTATTATTATTATTATTATTATTATTATTATTATCATTATCATTATCATTATCATTATCATTATTATTATTATAGAGCCTGCTTTTGACAGGAAGAAAAAGCCCTTGGTAAACAATCTTGTTGAATAAATTCCATATTCTTTAAAAAAAAATCAGTTCTATACTGAATATCACCCAAAAAAGCTCTAAATACCAGACAATGCCAGACTACATGTGGTAGTGGTCTAATTGCAGCCTTACAGAAGTTTGATAAAATGTAATGTAATTTTAAATTTTGCGGAAAAATATGAAAATGGCAATAAAAGCAATCTCAGGGGAAAATGTGGGTAAGTCTTATCACAATTAACATATTTTTTCTTTGAAATTTTGGGCATCAAACTCTTGATTACACACCCCACCTGCTCCCAGGTCAGCTCCATTCTTACCTCAGTGTGATAATAAGCCCAGTCTTTAGTGCAATTGTCTGCAGTTGCCTATGGTGAAAATGTCTTAAAATGAAAATGAAAATGTTAAAATTCAAAATATTATAGAATATCATGCAGTAGTGCTTTTAAACATGGTTGGGTCGTATTTTGATATTACATTTGTTTTCTGTATTTTTAGTAATTTTATTAGGAGGGATATAAATATTACAAATATTGAGGGTGATGTCTCCTGTCACCTTCCACTGAAATGAAAAGAATGAAAAGGTGTGTGAGGTACAACAAATGATGTAAAGATTATGTCTGATGATTTATCCGAAGACAAAGTGAAATAGCTGAATTTTTTAAATCTCAACTAATGAAATGCTGAAAGGCTATGGGTGGGCAATACAAATAAACAGAATTTTGTACTCTTATTATAATGACTAAAATGGATAAAGTGGAGTAGTCTTGCTGTCAGTTAAGCCATTTCAACCAAAACCTGTTTGTTTTTCATCCTCAGAGAGTTAACAAAGTTTGTCCTGGAATTGTAGATTATTAGACTTTCACATGAAGATTTCTAGTAGACAGATCATTGTTTAAGAGAAGATTTCTAAGTTTGATAATTAAAATCATCTGTATTTCCTATTGAAAACAATATTTTCAGTCAGAATCTATAGCTGCACAATGCAAAACAATGCATTTGTTCACATGCCCACAAATATCAGATTATATTAATCAGATTAAGTCAGAAAATCAGATGCATTGTGAGAATACTAAAACCCCTGTTTGCATGTGATTTAGTTAGTAATCAGCTTTTTCTGTGCTAACCTCTCAGAACACTGGAGTGAAGTTAGTCACCTTTTGGCAGTTACATCTGAAACATTCTGCTTCTAATTAATGGTATTAATCATGTTATAAATATGACCATGCTTCTTCTGTTTCCCTCAGGCATGATTGATCACGTTAATGGGTCCACATGAACAAATCTCAAAATTTCCCACAGCACATGAAGGCATCGTAAGGATTGCCCTACGTCACAATAGTCGACGTCGTTATTGTTATGGCAGCCAACAAAGGATCAGGATGTCACTGTTAATCTGCATCCGACGGATTAAAATCACGAATAATACATGTGATAAACAAAAACGTCGAAAACATAAACACGCACGTTTTAATTGTTAATTCTTCTATTTTGTTTGCCACAGTGGTCAGGTGTGCGGACTGGGACCGTGGGTTGGGACACATGTTTACGCCAGTGCGTTGCTAAGCAACCACTGAACCCGGCAACGGTTCGAGCTGTAAACAAGCAGGAAAATGACATGAGATGAACTTTACTGCACTTTAATTTAGCCTTTTTTCTATGAATGGACGGCTTTTTTTGTGTAGCATCACATCAAATCTAATCTAATCCATGCAGATGTATTCATAAGGCTATAGAACTATTGTTTTCTACGACCAAAGCTTCCTATAGATCGATAAAAATGGCTTCAAGTTATGGATCACTGGTAAAGGAGGCCATGGTTCTGCTCGATAAATTTACTGCAAGCAGATTGTGTTTAGATGACTTGGTGGAAGACGCTTCTAAAAGTCTGCAGGTAAGTGGAAATAGTTCATGACAATAAATATTCAGCACTCATCTTTATTTAACAGTGCGTATTATCAGCAAAATTTGTTAAGCAATGTGATGTTTTTAAAATACATTTTACTTCTCCATTAATATCTACGTTGCGTTTTATAGCTTTAGATATTTAAGGTTTATTTGAAGGGTTTTATCCGTGCAATGCAGCTACAGTGGCGGTTCCAGATTTTTTTTTTTTTTTAAATGAGGTGGTTAAAGAACACGCAGAGGTGTATTAACCCTTAAAGATCCAGAACTGCTTGTGTGGTGATTTACAATAAACTTTCCCTTTGTAAATTTTCTTTTATAATTTGTCACAATATATTCTCTGCATTTTCCATTTTTCAGTGAAAATCCAGTATTTTCCTATATTTAATTTATTGATTGTGTAGATGTTCATAAAAGCTCAGAGTTAAGTCAGAGGTCATTATATAAAAGAGCAAAAACTTAGAAAAATATACTTTTTTCACAATGTCAACTGAACAAAAAACACATCTACAACCACTGCCATGTGCCAAACTGCATGGGTTTGGCAATGAATCAATGTTGCAGAATAAGACCACATTCACTATGACTCTAAATGTCCAAATGGGTCAATTGTGATGACCATGAAAAAATGACAAACTGCATTTTACCGGAATTATTTCAATGCATTGATAGGATCAGTAGTTGAAAAGCTATTGAATATCAAATCAATTGCTGCTTTTAGTTGTTTAGATCTTTGGGGGTTAATAATGTGAGTGAATACCAGGTGATATACATATATATATATATATATATATATATATATATATATATATATATATATATATATATATATATATATATATATACATATATATATATATATATTTATATATATTTATATATATTTATATATATATATATATATGTTATGATATGCATTAATAGTCAACTAATATGCACTGAAATCATTACAAAGCTGTAAATATGTTTTTTAATCAAGTAACAATGAGAAGAGAATGACACAGCAACATCTTCAGAATTCTGAGCTTATAAATAATTCTCTGAACTATAAATAAACCAAGAATCAGTGGTCGTAGTTCTGTTACAAGCATCATAATACCTGATGATGTGGCCTTTCACCAAAAAGAACATTCCAACCATTTATATGATTGGTGCCATGTGTCACTAAATTACATCATCCTATCTCTTTATCTATTTTCTTTAAGGTCTCAGGTGGAGCCAGACAGACCAACAGATATTCAAAATCTTTTATTCCTTCAACTATCACACTTTTAAACTCTGACAGCAGCCATTTTAGTCATTTTATATGATTTTGTTTTTCTTTTTTTTGTGTCAGCAGAACCAATAGGGTCTTTTAGTCTTTTACTCTGCATTGGTATTTATTGATTATTTATTGTTGATAATTTAAATGCATTTATTCGTAGTTCCTTCCAATGATCTTGTATTTGTACACTGATTTATTTATATTTGTCACATTGCACTTTGGATGTGGGCTGATGTCTGTGGTAAGCTGAAAATGAATTGCCCGTATGGCATAAATAAAGTTTTCTGAATCAGAATCTGAATCTGAGACCAGTTTCATGCTCTTCCAGGTAGATTTCCCCCTGCATTTACTGCAGTTATAAAACTGTGCTTACAATTATGAAAATAAATTAAGATCTATGTAAATAAACAAGTCGTAATTACAACAAGCACTGAAGTTAAAGCCATCAAATTCCTGCCAGGCTTCAAATTTAGGTTTTAATTATGTCTATTTCAAAATATTCACATTTTGCTCATTTAAAAGTCACACATTATAGACAAAAATATATCCATTTTATGCAGAGCTGCAGTGAAACAATTACACACTGTGATTTTTTAAAGAGTGAAAGTAACAGTGCCAGGGAGGTGACTTGGGCTGTGTGTTTCTCGATGAGTAATGTAAATTTAGCTTCAATCTAAAGTCAATTAAAGGTATAAAAAGACCACGCCTAAGCAAAAAATGGCCTTTTATTCGGAAAATTAAGACACTGATTAATATATATCAGCACTAACAAGTTCTGTAACACTAACTCATGCAGTCAGTGGCTTTTCATTTCTTAAACATCCATTTGTTAGAAAGCATTAAGACTGGACAATGCTTAAATGATTACAAGTCTTACAGAAGAGGATTAGGGCCACTGGAAAAAAAATAAAAATAAAAATGAATGTCCAATGTATTTTTTTCAAATTATAATTATGAGAAAAAGTCAGAATTCTGACTTTAATCTCAGAATTCTAACTTTTTTCTCAGAATTCTGACTTTTTTCTCATAATAATAATAATTTTTTTAAAAATATTGGACTTTTATTTATTTTTTCCCAGTGGCCCTAATCCTCTTCTGTAGAATTCTGATCTTTTTTTTTTTTTTGAGAATAACAATTTTTTTTTTAAGAATGGATCTTGATTGTATTTTTTTCCCCAGTGGCCCTAATCCTCTTCTGTACAAGTCTAGACGGAAATATGTTGTGATATTTATAGTGACATTGCTTGAGCATCACATGGAATAAATGATGTCACTGTGAATATTTCCTTTAGTCAAAGCTAAAGGAGGTCCAGTAAAGAATTGTGTGTAGAATTTTATTTTTGTCCAGGCAGTATATATAATTTTCACTATCAGTGCAATTTATATATATATATATATATATATATATATATATATATATATATATATATATATATATATATATATATATATATATATATATATTATCATCTATTTTAGCTTGACTCCACATCAGGTTTGAAACTTTGTGACTATATGACATTAAAACACAAATAACTTATTGTCATATAGCTGAAGTTCATAACACGCACAGAAAAAAATGTGAAAAATCCTTCACACTTGCAAAATGTTATTTATTGTTATTGGTTTTGGCTGTGAAGTCTGGCCTTTTGAGCCATGTCAGGATTTTCCTTTAGGGATTCTGGAAGGCCAGGTTATTGGGTCGGAGTCCACTCTGAAGAAAATTTGTTGTTTTCCAGCAATAAACTTTGCATTTTTATCATATTTCTGTGTCAATATCATTGCAATATTTATACATTAGGTGTTTTTAGAGAGAACAGAGGATTCACAGCTTAGTTCTTTTGTTGTTGTTGCACTCAGAGAAAATAAAGGAAAATATTTGTAAGTTGATATTATTTTAAGAACAACACAAATTGCGCTTTTGGTGGCTATTACACTATACTACACTAAGTCAAATTTTCATACAGCTCTTAGTGATTAAGCATTTTCCAGTGAATCTAGGGTTTTAGAATAGTTTATTTAGTTTGTGAAGGAAGAGAAT
The DNA here is from genome assembly GCF_902148855.1 of Sphaeramia orbicularis. Classification (NCBI taxonomy): domain Eukaryota; kingdom Metazoa; phylum Chordata; class Actinopteri; order Kurtiformes; family Apogonidae; genus Sphaeramia; species Sphaeramia orbicularis. Next base: position 20,007,176 of record NC_043978.1, on the reverse strand, counting down.
TTTATAATAAATAATAGTTCGTGACAGTAGTTCATTGTGGTTTTAACTGAAGCTGATAAATATGTAGTACCTCTGAGATATAGTGGAGTAATAAAATACCTCTAATTATTTAACAGTTTGAGTCGTTGAAAATTATTTCTTTGCTGTTAGTGACATGAAGCTGCTGCCATAACATTAAATGAACTCTTATTTGTTGCAGAGCATAGATGATGAGCACAAGAACTTTATTCTTGATGTTGTTTCTGGGTGTATTGAGCATAAGAAGCTGCTAGATGTTGTTATTGACCTTTTCTATGAGCACCATGGAAAGGGCCTATCCAGAGGTGATCACAGCCTGTATGTCGGTAAGGGATTTTCTACTGGTAAAATATATATATATATTTTTTATATGGATCAAATAAATGACCAGTCATTTTTAATATGTCTTTTCAGTCGTCTGCTACCTCATCACATTTGTCCTTGAGGACCTCGGACTTACGTGTTTTGGCGTCATTGTCAAATCTCTGGGCCTCAAGAAAGTGCACACAGTAAGTAACTTAACTTCCAGAGAAACAATCTGCAGTGAAACAGTAAGAATTTTGCATTTATATGTACTGTCTGCTTTGTGTTTGGCTGTAGTTCCTGAATTTCTTCTTTACAAATCTCATCACATATATACAAGAGAAGTGGAATACTATGTATGATGCTGCCTATGTAAAGAAACACTTGATTATTCCTCTGCTAAGGTAAAGAAATAAAATCTCATTTTAGGAGACGTATACGAAAATAAAGAAATAAAGGTGCGAGTTTTTTTGTCCTTCAGATGGCGCCCTGAGGTTGATCTCGTCATGGATCAACTTGCTGCTAAAGTATCTCACAGGCATCACGTGAAGAAAGCGCCCATGAAGACCACAGAGCCTCAGGAATTTGCTCTCACCAAACCAAAACCTCGACCCCTGCCGATGCCTGAACCCATTCCACAGCAGGAAAAACACAAACCAGTCAGTCTTATTTACAGTTACAGGGTGGGGAAGCAAAATTTACAATATTTTGAGGCAAGGATTGAAAGACAGTGTATGACCAGTTAGTTTATTGAAAGTCATGAGAATTTATTTGCCACAAGAAAATTGACATAATAGAAAATGTTTTTATTCTATGTGTCCTCCTTCTTTCTCTATAACTGCCTTCACACGCTTCCTGAAACTTGCGCAAGTGTTCCTCAAATATTCGGGTGACAACTTCTCCCTTTCTTCTTTAATAGTATCTTTAAGAAAGTCGACATTGCTGTGTGATGTTCTATTGGTAGCATGTTCTAAAACGCCCCAAATAGCATAATCCAGAGGGTTTAGATCTGGGCTAGAAGGCGGCCATAAACATGATTCCCAAAAATTGCTAAAGTTGGATTTGTTGCTGTTGTCAACAAGTGTTTTGGTGTTCTTGTGTAAGATTTTAACTTCAAATCATATTTTACTGCATTTCTAATGGTCTTGTTGTCTACCTCAAGTTCAATTGCCATTTTTCTCATGGATTTGGTTGGATCCTTTAGGATTTTGGATTTGAGAGCTTTGATAAAAGCTTTGGTACGTTTTTTGTCGCTTCCTCCACTTCCAGACTTTCTCGTAATAGTTTTGCTCATAGTCATTCTCTTCTTTACATTATAAACAGTCTTTATGGACACTCCAACTATTTTTGAAATCTCCTTTGGTGTGACGAGTGCATTCAGCAAATCACACACTCTCTGACGTTTGCTTTCCTGATTACTCATATGGGCAAAAGTTTCTGAAAAGGTATGGATAATAGTGTTAGGTATGATTATGACATCAATATATGTTTGGTTTCAAAACAATTGACGTAGTGCCTGCTGAGAAAAAACAACTAAATGTTCATTGTAAATTTTGCTTCCCCACCCTGTATACACTATCAAAACTATACTTTAACATATTTTCTTTTTTTCATCAGATGTCCTCGCAGAGATAAGGTCAATACATGTATTATTGAGGTATTACTCATAAGCTTTTATTTTACAGGTACCAAATAGCACCTACAAGAACCCCAAAGACATGCAGATCATAGCAGAAAACAAACAAAAGAACCATCACAAGGCCGAGGTATTGCAAAGCCTTGTTTTTGCCTTTGACACCAGGAAAAATTATATCTAAAAAGCTAAATATAATGTGTAATATAGTACATGTAATAGTACAGAAAGAAAACAAGTGTAATGGATTTATGTAGAAGTTGGGAATCAATTGCCAAGATATTTAACCCATAAAGACCCAAAGAGCCTGAACTAAAATATTTATTACCCGTTCATCCACTAATCCTATCAATACAAGTAAATATTTGCAGAAAAATACACTTTGTCATCTTTTCACGGTCATCAGATATGACCCATTTGGATGTTCAGAGGCTCCATAGTTACCGTGGAAATACTGTCATCTTCTACAACACTGATTCACCAGTAAAACCCGTGGAGTTGGATCAATGACAGTGGATGGAGACACATAGTTTATGCTCAGTTAATGATGTATTTTGTTGAAAAAGTCACGTTTTCTTCCTTTTTCTCTGTTTCTGATATGACAATCAACTTTAATCTGAGCTTTTATGAACATCTACATGATCAGTGAATTAAATATGGGAAAATACCTAACTGTCATTGAAAAAAAAGCAAAATACAGAGGACAATATTACAATAGATAGTGATGAATAACGTAAGAAAGGTTAAATAGAGAGGAAAAACTCATTTGGGAACTGACAGAAAAGTAGCGCTGGGTCTTTATGGGTTAAAAATATACTCTGTTGTGCAAAAGCCTTAGGGCCACCTTTAGTTTTTTTTTTGTTTTTTGCAGGGTTGAAATGAGCATACATGTTTATTTGTTATTCCCTTACAGGAGATATGTGCATAGCCTTAAAAGACACATAAAAACTGAACTAAATGTGTTGTAAAGGTTAAAGTCTCGATTTAGTGTGACCCCTGACCCCCTGAAAGAGCACAGTTAGAAACATCTGACGTGTTGGATGAAACCTGGTATAAAGCATCAGAAAATGAATGTAATAAATCTCATATTTTCTGAATAAAAGGTTTAAAGACATGTTAAGTGCAAAGGGGAGTCACACTAAATATGACCACTTTGGTTTATAGAAGCTGGTTTTTCCCTAAAGCTTTTATTTTTAATACTGTTCATACTTCACATATATCCAGATTGGATCTTAATAAAGAGACTGAGAATTGCATATGTGTGGTCATTAGAACTTTACTAAACCTCAAACCTAATGTTGGCCTGGAACTTTTGCACAGAACTGTAAATATTTAATCCAGTGTTTTTCAACCTTGAGGTCGGGACCCCACGTGGGGTCACCTGTAATTCAAATGGGGTCATCTGAAATTTCTAGTAATTAATAAATCTTTTTTTTCAATTACTAATGAAAAAAAGATATTGTGAGTTGAGAGAGACAATCACAATACATAAAACACATGACAAACTGTGAAGCTGAAACCGAAGCACTGTGGTACTGTTTATCTGTCAAGTGTTCAAGATGCTGCAGCTCTTTCATAATTCATAGTTTGAGTTATTGTTTGTTCAGTATTAATTGTCAGCCTTGTAAATCCAAGCTGGACTGACTGTACATATCCTGACCAAGGAAAATCAAATTCTCACTTTGTGCAGTAATCTACACCTGGCTTTTCTGCCTCCGTCCATAATAATATACATTATATAGACTAAATGTCATCTAAAATTAATGTTTATTTGCAACATAGTATAGCAAACTATTACATGATATAATATAATTAATTTTAGCAAAAAAAAAAAAAAAAGTCTCTGTTTTGGATGTCTGGGGTCACCAGAAATTTATGATGTTAAAATGGGGTCACAAGGCAAAAAAGGTTTGGAACCACTGATGTAATGCATCCTTACTTTCATTGCAGGAACTTCTTTATGAGGCAAATATGAAGCAGTTCAGATGTATGAACTCTCAAAAGTCAGAAAACTTCAAGGTATATGTTTCTGTACTGAACATGATCTTCCATCTAATGTCTGTACAAAATGTTCTCCTCATATTTGAGTATCTTATCTCATCTTATCAGTTGCATTTCTGCTGAACCTGTCCCACAGAAAGTGACTTCTCAGATTGAGGAAGACTTTGAATCGAAGCTCAAGTTCAACTCTTTCCTCTCTTCTAGACTCCCTTCCAGCACTAAAAAGGTGAGAGCTGCACATCACCCCCACCTCAGCTTATTAGTTTCAAGTATGACTTTGTGTCAATGATATATGTTCTCATATGTTTCTGATTCTGTTAGTCCACATGGCCTGTCAAGCTCAACAGTGCAGCCATCCTGCGACAGGGGGCGATATTTGACCGTCAGGTGGAGGAGGAGCTGCAGAGGTACAGGACAGCATTAATGTACTTTATGCACTGTTCAGCTGCAGAACTTTGGACACCCCTTGAAAAAAATACAATTTTTAAAATTTCTTTTTAATTAATGTTACGTCCCAGCTCCACTAGGGGTTAGAGCGAGTGAGGGGGTAACAAAAAAATAAACCAAGGTGGAAAATTGGATGGTTGTGTAAAGTAAAATTTATTGTAACTCAAACAGGTAATTTAACAAGTTACCAAAAAAACATAGTTTTTCCAAAACTGACAGCTAACAACAACACAAGACAGAGTTCACAAGAAACGAAACAATGCAAGAAATAACAATAATAACAACTGAAAAGTTGAAAAAATTACAAATACAGTGCTTTCAGGATATGAGGAATATTCACAACACCACCATCAACATTAATACATAGTTTTCATTTCATAAATTGCACAAACAAATTAAATAAAATAAAAAAAATTCAGGTGGACTTAAAAATATGTTTCACATCAGTATCCTGTTTTAGAATCTGTCATCTTTCAAGCTTCAACTTTTTTTTTTTTTTTTTTTTTTTTTTTTTTTTTTTAAGAGATATTAGATATTGAGTGGAATCCAGTCTTTCCTCTGCCTGTGCAGTGTTTCCTGTGCCACTGGCTGCAGTATAACCCCAAAGATGGCATGAAACCCTGCTCCTTTTTTTCTCTTTTCTACTCAGCTTCATCAGATGTTCCATTACATACTTATGATGAGGATGCAGTATATTTTTCTCCCACAGACTGTTTCTGAGAGTTTTCTTGGTCTTTCTGATCTCATATTAACCTCCATAGTTCCCCCCCAAATGCCAGTGACACCTCTTTCACACTGTGGAAACTGCAAAAGCTTTGAAACTGGCACCAGCTGACACTTCTTAATGACAATGATGACACACATAATGAACTGGTAAAGATCTGAGCTCGTAATAACCTAAAAAAAATTAATCCACACTTACGGTGCCTAAACCGTTACATGCAACACAATTATATATTTATTTATAATTTGTACATTTTTGTTAAATTAATGAAATCAAAAATAACATGTATTAACATTGTTGAAATATTGTAATTTATCCTCCAGAGTCTGTGGTTATATATTTTCGATTGAAAAATTATTGCTCTTTTTCAAGCGGTTCCAAAGTTTTTGCATGCAACACTATATACACTAATATAATAGTAATTTCAGTGTGTTTTGTGTGTGACAAAGAGTGGAGTGTCTTGTACAGGGGGCACAAGAGCCCTCCTCTTTCCTACAGTGGCAAAAGGAAATGCGTGAGAAGGACAAACTGGAAGAATTGGCGAAGATTGAGCGCAGGCGTCTGGAGGGACGCATCAGCTACGAGGAGGCAGCTATGGCGCGAACGCGAATCATGGAATGCAACCAGAAGGCTGCAAAGCTCAAGAAAGAAGAGGTGCGTGAAGATCATCTAACAACTGATAAGAAAAGGCATTTTCAGAAGATTTCACAGCATCTCAAAGCATGAAACCAGAAGCCTGCAGTGACAAAAGCATGTCTGTTCTCCACAGACATCCTTCAAAGATGGAATTTATGTGTTTGTGTGAAAAATGTATTTTCATGCTTGCTCTCTGTCCGTTACAGACAGCTGAAATAATGCGACGATATGCTGAGAAGAGGCTGAAAGAAGAAAAAGAGATGAGAGATTTGGTACAACAAGTGGCAGAAGGTCATAAGAATTCCAAATTTGCAAAAGAGAAGATACAAGCATTGAAGCGAAGTATAGGTAAGTGTATTTAATTTGTGATGAAATCCAAATTGTCTTATGTGAGCTAATGCTTCTTTATTCTTTTCAGTGAAAGAAGTCTCAGAGCAAAGTCAAGAACTCCTTCGCCAAGCATTAGAGGAAGCACAGGCAGAGCTCAGCAGAAGATTTGAAATTATCCGTGAAATCCACGCTCTTGAATCTGTTCCTCACATCAGACACAAGTATTTTGATGACACAGAGGTAAATGAAGAAGACGTGTCTCGTTTTTCACATATTTTCATGGATCCCTGTGTCCTTGTGAATCTATTGTCCATGTTTCAGACTGCAGGCCATGAGCTGCTGGGGGAGATGTCGCTGGCTGAGCTGAGAGAGCGTCTGGGGCTCTTGAAGGAAGCACAACAAATGGAGCAGCAGGAGAAATGGGAGCACATCCAGGAGGAGAAGCACAACAAGGAACAACTACTTTTACAGCAGCTGGACACCATCAACCTCCACAGGAAAGCACTGGCGCAGGCCGCTGCCAGCAGGTCAGGACAATGTTTTATACTCATTTGGACTTTGTACATGCAAAACACTGAAAAAACACACAAACATCACACGCATGGATCCATGATTGTTTTCTGATTTTGCAGGAAAGAGGAGAGGAAAGCCAAGCTGGCTTCACTGCAAACGGTGACTCAGGATGAGACAGTATTGGCTCTGCAGAAGAAACTCGAAGAGAAACAGCAAGAACGCCAAAGACTGAAGCAAATCAGAAATAACAAGGCCACAACGTCTGAACAGACACACACTGTTGAAAGTAGGACACACAGCAAAGTGAGTATGGAATGCATAACAAATACAGAGTGAGTTCTCACAGAAGGCGATTTGTAAGGTCTGGTTTTGTTACTGTTAGGAGTTCTCGTTCTCTCGGCAGTAAATAATATCTATGTGTGTCTCTTTATGTTTTTATTTTACCAGAAAAGCTCGGAGGAGGAAAGCTGGAAGGACCTGGAACGGAGTTTAGAGCGTCATATCCAGAAGGATGCTGCATATGTGGTTTCTCAGAGGGAAACACTAAAGACATAAATAGATTACTTTAAAAATAAAGGAGCAACATACCCAGTGTGCCTGTGAACATTTTAGATCATACATCAGACATACCTTTAACAAATTGTGTGTCTTCTTTATAGATCTGTTACATTCTTAAATAGAATTGATTTGCATGAAATTCATGAGTTTTCTGTTAAATTTGCATGTGTTTCCATTGGCTGTAAAACATTTTATACTTAAGTCTCAAACATAGTTGTGATTTGTGTTGGTGTAATGTATCTAAAACATCTACTCAAGAACTGTACAGACTGTTTTGTAGAAAATTCTTGTGACAAAGAAATGAAGTCAATTTTTGTCATGAATTTAAGTTAAAGCCATCGGGGCTGTCTTGTGGCAAACATCTAGCAGAATACACACGAGTCATGTGTTCAACAAATTTAATAAAGAAATAAAATCTATTCAGTTTAATGACAATAAAACTCAATTTTCTGAATAACAAGTAACAGAATAATTTAGAGCATCTGACATCAAAAAGCAATTTATTAACAACTATCGGGCCATTAATAGAATGTCACATTAAAGTAATATTATACTGTGTAGTATTTCAACAAACAATTGGAGATGGTCTAATAATTATTTCCAAAGTTGAATATAACCAATAATTCTGAGGTACCTTTATGTCACTTGATTTTTTTCTCTATATTTGACCATCCTTAAGTAGTTTATCACCATTTATATATTATCCTCTGCATATTGTTTTTTTCATTGGAAATCAGGTATTTTCCAACATTTAATTTACTAATCATGTAGATGTTCACAACAGCTCAAAGTAAAGTTGAGGATTATTATATCAAAAATACAGAAAACTGAAGAAAAAGTGACTTTTTTTTTTTTTAGCAAAATCTATCATTAACTGAACATAAACCAAGTGTCTCCATCCACTGTCATTGATCCAACTCCACAGTGTTTCCACGGTAACTACGGAGACTCTGAATGTCCAAATGGGTCATATCTGATGACCACGAAAAGACACATTTTACACCGATTATTTCACTCACTCACTCACTCAATTAATCAGTCGACTGATCGATTGATCAATCAATCAGTCTTTATTTATACAGCACTTTTCATACATTTTCATACATCATACATCACCCACCCCCAAGCACACATATACTTAAAAAGACTGACTGAGCACCAGAGGACCAGAAGTAAAAGAAGAGGCATTGTCTCAGGGACCCATCTGCACCAGGAGGCAGCCACCGACCCCGGCAACCAGGCTCCAGCAACACTGTGCTGCATCCCGACCACTGAGAGAGAGCCCACTGCCACCACATCGTGGCGGTAGCGACCCCCACCCACCAGAAAGGAGCAGACCCCAGTGAAGGAAGGCGCTACAACCACTGGAGTCCACAGCTGCCCCCCCGCACAGAAGGCCCCCTCTAATAAAACACTAGAGAATATAGATAAAAAACATTAAAAAGATTTAAAAAAAAAAAAAAAAAGCATTGATTAAAAGAATCTAAATGTAAGACATATATATATAAATAAAATATAAATATTAAACATTAAAATGATAAAACAGAGGCATTGGTTAAAAGAATCTAAATATAAGACATATATATAAAAATATGACATAACTACAAAGCATCAAATGGATAAAACAGAGGCATTAGTTAAAAGCCAAATTAACCCTTTCATGCATAGTGGTCACTACAGTAGACAGCATTTCTACAGCTGTTCTCTTGTATATTCATGGGTTTTGTTGTTTTAGTTCCATATCAGCCAACACAGTGGACACTTATGCACCATCCCATACACTCACATTCATACCATTTCTGTAACTTGGCTGCTCTTGGTCAACCTGATCTGTTTTAGTGTAAATCAATTGCTAATTATTAGACTGTAATTAATAGTTTTCTTTGTCAATTTTTTTATTTATTTTTTTACATTATCTCCATGAAGTGAGTAGTAACCAGTTTTCGAGTATGATGAAATATGAGAAAACATCAGATTAACTGCATGAAAAATGTTTTTATTTCATAGTTTTCACACAGTTTATCACTTTCTGATAATTGGTTTTAAATACATGTTTCTTTGCTTCAGACATTAAATGCATGGTGTCCAGCTGAGTGGACATTTTTGTAACTCCATGATAAATAGGGTAATAAAAAAATTTAAATCGCGTTGTTTTTTTCATGCCTAACGAGGAATAAAAACACTAAGGAAAAAAATCTTGACTAAGGTTCTTATAATTCATGCATGAAAGGGTTAAAGAGGTGGGTCTTCTGCCTGGTTTTAAGAATTTCTACATTCTCTGCAGCCCTGAGGTTCCCTGGCAGGCTGTTCCATAGGCGAGGAGCATAATGCTGAAAAGCTGCCTCACCATGAGTTTATGTGTTAGCTTTTGGAACAAGTAAAAGGCCAGTGCCAGAAGACCTCAGGGTCCACGAGGGTTCATATGATAAAAGCAAATCTAAAAGATAGGAAGGAGCAAGACCACTAAGACATTTAAAAACTATTAAAAGGACCTTAAAATCAATCCTGAAACATTTTAAAACTGGTCATCGTCAGCACTTGAGTGGCTGAATTCTGAAGAAGTTGGAGTTGTGAAATTTTATCTTTCAGAAAGCAGGGCATTACAGTAGTCGATTCTACTGGAAATAAAAGCATACATCAGCATCTCCGTGTTGGGTCGAGAGAGAACTGGTTTAGTGGATTAACAGGAATTAAACAGTTTATATCAGTAGATGGTTTTCGTAGATGGTGGATGTTTGGGTCTTTATGGGTTAAAAACAATCAAATCAAAGTAAATTAACAACATTCATACTTACTCATAAAACACTTGTACACAGATTATAATGACTTTACCACAGCTTCAAACTCATTTAATGTAATAAGGGTTTGAAGTTGAAGTTCAGATTGTAATTTTTTCCAAACAATAGGTGCTGAAAACCTAAATACTTTCACATTAGTTTCATATCACTTTTTAAACATATTTTACCATTGTATTATGTTTATCTGTTTTTTTATTGATATTGACATTAATATTGATCAGTATTGATAGATATTTCTTCCTGTAAGGCATCCTTGTGTGCTTCAAAAGACACCTTTAAATAAAATGTATTTATTTAATTATAATTATTACAACACATCTCCAAAAGCACACAACAAGAAAAGCAAGTTTTATTTCTACAGTAAAATCCTAAGAAGAGTTTCATTGTTTGCATGCTGAAGTGGTCATCACGTAAAACTCCTTGATATTTCACATTCAAACTCAATTTGTTGAACATTTTTTGGGTGAAATGTTCTCAGACAGTGCTGGTTTCACACTGTTTGAAGTGGTAAAGAGCATACATTTAGTTTTATCTGTATTTAGAACAAGTTGCAGATGACAAAGTTGTTCTTAAACTCTATCAAACATATTTCTACTTCTATTCTACTACATCTTGATGGATGAAAATATCCATCACATTTATCTTTAAAGAAAAAATTATGATATGCTCATGTGATTTGCAGTACTTCACTTCTCATCTACCCCATTTACACAAAGCAACTAATATTGGCTCTAACTTGACAATATGACATCAAAATACTCTATAAGATAAAAAAAAACAAACAAAAACAAAACAAAACAAAACAAAAAAACTAATACAACACTCTGGGGAGCCATAATGTCTAATCTTTACTGAATTATACACTTTTACATTCTGAATTCAGGACTTTAACCCTTTCATGCGTAGTGGTCACTACAGTGGACAGCTATCATACAGCTGTTCTCTTATGGTATTTTCAAGGATTTTATTGTTTTAGTTCCATATCAGCCAACACAGTGGAAGCTTATGCATCATCTCATACACTGCAATTCATACCATTACTTTAACTTTGCTGTTCTTGATAAACCTGATCTGCAGTAACATGTTAAAGTGTAAATCAGGCGGTTGTTATTGTTGTTAGACTGTCATTAACATTAATTTTTTTTTTTGCAAATAATCTCCATAAAGTGAGTATGTTAAAATGTGACAAAACATCAAATTAACAACATTTAAGAAATTATTTCATAGTTTTCACACGGTGTATCAGTAAATACATGTTTCTTTGCTTCAAAAATTAAACACATGGTGTCCAGCTGAGTAGACATTTTTGTAACTCCATGAAAAATAGGTTCATAAAAAACAATTTCAGTCGCATTATTTTTTTTCATGCCTAAAGAAGAATAAAAACACTCAGGAAAGAAAATCTCAATTAAGGTTCTCATAATTCATGCATGAAAGGGTTAACTGATGAAGAACTCGTGCAACTTTATTAATATTTTTTTCCCATCTCTGATCAAGGCCACAAATCTATAAAAAAAAAAAAAAAAAAAAGTTTCATTTCTGTCCACTACTGATTCCAACTACCTGTCTGAATCATGAAAAAGGGAACTGGACATTTAGCTTGTAACTCATGAGTAAATTTCCCTTCTCCAAAATGACTCTATGTTTATGGTTACTGTACAGAAAACCCCTATTACTCACAGGATCATAGTGATGTACCAACATCATCTGCTTGGAAATGCCCATAAAAGAACATATACAGCTCACACAAAGACAACAACTTACATATCACACTTTTTTCCCCTCTTTTTTTTTTCTTTTTTTTTTCTCTTATAAATAATTGTCACAAGCCTATTCTGTGATTTGCCCTGCTGTAAGAAGAGCTAATAGCGCCCCTAGTGCCTAACCTGTGTAACTACAACAGATCAGCCCTCATCCAGCCTATTTTGCTCACTTTTTCCCCTCTAAAGCAAAATCACATGATGTGTATTTTGTCATATGACACTGATGAGAGGACTGATCCCACTGTGCAGGCCAACTCCACTGACGTCCTCCGTGAAAACAAAGGCAGCTCGGACACTTGTCAGGGATGAGATGCTGTAGACTGACATTGTTTGGAGGTTGTAGTCGATAATATGAGGAGGATGGATTGTCGGGGACTTCTGGCTGCTGTGGCCGCCGCCTGTCTACTAGGTAAGACCCACACACATTCTTATTATCAGCAAAAATATCAACAGCGACGGTGGGTTTATGATGGGGATGGGTTTGTGGCAATGTTAATGGGAATTTTGCAGCCAAGAAATAGGATAAAATAGCATTATTGGGTGTTTTTGTGCAGAATCAGAAAGCTACTTTTTTTTTTTTTTTTTGGCTTTATTTTTAATTAAATTACATTACATCTAGATTTTGATAAAAAGTTTCTTAACTTTACACTTTAATTTGGAAATCATTAACCTTATGCCATAATTGCTTGTAAAAGTCATATGTTTTTCATGTCATAGCCAATGATGCAAAATGAATCAGCAGTGTTAAAAGAGTAAAGTTTTGCAGATATCACAGTAAATATGACATGGGCAACTATGGTATGAGGCTAACGTTATGCATTAATTTAAAAATCCTCAGTTATATCCTAAATAATATGTAGATTTACGCCCTATCTAGTGTAGTATTTTTTAATCAGATAATTTTAACAGCAGATCTTTATGTCTAACTAACTGTTTAGTTTGAGAGAAATTTTGCCAGTCCTGCAGAAGAGACTGACCCACACAAAACTCATGACCCCTTTTCTGAATAATTGCATTGCATGAGGAGGATGGCTCACATTCAAGGGCACATGGCTAATGTGATTATGGCCACAATATGGACACTGTTTGGGTGATATAACTGTGGCTTCCAGTCTCTGAATGGGTAAATTGTGTTGAATGGTTGGAGTTTTGTTGAATGAGCAATAGGCTGCACAGGTTTATGTTTGACACAAGCTCCAACCACCAGTATTTGTATTTATTTATTTATTTATTTATTTTCATAACTTTGTATGTTCCTAAAGTTGGATTGTGGTAGGTGAATTCACTGAGGACCAGGCTTGAATCATCACATCACAACCTGGTTTTGTGGTCTGGATTCATAGCAAAGAGGCCACACTTGGATAGTTCTAATTAGAGCTGTGCAGTTAATTGAATTGCAGTGTCAGCCTGTACAATTACACACTGGTAAAAGGCTGCACTTAAAAGGTCAAGATTCAGGAGGATGAAGCGTCTTCTAAATGCAGAACTGCAAGAAAGTAAACAGAACCTTGGATTTAGTGACTCTGAGCAGATAAAACCGTGTAAAACTGTAAAGTCACACATTTTTTTGGTAATTTTTTATGCTTGTTTAAGTTTCTAGGTTTGACTTGCCATTCCTAAATCCATTATCTGTGCCGTTTCTTTGACAACCACGCAGACTCAAAACAAACCCATAAATCACAATATTACCCATAATAATTGCGGTATGATTTGTGCAGCTCTAGTCTAAGTTATGACTTGAAATAAAGCAAGGATAAGCAGTTATATTTTTCTGAAGGACGTCATTTTTCTCAAAAGACTCTTGTGGAGCCACACTTTTCAATAAATTTAAAAATGTGTTAAATTTTTTATTCCTAAATTGCTTTATTATTAATGCCTGGAATGGACTTTTTGACCCACCGGCCAAGGGGACTAAGTAAAATGCACACTTGCTAACAAAATATATGCATATCGGTTTGATTATTGTATTTAATTATTGAAAACACTGCAGTAAAACAGCTTAAAAATGATCACAGGTACCTGTTTTCCCTGCTTGGATTGTTGAGGGTAATTGCATCAAATATGACAGGGACTGTATTTCAAGTATGTATGCTGTTACGATGAAAATAACATTTTTTTTTTGGGTTGAATTTTTGATATTTATTGGGTCTCCAACTGAAATTTCATGTGCACGGACTCCTGTGCCTGTGCCTAAAATGCCCATTGGATTAAACAGTGCCCCAGCTGAGGGCCTACTGTTTTACTAATCTTATTGTTGTTGATATTTAGATGATAACATTTGTATATTTTTCATTATTTTGTATTGTATTAGCTTCATAAAAGACTATGAAAGACTAAACTTGCCAGTTATTCTAACATGTCTTATCACACTGCACAGTTTAATGTGTGCCACTGATCAAAAAATGGCAAAAAATTATATTGAGGTATTTGTTTTTTAACTTGTATCCCTGGTTATGAAGTTCAAGACATGTTAGAAAGGCAGTCTTTTAAAGCATGAACCCACCTTTAGCCTCTCCATAAGCAGGAGGCCAGCTCTGATAATCCTTTGTAAAATTGAACCTTTGTTCTAGCTCTGTTTGTATTAAACATTTGGGATTAGAAAACACTCCAGAAACACCCAGACTTCCTCCATTTTGTCAGCGGGTCAGCCGTGGGTCGACTCAGTAACTCGCTTTCCTTCACATCATTAAACCATTACATTTTATTCATGTGAAAACAAATTGTGTTTGCGCTGCAGCTCTGTTGCAGTCCGCTATGAAGCATTTCATTGAGATAATCCAGTGTCGTTGTGTTGCAGGCATTGCATTGAGCCAGACGACACTTACTCCTGCTGTGATGAGCACTACTTTTGTTGAGAATGTGACCGGTCTGACTGTAACTCCCGTGATTCTCAGTAGCACGACCCCAGGCTGCTCTGCATTCAACACCTCTACTTGTGAGCCGTGTGCACCCGGATCGCAATATGACAACAGTGAGTCTCTGAAAGTGTGATGATATTTTCCATATATTCATGAATAGCAGATATTTGTCTCGCCTGTGTTGACTAAAAAGACAATAACAGTAGCATCTTGTAAAGATTTAAGATGCAAATATGTGGGTAAATCTTTTTGTAGGCAGTATTTTCATGTGTCACTGGCCAAAAAGCTGCATATTAGGCTTTGAGCATGTGCATCTGGGGGGGATATTAACTCTCCAGCTCCTACTGGCTCTGTTTTCCAGCAGAAGGGGACATAAAAACAGGTTGTTTACAGCTACATGAGACAATGTTGCATCATCCACCTTTATATTCAGTCTATGCTTAGGATCAGTGGCATTGTGTTAAATAATGGAGAATGCAATGGAATATTAACAAAAGCGTGGGTGGTTTTGTTTGCAAAACCAAAGTCAGCTGATTTTGTGTGTATGATGACATAAGCGTCTAATTTTAGTTGACCGAAATCCAACAATGTTAGTGCTTTCTGTGTCTGAAAAAAGAAAATGATAAATAAATATAATCAAAACAGGACAGTTCATGTGCCTCATGCTTTGTAACAAATCATTCCAACATTTCAGTTGTTCAAGTAATGCCCCATATTATCTCTAATGAAACACATTGTGCTGTAGGTAGGCGTAAAAAGGGCAAGGACCTCAGCTCCAAAATGAAACCAATGTGGATGTATTTTAAAGTTGTAATGGCTCCAAAGAACAAAACAAAACAAAAAAAAACCTGATTCACGCGAACCTAAAGTCAACTTTTTATCTAAAAATATTAGTCAAATTAAAGGGCTGTGTTATATCGGACTTTGATTGACAGCTCTGTATGACAGCTCACTCAAGTGTTGAGTTGGTCTTTCTGAATTTTTGTTCATTTAATGAAACACATTTTTTCTTGATGGACATCTCCACTTTAGTTATGATTGATAAGTTCCATCAACAGGTCTATGAAATTACTATATTACCAAGTCAGTAAGCTAGCATTTAGCATTAGTTTACCCGTGACCCCTTGCAGATAGCGCTGACCCCTTGGGCTCCTGTAGTTCTGGCCCTTTTGTCCAAATGTGGTCACTTCCAGCTCTAGAGAGCCAATGTGACATCAACTAAATCACAAACTACTGACTTGAAAACAGCAGTTCAGAAACCGATGGGTGACAGCTATGGTTCCTCTGTCCCCTAAAAATACACTGTCTATGGTCACCAAAAGCAGATACAACAGGATGAACAAGACTAAACATTGTTACCTGTGATACCTGGAACAGGATAATATCTGCTTTAGGTTCACTCCGTTGTCTTGAAAATGTGAGTCGGCAATGCAGCGAAAATTATCCAATCACATCAGGACAAAATATAAAAACAATTTTGAAATGCCGGCAGTGAAAGCAGGAGGAGCAAATCCTCAGGCCTCCAATGACACCTGCACAGCAAACATTTAACAAGTGTACATATTTATACAGAATGTAAGTAAATAGATGACAAACAGCTGCTTAGAACAGTATGGACCTAATGGAAGATTGTGTGTCTGTAAGATGAAATTGAAATGTATGTCTATTCCGACTCAGACACGCTGCTGTGTGCATGCTGCACTGAGCCTGGGCTGTGTCTATTTCCTGGAGCATGCCTGCTGTGTCCAACCGGCTTTTATCAGCCTCTGGCTGGACAGCAGCAGTGTCTGCCCTGCAACCGAGGCTTTTACACAAAGTAAGAGCAAAGCTGTTTGTAGACAAAAATGTATACTAGTTAATAGATTTACTTGTCCACAATCATTCATTATTCACTGCTCAAGTGTACTTCTTCTTCTACTTGTCTATTGTTTGTGTGTTTTTTGTCAAATATGAAGTTTCACTGGAAGTCCATTATGTCATGCGTGCCTTCCCGGAAGCTTCAACAATAACACTGGACAAAGCAGTTGCACAAGTTGTTCTCCAGGTGTGTTTAACTGTTGATAAAAAGCAAGTGATAACTAAGCATTAAGGTAACATGGGTTGTCATTGAGTATTTTTATATTTCTTCTCTCCATTAACATAAACAGAGCAGACTGCATTAAATAATCATGAGTGATGTAAATGTATAGTTTTTTGAACCACATGGGTTCAGTGTCACATGGTTTGCGTGTCTTTGTGCATGCTGCTTTCAGGTTTTTTTGCATCTATGCAGAGCTCCACCTCGTGCTCACCATGCTCAGTTGGACGTTTCTGCAAGTAAGTTGGACTTTGACGTCACTGGGATTCTATTTTTGTTTCACTTGTTTTTGTTACCAGGATTCAGATATCTGTGTGGAAATTTCATAACTATCTCTGTGTTTAGGAAAAAAATCTAACAACTGTTTGGAGCATCACATGCTTCCATCTCATGGGTCTGTTTGTTGGTGCAGATACACCCACAGATAGACACCACAAACAGTCACTGCTTTCATTAATCAGCAGATGACTAATATTTTAAGTAGCATGTACTGTTTGATCATGCCTCAGTGACTAATAAGCTTCGACTGGTAGATCCAGCAGCGCCATGACCATTATTAATTCTTCCGTTTTTATATAACAGTAACTGTAACTCTAGGCAAGTGAAGTGCTACAAATCTCCAGTGATTAGATACACCGATCAGCCATAACATTCTGACACTGACAGGCAAAGTGGTATTAATTGTGATTATCTTTCTACAATGGGACCTGTCAGTGTGTGGGATATATTAGGCTGCAAGTGAACATTAAGCCCTAGAAGCAAAGTGGGTACTTTCTTACAGTCATCCCTGCAGTAATGCGTTGAAATTCTTACTTTAATTGAATGATCAGAAAATCAGGTGCAATATATTTCTCATGTATTAAAAAATGTCAATTCAAAGTCAATTCAGGGTATAAAATAAAATGATGAATTTACTGTTTCATAAAGAATAACTGGAACACTCTGCATAGTAAATTTAGGCCCTTATGCACATTTACATTCAGGAATATTAACATGAGCAGATTTGATGCCACTGTTCTTTTCTATTTGGTGATTTGGTGAAATTGAAAGTGAATATTTTTGTTTTACTGCCCAGTAATATAAAATATACATTAATGTTGGTGTCTTTTGGGTGATTATGAAAAACTTGTTCTGTGCCACAGGAAGGGGATGTCTTCATAGCAGATTAATAATATATTTGTTTCAGATGGTGCTGTAAAATTAATGGTAATTTTGTAATGAAATTCAACCACGGTGATGTGATTTTTGGGGGTCATTCACAAAACAAAAAATAAAACAATTATTGCCCAGGCCTATTTGTAATGCATTTTTTTTTAGACATTATACTCATTTTTTTTTACACTTAGTTATTAGTAGTTATTGATCATTTTGTTATACAGAACGTAACAAACAACAATCAGCAATAGACAATAATCCTAATCCAAAGCAAGGATAATTCAGGCTACAGTTATGAAACTGCAATCAAGTTACACATTCAAATTTTTAGAGCAGCAGTTCACACAACACTTCACAGGATTATGAGACAAACCACGCATTAATTGTCTGTAAAAAAAAAAAAACTAATCCATTTGCCCCACCTTATCATGTAAAGTTCATCTTGCAGCCTCATCATAAATATTAATTTCTCCATTTTGTGAATTTCGTCAACAATTTTCAACCATAGACATTATACTAATTTTTGGACACTGCAGCCCCATAAACAAACCTTCAGCAATATCTGTACATTGTCAATGTCAAAATACTTCTAAATAAGGCAGTTATAAAATGCATAATACTTAGTCCTTTTGCAAAGATGGACTTTATCCTTTATTCCCTCAGTTCCTCTGGTTGCACTCAGTGCCAGACATGTCCAGCAGGAAGAGAAGCTCTGGAATCGGCTGCAAAAGACTGCACACCATGTCGACCAGGTAACTCACATTCATGCAAATTTGAAACTACAGGGTTGTAAGTGGTTATTTTTATGAGATAAAGTAGTTTAGGTAAAAAGAGAAACACAGATACACTTTCAAGTTTTGTGTTTCTGAACAGGCATGCACAAGCCAGCCCATCAGACCATGTGTCAAATCTGTGGCAGTGGATTCTACCAAATCCGCTGGGGTCAGGAGAAATGTGACATCTGCCCGGAGAATCACTACTGTCCTGTGAGTACGATGTAAACGTGGATCTGTGCACCTTTTTAAAGACACCCTGCTCATGTTCGGTGACGTGGTGCTGTTCTGTCAGAGTCCAGATGTGAACCCCATTCAGTGTCCCAGCGATGCCTTTTGTCCAGCCGGCAGCTTGGCTCCAGGATACTGCATGGAAACCTTTTTCCGAAAAGCAGGAGACACATGTGAACTGGCTCCTGTCACTATCGCTCTATTAGTCATAGGAGGAGGAGGTAAGTATACAATACCACCTCAGCTGCAGCGTGTTGTCTTTATTAACCCATAAAGACCCAGTGTTACTTTTGTGGCAGTTGCGAAATATTTTTTTTCTCTATTTTTAACTTTTCTTAAAGGAGTGATATTTGGCTTTTTTAAATGGATTTATGTGTTTTCAAACATTTCCCTGTGGTCTACATAAACTGTAAATGCTATGCTTGGGTCTGAATCCTTCATTAATTCGACTCCACAGGTCCATCTTCTCCAATATTTCTGAGTAATGACACCAGAAAGGTCGTTTTGAGCGCAGGCCCTTTAAATATAAATCAGCCAATTCACACCCCACCCCCTCCAGGTTGTTGACTGTGCTGCTCTGTCCTGTTCAGCCACTTGTGTTCGTTAATATAACCAACAACTGAACATTAGAGTTTAGGGTTAGTTTATTTCAGACACAGACATAATACAAAACATATGGAACAAAAATAATAATAATAATAATAAACAATACACAAATAAAAAATCAAACAATAGAAAAATAATAATAATAATGATAAACAATACACAAAAAATCAAATAATAGAAAAAAAAGAACAACTGTTGTGCCTGAAAGGGAGTAGGAAGAAGCCACTGCTTATCCAGTCCTACCCCCCGATTCCATTTTAGGTAATCAGCTTGAAGTTTGGACACATTTTTAGTTTTTACTACAACTGCTGCTGCTGACAAACAATTATGTCGTACTCGGAGAAATGTTAGTTGGAAGTCTTGACCTTATATGTGCAAATGCTGTGACATACAGTAACTAGTTATAAAACGTAACAAATTAAGAAGGAATTAAAACAGGTTGTAGAAATTCACTCGATTTTTGCCAAAATTACTATAAAGATAGCTTTGCAGCACCTGGTGGGTTCAAATTCAAACTTTATGAACTATTAGGGTCCAAATACACAAATAAATATACCAAAGACTAATAAAAGTGGGTTTAGCAAAATATGACCCCTTTAAGTGATTTATAACAATTTATTATGACAATCCTCTGCGTTTTTTTTCAGTGAAAATCAGGTATTTTCCTTTAATTCACTGATCATGTAGATGTTCATAAAAGCACAAATTAAACTTGAGTGTTATTGTATCAGAAACAGAGAAAACTGATGAAAGAGCCACATTTTCAGTCCAATCTTTCATTAACATAAATCCAGTGTGTCCATCCACTGTCATTGATTCCGGTGAATCAATGTTGTAGAAGATGATGGTGTTTCCACGGTAACTGTATTTTACACCAATTATTGACATGGATTGATAGAATTAGTGGATCAGAAGTTATTAAACAGTTTAGATCAGTAGATGGTTTTGGTCAATGGTGGCTGTTTGGGTCTTTATGGGTTAATATGTTAAAGGCCCTTCTTTTACAGCTCTTTTTTTCCAAAGCTGAGAAGCTACAATGCCCCTCATTTATACACTGCCCAGCCAAAAAAAAAAAAAAAAGTCCCACATGCAGTATTTCACTGCACCACCTTTGGTTTTGATTACGGGAGAAATTCACTGAATTTAACAAAGCAAATAGTTCAGGTCTTTCCATTGGTAATTATTGCAGGGGTTAATAATGTTTCAGCTGTAACAGGTTATTGAACTCTAACTGCAGTAAGTGTCCTCTCATGTCTCTAATGTCAAACAGATTGGACAATGCCAGGTTTGATCAGGATCATCAGGCTTGTGACAGAGTGGTTCAGAGAGAATGAGACGACATTTTCACACACGGATTATCCTCCATAAAGTCCACACGCTAATTTAGGATGTCGTGAAGACTTGTTGCAGTGGTGTGATACTCCATCATCAATAATTAAAAATTAATGCAACTATGGATGGAAAAAATATTATGAACCTTATTGTGACGTTACATAAGCATTATGTGGCAAAAAAAGATGTGACAGTGAATTTCTCCTAGAATCAAAACCAAAGGTGGTGCAGTCAAATATTGCACCTTCGAGTTTTGTTTTTAGGCTAGGGAGTGTATAATTCAATCGCATGTTAAATATTTACATGTGATAGTTTTGGTTTGATATTATTACAGTTCAGAGCTTTATTTAGATGGCTAGAGATGCACATGTGCAACTTAATAGGACTTGTGTTTTTTGCTTGTAAAAAGAAATGAACAGAGAGGAGATGAAATATAGACGCAGTGGTGGAAAAAAGTTTCTGAACACCCCATGCATTTGTGATATGTTGCAGTAAGACTCACTCTTAAGTCACTGAACTCTGCTCAGTATTGTTCCGTTCTCCAAATCCACATGCTCCCTTCTGCACGTGCTCTGTTCCATCGAGGTCAAAACTGTTTCAACAAGATAATGTAACGCATCCAGGACATGACATGTTGGAACTGTCAAGAATTTAGTTTTGTTTTATTTTTTCTTGTTAGCAATAAATACAAAAGTTGCATTTGTTTGTGTCTGTCTGATACAGCCACACCTTTTGAAACAGAAAAAATATTATTCTGCAAATATTTCATGTGATTGTGTGAAATATAAAGACTGCCTGAAAACTTTGTTTTCCACTACTGTATGTGCATATCTGACTTTTCTGTTCTTTTCAGTTATTTAATGTTAGAAAAAATATAGAATATTTTGTGTATTTTCTTTTTCTCTTTTGTGCTGTGACAACATGATGCAACACCAGGACATAACAAAATATAAGAATTGTGGGCAAAACAAAAGCCATGCTGGTGATGATTATTTCCTGTAACATCCTTTGGTGTCTTTATTCTTTTTCCAGTGGCCCTACTCTTCGTCATTTTAATGGTGCTTCGGCGACGGAGAGACACCGACGGAGAACTGTCTGTAGCTCGGGCTCCACTGTTACGTAAAGAGCGACCTCAGGGCCGATACTATGGGATTCCTTGTGATGCAGAGCCTGTTTACGCCGGATGGTGAAAAAATGGACCTCAGCTTTAACAGACAAAACAAACTGAAGCCTTCATACATTTCTCAGCTTAAGAAAACAAGAGCTGATATCATGCACTGGGTGTTGTGGTGCCTTGACACTTCCTTACAATTCAGCAACTTTTTCATGTGTATTTAAATATATTATTAAGAAAGAGACCCTGACTCTTTTGTAAAAATCTTGTAGGTTGACACTGTTCTACTTAGGGGTAAACCCTTTCCTTTTGTAAGGTCTTGGTTATTGAATTATGAGAGGTATGCTGGAACGGAGATAATAAGATGTGAGCGTCAACTCAGTGGGAACCTCTGCCTCTTATGAAAAGCATTTTTTTACCGAGGTAATTGATTTAAGTCGGACTCGTGTTCGTGCTTTAACTCTTGTAGTTCCTCACTTATAAAGAGGTGTAAACTAGTGGTACTTGTGTGGTTTTGTGTGCTTGATTGCAGTACATCATGTTTGTAGTTCCAGATACCTTTTGCTTAATGTTTTTCATCTGCTTTTTTAAAGATTTTATTTGAAAGTTTTAAAGGAAAATAATAAAAAAAAAAAAGGATTAAGTTATAGAGAATTTATTACTTATTTGGGAAACAGACACATTTCCCCATCTAAGTCTACATGCATGAAGTAATAGTTTCATCCCTCATCCTGAAAAATATTCCAATAATACAACTGTTTACATGCAACTTTAGTCCCTAAATAAAAATAGTGTATTTTCAAGGTTTTTCACTAGTGGCAGATGTTCCAGTTTGTAAACACATCTCTCATTTCTTTTCTTTAGATGCTTTCTGAAAAAGGTGGGCTCTGTAACATTTACACATATCCAAATATCTGTTTATATCCTTTTTCATAGTGTTTAACAGTGGGTGTGTTTCTCCTTTTAACCAGAAATGTGTTTCTACTATAGATGTCTGCTCCAATTACCTGCAAACCTGTGATAAAACAAGCAAATGCCACACATTTTGAATGTATACATTTCCACAGAATCCTCATGAAATCAGAATATTCTGATGTATTTAGTTGTAAAATGTTCCATTCAGAATGAGTCATAATTCACAATATCCAAGCAGAATACCTGTCTAATTCAGAGCATTGTCGTACTAAGTGTAACAGTGGAATATCGGTGTGCATGTAAACATACTCAGTGTTTCAGTTTCTCCTGCAGATCAGTTTGACACTTCCATTTAAGATTATTTCCACTTGGACTGGATCCTGCTGAGCAAAACTCAACCATTATCTGATGTGAAGTGGTCTGATATGATTTCATTTAATTTCTACCTCTGGAGGAACCCCTGAACACAACATGAAGCCCTTCTTTCAGTAATTCAGGCTGTTCCACACCAGCATGAATCTATGGGCATGTTCTATCATAAGTCCGTGGTGGGTCTGTGAATGACTCATACAGTCCTGTGCAAAAGACATAGACCAGCGGTTCCCAACCTTTTTTGGCTCGTGACCCCATTTTAACAACCCTAATTTCTGGCAACCCCAGACATTCCAAACAGAGACTTTTTTTTTTTTCCTTGCTAGAATTTGTTTTTGATCATGTAATAGTTTGCTATAATATGTTGCAAGTAAACGTTAATTTTAGATGACATTTAGTCTATATAATGTATATTATTATGGACAGAGGCAGAAAAGCCAGGTGTCGATTACTGCACAAAGTGAGAATTTTATTTTCCTTGGTCAGGATATATACAGTCAGTCCAGCTTGGATTTACAAGGCTGACAATTAATACTGAACAAACAATAACTCAAACTATGAATTATGAAAGAGCTGCAGCATCTGAAACCGACCACAGTGAACATTTGAAAGATAAACAGTACCACAGTGCTTCAGTTTCAGCTTCACAGTTTGTCATGTCTTTTATGGATTGGGATTGTCTCTGTCAACTCACCATACATTTTTTTATCAGTATTATTATTATTATTTTTTTTTTTATCAATGACTAGAAATTTCAGGTGACCCCACGTGGAGTCCCAACCCCAAGGTTGAAAAACACTGACCTAGACCAGCATTAGGTTTGTTTATAGTAAATGGCTACACATATGCCTTTCTCAGTCTCTGTATTTAGATCCAGTCTGGATATATATGAAGTATGTACAGCAGTAAAAAAAAGTTTCTGCTTCTATAAACCAAAGTGGTTGTATTTAGTGTGACCTCCTTTTGTGCTTAATATGTCTTTAAGATTTATTGCATTCATTTTCTGCTGTTTCATACCACGTTTCATTCAACACAACTCAGATATTTGTAACTATTTGTGCTGCTTCTTGTCATGGGGTCAGGGTTCACACTAAATAGAGACTTTAACCTTTAGAACCCATTTAGGTCAGTTTTTTTGTGTGTGTTGTAAGGTTGTGCACATATTTCCTTTCCACTCTTTTCTTGTGTTTGAAGAAAAGAGAATGACAAATACATATGATCATTTCAACCCTGAAAAAACAGCAAAGCTAAAGGTGGCCGAAGAGGTCTGCATGGGATTGTATGCAACTTTATATTCACCTTTTCACTAATTTTCTTAGACATGCTTTACTTTTTCACACTGTAGATGGGCTTTCTTTACAGCAGACATCCTGGCTTCAAAAGTAGACGAAGCACAGGTGTTACTGATAAAAGCTCACAATGCACAATACCTAGACCTGAAACTGATTATCCTAAACATAATGCAGGCTTATTTTAATGATAACAACCACAGCCTTGTGTTTTCTGTCTAATCACGTCATAATGTCTGTTGTGAAACAGGTTAAAAATTAAGTTACATATCAGCGAATTGATCCTTCACGAGTACTCTTTCTGAGTGGGCTTTATCAATTATATGCAGCCTATTTCTAAAGGCACAAACAAATTCCCATGATTCTTTTAGGTGTAATATGGTCAATGTATCTTTATTCAAAACCCTAGATCTTCTTTTTTTTTTTTTTTTTTTTGTAAATTATTAGTATTTTTTATTTATTAGCACATCATAAACAGCAAGAGAAAGAAAACAACAACATTCAAACAAGTAACATCATCGTGCAGAAGAGGATAGAAGCCAAAAAAAAAAAAGGCTTATGTGAATACCTCCCCAGAAATAAACAACACACAGGAAAAAGAAAAGAAAAAAACACACTGAATTCTATCAATCCTACATAAGAAAAAATACATTTAAAATAGGGCAATTTTCAGACAATAGTCTCAGTTTGGTGTTTGGTGCAGCCTTAATATTTTCAATTTAAGAGGAAAACAGAAGAAATGTACTTGAGGTCATAATTATTAAGAGATTTTTCAATATTGTCACAGATTTGGTCTTTATGTAGCTGTCTTTTATCAAGTAGAGTTTTATTATTATTATTTTTTTTACCATCATTTAATGACAAATTTCACACATTCACTGTACACTGTATGAATAATAAAACACTGTGCTAGCCGCTAGATGGCAGTAACGCGCTGTCATATTTGTCACAATGTGACGTTTGACCCAACAGGAAATTTAAAAACAACAAAAATTAGCAATAGAATATAAGAAGGTAAATACGTTTTTTTTTCCCAACATTTTAATATGTATTATTATTGCCTTTAAGCCATGAGAAATCATTCATTTCCGGAGGGTGGCGGAAATGCACAATTCAGGTTTGCAGCCGCCATTAAAAAAAATAAAGAAGAAGACCCATACTTCCGCCATTCAGGGACAAATATGGCGGCCGCCGTAGCGAGGAGAATATGCGGTGAGTATATACATTGACAGTCTTATATATTCATTTTGTCCTTAGGTAATTTACTTATATTTACCTGAAGTAAGTAGTTCTGCTGTTAGCTTATTTAGCAGGTTTGTTTTGTAGCTAACCGTAAAACGCTGGCGGTGACTGCTCTCTGGTGTTTTCATGATGTCCTTGTGTTTTCCACAGGCCTTCTGAAACCTCTGTCTGCATGTGTGAATGGCAGGACAACACAAGTCTGTCATTTCTCCAGTTTTATAAAGTCTTCCCCACTCTGCGGCTCTGCTGTAGCCGGTGTTAGTGCTCCTCTTCGGGCTGCAGGGAGCCTCACTCCCCGATACAACATCCTACAAAGGTAAAGGCCGTTTGGAACAACTACTGCTGATGCATAACCCACTCAGACATATATGTGAAGTACTGCAATGAAACAAGTATCCCTCTAGTGTTGTACTTAGTTACATCTTTCTATTTATATTCTATCAGTGCATCCCCATATTAGAAGCACATGTTTTTATTCAACCTTTGAGGGATTTAGTTTTCATTTTTATCTCATTGTCTTGAAAACCATGGATCTCCTGAAGGATGTTTGAATGTTAGTGATAAAATGTTCCTTCACAAAAGACTCCTCTTTAATCTAAATACACTTCTGCATTCACTTGAAAATGCAGTGTCCCAAAGCAGAAAACAAACAACTTTTCCTAAGCTTTTGTCTTTTTAGAGGACAGTGGATTACCTTAGAATAAACTGTCAACAGTATGCAATGTAATGAAAAAAGGAGCTCGACCTGAAATGTGTACAGTGGTAAAATAGAACTCACATCAATGAAGCTGTAATATTAGCACAAAACGTCACGTGTCATTGTAAAACACTGCTTTCCCCAGTGACTGCTTTAACTTTTCCTTACTGAAGTATATTTTCCTTATAATATTGTGAATATTTTTGTTCCATGAAGGTTTTAAAGACAGAAAAGGTCTTCCACTTCTATATATGATCCATCAACTGAAAATGTAAACACCTACATTTTTTAAAATTGTGATAAAATAGACGCAACAATATTCTTCAGATTTCAACAGTTGAGGAGAAATGGCGGTTTGCTTCACCACAAACTAAAGACTTGTCTTCAGAAATGCATTTGTGGTGGAGTCAGACATCTTGAGGGTGGCTTGTAAAACCTGAGGGCCAGATCAAGCGAAAGTGAACATCAGTGTCAAAAATTGAAGTTTCACCTATCATTTCTCAAATAGGCTCTTTTTTTTTTTTTAGCTCAAGTAATCTATTTTATGGAACTGTGTACAAAATTTCCGTATCACTTGTAGAACAAAAGATATAACTGATTATGTAAAGTTATATTCCTGACATATACAGGGTGGGGAAGCAAAATTTACAATATTTTGAGGCAGGGATTGAAAGACAGTGTATGACCAATTAGTTTATTGAAAGTCATGAGAATTTATTTGCCACAAGAAAACTGACATAATAGAAAATGTTTTTATTCTATGTGTCCTCCTTCTTTCTCAATAACTGCCTTCACACACTTCCTGAAACTTGCACAAGTGTTCCTCAAATATTCGGGTGACAACTTCTCCCATTCTTCTTTAATAGTATCTTCCAGACTTTCTCGTAATAGTTTTGCTCATAGTCATTCTCTCCTTTACATTATAAACAGTCTTTATGGACACTCCGACTATTTTTGAAATCTCCTTTGGTGTGACGAGTGCATTCAGCAAATCACACACTCTTTGACGTTTGCTTTCCTGATTACTCGTATGGGCAAAAGTTTCTGAAAAGGTATGGATAATAGTGTTAGGTATGATTATGACATCAATATATGTTTGGTTTCAAAACAATTGATGTTGTATCTGCTGAGAAAAAACAACTAAATGTTCATTGTAAATTTTGCTTCCCCACCCTGTATGTAAATGTACTATTACATTTAATAATATTTTTTCTTGCTTGTATAAGTTATATTTTAAGTCTGAATCTGTAGGAACTAATTATTCAACAGTATAAGAATACAGAAAGGTTATGTATAATCCAATAATTTTTCAAATATGCTCCGCTGTTAGCTGTATATATCACTTCAGCTGTAATATGTTTGTTAAATAAAAGTTTATTAGCATATTTGTAGTGTTTTAGTTCTAGTAAAGTCTTTTATCTGATACTGAACAAAGTGACAAACTGCTGTCCCTGTGTCACAACATATTTGTGTTCATAAAAACTTATCATGTAAACATTTTTATCCAATATTGATCACAATTGTAGTTTAACATCATAGCTTGAGCCCTATGTTTCATTTAGTATCAATTTCGTATGAGAACAGCATGTTTTGTACATTTGTGTAAAGTGAAAAAAAATGGTGTTAAGTTTTAGTCTCCCTGTCACGCAGCAGTAATTTGAATATTTTTACCCCAAAATTTTATTTATGTAAATTGTAACATGCATCTTGTGAAAGTACTTAATTAGACCTATTCATACATGTATTAAACATGGAGATAAGTTATTTAGTTTTCACAGAGCTTGTTGAACAGGAAATGTGTCCCCATGTCACTGCTCGGTCTGGCCCCTGACTGAATAAAGGCTGAACTGTCCCTTTAGGTAGATGTACTCATTAGTGATAAGGGAGGCACTATGTTGCAATAAAGTAAAATATTCTATACGTATTTGTTAAAGTACATTCTCTCTGCTCTGCTTCTGTGTTGTTACAGGGTGTTGCCACTTCTTCCCACCTTTACTCAACAACCAGGCAGAAGTCTGACGTACTACAGTGTGAAGAAGGGCAAAAGGAAGACTGTGAAGTCTGTGCCAGAGAGGTTCATGAGGTTGCATTGTGGCCTGTGGCTCAGACGCAAGGTACGGGTATTTTACTGTTTATTGCCAATGTCAGCAAATTGTTTACTGTACACCCAAAAATTCAGCATTGATTGTACTAGAGGAACTTTCTCATATATCAGCAAACATTGCTGAAACAACAGCTGTAATGGCTTAGTTGACCGCAGTTTTTTTGTTTAGAGCCCACTGGTTTTACTATGTAGGTGTAAGAATGTGTTAAGTAATATCTTTAAGGTCCCTCTTAATGCTAGTTTAAGAGATAATGTTAATATTAACAGAGGAAAACACCTTTAGAAACCTATCCACCCATAACAGTGGAAAATACCCTGTTTTCAGTGAAATATATTGACTTTTAGTTCTCAGCAATTTAAGTTCTTTGCTTTCACTTTTAGTGCTTGCCTAATGTCAGCATCAGCTCCCAGATGAACAATGGGTAGTGAAAAATCAGAATCTCTTTATTGTCATTGTACCAAGTACAATGAAATTGACGTAAAGCTCTCAGGTTCAGTGTAAGAATTTACAAGACAAACAACAAATATCAGTAAAAGGGCACAGTTATTTACATTAAAAAATAAAGTATTGCAAATTAAGAATTTTTGTAAAAAAATAGAATTTAAGTAGTGAAAAATAAATCCCTTAGTAAGATTTAAAAACTAAAAATTTATCTTACTAAATAATGAATTTATAAGACAGCCCACTGGTGGAAACTGACCATCTCAGAATAAGGCCATTTCTTACAACATACGAAAATGAATCTAAAATGAGAATATCCATCAGAGTTTAGAGATTAATTCTGTCTCGTCAAACACACAGTGCCCAGAGTTTTATGATTTGCTTTGTGCAGTCTATTCATCTAAAACATACAGACCAAATACTCTAAGTTTGCAGTAAAGTTCCATCCAGATTTCTGGCACTATGACATGGCACACTTACATACTGGAAAGAAAAATGTTGGAACCTCATTGCAGATTTAAGCCCAGTGTGGAAAAGGCTCTCACACCCTTGGATTGTCTGTTTCCGGATGCAGATTTGTTTGGTGTGGCCCCAAAGTTAAGTAACCACACCCGTCTGTTAGAAACCTTTAGCCCAGATCTGCACTGAGATTCCAGTGTACAAACCAAAGAGTTGCAGCACCAGAACCACTGAGTTTTTAGTCGGTATGCTGTGGTTGAAAAGACAGTATGTGGAAAATTTAGTGGTGCTCTTACATATCTTTATTGAGGTTTCACAGAAATAATTGGCACAAGTTGTAGAGCAAGTGAAAGAGGTAAAAAGATCTGAAATTGCTGCCACAAGTGCCTAAAACATTAGCTTTGGGTGGTTTGACATTAACTATGAAACTCTGATCAGTTTGTTTTTTTAACCATTACTCTTCATGTATTGAAAAAACAGGGCCAATGTCCCTGTATTCCACCAGCATGTTCTGTCAGGAATCAATAACAAGTTGAATTTGTGAGGTTGTCACATTCTGTCTCTGGGTGAGGTCAAGGGCATCATGGATGGACAGCCCACTACTTTTTGATTCATAACTTTTGAACCAGACCAGTTGAAGACAAATATTACACATAATTGGAAAAGTCTAAATGCCATCTTAAACATACTCAAAGGGCAAAATTTACTTTCAGATATTTTTAAATGAAAAATAGCAAAAACTACTGGGTCACAGATGGACAAAAAATTAACGTCTATTTTTTGCAAGAATTACAAAGTTCTCAAAAGTGAAGTTCCTCTGACATTTCCATCCTAAAATATATTCAGTGTATACCTTAAACCCTCTATTTTACAACCTAATTGGTTAGAGGAAATAAATATTGTATCATACCTAAATAGCAAGAGTTTTGACAAATGACAGCGTCACAGATGGACCACAAAAGTAAATATCAAATTAAAGCTGTGGGAGACTTTCATCACCAATTTTTCATCAAATCTGTAAAACCCCAGTCATAGCCTAAGTATCACGAATTTATTAGTCTTTCTGTGATTACTCACCTGAATCTCTTCCCTCACGGTAAACAATTTCAAAGTGTACTCCACCATAAACAAACCATTTGTTTGAAAATAGAGCCGGTAGGTAACTCGGGTATCTTCAGAATTTTGTTGCGACATGCGTTGTGGGAAGCGGAGGCTCGCGCTGCTGCCTGGCAGCAGCAGTGCAACCATATGATATCATATGGCTGCAACAAACACGACACGGAAACGGCTGGAGCTCCGCTTCCCACAGTGCATGTTCCGACAAAATTCTGAAGATGCCCAAGTTACCTACTGGTCAGGTTTTACAACAAGAAACTGCCAATATCTTTAAAAATACTGTCATGCCAATTTGTAGTCTTACTGCTGAGAATTCAGTGTTGACCATGTGACCTTTTCTTGCACGAAAACAGGCTGGATACAAGAAGAAGCTGTGGAAGAAGACACCTGCAAGACGAAATCGCCTGAGGGAGCATGTATTTTGTAACAAAACACAGAGCAAGCTTTTGGATAAAATGACAACATCTTTTTGGAAAAGGAGGAACTGGTACGTCGACGATCCATACCTGAAGTACCATGACCGAGTCAACCTCAAAGTTTAATTTGTTATTTTGTGTAAATGTGAATACTTATGTAATGATATACTACACATAATAAAAGTTGTATATGTCAAATAATTGTTGCTTTTTGAGACGACGGTATATATATATATATATATATATATATATATATATATATATACATAAAAAAAAGACACAAGGTTTTCATATTCATATTTAATGGCTAGAAACCGATTTAACAGAAATGTTTACTTAGTGGAACAATAAGTCGATAGCCATAAACCATCATGTCATCACATCACTGGTTTTAGTTTTGTAATTCATACGCATGTTGAAGGTTAAGTATTTTTGACATTCTGGCCTGCCAGAAAAATTTAAGATAACTTATTAAAGTGGTGTCTTCTCAAACAGTAAAATCAAAGTGGCGAGTTTATCAGGAAATAAGACATGGTATTCATATGTATGTATAGCCAAGTGGTAATCATAACAAAGCAACTAAAATGACTAAACATATCTCAGTGTTTACCAGCAAATCGCCTGAAGAGGTCAACAGCTTCACACACACAATCACTTAAGAAATCCAATTTTCATACAAATTATTAACAAACATCATGCAATGATGAGTTAATCAGTCTACGCACAAGTGTACAAATCTGCTACTTAGCAACATGTTTTTTTGTCAGTTTTACTTTGCATGGATTTTAATAGAAGGAACTCACCTCCAACACTAACACTGGTACTACAAATGCTGAAACACAGAATCTGATTTGATCTGTTTGACTTTTTTTTTTCTTTTTTTTTTTAACCATGTATCCATTAAAAGGACATTTCATGTGCATAACAAGTGTATCTACAACATCAGAGTGAGTGACGTGTAAACAGAACGGTTGTACCTGAGAAGCATTTGTTTCAAACTTCAAACCATCCCAAATGAGAAACGTACGACGATGAAAACTCTGCTGTGGAAATCCACCCACAGTGATGCTTTGTGTAAAACCTTTTCACAGCTCAGGCTCAGTGAATAAAGTACAGGATGAAAACATACAATGACACAAGTGTATCACCACCTGATGATATTAAAATGTTGTAAACCTCCAAACCGATACAGTCACTCGCATGAGTTCCTAAAAAAAAAAAAAAAACAAGAAGCTAGTAGAAGATAGTGTGTTTAGTGTTGCTCAGTTAACTGCTAAATTTTACACAGTGGTTTTAACCATTGGAAAACATCCAAGTTTATATATTTAGCACATTTAATTAAATTCTATTCCATTTTTTTGCTACAGCTGAAAGTGACCCTTTGATTTGCTCAATAAATTGTCAAATATATGACGTAACGTGCTGAAAAACCCAACAGTAGATTGTCATAAACAGTCTGCTCCACTGAGGAAACCTCTGGCAGGAGGGATTTCTATGTACTTTTATTTATTCCTCTGTTTCTAAATAAAGTGTTATGATCACTGTTAAATTTATCTTTATGGTCATTTCAGAGCAAGGGCAGTAAATTAGTTTAAACATAGTGCAAAAATGATTGTTTAAAGAGAAAAAAAGTCGTTTTAAATACTTTTCGCCACGAGACATTTTATATTTTCACGTCTCTGCGTTTTTGTTTTTAAGGCTTTATAAAAGAGGTAAATAACAGAATATCGTTTTCCACTTTTAGTGATTTTAAGGTAATTGGATAGTCAGCTGTTTCTTCTCACTGGAAGTTCATCAGTGCAGAATTCAGCTGCTAAAAAATGTTTCTTCAGAACAGAAAGACTGAGGGGAAAAACAGCGGCACCTCCTCGTTGGATCCTTGGCGTTTTTAACACATTCTGGAACAGCAACAGTGTCACTCCCAATGCCAGCTGTGGTTTTCAGTGACAGTACATTCTGTTTAATGGACTAATGACTGGGAAGACACACATGCGATTGCCAACCCGAACCTGATATATAAAAACAATCAACTCAGAAGGATGAAATACACACAAACTGTACATAAATACACATATTCATTCAATAACCCACAAACTGAAAATGTTTATCAGCATGGAGCCCATTCACTCATTTGTCCTATCTCTGTGTCTCACACTAAATTTTTTGATCATGAGCCACAAGCTATATATTATATATCGAGGGATCATCGTAGGTCACTTTGGTAATACCTTATTCCAAAGCAAAGGCTGCTTCAGTCATGTAGCTTTTGGCCATTCAGTATTTTTACTTCTTGCAGCGAAGGCAGCTGGAGGAGTCTTGAGGACTGTTTCACATGGCTTCATTGTTCGAGGAAAGAGCGCTCCTGGATCTCGTGAGAGGCCTCAGGACTCTAAGAGGAGGCTGTAGATGAGGATAAAAATAAAGGGAGAAGATGGAATTTAATCAGAAGCTTGTCACCATTGGTTTCCATGGAGCTCAAACAGTGCATCATGCCAAACAAACTCATATTAAATGTTGGGTTCATGTCCATGACTGATCTCACAGATGGGTGACAAATTAAAGGAAAAACAATGGGCGTAGCCTCATTCAGGATAATAATACCCAATCCAGATAGACATGAAAGTATGAAAAATGATGTGAGATATATATATATATATATATATATATATATATATATATATATATATATATATATATATATATATATAAATAAAACAATTCCATAATGAAAAGATTTATATCTACAAACTGTACTTGAACGTAACATGAGCAAATATGAACCTGAAAATTCTTAAGAAAAATAAAGACAATTTTAACAATATTACGCCTCAGTTTATCATTTATAGATGTGCATCACAACTTACAGATCACAGAGGATCTACAAATACACAAAACATTTAATAACAGACAGAATATTGGTAAAATTCCACATACTTGTCTTAAGACATTTCAGGTTGTTCATATTTATTCAGGTTATTCACATTTTTTGTAAAAGGCTAGTCTGTAAATGTAAACATTTTTGTGTAATTTTCCTTTTTTTTTTTTTTTACACTAAACCAACGAGGGAAATTTGCGTTTTTCATTATTTATAGGTTATTCTGGTAGTATTTTACTGGTCTGACCCACTTTAGATTGAATTGACCTAAAATGATTTTAATGTCCTTGATTGTTAATATCTTCAGTGTAATTTTTGCATTTCACAAATTCATCTCAGGGGCCAGATTGGACCCTTTGGCGGGCCGGATTTGGCCCTCGGGCCGCATGTTTGACACCTGTGTTCTAGACTGATGTACAAATGAAAATAAACTACAAACAAAAAGTTAAGGATATTTTTAATTTTTGGCCTATTTTTTTCAGTTGGGATTTTTGCACAGCGCTTTTTACTTTTTTGTGTGTGAATTGAATTGAAACACATTTTTTTAATGACCAGACATAGTTTTATTTACAAATGGCAAAAATGACCAAAAAAAGACAAAAAAAGAAATATCCTTAATTTTTTGTTTGCAGTGTAGGTGCAGGTTTTGGAAGACTGATGTTTGTGCCACTTTCATTTGTCTGAGAGCTTTTTACATCACATTTTCCTTCCCCTAAATGTAACCCTAACCCTACCCCTAACCCTAAATCACATTTTCCTTCCCCTTTTTGTCCAGTGAAAATCAATATTTTTTTAATAGATTGTAGTGCTTTTATTACATGTATTATATTTGCATCTACATATAGGATGTGAATTTAATACAGTGCATCTGATACTTATCATATCATACTGTATGTTGCAGTTCCAATGCCACCGTTACGTCCATGTCAAATTAATAAATAAAGGTAAAATCTAAATATAATATTGTCTCCTGGACATTATTGCAGTTGTCCATAAAACTTTTCTGAGCATATTACAAGGTAATGTTTTAGAGGTACATGTTTCTCACAGGATAGTGATGCTAGAAATATGATAGTTTGAGGTTTATTATCATTTCTCAAGTTTTCTTTTTACATTTTTCATATACTTGTAATTATACTTATTACATTCATATATGTTTTAAATATATTTTAATGTTATCATTTGCTTTATTGCTCTTTGTTTTGAAGTTTTTATTTTTTTTCTGTTCTCTCCATTTTTTCTTATTGCGTTTTTTTTTTAATAACTATTTCTCTTTTTTTCTTTTTCTTTTCTTTTCTTTTCTTTTCTTTTCTTTTCTTTTCTTTTCTTTTCTTTTCTTTTCTTCCTGCAACTTCTTCCACTTCCACAGATTTTTATTACTAAGTTGTTTTTTTTTTTTTTCCATTGTTTACATGTTTGGACTTTGACCCTCAATATTATTGATAATTTTCATGAGTCTTTCAGCTTCTCTTTACTTTAAACATCTGTCCCATTAAAATGCAACATACACATTAAAGCAGCAGTAATACGACTATAAATCACATGCAAATACTTTGCGTGTTTCTGTGTGCAGTACTTTTACTTGTAGTGGACTCTTTTAACAGTGTGCTATTGGTACTTTTATTGAGGTAATGGATTCGAATAATTCTTCCATTACTAACATTAGAGTTCACAGATATGTAAAAGGTACATTCACATTGTTTTGGTGGAACTTTGTTTGGCGTTTGAGGAACTGTAACTCATGAGCTGTCATGTGGTCACCCAAGTTAAAAAGTGCATGACACTTACTCATGACAAATATTAAAATAATAACATGCATTCGGTCAGTAATTAGGTTTTCCTTTAAGGTGCCACCTGTCTGAACATGAGCATGGCATGAAAAGTAAAGGTTATGATCACAAGTGGACAACGGGATGCAAAACACATCAATATCTGGAGTGACTCAGGCCTTTTCCCACAGATGACCCGTCACAAATGTACAAAGTCAAGATGACACATTAATGTGCGCTAAACAATAAAACAAATTACATAATTCAATTCTGTCAGTGCAGAAATCCAATCAGCAGCCAAACTCTCCACAGTTGCAGATGCACTGAACCGTGATGATTCATTTAGCCACACAGCAGTACAAATCGGTGAATCAGTGAGTAAATGTCCACTCTCGAGGGGCTGTTAGGATCAGGCAGCAGCTGAGCAGCCACGTGGCCGAGGCAGTACCTCAGGAGCCTTCCTCTTAACCAGCCTGAGCTGTGGAGAGCCCGACGACTCCTGCACCCCTTTCACCACCTCCTCAGGTTGCTCCGAGGCAGGAGGGGAGGGAGGTGGAGATGGAGGTGGAGGTAGAGGTAGAGAGGTGGGAGGAAGAGGAAGAGGAGGAGGAGGAGTGGGAGGTGGAGAAGGTGTAGAGGGTGGGGAGGACTGGGGAGACTCAGAGGCTGAAATGGTTTGGGACAGTGAGTCCTTGGAGTCCCATTGGTCCAACCCCAACACCTCAAACTCTGTCATGTCAAAGTCCGGTCCTGCACCGTGGAGAAAAGTCGGAGGCAGGGATGAACAACAGGCGCGTATGTTTAAAAAAAAAAAACAATATCTGGGCTATTGACTTAACCCTTCATCGGGCAAGTGACTATTTTTGGTCATGTCCACAAACATTAAATATGGGGCCAATCCCTTGCCTCAGTGAGGTCAAGAAGCATGTTGTTTTTTTTAGAACTATACAGTGATTCAGACAGATTTGATAGACATTTTGAAGCTGTAAATAGTGAATATGAGTGATTTTTGTCAGTTTATGACCTTATAACAATTGTTTTATTACATGTGTTTACTTTTTAGCAAGTGCTGCTCAGATGTTTTGTGGCAAGAGGAAGGAGACTGTTGTCACGGCAACCGATGAGGAGGTAGATGATGTTTTCCAATGACACGCTAAGGTTGAAATTTTCAATTTCAGAGTATTTCACTGAGTGAACTATAAAGGGTTAAAGGCCAAAGATGTTATGTGTAACTGCTGTGGAGTTGCAACTGTTTCACTGGTTGTAAGGATTAGGAAAGTTTATAATGCATTATCACTTTGCAGACCACAAACCAGAGGTCACATGGGGAGTTATAATAGGCAGAAAATCAATATAATACATCTTTCCTGCAACACGAAGTTTAACAAGCTTCTTCTAATGTGGAGCTCTGTGTTCAGACTGATCTCATGAAATCGCGTTGTATGTCACGCCAGTTCTTATGGCATTTGGCGTGCTATACGTACGCATTTTCATCCTTTCATGTGTTATTCAACACCATTTGATCACATGTCAATTTACGCCAAGATCCCTTGTTTTACACATCCATAACTGCTAACCCTAACCCTGAACATAACCCTAAACCTAAATGTAACCCTAACCCTAAACGTAACCCTAACCCTAAATGTAAACCTAAACCTAAATGTAATCCTAAACCTAACCCTAAATGTAACCCTAAACCTAAACCTAACCCTAAACCTTACCCTAACTCTAACCCTAAACCTAACCCTAAACGTAACCCTAACCCTAAATGTAAACCTAAACCTAAATGTAATCCTAAACCTAACCCTAAATGTAACCCTAAACCTAAACCTAACCCTAAACCTTACCCTAACTCTAACCCTAAACCTAACCCTAACTCTAACCTATATGTAACCCTAAACCCAATCCTAACTGCTCATCGTGTGGTATTTGATGCGGCGTGAACATACACACGGAAAGCTTATAATGCGTACAGATAACATGCTAAATAAAAGTGTAATTAAAAGTAAATTTATGCAAATCATGGTATCACGTTGCTATGTTAGTGTTGTCAGCATATGCAGGATAATGTCTGCTCAGGTCAGGACAGAAAAAAAAGCCATATATTTGCCTTTGTTGAAACATAATTTGAAGTGTTACAGGAATCTTTGAGGACAAATGTTTTGATAATGCATGAATTCAACCCACTAACAAGCACCAAATATGTGTTAATCTGCAGATGAGCATAATTATCACTACTATCATTATTAATATGTGTGTGTTGTTTTTAACACTTACATCATTAGAACCAAAGGGACTGATGCTGACAGACAGGGTAGAGAAATCAGAAATTATTATATTATGGTATGTAGATAAATATAGAAAGAGTAAACCAAAACTTAGGTGAAGCACTTGTTGTTTGGACGGGATGTTGAATTAACCCTCAAAGACCCAAACAGTTGCTGGCAACCAAAACCATCTACTGATAGAAAATGTTTAATAACTGTTCAACCATTAATCCTATCAGTGCATTGAAATAATTCAGGGAAAATGCAGTTTCTCAGCTTTTCCGTGACATCAGATGTTTATTTGGACATTCAGAGGCTCCGTAGTGAGCGTGGAAACACCGTCACCTTCTGCAACTTTTGTTTTTCAGTAAAACCCATGTAGTTTAATGATCGACACTGGTTGTAGATTTTGTTTCTGTGTTTAGTTAATGATATATTTTGCTTGTTTTCTTCAGTTTTCTCTGTTTTCCTATAATAACTTTTTAACCCTTTCATGCACAGTGGTCACTACAGTAGACAGTTATTCTCCAGCTGTTCTCTTGTATATTCATGGGTTTTGTTGTTTTAATTCCATATCAGCCAGTACAGTGGATCCATACACTGACATTCATACAATTACTGTAAATTTGTTGTTCTTCATAAACCTGATTTGCACTAACATGTTCGAGTGTAAATCAATTGCTTGTTATTGTGATTAGACTGTAACTAAACAAAAAGTTTAAAAAAAATTTTTTTTTGCATGTTATTTCCATGAAGTGAGTAATGACTAGTATTAGTGTAAGTTAAAATGGGAGAAAACATCAGACTAGCTGCATTAAAAATGTTTTTATTTCACAGTTTTCACGCTGTTTATCACTAAATACATTTCTTTGCTTCAGAAATTAAATGCATGGTGTCCAGCTGAGTGGACAGTTTTACAACTCCATGAAAAATGCACTGTTGTTTTTTGCCTTTTGCACAGCCTATATTCCACTGTGTACACATCGTACATTTTTACTGTATATTCTCTATTTCTGTTCTGTTATTTTATACTGTAGCAAGCAAATGCAACAACATTTTGTTCTGTATACGCTTGTACATCTGAATGACATTACTGTCATTCAATGTACAAGCGTATCCAGAACAAAATGTTCTTTACAGTCTGTCTAAGTTTAAGTCTAAAATAGGTTCATAAAATAAATTAAGTCACTTTGTTTTTTAATGCCTGGAGGAATGAAAACACTCTCATAATAACGCTCTCATAATTCATGAAAGGGTTAATCTACTCTGAACTTTGATGAACATCTATATGACCAATAAATTAAATATCGGAAATTATTTGATTTTCACCGGAAAATGCAAAATGCAGGGGATATTATTACAATAAATGGTGCTAAATCACTTAAGAAAGGTTAAATGTGGAGAAGAGCTGTGCCAACAATACTTCTAGGTCTTTAAGGGTTAAAAAAAACCATTAAAAAAAGATCCGCTGTGCCTTAAAGTCATTTCTGTTGTTGTGTCAAAATATTAGACCCAATTTCATGTTCATAAAGGAATCATTATCTACTGAATAAAATAAGAAACCATGCAATAGAACAAACTGTTTCCACATAGTTTACAAGTGGGAACAGCTCGCAGCTACATGTGAGTTTAATCACAGGATGGTTGGTCTGCAGCCCTTGGAGGCCCAACCTGCTCCAAACAGGAAGGCAGAGCTGACGTTTAGGGGCCGCTCAGGAAAACAGAGGCACCGACAACATCTGTGGTCTTAACCCTTGTAGGCTATTGTCGTAAATTCGCCTCAGTATTCCACTAGTTTTGTAACGAGGTGCTGCTCAATGTACATATGTTGAATGTCCATAGTTTTACCTGGTTATGATCACTGATGTTCATTGGCCACTTTTAATGTTCATATTATTAATTTCATGCCATTCTATTGATTTTTGGATCAGTTTTGTTTTGTTTTGTTTGGATTGTTGGCTGGAGGAACTGGTTAATAGTATCAATAAAATAATCTACATACCTAAGACTGAACTTTTTTTTTTTAAAAAAAAGTACTATTATACTGATTATACCAATTCACTGATTTGCATCATAAATATTATACTTGCTATATTCAAATTAACAATCTCAACTTAATTTGGCATCTGCTTGACAGTAACAACACATTTTTTATATATAATTATAAATAAATTTAGATAGCAAAGGGTTAAACAGGAAGAGAGAAATCTATGTTTTAAAGGAGTAAAATAACCAGTATCTACAGTAAAAACTCTTTTATTCCCATTGCCATAAACAATCTAAGCCATTTTTCCACCTGTATTTTATTGTATTTTATTTTGTCATCTACTCATGCATTCATTATTTAGTTGAGTATGATGTAGATTTTATGCAAATTTATCTTTTTATCCATAAATCTTTTACTGTTTTCATACTGTCTTGTCTAATCGTGAGTGAAAGTATTCTGATTCTGATTCTATTCTCCCTGCATCAGTCTTCTTTTACCTCTATATCTATGTTTCTTGTTCATTAACGTTTAGTTTAATCTCTGTAGTTGCTCTAATGTTTCCAGTCGGTAAAAAAAATCCGCTCCTCACCCTTGTTGTAGCTCTCTGACTTGCTGCGCATCATAGTCCTGGTCCGGTGTTGTGCTGCTGGGGTGGGCTGCGTGGTCCCGGAGCCGGTGTTGACGGGGTCGCCCTGGAAGGAAGACAGGTCCTGCATGCTGAAACTCCTCAGCCGGTCTGAGAGGACCCCCTGACCCTGGATCAGGAAACACCGGGGTTTATGTTAGTGTCAGTGGTGAAGTGGTGCAAAGGGCTTCCACACAAATATACAGACAAAGTTTATCCATGACGTTTCATGGGTTGATGATATCATTTCTAAGACGATTAACAACGTTTATGGACATAAACAGAGATGTGATTTACTTCATTACTGTATAAAAATGAAATCTCAACCCTGTCATCTATATCATAAAAGGGAAGTGGACTCTGTCTGCGTGTGTCTCAGGCATCACACAAAATCCAGAAAGAGCTGACTGCTGCAGTTTGGCATACTGATGTATTTTTGGTCAAGGAAGAGACTAGCAAAACCTTTAAATTTTAATTTAAATTTTAAAAATTCAGAAAAAAAATTGGAACTTTGGCCTTCTTTTCCCAAAATGTAATCTCATCTATTCTGGGTCACTAGCAATCTATAAACTCAATTTGGTATGAATTCAACCAAGTTTTGCTGCTACAGACATGTTCCAAACCTGCTGCTGCCCCGTTAGTGCATAATTTGAAGCACTTTATTACACTATGCACTTTAGTTTTTAGTCTTCTATTCTTTTAAATTTTTATACATATACACTTAAAATGTTTACAGTATTTTAGACTACTTTTATATTTCACGAGGTATGTTTTTATTTATTTTTTTATAAACTGACACTGTGGTGAGCCAAGCACCGATATTTTGTTTAATAAGGTACTGATGGTGCATTTATTGAATGATAATAAAGCAAGTCTGAATCTGAGTCTGACATGTGAAATTTCACACATTATAGGTAAATAGTGGAAAAAAAAGATTTAAAAAATTCATTACAAAAATTTTAAACTTTTTTTTTATGACATCCCAGCAGAAAGCACACTTTGCAGATGATGCCAAATGTTGGAGATAATGTGGGTCTCTGGAAGCAAACCATTGGCATATATTTTGGGAATGCCCTGTGATTCCATCCTTCCGGACAGAGGTTAATAAAGTTCTGAAAAACATATTTAAATTTGACTTACCCTTGCAATTCCCCACATTATTTCTAGGGAAATGCTGATTTTACATACGATGAATATTTGTTTAATATTTTGATAGTGGTGTGCAAAAAAGCACTCACCAGACGATGGTGCTTCCAGAACCCCCCATCATACAGGAGTGGAGAGATATAGTGAATGACATTTATTTAATGGAAAGGATTGCTTTTTCTCTTTGTCTTAATAAAAGTGTTTTTATTAAACTCTGGACCAAATGGGTCGAGTATATTCAGCCTTTACAACCAGATTTTGTGGAAGCCTGAACTGTAACTTTACCTTATTCTTACTGTTTTTGCATTTATTACAGTCTTTAACCTCATCTAATCTTTTCTCCCTGATTCTATTTATTTTGTCAATTGTACACATGTTCTGTCTCCCAATATGTATAAAGTTACAAAAAATGTATAAAATATGTGGATGACAGTGGGTCCAAAACTGCTCCTGATATTATACATGTTATGCTTTGTAATATAAAGTGCTATTCCAAAATAAAAAATTATAAAAAAAAACAAAAACAAAAAAAACTTTGGCCTACTTTTCTCGAAATGTAATCAGATCTATTCTGGGTCACTGGCAATCTATAAACTCAATCTGGTATGAATTCAACCAATATAATAGCATCAATTTGATTTAAAATATTTCTATAAAACTTAAATGTGAGGAAAGTTTGCATCCATAAATATTAAATTCCATTGTTTTTTTTGTTTTTTTTGCTAAACTCTTGACAATTTTAGGTAATTTCTTTGTCTTTTAAAGGTATAAACATAGATTTTAATGCTGCTGGTTATAAACTGACAAACATTTTTCAGGTTGATTGAGCACAGTTGGCTGCTGGGTCACAAAACACATACATTTACTTCTATTCTTTGTGAATGTTGACATGCATTTGTTGACCCTCTGCTGTAGCCCCATTTCAGTACAAAACAAAAGTTGTGAGTCTGCAGTACCTTTGTTGCAGCCATGACTGCAGCTGTGGCAGCAACATTCAACCCTTTTCTCCCAAAATGCACCAGTGTGTCATAGCTTCTGTCCTTCGCTTGGCAGATGTAGTCATCAATGTCCTGCAAAAAAAAAAAAAAAAAGAAAAGAAAAGAAAAGTGACCCCTCTGAATCAGTGTTATGTACATCCTGCTTTATCAGATGCTTCTTATGTTGTTTGATTTAATTCTGCCACTTCTGATCATCACGAGACTCTCTTATCTGTTTACAGGCTCGAACACAAAGGGAAAAGAAAAGGTGAAATCAGAGGGACACTGTCATTTCCTTTCTCCTCTTGGGAAAGGGGGAAAAAAATAGAAAAGTGACACAATGGTGCTGTTGTTGTGTCGACGTCAGCGCGGCTAAAATTGTATTGGGTACAACACGGAGCAAACTGAGTTAAAAACCAGGCTAAATGTTTTCACTCAACTACATCAGAGGAAGGAAAGGAAACCCGACAAAGGGAAAGGGTTTCACCTTTTCTTTTGAGGAAAGCGTGGGATGAACAAATTTCCTGTAGAGTAC
Source organism: Sphaeramia orbicularis (assembly GCF_902148855.1). Taxonomy (NCBI): domain Eukaryota; kingdom Metazoa; phylum Chordata; class Actinopteri; order Kurtiformes; family Apogonidae; genus Sphaeramia; species Sphaeramia orbicularis. The sequence goes on along the minus strand of NC_043978.1, from coordinate 19,964,073 downwards.
GCTGGAGCCCTTCGTGTAAGGGGACAAAAGCCACACCACAAAGGCTATCTTCAGTTCATAGTAGAAAGGAAGCCTGTAATAAAGACACAAAAGCAAGAATCGAGATAATATAAGTGCTTTGAGTATCTAATGCTGCATGAATAGTGATTAAAACGGATTATATGAGGTTTCTTACCAACATAGAAACATATCTGTAAATACTTCCACCGTCATGAATAGAGCAAATATTATCCAGTACATCATCCATTTCACCTAGAACATAATAGAAGAGTGAACAACAGAAAGCATGACATTACAAAACAATACTCTAGAAAATGTCTGCTGGAAGATATCATTTTGTGATACAAAAAAAAGCAAAAACAATAATACTCACATATTCTTTCACATCTTTTGACTTCACAGCTTTATAAGATGAGTATGCAGGATATAGTGTACCAAACACCAGTCTGAAAGAACAGAAAAGAGCAAAATGTTTGAACTGAATGACATTTTCAAACTACTTTAAATGCATTTAATCCTATTTTAGTCAAGACTGTATTTAGCTTTTGTTTTAATCGTCTCTAATTCCTGTTTCAATGTCCGTCTTTATTTTTATCTTTTCTGCACCTTCCTTTTGTTTAACGTTTTATTCTCTATTATTTTAATGTACTTTTATGCCTTTGTAAAGCACTTTGACTTGCTGTGTGTATGAATGGTGCTATATAAATAAATTTACCATGCCTACTTGTGTCGGCTGGTATCAGAAAGCATCTACTGATATAAAATGCTTTATAACCTCTGAACCACTAATCCTATCAATACATATCAATAATTCAGGTAAAATGTAGTTTCTCAGCTTCTCAGTGGCAGCAGGTATGACCCATTATGAGGCTCTGTAGTGAACACAGAAACACTTCTGTGACTGATTTATCGATAAAATCCTTGTAGTTTGATGATTAACTGGTTGTTAGATGTTGCTTTTATGTTCAGTTAAGGACATATTTTGCTGAAAAAGTCCCATTTTCCTCAGTTTTCTCTCGAATGACTGAGCTTTTATGAATATCTGTGTGATCAGAAAATGAAATATTGGAGAAAAAAAAAGACTTTCACTGGAAAATGCAAATTGCATGGGGGATACTGTTACAGCAAATGGTGATAAATCACTTAGGAAAGATTTAATGTAGAGAAAATTCATTTAGAAGTCACCACAAAAATATTTCTAGGTTTTTAAATGTTAAGGACACAAATATTCAGAGACAAGTTGCCGTGTTAACCCATAAAAACCTAAACATCCACCGCTGACCAAAAGCATCTACTGATTTAAACTGTTGATCCACTAATCCTATTATTACATGTAAATAATTGGTGTAAAATGCAGTTTGTCATCTTTTAATGGTCCAATCCAATCCAACTTTATTTGTAAAGCACTTTAAAACAACCGCAGTGGACCAAAGTGCTGTACAGAAGAATAGTTAAAACCAAAATTAAGACCAGTATAGTCATCAGATATGACCCATTTGGATATTCAGAGGCTCTGTAGTTACCGTGGAAACACTGTCATCTTCTACAACATTAATTCACCAGTAAAACCCGTGGAATTGGATCAATGACAGTGGATGGACACACTTGTTTTATGTTCAGTTAATGATATATGTTACTGAAAAACTCACTTTTTCTTCATTTTTTTGGTTTTGAAATAATATCCTTTAATTAAATCGGAGCTTTTATGAACATCTACATGATCAGTCAATTAAACATGGGAAAATAGATGATTTTCACTGGAAAAAAATGCAAAATTCAGAGGATAATATAATAATAAATGGTGATAAATCACTAGAGATAAAAATTCATTTGGGAACTGCCGCAAAAGTCACACTGGGTCCTTTTGGGTTAAATTCAGTCTAATTGAATATAAAGTGGGCCGCAGATGACATCAATAATCATGCGATTCTTACAATATATTTGAGTAAAACAAGAGTTAAAGCAGGTAAAATCAGAACATATTCAACCTTTACCTTTAGGTGCCTTCGGTGATAAAATTAGCTGACATTTGTTGTGTTTCTTTTCTCTAAATGTCTTTTGGGGCGTATACACCTGTGCTTTTCACAGTCTGGTCAGAGACAGGAGCCTGTTGAAAAGCTACGGCCCAGCAACAGCTGTGAGTGCAACCTGATCAAATTACTGACCCACATCATGTTGCACTGCTCTGGCCTGTCCGGCTAACTGTACTCATACACAGCTCACAAAACACAAGGACACTTAGAGAAGGCTGCACGTACCATCTGAGGGCCACTGGACTAACCTGATCTGGTGGAGAACGGGCCCAAAGTGACCTACATAACCAGGATTTGAAGAGGCACAGCAAAAGCACACCCTTCTGTGTAACAGGATCTTGTAATCTAAATTTAATTGCCTCACTATTTTGAGGTTTGGGCCTGGTGTCGGTCCAGCCAACATGCTCTGTAATGCTGATTCATACTTTGTGAAGGTAAAAATAACCTGAACCTATACTGTAACAGCTGTGATTGTATTGTTTTATTTCATTCTAGGCTGCATATACAAGAGGAAATGTGTGGATATGTTCACAAATCTTATTAATGTGGATAACTGTTGGATTGAAACCTGAGAAGGCGGACCCATCCCTTTTGTTTTTTCCAATATGGGACATCAACATAGAATACAGCTCCACTCAAAGACCGCTCCTGTTATTCACCTCATATATGCCATTTAGGTTTGTGCCAAAGAAAGACGCTTCTGATCTCTACATGTGACTCACAATACAATTTCACTGATAAACATGCATTATTCATACAGTCACGTCACGTCTTTGTCTGTAATAAAAAAAAGACACTTGATAAACACAAAGAGTGTATGTTGTACTGTATGTGGCAGCCTGTTCTGTAACACACTCCATGTACACAGGCCCGGATCTGCGCTCTTGAAATGTCAAAACACCTCCTGTAGAATCCAACTGTTTTTGTTTTTTTTTCTTAGTAAAAAATTAACAGACACAGATCTGATCCCCTTGTACACTGACGTCTGATTCTGCTTTAACAGACAAATTGCGGGGGTTTGTATAACGCGCGGCGCTCCTGCACCTTTGGATGAGCGCCTCAAACGCACCGCGACAACCAGGAGCCGCATATTATTCCAATCCTACTCCGACCGCGGAACATATGGATGGAAATAATAATAATGAAGAAAAAAAAATGGACTTACACCACAAGTCTAGAGATGATCCAGGAGACCATTGCGCTGGAAAGGCGACAGGACGCGCTGTCTGCGGGGAGGAGTTTCCTCCAGATGACAGGCGCGTCCAGGCGGCTGCGTCTGGACGCACACAGGCGGCAACGTGATGCAGAATAAACACACAGAGGAATCTAGGCCAACGCTTATCCATAGATGGCAGTGTTGTATTGCACAGATAAAACAGACTGAGCATGATGGTTAAGGGCCATTTACGCAGCTTTGCAAATAATTATCTAACACCCAGTGATTTTTCTGCAGAAATTAAACATTACACCATTTCACTACTGATAAACCGGTTCAATTACAGCATTTCATCATAGGCTTGAAACGCACAGAAACACATTAAATAAATTATGTATAAACACATGAAATATTTACATTGTAAAATTTTCGGGGTTTTTACTAGATGAGACACCATTATTATGTGCAGCAACTGGAAATTGAATGTGTTCAATGTAGAGAAAATTAATTTAGAAGACACCATAAAAATATGTCTATGTCGTTAACCCTTTATTGGGCAAGTGACTATTTTTGGTAATTTCCACATACATCACAAGATACTGACAGCAACAGTTCCAGTGAGGACAGTGAGTCAACAATCTCAGGTCCAATGTGGTCTCCAGGGTCTGTAAGGTCCACTTCTGCATGAACAGTGAGTGGACCTGCTTTGTTAGGTACCATGAAGTAATGGTACTAATGTAAGGAATGATGTTCAAAGGGAGAATGTGGATGTGGACAGGGGTCTGGAGCAGCACTGATGTTATTGTAGTGATCTAAAAGTGATGTTCTAAAATACATGTTTCTTTCTATGTATGTATGTATGTATGTATGTATGTATGTATGTATGTATGTATGTATGTATCTATCTATCTATCTATCTATCTATCTATCTATCTATCTATCTATCTTTTTTTGCCACTTATGGGTAAGGAACCAAATATGGTAATTTCATTGACTTTGATTTTCTACATGACAGTACAACTTTTTTTTTTAAATTTCACAAAAGTAACAAGAAAAGCTCTCGAAGAGCGCAGACCTCCGCCTAGGCAGATCAGTGGGCCCCCGTGACCCCCCCCACCCCCGATCACCACCAAAATTTAATCATTTCTTCCGTGTGCCAGTATCAACATTTCCTGAAAATTTCATGAAAATCCATCCATAACTTTTTGAGTTATCTTGCTAACAAACAAACATGCACACATACAAAGCAAAGTGATCCCAATACCTCCTGGCAGAGGTAATAAAGTCTTTTTACATCCTCCAATAACACACTAAGGTTGAAATGTAGAATTTCAGAGTATTTCTAGGAGTGCCCTTAAAAGGGTTAAGTGTTAAGGACACAAATACAGTCACGGAAAAAAAATTATTAGACCACCCTTGTTTTCATCAATTTCTTGTTCATTTTAATGCCTGGTACAACTAAAGGTACATTTGTTTGGACAAATATAATAACAACAAAAATAGCTCACAGTAGTTTAATTTCAGAGCTCATATCTATCCATTTTCCATGTTTTCTTGATAATAACCAAAATCGCTTCAGTTCTTACATCAATATCTATGGCATTGTACTGACAAAAACAGTGCTTTTAGGCATTCCATGTTTTCTTTTCTGTCTGTTTTAGTCACATGATACACACAGGAGGTCGTACTGGATTGCATAACCATTGTTTTTGATGACTTTTGATGGTCTAATAATTTTTTCTACGACTGTATACTAAACAGACAAGACCTGAATGACATTTTCAAACTACATTAAATGAACTGAATACTGTTTGTGTGTGCTTTATGAGTTGCTGGTGTTCAAAAGCATCTACTGTTATGAAATGGTTAATACATTCTGAACCACTAATACTATCAATACATGTAAATAATTCAGGTAAAATGCATTTTCTCCACTTTTCAGTGGCGTCAGATTTGGCTTATTTGGGTGTTCAGAGGTTCCATAGTGAACAAGGAAACAGTCATCTTCTGCAACACTGATTCACCAGTAAAACCCATGGAGTTTGATAAATGACAGAGGTTGTAGATGCGTGTTTTTATGTTCAGTTAATGATATATTTTGCTGAAAAAGTCACTTGTTTTTCAGTGTTTTCTGTTTTTATATAACCTTTGAATTTACTGATCTTTTATGGACATGATTAGCAAATTAAATATAGAAAAAAAAATACCAGATTTTCGCTGAAAACTGCTAAATGCAGAGGATAATATTATAATAAATTGTGATAAATCACTTAGGAAAGGTTTAATGTAGAGGAAATTAATTTAGAAGTTACCACAAAATTATTTCTAGGTCTTAAAGTGTTAATGCCACAAATATTAAGAAACAAGATGCCGTGAATGAATATAAAGTGGACTAAGTTATCAATAATAATGCAATTCTTCCAATATATTTGAGTAAAACAAGAGTTAAAGCAGGTAAAATCAGAACATATAAAGCTTTTTACTTTCAGTTTTTTTACAACTTGTCCAAAACTTAAAGACTTGGATTAAATTATCAGACCTCCTGTAATTTTTCTGTAGAAATTAAGTCAAACAGATAAATATCACACCTAGAATTATCCATATTCAATGGGAGTTTGAGATTAAGTTGCAGATTCAGTGTTTTATCCCCTCAGTGGTCCAGATTCATATATGTATTTATTACTTTGATTTGACTTCCTTCAGTAATGGTCTCCAATACCAGTTTCTAACAAAGACACAACTTTCTACTGTCAATATTTTTCTTTCAAAGGACTGATATTGACTGATTAATCAGCCATCAGGCTTTATCCACTATATCACAGGTGTCAAACATGTGGCCCGGGGGCTAAATCTGGCCCACCAAAGAGTCCAGTCTGGCTCTTGGGATGAAGTTGTGAAAAGCAAAAATTACACTAAGATATTAACAATCATTTTAGTTCAGGTTCCACACTCAGACCAATTCAATCTCAAGTGGGTCAGACCAGTAAAATACTACCATAATAATCTATAAATATTCATAACTCCAAATTTCTCTCTTTGTAAATGTAAATATTTTCATGTATATATACTAAAACAAAGAATAATTTCACAAAAAATGTGAATAACCTGAACAAATATGAACCTGAAATGTTTTAAGAGAAGTACAATTTTAACAATATTCTGCCTGATATTAAATGTTTTGTGTATTTGTAGACCCGCTGTGATCTGTAAATTAGAATGAACATGTGGAAATGATAAACTGAAGCATAATATTGTTAAAATTACACTTATTTTTTCCAGTTTGTTCATGTTATTCACATTGTTTGAAAGGATAGTTTGTGGATGTAAACATTTTCATTGTTTAATTTTACTTTTTCATTATAAAACAGAGAAAATTTTGGAGTTGACATTATTTATATATTATTATGTTATTATTTTACTGGTTTGGCCCATTTCAGATTAAATTTAGCTGAATGTGGCCCCTGAACTAAAATGAGTTTGACACCCCTGCACTATATTAACCAGTCAGTAACATTTATAACTCAAACAAGGGAAGAGAATTGTGTGATGAAGAGGAGACGATCCAGTGAAAAAGTCATAGTTTGCAAAACAGCTGATTATTACAAATTCCAGAAGAAAATGCAGGCGGACTCCACCTAGATCCACAAAGGAAAAGGCAGACACATGGGTTTAATAATTATTTACAGAGAAGAAAGCGCCAATACTGTTAGGAGTATATGTACTTTAAGAATATAAACTAGATTGTAGGGTTTAACACTTAATTTACAACTTAATTTAAGCAAATGCAGGATGTGTGCACGGTCATCTATAATGACATTAGTACTAATCTTTAATTCTACCTTATTGTCTCTCATTTTCATGTTTGTGATCTAAAAAAAAGCATTCATTAAACCCAGAGCTTAACTAGGGGCAGTCAGGGTCTTAACTGTTCTCAGTCTGAAGAATGACATTTCATCCGGCCTAGACATTTCTTGACTTGAGTTCATCAAACCAGAGAGCGCCTCCATTTTACCAGGCTGTGGCCTACATTACTGAAGCAGGAGCACAGAAATGAGGCTCTGTTACAGTAGAACAAAAGCTGCCCAGGGAGTGCTGTGGCTGCTGGAAATCTAATCCTTTTGTCCATTTTAAAGCCGAGGGAATTGCTTCAAAACAAGGTGGACCTGAAATGGCCTGCCTCAGATTTAAGAGGCTGAAAAGCTCCGACATTTACTCACTACTTTGGACGACAAACTTGAACTGACGGGTCATTTTCCTTAAATTACTGCGCTTCTACTTTAAACTGCTGATGTACAGTTGTGCTCATAAGTTTACAGGCATGGGACGGTCTCGGATGTTTAATGTGCTTTTTACTTGGGCATAAATTCCAAAGTTGTTTATTGTTTAATAGCCTTTTAAGCAGTGTAATAATTCATTGATTTTGATGAATGTATTTAATTTGAAGATTTACTAAAAATGTATTTTTCAAACACTAAGTTAATGGGTTAAAACAAATTGATATGAAATATAAACTACTTAAAGTATTAATAAGTAAAGATGAAATGGTTAAAAGCATTTGGTTAAATTGACTGAAGTGCTGTGTATTGTTTAAAAATACCTTGGTTTAAAAGGTACTAACAAGTTAAGCATTTCTTATTTAAAATGTGATTTTGTTGGTTAAAAATGAGTAAAAGTTAAAAATCTGTTGGTTTAAAAAATATTTGGTTGATTAAAAATTGACAAGATAAATACTATATTAGAAATGATTGGTTGTTTAAATATAATTCGTTTCTAAGATGAGTAATTTGTTACCTTTAAAAATATAACTTTTGTAACTGGTCAAAGTGCTGTTGAAAGATGTTTAATTTGTTTGACTAATTGTCTTTGTAAGTTTTTTGTTCTGAGGTTTTTCACCTAAAGACTAAAGATTCTAAAGATCGTAATAAAAACTAGAGACACCAAAGAAAATGCTAAAGATGTAAAATCCACCTGCTACTTCAATAAAAAGTAAAAGGACTACTGATTGACTGGTTCTTTGAGTGAAGTCCATCCAGTAAAGAGAAGTTCTTTCAAGTCAAGAACATCGCCAAAAATTAAGAGACTTGACAAACATGACAATGACTGAAAACACAAGGTCACGTCGACCTGTCATTGGCTACAGCAGAAAACAGTGAAGGTGAAGGAGTGGCCATCCCAGAGTCCTGACCTCAGTATCATTGAGCCACTTTGGGGAGGTCTCAAACATTCAGTTCATGCAATAAAACCCAAAATCTTACAGGAACTGAAGGTGTTTTGCCAAGAAGAATGGGCAGCTTTACCATCTGAGAAAATAAAGTGCCTCATCCACAACGACCACAAAAGACTTCAAGCTGTCATTGATGTTAAAGGGGCCGATACAGAGGATTAAGAACCAGGGGATGTCAACTTTGGATCAGGGTCATTTGGATAGTTTTCTGTTGCACTGCAAAAATCTAAATCTTACTACGTGTATTTTTCTCATTTCTAGTCAAAATATCTCATCACACTTAAAATAAGACAAAATCACCTACAGAGTAACTTTTCAGTGAGATATAAAAATTTATTTTTAAACAGTAGATCTTGAAAATCTTATTTCAAGAAATCTTACCAAGATAATTTTCACTTGTTCCACTGGCAGATTTTTTCACTTATATTAGGCAAAAAATATTGAATTAAACAAAAAAAATATTGAATTAACCAAAAAAAATCTGCCAATGGAACAAGTGAAAATTATCTTTCAAGATCTATTGCATAAATTCCAAAGTTGTTTATTGTTTAATAGCCTTTTAAGCAGTGTAATAATTCATTGATTTTAATGGATGTATTTAATTTGAAGATTTACTTACTTATCTTGAAAGATAATTTTCACTTGTTCCATTGGCAGATTTTTTTTGCTTAATTCAATATTTTTTTTTCCTTAATTCAATATTTTCTTTGCTTAATTCAAGCAAAAAAAAAAAATCTGCTAGTGGAACAAGTGAAAATTATCTTGGTAAGATTTCTTGAAATAAGATTTTCAAGAACTACTGTCTAAAAATAAACTCTTACATCTCACTGAAAAGTTACTCTTTAGGTGATAATGTCTTATTTTAAGTGTGATGAAATATTTTGACTACAAATGAGAAAAACACACTTGGTAAGATTTTGATTTTTGCAGTGTGTCAGCAGGATTTAAAAAGAGCAAACACATTTGTTTGATAATAAATGGCTTCACCCAACCACTAGCCACGAGTGAAAGAAAAGCTTTTGTGTTATCATTCATATTCTCTGAAAAATGAATAACACAAAAGAAAAAAAAAAAAAAAAAAAATCACAAATTCTGCAAGGGTATGTAAACTTATGAGCACAACTGTATGTTTTCATTTCTTTCATCTGCTGCATACCACCAGACATACCTGAAACATACTTTTATCCTTATGTATTCTTAAAACTTTATTCTTTTCCCATTCACATAGAAAAATTATACACACAACACTTCCACAATATGTAGGTTCTGCACTAACCAGCCTTTCCATTTCATCTGCATCTTCCTGCTGATGGTGAAAATCATAAGTCACACATTTAACAAGCTGAATGTTAATGCAAAAATGTGACAGGTTAGTATGCGTGCACTCTTCTGATAAGTGTTCTTTACATGTAGGACCACATATAGTATACGTACATTTTTGATTTACACAGATAGAATAACTCTCAAAAGCAAAATCCACCCGTCACCCCTAGTGTTGCAGATAATGTAAAGTACTTAGAAGTAAACAGAGCAGCTGCTGCTTACAAAATATGTCATGACACACCGGAACTAGTGCTGGAAAGTGATCTGGGATGTGATTTGGACTGAATACAAACGTGCAGGGCGACTTTAATAAACACTTACCAAATTCAGTTTTGGATTTTTAACACCCAAGACCCTCAAAGTCCAGACCAGAGAAAGAATACAATGAAGCACTGTAGGCACAGCAGGCTTTTCTTACTTACATTATATACACACCATCTCATACCATCTCTTTGACTTTGGATAATAAAGACTTACCAAGGGATTCCCCCGATAATAGAAGACAACAAGCAAAAAAAACCCAAAACAAAACAAAAGCATTTCCAGGCTGAGTAAACCAATTGTCCTATAAAAAACCTTTTAAAGACATAACTGTCAAAGCACAAAGTTTACTTCAAACGATTATATGAAATAATTAAAAGATGAAGCAGAGAGGTTGTTCAACACCGTGAACCCTTCACCAGAACTGTCTCAGTCTTTAATGGAGTAAGCAAAGTGACTTTGATGGAGCAGTGGCAGATCACCTTAGCTCCTCAGAGCCGCCAATCGTGACTGCATTTCTTCAATGTCCTCCTCTGACTCGTCGTCTGAGGCTGCCGTGGCCCCCGTCGGCTCCGTTTCAGGCAGTGCATCTGTGACTTTGCTGGGTGCTTTTCCAAGGGCACCTGATAATGCAAATACCACTATGAAACCATCTGTGGAGCACCTCAATCTGGGTGAAGGATTGTGGTGAAAAACAGCAGCACAATGTAATTTTCTAACATGGTGTTGCACATTTCCTCACCTGCTGTGATCTCAAAGAGGATCTTGTCAACTTCCTCCTCTGCTGCCTCCTCCATCTCCTCCCCATCTTCCATGCTCTCAAATGTGTCCTCCAGCATTTCCTCAATGATGCCAGCCTAACAAATCCAAATCACAAAGTACATATTATCTAAGGTTATGTTCAGACTGCGGGTAAATGTGGCCCAAATCCAATTTTTTTTTGCCCATATGTGACCTGTATCCTATCTGTTAAAGACAGTGTGAACAGCACAAATCCAATACATATCTGATATTTTGCAATGCGACTTCAGTCTGAAAGGCCAGGTCTCATTCATCCAACCTTTACGTCATTGAAATGCAACAAACATCACAATTCTGCATCCCAGGAGGAGTAGCAGCGGGAAAAACATATTCACTTCCGTAAACACAGTGTGTGGTCACATATTACATCAGGACCTCTTTTGCACGTGTGGGTCGCATTCAGTTCATACTCAAAACTGACAGAAGTCACATTTAATGTGTAATATGAATGAGCGCACAAAAAAAAAATCAGATTTCCCCCCAAAAATCTGAATTGTGCATTAAGTCCTGCTGTGTGAACGTAGCCTAAGGCTGTAGAGTTTCTACAGCTGGAGGATAAAATAATTACTCTATTATGGCATAATTTCAATCATAATAATTTCCTTTGAGATCAGCTGCTATTATTATCATCACAGTATCATTTTATATTGAAGTAATTACATTTAATAATCAATATTTTTAAAACTAAAATGCTTCATTGTTTTGCTGGTACACCAACACATTTTAACATTTCCTCAATTACTTTAATTGTTTTGAATGTTCAACATCTACATTTCTTGGATGTTCAGTCATCTTCTCTAACCATTTAATCCCCTGGAGGATTATTGGGGGGGGGGGGGGGGGGGGGGGGGGCTGGAGCCTATCCTAGCTTCTAACCCTAGAGAGGTCACCCATTTCTTGCAAACCAGACAGAGACAGACCACCATTCATTCTTCCATTCACACCTACGGGCAATTTAGAGGCACCAATTAACCTATTAAAATGTAGGTCTTTTAGACTGTGGGAGGAAGCAAGAGTGTCTGCAGAGAAAATGCAAACTCCACACAGAAAAGCTCCTACTGACCCACACTGGCCTAAAAGTCAGGATCTTCTTGCTGTGATGTGACAGTGTTAACCACAGAACAGCCAAACAGAAATGTTTAACGTCACAGAAAACCATCAGCATTTCCTCCACTTTCACTCAGAACCAAAAATCAGCCATTAAACCAAAAAGAAATAATGATTTGACATCTACTGTGATAATTCTCAATATGAACTGATACTGACTCATATGAATATTTCTATCATAATAACATTTTTGTCCAAATCCCTCAGCCTTCATGACTACACGTCATGGAAGTATCAGATAGTTATAAACATTTCCATAGTCATGAATAGGAGTAGAAATCAAAAACCTGTTCAGACTTAGAACCGGTTCCAATTGATCAATTCCATTGGAATTGTACACGTCCAGCGTTATCAATTCTTCTTAATGATTCCCTCATTTCCCAGCACAGTGTTTTCTGGTGTTCCCTACGTCACATCGTGTCACGGTACATTATGTTATTACGTCACATGCTGACCTGCTTCAACCGTGAGAAATCATGGAGAGGAAAAAGCGATCCAAAGCTTGGCTACATTTCACCAGAAGAGATGAGAATAATGCAGTGTGTAATCAGTGTAATACTTAGGAATCGATAGGAGAATTGATAAGGAATTGGACTGGTAAGCAGAATTGACAATGGCACTGATATTGATAAAATCCTATCAATTCCCACCCCTAGTCATGAATCTTATACTAATGAAGTAAAATGGGGTCTGGACATATGTGCTGGTGGCTGCACACCTTCATCATCTCCTTTGACAGTTCCCTCATAGTGGCCTGGATCTCTGGGACTTTGATGAGGCTCTGCATGGCTTTCATGACCTCTGTGCTCTTCTGAAGGGCCCCAGCTACACGGAGAACAGCTACAAACACACACACACATGAAATGACTTTACAAAAATGCAAAGCAGGACACTTAATAAAATCACAGAATAACAAATTGGTTCTGTCAGCAAAAGTTTACACAAAAGCAACTTTCCAAGTGGCATATTGAAAAACATACCGAGCTGGTTCTTCATGCTGAGTTGTACAGAGTTCATGTGAGCTTTGGAGGCATATAGTTTTGTGACTGCTCGTTTTGACTGAATCACTTCTTTGGCAAGAAGCACACACACGTCTTTCTGACCCTTTTTGGCAGCATCTTTGATGGATCTTTTGACCTTCTCTTCTTCTCTTTGAATATCTGAAAGATGATGACATGTTACTCCAAAAACAACACAAATTTTAATACAAATAATGTAATAAAGTCACTGACTGCAGTGCAAATTAAAACATTCAAAAATACAACTGAATCCATGTAGTGAATAATAAGCTGTTGAAGCTTTGGCTCAGATATGATGCTAAATTTTCCAACAGCAGTTTTTATTTCTGTTTGTTATGCAATTATAGGCTTCCCTTATTTTCAGATACTATGAAATATGGATTTATCAAAGAGCTACATGACAGTAAGGCTGTAAGGCACTATTATTTTCACTGTCAATTAATTTCTTGATTATTTTATTGATTACAGCTACAGTAGCTGAAATCAGGAAAACAACACATTTGGGAATACACACCTTCCTTCTACAGCTCTTTCACACTGTACACATCAAAAGACTAATTGTAAAGAGAGTTGGCCAGCCACAATATGCTGAAAGGCAATAATGGGATCTTTGCAAAAAACTACCAAGCACTACTACTTAAATTTAATATACTTTTGGTAGATAACTGCTAGAAATTGTGAGAAAAGTTTACAAGTGTTTCCAAAAGACACTCAATTCACTATCATTGTGAGAGAGGAAGCCCAAAAATATTCACATTTAAGAACCTAAATTAAGTAAACTATTGGACTATTACCCTTACAAATATATAAATCACTCAATTACTAAAATAAGTGCTGAATATTTTTAGTCAAAAACTAATCAATAAAGTGTTAAGTCGCTGCAGCTCTACATGTCAGTAAATGCATGATTTATACATCTCACATTTAAATACTACGATTATTATCTAGAGTTTGCATGTAAAATAAACGCTGATTTATTTCTTACCTCGAATTTGTCTGTCAATCACTCTGGATTCTTTCCGTATTTTTGAAGACCACTCATTGATCTGAAATAAGACATTACGTTATATTAGACTAAGTATCTCCTGAAGAGTTTAAGTGTATTTTAAGATACACCTTAACAGCCGTGTGGCATTACAGCAAAGTCACCCATGACATAATAAGCTCTACCATTAGCCAAACCAAGCTATATTGGACAGTGATGTCATCTGAAGCCAACAATCACGGTTTGTTTACAGTGTACATGGGTTAGCTTGTATGCTAACAAGCTAGCTCAATCACTACATGAACCGAATAAGGTTTTCTGACTGTTAAATTAGCTGTAGACATGAATAATAATAGAAACAACGCCGGATACTGCCAGCTGGACTGTGTGACGAAAAATGTCCACCTATTTTTATAACAACACTAACGTCAGCTACTCAGCTAACAAGAAGTATCAACAGATTGGACAAACCCAGACAAGAAACACCGAAGGCTAACGCTAGCAAGGTTAGCTAAAGGCAGTGTTAGTTTTGTCTTTACGACGGGATGAACTCTCAAAGACAACCACAATCTTCAGGACAAGATACTTACCAGATCTTTTGGTGGTTTCTCCGGTGTTCTACCAAACAGACCCATTGCGTAGACTTCGCCAAAAGGCAAGCTAACTTACCTGACTAAAAGTAGCTGCTAGCTGAGCCTGTTCTCCTGACACTTCCTGTTCTTACGTACGAGTCTGCGTGCGTCCGAATAGGAAAAGACTCCGCTACTTTTTTTTTTTTTTTTTTTTTTTAATTAATAACTTTTATTAACAATTCTTGACACACAATCTTAACACAAACAAAAATAAAAAGATACATTCACTAGACACATTTTTAGGTCAGAAGATACTATTTATTTTGGGACTGCACCTACTCGCATGTATTTTGGATTAATTTACATCATTTCATAAACACCAAAAATTGACCCTTCATATAAATTGAACTTTCAACATGTTTTATTTGGACTTTCACAAAATGATAAAAATAAATCCAGAAAAAAAAAAAAAAAAAAAAAAAAATCATCAACCTTTTAGTAATATTTGCCAAATTTCACATTCATTGTACTGAATTTGCACACCAGAGTCCTAACATTATTGTTTTTAACGTACTTGTTTCCAATTATTTAGGTAATTTGAAGAAAATTATAAATTCTAAAGCGAGTAAAACAAGCAGACTACGTCAAGTATATAATCTTATTTAATTTATATAATTTCTATTTCTATACATCAAGCTTTTTTTATTTTGATTTATTTTTTTCTTATTTTACCTACATCTATATCTATTTATTGGAAATGTAAAATATTTTGTGAAGTATGACTATTTTGTTTCATCCTACTTTGGTGTAATATTATGATGTATGTATATAGTTCAATTGTTCATTGACCAATACAAAAAAAACCAAAACAAAACCCTCCTCTACTCTGATTACTAAGAAGGAATCAAGGACACAAAGAATTAGGAAACAAGGATAATACATAATAAATGAGGAAATGATGAAAACAATCACAGGGGTCCATTTTTAACGAAGATGGGCTGTATTATTATGACTTTTCAGTCAAAATCAAAACTTTGATTTCTTTGGAGACAAATGATGAGTGGTTTTGCAAAACTCATATCACCATATTCATCACCATAATGAACTAAAAGGGGTTCAAAGCTAGTCTTTAATGCAAACTCATTTCCACCCTGAATTCCTGTGTCACACCTACAGTTCACTATTATGAATTTATTTATTAAAACAAGTACATGAAGTCCATCCTCAGTCTTGTCCTGGTTTCTATGTGGTTTCAGCTGTGGGTAGAGGGTGACCTCTGCTGGTCCAAGACACACATAGCCAAGTATTTGTGGAATACACATATTTGTAATTTCTTGCCAAAAATGCAAACTATGAATACAATTAACAACTGAATAATGCATTCAAAACTAAAAAGGGAAATTTGAGGACATATCTAGTGTCTGTTTGTGTAAAGTGAACTGAATTTCATCTCATGTTAATAGAATGTAAAAACTATTAACCCATAAAGACCCAATGCTACTTTGGTAGCAATTCCCAAATATATTTTTCTCTCTGTTTAACCAATGTTAGGTGATTTATCCCATTTATTATAATATTATCCCCTGTATTTAGTATTTTTTCAATGTAAATTAGGCATTTTCTTATATTTAATTTGCTGATCATATTGATGTTCATTAAAGTTCAGAGTAAAGCCAAATATTATTAAATCAGAAACAGAGAAAACTGAAGAGAAAGTGACATTTTCCACCAATATATCAATAACTGAGCATAAAACAAGTGTGTTCATCCTCTAGCATTGAGCAAACTCTATGGGTTTTACTGGTGAATCAATGTTGTCGAAGATGACTGTTTTGCACATTCATTATGAAGCCTCTGAACGTCCAAATGGGTCATATCTGATGACCACGAAAAGATGGGAAACTGTATTTTACACCATTTATTTACACGGATTGATAGGATTAATGAATCAAAAGGTATTAAACATTTTTGGTCATCAGTGGCTGTTTGGGTCTTTATGGGTGAAACGTTTCTAACCTCAAATACAGAACAAAAACAGCAGAGAGAGAGGGAAAATAATAGATATTAACTTAATCCAATCAGTTTTCAATCTCAGCAACAAACACGAAACTGTGTTTTTCCTCTTTACTTTTTTTTCCCTGTTTTTTTTTTTTTTTTACAACATTTAAGTCTTACAGTACAGTTTTAGCTTATTTTTGATTTAACCTATTTCAGGTTAATTTTGCTTGTTCTCCTGTAAATCATACAAATATCAAGTAGACACCTGATATCAAAACTTAGATGGATGTGTCAAGGGATATAGAATAAAAATTACTCACGTATAAAAGTTTTAAGAGTAAAAATTCCATATGAGGTGATTAGAGGCACAAATAAAAACTGGAGATGAACAGTATTGATCTCTATGAGCATCATTTAAGTCTCACACTACAGTTTACTATGTTAACAGTAGTGTCAGACTTAAAATGATGTACAAGACATAAAAAATGTTAGCCAGAGGGAAAAGACAGTTTCATGATTGTTGCTGAGATTGAAAACTGATTTACACATTGGATTGAAGTTAATATTCATTATTTTTCTTCTGATATTTTTGACATAGTTTCAAGTTACAAATGTTTAATAATTTTTTTAATTTTTTTTTTTTTTTTTACATTTGATTAATATGAGATTCAGTTCACTTTACACACAGACACTAGATATGTCTTCAAATGTCCGTTTTTCTTTTTTACTGCATTATTTAGTTGTTAACTGTAACTGTCAATAAAAATACTTATTCATAGTTTGCATTTTAGGCAAGAAATTATACCATATTGTATATGTGTATTCCACAAATACTTGTCTATGTGTGTGTTGGACCAGCAGAGGTCACCCTCTACCCACAGCTGAAACCTCAGTTCATCTATCAGTAATTTTCTTTGATTCAAATTAATAAATTACTTGAACAGGCAAAAAATGGTAAACGTGAAAAAGACTGTTTTTTTTTTTTTTTTAGTTTATTAATCAATTAATCATTTCAGTTCTATATACACACATACTGTCTACTGATCATCCTGGACAATATTCCAGTCCAAGCCATCATAGAACCAATGAGCACTAACACCAGCTCAACAGCCTGGAAGTGTCAGCAGTGTAGTGTGGAATAGTGTGGCATAACCTCATAAAAAAATAGCTGCTTTGAGAAGTTAATGTTGTTCTGTTGCAATATTTTCCACTTAGGTTCACTGGTAGCTGGTTTAATAAAAGTGTATTTAGTTTTTGTTTGAAGCCAGTTGAAAGGAACAAATTTACAACTTGTGCAAGTAACATAACATAATGTAACCTTCATTCATTCATTTGTTTTTATGAATTAATCCTCAAGAGGGTCGTGGGGGTGCTGGAGACTATCTCAGCTACCAACTGGTGAAGGAAGGGTACTTCAAGAGAATGCAAATGGTGTAATTCAACATAATGTCATGTAAAATTGTATAATTTCATGCAAGTAATGTAACACACTGTTACTTAATGTAACATTACATAGTGTATTTTTCTACAGTGTAATCTTATAAAAAGTATTTTAATGTCAGATAATGTAATATAGTGCCATTTCATCTAATGTAATATAACATAGCACAATGTTATTGAGTATAAGGTAATGTAACATAATGTAATATAGTGTCATTTTTATAAAATGACTGATACAGTAAAGATGACAGGAAAAACTGAATGGATCCTTCATCTACAGCATAGACGTCAAACTTATTTCAGTTCAGGATCTACATACAGTCCAATTTGATCAAAAATGGGTTGGACCAGTAAAATAATGGTAACATGATAATCTATAATTAATGACAACTCCAAATTGTTCTCTTTTCGTGGAAAAAACAGTAAAATTGCATTGTGAAAATGTTAACCTTTACAATCCCCTCACACAAAATGTGAATAACCTGAACAACCGTGAAATTTCTTAAGAAAAATAAGTGAAATTCAACAAGATTATAAATCAGCTTAACATGTGTAACATTTTAAACATAACTAAAGCAGAGAAAGAAAAATACATTTGTCCAATAAATCAGAGCTCTGAATATCAGACTCTGCAGCTTAACTAAGACCGTCAATAAAACCAACCACGGCCATAATTCTACAGAATTTCAGGCTTTAATATAATCTAAACAGGTGAGTTATGAATAAATGTAAGTCCGTACAGTCGTCACAGAGCAAAGGAACTATTGAGACCAAACCAGTTTTCTATTCACAGCTGTAGAAATGGACATTTCTGCTGTGAAGTTGGACATTTTAACATGATGTTGACGTTGGGGAAAAAAGTAGATGTGGCTCAAAGCTGCTGCCGTCACCCCCTACTGGACGAAAGAGAAACCGTACATAAACTCATCAGAATATTTTCATTTCTATTCTTGCAT
Organism: Sphaeramia orbicularis; assembly: GCF_902148855.1. NCBI lineage: Eukaryota > Metazoa > Chordata > Actinopteri > Kurtiformes > Apogonidae > Sphaeramia > Sphaeramia orbicularis. The sequence goes on along the minus strand of NC_043978.1, from coordinate 19,945,198 downwards.
ATTTCACATTGCATTTTTTCAACCTGCCTTCCTTGCACATAATTTTTGTATTTGCTGCTGCCAACTGTGAAATTTCCCCACAGTGGGATCAAAAAAGTCTTGTCTTATTTTAAAGCCCGATTCAGAATCCTTAAGATATTTAGGGAGTAAAATTCAGAGTATTAGATTTCAGAGTTTTTAAGGACCCACAGAAACCTACAAAAATTGTTTCTTTTTTTTAGGAAATGCAATTTTTAAAAAATTTTTTTTTTAAATTTTTAAAATAATTTTATTTCTCGATTTTCAACAGCATAACATTGCTGTATCATACAATGTGTACATTTTTGCTGTCCTTCTTAACATAAGTCTCCACCCCCAACATAGAGATAAACATAAACATATATATATATATATACCAAAAGACATCAGGAATTTGAGCAGGAGGCACATAGTATTAACACAAATTCCAGATGTGAACATATAGCAAAGGCAAAAATTAAAAAATAAAATAACAATAAATAAATAAATAAATAAATAAATAAATAAAAGGAATGTGGTTAAACTTTAACCAGTCTTACTGGTGAAGTTTTTTAGTGTCCTTTATGACTTTGGAAAGCACTGGATGATCCATAAATGCATTTTTTTTTTCTGTCAGTAAATATTCTGGGATGTCGTGACCCTCAGCCTCAGAATGAAACCGAGGTCGACAGAAGGAGAGGGACAACTGTGAAAACAGCCTTACTAAACTGTACACCCCCCATTCCCTGCCCTGACCCCCTTTTCTATACAACAACTGGAAATGCAGTACAGGAGACTGAAGAAGACACAATGGGATCGACTTTCAGAGGCATCTGCAGCCTCCACCTCAATGCCACCTCCCAGGAGTCTGTGCGGCGTGGTGTCAGACGGCTGTCAAGTCATCAGTCATTATAACTCACACACACACGCACACACACACACACACACACACACACACACACACACACACACACACACACACATAAAATGACATGAAACTTATGAATAATGCAACACAGTCTAAAACAATATAGAAACGTTGGACAAATGAGTTAGTCTTCCCTCATTATTACTGGTTCATGATATGTCCAGATAAAATGTCTTGCATAAAATGGGACCTTTAATAAACAGTGGTTTGGAACAACAGATCTGAAGTCATGAATTCTTTTACACCATATTTTTCAGCTTCTGCAAATCCTCGAAATAACTGAAAAACTGAAAAAAACAAAACTAAACAAAACAAAACATTCAATAAACATATAAACTAATTTACAAAGCCTCAAAAACTATAACTGATTTAAAAACTACATACAATGAAGGTGAAGCACACATACAATGATACAATTAATGGAGACAAAAATACACTGAGAACATTCCTTAACTGAATGAATGAATGACTGAATGACTGAATGAATGAATGTGTTATTTCAGACATATTAAAAGCACAATAAACCACAAACAAAAACAAATGCCCCCAATAAATTATCAACATGAGAAAACCAAAACAAAGAAGGAAATTTATATTATTATACGTAAGACATACTTTAAATACAATTTTAGTGTTATGTACATGTCTGAAAAGGCGTGAGAAGACGTAAACACTATTTAATCCCACCCCTTTGTTACAATACAACACACAAATTCTATAAATCTAAATCACTACATGGACATTATGTCCATATCAATCAATATAATATGATAATTATATATAATTCTACATCATAATCTGCTACATGTGTTAAATATCAACAACTATAAATATGACATACAATTTGCTATAATTATATATTTGACTATCTCAAATACATGACTATATTAGTTTATATAAATACAATATACAAACTAACAAATATAATGATATTTTACCTGAAGGTTTACCTATTGAATTTCCTCAGGTACTTCCAGTATTTTTTCAAATATGCAAATGAAGTCATACTTCATTTTCATGTACATGTATAGGTTTTGGTTTGTTTGTTTGTTTGTCAATCTGTTTCATTTATAAAAACTAAGTAGGATTATTTTGTTTTGTTGCATATTCGAAATAAACTAAACTGAACTAAAAAACTAAAGTATTAGTGGGTTAAAGTGACATCAAAGGCCAGGCGCTGCTGTTAAAACAGAACAACTACCTCACTCTGAAAATCAAAATCATATCTACTGTGCGAAGCATGTCTCAGTCAGGTTAAAATATCCAGTATAACAAAACAGAAACAAGTCAAAGAATAGAATAGAATGAAAAATGTCATTTCTGAGGGTAAGGTCAATTTATCATCTGTGTATTTGTAGTGTGTTTTGGTTGGGAAAACACCCTTTAGACTGTTTTAACCTAACTTTAACGCTCGGCTGATGAAGCATTGGAGCATTGGATGCTGTCATGGCGATCATTAACAGGCATTTATTTCTTCTACTGCAGTAAAACAACACATGGACTACTAACAGTATTAAACTACAACGTGAGCTTATCCAGACACTTTCACATAAATTATAACTCACTACATGCACCATTCACTTTGCTGTTGCTGTGATAACATACTTCACTCTTGTACTCAATATTACAATCTATGTTTTCTTATTGTGCAAATTAAGCTTTTCTGAAGCATTCTCATTTTTTAGTTTTCTTCTCACAAGCTAATTTTTAGAACATTTCTAACAAATTATCCATGTAGAAAATATGTCAGGTACCAGTGTAAATAGAGAGAGTGATGCATTATGGATTGTAAATATTAATGTTAATAGGCTGGTAGTTTCATTTAAGTTGGTTAATAGTGATTGTTAGTGTTTGTCTACATTAAAAGGTTAATCTGCAGTTACCCTCAGATATAAAAGAACAAAACGAATCAGATTAACAGGTATAAATGCATGACGAATCTGAAAAACATCAGGTGAACAGTCTTCAGGAAATGGGTTGGACAAAAATCTTGGATGAACAGAAGGATGGACAGAATTCCTGGTATATCTATATCCCCTGTGGGTGGGTGGGGTATAATTAGAGCTGGTCTTCTGTGAATTAGATGGTGTTTGTAACATGTGTGTTTGCATAAACTGTAACTACATAAAGAGGGTCTGTTTTTATGTTGAATGTATGACTATTCCCTTTACTGTTTACTAGTATAATTTGCAGTGAACTCCATCCTTAGCTTATGTTTTGTGCAATATTTTTTGTCTCATTTGCACCAGGTTTGTGTCCAATAAGAATGTTACGAAGGAAAATTTCCGATCATGTCACTACTGCAACTCTCAGACCGGATCGACCAGACCTGACTTTATTCCAGTACTTTACAGTGACAGCCCTCGGAAGGACATGCCTCCGAAAAAGGATAAATTTGGCTGTAGATGTTTTTCTAACTGATTGAATCAGGCTCTGCTTTGAGATGCTTTTAAGGAACATTGTTGTATACTTTTACACTGGTGGATCCAGAAAAAAAAAAAAGGGGGGGGGGGTGGTGGCTATATATACATACAAATGTGATATCCTTCTCTGAATTGTTATATTCCTGCTCAGGACAACTTGCTTTGTTGACAGAACATACTGTGCATTACAGTCATATTTCCCACACTTTCATCTTAATTAACCCTGAAGCTTAGATGTAAATGCCAAAGCCCAAAAAGTAGCGAGACAATCTGATAGCAAATAGGTCGACCTTTAGACCAACGAAGATTTAGCTCAATAGGTAACAGTTGGACTACAACGCAGAACACTGGGGATGGATTTCTGGTCAAAGCAGCATTTTTTTGTGCAGATTCTCAAATGGGAGGGTGCAGCACCAAGGGTGCCAGTAGGTAAATCCACCATTGCTCTTAGTACCTTTTAAATCATTGATGGCGTTTTATAGGTGTTATTAGCGCAGCGTTTTAAGTATGGTTTTAGAATTGAGTTTTACTTTGTGTTCTATGTACGATTTTAGTGTGGATGTATGGATGAAATCTGTATGGTCTGTAACTTCTGCTGCTTCTGTCTTGGCCAGGATACTCTTGTAAAACCAGAGTACTTGTTCTTTATCCAAATAAAAATTTGAGACTTTTTCAAAACTGCTATTTCATCTAAGACCTTGACTTTATGTACTTTTATACTTGCGTGCCTACTTTTTTGGGTGAGATTGTACCTGTTTTTTTTTTGTTTTTTTTTTAAACCTTTATTCAACCAGAATAAAAAGATCCCATTGAGATTAAGAACGTCTCTTCCAAGGGAGTCCTGGCCAAGAGGCAGCATGAAATACAACACACAATTATAACATTTATAACAGTTATAACACACAATAATTTACAGGACATGTCAAACTATGAAAACAAATGCAAGTCATTGAGTTAGTCTCTAGCACTTTGAGTTTGGATTTAAAAGCATTCAAGGAGATCAGTTCAGTCAGTTTCCAGTCTTTTAGCAACATATTCCATGTGCGAGGAGTAGTGAGTAGTAGAAAAGTTCATTTTAATAAATGCATAAATGTATGGATGCACAATGAACCGTAAATGATGTTTTACTGACAGAAACATTTTCAAAACATATAAAATCACTAAAGTGCATGGATATCATAAAAACAAGTTTCAATAGAATCATTCCAGTACTGTCCGGTTAGTGAAATCATATCAAGCTTTTTATGCTTTCCTCTTGTATTTCTTGTCTTACAAGATAATGTGCCTTTGAGCAAACTCTAAAATTCGACTATCAGAGAAACTGTTTTCCATACGTTATTAAGACTTTCACACAAAATTCCAAACAGCATTTCAAAATTCCATATTTTTTTTAAAACTTTCAAGACCTGCACAGGCACCCTGAAAAGACTTTTTTAATCCTGGTTAAATAAAGGTAAAAAAAAAAATGCCTCCAATGTCCCCAAAGTAAAGGACATCTAAGTTAAATAGAGTAACTGAAAGTGCCCACAAAATAATTACACACATCAGGAGTGAAATGATTCATTTAGGAACGGCAACATAAACCATCCCGAAAGCAGCGATCTGAAACAAACACCCATGAGCGTACCACAGGGTGTTTACCAACACCGCTCCTTATATCAGGATGATCTGAGATGACCCTGATGTGGCAGCAGGATATGAAATCTGTCGGTTGTTATTACTGGATTGGGTTCTCAAACACACACCCTAAAACATGATTACACATTATGTCTGAATAGAAACAGACACACACACTTCGGCTGTCTGTCACGTCAAACTCTGCAAAAGCCATTTCCTTCCACAAAACCTCCTTATTCTACGGAGATAATTACAAGCCTGATCAGATAAGACAGACGAGGAATCAAAATAAACACTCGCTTTTCTTCCCACCGTCAATCAACCGAGTCGGGCAATCGGCCGGTGGCAGACTGGGGTGAACGCGATTATGTAAGAAAAAAAAAAGAGCTAAATCCAAAATAACAGAGAGGCTGTAATGGATAGGAGAGAGAGGAGAGAAGGAGGCCGAGAGGAAGGAGGGATGAGACATGGATAGGAGGGGAGATAAGGAGATTAGAAATGGAGAGGTGACGTGAGTAAAGAGGCGAGAGGAGAAAGGGAGGGAGATATAAGTGATAGAGAGGGAAGAGAAATGAGGGCAGGTGGATGAAAGAGGGGGAGAAACTAGAGACAAGGAGGAATAAAAGGGACACAAGTCGCTTCACAATGTTTCCTGAGCTCAAACATTACTGGGAAGCATCAGTAGTGACATGTGAGCTGCAGGTAAGAGTTGGTTTATTTCAATGATAATGATAATGATGGGGATAAAATATAAAGGTGAAAAAAAGGCAAAAAGAAATGACAAATTTAAACAGAAGACTCCAAAATATTCTACAACTACATTATGGCTCTTTAATCCATAAAGACCCAGCGCTACTTTTGTGTCAGTTCCCAATTTAATCTTTCATTCATTCATTTTCTGAACCTGCTTTATCCTCACTAGGGTCACGGGGGTCACTTGGAGCCTATCCCAGCTACTTATGGGCGAAGGTGGGGTACACCCTGGACAAGGGCTGAAAGACATACTCAGTGCCAATGAAAATGCAACACTTGAAGATTCTTATATTTTTTTAAATTGATGAGGATTTTTATTCCATAAGCTCTTTGGAATTAATCATAGGCCATTTCTATACAGTAAAAATAAAAAATCACATCCAAATTTGTTGACAAAAAATAAGGATAAAGAAAGAAACTCAAGGACCCCCAAAACCAAAACTCACAAAGCGGTCCCGGAGGTGCTGCAGTTCAATGTAGCGATCCTGCTGTGGCGTGGTCACACGTGCTCGTCCAGGGCGAGGTCTGTCTGCAGTTGAGCCAGCTTCTTCATGCCTCTGTTGCATCCTGACTATGGTGGACACATTGCATCCAAAACGGTGCGCCACTCGCCGAGCAGAGATTCCGGCCTCCAGGAGCCCCATAGCATGGTATCTTTGGTCACGTGTCAGTCTAGGCATCACTGAGTTATTGCAAATGATTTTGGTGCTTTTCAGCTTGCTTTTATATACAGAACAGGACCACTCCTTAACTGACCACAGTTCCTTAAGTTGAGCAGTTCATTGCTGAACAATGAGAAAAACAAGTCTTATGAATGCAGACAAGTTCATTCAAGCGTGACAATAGCTCAACCCGTCTCAGGTTGTTAAGAAATTGTCTGGGATTATCTTATACAGGTGAAACTTAAACATACTGATGCAGCTCAGGAACAATAAAATACAATCAAGTGTTGCGTTTTCATTGGCAATGAGTATATATTGTTATCGTATCTATATCTAGATATGAACATTCAAGATATTAATATCAAAAAAGCAATGATATAAACGATACAGATTTCCCACGCGCTCGCCCTGCACGTACAGCTCTGGAAGTCACAACAAATTTCATTTTTACGATTGCCCTTGAATGCACTGCTAAGGCCAGGCTTGGTTTTCACCTAACCCGTAGTCATATCGTATCGTATCAAGATATCTGGCATGAATGTCGAGATATGAAATTTTGTCCATATCATTCAGTCCTACCCTGGACAAGTCGCCAGTTCATCACAGGGCTAATTTAATCTTAATAATAATTTAATCTTTCTCTGTATTTAAGGGTCATATTTTGCTAAACCCACTTTTATTAGTCTTTGGTTCATTTATTTGTGTATTTGGACCCTAATAGTTCATACAGTTCGAATTTGAACCCTCCAGGTGCTGCAAAACTATCTGTATATTCATTTTGGCAAAAATCGAGTGGATTTCTACAACCTGTTTTAATTCCTGCTTAATTTGTTACGTCTATAACTAATTACGTCACGACATTTGCACATATAAGATCAAGACTTCCGACGAACATTTCTCCGAGTATGACATAATTGTTTGTCAGCAGCAGCGGTTGTAGCAAAAACTGAAAATTTGTCCAAACTTCATGCCGATTACCTAAAATGTTCAGCTGTTGGTTGAACGGGACAGAGCAGCACAGCCAATGACCCGGAGGGGGTGGGGCCTGAAGTGGCTTATTTGCATTTAAAGGGCCAGCGCTCAAAACAATCATTCTGGTGTCATTACTCAGAAATAGGGTTGAAGATGTACCTGTGGAGTTGAATTAATGAAGAATTCAGACCCAAGCATAGCATTTACAGTTTATGTAGACCACGGGGAGATGTTTTAAAATGAATAAATCATTTAAATACAGCAAAATATACCCCTTTAAATGATTTATCATCATTTATCATATTATCTTCTCTATTTTTCATTTTTCTGGTGAAAATCAGGTATTTTCCTATATTTAATTCAATGATCATGTAGATTTTCATAAAAACCTCAGATTAAAGTTGAGGGTTATTATATCAAACACAGAGAAAACTGGAGAAAAAGTGACTTTTTCAGTAAAATGTATCATTAGGTGAACATAAACCCAGTGTGTCATTGATCCAACTCCATGGGTTTTACTGGTGAATCAATGTTGTAGAAGATGACAGTGTTTCCATGGTAACTACAGAGCCTCTGAACGTCCAAAGGGGTCATATCTGATGACCATGAAAAGATGACAAACTGTATTTTACACCAATTATTGACATGTATTGATAGGATTAGTGGATCAACAGGTATTAAACAGTTTAGATCAGTAGATGTTTTGGGGTCTTTATGGTTTAACAATACTTTATGTCCGAAATAGAGGAGGAAGAAGATGAACTTATATTGTCCAACCCCAATTTTACATGACTTGGCTAATCAGCTAATGTATATAGTCCATAAAAAAGAACAGGTTATTTGTTAAATTACTGAAAAAGAGAAGAAAATATAACATATCATCCATAACTTTCACTGTTGTACTCCCCTTCATTGTTACTATATCTCTGGAAAATAAGGTTTTTATACGTCTTCTTAAACTTATGATGTTTCCACACTGTTTGATAATTTATTCCATTCTATTCCACAAAACCACTCCACAACATGAAATGAACATCTTTTTAAGATTTGTCCCAGAGAAATGTTGTTTAATGTTTAGTTTCTCTCTGTAGTCATAACCACCCACTCTATCTGTGAATAATTTTCTGTATGTTATTTGGAAGTAATTTATTTCTTGCTTTGTAAAATATTGTGAATGTGCAGCTAGTGGTTGCACGAAAACGACAAATCTTCTGATGTGGATGACCAGAAACATGGTTTGTCTTAAACCACCACGACTGGAAACATGAAGTCATGACCAGAATCAGAATCATCTTTATTTGTTTTTTTGTATAGTATTGATTGTTTCTATAATTGTGATGTCATAGTGGTGGTATTAACCCATAAAGACCCAGTGCTACTTTTGTAGTAGTTCCCAAATAAGTTTCTCTCTTTTTAAAGTGATTTATCACCATTTATTATAATATTATCCTCTGTATTTTGTTTTGTTTTTTTTCCAGTGAAAAATCATGCATTTTCTTATATTTAATTGACTGATCATGTAGATGTTCATTAAAGCTCTGATTAAAGTTGAGACCTATTATATTAGACACAGAGAAAACTGACAAAAAAATGATTTTCTCAGCAAATATATCATTAACTGAACATAAAACAAACATTTCCATCCACTGTCACTGATCCAACTCCATGGGTTTTACTGGTGAAACAATTTTGTAGAAGATGACGGTGTTTCCATGGTAACACAGAGCCTCTGAACTTCCAAATGGGTCATATCTGATGACCATAAAGAGATGACAAACTGCATTTTACACCAATTATTTACATGTATTGACAGAATTAGTGGATCAGCAGTTAGTAAATATTTTATATCAGTAGATGATTTTGGTCGCTGGTGGATGTTTGGGTGTTTATGCATTAAGAGGTGGATTAAGTCAAGTAAATTCCCACTGAAGGCCCAGGCACCAAAAGCATGGACCACACACGGTACCAAATACACACCATTTCAGGGCATGTTTCTATTCAAAGTGAAGAAGAAAATCCAGTTGAAAGTAAGTATGTAAGTAAAGTTAATTTAGTTTTGATAGAAAAGGTCAAATTTGGCTACTCTGCTGCTTGGATAAAAAGCAACTAAAACTTGCTGGATTTTACTTTCTACTAATGTCTAAGTTCATTTATTTTAAGGATAAGATGCAAAAAAAAACCCAACCAAAAACAGAAAGAAAAAAAGAAAACTTCCTTGTAAATATGTTCAAAGTTAAATTTGACTAAAATCATGCAATCCAATATGGCTGCCACCCTGTGACATCACAATATGCAAATTAGATGAGTACATTTACTCCCATCATAAACTTTCGGTCATACCCAATAGTTTCCTCATTTACATTATGACTTTGTGTCTAACCACTTCCAAGCTACAGCTTTTTGAAATCTTGATCAAAATTGAATATTTTTTGAAAAAAAACTTTTAAAAAGGGTTTAGTAGGTTTTGTCAGGTTTCGAAACAAAAAAATACATGAACAGGAGATGAACAGCCCAAAGTTTTATTGATCCCATCCATCCTGACAACCTGCTGCCAAAGAGAACTTTGTGGCTTTGCAACCAAATCACCCTGTTTTATATATATATATATATATATATATATATATATATATATATATATATATATATATATATATATATATATATATATATATATATATATATGGATATATCTCAGTGGCAGCTGCTGGTCTTTCAGACAGGGGAAGCTCATTGTCGGCTTACATAAAAAAAAACAAACAAAACAAAACAAAAAAAAAACTGTCAAGCTATTTAAACATAAATTCAGCCCTCCGTTCCTTTTTAAGAAAATGCTCAGTGACCTTATCGTACCAAGTAGGCGTCTTTTCCAGGGACCGGACCAGTGTCCTCTGAATGTCCAGCAGAGCTAGGCTGCTTTGATTGCCTTTCCCCATTGTGTTGTGGGTGTAAGACTTCAGCCTTTATAAACTAGAGATGCTCCTTTCACTCCGACCTAGCCGACAGTTTGATTGATTTAATTATCTACAAAACAATATTAAACTCGAACAAGAAATGATTAAATTATGGAACTGAAACAATAAAATGCTGAAATTATGTTAAATTGAAACAGGGAAGTACAGTGAGTGTGTTTTATTTACAGTGCAAGAAATGAACAAGTAATTTCGTAGTGGTTTCTCTCTCTCTTTCACAGCAGAATGTGCGACGGTATTAAACTGAACTGTGTCAGTGAAGGAGGAGATCTGAAAATAGCTGTCAATCAAACGGGATTCAGCCTTTCGACTGATCCTCCAATCAGCATATAGGATTCTGGCGTCCAGCCTGGCCGAGCTCCGCCCACAGCTCCATTCACCCCCAGAGACACCCGGCGTCCGGGGGCGGGACAACATCGTGGCATTTATCCAATTACCGTCCAGTTTTGAGGCAATGAAAAAAACTGTTCCACTCAGTCCCACTGAAGCCCAGAGACGCCTGGCATCTACGGACAAACGCACTGAGCAGAGATGTATGAGAAAACAGCGCAACGGGAATGTATGAGAAGTGAACAACATCGAGTCCGTTGATTTGTGATAAAGCTGATTCTGAAGGAACTCATCTTTGAGATGAACGTGTTCCAACACATTTGTAGTCAATGAAATGTCAACACAACCGAACATATTTAACCATTTAATTTTTGTAATTTTAGGGGAAGCCAGGCTTCCCTTGCAGTCTATGAGAAATCGCCACTGATATATATGCTTTATTTTTATCTCCATATTTTATGATAGACAAAATAACCAAAAAACAAAAATAAAACAAAAGACAGACCACAACAATTAGAGCATCCGGGTTCAATCTCCAGACAAACAAAATACAGACAGGTTCAGGACAAATTAGGATAAGATTATACAGATTCAAGGATTTCTTTGATTAACATACACATTCCGTTTTTTCCAATATTTTTTTTACATTTATCAGTCTTGGTCTTAATGTGAAGGTCAGTCTTTCCATGTTATAAATTTCATTCACATGTTTCCAGTCCAGGGGTGTTGAGGGATCTTCGCACATCCATTTTCAAGTTATGGCTTTTTTTTTTGCCCTTACTAATAATATTAACAAAAGATATAAGTCAGATTTCCTTATCTCGTGTGGTAGGTTACCCAAGTAATTTACGATAAAATCCAATGGTAAGGCCATTCCTATTATATTGTTGATTTCCTTTATTACCGATGACCAGTAGGGTACAATCTAAGCACAGTCCCAAAAAATGTAAAGGTGCCCTGCCTTCACAAAGCCATAATTCCTCCAACAGAGAGCTCTGCTCAGATTCTTACACTGTTCACTTTTGACATGAGGTGTTCCAAAAAACCCTACAATGTTTTTCCATATAAATTCCCTCCACTGACCTGAACAAGAAGCAGTCATTGTAGTTTTACATGTATTTGACTATTCATCTGCAGATATTGTTACTTCAGCTTCCTTTTCCCATATTACTTTAATATATATTGTGGAAAGGTTCTTCCATTTTTGCAAACATAGGCAAAGTCTTGATATTTGTTTTTTTGAATCACCCTGATCTTGACAATTTGTGTTACGGCCACTAGATGTTGCTAAACAACAGTATGTGACTCCTGGTTCAAGTCTATGGTTTTCTCACACAATCTATTGATGTGGTTTTAGCAAAAATAATGCACAGTTTGACGGTGCTGAGTTTCATATTTTAATGGATGCTTAGATAAAGATGTGATGGGGGAAGTCAAAGTGGAGGTAAAAACAGGAGAAAAAAGTCGAGAAAAGAAAAAAAAAATGTGAATGGAGAAAGTTTGAGGTGATAAAGTGGGCAATTGAAAGACCACAGGAGAGAGTGTGACCGGACCGAGATATGAAGGAGAAACATGGACACAAGTGATGGATGAGGGAGGGATGGATGTAAGCAGAGCCACTGCCACCCCACCTGTCTGTGATGGCAGGATTTCCGTGCTGGTGGTATTGTTTTCTCTCCTTTATGTGGCTTCCAGCCCCCAGGATATGGGGAAGCGTTAGGATATCTTTACACACTTCCTGTACAGCACAAAGCCACCCAGCGCAGCTCTGCAGATCACAAGATAATCTCAACACTCACAGAAACATGAGACCTGAGCGACGGTCTGTATCACACCTGATGCCGCTTTTAACATGTCACATAAAGTGTTTTCTGTGATGTTTGCTAAAATCTCCTACAGAGCTGAACTCAGAATTAACGCAGTGCGGTAAATCCAAAACACTGGTTCCACGCTACATATGCATGGATAACCCAGTCTCTTACAGGGAAGGAATACAGAAATTAATTCTTTAAATGTAATTGCAACTGAGATACACATCTGCAATAACACTAATAATAAGACAAGACATGGAATGAATGCGCTGACTGGTGCAAGTTGAACCGTTTAACCCCTGAGACATGATTTCAATGAAACGAGCTGCTTGAAATTGTCGTCTGTTTCAGGTTCAAAAAAGCTGCTGTGAGTATGTGCTTGTGTTCGTTTTTGTCAGTGGTTTTGTTTTACTGTGTGTTTTAGGGTCAAAACAGGGTGGAATAACAGAAAAAGGCAGAGAGGAATTGATGTTTGACAGGTTTTTACAAAATAAGGCACTCAGAATGTACATGAATAAGAGATTTAAGATGTTGAACATGAACTGTGAACTGGAACACACTGAACAACAGGGATTTGAATTTTGGCCCAGTAGTTTTTGGTTTAGTCCATCTGCTTTTCAGCACCTGGTTGAAGTCCAAAAACCAGTTACATGGTCAAAACTCAGCAAAAAAGCAGTGGAAACAAGTGTTCAGCGAATGCAAACCTCTGCCAAGCACCCTAAATGGTGTGCATGTGTGGATCGACTATTTATTTTTAAATTAAACAGTTTCAAGGTTGTTCCATACAGCAGAAAAAGTTGGAGCTTGGTACCAGTCATGTGTATGTCAAATTATATTAAATTCCAATCAATATTTGTTGAGTTATAATGAAAAATGTGTCATAAATGGGATTCTGAATGTAAAATTGAAATGTCCACAGAGTCCACATTCCACAGTGGATGTGGACAATTCTGTGCCAGATACAAGATATTGTTATAAGCTAAGGGTGTATCAAATTGGAGGCTAATCAGAGTCGTTTTGAATTTTTTTTAATGAATTTTCAAAAATTGCTCAATGATGAGAGACAGGGAAATTTGAGGTTTTGTGACCTTGCTGTGACCTTGAACTTTGGCCTACTTGGCCCAAAATTTAAGGGGTATGTCCCAGGGCCTAGGCCAATCTGTGGGTAAAATTTGGTAAAGATGGTTGTAATAGTTTTCCCGTAAAGTTGCTAACAAACAAACACACAAACAAACAAAGCACAGTGATCACAATACCTCCTAGTGGAGGTAAAAATAAAGGGAAATCACAACAACACTGCAAACAACAGTAAAACAAAAAAATAATAAGAAAAACGGTGTAAAAAAAGAAAAAAAAAAAAAAAAAAAAAAGAAGCCCAAACCGCCTATTTTGGGTCTAACTCGCTGCTCTGTGTTGTTTTGCCTCCCATTCCACTGGCAGCAGGGGTGTATTGAGCATGCTCAGATGTCTATTGAAAGGACAAGGTCTATTCTATCAGCATGTTCTGAATTTTTTTCTATCGGGCAAACAGTTGAATTTTTAGGAATATTTAAAATAGATCATATGTTCAGAATGCTCACCACAGATACATCAGCGGTTAAAGGGTTAATGGAGGAACACCCACTAATACAATGAAAACTATGATGGTGCAGAAAAGAAAAATACTTATACAAAACCAAACCAAGCTAAACTAAGGGAACTTTCATTCCAGAGAGTCAAGTCAAAAATCAAAGTTCACCAGTCACTTGCACTTTTACTGCAATTTTGTGAGTGCACATAATAACGTAGCACATTGCATTATACATATATTTATACTTTACTTTCGTGGCTCCTTTTTCTTCTTCTCTTGGTTAATCCACTTGTTTACCTGTTAAGCCCTGGGCCATTTGTTTCCAGTCTGACTCATTTCAGTGTGACACAAAAAAAGCTGATTGGCCCATAACTGACACTTCATTCATATAAAACCAAGTTATGATCAGCAAACAGCAAAGACAAGAAAAAATTCATAATCCTTGCTTCATAATACAGCCTTTATTTTTGCACTTCTTTGTCTTGTTCATTTTAAAGAAATAACACTTGTGCTGTTTGTTAGTATCTCATAATTGTCTGTTTTATGAAATTATTGATAATATATGCTAGTCTCCGACTGTTAGCTTGTTTAAGATATTTGTCCATTTAAGCACTTGTTGTTTGTGTTCTGTCACAGTCATCACATATGATTATATTCCTCTTTTATTCATTACTTCCTTTCAATCATTTCCTCACAAGACTTGAGTTAAAAAGACTCAAACCAAAAACACAAAACACAAAATTCATTGTGACTCCAGGTTCAGGACAAACAAGGACAATACTTTCAGGTTTTACTGGTTTTAACACACTAAGCAGTTCTGATGTCCACATCACATTATCTTACAAGACCTATATTTGGTAGATTGCATCAAAAACTTGAAAAGCACTTGGAGAGCGCAGACCTCCGCCAAGGCAGATCAGTCATGAGCTGCTGAAACCTTCAGAAACTTTTGTTTACATTTCATGTTGCCGTGCTACGTCATGCATCTCATGCTATGTTGTGCATTGATTGGCTGAAAAGAGGAACATTCGCAACATCAGGCGCAGTGCAGGATGTATCCTGCTTGTGTTTGCTAATGTATTGAAGAGGTCAAATTATCGTACATTATGGGATTTTTGGAATTCTTGATCGTACATTGTACACAAGGGGAAATTATTGTATAAAACAATAATTTTCGTACATCAGGCAACACTGAGACACATCAAACTTTCACACACATACGTACTCACATACACCTTTATCAAAAGCATGATACTGCCAGAACCGAACTACACTGGTTATATGAGCTAATTATCTAAGCCACCCAAGGGGCCCCTCCTCATACACATGCAGGCAGACACATTGAACTTTCACACACATACACTGGACAGAACCACACAGAACTGCTATAAACTGGTTACATTATCTAAGTCATCAGAAATAGGGGGACAGGACTTATAATTTTCTGGTATTATGTTTTATAATTAAATGTATTTGACGTGGGCGACACGGTGGTGCAGTGGTTAGCACTCGTGCCTCACAGCAAGAAGGTCCTGGGTTCGATTCCAACACCAGTCGACGGGGGGTGGGACCTTTCTGTGTGGAGTTTGCATGTTCTCCCCGTGTCTGCGTGGGTTCTCTCCGGGTACTCCGGCTTCCTCCCACCATCCAAAGACATGCACTGATAGGTTAATTGGTTAATCTAAATTGCCCATAGGTGTGAATGTGAGAGTGATTGTTTGTCTCTATATGTTCAGCCCTGCGATGAACTGGCGACTTGTCCAGGGTGTACCCCGCCTTCGCCCCTATGTAGCTGGGATAGGCTCCAAGCGACCCCTGTGACCCTAGTGAGGATAAAGCGGGTTCAGAAAATGAATGAATGAATGTATTTGACGTCATCACATTTTGACAGAAGCTAGGTCTCTTATTCTCTGACAACACCCACATCTGCTGCCAGGAAACCTGCCTCACGGGCCTCTTCAGCTACCAAAGGAGAACATCATTTCACTCAACCTATGGTGGTTTCTCAACGCACCGCCGTCTAAGTTGACTGATGCATTTGTGGGGATGAATAACAACACTTGTTGGTCACACAAAGGCAGCTGGTAGCTTTTGTTGCGAAAGATGACAAGCAGAATCGCCTTACTCTGTCCCAGACAATGGAGGGCTGCGTTGATATAGTATTGTGTGTCAGCATTATCTGTGGCTGTGCTCTGTTTTTTTAGGTCTCTGTAAAGAGCTGCTCTACCATCACACAAGATTTAATTTCTTGTGAAGCCCCCAGACAACAAAGAAGCTGGAAAAGCGGCTGAAACGCAGCTCTTTTCTGCTGGAAGTCAGGAGGATGAATGCAAACAAAGCAGTGAGGATCACAGCTGTTTCTGAAGTGGAGACCTTGAGAGGATTAAAGGTAAAACCCTACTTAAAACAAGAATCACCTCCGTTACTCCTGTGATCTGCAAATTATCTTCACATAATGATGATCTTCCTGTCTGTGCCTGCTGCGTCTGTACCTCTTTAACCTGCTGGAGTACAAAAACAAAAGTATGAGAACCGAGAGAGGAACTGAGAGATATTAAAATACTCTGTAGACCAGTGGATCTGAGTTGGTCTCACTGTAGGAGCCACGTTTTCCCCTGATCATTAAATCATGACCCAAGTTTAATTCAATCTCAGTAAAAGCTAGTTTGCACATATATAATACCTTTGTTAGTGCCTCTAAAAACAATATATACTGATATTTTCTTTGGTTAATCTTAATAAAATAAACTGAACATTCCAACTGTTCATCTACATTTGCACAATAAATAAGTACATCCTCCAAAACCGGTCAAAGACATTTTTATAAATGGCATTTCAGTTCTGACATGTCATGCACTGGAGTTTCAGTTCTGTTTTACTGTGAATGCTTATTAAAATACATATTAAACACAATCAGGGTCATATTTGTTCTGTCACGGCTTTCCCATGATTCACCTTTCAATCACATACTAGCTGCCAAATGGCACAAGCCCTTCTATTGCATCCAACACCGATGACTAAACTTTTGGTTTTATGACACAATTCATGACCGATTCAGAATGAGTCTGACCCACTTCTGTGGCTTATTCATTTCTGTAAAACTGAATAGACTTTAGGACTACACACACATCCATAGACACAGCCTTGCCAAAAAGTCCAACACACAATATTTTACTGGATGGTTTTTAGTTTTTATTGCAGGACACATTTGTTGCAGCATCATTTATGCAATGTAGCGTTTCTGTAATGTCATCATAAATGTCACACACTATTTCTGTTCATAGCTGCACTGATTTTTTGCTTAGATCATGTATTAGTGGTGAAAAACTGGACACGGTGTAAACTCTTCTGCAGTACACTTCTTGCTCCTTCCTTCTTCTTCTCCATGGGGTTCAGGTCTGGACTCTGGCCCATCCATGTGTAAAAGCAGTACCTCATGCTCCCTAAATGACTTTCTAAAGCCCAACGAGCTTGATGAATCCTGACATCCAGCCTTTATGCTCTCTAAACTGATGGTTGTTTAAGAAATAAGAATCTACTCACTGCATCAGTTTGTGTTTAAGAACTTGTTGCAGCTGAAACGTATTAATCACTGCATTAAGTATCCAATGGAATACTGGTTTTGACTAGATTTTTCCCTTGAGCAAAAGAACTAGAAAATTACTGACATCCCTACGGCTCTGGTTTTGAAGGGTCCTGACCAAAGACTATATATGTATAATGAATGGACAAAGGAACCATTATGTCACCATTTGTTTCTAAATTGCTGTTCTGAAGACAGTAGTTTGCACTTTGGCTGTTGCCATGTTGGCTTTTTGGAGACAAAAGTGACCATATTTGGACAAATGGGTGGAGTTGTGGGAGCAAGAGATGGCCAGAGGTGTCTGAAAGGTCATAGGTGAGCTAATGCTAATCTCTACCTTACTTAGTTGGTAAAACTGTTGAGTTGTCGGTCAAGAAAACATGCGTTTTACTTGACAGGCCTGACAACTAAAGTCCGACACGGAAAACAAAAACAAGTCTGGAATCTTATTCAGCAAATAAAAGGTGTTCCAGATTACAAGTTAGATGGCACAAACAAATAAGACTGAAATTATTCCTTGGGAAAAAAATTATTGACTTTATATTTTTAGAAATAAGTTCGATGTAAGTCTACGAGAGTTAGGGCTTTTTGTAGCATCTGTGGTATTACAACTTTATAATACTTTAAAAAGTGGCTTCAATTTGGACCCGACATCCTTGCCCCTGGGTCTAGAAGAGGGGTGGGAATTGAGAAGTGGTCGCTGTAGAGAACTTATTACCAGTAGCTTAATTCCTTGGAATTGTTAGCCTAACAGTTCCATTTATTGGTTCTACAACATCACTATAGCTGCATTTCCACTACATGGAACCGCCTCGACTCAACTCGGATACCAGGTACTATTCCCAGAGATCAGTTCCACTACAGGATACTACCGACTTTACAGTACCTGGACGTCATAGCGAGGCAGCACGTTACTTCCGTGTTATCTGCTCAGAGAGTTGCTGATAAACTCCCTCGTTGCATGTTGTCTCGTCAAGCTCATGCTGAATTTTTACGTCGGCTACCAAAGACTGAATCTCCTCGACCCACCATGGCGTAGTTTTGAGGGCTGTCATCATGTGGATTAACCTACCGCTATATTTACTGTAAACTTCCGCATCTGTTTTTTGCAAAAAAATAGGTCACAGAGACAACTCTCTGACCAATCAGTGGTCTGCAGTGTTTACACGTCACGTTTAGTATCTGGTCCCCAGTCTCGGAACCTCGGCGGAGGCGAAACCAAAAAAACTAGTACAGATTCCAGGTCCTTTTTTGCAATGGAAACGCAAAAAGGCCGAGTCGAGTCGAGTTGAGCCGGTACCACGTAGTGGAAACGCGGCAAATGTCACTTACGTATTTTGGTTCAGACACCTCTAAAATCTGGTTGTATTCCACCAGGAGAGACGACACTAGGGTCATTTGCAACAGTTGCAGAGCGTCGATTACGACAAAGGGGAAGTACCTCCAACATGTACAAACGTTTAACTACCATTACATTCTATACTTTATTCTCTAATCCAATGAGAATTAATAAGACAATCGATAGAGAATCAAATCGACAAGTGATATCAGTAATGGAAGCCAAATTCCTATCAATTCCCATCCCCGGTCTGGATATAAAATCTGGAGTCTGAGAACGAAACAACACCAACTAAAATGCACTCAAAACCAAGACCTTCGACAAATACTTAAACCTAAAACACCACACAAAATACCTCACAGTTCCAGTCCTTGCTAGACAGACATCGACAGCGCGCGCGCGCACACACACACACACACACACCAACAACAACTGGCTGATTCCACTGGCAACACACTCAGACAAAATCAATAACATCTACACACAGACACACACCTCCAAACCCCACAGACCCCCCTCCCTGGGACCAGAGAACAGGTGATCAGCTGCAAATGGGTGAAGTAAAGGAGGCGGGGGGGGAGGGAGACAAGCCATTCATCACCCCAGGGCCTGCCACCACACACACAGACACACACATTCACACAGCGGCAGACATCTCCATTTAAGAGCACTTGAACGGCAGCTAAACAAACTCGGGCCCTCAGGTCGACACTCGGGGCCACACAACTGGGCTTGACGTGCAGCCTGGCCTCCTATTAGGACGAAGTTCAAAGGGAACAAACACACACATATCTTCAATCACAGGCGACACCGTGGGGAGCGGGGGTGTGTGTGGGTGGAGGGGTGTGTAGATCAAACACACACTCCCCACAGTCTGAAGGTGATAATTGAATAATCCAGACTTTGTGTCGGGAGAAGCTGGTTACTTTACCACTTATTTTTATTTTTACAACACTACTTATTAATGAAGCTCAGTAATCCAACATGAAGGATCCAGAGGTTCTTCACTTAAAAACCGCCCTTAAAATTCTTAGAGAACTATTTTTGTGGCAACTTTTAAATAAATTCTCACCTACACTGAACTATTTCTAAACAATTTAGCACCATTTATTGTTATAATCTGTGAAATCAAACATTTACCTACATTTAGTTTACTGATGGTGCAGATGTTCATTAAAGCTTAGAGTAAATTCAAAGTTGTTGTATGAAAACAGGGAAAATTGACAAAAAAATTACATTTTCACCAAAAATACATCCCTTACAATTTTTATTTCTCATTTTCATCAGTATAATACAACAAAAACAAATGAACAGAACAGCCTGTGTTGTGTGTTTATTTCCCTTAATAGACACAGTTTTCCCTGAATTTATTTTATTTATTGTCTTCTATATTCTTTGGTTTTTATATGCATATTTATTGTCTTCTATATTCTATAGTTTTTACATGCATAATTATTATCTTCTATATTCTATAGTTTTTATATGCATATTTATTGTCTTCTATATTCCATAGTTTTTTTATATGCATATTATTTTGATCTTCTATATTCTATAGTTTTTACATGCATATTTATTCTATATTCTGTACTTTTTATATGCATATTTATTCTATTTTCTATATTCTATAGTTCTTATATGCATATTTATTCTATCTTGTATATATTATCCTGTATATATAGTGCCTGTTTATATTTATTGCTGCCGCCTGCTGAACCAACTGCATAGAAATTCATTTTTGATGTAAAATCTGGAATGACAAATAAAATCTGTCTAAGTCTACATTAGCTGAAACAGTGACAATCAACAAATCATGAATGATTAATAAATTACAAAATAACACAGCAATTACACTACAGAACTTTTACTAGTAATACAGTAGTTTCACTGTGTGCCTCTAGTACTTTTACTTCCATTGTAATTTCACAGCTTCGAAACTCACAGAGCAAAAGTACATCAGAACTGTCATATTACAACACTTGAATAAATAAGTTATGTAAAAATAAACAGAGTTACATTCAACCATTGCAGTATGAAATAAACCAGCAAATGAACATACATGTCCACTAAAGAACACTGGATACATGAACAAAAAGAATATACAACAAAAAATACAGCAGCACATGATAGAAATGTCATTCAAAGTCCTTCTGCTGGCCCTGTTTTAGATTTCTCCACTCTGTGACCCCTCTGTACTCCAGGCACCAGTGTTTTCTCCCCACTTCACACTTTGTAAATCAGCAGGAGGTGAACTGTGAGGTGAGACTGGCTGTCTGCCGCGCAACGTCTCAGTCAGAGGCTAACGACCTCCTGACCTCTGACCTCTATGTGAGACCACACTGGTCAGTCACCTTGTCCAGTTTTTTTTGTCCAATATTTTTATTGCTTTTCAAAACCACCAAGCAGCTTACGGAAATACAAAGGAGGAAAGAAATTAATCAATACAAAAGAAAGAAAGAAAAAGAAGTAAAAATTAAGTGAAATAAAATAGGGCGTACAATTCAAGATGATAAAGGTACATGATGTTGCATCACTAGTAAACTGGCTGGGTTCCACATAGATTCCTAGAAAAAACAAAGAGGTGAGTGGCATGTTATGGGCCATTTCCCTGGCCAAGGTCTTCATTGGTTTGAGCCATATGGTCCAAAAAAGGCTGCCAAATCGTATAAAATGTCTTCAGATTATGACTTGTCCAGTTTTTTAATGATTCAATCATTGCATCATGACCATAAAAACCTAAAACTATCAAAAATAAGCACATTAACTAATACAGACAGGAGTGAATTTCTAATATGACAATTATTCTTTATGATTCTATAATATATTTGTCCACTGGGAGGTGCTCTAGACAGTGTCTTACTATAACATCCACTGTGGTGAGTTGATCTCTCTAATTACTGTACACTCATGGGGGAAAATCTATATGGGGGCAAATCTGCGTCCAGGCTCAATCTCATAAGTGCAGGCTGGAGTAGCAGCAGCTTAATGTCTGTTTACGCTTGTTCACAAGAGGTTATGATTACCGGCGACTCTGGCGTCATTGTAGAAACTCAGTCAGCAGGTGCAGACGGCGAGAAGGTGACCAAAAACACACGGCTGGGAGATGTAACAATCATCTAAATGTCCAGCTCCATCATAAAAGTTAAGCCCTCTGGATACTGATAACGGTTATCGTGGATGCTGATTTCACTGCTCTGTTTAAACAAATTGTTCTGCCACAGTTGCAGGATGGACACTGTTTTCTATGTGAAAGCAGATGCAGCTTATTAAACAGTTTAATCATAGCAGCAGCCCTCCAAAATTGATGCATTCATCCGTAAATTACTGTTATTGCTATTGAAACCACTCACCTCGCCTTGAAATCTTGCAGAAATTGCAACATGCAGCTTGGGTTAGTTTGGTTCCTGCATGTGACATTTTCTGGTGGGGATTACTAAAATTAAATATTTTGGTAATCCTCAGTTAAATGGAGGATTTCGATTGCGACACATGTAACCTGAGAGTGAAAGCGGGCTGTAATGCGGCGGCGAATGCTGGCTGTGCAGGCAGGAACAGGCAGTGCCAGTCGGTAAGCCAAACTGCCCAGAGGCCGCTTCAGATGTGCGACACACCTCTGCAGTCCGCAGTGTACGACACTAGGAACTTAGAAGTGGATTTATCAAACATCTCAGCTCTGTTCAGAGTTTTATCCTGCTCCACTCAAACTGTGATGTTTAGTTCAGTGTATTTGTATTCGTAACTAATGGCAATACACACTGTCCTGCAACTAAATAAATAAATACAAAGAATAAGATGCATGCACCAGATTTAGCGGAGAAGCTACTTTTCATCTGCTGTCCTGGACAAACAACTAACATAACAAACTTCACTTAGATTACAGTCATAATATACTGGAAGAAACATGACAGACATAGGAAAGTCTGCTCAGATTGAACGGCTTCAGCCAAATACATAAAACATCCTAAAAATACACTAACTTTCCTAGAGCAAAAATAAGATATAAAAGATAGAACGAGAAGGAGAGAAGAAGAGACAGAGAAAAAAAAAAACAGAGCAAGAAGAATAAATAAATAAATAGATAAACAAGCTAATTGTGCAATTGCAAACCAGACACAGAAAAAAGTACAAGTAAAAACTATTGAGCTTAAAAACTTCAATAGAACTAAACAAGGCAGTTTATACAATACATGTGTGCAGAGATTAGTGCAGAGATTTCATCCAGGCAAAAAATTTTCAGGGGTTTAACCTTTGGCGTCTTTGGCGAACGTGAACATGTCAGGACTAAAAAAAAACAAAAAACAGCCTGTTTTATTATAGAGAGATGTTTGGTCAGTGGATTCAGTTCCCAAACCTTAGAAATACTATGATAACACCTACTGAAATATACATATAGGAGCAACAAATCATCTATCTGTGCTGGACAGAAGTGAACAATGAAGCCAAGTATGAACTGAACAACTGCAAAAGTATTACTGTGTATTAAAAACACAAAAGACGACATCTAAACCTACCAATCTTGAAAAGTAGCACGTGGAAAGTTTTTTAATTGTTTTTTTTTTTTTCAGTGTACAATTTTGTGCTTCATTCCTGTTTGTTGGTTAATAGATTGTAGGTCATGACAGAAGCCACACTGTTATAATAATAATAATAATAATAATAATAATAATAATAATAATGGATTAGACTTCTATAGCACTTTTCAAGGCACCCAAAGCGCATTTACATTACTAGTCGCTTTTTCATTGGACATCTGCGCAAAACTTTACTGATATTTACTAAATGTCGAAAAAACAGAAGTGCGTAATGTCGGTTTTTCCATTAAATCACAAATGTGATGATTTGTTTATTTATTATTGCGAGATGACATGAGATTTCATTCCATAAACATGGCGAGGAAGGTAAATATGGTGTTGAATTACAGATATATTCATTATTATGACATATTACCCCTCTATCTCGTACTCAATTAAAAAATGATTCTGTTTCTTGGTGTGTCTATACATACCGCGACATGTTTCTCCTTCTTCTTTGCTTGTTGTAACATACGTCAACATCCGTTTTTTTAATTCACCTGACTATTTGCGGAAAAAGGTCTGTCCAATGCAGTTTTGTGTGATATACCATTTGTGCTATGCCCGAAAAACCACCTCTTGCCAGCGCAAAAACTTTTAATCGAAAAATGAGACTTTTGGCAAAATTGTTGTTTTTCCATTAGGTAAATTTTTATGCGCAAGTTATATTTGCGCAATTTGAGGGTCAATGGAAAAGCGACTATTAATCCATTATTCATTCACTCTCACATTCTCACTCTGGTGGTGGTAAACTACATTTAGAGCCAAAGCTGACGGAAACGTGGCTGCTAATTAGCGCTAAACAGCCCCTCTGACCACCACCGAACATTCACATTCATACACCAGTATGAGTGACACTGGAAGCAAGTTGGGTGAAGTGTCTTGCCTAAGGACACAACAGCACATGACTAAGACAGAGCAGGATTTGGTTATTGGGTGACCACCTCTACTCAGTGAGCCATGGTTGACCCACTGTTAGCTGGCTGTCCTATATTTCTAATACTTCCAGAATTTCAGTGTATCTGCAGGTTTGATAAAGCCAAATTTATGAAATTTGAAGGTATTTTTGATCAAATTTCTGGCCTCATTTTCACATAACAGTCCAACAGGCCTCATATCCATCGCTCTCACAGATGTTGACCCCAATACACTCACTAAAACACTGCTTCCACTTTGTGTCAAACCAACTCAACATTCTTTTCTCCTCAGCTTTGATGTCAACAGATAATACAATCGTTTAGTGATGATCTGCCTACAGTACATCTCTCTCTGTCTGTCATTCTAACCACTGGGCGGTGCATCGTTTAGTTGTGTTTGGCTTGACTTCAAGACAATCCAGGGGTGTTTTTTGTGACGTGTCTGTGACAGTGAAATACATCTTGTTCCATTTCATCAAAGATAAATGAAACTGAATAAACAGAGCCTGTGATACCTGCTCAAGCATGCTTAAACTCATTCAAAGCTAAACACGCAGTGGTATACGTTTTATTCTATGCTTTTTGGACATATACATGCAGCCATACTATACAAATTTGTATAAACAAAGCTGTATTTAACCCAAGAAGACCCACACATCCACCAGCAACCGAAAGCATCCACTGATCTAAACTGTTTAATAACTTCTGAACCAGTAAACCTATCAATCCATGTAAATAATTAGTGTAAAATACAGTTTGTCATCTTTTCAAGGTCATCAGATATGACTCATTTGGATGTTCAGAGGCTCCGTAGTGAGCGTGGAAACACCATCATCTTCTACAACATTGATTCACCAGTAAAACCCATGGAGTTGGATCAATGACAGTGGATAGACACACTTGTTTTACAGTCAGTTATTGATATTTTTGTGGAAAAAGTGACTTTTTCTTCAGTTTTCTCTGTTTTTGATACAATAACACTCCACTTTAATCTGAGCTTTTATAAACATGTACATGATCAGTAAATAAAATATAAGAAAAATACTTAATTTTGACTGAGAAAAACACTAAATACAGAAGATAATATTTTAATAAATGGCAATCAATCACTTAATATAAAGGAAATACATATTTTGGAACTGCTTCAGAAGCAGCACTGGGTTATTATGGGTTAAATGGGATTTTAAGACTGAAAATCACCACTTTGAGATGAGGTACTTGAAGAAAAAATGCTACGTTTATTTCAAGGACTTTTGAGCACGAATAAGGTCTCACACAGCAACCAAGGACAGTCGGAGTGTGAGGAGAGATCGCTTCCAATCGTCAAAAAGAAAGACATTTTTATGCTTAAAAGTTTCCACGGCAGGCATTTACTGTGTGAATTAAACACACAAAAACAGTTCACACACAAGATGCTGTTTAGAGTACGGGATGACGTTTTAAGACAAGACTATCATCTTCTTGATACAAAGAATCAGAATCAACATAACAGAACATAAAAACCATAACAGATTAGGACATTTATGTAAGACTAATCACTGATAGAAACATAACAGAGACACACCGCTTTTCTATCAGCTGTGGTAAAGCTCAGTGTTTGGAACACTAGCTGTAAAAATGTTGCTTTGTCACTAAAAACCCATATACGCTATGTAAAAGTGAACCGTGTAAAAAACAGACTAATAGGTAGACTCAATAATGGCACTGTCATCAGTTCTAACTCATGTTTGAAGCAGCCTGAGTCTGTAGATGGACATGTTTGCAGATGGAAAAGTGAATGTTTTAGGGTTGGAACTCGACCGGATTTAACCCATAAAGACCCAGTTTACTTTTGTGGCAGTTCCAAAATGATTTTTTTTTCTCTACATTTGACCTTTACTTAACTGATTTATTATCATTTATTACATGCTATTCTCTGTATTTTGCATTTTTTTCAGTGAGATGTTAGTAAAAAGCTCAGATTAAAGTGGAGAGTTATTGCATCAAAACAGAGAAAGCCAAAGAAAAAGTGACTTTTTCATCAACATATATCAATAACTGAACATCAAAACAGGAGTGTCCATCCACTGTCACTGATCCAACTCCATGGGTTTTACTGGTGACTTAACATTGTAGAAGATGACAGTGTTTCCACGATCACTACAGAGTCTCTGAACGTCCAAATGGGTCATACCTGATGACTGCGAAAAGATGACAAACTGCATTTTACACCAATTATTTAAGTATTGATAGGATTAGTGGATCAAAACAGGTATTAAACAGTTTACATCAGTAGATAGTTGTGGTTACCGGTGGACATCTGGGTCTTTATGGGTTAATACCTGAAATTAGAAACATCTAACATAACTACACTTTAACCCTTAGGGGTCTGAGCCTATTTTGGCCATTTTTGAGTACTTTTTTTTTTTTTTTCTCTTTTTTTATGGGCTCAGCTGGCTGACAGGCAGCTGTCTGTACCGATAAGGCTGCAGCCGACACCAACTGTACTCCCAGTCATCATTGCCCATTTTTCTGACACCTTTGCTTGTGTATCCTCTTTTATTTGGACATTTTACCAGGGAGTATCTCACACTATTTTTTTTTTTTTTTCCCTACTTGTCTTGTCCAGCGTTCTAACAGCAGAATGGTAGTCTGGTTCCTTTTGGTGCTGAACAAATTTGCTTTGCCAAGGGTAACTTCATAAAGTATATGAAGCGCCCTTTGATATTCTGCTGTATTTATTATGAGTTTTGTTGAACCACATTTCGATGCCTGACCTGACATGGGGGGTGGGTAGAAGAAGGGGAGAGAACAAGAGAGAAGAAGGTGGTGAAGACCCTCACAAGAAAGTATCAACAATACAAACAGTAACAACCATGGAAACAATTATAATGGTGACAATAACTACAACCAGAACTGAGTAAACTGGGCAGAAGAGAGAGAAAAAAACAAAACAAAACAAACAAAACTACAAAAAAAACCCAAAACACAACAATGAGATACATAAGACCTATGAAATGATGAATATAAGAAAAGGAAGCATGAACAAAATGTCGTATACCACGTTCGCACAAATGATACCTATAACAAATAATACCAGTAACAAATCCACACAACATCAGTTGTTCACATTCATCTGTTGTGACAGAGTGAACAAGGCAAACAGACTGAGGTGAAGAACACAGACATGCAACCACAACCGCACTCCCTCCAACGATCAGGGACCTACCCAGAGGGCCCCAAGGCCCGGCCAACAAGTTGAGTACTTTTGATTTTGCCTTTATATACTATATAAAGAAATGCTTACTACACCCATGTTTGGTATCTTTTTTTTTTTTTCAGCACAACTTCATCTGTATCATCTGCCTATTATTTTTCACTTTAACCTACTATATCAACACAAAAGACCAAAAAACACACAAAAAATATAAAATCCGATTTGAAAAATGTATATAATTTATTGCATAAATAACACAAAATGCTAACAAACCTTTTCAAAAACTTTAAAAGTGAATATTGGTTCCAAATCTTAGGTATATAAAATCAAAATTGTATTAAATTAAAACTATACTTAAATATTTGACATAAAAGCATATCTTTACATGGGGGTTTTCTCTGGTTTTCTCACCCCCCCTCTGGTCCTCCCAGTTTCCGCATCTGGTTCAGGTGGGGGTCATTCTCACCCTTACCTGTAACGCTAATACAGTCTGTGGATTAGTATCCACAGACCAGGCCAGACTAGGCCAGTTTTTTCCATTTTGAAAAAGGACAAAAAATGACGAAGATATGGTCAGAAATCTAACAACCCCCCCACCTTATTTTCATACTTTCATTCATGTTTGTTTGCTCTGGTTTCAAACCGTCATATCTCCGGTTGTATTTGCTCTATCAACATCAAATAAAAAGTGGGAGAGTGTTTCAAGTCCGCACTTTCTCCAGTGGTCTACGTGACTGACTTATGACGGTATGACGTGTTGAAAATGTCAGGTGATTCAGTCATGGGGCCGTAACCTTGGACCACTATGGGTTAATAAGAGTTTAACAATCTGTAAACAAATTGCGTTGCTTATCTGGTTTTGTAATTATTGCTGTTCTTTACCACTTGTGGTATTGCAGTTTTTTGTTTTTACCATTGTTGGTATGTAATTATTATCATCTAAGTTGACGGTTAACTGTTACCTGTGGTAACACCACCAGGAATGTACTTTGTTTCTATTTTTTTTCCACACATTTTGGTTATGCAATGTAAATACTGTCAAATGAGTTTATTCTAATTTGGTATAGACCTATTTTGTTCTATTTTGCTCATTGTTCTGGCTTGAAGTCAAAGAACAGGAGTGAGTATTTAAAAGTTATTATGTTAAGTTATTTGAAGATGAGAATGGGGGTGGGATTAAATAAGTTCTTCTTCTTCCCGCTCCTTTTCGAGTATAAATGAATGATTTTTTGGGGGGGGGGATTTTGAATTTGCATGTATTCCATGAATACTCGAAATAAACAAACAAATGAATGAATGAACAGGACACTAGTGATGTGTAGCCTGTTAAATAATAAAATGGATCCTCAAAACAGAAACAGACCTCCTGATGACTAATGGTAAGATGAAAAGTGTCACATGTGTGAGCAGCATCATGCTAACAGTGGGTCTGGGTTGTAGTCAACATGCCCACACATGAGCTGACCCTGCTGCAGATCTAAAGATCCAGAGGAATGTGAGTTGTACACAAGTGTTGCAGGGCGGGGTGATGGTGGCGGTGGCAGTAGGTGGTACAGTCAGAGGTTTGTCTATATATCTGTCGGTGGGTCGTCATGTAGGTTTACGGAGAAACGAGGAGGAGGAGGAGGAGGCTGGGTAAGGCGGGGTTAGGTTACACCGCCTTAAATCATGTTAGCATGTTAAGTGTTTACATGGATGCTTTGGTGACATCAAGTCTTCATTTTTCATCAGTCGTCACTTTACCCGACACAGAAAGGCAGTAAGTGCAGACACTTTAACTGTGGGAAGGTTAGAGAGTGACATCTGTATCAGTGACAACAAAGTATACGAAAGTCTTAAAAACGTCCAGTAAAATACTTTTTTATGGAAGTAAATAACTGTTTGTCATAAAAACAGGCAGTGATTTAAAGGCGAAGAAGATTTCAGCTTGGCTGCGAGTAAAAGCCTATCGCTCTGTGTAGTTATAGTGAACTGAATGCTCCCGAATAATTTATTGGCTGAGAAGAAGAACCGGGAAGAAGAATTACACAACAGAAAGATGCCAAGGACATAAGAAATAAAGATGAAATCATTTGCTATGTTTACACGTGCACTGATATTTCAAATCAACAATAGGGTTAGAAATGAAATGATCCTGAATGAATTTTTCTCTCCATTTACAGTTTCCTTAGTGATATATTATTTTCATATTTCAGTGACAAGCAGGTATTGTACCGCATTTAATTTTGCGTCCATGTAGATTTTCACAAAAGCTCAGAGTAAAGTTGAGGGTTGCTGTATCAAAAACAGAGAAAACTGAAGAAAACGTGCCTTTTTTCAGCAAAATATATCAGTAACTGAAGGTAAAAACGTGCATTTACAACTTCTGCATTGGTCAAACTACATGGTTTTGCTGGTGAATCAATGCTGCAGAAGATGACGGTGTTTCCACGTTCACTACGGAATCCTAAACGTCCAAATGGGTCATATCTGATGACCTTGAAAAGCTGAGAAACTGCATTTTACCTGAAATATTTAACTGTAATGATAGGATTAGTGGTCCAGAAGTTATTGAACATTACGTTAGTAGATGCAGTGTTTATTTCTCATCTCCAATTGAAGGTAAGTTATACTTGTGTTTTTGTGACATTCATCCTGTAACCTTCTTATTTTAGCCCTTACCGTGATAGTTTCCTAACCCTAACCAAGCGCCGTAGCATAAATGTTGCCGTTACATGTTTTAACAATGTCCCTGGTATTTTTTGAGTTCAGATTTCATGCATACGAGCCATTTTAGGATTGCCTGGCTACTGGTCTATTCAGCCCTTTAGCCATGTTGAATATTATTATTCTGGAGTTTATACAGGTCACGTAAACAGCACATTCCATCTGGATATTTTGGGTTTTGGTGTCTCAGTTGAGGTTTTTGCTGCAGGTTGCAACACTTGGCCTCATGCCAAGCTCATGGTTCACTAATCCTATCAATACATGTAAATAATTGGTGTAAATTGCAGTTTGTCATCTTTTCATGGTCATCAGATATGACTCATTTGAACATTCAGAGGCTCCATAGTGAATGTGGAAACACCGTCATCTTCTACAACATTGATTCACCAGTAAAACCCATGGAGTTGGATCAGTGACAGTGGATGGAGACACTTGTTTTATGTTCAGTTATTGATATATGTTGATGAAAAAGTGACTTTTTCTTCAGTTTTCTCTGTTTCTGACATAATAACCCTAAACTTTCATCTGAGATTTTATGAACATCTGCATGATCAGTGAATTAAATACAGGAAAATACATGATTTACACTGAAAAATGGAAATTGCAGAGGACAATATTATTTAAAAATGGGGTTAACTTGAAAAAAATAGAGAAAACTTCATTTGGGAGCTGCCACATATGTAGCACTGGGTCTTTATGGGTTAAAAGAGTAAGTTACAATTTCTGAAATAAAACGTTAGATGCATTTTTTTCCCCAAGCAATAATCCAGTTGTCTACACCTCACGTCTGTGGGAGATTTATCAAGATACACCCTACTCGACTTGCGACTTGATGACACAAATATGTTTTGACCCAGTGATATTTCTGGATTGACTAATCTATGATCTGCATGATTTTATGTCATGTTTAGTATTGCTCTGGCTCGCCTGGAACCTCAGTAAGGTCACACTAGATGTGGTAACTGATAGTATCCGGTGGTCCGTGCTCTCACGCAGTAGGAATACCAAAAACCAGTGCAGCGTCCAGGCAAGTAGAGCTGATACCCTCTGTGGAAAAGTGGCATTTACTGTATGTCTGTTGTATTTTTACCTCTCTGCATTTCAATGCCCCATCAGATAAGCTGCTTTTGAAAACATCAGATTTCCACGAAGTCGATGATGAAATGCTGTGGTAAACCCTCTGTGTTTTGTCCCCCACCTCCAGTTTAACACCTTTTATGGTTTCCTCCTTTTCCAACAACCTTCAGAGCCATAGGGACCACAGTTTGCCACCACTGTTGATGATTTTCAAGGAGCTTTAACAATGGACCTAGACCGAAAGGCCTCTGGAGGCAAGAGGACAGATCTACAACCAGAATAGCAACATAGGATGTTGAGCCAGTTGATAAGTTGAACAACCTAAGGCTCATTTATGTATGTCGGCTAAAATTTGCCTAGAGGTCTTATTTATGTCTTTGTGCATAAGAAATCAAACTAAGTGAATCCCCAAAGGAACTTTGTGTTGGTAAATGCAAATTATGCAAATTTACAGGATTTCAGTTCTGTTGCAACATGTTGATGGTCATATGAACTATGTTTTCAGCTCAAAAATGTCCAATTTCATCACAGTTAATGCTATATTTTCATGTCACAAATGGCCAAGTTATATTTTAACTGAATTTACCTGAAAATTAATTCCTCTATTCTTTTAGATTCCCCAGTTTTTCTTACCAGATTCTATCCTACATATCACATGTTTTATTTTTACAGGTTCATTATGGAGTATGGTGCTGATCCATCCTGCTTATGTTACGCCAATACATACATTAAGAATGTCACACGTCACTTTTTAAATCAAGAGTTTTCTAACAATAAGCATTTTTATAAAGAAATAATAATTCTATATTGTTATTTACTCTTTAGTATGATGATAAACTATACAATTAATAATTCTGATCCTAGTTTTTGCACAGGGATCATTTGTGGAAACGGTGACATGGCTGCCGAGCATCAGTATGATGGGATCTGTAACAACCATGTCACATCCGTCCACTGCCACATTTTGTGTTTTTGTTCAGCTGTTATTGTTTTAGATCCACAATACTAACATTTATGAATAAGAGGAGAATTAGCAATAGTAAGTATATAAGTTGATTACTAATAAAGTACTGGTACTGACCAGATCATCATGGGTAATGTCACGTCCGTCCACCAGCAAAAGTTTTCACATACATGTGCTACTCAAAATCCAATATTTCTGAAAATATAGTTTCCACTGTCAAATAATATCAGTAGTCTGTGCACAAATGTATTAGCATGATTTCAACACAGTTCTATGCATTTCTTACAACTTTTTTTTTGACAAAAATGGCCACTCATTTGACCCCCTAAGTAAATTTTAGCTGACGTAAATAGGTACGTCCATTTCTAATGCTGTCATGTGTCACTGCCTTCATACTTCCATGTATCCAGTGCGTTGGAATGAGCATTTCTCAATCAATCCACCAGAGGGCACCACTCTTAATTAACATAATGGCTAAATATCACAAAGGACAGTAAAGATTATTGAGAAGAAGAAGAAGAAGAAAGTCAACAGTAACAAAACCTGAGAATGACAGAGGAGTCATTAATATTAATGTGGATACTAACGTAAAAAAATATATATACAAAATGATAATGTGGGGAAAAAAAGCAAAACATTTACATAAAATAAAGTAAAAGAATAAAATAAGCAACAAAATGAACAAAAACAGCTAAACTAATGAATAAAATCAACAAGAATTAATAACAAATCAACAAAGTAATAAGTAACATGAAGAAAATAAGACACAAACTGAACAAAATTGAGAAAGGTAGTTGTCATAAATATATCGGTAGTTTTTCACTAACTTACACAGTCGCTTTTTGAAAAGTTCAGCTATTTCTGGAAATTATTCTCTTCAAATCTCAACACTGCCTCCATGGTTCCTGGTGGTACTGCTCTGTATTCTCCATCTGAGTATGCATCTGCAAACTCCTGGAAAATGGACAGAATTACGTAAAGAATATACGCAGAGGATGGACAGAATGTGACCCCTGAACTAAAATGATTTTCATACCATTGACTGTCAATATCTTCAGTGAAATTTTTATATTTCACAAACTTATTCCATGGGCCAGATTGGACCCTTTGGCAGGTAGGTTTTGGCCCATGAGCCATATGTTTGACACCCCTGGTTTAGCGTACTGGGTGAATTGGTATAACACTATCCTTTTCTACGTGTAAACATTAAATGAAAAGTGAAATTATTTACTTAACACTTTCATCTTGTTTTGCTGATATTTCTGGAAATTCAGATAAAATGTGGATGGAAACTTAGAGACCATCAGAAAGATATTAAATAGAGGTGATGAGTAGGGAAAAAGTGTGACTGAAACGGTTTGAAATTCCTGATTAATAAAAGGAAAAAGAGGTAAAATCAAAAAAAAAAAAAAAAAAGCAAAGACACATAAGGGTCACTGAAGCCTGTCTCGGATGTTCACTATGTAAATGTTTCCACTTTGAGCGAACACAGGGAATTTCGCTCCAGTAATAATAAAAACACACAGAGAGCGCCAAACCTCTGCTATTAATCAGACGGGCTTTAACAGAGCAGAGAGAACTTCATGTGGGTGGGATGGAAATAGGTTTTTCTCCTCCAATAATTAGCTTATCAGACCATTTACACGGCTAAGAATCATTAGCACCAGTTTAATGAGGTGGCTATAAATAGAGGAAGCACATAAAGGATCAGAAGAACCTGCTGTAACCAGGACTTCACACTCCGAGTGTGTTCAAGCATTTATTCACAACAGCACGGTTCATGTGTGGCTGCACGTTCGATCCAGGCATCTGTGCATTCCTCAGTGTGTTAGTGTGTATGCTTTGCACTGTTAGGATCATGTGTGTCCCGTCTGTGTGTGTCTGTTTGTGTTACAGTGAATGCAAAACTTCAGACTTGCAAGAGGCGTTTAGGTTTTTTACTCAACAACTGAAAAACTTCCCCACATTCACATTGGATTTATGTTTTTTTTTTTTTTTTTTTTGTTTGGCTGTGAAATATGTGCAAAAGAACAATAGCAAAGACATAAACCTGGTTCTTTTGCCACTGAAGTCAGCTTTTATAGTACATTTGAGCAGATAATTATGAGGATAATGACAAGGAGAAAAAGGCACAAATTCAGAAATGTGATCTGAAGTGATGTAACGTTATATAAATTCTGAGATAGATAGATTCCCAGATATCTCTTTAAATAGATGACACCTTTCCCATCTCCTGTCTGTTTTCTCTTGTAATGTTCTTCTTTTATATAGAAAATTACAGTCCCATCCATTCTGGTTGAAATCAGGTTTGTGGTTGGGAAGGTATACTAAGGCACAGGTGCCAAACATGTGGCCCGGGGGCCAAATGCGGCCCGCCAAAGATTCCAATGTGACCCGTGGGATGAATTTGTAAAGTGCAAAAATTCCACAGTCAAGGCTGTTGAAGTCATTTTAGTTCAGGTTCCACATACAGACCAATATGATCTACAGTCAAATAATAACAGCAGAATAACCTACAAAAAAATAATGACTCCATATTTTCTTCTCCGTTTGATGTGGAAAAAAATATTACATTTTGCCTATAAATAATGACAACTTCTAAATTTTTTTTTGTTTAAGTGCAAAAAATAACATTGAATTATGAAAATATTTACATTTACAAACTATCCTGTAACAATAAAATATGAATAATCTGAACAAATATGAACGACCTGAAATATCTAAAGAAAACTAAGCACAATTTGAACTATTTTCTGCCTGTTACTAAGTGTTTAGTGTCTTTGTAGTTTGGTTCCATAATGCACATGTATGAATGATAATATTATTGTTTAAACTGCACTTATTTTTCTTGAGAAATTTCAGTTTTTTCAGGTTATTCACATCTTTTTTTGTTTGATAAGTTTATAAAAGTAAGTATTTTCATAATTTATTGTTTTTTTTTTTTGCACTAAAACAAAGACAAAAATTTAGAGTTGTCATTATTTGTAGGTTATTATGCTATCATTTTACTGGTCCGGCCCACTGGCAATCAAATGTGGCCCCTGAAAGAAAATTAACCCTTGCACTACTCTCCCAAAAATACAGGTACAAGATCAGAACATTTATGTACCTATAAGTACATTTTTTAACAATGTTCTCTCAAAAGTACAATATTGGTCTTTAGGAGGCCAGAATTGCACCTTTAGACTATGAAAAAGGGTCCAAAGTTATGTAAAGTACAAATTTGTACTATAAGGTACCCTGCAGCATTAAAAAATGTGTGTAGACCATGAGAATAGGCTATAGGCTAGGAGAACTGAACAGTAGGCCTAATTATAGTTCAAACATTAGGCTTAGCGCATTATTTATTATATATCATACTGTAATTACTCTATATTATATTTAATAATAATTTGTGTTTTAATTTAACAGCCCAATTAGCTCAATGATAATAGCCTAATAATTTATTTAGCTTATTAGAACCTCTGATTATTGCCATAATCTCTGTTTTATCAAGTTTTCGCTCACACCTCCATGTTTTGATGTCGTAGCTTGCCTATGCCGTTTTTTTTTTTTTCTCAATTAGGCCACCGGTTCAAACTTTAAACATCATGGCGTTATCAACTATAGGACAGTTTTCTTTCTATGTAAAGTACTTAAGGTACAAAAATGGACCATTTCGAAAGGGTACAGAAATGTCTCTGAAAAAAGTACACCCCCAGCGACAAGCATTTGTACCCTTTTAAGTACAAGCTGGTGCCTCTATTTTTCAGAGTGTAAGGTGAAAAATAAAAAAAATCATCGGTAATCCCCCTGAATATATTAAAAAGTAAGTAACATGGTTGTTTTGAAGTGGTAAGGAATAATACTAACATCAGTGCTTAAATGTAGAGACTAAAAGTAAAAGCAAGTCCAAACACCTGAAAACTGTATATAAATGTGAAGTGTTTGGACTTTTTTCTTCGCACCTTTGAAAATCAAATCTGTATGTGATTCAGGATCACATACAAAAGTGGCTCAGATTAGAATGTAAAAGATCAGATTTCATGTGATTTGTTCTGTTCACAATGATATGAAAACAAAAACAAAGCGCAGACCTCCACCAAGGCAGATCAGTAGTTTTGTCAGAGAAGATGTTTGTAGAAACTGTTAATGAAGACGACACCGGACACACCGCCTTCACAATATCTCATGTCCTGTCAACCAGTGAGATAAATATACACCAAAATACATCCTATTTTATTTCTGTAAAAGTGCATTGCAATCTGATGACCAGGGGTAAATGTGAGTCCCAAGGTGAGGTGAGTTGAGATTCGCTGATCTATTCCTAAACACTCACTGAATATTTCATTTGCATCACCGCTAAATTTGAAGAATCTTCCATAGTCTAAGATTTATATCTGCAGCACATCTTTGAGTCATGCTCATCGTTTCCAGTATAGTTCTGTGGTCACCCACAAGAAATACATGGTTGGATAATAAAAATGAAATACCTGGATAAAGTCCAGTCTGTGGTTTAACAGATAAACTACAGGCAGTAAAAGAAGCCAGAATGATGATGATGGACATGAACTGACCCCCGCCTGGATAAAACATCAGATACATAAAAAAAGCAGAGCCTGTTAACACTGACACTAAAATATGTGTATGTGTATATGTTTTCATTAACACATGTACCCACAGGAGACCCAGCAATGTATTTTTGTCCTCTGCAGGGGACAAGTTTTTCACAGAAAAAAAAACAAAACAAAACTAAAACTGTCCACTGCAAAGGACATTCCATAAAAAAATAAACAAATAAATAAATACACTCTTGAATTATGCTGTTTCCATTTAAGACAGTTACTTAAAGTAAAAAAAAAAAAAAAAAAGCCAAAACTTGACTCCCCTGAGTGTCAGGAGGATATAAAAAAAGAGCTGTTGTATAACATATTTTCCAAATGCCAGGTTTATTGTATTATGAGGTGATAAAAATAGCAGTTAAATGGTCAATAACCTACATGTATGCACATATTTGCTCTTTACAATTTATATATAATGCCTCTGTGAACTGGGTCACTAAGGTTAGTCATTTTTACAGTGGTTTGGATGGAAGCACTACTCTAATGTGGACAGGCTGACCAGATATTTGAGGTCCTGTGGAAAAATGTCACACTTCAATGCTGCAAATCATACAAACCCTAAAAATATACCACTGCGCAGGTAAGAATCAATATTCTGCTTACAATAGATTTTAGGATTTCATGGAAGATTGATGAGAAAGCGAGCCATCTTTTACATCGCTTTAATGATAACGGCATTAGTTTTTGTTCCATTGATAAACAAATACTAATAAAATACAGTTTTACTTTTTGGATGGAAGTATATTTACTAGGATCAGTGAGGAGCTCTGACACCTGGATTAGTGATGTCCCGATCTGGATTTTTTTGCTTCCGATACGATTTTTTTTAAAATTAGTTTTGCTGATACTGATCCGATACCAACCTTTTACAATGAATTTTGATTTTAATTTGGAGTCATTATTTATAGGTTATTATGCTGTTATTTTATTTCAGATCACAATTGTGCTGAATGTGGAACCTGAACTAAAACAAGTACGACATCTTTGACTTTTAATAACTTTAGTATAAGATTTTCACTATCGAAATTCACACTGTGGGACAAATTAGAACTTTTGGCAGGCCGGTTTTGGTCCATGGGCTGTATGTTTGCCACCACTGCTGTAGCCCAACTATGGACAGGTCCATCCAGGAATTATATGGGGGTGCGTTCCATGTGCGGATCAGCAGGTTACTCGGATTGGGGCGGGTCAAAAGAATGTCAGTTAATTTGTGGGGCGGGTTGGGTCGGCTCAAATAATTCCACAAAAGCCCCACGAGTTGACAAAAACCCGACTTGCTCATCACTACAGTACATCCCTCATAATGAGTACGCGCAGACCTTAAAGTGAAAGTGAAACTTATAGACTCTTCACTAATTCCTCTACCTTGAGAAACTTTAATTTGAGGGGGCAAGACGTTTGTGCACAACCCCCCACATCCCACCCCCCAAAACTGGGCACTGATCTCGTAACTAAATCCGATCTGATCTTCTAAAAAATGCCAGATCAGCCGCTGATCGGATCAGGACATACCTAACCTGGACCAGACTAAATCATGAGATGATAAGTGAGAGGATAAATTTACGTAATTTTTTTTTTTTTTAATAAAAAACAAAACAAAACTAATGCAAACAACAAATATGTCTTTAGTGCCTTGTAAAACAAACATTCTTTTATGATGATAGGGTAATAATTTTCATAAAAATAAAACAGAAAAAATGTTCTACTATTTTCTGGGGCCCCTGCCAGACATAGGTCCTTATAATCGTCATCTTTTTTCACCCCCTAACAGTGCCCTTCCTCTAATGGATGTTTCTTACTCATATGCACACAGATTTGGGACAAAATCTCCAAAATACAAAACAGATTGAATGATGCATACTAGAGTTAAGCCTCCTCCATTAGCAGCAAAAATGGAAATCTTAACATTTCTAGCACTCTTCAAATAAATGGTAATTATGATAATAGATCAACCTGACGTACTTGACTCAAATAAATTGTATGACGTCCTGTAGACACCGCTTATACTCAGTCTGTAAGATCCTGAGCTACATGTCTGATCCTGAAATTTACAGTAAACGCAAGAGACGACCAACGAGTCAATGGAAATCTCATACACAAGCGCAGTTTAATATCGGCGTGTTCAAGTAACTGGAGCCGTGATCAGTTCAAATGTGGACGCTGACACACACACATATGCAGTGCAACGACAGCAGGACTCACAAAGTGTGCAAAGTGAGACGGCTCAGCACTAGATACCGGGATTTATTCACTAATATCAGTTGATCGGCGAGCAGAGCGTTTACAGTCAGAGTCTGGCTGCTTTCGCCTCCACTGAAGTGACGTGACCAACTGTTTGGGCCGAGGGGGTCAAGTGGGGTGTGTGGGTGGGGAGCCAGGGGGTGTGTGTGTGGGTGGGGGGGGGCACATACGGTGGGGATAGTAGGTTACAGTCTGGGGCAGCTGGAGCAACACATACCAAAAAAGAAAAAAAAAAAAAAAGAAAAGCACCATGCACTCACAGTGATGCAGTATACAAACACAAAGACTCCAGAGAAACAGGAATGGAGGATGAATTGTGCCAAAACTATTCCACAAATAAAAAATATTCCACATATTTAAGATATAATCAACCACGCAAAACTGAAATGTGATGTATGTTTTGTTGAGATATGAGGACCACAACGTTTGAATATTGGTGGGTTTCCTCCTGTTTGCTTTTTTTGGTGTGTGAATAGTACTGCTCTGGTTGTTTATTGTTTTGTTTGATTTATTTTAATATTATCATGTTAAATTATATGCATATAAATTATTTAAGACAAATGCAGCTGCAAAGGCTCAAAAACTGAGATAAGAGAGTTAAACTATTTTGCTCTTTTTTGACACTGACAATAGACTTTTTAGACTTTATATTAGTTGTGACAATAAAGAAGAATAAAGTGAAAATAAAGATGTTTAGGAGTTAAACATGAACAAACCAGTTTTAGAAAAGTAATTCCACAATTGCAAAAAATGCAGACATAACAGCTACAAGAGTTCACAAAAAAAAAACAAAAGTGAAGTAGAGGAACTTAATTACTTTTTACCACTTGTTTTGTCATTTATGAGCTTCCATAAACACTGACTGAAGATACATGCAGGCGCAGCAGCTAAATAACTAAGATAAGTGAGCTAACTATTCTAAAAAATTAGCTAAATATTCTAAAAATCTTTACATTTTCTAGACTTTATATAAAATGTGATAATAAAGAGACAAAAAGGCCAGTTTTAGAAAAAATCAAAAGTGAAGTAAATGGACTTAATTTCTTTTCACCACTTGTTTTGTCATTTATGAGCTTCCATAAACACTGACTAGAGATGCAGCAGCTAAAAAAACTGAGATAAGAGAGCTTAACTATTCTACAAATTAGCTAAATATTCTAAAAATCTATATATTTTCTAGACTTTATATAAAATGTGATAATAAAATGACAAACAGGCCAGTTTTACAAAAAATCAAAAGTGAAGTAAATGGAATTAATTCCTTTTTGCCACTTGTGTTGTCATTTATGAGCTTCCATAAACACTCATGGCAGATACATGCAGACACAGAAGCTAAAAAACAAAAAAAAAAGTTAAAATTATTTTGCTTTTCAGACATGTGGTAGTTCACTTACAATAGAATTTCTACACTTTATAATCGTTGCGACAATAGAAATATTTTACTGTTAAAAATAAACAGGCCACTTTCAGAAATGTCTTGTCAGAATTTGTAAGAAAAAAGCAAACAAATGTGAAGTAAATGGACTTAATTCCTTTTTGCCACTTGTTTTGTCATTTATGAGCTACAAATCTTTACATTTTCTAGACTTTATATTAAATGTGATAATAAAGTGACAAACAGGCCAGTTTTACAAAAAACCAAAAGTGAAGTAAATGGACTTAATTTCTTTTCACCACTTGTTCTGCCATTTATGAGCTTCCATAAAACACTTATTGGGGATATGTGCAGATGCAGCTGCTAAAAAACTGTAAAAGAAAATGACTGCTTTTTAGACATGTGGTAGTTAACTTATAATAGAATTTCTAGACTTTATATTAGTTGCGACAATAGAGGTGTTTAAGAGTTAAAAACAAACAGGCCACTTTCAGAAATGTCTTGTCAGAATTTGTAAGAAAAAAACAAACAAATGTAAAGTAAATGGACTTAATTCCTTTTTACTGGTTGTTTTGTCATTTATGAGTTTCCATAAACATTGACTGAAGATACATGCAGACACAGCAGCTAAATAACTAAGATAATAGAGCTAACTATTCAAAAAAATTTGCTAAATATTCTAAAAATCTATATATTTTCTAGACTTTATATTAAATGTGATAATAAAATGACAAAGAGGCCAGTTTTAGAAAAAAAACCAAAAGTGAAGTAAATGGACTTAATTTCTTTTTGCCACTTGTTTTGTCATTTATGAGCTTCCATAAACACTCACAGCGGAGACAAAATAACACAGACTGTAGACAGAGGGAGTGAGGAGGGTGGGGGTGGGGGTTTCAGACAGATTACTCCCACCAGTGTTTCAGGCCTGATCCCTGTGCAGTGTGGAGCTGTTCCTAAAACTCCAACTGAATGTAACAACTGCAGCCGTAAGTCAGACTGACAGCAGCCCCTCTGTTCCTCAGAGTCCCTTTAATCCTCACAACTGTCTGTATACTTAGGTTTATCTTTGGGGTATTAACCTCCAGTGTTTTGTTGCATTTTTGCAGCGTACTCGTCCACTTCCACTCTGCGGAATCCTGTCGTTTCGGTACCTCTGTGTTCTCAGCTGATGCTTTAATTGTGTTTGGTGGAAGACGAGGTGGTGATACTGCGTGTAAGCGGTGTTGATGATTTTGCAGGCTTGGTGTGGGTGAGCTGTTAGCTGGGAGAGGCCGGGATGGGAAGTCTGGGAAAGTCTTAATGACAGACTAGTGGTGAGACGAGACACAGAGCCATAACCATGAATCACATGGTAATTAATGACCAGGTTCCCATGGTCGGGGCTTGTTTGATGGTAAAACAAAAGCTATCTGGACCACGCAAGCGTTATTTACACACACATTAGACAGATTAAGATAGGGGGAGGCCGGGGAGGGAGGGGGGGACAGGGTGGGCAAGGTTAAAGAGAGACGTTTGCGATAAGAGGGAGTAGTAACATGACCAGCAGGTAAAGGAGTGGAGCCGAGGTGGACCGGAGCTAATGGGGGAGTGTGGGACCAGCTGGTTGCCCGGCTGCAGAGCGAAGGGGAGGGCCAAAGGTCTCGCTAATGATAGCCTCGGCCCCTCCAAACTACAGCAGGGTCACACACAGGGCCAATAAAGCAGAGCTAGACTGGAAATCATGA
This sequence comes from Sphaeramia orbicularis, assembly GCF_902148855.1. Classification (NCBI taxonomy): domain Eukaryota; kingdom Metazoa; phylum Chordata; class Actinopteri; order Kurtiformes; family Apogonidae; genus Sphaeramia; species Sphaeramia orbicularis. The sequence goes on along the minus strand of NC_043978.1, from coordinate 19,902,875 downwards.
GGTGGCAGCATGCGGGCGTATGTGAACTTCCACTCATCTCCCACTGGTTTGCTCACCTTCACAACAATGAGTCATGTAGACAGTTTCTCACAGGAAAAAAAAAAAAAGAGTGAAAGAGGTGGTAAAAATGATGAGAGGAGCAGCCTAAGGTGTATGAGTGAAATGTGAGTGTCGCAGTCCCAAACTGTGATCATAAAGTGCATGACCTTTGTCACTTAATTTTGCTGAATATCATAAAAAGGTGGAAACATTCTTTTTCACTGATCTGCACCATTATTATTATAATCATGCAAAATTGAGACTAAAACTCAATTTAGAGTTGAAAAAGTCATTTCTTTTAGTGAAATAATTTAAAATAAATGTTATCAAAACCAAATGAAAGTTAATGAAAAATGCATGACAAAACCACTGTTTATTAAAACTCATTTTATTCTCACACAACTTGAATCATCAACATTGGAAGTGAAAATAAAAGCATGACTGATTTTACTTGATCAGCCTTATGATAATCATGGAAAATTGAGACTAAAACTCAATTTAGGGTTAAAGTCATTTCTTTTAGTGAAATAAATAAAAATGAATGTTATCAAAACTAAATGAAAGTTAATGAACAATGTAAAATCAGTTGTGCTTTTATTTTCACTTCCAATGTTGATGATTCAAGTTGTGTGAGAATAAAATGAGTTTTAATAAACAGTGGTTTTGTCATGCATTTTTTTAATCCAACATCAAGCCTTTCTTCATAATAATTGGAAAAAAACATTAAAATACAGTAAAAACTCACATAAATCTGGGCTATACCTGAAAATAAATGTAGTAAATCAAATCAAACCAACTGACGACAAAGAAAAATTTTGAAAAAAACTATAATAACTCTATGCAGCTGTATGTAGTGTGTTCAAATATACTTTTTTTATTCAACAATTACAAAAGTAGTTTTATATGTTAAGGAAAAGCATCAAATTTTCACTTCTGATAAGCTGGAGCATTTTTTTTCTTTAAATAAAGCCCCTACAGAGGTCAAAAATGGATTGTTGGGCCTCAGGAGGATAAACAGAAAAACAATAGATACGTATAAAAAAATGGAAATTTCAAAAAGATACAGAAGTGCAGTGACAGTGACATTGCACTTTAAGTTTTATTGCACATTGAATACACTTCTTTCACTCTTTCATTATTTTTATAAGCTCTTTTTACTTTGGCACTTAAATAAGAACTGCATTACACATGTCCAACGTCAGTAAAGACTATTCTATTCTATTCTATTCTATTCTATTCTATTCTATTCTATTCTATTCTATTCTATTCTATTCATTGGATTACCCCATCAGTTTTGTACAAATACTTCCTGTACTTTTTCAGAAAAACAAATGGAGATGAATGAAACAACAGAGCATGATCAGATTTGTCCACTTGTCCCTTTAAACATGTTCCTAGTTTGGTTTCTTCTATGAGGCTGTTGGGCATAAGGTTGATTATTATTCTGATGTGATTACGCTGCCGAACTCAGAACCGTGGCAGAAAGACTACGCTCATATGACAGGTAACGCTTTTGGAAAATTACGAGTGAAGCATGGCGACTGTTCGGCAATCTAAACCCCCGGGATGAGGTTAAGTAAAGACAACATCATGTTACTAAAATAAGCAAACATGAACTTTTCAAAAGATGGAGGCTTGACAGGCCATTCATCATCCTAACGCCACTCCCTTTCTGCTCCGCTATATGACATCCAGTGTTAGCACATCGACCGCAGCTGTTTCTCAAAGTCACGCATCCTTCCATGTTGGTCCTTCATACTGACGAATACATCCATGAATTGTTTATTAAATGTACAGGTTATGCCAGTGAAAGGGTCCTGCAGCCAATTCTGTGGTTCAGTAACACATGTATTTAACACAAGTTATTAGACCAGATGATGAGACTGTGAGAGGAAGCGAATCAGGCGACTGGCTAGTTGAAAAATGCATCGCCAGAACCATTCCTATTTAGACAGGCTTTTTATGGGCCACCATGATGCTTTGTTTTATTCGCTTAAGTCTTTTATTCCTGATATAGTATTTTATTTTCTATTGGACTGTTTTCTCTCTGTAGCACTTTGAGATTCTGCTGAATGAAAAGTGCTTTTTAATGCTAATTTATTATTATTATTATTATTATTATTGTTGTTGTTGTTGTTGTTGTTGTTGAATTGAAAATCTTTAATGTCCAAAAGGGCAATTTGATTAGCAACAGAAGTGTACATATCTCACATATCACCAAAACAATCAGTCTCACATAGTACAATAAATACAATAAATACAGTAAATAAATAAATACGTCATCATAGGTAATGGTGAATTGTTCCCAACAGGCTCGTCTACAGGCTATTTAAAAACTTAACGGCAGATGGGACAAATGATTTGAGATATCGGTTTGATTTATTGCATCACAGAAGCAACAAGGCCATAAAATCACAATATTTTAGCTTCTTTACTCCCATAATGTCATGTCTGCAGTGTTAATGTGCAGTCTTTATATTCAGTGTATCACTAGCACCAAATACATGTATCATGCAACAAAAACTTTTCAGACTTCAGTGATTTTTCATTTACAGCTAATGTTGAAATATATAAAATATGTATTATTTTCTTTCTTATACTTCAAGGTGTGTACGTTTAAGAAGAAATACTAGCGGTACAATACCTATCCATAGCAAGAAGGCTTTTGTCCTGATAATACTACAATATAATGTTCTAGTCATAATTATCAGAGGTTTTATCCTTTAACAGCATTATATAAATGTCTAGTGACAACACTGTTATGGCACTATATCCCAACATTCCAGGATCATGAAATTAAAGACTTTTTCTTAAAAAAGTTACATCACACTAAAATATGGAGATACAATGTTAACAAGTGTACTGTGGGAATATTCCCTGGGAGAAACAAGAAAATATGATAACATGATGAATCACAAACCTTAAGCATGAATCAAGTGTCTGAAAATTGAGTTGTAGTCATTTTACCACTGATTCAGAGGGAAACTGAACATAGGTTACACAAATGTTGTGGAGTTTTACTTAAATATGACATAACATTGGTCCCTTAAATGGTGTCACCAAGGTTTTACAAAGATCCAGAAACAACTTGCTATAAATACTATATGACTTACTATATAAAGTCGTGGAAAAAAATTATTAGACCATCAAAACTCATCAAAAACAATGGTTATGCAATCAAGTACTAACTCCTGTGTGTATCATGTGACTAAAACAGACAGAAAAGAAAACATGGAATGCCTAAAAGCACTGTTTTTGTCAGTACAATGCCATAGATATTGATGTAAGAACTGAAGTGATATTGATTATTAAAAAAAAAAAAAACATGGAAAATGGCTAGATATCAGCTCTGAAAATAAAATCTCATGAGCTATTTTTTTTGTTATCATTGTATTTGTCCAAACAAATGTACCTTTAGTTATACTAGGCATTAAAATGAACAAGAAATTGAAGAAATCAAGGGTGGTCTAATAACTTTTTCCACGACTGTATTCCTAAATTAATTACAATAGTACCCATTTGTGAAAAGCCTAGACCACAGATTAGCATAAACCAACAAGAACATATAGTAAAATGTAAAACTAAATTCATCACAGTTCAACATTCTTACATTTATGTGGGTTTTTCTGATCCAGTCAAAGTATTTTAACATGTTAAAGCAGGACTACATTGTGCTTCATGATGTCACCATAAAAGTTAGTCAATGTGTGGTGCATCATTGTGCACACTTACAAATGCGTTTGTGTTTAATTATCATAACTCACAGTGCGTCGGTTACCCACAGATGTCACTGTCCTCTGTTTAACTCACCACACTGTATACAAACACATGCACCGCCTTTCACAATGAAAGCCACAACACACAGTACATCAAACACAGCAAAATGAGAAACAACCTCTTATCTTACAATTAAAGGGGATGGTGCAATATAAGGAACGGAAGTGTGCGCTGCCATGCAGAGGGTGTGGTCTGCAGGGTGTGAGCAGGAAGTCCTGATGAGCGTGAGAAGCAGAGGATGAAAGTCTGAGGGGAGTTTGGATCATGGAAGACGACGCACGCGTACACATTTAGTGACAGCGCTAATCATATGGCTGCTAACTGTAGCTGTTGAGTAACGATGCTGTTCTTCGGTAGTGTAAGGTTTCATAATGGATGTAAGCACAGACACTTGAAACGTGTTGAAAACTAGAAAAGCAGTCGGAGAGTGCAGACCTCCACCAAGACAGATCAGCCCCCCCCACCCCATCACCACCAAAATTTAATCATTTGTCCCTTGTGCCAGAATCAACATTTCCTGAAAATTTAATCAAAATCCGTCCATAACTTTTTGAGTTATCTTGCTAACAGACAGACGAACAAACCAAAAATCTGCCCCCCCCTCCGATCACCACCAAAATTTCATCATTTGTTCCTTGTGGCAGTATCAACATTTCATGAAAATTTCATGTAAATCCGTCCATACTTTTTGAGTTATCTTGCTAACAGAGAGACAGACAGACAAACAAGCCATGATTAAAACATAACCTCCGCCAAGGCAGATCAGTCATGTCAGGTCCGCCCCCCCCCCCCCCCCCCCCCAGATCACCAGCAAAATTTCATCATTTGTTCCTTGTGCCAGTATCAACATTTCCCGAAAATTTCATCTAAATCTGTCAATAACTTTTTGAGTTATCTTGCTAACAGACAAACAAACCCAGATGAAAACATAAGCTCCTTGGCGGAGGTAATAAAAGCTAATACTCAGAAGCTCATATGCGATTGCACATACATGCATGCACACCTTTAGAAACAATTAAGCAATGAATATCTCAAAAAATTCATTATAACTAACAATCAACATCAACCATTTTTGTCGCAAATGAAAGTGTGTAAAAGCAATTTGATAGTATGTGCATCAGCAGATAGTCCAAGGTTAAGACAGTAATTTATAACTCAGCCAAATGAAGATAATTGCATGATGAGAAGACGTCAATTTTGTGCTTCATGAGGAGGATAGTGACAGTCACTGCTAAAAGAACTGGAATCAGCAAAACCCTCGGAAACAAATTAAGTCTGACTTCATCGAGATCGTCAATAAAAGAGGCAGAAGATGCACTTCAACACCACGTCGTAGTAGCCTAATAATTATTTCCAAAGCTGTTTGTCTGCATACACACTCAAGACTGGAACTGATTAAAAGGATAGTGAAAGGTTAGCGTGAGGATGAGGGTTACGGCTGCACCGAGCAATGATGTGCATGATTTCAGCATCATATCTGATAGCTAAGACAAGGTTCATGTTTGTGTTCCATTGTATGCATTTCATCTGCTTAGTTTTGGTTTCATTCTGTAATTTCACGTCCACACTAAAGCCAGCTTCTGCAGCTGGTGAGTTGGTTGAAGAAGAAGTAGAAGAAGAAAAAGAAGAAGAAGAAGAAGAAGAAGAAAAAGAAGAAGAAAAAGAAGAAGAAAAAGAAGAAGAAAAAGAAGAAGAAGAAGAAGAAGAAGAAGAAGAAGAAGTAGAAGAAGAAGAAGAAGAAGAAGTAGAAGAAGAAAAAGAAGAAGAAGAAGAAGAAGAAGAAAAAGAAGAAGAAAAAGAAGAAGAAAAAGAAGAAGAAGAAGAAGAAGAAGAAGAAGAAGAAGAAGAAGAAAAAGAAGAAGAAGAAGAAGAAGAAGAAAAAGAAGAAGAAAAAGAAGAAGAAAAAGAAGAAGAAAAAGAAGAAGAAGAAGAAGAAGAAGAAGAAGAAGAAGAGCATTTAAACATATTAATCTTCTGATTCTGGGTCTTCCAAATAAATATGTGAAAACAGCAGCTGGCAAAAGACTGTATAATACTGTAATGTTTGCAGCTAGGAAAAATATTCTTTTGCAGTGGGAATGTGATAAGATTCCTTTGGTCTGTGGTTGGTGCAAAATAATTTTTGAACTGATCCTCTAGAATCTCTGACCAATATCATAGATGACAGTGTAGATCAGCTCTACAGAGTGGCGCCCAGAGCCATCACACCCTGTAAGTGAACTAAGCGACTGCGTAGGGCCCCGCAGCCACCAACTTATGAATCATGTCATGTGATTTGTTGATGATCTGGCAACGCCAAACAGTGAAAACAGTGACTGTAATGAAAACCTGGCAACCCAGGATGAAGCAATTAGTCACTTTGTTGGAGTGGTTTCATCATGTCTAAACAACTATATCCATTGGGTGCCAATAAACGTAAGAAAAAAAAACTTTAAGAAAAGAAACATCTCTCCCACGGTAATGTGAAATACATTTTTCCATGAACACATAATGACAACAAATGCTTCACGGTAACTTGGCAGAGTGTTTGAGCGTTGTCTTTTTAGTGTTCAGCTACAATCTAATGCAGTGCCGACATGACGTCCTCAGTTATTGTCAAAACTGCTTTCAACTGTTTATATGCATTAAATACTACGCTATGACAAATACATTTTCGTCAGTCTAGTAAATACGTTATGCTAGAACAGGGGGATAGTGGTCCGTGATTGTTGGAGCTGGCGAGGTGCAAAGTGAAACTAAAACTAAAGATACTTTACCATTTGTCTAATGCCGTGTTTCCACTACATGGAACCGGCTCGACCTGGCTCGACTCGGGTGCCAGATCCTATTTCTGGAGACCGTTTCCATTACAGGATACTACCGACTTTACAGTACCTGGACATCATAGCGATGCGGTGCGTTACTTCCGTGTCGTCTGCTCAGAGAGTTGCTGATAAACTCGCTCATTGCATGTTGTCTCGTCAAGCTCATGCTGAATTTTTATGTCTGAACCTCCTTGACAAACCATGGTGTAGTTTTACGGGCTGTCATCATGTGGATTTTTACTGGAAACTTCCGCATCGGTTTTTGTAAAATGGCGTGTCATAAAGACAACTCTCTGACCAATCAGTGGTCTGCAGTGTCTACATGTCATGTTTTAGTATCTGGTCCCCAGTCCTGAAACCTTGGCGTAGGTGATATCAAAAAACTAGTACCGGGTACCAGATTCCAGGTCCTTTTTCATAATGGAAACGCACAAAGGCCAAGTTGAGTCGAGCCGATACCACATAATAGAAACGCGGCATAACTCTGCAGGCCCACTCCACTGTTGTATGGGCCCGCGGGAATCCTGGGCCCCATGAATTTGTCATGTTTACCCCCCGACACACACATACACCACACACAATGGCGCCGAAGAGTAAGACAACTAGTGGGACTTTAACCCTTTTAAGACAAGTGATCTTAGATGGGCCTACCTCCTGCCACTTCACAAGCTGCAGTGCACCAGCCCCTTATGGCCTTTCTGACAGATGGTGAATGCATCAGAAACTGGAAACACCCAGACCTGGATACAAACCCCAGCCTCCTGCACCAAAGTCAGTCCATATTTATTACAGTCTTTATTGTTTTACTGTCACTGTGTTAAAACTTAACACACTGGTTTGTATAGCCGCTGAGCTTTTGACATGAATGAGTGCTGTAATTCAGAGTTAAATTATTTTGTGTTTATGGATGTAAGGTACGGTGAAGGGGCCCCCCAGCTTGTTTTGCTTAGGGCCCCCATATCAACAGAGCTGGGCCTGGTGGTGCCCATTTTTGGATTATATCGGTCTGGACTTCTCTTCCACCCTAATAAAAGAACTGTTGTGCATTTGAATGACATTCATAAATATGCCTCCTGTACACTGTAAGTTTGACCTACCACCTTCTGTATGATGGTATGTTTTCATTTCTCATGTAAGAGCTGTCGTGTATGTTTTGTGTGTCTAGTTTTTGAAAACACTGTTCTGTTGAATGAAAAACAAAAATTGAAATAAAAACAATGAAAAAAACAAAACATATTAATCTTAGCAAATGTATGCCTGACATAACGAGATATATCTGAGTTATTATGGTATAAAAATAATTCTGCATTTTGTAGTTCATGTCAATTATCAGTGAAGTTGCTTTTAACTGTATTTAATGTGTTTGGTTTCTGTTTTTATTTGCTTTATGTAAAGTGTCTTTGAGTTCCATGAAAAGCGCTATACAAATAAAATGTATTATTATCATTATTATTATTATCATTTAGTTCATTTTTATGTGAATATGTTCCCTTCTTGGTCATAGGTCACTGGTAAAATGTGTGTATGTGTGCATTTACTTTCTTCACTAACAAGAAAAACGTTGAATGTTGTTAATGCCGCCGCCAAAAAGTTTCTTAACCGTGTATTTTTATTCCTGCAAACAGTCAAATTAATGACAGACTTCTCTGAGATAAGGGTGATATATCAGATAATAGAAATGCTTTCATTATTGTCTCCACAGAGCTGCTAAAAGTCAATATCAAGTTAAGTTCGCCCACTCACAGCCCACAGCTGAAGAGAATGAGCTTCCACACTTAAGCATATCTACTGTAAGAGGATTAGTGGGTGGAATGTTCCTTTAAGAGAAGTTTCCACCCACAGCGGCGCTCTTGTCACATCCCACAGCCTCACACTGTTTCTCTGCGGGCCACACAATCAGCTGTGAGAGCCCGGACACTTCACACACCGACAAGATGGAGCTATTTTCAGCTGGCGTCAGAGTACAGAGCTGTGGAAAATGTGTAGCGTGTTACATATGAGTGTGTACATACATATGCTTGCATGCATGTGTGCATACATGTGTATGCGCATGTGACATAATGTGAATGACTGGGAATATTACGACAGAAAATTTAAAAAAAAAACAAAACAAAACATTAGTGCAGAAAATTCCATTTTTGCTACCTTTGACTACATAGTGGCTGAATAGTTGATTTTTATTTATTTATTTATTTGTATTGAATTACTTGTTGCTCAGATTTGATCATTTGTTTTTGCTTTGAAAGCCTTTCCTGATTCTTATTCAATATGATGAAACAAATAGATTTTAGTCACATATGAATGAAAAACTAATTTTAGCCTCATTTGCCTGCAGTTTGACAGAACAACCAGTTTTGGCGTCCCATTTGAGACTTTACATATCTGTGAAAAAGTTTACCACCATCTATAATTTTGATACTTTTTAGATATCATTAGATTAATCTGTTGCAGTATTAAAATAATGATCCCTCTAAAATCTCAATTAAGCTTGTCATGTGTGTTTTTCTTTGCAGTTTCCAAAAGTAAAACTTGTCAATATACAGATTTTTGGAATGATGAAGTCTCTTTGGCAAAAAATGACAACCTTTCTTTACGTGTCACAGGTTCTCGCATGTAGAGAGTTGAAGCCTCGATCCTTCTGGTTGTGTCCCATGGAACCTATTTTTGATCCTGATCATTTAGATATTTATGAATGTCGGTTTAAAAGACAATTTTGCAGGCCTAGAAAGTCACTGTTTGTGGTAAAATTGCTGAAGTATCAGGCTGTGAAATTACATAAATATAAAGACTACAGAGCCAAACCTCATGGAGTTGGTGATATCATCGTAGATGTCTCTGCAGCTTCAACATAACCAAAATGTAGTGATTTTCAGCTCTTTAAATACTTTTTCACCACATGATTGAGGATTGAGGTGAAATGTGCCAAGGCAGCGGCTGTATTAAAGGAGTGATATTTTGATTTTCTAACATTTCCCTGTGGTCTACATAAACTGTAAATGCTCTGCTTGGGTCTGAATTCTTCATTAATCCAACTCCACAGGTCCATCTTCAACCCTATTTCTGACTAATGACACAGGAAAAGGTCATTTTGAGTGCTGGCCCTTTAAATACAGATGAGACACTTCATGCCCCACCCCCTCCAGTTTGTTGACCCTGCTTTCTGTCCCGGTCAGCCACTTGTGTTTGTCAACCTCCTGAGACCCAGTAAAGTAAAAGTTTGCGATTTTTTTACATTAAATAATTGCCTTGATTGGAAACGACATGATGCCACAGATATTTTCAAATACTTTTTTATTTATTTATTTATTTTTAAATATTTTTTGCAGTGGACTTCTTTTTTTTTTTTTTTTTAAGTTAAACTGTGAAACTCTTGTCCCGTACAGAGGACAAAAATGCATTGCTGGGTCTCAGGAGGTTAATACAACCAACAACTGAACATTTTAGGTAATCAGCTCGAAATCTGGACATATTTTCAGTTTTTACTACAACCGATGCTGCTGACAAACAATTATGGCGTACTCAGAGAAGTCTTGACCTCATATGTGCAAATGTTGGGACTTAACTAGTTATAGATGTAATAAATTAAGCAGGAATTAAAACAGGTTGTAGAAATCCACTAAATTTTTGCCAAAATGAATATAAAAATAGTTTAGCAGCACCTGGAGGGTTCAAATTCAAACTTTTTGAACTATTAGGGTCCAAATACACAAATAAATGAACCAAAGACTAATAAAAGTGGGTTTAACAAAATATGACCCCTTTAATGTTGATTATGTGTATCATGTGCAACCACAGATGCAGTCCATTCAGCTATTTAACACAAAACCAGATGTTTTTTAATGATCTTTGCCACAAACTCTGAATTTAAAACATACTCGTACAAGTCAAGAAAGTCACAAACATCATATGTGTAAATGGTGACACATACAATACATACAGAATCAAAAAATCTGTCCCGTCATTGACCGCTGTTAGCTTTTAGATCCCATGGGGCGTATCAGAACTGGGTGGAACCTTAGCTCTATACTTATATACTATTACATACTCAAGAAAACTCTTAAGATGAAGTAAGTGGTTGGATAACATACATGTGAAGTCACGTCAACGAGCGCTAACATGTTCACTGAAGCAGCTAACCAGCTATTCGGCACAACGGCTGAGTGATGAGCTGCGCTGCTATCATCGACGGCAGCCTGGAGGCCTGGCAACCAGCAGGAATGGCAACCAAAGTAACGCAAAGCAATGAGCCAAGACCAGCAGAAACACAGCTGTTACTATGATGCCGCTTCACTGTTAAAAGTATGGATGCAGCACAATGAAAAAAGTCTAAATGTCGAATAATATCCAGCAAGAAGACGAACAAAGTAGCCAATTAGACCAGTCACACCAGAGAAATACAACACTAATACACTATAAAAAACATTGTGTTACACTAAAAGCCTAAATACTGCATGATAACCAGCAAGAACACAGACAAACCAACGAGCTGGTACTAGGCTGCTGGTCCATGTCATAGTACCCAGTTACAGGAACTGCATCACTGCATCGTAGAATTATTTTTTGATTGATTGATTGATATCTTTATTTCGATCATGTAAAACAACAATTTATCAACAGAAATGCAAATAAATGATAATCAAGAGAATGAGAACAAAACAAAACGGTAACTTAAAACTGCAAGGAGTAGGAAGAAGTATAAACTTATCTAATCCAACCCCTTCAAACTTTTCCATGCTTACTGAAAACAACACTCCCAAATTTATCAGCGATTTTGAAACATGCATATTTAGTCACTCATCCATATTACAACACATTCACTATATTACAACCATTCAACAAATACTGTATTACAATAGAAGTCTGCAAGTTCTTTGTTAAAGTAGGAATTCTTTATCATTGTTAAAGTAGAATACTGTGGTATGAATGTACGAATATAAAGTATTAAAGTACTCTTATGATAAAACTGGAATACTGCAGAATAAAAAAAAAATCATCTCTCTGTTACAGTTAAGTTCATAATAGTCATCTGGGCCAATAAAAATACTCTGTTACAGTAACAGTATGAATACTTTAGGTTAAAATTACATGTTACACTGAAAAATACAATGATACAGCAAAAATACGAATGTTATGCTACAAAATACAACGTAAATGCACAAATACTGCAGTTAAAAATGCACAGTGTACAAATACTGTGCTAAAAATATTATCTCACAGTGACATTTCTAGTACTGCACTTAAAAAAAACAGAGCGTTATGGACAAAAGTACACATGCTGCCCTAAAAAATCTCAATGTTATGTCAAAAGTACAAACACTTCACTTAAAAATCACAAAATACAACATCGTGGTAAAATGTACTAATACTAGACTTAAAAAAAACACAATGTTATGCATACAAGTGCAAATTTTATGCTACAACCATACAATGTTGACAAAATGTGCAAATACTTCACTTAAAAAACACAATGTGATGGATGAAAGTACAAATGTGCTAAAAAAACAACGTTATGTCAAAAGTACAAACACTTCACTTAAAAATCACAATGTTATGGAGGTATAAGTACAAATCTTGTGCTAAAAATACAACATCATGGTAAAATGTACTAATACTGCACTTAAAAAAAACACAATGTTATGCATACAAGTAGAAATTTTATGCTAAAACAACACAATGTTGAGAAAAAGCGCAAATACTTCACTTAAAAAACACAATGTTACGGATAAAAGTACAAATGTTGTGCTAAAAACGACAATGTTACTGTAAAAAATACAATTGCTGCACTAAAAACAAAGTTATAATAAAACCATGGATACTGCACTATTAAAAACCCAATGTTATGGTAAATGACTTCACTATAACACATACAATGTAACAGTAAAAGTACACATATAAAAGTACAAATACCACCCAGCCAACAGAAGTACTACCGGATCAATTACCCATGACCAGGACAAACAGAGCTGTTACTATGACGGCGTTTGTTGTATCGTGATCTGCGATTGCGATCCTACGTGTTTGCGTTCAGAAATACGTGCGTTTGTGTGTCGGTGCTTTGGTTTTGGTTTTTCTCTGCATCGTCTGCAGCCAAACAAGCTTGAATCGCCGTGTTCAGTGAGACGGAGGAACAAACATACACAAACAGCTGGTCCCACATGTCCTAATAAGAGAGTGGCTGACTGGCAGAACATCCTCTTCAGCCGCCACAGATTAGATTACACTCCTTTAAGGCTCCTGACTTCGCCTGGCATGGCCTCGTCGCCTGATTAATCGCTCGACTGCAGCACCTGACACTACCAACTTCCTGAACTATTAAAGAAATACCACAAGTATCGAATGAAGAGCTTCTCACGTTCTTTACTTCAATGCAAATACAGAAGAAACTCAGTTAAAAAAAAAAAACAACTTTTTTGAATACTACTAAAAGTGCAAAAACTGCAGTTTAAAAATGCAAATACTGTACTATAAAAATACTTTGCAATAATAAAAGTTAGAATACTGCAGTTTAAGAGTACAATAAAAGTAACAATATTATGCCAAGACAATAATACTCTGTTATATACAAAAATAAAAATACTAAAATAATATTATGTTACAGAGTAAAAGTAGGAGTACTGCACTACAAAAATACAGTATTATGACAAAAGTAAGAATACTGCAGTATAAAAGTACTCTGTTACAATAAATGTAAGAATATTATGCAAACAAAATACTCCGTTCCATACAAAAATAAAAATACTAAAATAATATTATGCTACAGAGTAAAAGTAGAATAATACACTACAAAAATACAGTATTATAACAAAAGTAAGAATACTGCAGTATAAAAGTATTCTACTACAATAAAAGTAAGAATACTATGGCAACAAAATATTCTGTTCCATACAAAAATAAAAATACTAAAATAATATTATGCTACAGAGTAAAAGTAGAATAATACATTATAAAAATACAGTATTATAACAAAAGTAAGAATACTGCAGTATAAAAGTATTCTACTACAATAAAAGTAAGAATATTATGCCAACAAAATACTCTGTTCTATACAAAAATAAAAATACTAAAATATTACACTACAGAGTAAAAGTAGAATACTGCACTATAAAAATACAGTATTATAATAAAAGTAAGAATACTGCAGTATAAAAGTACTCTATTACAATAAAAGTAAGAATATTATGCCAAGAAAATACTCTGTTCTATACAAAAATAAAAATACTAAAATAATATTATGCTACAGAGTAAAAGTAGAACACTGCACTATAAAAATACAGTATTATAACAAAAGTAAGAATACTGCAGTATAAAAGCACTGTTATAATACAAGTACGAATAACATAGTATGAAAATACTTTGTTATAGTAAAAGTATGAAAAATGTGGTATTGAAGAAACTCTATTGCAGTAAATGTATGAATATTACACTGTAAAAAAATATGCATGTGCGTTGCAGTAAATGTGTGAATAATTAACTAGGAATTATACTCTGTTGCAGTAAAAACATGAATAATATGCTATAAAAATACTCTGCTACCATAAAAGTATGAATACTATGCTACTAAAAATACTCTATTATAGTGACATGTATCAACCATATGCTGTAACATTACTGTGTAATAGTAAAAATATGAATAATGTGCTATAAAAATACTCCATTACAGTAAAAGTGTGAATACCACATGAACAAAAACACTCTGTTACATACAGAAAAAGTATGATTACTGCACTACAAAAAAAATACTCTGTAATAGTAAAAATATGAATGTGGTATAAAAATACCCCATTACAGTAAAAGTATGAATACTACATGATTAAAAATATTCTGTTACATACAGAAAAGTATGATTACTGCACTACAAAAAAAATACTCTGTAATAGTAAAAATATGAATATGGTATAAAAATACCCCATTACAGTAAAAGTATAAATACTACATGATTAAAATTATTCTGTTACATACAGAAAAGTATGATTACTACAGATCTAAAAAAAATACTCTGTAATAGTAAAAATATGAATGTGGTATAAAAATACTCCATTACAGTAAAGGTATGAATACTAAATGATTAAAAATATTCTGTTACATACAGAAAAGAATGATTACTACACTATAAAAATACTGTATGTATGACGCTCTATAACCATAGGACTTGCTATGTAACATCACTAATAGTAAATTGATTGATTGATTGATTGATTGATTCATATATTTATTTATAATAGATGGATTATTTGTACTAATCCAAAAACATTCACAACATATTGATGTCACCAGCACAAATGCACTTTCTTCCCTTACATTTTGTTACTCCATGCTGTTTTTTTGGTCTGGAAATAATGTAATTTAACTTTTTTTTTTTTTTTTTAAATTATTTCAATTCATATGAAATGTAACCACAGCTGTCAGATACATGTACTGCAGGGAAAAGTACAATATATGTTCAAGGATTTCAGCTCAATTCAAGGATGGATCTGTAACATTTGTATCTTCACAGAAGGTGAAATGAACCACAAAGAATACATATGTCTTCGCTTAGCCTGTTGCTTTTAAAAGCTTGTTGTTATTTTAATGATGAAAATGCTCCCTGTTAATTCTGTTCCAGCTGGTGTTGATGGTTTTAAAAGTAAATACCCGCCTGTTCACATATGTAAGCATATAGGAGAATATAGTGTGTCTGAATGAACAAAGGACACCTGTCGCTTCATATGGTGTCTGGAGGGTTGTAATAATGAAGGTTATTTATGTCATGTACTGTAAATCTGTCAGTCCCTGCTTTTAAATCTATTTTAGACCCCAGTTATTGTTCCAGAGTCAAATTTTACGAATGCTGTCAGCATAATGGACAGTAAAGTTGTCAGATTTGCACGACAGATGAGTGAATGTTGAAGAAGACGGACGTGAAATTCACAGGAGACGTGTTCAGCAACATCTGACGTTCAAGAAAAGACGTTTGAAAAGATGATTAAGGAGTTTATTGATTTCCAGTCTCTATATATTTAATAATGTTTAGGATGAAATGAGATGCTTTTGGATCCTAGAAAACCCTTCAGCTGTTTTGTTACACTATATCACACCAATTCCACTAGAAATGACCAGCTTCAGAGATTAAAAGTGCTAAATGTTACAGATTTTTACCTCCGCCAAGGAACGGCGGAGGTTATGTTTTCATCTGGGTTTGTCTGTTTGTTTGTCTGTTAGCATGATAACTCAAAAAGTTAGGGATGGATTTGGATGAAATTTTCAGGCAATGTTGATACTGGCACAAGGAAGAAATGATTAAATTTTGGTGGTGATTGAAGGGGTGGGGTGGGGGGATTGATCTGCCTTGGTGGAGGTCTGCGCTCTCTGAGTGCATAAATTGGAAAACAAATGATAAAAGTGCTGGTTTGCTGACGTTTTCAAAAAAGATGAAACAGACAAACAAACCAAAAATCTGCCCCCCCCCTCCCCCCAGACCACCACCAAAATTTAATCATTTGTTCCTTGTGCCAACATCAACATTTCCTGAAATGTTCATCAAAATCTGTCCGTAACATTTTGAGTTATCTTGCTAAAAGTCAGACAAACAAACCCCAAACATAACCTCCTTGGTGGAGGTAACAATATTGCTGACGTATTATCAGAGACACTTGGGAGTGAAGTTAATGATAATTTAACGGGGAGTGGCGGTAATAAGCGCTAGCATTCAACATTTTCATCTCAAACACACACACACACACACACACACACACACACACACACACACACACACGCACACACACACACACACACACACACACAGGTTTGAACCAGGGCTTTCATCGTTGACTTTTCCCTGTTCTCCCCACATTGAAGGTTTCCTCCTGGTTGGGTGCTTTCCCCTGCCACCGTAAACAAGTATATGTACTGTAGGTCCTGAGGGCCTTTGATGGCAGCTCACTGCTCCTAATGTACTAATCCTTAATCACTAAAGTTAGGTGTTGTGTGTATTAGGAAAAAATATAAAAATATAAAAAGAAAAAATATTGACAAATTTTACAAAAGTGATGAAGTCTTGTTACGTCCTCCAATAACACATTAAGGTTGAATTGTTGAATTCCAGAGTATTTCTATGAGTGCCCTATAAAAGGTTAATGTTCCCAGACTGTCTATTATTGTAAACTGATTTTCACAGTGTCTCATTTCGCAGAATCGGAGGTTTAGTTGCATGACAAATAGCTGAAAACAATGAAGAGTTTGGATCATCTGTAAGTCATTAAACAGCTAAATCACAAAGCACAGAATGTATCCAGCTAATAACGCCGTTGCAAAACCTGCTTTTACCTCTACTTCTTTTCATCCACATTGCTCAAGAGCACTTCAGCAGACTGAGGCGGTGTGGTCGCTGCCACCCTGCTGGGGTCTGCAGCATATTGGATGTGTGTCACCCCTCTGGAGGGTGATTTTGGGTGGGTGGGGTTCGGGGGGGGGGGGGGGGGGGGGGGGGGGGGGGGGGGTTTACTGACGTGCTGTTGACAGTTTGTCCAGGATGGAGGCAGCTGGGAATGCAGAGCCAGCGCTCCTCTGTGTCTCACTAATCAGGCCTGTCCTGTTGTTGGACGCAAACACTGCTTTTCTCACACACTGCTCCAGTCTGGAAAAAGAAATCAATATTTTTTTGATTTCAAGCTGAGTATCACATGTACTTCTGTGTTAGAGTCTATTTTTTCCCATTTGCAATAAAGCTTTGCATTTCCCACAACTTAGAGAACAGAATCATTAGATATTATAGATTATTTGTGAATATTAGTTTCTACTTAATATATTAACCCTTTCATGCATACTGGTCACTACAGTGGACAGTTATTCTACAGCTGTTCCCATGTATATTTATGGATTTTGTTGTTTTAGTTCCATATCAGCCAACACATTGGACACTTACGCACCATCTCATACACTGTAATTCATACCATTACTGTAATTTTGCTGTTCTTGACAAACCTGACCTGCAGTAAAATGTCTAAGTGTAAATCAAATTGTTTGTTTTTTTTCCATGAAGTGAGTAATAACTAGTATTAGAGTATGTTAAAATGTGAGCATTAGCAACATTTAAAAAAATGTTTTTATTTCATAGTTTTCACACAGTATATCACTTCTGTTATTGTGTTTTAAATACATGTCTCTTTGCTTCAAAAGTTAAATGCATGATGTCCAGCTTAGTGGACAATTTTGTATTTCCATAAAAAATAGGTTCTTAAAAAATTTCAATTGCATTGTTTTTTTCATGCCTACAGAGGAATAAAAGCACTCAAGAAAAGAATATTGACTAAGGTTCTCATAATTCATGCATGAAAGGGTTAAGTAACATAAAGTGGAAGAATTCAGCTCAAATATAGAAACACTACTGCTTATAGGGCCAAACAGATAGACGTAAAATGTTTGCATTTGCCAGTGTAGCTTCACAGGAAGTAAAATGGGCTTTAACCCATAAAGACCCAAACAGCCACTGGTGACCAAAAGCATCTACTGATCTAAACTGTTTAACAACTTCTGAAGCACTAAACCTTTCAAATAGTTGGAATAATTGGTGTGAAATACAGTTTTTCTTCTTTTCATGGTCATCAGATATGACCCATTTGGATGTTCAGAGGCTCCGTAGTGAACATGGAAACACCGTCATCTTCTACAACATTGATTCACCAGTAAAACCCATGGAGTTGGATCAATGACAGTGGATGGAGACACTGGGTTTATGTTCAGTTAATGATATCTTTGCTGAAAATGTCACTTTTTCTTCAGTTTTCTCTGTTTCTGATATAATAACCCCCAACTTTAGTCTAAGCTTTTTATGAACATCTCACTGAAAAAATGCAAAATACAGAGAATAATATATAGTAACTGATGATAAATCACTTAAGTAAAGGTTAAATGTAGAGAAAATTTTGGAACTGCCACAAAAGTAAACTGGGTCTTTATGGGTTAAATATGGCCAAGTTTCAACCCTAAAACATTGAAAATGTCACTTTTCTTCAGTTTTCTCTGTTTTGATATAATACCCTTTGAATTTACTGTGAGTTTTCATGAATGTCTAAATTAAATATAGGAAATTAAGTACAGGAAAATACATGATTTACAGTGAAAATGAAAAATACAGAGGATAATGTTATAATGAATGGTGATAAATTGCTTAAGAAAGGTTAAATAGAGAGAGAAAATCATTTAGGAACTTCCAGAAATGTAATGCTTAGTCTTTATGGCAGTGTTTTTTAACCTTGGGGTCGAGACCCCATGTGGGGTCTCCTGGAATTCAAATGGGGTTGCCTGAAATTTCTAGTAATTGATAAAAATAAAACAAAAAAACTTGCTAATAAAAAATATATGGTAAGTTGACAGAGACAATCACAATACATAAAAACCATGACAAACTGTGAAGCTGAAACTGAAGCACTGTGGTACTGTTTATCTTTCAAAATGTTCATTGTGGTCGGTTTCAGATGCTGCAGCTCTTTCATAATTCATAGCTTGAGTTCTTGTTTGTTCAGTATTAATCGTCAGCCTTGGAAATCACAGCTGGACTGACTGTACATATCCTGACCAAGGAAAATACAATTCTCACTTTGTGCAGTAATCTACACCTGGCTTTACTGCCTCCGTCCATAATAATATACATTATATAGACTAAATGTCATCTAAAATTAACGTTTATTTGCAACATAGTATAGCAAACTATTACATGATCAAAAACGAATTAATTTTAGCAAAAAAAAAAAAAAAAAAAAATCTCCATTTTGAATGTCTGGGGTCTCCAGAAATTTGTGATGTTAAAATGGGGTCACAAGCCAAAAAAGGCTGGGAACCAGTGCTTTATGGGTTAATATCACCACTTTCTTTTTTATTTAGCATTTTGTATACCAAGTATTGCCAACTATTCCTTGTATATTACAAAGATATCTTCTACATTTGCACTTCACCAGCTCTAATTTCACTGTTGTTCCAAGTCTCCCTGATTTAAAACATTAAACTGTCCAAAACCTCCACATGCAGTACCAGATTCAGATTGCACTTGAACATGCAATCAGCTCCTCCAGTGGAGGTCTTTCATGGTAATTAGTCTGGCTTACAACAAATCTGAGCTAACCTTTCAGGCTCCACACAACACAGGTGAACAAACAGGGCTGAACCTCTGCAAAGCACCTTCAGTGCACAGATATTTTTTTTGTTTCCCTTTAAGCTGCCGTCAAACACAATCTTGGTGCTTGGAAACCAAACCAAACACACCAGATTCACAGCGGAACAGAAGCAGAGAGGAGCTCACACACACACATACAGATCCATTTGTCTTCATTAATGCATTATACAGTTTAAAGGGTTATTTAACTTGGCAGATGGAGGAAGAACATACTCTCACTTAGAGAAGCGGCCTGTAGGAGTGGCTGCACACAAGGCAGGAGATGAAACTTTGTTAGTCCCGATGGAGAAAAAACAAATAAGCCTCAACAGAACAGGGCAAGAACAAAAATGTAATATGAAGACAAGGAAATTACCATAATTAGGATGTAAGAAGACATAAAAGTGAAGGTAATATAAAGTCTGCTAGGGATAATAGTAGGGTGTATATAGAGAGTATCAGAAGGCTTATTCATTTTAGCCAAAGGTAACACTAAAGCTAGCAGTGAAAAAGTAATCGATTAACTAAAAAAAAAAGACCAGTGGCCCTGTAGCTCACCAGCCTGTTCTATGAAGAATCAATAACAACTTGAATTTGTGAGGTTATCAGGTTCTGCTGCTATGTTAGAGTCCTGTGGTGTTAATGCAGGAGATCAGTCTTCCAATAGAAGTGGGTGGTACTTTCACTGGAGGAGAACTCAACGAATTCAATGAAAGTCCATATATGACTTGTTTTCAGTGATCAAGAGTAACTTGATATCTGTAACCATTTCCATATGGCATGGCATGGAATGGCATGGCATGGCTGGGCTGGCAAGTCTTTATTGCCATTGCACAATCATACACAGTATAAAATGCAACAAAATTAGGGCTCAATACTTTTCGGTGCAGAGGAAGATAAAAAATATTATAAATGTATATATAAATATGCCCCATTATAAGTAAACGCTCATTTGTAATACAGGGTGTCCCCCAAAAAATTTGACATCATTTCATCACCTAATAATTTGTTTGCTCAAAAAAAGAAGATGGAATGGACGTGCTGATGATGGAGACAACGTGCCTTTGAAATGGCCCCCACCCTCACCTGACCTAACACTGTGCAGTTTCTTTCTGTGGGGTTACGTGAAAGAACTGGTCTTTATCCCACCACTTCCCACATGTGTAGAGGAACTTAGAAGGAGAATCACTGAGGCTCTGGAGAATGTTACACGACATGCTGCAGCGAGTGTGGCAGGAACTCCACTAACAACTTGATGTGTGCCGCATCACAAGCGGCGCACACATTGAACATTTGTAATAACTTTGGAACATTATCAAATTATCATCCCCCCAGAATTTGTCTTTTGTAATTTGTAGAATAAAATAGTTTATGTCCAAAACTAGAAAAGCACTCGGAGAGCACAGACCTCCGCCAAGGCAGATCAGATATACCAAATTTTATCACTTGTTCCTTGTGCCAGTATCAACATTTCCAGAAAATTTCATCAAAATCTGTCCATAACTTTTTGAGTTATCTTGCTAACAAACAAACAAACAAACAAACAAACAAACAAACAAACAAACAAACCCAAATGAAAACATGACCTCCTTGATGGAGGTAATAAATCCTATTAAGTATCATTTCTCCTGGCCATGTTGTCACTTTGATATGGACATCTCAAATGATGTCAATTTTTTGAGACCCCTGTATTTCAAAAATTTGTAAAAAAATAAAAAATAAAAAAAAAAAATTCAAAATTTCTCAAAACTGTGAAGGAAGCTACATATAAAATTAGAAGTGAATCTGACCAGTAGTTTTGTCAGACAAGATGTTTGAATTGCTAATGATTTTTGTAAATTTTGATCTTTGCAAATTTTGCACTAAATTATAATAAAATGAGTTTTGACCAACATAACAAACGTAACAGTTGCACATTTAGACAAATTGTCTTTATCAAAGTTATTTATGTACCCTAAAATTAAGTACATTTTGCTGTCATTAGTCCAATAAAAATCCTCTTATGTTGTAATTGGATCATATTTCACTGATAATAACTTCGTATTTACTGCAAATGTGCATTCCAGTCTCACTTTTACACTTTGAAATTGTATGTTAGCTTCTCTTATCACTTTAAACTTGATTTGGAAGCATGGGAGAAAATAAAATACTAAAGTATAAATTTAATCATGTCCAAATTTAAATAGCCCACAGTGTATAACAATAGTATATGCATCAATCCCACAAGTGAAGTGACACTCCAAGAACACACTCGAAGTTCGCCCACGTGTTGACATGAAACTGTGATTGAATAGAAAATAAAGTGGCACAGGGAGGAACCTCTTCTGATGTGTATTTCCTGGTTTATATAAGGCTCCTCTATGTCTCATAAATCTATTAATACCACACCACCAATATGAATGCAATGGAGCCTTCAAATGCACAATTTTCCCCACAATGCAACACAACACAGCCCGTGGTGCACGTACACACATTAGGGCTTTGTGTGGTTGTTTGTTATCAGCAGGAACCTGGGTCTACATGAGGGAGGAAATGTTACTGGTTCCCACCATAACTCAGCACTGGCCTAATCAGTAATGGTAGCGTGATGAATGGAAGGCTACAGTACACTCAGGCCTTTGTCGCGAGCCGTAAACAATGAGTCAGACTGGTATATCTGACAATTATAACCACCCTTCAAGGACTTCTTAACATATCCAAAAGTGCTCTCCCCCTCCTCCTCCTCCTCCTCCACCTCCTCCACCGTCATGTGGTTTTGTGAAATGACAGGCTCCACGTTCTCACACGCTGTAAATCAGGTAACACACAGCGCTATATCACTGTCGGCGTTTACACCGTTTGACCTCCACAAATGTCCAAATACAGAAATCAGCAATGCAAAAAGAAAAAAAAAAATACACAGTAGCAGTTTTGTAAATGATAACCTCTATCTCTATGTTCTCACGCTTTGCTAATCGCACGCAGAACATTAAGTACTCGACATAGAATTATAGATGAGAAATTTGAGTTTTTTCAGGTATCACAAGGACAGCCTTCATTTAGAGCCAACTGGAAAAGGGAGTACGAAAGAATGCATGACATTAACCCATAAAGACCCAGTGCTACTTTTGTTTTCTCTATATTTAACTTGTCTTAAGTGATTTATCACCATTCATTGTGACAGTATCCTCTGTATTTTGTGTTTTTTCAGTGAACATCAGGTATTTTCCTATATTTCATTTACTGATCATGTAAATGTTCAGAAAAGCTCAGGGTTATTATATCAAAAAAAAGAGAAAAAAAGTGACTTTTTCAGCAAAATATGTCATTAACTGAACAAACCAAGTGTCTCCACCCACTAGTCGCTTTTCCATTGGACATCTGCGTAAAACTTTACCAATATTTACTAACTGTTGAAAGAACAGAAGTGTGTAATGTTGGTTTTTCCGTTAAATCACAAATGCAATGATTTGTTTATTTATTATCATGACATGACATGAGAAGTCATTCCATAAACATAGCGATGAACATAAATATTGTGTTGATTTACAGATATATACATTATTATTATCATATATTACCCCTCTATCCCATACCAAATTTTAAAAAATGATTTAGTTTCCTGGTGTGTCCACACATACTGCACCATGTTTCTTATAAAACTCTTGTTCGCTTGTTGTAACGTCCATCAACATCCTTTTTTTTTTTTTTTTAATTCACATGACTTTAGTTGTGGAAAAAGGTCTTTCCATTGCAGTTTTGCATGATATACCAATTACACTATGCCTGAAATACCACCTCTTGCCAGCGCAAAAACTTTTGATCAAAAAACGACAGTTTTGGCAAAATTCTAATTTTTCCATTAGGTTCATTTTTATGCACAAGTTATATTCATAAAATTTGAGGGTCAATGGAAAAGCGACTATTGTTCTTTATCAAACTCTGAATCAGTGTTATAGAAGATGACATTTCCATGTTCACTACAGAGCCTCTGAACGTCCAAATGGGTCATATCTGATGACCATGAAAAGATGACAAACTGCATTTTACACCAATTACATGAATTGTTAGAATTATCGGATCAGAGGTTATTAACATGTTAGATCAGTACATGGTTTAGGTCAGGGGTGTCAAACTCATTTTAGTTCAGGGGCCACATTCAGCCCAATTTGATCTCCAGTGGGCCGGACCAGTAAAATAATAACAGTGAAAAAAGTAACATTATATTATGATCAGGTTTACATCTACAAAGTCTCCTTAAAAATCTGAATAACATGAACAACTTGAATTGTCTTAAGAAAAATGAGTGCAATTTTAACAATATTATGCCTCGGTTTATTAGTTTATCATTTACACATGTGCATTACAATTGCACAAAACATTTAGCACCAGGCAGAATATTGGTAAAATTGCATTTACTTTTCTTCAGACATTTCCAAAGAGAAAACTTGGGGTTGTCATTATTTATAGGTTATAATGATAATATTTTACTGGTTCTGACCAACTTGAAATCTAATTAGACTGTATATGTCTGTATGTTGAACCTGAATTAAAATGATTTTGACACCATTGATTGTTAATATCTTCAGTGTAATTTTTGCATTTCACAAATTCATCATTCATTCATTTGGCAGGCCGGATTTGGCCCCCGGGCCGCATGTTTGACAGCTGTGGTTTAGGTTGTCAGTGGCTGTTTGCGTCTTTATGAGTTAAAGGTGCAGTTCTTGAAACTTTTTAGTGTCATTGAGCAAAATCCCATAATTCCCTTTCATTGTATTGTAACTGAAGGGATAAGGAAAGAACTAAAGCTTCTGCAGCTACTTCCTGCCTGTATTTTTACTATGTAACATATTTTGTCTAATGATAGCCATTTTCAGACAAATATGGGGTTGAAAAAGAACATTCAAACTTAAGTCCTCTTCTCCACTCAACAGATCTTACACAAAATGGTCCATCGGTGTCCATTTTCCATGCCCAGTGCAGCAGATAGAGGTCAATGTAAGTGCTTAAATCACATAAATTAAAGACACCGGCCAGGTTTGTTACATAGCAAAAACCATGAGGTGGTTATGGTGGAACATCAAAGTCTGTGGACTAACACAACACCAGGGTTTGTGTCTTGTGTCAGCCTAGCGTATTTTGCCCTGAGTTTTCCCTGTCAGATAGACGGGTAGCATGTACAGTATATGCACACCAAACAGAAAGAGGAGAAGGCTGTAACAGGAGTTGACATTGATGTACACCGATCAGCTATAACATTCAGACCCCAGACAGGCAGAGTGGTGTTAATGTTGATTATCTCATTCCAGTGGGACCTGTCAGTGGGTGGATATATTAGTCAGCAAGTGAACATTTAGTCCCTGAAGCTGATGTATAGGAAACAACAGTAAAAAGGCAAGACTGGGGATCTGAGTAACTTTCACAAGGGAGAAATTGTCCAAATCACTGGGTCAGAGCATCTCCAGATAAAGTGGTTAGTACCTACCAAAAAATATCTAAAAACAACCAGATCTCAACCAGTCCAGGATCTGTGGGAGCAGAACCTTATCACCACCTGTCTAATGTTGTGTAGGCTCCCCCTTTTTCCACAACAGAAGCAAGGACCTAGACTTCAGACACCAGACCTCTGAAGGTGTGTGGTGTCTGGACCAAGACGTTAGCAGCAGGTCCCTGAAGTCCTGGAAGTAGAGGTGGATCTTCATGGATCACATTTATTTGATGCTCAATAGTCCTGAGACTAGTATGTCCTTCATTGGTCCATTTTTGGTCAGTACTAACCACTGCAGACCCGGAACACCCAACAAGACCTGCAGTTGTGGAGATGCTCTGACACAACCATCACCATCAAAGTCACTCACTTCCTTACATTGATCATTTTACTGCTTCCAATACATCAGCTTCAAGTAAATAGACTAAACTAAATGTTCACTTGCTGCCAAACATAACTAACCCAGTGAACAGTGGTACTGTAATGAAATAATCAACATTATTAATACTTCTTCTGTCAGTGTCATTATTGTTGTTCAGGCTGATAAGTCTCTATCGTTCACACAGTAGACAATTCTGTTATTGACCCAAAGGCCAAAGGTTCCGGGCCAGAATAGTCCCAAATGTTAAGAAAAATAAGAAAATACAGAGGGCACTACAAACTTCTAGTGAGGGATTATTATTGCATGAATCTATAAAAAAGTTGCATATTTTGCTTGTAATCATAATAATTGTGGCTGTCTGGTATGACCATCTATAAAGCAATAAGCAGGGATGC
This sequence comes from Sphaeramia orbicularis, assembly GCF_902148855.1. NCBI lineage: Eukaryota > Metazoa > Chordata > Actinopteri > Kurtiformes > Apogonidae > Sphaeramia > Sphaeramia orbicularis. The sequence goes on along the minus strand of NC_043978.1, from coordinate 19,876,885 downwards.
ACCGATACCATTTTTTTCAGGTCCGAGGACAAGAACAAGTGCTTATATTTGAGTACTTGCCGATACAGAGTACCAATATGAGTACTTAATTACAGTTCTTAGTTACTTTTGAAAATGTGCTTTATTGTCAAAGTGCTGCTACTGACATTTAATGCATTGGAATGAACGTTTCTCAATCAATCCACCAGGGGGCGCTGCTCTTATTTAACCATACTGGACAAATACCATGAAGAAAAGTAAAGTTTTTTAAGAAGAAGAAGAAGAAGAAGAAGAAAGTCAGTAATAATAAACATGGAGATGACAGAGGTAACACTAATGTGGATACTAATGTTGATATGATGAGGGTAATGAGGGTAGTTGTCATAAATATGTCAGTAGTTTTTCTCTAACTCACACAGTCGCTCTTTGAAAAGATCCGCTACGGTTCCTGGTGGTAGCCTCTGTCTGAATACGCATCTGCGAGCACCTGGAAAACAGATGGAATGTACGCAGAGGACGGACAGAACTCTCCGTCCGTATCCGTCTGTGTCTTTAACGTTACTTTTGTCACCGTCATTTATTTTGAAAAGTCTCCACACTGCTGACATTACTCCTCCGCTGCGTACCTGCTGCACTGAACTGTGAATGTGACGCTGCCATAAGTGGTATCGGTGCGGTTGTATTGGAGTACTTTTATGAGTACAAGTACAAGTACACATGCTGAGTATCGGACCCGATACCCAAAACCGGTATCGGTGCATCCCTAGCAATAAGTGACATTATGATGTCAGTGCATACATTTACTAATCCATGTTTCCCTTACCCTACTTCATTCATTCATTCATTTTCTGAACCCGCTTTATCCTCACTAGGGTCACGGGGGTCGCTTGGAGCCTATCCCAGCTACATGGGGCGAAGGCGGGGTACACCCTGGACAAGTTGCCAGTTCATCGCAGGGCTGACATATAGAGACAAACAATCACTCTCACATTCACACCTATGGGCAATTTAGATTAACCAATTAACCTATTAGTGCATGTTTTTGGATTGTGGGAGGAAGCCGGAGTACCCGGAGAGAACCCACGCAGACACGGGGAGAACATGCAAACTCCACACAGAAAGGTCCCACCCCCCGTCGACTGGTGTTGGAATCGAACCCAGGACCTTCTTGCTGTGAGGCACGAGTGCTAACCACTGCACCACCGTGTCGCCCCTTACGCTTACCCTACTTAACCATCTCCAATCTCTGAGAATGCTTTCACTAAATGAAGGACAGTGCAGAGGGGAGATTTTCAAACAATTAATAGCATTTTCTTTTACTTATTATCTCTAAAGAGGTGAAATAACTCCCCTCATGCAACCATCTGCAGTCATTTTGCGTCAGCCTTGACAATGAGCTAAATGTTTCAAGGCATACTGTAATGTGCTGTCTGCATGAATTTAACTCCACAGAAGCACAAAATTAGTAGTTTAAAAGTTTCTGCTGTCAGTCTGCCAGAAAGCAAAGCCTCTGGGTGAACCGTGAAAGTGAGTGGTTTGTTCCTTTCACAGAAAAAATGTGATGGAAATTTAATCAAACCACCAAGACAATAATGGTGATATGTAATAATTAGTGAGTTGTCACACGCTAAATCACATTATATAAACAGCATCGCACATTGAGTTTAAGATGGGAACACTTTCCCCAAATATACCCCAGATTGGGCCATTTGTACTATTATATACATTTGCATACATTAATTTATAAACATATACTTACATAAATATTTGCAAAATATACAACATATGCATTTGTGAAATTGTGTCACATTACATTAAAAGAGCAATAGTAGTATTTCTGCTTTCTAATATTTAAAGAATTACCTAAAATGATCATTATAATGTTTAGAGTAAAGATCTCTGAAGTTCTGCCAAACATGCCAGTGTACTGGATTGCAGAGATATGAACTGAATTTATTTATGCCAATGGGTTGGGGGATTTATATGACCACTAGAGGGAGTAGTGAGTCACTATGCCAGTCTCCCATGACCAAAAATAAGAAAGTGACCAGATAAGATGAGAACCACTAAAAAACAAATTTTAGAGTCAAAGAAAGTGACTTACTGATAAAAGTTAACAGCACTGTTTTCTCCACAGGACACAGCTCTGAATGAGAAGAAAAGAGTTTCATACTGAAATGACAGCCTTTCTTCTACATGGGTATAAAGTTATTATGTGATGTTATTATCTTTGCTAAGTTGCAGAACTGTAACACTTCTGACTTTGTTTGTTCGATTCCAAACAGATCTTTCATGGAGCTATTGACAACACAAACCGTACAGAAAACGGAGGTGATTAGTGGTTTTACTGTGGCTGTTTTCACTCTAAAAACAGAGCCAAGCTAACAGAGCTTTAATGTAAACTATCAGCTGATGCAGCACGTGAAGATTATAAGACAGTGTTATTTTTAGAGACTGTTAAAATAAGCATCTATGAGTTTAAGTTTGAAGAAGAAAACACGATGATGCCATAATCCAAATGGGAGAAAACCATGAGCTTTATACTTTATTCAGTGAGTGATACAGTCTGTGGATACATAGAGTAGATTCATTGGTGGTTTTTGTACCTGTGAATATGTTCTGGTTCGCAACATCCCTCTACCATATAGTTTGGAATATCAATACTACATATAACCACGTTAAATGACATAAGGATGAGATCTACACACCTTCCACTGTAGCTATTTCTTTACTAGTCTTCTTAAATATTGTAACAGTATAATGATATCCATCCATGGATTGACCCTTAAAGATTTTGCTACGTCTTAGCCTTGGTCCCACTAACATTACATGGATTGACATGGGCCCTAATATTCTATTAATATGAAATGTAAATGTGACTAATAGTGAGAATAAAAATAGGACCAATGGCCCTGTAGCTTACCGGCCAAATTAAAAGCTTTGGGAAATGTATCCAGATGCCATTTATTACCACCCAGTTATGTGTATTTATTATATAACAGAAATAGCCCATGTTTTGGTCATATTCCAATCAGATCTGTAAAAAATGTAAATTCCAATTTGATATCATTGATACTGATTTATTGTATCAATCCACTTTCTATCTGTTACAATAGGAAAATTTTTCAAAGTCACACCAAAACCAGAATCAGATCTGGATCGAAATAATTTCCGTCCCTTGTGTTGACATCATCATAAAGAAGCTGTATACCAAGTTTGAAGTCAATCAGAACTGTAGTTTCGGAGAAAAAGACAATTGAAATTTTTTCCCCATAAGAGCCCATGTTAAATTTTCCGTAAGTTCCCGGATCCAGAAGAAGATCCTGATCAGCATGTGGACATTATGTTTTGGTCATCTCCCCATCAGGGCTGGACTGTAGAAATTTACACTGGATATCATTTATATTTACTGAGTTATTGGATCGATCTACTTCCTATCTCCTATAATGGGGAAATTTTTCAAAGTCGCACCAAATCCAGAATCAGATCCAAATAATTTCACTAACTTTTGTTGACATCATCATAAAGAAGCTGTATACCAAGTTTGAAGTCAATTGGAATTGTAGTTTCGGAGAAGAAGATGATTGAAGTTTTTGTAATGGACGACACACGACAGATGCCACCGCCGGACGCTGCATGACGACAATAGTTTACAGCCTGTTGGCCGGTAAGCTAAAAATGCCTCATGTAGCCACCTCTGTCAGAAAAGAAAGTGAATCAATGTGTAGGAAAAAAAATTTGGTCATTTCTCTGTGGTTGGAATACATGCATTTTGTTTGGGGGTCACATTAGGTGGTGTGATGAGTCTCCAACAGGGACGCAAATATGGATGTAGAAAAATATGTAGAAAAACAAACAGCTCCCTTATTAATAGGTAATAAAGTAAAACCCTTAGAATAAAGCTGGCACATGTTCTCTTATCTTAAAATACAGACATAATCAGTGGAAAAATAACAGCTATTCAGAAAAATGTCTTCAAACTTTTGAATGTTTTAAGTTTTCTGCTTCATATTCTGTATGTTTGACTTACCCTTGTGTCTTGTTAAATCATTTTTTTGGTCTGGAGTTCATATCTGTACATTTATTTTTTAATGCTTTAAAAACATATGATTATGATTATTACTGCAGGGATTGGAGCCTCTCCCAGAATTTAATGGACTGAAGCTACCGGTTCATCTAATAACTGACTCAAAAACAATTAAATCTAATGATGTTTAAAGCGGTTCCCCCCGCAGGCTGTCAACTTTCCTCATGTTTCCATCTTTCACTGTCAAAATCGCAGAGTAAAAAACATACAGAAAGCTACAATCAAAACACTCAACGGCAAAATATCACTTTGGATAATTTGCTCACTTAGAGAGGAAATGGGAAGGTAATTCCTTAAACTGAAACTCAAATACATGAGCCTTAAACATCATTTACTTTAAGTTTTCCACTTAAATCAAAATAATTTTCCTGGCAGACTTGAGACAATAATAAGGTCTGTGGATTTGGAGACTGAACTTTCTTTTCAGTACTTTTTCTTCCAAATATTTTGATTTAGATGACTTGGTTATTCATGCATTTATTGAAGTGTAACATCTCAGCCGTTAAAGGGGTTTTTAAAATGCTATTAGACCTTCAAGGTATTAATAAAAACAACAAAATGCAGGAGTTCAGTGGCTTAAAAATCCTTGTGGGGTGGAGTCCGTGGAGGTAGACTGCTGAGGTCGGGACGGGGACTTAAAGACACAAAGGGGACAGGCAGTACATGGTAGTTATTGTATTAGCCTCAGATAGTAATGAGGTCTTCTTTTAACTGGAGTTTGGTGCCAGAGAACACTGATAATGAGAGGGAGGAAAGGGTGTGTGTGGAGCGCTAATGACAGTGAGGTGTGTGTGTATACATGTGTTGGTTTGGGAGGCTGTGGTGCAGGTCGATGCCGACTGGTTGAGGTTCATACATGTGTTCAGGTTCACATGGACATGGACACCTGTGTGTTCATGCAGGTATGCGGAGTCAGTCATCAGTCTGAACCAGTGACGGCTGGCCCATAGGGGGCGATGGGACCCTCTGTAGACCAGGACCATTTAACTCCTAAAAACCATAATGTAATAATCTAATAATGATCTAAAAAAGTTAAATACATTTCGATCCACTAATCCTATGAATACATTTAAATACTTCAGCTAAAATGCACTTTCTCAGTTTTTCGTCATTATCAGATATGACCCATTTGGACGTTCAGAGGCTCTGTAGTGAACATGGAAATGTTAAAATTTTCTGTAGAGAGAAAAAGAAGGGGAAAAAAATCATATGCACAAAAGTGTTTTTACTTATTTATTTATTTATTTATTTATTTATTTATTTTTAGGTCTTTAAAGGTTAAATATATTGTTCTGAGTGTATATCCTTCTAATTTCTTTGTTAGGTTTTTTACTCTTTTCAGAATTAACTGTTTCTACCACCATGTTTCTACTCATTTTTTGTGCATTCACCTCATTATATTCAGCCTCAAATAATCATTATCCTACCACTACTACTACCACCACTACTACCACCTCTACGACTACTATTACTACTACTACTAATACTACTACTGCCACTACTACTATTACTACTACTAATAACTAGAAAAGCACTCAGAGCACAGACCTTCGCCAAGGCAGATCTGCCCCCCCCCCCCCCCCCCCCCCCCCCCCCAAGAAAATGTAATCACTTGTTCCTTGTGCCAGTATCAACATTTCCTGAAAATTTCATCCAAATGTAACTTTTTGAGTTATCTTGCTAACAGACAAACAGACAGACAGATGAACCCAGATGAAAACATAACCTCCGCTGTTCCTTGGCAGAGGTAATAATAACTATTATACCAGAAAGTACTTTGAAATATAAAGTATTTTACATGCCCCGTGGAGTCATGTATTTAAATTGCCTTTAACTGTATTTACATAACTTCTAGAGAAATGAGCATTTCCTGTATGCAGGTTGCCAGCCAAATCAATGTATATATAGATCCATAGACTATTGATGACTCAATGGCTGTAAGTTTCCACACAATGTGTATATACTGTATCTGTGCACTGAACCCCTCCCACTTTCATTGGCAGTATATTCAGCTTGTTTGGATGAATTTTCCTTGTGTGATTGGATAATATTCAGTGCATTGCTGAATAGAAACATCTGCAGAGTGACTGTAAATCAGACAATTAATTTGCACCAAACATCACTGGTAAAATTAGTCCCATTTTGCTTCTTTCATTTCTCGGTGATAAATAACCAACATGGTTATTCAGTTATTTTACCCAAACACGTGCACAATATAAGCTGTTCTAACAGATGTTTTGGTGCTGGTGAGATATTTGAGACAAAAGATGCAGTCCACTAAGCTGCTTTCACACAAAACAATATATTTTTTTACTAGTTTTACACAAACTGTGACTTTCTTGACTTGCAAAATTGATTTTCACTTGATAAACATCATAAACATCAAACATTATAGTTGATTGCACAAATTAGATGAAAGTCAGAGCTGTTTATCTCTCCCCATTGAGTACTATTGAAGGGTAGGACTTTTCTTTAGCTATTTTACCCAAACACATTGGTAAAAAAAAAAATGTTTTCACTTTTAAATTGTCACATACTGGCATTTGGTCATGGTGTCTTGGTGTCATGGTACGCACCTACATGCAGGGTGCGATTTGTCCAAAAAACGGGGGGTTTGCTTGTTTGTTTGTTGGAGTAACTAATGCTGGCATGAAATGAAAGGGAAACTTTGCATGCTTTCAACGTCCAACTCCCAGGTTATATTCCTCTATCGTACAGCGGATATTACATGAAATTTTCACAACTTCTAACCTGTATCCACTGGGCACACAAATGCTGGGCCCCATGAATTTGTCACGTTGACCTCCCCTTTATGGTGCCCCAGTGCATGGGGACGTTCGCGAATTCTGAGACTGCCGACACTTTGGTTCAGGTGAAAGTTAGTGCCAGTAATGTAGGATATAGGTGTGAGAAAATTGTCACAACAAGGCCTGTTATTTCCATTGGCTGACTGGCTGATTGCCCCCCCACCCCCCAGGACAAAATTCATTGAGCAGAAATTGGGATGTAAAAATCCCCCCCAACAAATCACACCCTGCCTACATGCACGGTATTACATAAAAGTCAATATAGATATCTGAAATTAACAACATGGGACAGATGACAGTTAAGGGAACAAAGTTTCTAAAAATACGTTATGGTTATGGTGGAACAGGGTTGGTGTTCATGCAATGTTTACTTGTGTGTTTTCTTTTGTTTTTGTTGTTATTGTAGTCATCCCCTAACCCTTTTTCACCAACAAAGTTTTTATGTCTAAACCTTATCAAACTATAACCATGGAAAAGCTACATCACAGCCTAAATGCATACTTTTACATTTACTCATTATTTTTGGTATTATTTGTCATTTCTCCTGCTGCCTCTAGGGGCATCATTTACAGTATGTATTAGATGTATATTACATGATATATGCCTTTGAAAGGTCAGTTTGGATGATTTATTAGAGACCACGGTTAAGACCAAAAGATATAAATTAAAATATGGTCTTTGAAGGGTTTTCATTTTGGCAGAACACCTTCATCTGTATCAATCTGGTTAATTAGAGTAGATACTGGTAAGTTCCTTAATTCATCACAATACTGTCATCTGTAAACAATATTGAAATTCATTTGGATGCAGGTTGGTTGTTGGTAGTGTCAAATTGTCAAAACCAGATCAGTTGAGCTCTGAGCTTCGGCATGGTAGTGAAATTCCAATGGAAGGCTGTATCTGATGGACCTCCCAGTAATGGCCTGGAGAGAAACGGTTTGACAAGAAACTCAAACACTACATTTAGAGAGACTTTTTTTTTTTACAGCCCTGCCAAGAGAACCCTTACAAGCCTTTGTTTTTGTGTACTAATCAGAAATACAATTAACTAAATTATACTTTGGCCTGTACTTGTACTTAGTCATTTTGTTTGCTTTTATGTAGTATCCTATGAACTTACATTCCTAGGGGCTTACATGTTGAAGTTTATAGCAAACATTAGAGCGGTGAGTCATCATCAGAAACACTAATCTTGTTTTTATGATTGAGGTATTTTCCCATCAATCAGAAGCTTGATTAATTGACATTTGATTTAATGCCCAATGCCAGGTCACAGTATCTGTTATCCTGCTAAAGTAAAACAGACTCAGATTCAACACACACTGTTTACACAGTTATCATGGCTGTGTTTGCAGGAATGTCACCTTGAGATTACTATGTGTTCATACACTTAGGTTTGTGTACCTCTGCAGGAATTGAAGCGATAATTTCAAAGTGATTCGATGATAATCCCAACCCAAATACAAACCGCTGCTGCAGCACAATAACAAGTTAGGACGTTTTGCAGACACGTCTTACTTTTCATCACATACATTTATCGAAAACAGTATCTGTAGTGTTACCTAAACAATACTACATTATCGTACCACTTTGTCAAAAACTGTTCCTGTTGAATGACACCTCATAATCAGATCTTTCAATTCTCATCCTTACTTTTTGTTGATCTGTCAGCAGTTAAAAAGATGTTAGTTATGCATTGGCAGCCTCCTCATTCCCCAACCCAAAATCATTGACTACAACCTTTATTAGACATATTTATGGCAAAGTCAAAACTCTTTTGTGCACCTCCAACAACAAATCCTGTTTTCTTTAGGGATGTCCCAATCTAATGATCGGTGTCGGCTGCCGATCTGGCATGTTTCCGAAGATCGGATTTGATTTAGTCACGAGATCGGTCCGATCTGGGCCCAGTTTTGAGTGGGTGGCTGGGGGATAAACAAACATCTTGCCCCCTCAAATTAAAGTTTCTGAAAATAGGGAAAAGCTGCACAACAGTGGGAGGCTTAGAGGGATTAGTAAAGCGACTATAAGTTTCACTTTCACTTTATGGTCTGCACGCACTCATTATGAGGTCCGTACGATAGTGATGCGCGAGTCGGGTTTTTCTCAACCTGCAGGGCTTTGGTGGAATTATTTAACCCGACCCAACCTGCTCCGCAAATAAACTTTCTTTTCTTTTAACCCAACCCACGAGTAACCCCCTGATCTGTGCATCACTATTGTACGGCACGGAACGCACCCCCATGTAATACGTGTTCATAGACCTGTTCATAGAGACGCTACAGCAGTGGCAAACATACAACTCGTGGAACAAAACTGGCCAGCTAAAGGTTCTATTTTGACCCACCGTATGAATTTGGAAAGTGGGAAAATTATACTACAGTTATGTAGAGTCAAAGATGTCATTCTTGTTTTAGTTCAGGTTCCACATTCAGCCCAATTGTGATCTCAAGTAAAATAATTGCATAATAACCTATATATAATGACTCCAAATTTAAATCAAAATTTCATTGTAAAAAGTTGGTATCGGATCGGTATCAGTGAAACTAATCAAAAAAAAAAAAAAAAAAAATCGGATCGGAAGCAACAAACTCCAGATCAGGACATCACTAGTTTTCTTTCTCTTTTTTTTTTTTTTTTACCATAGTCTATAATGATTTTTGGTAGTTTTTGGGTTTCTCAAGTGAGAAGAGTGTGCTTCACTATCACCTGTGTTTTGTTCATTTTATAATTAAAGAACTTAAAGAAAACTAGCCTAATCAGCATAATTTAGTACAAACTGAAAGTTAAAATACATATTAGGATAAAATCTGTCTCCTTTCCATTATAAACCATCATAAATGACTTGACATACTGTATCGCTCAGCTCAAACACAAACAAATAGTGTTGCCTACAAACCTAGACTGTTTAGCCTCCTAAGACCCACTGTCCACGTCTGTGGACAACAGTTTCACAACTTCATACAAAAAAAAAAGAAAAGAAAACTGTTCACCACAAAGGACATTCCATAAAAATTTAAAAACTGCATCTGAAAAAACTGTTGCATCATGATGTTTCCAATATTGCCACCTATTTAATAAAAACAAAAAAGCTTGTACTTTGCTGACATGTCCTGGTCTTTGGAGGTTAAACATAATTGGTGCAAAAATCAATGTATTCGTATGTGGGTAATTTTGCCCCTTTGGCTATCCTCACTCTTTACTCATAAAAAAACCTAAAACTCTGGCAAAGACAGAGGTACAAGAACACATACACACCAAGTGCTGTAGGGCTTTTCCTGCCACTGTTTAATGAGCTGAATGACATAAGAACAACTTCTGCTTCTCCTCTTTTGCTGACACGCAGAAACACTGATGTGTAGTGAGTACATAACATGTTAACACACAGACTCAGAGTTGCTGAAACACGCTGTTCATATGGATAACAGAGCACACAAGGCAGGCTGACATGTTATGACACAAACACACATTTAGTCGAGCCTCTGGATCTGTGCCTGATCCCCATCTTTTCTACATTAAAAACTCACAGAGAGTTTGGACAAATGATGCAGTAAGTGGTTTCCAAACATGACGCTAAGCAAACCTTCAGAAACTGAGAGGTGATGATTTCCAACCAAACCACCGTAAAAAGGAGACGCGGTGCGCTCCACTTCATGTCGAAGGAAGTGCCCATTCATTTTCTGAGCCAAACCAAAGTGAACATGTGAGAACAAGAGTGGAGGAGGCCATTACAGAGTGGCTGAGACAGTGAGGCCTGTGAATCCTGATTGTACAAAGGTGGGAACTTCTGCCACTGAACCACAGGACAGACTGACTTTGTCCTCAGAAACAATCTTCTTCCTCTGGGAACTTCTGCTCTGGACTGAATGACAAGGAGCTGGAGACAATGACAGTGAGACATGCGGCATTTCAACGGCCATAACTCAGCCCCACATCCACTACGATGAAAGTATAATTATGTATACAAAACCATGGCTGGCTTCGACATTGCACTTTACACTCTGTAGCTGTAGGTCAGATCTCATGGGAAATAGACGAATCTGAGGGTGCTCATCAACCGTAACTAAGAGGCGAACAAATCAACTGCAAATATTTTCCTAATAAAACCAAAAAAATAATAACAGGCAAGTAAAAATGCCATCAGGACAACAAGATTAATAAGGAATGTGTTATTAATTTTAATTTTAAGTACACTCATTAAAACCACAGGTATGAGATTAAGACCAGCCTTAGCCGTGGGTTGATTTGTTGATTTGTAATTACACCAATTAATTTGATTTATTGACAAATCGAATGTTGTTCATTGGCACTGAAATGAGTAACTAAGTATCTCAATAACAAATCCATTCTGACTAGAGATGTAACGATATGAAAATTTCATATCAGTTATTATGACCAAAATTATCACGGTTATTATTATCGCGGTATTGTTGAAATGTGCTCAAAATGTTCAAAAAGTACTTATGCACACACTGAACTAATTTAACCAAGTTGTATTTTGAAAAAACAAAACAAATAAAATAATATGCACAATGTATTTTCTGTTGGTAGAAACATTAAAATATTAACATGTAAACATCAAACATACAAATGTGCATTAAAAATGGCACCTTATGGGCATAAGAGATAACTGCACAAGGGGTGGGAATTGATAGGATTGTATCAATATCGGTGCCATTGTCGAGTCTGCTTACCAATCCAATTCCTTATCAATTCTCCTATTGATTCCTGAGTGTTTTTTTGAGTGGGAAAAAAGTAGTTGGACAGGTTATAGTGGAGTTTGTTTGACCATTTTCCATATCAGATCATTCACATTAGTTACTTTTCCATTGGACATCTGCGCAAAACTTTACTGATATTTATTAAATGTCCAAAAAACAGAAGTGCATAATGTCGTTTTTTCCATTAAATCACAAATGCGATGATTTATTTATTTATTATCGCGAGAAGACACGAGAAGTCATTCCATAAACATGGCGACGAAGGTAAATATGGTGTTGATTTACAGATATACAGTCTACTCTCGTTAAACCGCCCGCTGTTATACCGCCATTTTCGCTCACCGCCGACCAAAACCATTGCACAAAAATCCCCAATGCATTATTCCATTAGCTACCGCCATTTCCACCTATCGCCATCCGCCAGCCCAGTTCCATGCACAAACAACACTTATACCATTGATTTCCCGACCGTTATACCGCCAGCGTGATTGCCATTGAGTACACATAAATTTTAACAATGCACTGAAACAAACACGCCAGACGCTGATCACGACAAGCTACGAGTAGGTCTACGGAACGGCCACCGTTCATTTATCGCAGAACACTCAGTAGGTCAGGATGTCGGGAAGAGGACGTGGGATTAAGCCAAAGCCTCAAGATGATGGGGTGTCATTTCCCGACATGGTATAATAATGCTTAAAATGTTTCCCCACTTTAAATGATCCCTTACAACATAACAGAATCAAGATTTATTTAGAAACGCAATTAGAACGGGTTAACGGAGGCAGCATAGACATCATATAGTAAAGACATGCACATTATGGACGCAACCCGTTGTAACGCCATTTTCGCTATACCGCCAATTTGGCTGTGAACGGAAGTTGGCGGTATAACGAGAGTAGACTGTATTCATTATTATTATATATCACCCCTCTATCGTACTAAATTAAAAAAAGGATTGGGTTTCCTGGTGCGTCCACACATACCATGACATGTTTCTTCTTCTTCACTTGTTGTAACATACGTCAACATCCGTTTTTTTAATTCACCTGACAGTAGTTGCGAAAAAAGGTCTTTCCATTGCAGTTTTGCATGATACACCATTTGCGCTACGCTCGGAAAACCACCTCTTGCCAGTGCAAAAACTTTTAATCGAAAAATGAGATTTCTGGCGAAATTGTCGTTTTTCCATTAGGTAAATTTTTATGCTTGAACGTAATGTTGTTCAGTCATTAATTCATTTATTATCTGAACCCGCTTTAACCTCACTGGGGGGGTAGGTGGGGGGTGGGGGCTGGAGCCTATCCCAGCTGCCTATGGGCGAAGGTAGGGCACACCCTGGATGAGTCGCCAATTCAACGCAGGGCTGACATATACAGACGAACAACCAATCACTCTCACATTCACACCTATGGGCAATTTTAGATTAACCAATTAACCTATCAATGCATGTCTTTGGATGGTGGGAGGAAGCTGGAGAACCTGGAGAGAACCCATGCAAACACGGGGAGACTCCACACAGAAAAGTCCCTGACTGGAATCGAACCCAGGACCTTCTTGCTGTGAGGCGACAGTGCTATCCACTGTAACGCCCATAATATTGTTGTTTTTGTTTTTTTAAGCAGTGGACATGGTATACATTTACCTAAAGCCCAATAGACAAAAGATTTGTGAAGAGGAAATTCTGTGACCTCTTATTTTAGATGAATCTCTGTAGGATAGTTTGTCCATTGGATACTCTCCTTATTGCATTTCACACTAAAACCAACAGAAGATGCTAAACACCTTAAACAGTCAAACGGGTCAAATTTACCCATGCACATTTGGAGTCTGATGTCATGCTGTTCACTGTGGATTTTTCTCAAGTTATAGCATGAGTTTGTTTAATCATTACCTGTCTTTTGTCTGTCTGGTTTTGTAACTTAACTAACTTTAAGAATACTAATCTAATCAATACAAATATGTATAAAATTACAGTGAAAATGGGTTTTATTTGCACATTAGTCAGGTTCATAAATCTCTTTTGTTGTAAACATGCAAACAATTGCTGATGCCTTAAAACTATGTTTGAATGTTTAAACATATATTGGGGGTAATGGCTGTTATAAGCATTAATGCCCATTATTTAGGATTATGATTTTGTAACACAGTTGTAGGAAAGGTCAAAATCTGGGCGCATCAATGTTTCATTAAAACAACTGAAAATGAGATGTGGGTAAATTTAACCTGTTGGTAGTTCAAGTGTTAAAATCTTGATATCTCAGGAAGAGGTTGACAGAACGCCTTAAAATTTGGCACAAACTTGGACTCAAGGAGGAGGGGAAAAAAGATCAAAAATTCTTTTTGTCATATGATGAATGTATTATTTTTATTCAATTGTTTTATTTGGTATTGGTGTATTGTTCTGATTTGTTGTTTTTAATTGTACAGCTTTTTGTTTTTAATTTATTCTTGTGTTTTATTCTTTTATTTAGGTTTTACCTATTCTTCTGTATTTTTATGTTTTTTTTTCTTTATTTTTTGGATTTTATTTTTTACAGTTGTTCTATGTCTTTTAATCTATTCTTGTATTTTACTCTGTTATTTTGATTTTTATTTATTTTTCTGTACAGCACTGTGGTCCACTGTGGTTGTTTTAAAGTGCTTTACAAATAAAGTTGGATTGGATTGGATGTAATTAATGGTAGAATTTGTAAATTTAGCAAATACCTTACTGTTGCTATCCTTCATATTTTAAGACACTATAAATTATATCTAGCAACGAAAAATGCAAGACATTGTAGCTGTCCTGAATCAATACACCATCTCATCTTGCATGTTTTCAGAAGCTTGCAAACTGGCACACTGCAAGTTAAACAACTTTTACAGCTGTGTATTTTCAGTCGGAACTGGGCTTAAGATGAAGACGCCTTATATAATAACACTCAATGCTTCTTTCAGTTGTCAGCAGAAAACGTGGAAGAAAGTAAACAAACTTCCCATGTGCTGTTTTTGATAGCACGCTCTTAATGGCTTCCACTTACGACTTTGACAAACTGTTGAAACGTTCACGCTTAAGATCTATCAGTGAGCAATAAAGTCATTTGTCTTTTTTAGCCAGCAATGCTAATTCTTCTTTTCTCTACCAAGACTTTTTTTTGTCATTTAACCTTTTCCTGTGATTTTTTTTCCTTCATTCAGACATGAAAACATGTTGAAAGATTGGAACTTAAACATCCTCGACTTCTATAGACATCGGTAAAATTCCTTTAGAGCGTTCACCATGCAGAAAGATACAATCTGAAGAATGAATTGCAGGATTATGTGACCTCAGATGCCTTTTGTGGAGCTAAAACTCATGCAAAGGCGAAGGAAAGGTCAGAGCATTTTAAACCCTGCTCTTTTCTTCTCTTCTGTAACATTTCTATGCTGACAGGAAGCTGCCAGTGAAAGCTTCAGATAGGGGCGTGCCTCCAGTAGCCTCTCCTAACTATTAAAGCCAAAAAAAAAAAAAAAAAATCGCCCACTCATGCAGGTTCTCTTGTTGAGTCATTCGTACAATGCATGGGCCCCTGAGGCTACGAGGAAAAGATGTTTATTCTGTGCCAAGGTATTTCACCCATCAGTGAGACAGTCCAGGTTTCGATGCACTCGCCTGCTGTTTGTCCAGACAAGCACGGGTAGGCGTGTTTAGGCAGAGGAGAGGTTTAACTCACTGACAGTAATGTTCAAAAGAAGAACAAAGCAGCACACCTCAGAGTATTAATCACTTGTAAGTCTCTGTCACACTCAATCGTCCTCCTCTTTCAATGAGGATCAGCGAATGGGAGAAAAAGTGGTTTTGATCGGAGGCGGTGCTGCACTCCGTTACAGGCAGCGGTTTGTGTTGGCAGCATTTCATAAGACTTATCACTAGATTAATACAAACTCCAAAAAAAAAATCCAAATATGCTGCATCTCCCACGCATGTTTCTGTTGTCAACACTGTAGTCTGGGGATGTTGACCGAAAATATGCAACTGGTAGATTTCCAAACTTCTTCGTGGCACGTCGACAACTATTTTCTCATTGACTTTAATGTTTTGTGAAGTTTCTTTAGAATCATTATGGAAAGGTCGACCTGTTTGTAATGCATTATGTTGTGTTTTTCTTTAGGCTGCCCTGCCAAAAGACACCACCTCCGTAAATATCTTAATTGAAGTGAGTTTTGTCAGCCTGTTTTCTTCTCTTATAACTGATAATCTCGTTGTGTCTGTCAGATGAATCCACCCACAGCAGAAAATATGTTGAATTCAATACAGCGACAGCGAAAACATCCCCCAGTAATCGGGAACAGAGGGCAAAGAATGCAGCAGAATTTCTTCAAGGTAGTTAAACTATAAAAGATCTTTACAAATGGGAATTCTGTAAAGGTAGCACTACATACTCATGTCCTGATAGGAACAACTTGTATTCAGTATAGTAAACATGTGACTGTACAAAATGAAAAGCATGTACACTACAAACAAAAAGTTAAGGAAATTTTTAATTTTTGGGCTATTTTTTTCAGCTGGGATTCTTGCACAGCGCTTTTTACTTTTTTGTGTGTGAATTGAATTGAAACATTTTTTTAATGACCAGACATAATTTTATTTACAAATGGCAAAAATGACAAAAAAAAGACAAAAAAAAAAAAAAAAGAAATATCCTTAACTTTTTGTTTGTAGTGTATTTTGATGTCTGATGAGTGGAATCCACACTATTAAAATTGGAGACCTGAGAAAGAAAACACCAGGGACCACTGTGTGAACTTTTATCAAGCATGAAAATGATGATCTTTCAACTTAATAAAAGTACTTATTTTATTTCCAACCATGATCTTTCCTGTAAATTCACCATTTTCCTACATTTATGAACTGTGAGCATTAACATTAACTGTGGTTACATGGACAATATTTTTTCAACCTGATTTAAATTAGGCTACTCTGATTAGAAATTCTAATTGGAAGGTTTATGCAGGTTTTAACAAGTTATATCTATATCTATATCTATATCTATATCCTCCTGAGACCCAGCAATGCATTTTATGTCCTCTGTAGGGGAGAAGAGTTTCACAGTTTTACTTAAAAAAAACTCAAAAACTGTCGGCTGCGAAGGACATTCCATTAAAATAAAATATGTAAAAACAGTTAAGGCGATTATTTAATGTAAAAAAACCCAAAACTTTCTGGGTCTTTGGCGGATTTTTATTTGATTAAACCGGTAAATTACAGTGTTTGTTGAGAGTAAATAAAGGTGTTAATGTTATATATACTGTACTTCTACGTATGTTTTTCACTGTCATTTCAGCTTTGAATTGAATAAAAAATAAAACTTTAAAACTTTACTTATATTAACCCATAAAAACCCAATGATCCACTGCTGACCAGAAGCATCTTCTGATCTAAACAGCTGATCCACTAATCCTATCAAAACATGTAAAAAATTGGTGTAAAATGCAGTTTATAATCTTTTCATGGTCATCAGATATGACCCATCTGGACATTCAGAGGCTCTGTAGATACTGTGGACAGACCGCTATCTTCTACAACGTTGATTCACCAGTAAAACCCATGGAGTTGGATCAATGACAGTGGATGGAGACACTTGTTTTATGTTCAGTTAATGATATATTGTACTTTAAAGTCACTTTTTCTTCACTTTTTTCAGTTAATATATAATAAACTTTGGCTTTTCTCTGAGCTTTTATGAACAGCTACATGATCCGTGAATTAAACATAGAAAAACAGATGATATTCACTAGAAAAAATGCTAAATTCTGAGGATAATATTCTAATATATTGTGATAAATCTCTTAGGAAAGGTTAAATAGAGAGGAAAATACATTTGGAAATTGACACAAACGTCACACTGGGTCTTTATGGGTTAGAAAAAAAAAAATCTTTGTCCACTGCAAAGGACATACCATTAAAAAATAAAAAATAAATAAATAAAAAGGTATCTGAAAAACTGCTATGTTATGCTGTTTCTAATCAAGGCAATTATTTAATGTAAAAAAGCCAACATTTTTACTTTCCTGGGTCTCAAGAGAGTATCTATATCTATATATCTATATCTATGTTACAGAGGGATTGTAGATGGAAAATTAAGGCTTCTTTCATGTTGCATTATGCTGGGGCTGCACTTACAAGTACAAAGTAGTGTTTTGGTGATTTTAGCATTTGCTGACTTCCAGTTCATCTCTAAATTTGAGCATTTTTTCACAAGGTACAGAATGCTTCAAATTTTTTCACTCCAGTACTCAGTCCAGTTAATTTTAAAAAGCTGCCAAAATTGTATTTAAGGCATTGTAAGACATCACTAAAAAACCTCAAATTTAGATCCCAGGATCTTCAGTGCTCAAAAGGACCCACATAACCTGGATTTAATGCTTTAATAAGTTTAGCTTTTTCACACACAAGAGTTCTTCTGCACAGCATGAAACAGTCAGTGTTTGATGGTTCAATGCATTCTGGTTTTGTTCTTCTTCTCAAACACAACTCTGTGACTGGAGCCTTTTGACCATCGAGGCGTTCAACAATCTCTAAATCTTTCAACTTCTATCCAACTTTTTGTCTCCAACAAAAAAGCTGTACGAGCCCCAGACCAGTGCTGTTTCTAGAACATCACCTAATGTTACCCCTATGTGGAGCAGATTAATTCCAACCAGAGGGAAACAGTTGGATTAAGTGTTTATGTAACAGATACTCAGACTAAAATGACAGAGCTGGTTGACTGCCATTCACTCCTGAAACTACATATGTGTGACATTTGTTCGCATAAAGACCGCTGATACTGTTACAAATGCAGTAATAATACCCAGAAATTCTGAAAAGCTACAAAACAGGAAATAGGAATTATGACAATTTCCATGAATGGGTTTGGGAGTAAATAATGCAGAATGCATCATGTTGGCTGGCACATTCAGTGAATAAACACAGTAGAGGAAGCAGTGCATCGTTCTGCCATTTTGACAGACAAATAATTAGGTCTCTTCATCAGTTTACATGCACCTGTTATTACTCGGAGCCATATTTACACACTTTATGCTAATGTTTGGGAATTAAACAATGATCAATCCTCAATCAATCAATCAATTTATTAAAAATTATTACAAACAGTCAAAATTGACAATTCATTTACAAGATTTTGTAATTTGTAAAGAAGAATTTTGTAACAGGACACCCCAGAAGCAGTCCTTGGCTTATAAGTGGGGGCCCTTAGACACGTGATGAGAGTCACTATTTACATTATAATCTTTAATAAATTAAAATGTTCTAAAGAACTACAAACATATTTTAAAATATTTACCTATCTACCCTTAGACATGTGATGAGAAACACAATTTACATTATAATCTTTAGTAAATTAAGCTGTTCTAAATAACTACAAACCTATTTTAAAATATCTATCTATCTATCTATCTATCTATCTATCTATCTATCTATCTATCTATCTATCTATCTATCTATCTATCTATCTATCTATCTATCTATCTATCTATCTATCTAATGATGTTTCATTTCATTTCCTTTTCCTGAGTCTTATTGTAGTCGGCATATTCCAATATTCTCAGATAATGTAATAATCAGACATGGGGCTTTATCCACATAAATAAAGAGTTTACATGATTTGTATATCAGCCATCCTACGAGTTAAATATCCTCTACATTAGAATATATTTGATGACGGTGCTTCCATTTCCTATTGCGGGCATAAACTCTTTAGAAAAAAGCAAAGAAATACCTTTAACAAGTGTTAAAAGATTTTTTAGAAACTGAGACTTTTTTTTTTTCAGTTTTCTGCCATACAGAACAAAAGTCCTTCCAGTTGTACCTCATGGGACCTAAGTCCAGAAAAAAAAACAATTAAATTCAGTCGTGAGACACAGGTCATGTATTTTTTTTTTTATCATGTTTGAATTATACCTCATTTGCACATAGGACGTTGGTCAATTTAAAAGTAAATTTTACAAGTCAAGAAATTGAATTGTTTTACAAAAACGTGCTGATACAGACTATGAAAATACTGTAGATCAGACATGTAAAAGTCATGGAGGTGGGAACACATGTCTATGGTTCAACTTGGTTTAGGCTCAAAAACAACTTGTTCAGGATTTGGAAAACATTGTGAGAAAAACTATTTCATATTTAACAGCTATATGATGAAAATAAACACTTGTCAGTTTAAGACCTTTCACAAATTGACCCATATTGTCATTTCCCTGTAGCAGATGAACTGGTTTTCACAGTCACTCATATTTTCCTACGAAATTAATATGTAAAACTCTCTGAGCCTGATTGAAAATTCCTTCTGATTGAGGTTTTTACATGATTTTTATCCTGATATTTTATTTTCTGGTCTGTTATTTGCGGTGGCCCAGAGGTGCAACAGCCCAAAAAATTATCCATGTAAGAAAAAAAAAGAGAACAGCCCAAAAAATTATCCACTACAAGAACAAAAAAAGAACAGCCCAAAAAATTATCCACTATAAGAAAAGGAGAAAAGCCCAAAAACTTATCCAGTATAAGAAAAAAAAGAACAGCCCAAAAAATTATCCACTAAAAGAAAAAAAAAAGAACAGCCCAAAAAATGATCCACTATAAGAAAAAAAAAGAACAGCCCAAAAAAATTATCCACTATAAAAACAAAAAAAGAATAGCCCAAAAACTTATCCACTGTAAGAAAAAAAAGAACAGCCCAAAAAATTATCCACTACAAGAAAAAAAAAACATCATCCACCTTTTCAATTAAGGGGGCACTGTTTACCCGAAAGGTCTCTTATTTCTTATAGAGGATAATTTTTTAGGCTGTTGCACCTCTGGGCCACTGTACTTATTCCTGTTATTACTAGAATGTTACGGTAACAGAGTTCCTGTCTGTGTGCGTATATGTGTGTCATTTAACATAATTTCTGGCATTTGTGTGTCGGCAGTAGAGGCATTGACTCTTTGTGTTGTTCAGGTTGGAAAACTTGGTGCTTTCGCTTAATGTTAAAGTCCTACTGACAAAGAACTGACTTTTCAAGATTTAACCAAAATATATTTCATGACCCTCCTTAAACATGACAAACTATAATTATTAAAGCTGGTTACTTATGTTTATAGTTGTAATGTTGTAACTTACATTGTAAGGGAACTATTTACTCTTGCTGTTCCGGGGGATCAACGGTGGTTTCCACTCAGTTCTCAGGTTTGCATTTGCAATCCACCATCTTAGAAGCGGATAACTGTTAGATCACGAAACAGAATCCATGATAAATTACAAATATATAACTCCCACGTGGTGGATCATCTGGGCATACTAGAGTTGTTGATGTTTCAGTCTGAGGACATCCACAAAGAACAGCTTATTAGTGGAAGTGAAGAAGCTCTTGAGCTGCTGTTGGTTAAAACATGGTCCAGGTGATTTTGTATTTTTGGTGAATTCCCTGAGAAACTTCACCACCAGATGCACCAGAGCAAACATCTGGATACCTGAGGGGAATAAATGCAGGTTCCCACGGAGCCGACTGCCAAAGTGTGCTTATGTCAGTGATGTTTGGTGCATCATAAGATTCGGATTTGTTAAGACAGGAAAGACAAGTAACAGATCAACAAATGAGGGCTTGTTACGACAGTGACTATAAAACTACAACCAAACTACTTCCCACGATTAACTATTATTTCACAATTCGAATAATCATACTTAATGATGGTTCCCAAACTTCTTGGCTTATGCTGGTTGTATATGTATGATAGTTGGAGAAGTTAATCCATTGAGTGATTAAACTCATAACCTTTGGGGCTTTAAACTGACAAAGGTTTAAAGTCCTGAGAAATAAGCAGGAAATGAATAAG
This sequence comes from Sphaeramia orbicularis, assembly GCF_902148855.1. Lineage (NCBI taxonomy): Eukaryota > Metazoa > Chordata > Actinopteri > Kurtiformes > Apogonidae > Sphaeramia > Sphaeramia orbicularis. The sequence goes on along the minus strand of NC_043978.1, from coordinate 19,855,456 downwards.
TCTCTGGGGCAGACTGTCTGTGTAAGTATTTCGTTATGGTTTTCTACTACTATTTTGGTGCATCTTATCACCTATGGCTGACAAAGAGTGAATACATGATGACAAATAGTTAATAAACAGCAAAATGTATCATAAATAGTAAAAAGTCAGATTCCAAAGCAGAGATAATTCAAATTTGGCCTCTGTATTTACTTCATAAATCTGAATTCAATAGGTGTTATAGCCAAAAAATGTCATCTTATTTTCATCATTCCCAAAACTTTTGTTTGTGAGTGTATAACTGAACCATGTTGTTACTGATATAAATCTTATCATCCTTGGCAGTGAAAATTAAACTGACCACACAAACAGCATTTTACAATTTACACACATGTATGCATGCTTTTGTGCAAAACCAACAACTGAACCGGACCCTGAACCAGCAGCCTCTGAAACCATTAGAACCAAAGCCGTAACAGAGAAGTCAACCCAACTCACTGAGATAACATGAATATGAATGGTGCTGTCATTTGGAAACATTTTCATGTGTCCAAGACTTAGTTTTACTGTGAACTCACAAGCTCCTTTGCAGCAAATAAACAAACCCAAGAGCTCTAATAACGCTTATCTTCTGAAAGACATAGAGGTTATTTCCAAAGACAAACCTGACATTAAATAATCAGCAAATAAGTCATGAAGCCAATAGGTGATCTGTGTGACTGTGTGTTTATTACAATGACAGAAACTGGTCTGTGATCACTTTCAACAACGTAAACCTGAGCTGCAACATCTCTAACAAACCAAATGTCCAATTTCACAGGTCAAAAATAACTTCAGGACTGATAACTTTGTGGACTAAAAAGATGAAACTGATAGAACATAATATGTCCATGTGATGAAGCAGAGCAGAAAAACAGTTTAAACAGAAAAAGTGAGTCTGATTGTTTCTGTTACAGTGTAAAAAAAATATGTTTTTCAGTGAAATGCAATAATTTTAAATATTCGATAAATATCAGGCTGCAAACATGCTCTGGTCTTTCCTCAGATCTTTTCAGTGAATTTTAAATCAATTAAAAAAAAAAGTAATAGGAAAATGTTCTCAAAAGACCCCCCATCACCCAACCACAGATACAGCAGGACTATGCAGAAAACACTGAGACATATTCATATGCAAATGTATAATTGTTGAATACATTACAAGATGCAAAGAGGTTCATTTCAAGTTTTTGTAGAGCAAGAAAATCCTTTGAAGAAATCTTGATTTTGCTATTTTTCTAGAAAGCCAATGCCAAAAATTCAAATAAAAAATCAGTAATTAATTAATTATATATATATATATATATATATATATATATATATATATATATATATTTCTTAGCCTCAGTTCCAGACAGAATGGGAGCAAAATTCTCTTAGAACAACTAAACTAAAAGCGTTAATGTTATTGTTAATGACCTGAAAACATCCATAGAGAAAAACAAATGAACCACTATAAAAAATAATTATAGTTGGGTGCAAAAAATTCCCATTTCCTTTGTCCTTTTTTGCTGTTAATGATCTAAAAGCATTATTTTGAGATAAACACAAGAGAAAAGGAAGGAAAAGGCACTAAAATGGCATAAATGAGTGACTTTAAAGTTATGATTTTTGTTGACACAGTGTGATTTGGTTGAATTTCATCCCTCATTTATCACTTGAGGACTGTGTGAATGTTGCTGTGTAAATAAATGTCCTACTCTTTGTTTTCATAGTAGTAACGGTGCTTACTCAGCTCGTCGTGTTGATTTGAACGGATTCACGTGAGTCTCGGTGAACTGTAAAAATGGTTGTCAGATTTGGAGTCCGGTTGTCTCTGTATTGTTTCCAGGTTACAGATCCAAACAGAACCGTTTAATCCATGTGATGTGAGACGGGATTAGAGGTGATGCTGCGTCTTGGTCTGTAGTCTTGGTTTACAGTTTGTTGTTCAAAGGTCACAACACCCAGGCAACAGAAATGGCTAAGTAAAGCATGGAAACGCTCACATGTACATTTTAGCCTTTAATTGGTGTTTGTTTGGTTGGTAATATGATAGTTAAGTCACAAAAAAATTTAATTACATAGTCCTGTCTTTATGACAAATGTGCTTTTGATTATTGTTTGTGTTCTGGGTTCGAGTTTCCGAAAAAACAGTAGATTCCTGTATTTTTGTACAACTGTCACATCTAACATAATGTCTAAAACAGGTTTACAAATGTGAAACAAGGCTAAGATAGGAAAAACAAATATAAATGCAGAAACAGCCATTGCATTGAATAAAATCATATAATATGAACATGGAGGCGCACACGTAGGTGACTTTACTCTCAAATTTTACTGCGTTTTGTCAAGATGCTGCTTTATTTATTTATTTATTTAGATAAAGGATATAGTGCAAGACACTGTGCATGCACATATATACAAACAAAGACACAATACAAAAAAATGCTAAATATAATAACTATAATAAAACTCTACAGTAGGGGTGTATTGGTGCACTCGTTTGAACACGTATCGAAAATGTATTGAACCGAAGACCCCTGAACTGAAAACGTACCGAACCAAAACTTTTCTGTGCTGTTACACCCCTACTCTACAGGTTATATACTGTACATATTGACATAAGTAGACTTACAGTATCTATTTTTATCCATTTTATCTGTACTATCTTGTCTACCATCAGAATTGCACTTAAATTTCATTGTACAATGTGCAACAATAATAAAGTTCTTTCAGTCATTCATTCAAGAGTTATATGAATCTTGTAAACATATGTCCTTGCATGTCTTTGTCATCCAGTCTTGGAGAAAGTGGTAACATGTAACTGCATTTACTAATTTACTCTAAAAATTGACATAGTGTACTGTTTCTGAAGCTTTATAATTCTACTCTATGAAGTCTATGTAGGTTCTCATTTGTCCAGGTCATCGTCCTTCTTTGTAGTTCTTCAAGGTTCAACTGGACTGATTTTGCTCTTTTGAAAATGTTTCCTCTCTCATCCAAAAGACTTCTTCAGTTCTAATAACTGGTGGGGGAAATCGGACTTATAAACCTGTGGGAGGAGTGGTCTGTGTAGGTGTTAATCCATATGCTAATGAATTTAAGTGTTAGGGTCAAAGAGGGGTTGTGGCCCTGGGGGGCAGGACTATGAAATCCACATTTAAGAACAGTGGTGTAGTGGTCCCTGGAGAAGTGGGTATACTCTCAATTTTTGACTTTTTTTTTTTTTTAAGTAGTCCAGAGAAAACGCCCTGTTTTAGGAACAGTGACACATAAGACTACTCTGTTTAGTTTACCCAAAAATCCATCAGTAGTTTTTGTTCACTATTATAAAACTAGAAGCACTCGGAGAGCGCAGACCTCCGCCAAGGCTGATCAGTGGCCCCCCCTGTGGGCCCCCCCACCCCCGATCACCACCAAAATGTAATCATTTCTTCCTTATCCCATTTCCAACAAACCCTGAAAATTTCATCCAAATCTGTCCATAACTTTTTGAGTTATGTTGCACACTAACGATCAGTGCCCCCCCCCCCCCCCCCCCCCCCCGTGGGCCCCCCCACCCCCAATCACCACCAAAATTTAATCATTTCTTCCTTATCCCATTTCCAACAAACCCTGAAAATTTCATCCAAATCTGTCCATAACTTTTTGAGTTATGTTGCACACTAACGGACAGACAAACAAACAAACAGACAGACAAACAAACAAACAAACAAACCCTGGCAAAAACATAACCTCCTTGGCGGAGGTAATTATCATGACATGATCAGGAGGAGTTTGTAGGTTTTACTGGTCACACAAGCAGCCTCATGAATGGAAATGTATTCAACATGAGGCAAACACAGGATAACATTAGCGTTTCATAACGTTAGCCTTTCATAATGTTAGCCTACTCACACAGTTTAACTAATGGTGACAACATCTCTTCTCCTCTAAATGTACAGTCATATGGACAGTAGTTTGAAACAGTGACTCATTTGGAAACCACCTTAGGTGGCCGGTGCTAGTAAGCAATATTTTCCTCGGCATGACCCACCCTACTCTGCCTCTGATTGGCTCATCAGTCCTCATGCCTAAAGTTAACCAATCTAATCAGTGAAGGCAGCGAGTATTAGCCAATTAAAGGCAGAGTAGGGCAGGTCATGGCTTCACCAGCCTAGGAGAAAAAATGAGCAATTTGATGTGCATTGGGGGGATTTAGAAGTGGATATAAGCCATGCTGACTGAAAAATAAGTACATTTACACCGTACACTGCTGTAAACACTGGACTACACCACTGTTTAAGAAAATTGAAAAAAAAACCTAAGAAAATGTGATGTCCTTGTTGAATTTGAGAATAAATTTAATGGTGGTTCTTGTATGAGTTCCAAGGTTTATGTTTATGAAAACTGTACATCTCTGTCAAAGATTACCAGTATAAAATATGCTGTTGTAAATGAGTTCCACACCCATGTATTCTCCAGGGTTTCAGGGCTCTGGTATGAGGGTGTTCACTTTTCAGGAGTCGTGTGTGATGATCAGATGAGTTTTGTCTAGTCGGTTTGTGAGTCAGGTCAGACGTTGGGTGATTGTGGAGGCTCATGAACATCAGTGCAGACAAACTGTCATGAGGACACACACAGAACAGCTGCTGCAGACCAACAGCCACCATCTCCACAGCATGAATAATCAGGTATGGTATGTCTGCAGGACGCACACACAGAGTCGTGTTTCCATCACTTTAGGTGACAGTGCATTGACATACATTAATTTCCTGGAGACTTAAACCAACTGTAAACTTAACATAACTCTTGATCCTCTAATGATTTATATTACAAAAACCATCACATAGTTCCTTAAAAGGAGACAACACAATCCATGCTTACAATGTTTATATACAAAAAATAAGGTAATGTAACTGTATGAAGATGAATATTTGTCCAAATAAAGATAGAAATAGACCATTTCAACCCAATATGATCACAAATGGGCCAGCTCAGTTAAATAACACAATAACCTATAAATAATAATTTTCTCTTTGTAGTGTAATTTTAATAATATTATGCCTCTGCTTATTTTATGCACATGTGCATTACAACTTACAAATCACACTGGATCTATAAACGCACAAAATATTTAGTAACAGCTATAATATTGTTAAAATTCCACATATTTTTCATATTTTCAGTTAAACTTCAGTTTGTCCACATTTGTTTAGATTATTCACATCTTTTGTGAAAGGATAGTTTGTCAATGTAAACATTTTCATCATGTAAATTTATTTCTTTCATTCTAAAGCAGTTATGTCATTTTTTATAGGTTATAATCTTATCATTTCAGTGGTTTGATCCACTTTAGATTGAATTGGTCTGTATGTACACCTGAACTAAAATGAGTTCGATACCATTGACTGTTACTGTTCATCCCATGGGTCAGATTTGACCCTAGTTGGCCCCCAGGTTACATGTTTGACACCCCTGAAATAGACAGATATTGGTGCAAAACCTTAATGAGTAGTTAAATCTTACTTTCCTCAAGAATCATCCTTTAGCAGCTCTGTCTGTTGGCATCTGGAAGGTTGGTTTCTCCAAATATTCAGCTGAAATACTTCATGTTTCTTGTAGAACTTATAAAAGGTGATGTTCTCCAGTTGGATATTTCTTTCTAACCTTGCATTCTAGTTCATCCCAGAACAGTTCAGTAGGATTTAGGTCAGGTGAACAGACTAGGTCATTACATGAAAGATTACACTCCATCTGATTGTTTTCTCCCTAAATTACACTTTCAGAACTTGGATGTATGTTTCAAGTCATCGTCTTGCTGCAGGTGAAGTTAGTGTTGAAGTATGAAATGGTAAGTACGCCTGATACACTGACCTGGATCAATACTCAATCATCAAACTGTTTTTCATGAATCAATGCATTTAAATATGTTTTTGGGTATTTAACCTACATGTATAATGAGTTAGAATGTTTTCTAAACCTGGAAATATAAACTTATTAAGTAAAACATGATATTCCTACATGGGCACTGTTGCCCATAAACTTGGATTAAAATATTTTTACCTCTTCTCATAAAATGATTGTGACAACAGTTGCTTTTCCATTGACCCTCAAATTGTGCAAATATAACTTGCACATGAAAATTTAGCATATGGAAAAATGACTATTTCGCCAAAAACTCTCGTTTTTCGATTATAAGTTTTTATGCTTGCAAGAGATGGTTTTTCGGGTGTAGCGCAATTGGTATATCACACAAAACTGCAATGAAAAGACCTTTTTCCACAACTAGAGTCACATGAATTAAAAAAACGGATATTGACAGACATTAAAACAAGCGAAGAAGAGTTTTAAAAGAAACGTGGCGCAGTATGTATGAACACACCAAAAAAACAAATAATTTTTTTATTTAGTACAGGATAGAGGGACAATATATAATAATAATGAATACATCTGTAAATCTACGCGATATTTACGTTCGTCGCCATGTTTATGGAATAACTTCTCGTGCCATCTTGTGATAATAAATAAACAAATCATCGCATTTGTGATTTAATGGAAAAACCGACATTACGCACTTCTGTTTTTTCGATATTTAGTAAATATCAGTAAAGTTTTATGCATATATCCAATGGAAAAGTGACTGTGATTTATTCTTGACCGATAAAGTGTAACTGGGACTCAGTATGTGATCACTGAACCTGGTCAAAGGTGATTACTGATGTGTAGGAATAGGAATAAAAAGAAGAATGTGTCTGAAAAGAAAATTACGGTGTATTTTGTACAAAATCGACTATTAATGCCTGAGGAGATAGATGAATATTAACTCTTTAAGCACCAAAGTCCCAACTGAATGAAAGAAACCACTTTTTGAAATCTTCATTATCAAAATTGAATAAAAAAAAAAAAATACTCAGACGCTGAAAGGGTTAGGCCTAAGCTTTTTCTACCAATATCTATTTATATGTTTGTTTGTTCAAAATAAGTCATTATACTGTTAAATTACCTAGTTTGTTGTGAATAAACAATAGGAATAGGCACTTGTTTCTCTAAATTAACAAGAACCCAACCTGTAAGTTCTATATAGCAAGAAAGATGGAAGAAAATGAATCTCAGGCGATCAAAAATCTTGAGCGTTTTCATCTTTTCTTGTGGTCTGTTGCCAGCTACAGATGAGTTTGTAGTTCCAGTTTTAGCGACCCAAACACATATATTAGTTCTTTCAGTGTTTTGGTTTCCTTAGTGTGAAACAGATCTGGCACTTGTGTGGCGACAGACTGAAGTAATAACTGTGCAAAAGGATCCTGCATTCTTGAGGAAGTCAATAATGAAATGGGAACATAAATGGGCAGCTGGACACCTTGGACGCACATGACAGACATGAGTGTGAATGGAGATCTGTCTCAGCTGTCCGCTTGTGTCCACATCATCGAAATACAAGTGGAAACAGAAACAATCCGCAACTTAAATGTGACTTTTAATGGATGATTGCATGAGCAGCTGCCATTTGCTTTTTCATATTTACATATTTCCTGAAAAAGCACAGATCTGGGGATAAGTTTTTTGCCTTTTTATCGTTAAAAATTAGATCTCAAAACAAAAATAAACCTTTAAGGATCCTCTTTGCCTTATGGTTACTGCTAATTTGTAAAAAACAAACAAAAAAACCCATGGTGATAACGGACTGTAACGCTATAAATGTGATAAATCAGCTTTTCCAGTTCACTGTTGTGAGAACGCAGAGTGGAAGGTAAGTGGAGCTGAAAACCAAGAGCTCACAGGTCAAAGGTCAACACATTAAATGAGCAAAGAGACAAAGACAGATGATGACACTTGATGCTAACGTTCGACTCCAGCTGTTCGCGCGTTCTGCATCAGGAGAGGTATGCAGCCATCACGGCTTGTAATGTTTTCACTCCTCGCCACATGTATCTGGTAGCTATTTCCTGTCTGACAGGATTCACACATGAAACAACCAAAACGAGTGTCCAGATCTGAGCGGCCTGTTTCAAATGGGTTTACACACATTTACAATTTCTTCTAGTTGTCGTCTAAACAAGTCCCAGTTATTATAGAGTTCGATTAGTGATGAATTCAACAGAATATCAAGCAAAATCTCAACAAACTTCCAAAACGAGTATCACACACCTTCAAAACCAATAAGGTCAGGAGTTTTTACCATTTACCGACCAAATGCCAACATGTCAGGAGGATTCGGTCATGTCCATGTTTGACGGATGACTCCCTAAAATGAGGTTGCTCTTTGAAATGAAATCCCTCATTTTTCCTCCTGAGTGGATCCAGCTTCTTTCTATAGTGGATGTAGTCCTGAGAGGATGAGCAAACGGATCTGCCAGTGATCATCACTGATACGACATGTGTGTGAATCAGAAGCAGGTGTGTGTTTGCTAATGTGCTGCAGAGCTGCTGTCCAGCTGCATCTGAAGGTGATGGACTGGAAAATGGATCAGCTGAACAAATAGGTCTACATACACAACAGACCTGCAAATGACTACAAATATCACAGAATAGGCTTTATTATGCATAAACTGTTGCACAATAAGATGTGGTGGACATCCAGGTTTTAGGATGACTCTATGGACATGCATACACTGCAAAAAAGGGGTGTCTAAAATAAGATAAAACACTAAATCTGAGGAAAACGGTACTCAGAAGAAGTGGTGAGGCCCCATTCAGCTTTTATGGTCTCATTCAGCTTTTATGGCCCAAAACTATGGAACAGCCTACCTGAGGACCTGAGGTCCGCTGTTAGTGTTCATATGTTTAAAAGGAAACTCAAAACTTATCTTTTTAGTTTAGCTTTTAATTAAACTCTTACTGTAAACATTGCTTCACTTTGTTGCTTTTATTTTTAGTTGCAACTGCGGGACAGTGGGGGGTTTGATGTGAAGCACTTTGTGCTACATGTACCATGTATGAAAAGTGCTATACAAAAAATAAAGTCTGACTGATTGAAGTGAAAAATCTGTCCATGCAGCAGAATAATTTCACTTGACAAGATTTCTTGAAGCAAGAATGTTAAATCTAGAAATAAGCATGTCTACAGATGTATGAACACTTTAAATAAGAAATTAACACTTAAAGCTGCCTATGACTTTTGCCACCAATTTTTCATCAGATCTGTAAAACCTGAGTCATAGCCTAAGTATCATGAGTCTGTAAGTCTTTCTGTGAATCTCTTCCCTCACAGTGAACAATTTCAAAGTGTACTCTACCATAAACAGTGCCTTTGTTTCATTTGTTCAGAGCCAGTAGGTCACTCGGGTATTTTCGGAAATTTGTCGCGATGTGCTTTGTGGGAAGCAGAGCTCCACACAGCTGCAGTAGAGACAATGAAGCCGTTTCTGTGTTTGTTGCCACTATAGCCATAATGCGGTTTTCAAAAACTCACTGAACGTATCACTCACCGAATAAAGTATGAAATTCATTGTTTACACACATCTGTATTATAGCACCATCAAGTTTTTTTCCATCCAATAATAACTCAGTAGTCAAAATAACACTGTTTTATAATCTTCATGTGCTGCATCAGCTGATAGTTTACATTATAGCTCTGTTAGCTTTGCTCTGTTTTTAGACTGAAAACAGCCACAGTAAAACCACAAATCACCTCTGGTTTCTGTATGGTTTGTGCTGTCACTAGCTGCACTAAAGATCTGTTTAGAATCATCCCAACAGGATCATAACTGTCACAGTTTGGTCTGAACCATGGATCAACAAACAGCAACTCAGCAAACATAATAACATCCCATAATAACTTTAAACCTCAGAATCAAACTCACCCATGTAGAAGAAATGCTGACATTTCAGCATCAAACTCCATTCTTTTCATGTAAATAGTACACATCACATCTTCAAGTATTTAAGCAGCAAAATATATTAAAGTATAAGAGTCAAAGTGCAATAAAACGGTCAGTTTTTGGAGTGACTTCACTGCTGCATTAATGTGTGTTACATTTTAACGCTGTACATGTTTAAGGTTGAGTTAATTTAGCTGGTTGTTCAAGCTAAATTCCATCAGTTCCTATAAGATCATCATAAGTTTGTAACGTCACTGTCCCTATAACGTCAACTTTTTATAAATTCAAGAAAACAGGTGTGTTTTCAGTGCTGTGACAATGTATGTTCCAGTTAATCCAAGAAAAATGGGATTTTTACTTGACAGGAAGGAGTTGAAAAGCTTGCATAAAAGAAAAAGGAATTAAAGCTGTCAGACAAATGTAGTGGGGTAAAGCAATAACACAACTGTATCACAACTGAAGTACACTGAGTAATTGAACATAGTTACATTCCACCACTGGTTTTTGGTTTAGCTTAAAAGGAAATCCAAATACTACAAGATTGGACTTTGGAAACAATACGTGATAAAAGGATTTGGTGCATTCCTGTGTAGTGAGTTTCCTTCTCATGTTTCTAAGTCTGCGTGTCGAGCATAGTGTCAAAATAAGATTTGAGCTTCAGTGAAATGAGACGAGAGTCAAGAAGCTTGGAGACGTCAAAGTGATAACCAGCAACAGACTGTCAGACTGTCTGTTTGTCTGTCCGTCTGTCTGTCTGTGCATGTGTCTGTGAGTCAGATCCATCTCTGCTGGATTTCCACAGAAAGCATCTGGGACTCTCTCTGTCTCAGATTTGGTTAAAAGCAGAGGCGAAGCTTTGAAGCTCGGGCCAACGCACCAACCTGCCTGCACCGGCCGGGCTGGAGGTGTACGACGGGGAGGGGGATCACACAGGAAGTACAAAAATATGCTCCCATTTACATACACTGTTCATATTTTTTCCTTAAACTCCCTTGCTCTGAGGATGTTCAGTCTCCACATGTTTCAATGTCAAAGCAGTGAGGTATGATGATTTATGTCACATGGATCCATTTACAGGAGGCATTAAAATGCCTTTGCAGTTAGAAGAGTTATTTATGAGTAGAAACAGCAGTGAACTTTGTTTAAACATAATTGCACTGAGATGTTTCACCTGCCTACACATATGCACAGAAAATCCATGGAAAGAAGTCTTTGATTTCTGCTGTTGCTGGTGCAACATTTGGAATAACAGCCCCGTAAGAGCCATTTCCACTGTGAGGCCTTCAAGTTATTTAGACTCTTTATACAAATGCACCTTAATAGCAATGTTGCAGATGTTATATTCAAGGGAGCAGTATTCTGCTGAGAAGTGGTTTTTGATTAGTGGAACAATGTCATAAAAGTGGAATTTGGGAGTATTTCCAAAACTGACAATCAATCCATCAATCATAAACACGCTCTTTTTGCAGTGATTGGCCTTGTGAGTCAAGGGAGCATGGAATGCAAAACCAAAGACACTGAAACACACTAAAACACGGCCATGCCTGCAATTATTTTTCAATGTGATATCATGACTCGAGTGTTATCTGTATGCATTATAAGTTTTCTATGTGTATGTTCACACCGTTATTAGCCCCTTGTCCAACCTCAATCCATTTGTCAAATACCACGCATTGAGGGTTAGGGTTATGTGAACCAGAGATCTTGGCGTACATTGACATGCGATCAAACAGCATTGAATAACATGCAAATGGGCAAAAATGCTTAGGTATAGCAGGCCAAATGCCATAAGAACTGGCGTGACATACAACGGCATTTATTGAGATCAGTCTGTATTTTTTTAATGTCTTGATCAGTTTAATTATCTTGTTTTTCCCTGATTCATCCATGTTGTTGTTTTTGGAAAACAAAAATCAGACTCCTCAAGAAAATAGGACCAATGTCCCTGTATCTCACCAGCATGTTCAATCAAGAATCAAGAACAACTGAATTTATGAGATTGTCAGGTTCTGCCACTATGTTAGAGTCCTGTGGACATCAATCTCCCAATAGAAGTGGGTGGTACTTTGACTGGAGGAGAACTCCGCTAATTAAATGAAAGTCCATATATGACTTCTTATCAATGCTCAACAGTAACTGTTGATATCTTTAACCATTTTCATGTTACAAGCCATTAAAATGTGGCCCATTATAAGTAATGGCATATATTTAATACTTAAAAAATGTGTAAAAAAAAATTCAAGAACCAAAATTTTTCATAACTGTGTACAGACTTTGTCCCAACGAAGCTAGATATAAAATTTGAAATGAATCCAACCAGTAATTTCATCGGAGAAGACAACGCCGAAGACGATGACAATGAAGACGACGACAACGAAGACGACAACAAAGACGACAACAAAGACGACACAGGACACAGCACCTTCACAACAGCTCATTTTCACGTGAGCTAATAAAAAGAAAATTTATTGGAAGCAAAAAAAGTCAGTTTACCTAGATGACTAAAAAGTGACTGGTGATTTGTGTCGACCATGGAGATGCACAGATATTTATGGAAAACAGGAGTAGAAAGTAGAAAGACTGATTCTTTACTCAAGCAGAAGCTCAAAAGTACAGGCTGTGAGAAAGTAAAAAGTAGATCTTCAACTATAAACTGCAGAATGTTAGTGTGTTTTCCCTGTGGTCTGGTCTGGTCTCATCTCATGTTGTCATTTTCATCTTTTTCGTGTTATGTGATTTCCATCCTATTGCTTTTACTCTAAATTGATTTTAATTTTGACATCATTCATGGTGTTTCTGCATCTTTTTACATCCATCTTGTGCTGATTTTGTTGATTAGATCAAAATACACAAAATTAAGACGAAATCCTGAGAACAGAGACTACAGATCCATTTTCACTTTCGTTCGTTTTGTCGTTTCATTATTTTCCATCTTTTACGTCATTACATTTTCCATCTCATTTCATATTTTTTTTCACTATTTCGAAAATTGTGAAATTTGTCATGTGTGTTATGCACTGATCCATACACCAAATGATCATCGTATATACATAATATTATTCTGTTGGTTAAGGCTGAAATCAGTCTAGATGTGATGTGTGCAAAAAAAAAGATTAAAGTATAATTCCCCTTAAATAATTTAAACCACAGGAACAAGCCTGATTTGAAAATGCATTAAGTAGAAAATACAGAAATGTAACAGTTGTTGTCTGCTTAAGCGCGATAAAGAAGTAGAAGAACACATTAAACCCAACTTGTGAACTTTGTAAGTAATTACAGGAAACTACATTTGTTTTCTTGAACTAAACAAACCCATTATCATGAGAAAAGTACTGTTTCTAAGTCAATAAGTCTGGGAACCGCAGTGCTTCTGCTAAAATCTCCATATAAATCCTTATCATGTCTCTGTTCCTTTCAGAGCAGAGTTTTCATACAACTTATCTAAGCAAAGGTATTCAGAGGAGCTTTGTTTATTTTAAGATTAAACTACATATTCTCTATTGGCAGCAAAAATGCAATTACACATGTATATTGTATTGTGTGTTTTATCAGAATGAATGGAAATGTCAGTTTCCTAACATGACCCCATTAAAGAATTTGGGTTTATTATTGTATTACATTTAGGAGACCAGGTTACTGAGGACATCCAACACAAACTCTGCTTTCTGCTTGAAATGCATGTTAACCTCAGCTGCACTGATAACATTTCCCTGTTATCAGAGGGCGGTGTGTCTTCCCCCTCCTGTGTGATCTTTGGGTGGTCGGCTGATGTCTGCGTCCCAGAGCTGAGGTCTATCTGAGATCTGACCTGGAAACTCAGGGGTGAAGAGGCCCATTAACCCCCGTCTGGACGTCTGTAGCCTCTTCACAGAAGCCACTTAGCATCAGCTCAGCTGTTTCTGAAGAGAAACGACGCTCCTATTGGAGAGAAGTCATCCATCCATCCAACCAGGACCAGTCCAAAAGAGGTGTTCAGTTCAAAGGTTTTCTAAGTCGAGACGTCAGCAGAAAAGTGCCCTCGACCACCTCCTCAAATCCACTCAGGTTTCACTTGCAGGGTGGAAAAACACAAGTCCGTTCTTGTTGTCGGACATCAAAGTCAAGGAGAAGATTTATACACTGGTCATGTTCCCCTGTCAGGTTGATCCGTGTTTATACATGGCTTTTTCTGTACTTTGACAGCTGCTGTGGTCACTGTTATAGATTATACAATAGCTTGGCGAGTCTACAGTAGAATGAAGGATGTCATTTTAGTGAATCCCTGAGTCAAAAACAACAAAACAATCCAAAAAAACAGTGAGTCATCGAGTGTAAAAGACTCTTTGAACTCGTCCGATACAAGAATGACGTGTTCATATCAAAGTTCAGTAAATCGCACAAGATTTACAGGTTTGCCAGAGCGTGTCTGTTAATCATCAGGTGTGAGCAATCAAACCTGCTATTAAACGTAATGATTTGCATGCTCTTAATCACAGATTAAGTTCTATCAAGAGGCAAGGAAAGGATCCAGAAATATCACAGATGATGTTTAGATGCTTAGAAATATTCCCAATTTTATGCAAAATAAAGGAAGACACCGTGATCCAAGTACGAGAAAAGTTGGGACATGTCCTAAAATGAATTATGCATTGCTAAAACCTATATTTAAGTGACAATACAAAGAATAGATGTTCTCACCGACCAATTTAATTGTTCTTTATGACAGATTTTAAATTTTAATACCTTCAACACACTCAAAAAAGCTGGGACGGAAACAAAATAAGGCTGAAAAATTCATAGAATATACACAAAAAACACTGTTACATAAGATTCTACTATTATCAGATTAAATGTTAACAGGTGAGGGATCGTGATCCGACATAAAAGAAAGATCCACCAAAGGATTAGTCTTTACAAGTAATGGTGGATCGTGGCTCAATGCTTTATGCCAAACACTGATAGAGTTCTCAGTAAATTCAAAGGGAATATTTCTCAGCAGCATTACATTGTGACAGTTGTGCAGGAAAATCCCTGTGCATAAAGACCAAGCGTGAAAACCACTGTTTAATATGTGACCTTTGACCCTCAGGCAAGTTTAAATGAGAAACCATCTGATCTGCAATACTGATATACTATAGTTAAATTACAAAATATCTGCATTCAGATTCATGTGCACAGTTGTATTTATATTTATCCTTACATTATGTAAGGATGAAGCACTACTGTGTTTTGTGTGGTTTCTGTTTTAAGTGTTGTACTCCATTTTCATCTTTTCATCTTGTAAGTGTTTTTTTCCCCTCATCGCATCTTTTGTATCAGTTTCATCTTGTTCTTATTTGTTGATTTTTGTAACATTACATCAAAATACACAATGAGGACTAAATTACATCTTTTGTGACAGTTTTGTCTTGTGTCATTGTTTTCACTTTATATATGCTTTATGTTGTTACATTTTCATCTCATTTCATAATTTTTCAGCAATTGTGAAATTTGTTTATGTGTCATGCACTGATGCATACAACACATGATCATCACTGATTGATTGATTGATGTATTAATTTCGAATATGAATGTCAAAACAGAAGAAAATAAATAACAAAACACTTAAACATAAAACAAGGGACATTTGAAAAGGAGTGAGAAGTATAACTTATAAACTCCCACCCCTTCTCCTTATATAATTAATACAATAATAACCTTCCTAGTCTAAGCATGTCTATACTATATACTATAATATGACTGATACTTATTATTAAACAATTTGGTTTCATTTATGTATGTTTTTGCTTCATTGATTAAGACTGAAATCAGTCTGGATAAAGGATGGGAATTGATAAGAATTTAACGAATCTGATTCCATTATTGATGTTGCTTATTGATCCAATTCCTTATCGATTCTCATTGGGTGAGGGAATAAAAGAGTACAAACAGGTGGGTTTGCATTAACTGTCTTTTATATTTTCATCTCTGCACAGATAATATAATATATACAGTATGCACAAATGATGCATGATGTAACCTTAGAACAAAACTTTGGCACTAATAACAGATGATGCTCTGCTGTTTGCTCTGCCGCTAGATTCACAAGCGTCGCTAAGTAGTGTATCAAACATGTGACATGTCTGCAAATGAACTGCATGTTGTGTGGACAAATGCTTTAGCATACTGGAGGTATTTCCCCCCTTTGAAGAAATGGAAGCTTTGCAAGTGTTACAAGTGGCCCTGGTGTCATCTTTCTGTGTGAAATATAATAATGGATTAATAATGGATTTGATTTCTAAAGCGATTTTCAAGGCATCCAAAGCGCTTTACATGATTGATCCATTATTCATTCGCTCTCACATTCACACTCTGGTGGTGGTGAACTACGTTTGTATCCACAGCTGCCCTGGGGCGTGGCTGCCAATTCATGCCAAACGGCCCCTCCGACCACCACCGAACATTCATATGCATTGTTACGCCCCGGCCTAGGGGTTCACCAGGGCGAACATAATGTGCTCAACTTTTGTCCCCTCCCAGCTCCCAAGCACACACGTCAGTCAAAAACTAAAAGTTCACAATATTTATTATTAGTATTTTTTTTTTCTCAACAACTAAGGAAGGGTTAGGGGAGGGAGCGGCTAAAACAACAAACAAAATATCTTCTTTTACAATTTAAACTAAATTACCTACTCAAAATAAATGCACGAAATAAAATATAGAAAACTTACCTAACTACCTAACCAAAACAGGAGAAAAGGTGAAAACAAAAGAGCCGACCTCCCCTACCAGAAAAAGGATCGAATTTGCAAAACAAATCTATTTACAATTATATACAATCGAAGTTTTACACAATCACACGAAGACTGACGGTCACACACACAAACACAGGGTTGGAAGCTGGCAGAAGAGCAAGAGGGAGCAAGGATGGGAGCTCCAGGGCCATCTTTAAAGGGCCGGGCAATCATGCTCCACCAATCAGAAACCTGCAACAAACGGAAACAAAAGGGCACAGCACACCTACAGGACGGGGGGAAAACACACACACTAAACAGAAAACACATACATATAAATAGACAAATTATGACCCAGGGTCATAACAGCATTCATACACCAGAGTAGGGATGCAACGATACCGATACGAGTATCGGCATCGGCTCCGATACTCAGCGTGTGTACTCGTACTCGTAAAAGACATCCGATACAAATGCACTGATACCACTTACGGCCGTGTGACATTCACAGGTCAGTGCAGCAGGTACGTGGCGGTGGAATAATGTGTGGGGAGTGTGAAGAGTGTGGATATTTTTCAAAATAAATGACGGTGATAAAAGTAATGCAGACCGCAAGTAACGTTAAAGACACAGACAGATACGGATGCAGCCTTCTGTCCGTCCTCTGCATACATTCCATCCATTTACCAGGTGCTCGCGGATGTGTAAACAGAATGAGAATACCAGCGGGAGTACAGAGCGGTGTGGACCGCCGCCAACAGAAGTGAAAACGAAACTTATCGCTCATTTCTCTTTTCTCTTCCTGCTGAAGCTAAGCTTTTAAACCTTACCAGTGAAAACGCTGCAATATTAGTATCACATTAGTGTTGCCTCTTTCGTCTCCATGTTTGTTATTACTGACTTTCTTCTTCTTCTTCTCAAAAAACTTTACTCTTCTTCGTGGTATTTGTCCAGTATGGTTAATTCAGAGCGGCACCCCCTGGTCGATTAATTGAGAAATGCCCATTCCAACACATTAAATGTCAGTAGCAGCACTTTGTTCCAGTCAGACTAATGACAACGACAATAAAGCACATTTACAAAAGGAACTAAGAACTGGAATGGGATTATTAAGTACTTGTATCGGTACTTGGTATCAGCAAGTACTCAAATGTGAGTACTCATACTCGGTCTGGAAAAAAGTGGTATCGGTGCATCCCTACACCAGAGTGAGTGACACTGGAGGCAAGGTGGGTGAGGTGTCTTGCCCAAGGACACAACGGACTGACAAGGACAGAGCTGGATTCGAACCGCCAACCCATTGGTTACTGAATGACCAGCAATGCAGTGTGCATGTGACATCATCACACATGTGCAACAAAGGCGGAATCAATAAGCAGAATCGTTATGCAGGCAGGCAAATGATTTCAAGGAACTGAGCTACTGGGAGCCGGTTCTCAAAAAGAACCAGTTCTCGATTCCCATCCTTAGTCTGGACACAAATATGTGGAATATAGAATAGTATTATTCCCCTCAAATGCATTAAAACTGAAAATGCATGGAGTACAAATTACAGAGAGTCAGAAAAATAAAACTTAAATAAAGTACAAATGCCTGAAAACTCTGCTTCAACACAGTAAAGTATGGGAGAATGAAGCCTTTGTGTCAGTTCTAGGTAGAAATGCCACTGTGTTCTCCGGACCAGACCTCAAGGGTAAAAATTGACTTGCAAAAGTGCAACAGCTGGTGTTTTCAGTTCTAAAACAATGAAAAAGTCTAACACAGCGGTAAACATGTCTCTGTACCAAGTGTGTGCAGGCATGAAAAATATGGAAATTTGTTCATTGAAAACACTAAGAATATCAGTTGAAGTACAGCCCAAATATCTTAAGAAATTATATACTTCAGATTTCATTGTATGTTTAAAAAGTCACTTCTTTCCTGGAACTGGAGTTTTTAAATGTGTAAATATCGCAAATCTGTTTTTGACGACTGTTTTCACTGATTCCATCAAATTCAATGTTAATCTTACCTGTCACTTTCTGACTTATGTACATTTTAACCAACATTTACTTGCAGGGATGGAATGTAAATAAGTACTTTTTAACTCCGCCCAGGGACGGCGGAGGTTATGTTTTCATCGGGGTTTGTCTGTTTGTTTGTCTGCCTTGGCGGAGGTCTGCGCTTTCCGAGTATTTTTCTAGTTTTACATGTTTAGGTGAAACGAGGGTGGGGTGGGGGGGTTGTTTGTTTGTTAGTCTGTTAGCAAGATAACTCAAAAAATTAGGAGTGGATTTTGATGAAATTTTCAAGAAATGTTGATACTGGCACAAGGAACAAATGATTAAATTTTGGTGGTGATCAGGGGTGGGGGGTGGACTGATCCACCTTGGTGGTGGTCTGTGCTCTCCAAGTGCTTTTCTAGTTGCTTCTTTTAGCACTTCCATTTTCTGCAGCCTTTTACTTCTACTCTCCTACATCCCTATGTGTGTTCAGTGTGTTTTAAGTTGGCTTGTATGAATGCAACACAGTTAGATGTTTCCCTACATTTTCAGACGAAAAAAAAGCTAATCTTGAATCTTGAATCCAACAAATACTGCACTTTTAACTCCACTAGATTTTACTTGTAGTACTTGTACTACAGGATCCCAGTACTTAGTCTACCACCGTGTACTTGTGTTTCTTATTATCGTATAAGTGGACCTTTGTGTGTTTGCACATGGACACCAGAGGGCCAGAGACGGTGCCTCATATGTTAATCATCAGAAAGCTCATGTTTATCGCAACCCTGAGCGTTTGTGTATGTGTATAGAGACATCCCATCATGCATGAATATGGATTTGGCCCTCGATACGAATGTTCAAGTCCAACAGCATCAGGAAACAAACCCGAACAGAAATAAACATGCGCTGGTGATCTAATCTTACAATACACTGCCTCGTCAGGAGATGAATACAGTATTTATATGTAATTTGAGGTCTTTAAGTCTAAATTCACAGTTGAAGTTTCCTCTCTGTCTCTGCAGCAGCAACTTCAGATTGACAGTAATGACCTGTAAATTTTTTCTATATAATGTGCAGAAAGCCTCATCTGCCCACGGGTCATAAAAACCCCTCCTCAACCAAAAGAACAACAATTATTCCTTCAATTCAAGCAGAAGCACGCTGAAAAATATCACCATGCAGTATAGTGTCCTAGCCTGACAGCGGTAATAAGGTAACTTTTCTCTTTCATTTCTCCCCGTTCTCTAAAACAGGCAGATCTCGACACGTCTGATTTAAAAATGCCACTTCAGCTCCTCCAAAATCCTGAGGGGAGCAGAGGAGGTTTCTAATGATTAGAGAAACTGAAAAAAAAAAAGTTTGATTTATCATTCAATCAGCTTTTGATCGTTTCGACTACAGATACTTGAGCCTGTGGTGGAGCTGTGATTGACAGGTAGCACAAAGCGGTATGAGTAAAATGTGCTCAGCGCGATGATCGAGGCCAAAACAGTTTAATGGAACTGAGGTGTTGACGGCCACAAATCAAATGTGGCAGCTCTAGTGGAGGGAGATGGACGTCTGGAGTCTGATGAAAGTGTGCGTACAGCAGGACTACAGCCAGGGAGGGGACGGATTATTGAAGAACTCATTTTACATGTGTAGGTGAAACAAGTCTATAAAGGAGTTTTAACCCTGTACTGGCTAAGTGACTATTTTTGGTCATTTCCACACACATTACAAGACAGTTACAGCAGTGGTGTAGTGGTCCCTGGAGAAGTGGGTATACTCTCAATTTTTGCCACATTCAGCCAACTTTTATCTGCAGTGGGCCAGACCAGCAAAATAAAATAATAATATGGGTGCTTCTATGAAACTGGGTTCATTTTGGTATCTGGTACTTTACCAGCTTTTTAGACCCAATAATAAAAGAGAAATGTAGGTATATTCCCCCCCAGGATGTACCTAATGATGACCTCAGATAAATGCAAAAAAAAAAAAATACTCTTACTCCGAACCATCCCAAAATTAATACATATTTTAGGAAATACTGGGGCCAAAAATAGGACCGTTATTGGGACAGGAAAAGGTACCTAGGTGTCAGTGCATTTGATCTTGAAAACATGGCTGTAAATGGTCTTATATATCGCTATAAATAAAGATACTGTGTTAAATTTGACAATCCTAATGGTTTTTCTAATCCAAGCATGCAGGGTTTTCATAAATCTCAGTCACATTCCAGGATTCTTGTGTAACTTTATCATGTCCACTGGTGTTACATGCGGAACCTGCCCATGTAAGCACAAATAAATTATGAGTGATGTTGCAACAGCAGCCATTTTTGTGAAACACTCTGCCTTGCATGATTAGTTCAATTCCAAAAATTTACCTGTGAGAGAATACATATTCGATTTTCTTTCTGTTTTAGTCACATGATACACACAGGAGTTAGTACTTGATAACATAACCATTGTTTTTGATGACTTTTGATGGTCTAATAATTTTTTCCGCAACTATACAGGGTGGGGAAGCAAAATTTACAATGAACATTTAGTTGTTTTTTCTCAGAAGGCACTACATCAATTGTTTTGAAACCAAACATATATTGATGTCATAATCATACCTAACACTATTATCCATACCTTTTCAGAAACTTTTGCCCATATGAGTAATCAGGAAAGCAAACGTCAAAGAGTGTGTGATTCGCTGAATGCACTCGTCACACCAAAGGAGATTTCAAAAATAGTTGGCGTGTCCATAAAGACTGTTTATAATGTAAAGAAGAGAATGACTATGAGCAAAACTATTAGGAGAAAGTCTGGAAGATACTATTAAAGAAGAATGGGAGAAGTTGTCACCCGAATATTTGAGGAACACTTGCGCAAGTTTCAGGAAGTGTGTGAAGGCAGGAAGGCAGTTATTGAGAAAGAAGGAGGACTCATAGAATAAAAACATTTTCTATTATGTAAATTTTCTTGTGGCAAATAAATTCTCATGACTTTCAATAAACTAATTGGTCATACACTGTCTTTCAATCCCTGCCTCAAAATATTGTCAATTTTGCTTCCCCACCCTGTATGTTCAGTTAATGATATATTTTGATGAAAAAGTCACTTTTTCTTCAGTTTTCGGTGGTTTTGATAACATAACCCTCACATGTAATACCAGCATGATGAGCAAAGTACATGATCAGTCAATTAAATACAAAAAAATACATGATTTTCACAGAAAAAAAGCAAAATACATACTATAATATTAAGATAAATAATGACAAACCACTTAAAGAAAGGCTGAATAGTGAGGAAAAAGTATTTGGTAACTGCCACAAAAATAACACTGGGTCTCTATGAGTTAAACATAATTTTTTTGCTTTTTTTTTTTTTTGTTTTTTTGGGAGTCTATGATTTCACCCGCATTTGTTTGTCTGCCTCAAAAATGTATTACATTTTGGTGGTACTCAGGGAAATTATTGTACCCTTGGTGAAACTAGTGAAACACCACCTTTGTCCAATGGAACTACATTCTG
Organism: Sphaeramia orbicularis; assembly: GCF_902148855.1. Classification (NCBI taxonomy): domain Eukaryota; kingdom Metazoa; phylum Chordata; class Actinopteri; order Kurtiformes; family Apogonidae; genus Sphaeramia; species Sphaeramia orbicularis. The sequence goes on along the minus strand of NC_043978.1, from coordinate 19,833,480 downwards.
TCACGTATGTTGGACTGGGGAACATAGGGTTCAACCTGTCTTTGGACTGAGGAAGAGAGCTAAAGTGTGTGGAAAGAATCCATTCAAGAGGTCATATTTTGCTAAACCCAATTTATTAGTCTTTGGTTCATTTATTGTGTGTTTGGACCCTGATAGTTCATAAAGTTTGAATTTGAACCCTCAAGGTGCTGCAAAGTTATCTGTATATTCATTTTGCCAAACATTGAGTGGATTTCTATAACCTGTTTCAATTCCTGCTTAATTTGTTACATCTATAACTAGTTATGTCACAATATTTGCACATATAAGGTCCAAACTTCTGACAAACATTTCTCCAAGTACACCATAATTGTTTGTCAGCAGCAGCGGTTGTAGACCATACCGAAAATATGTCCAAACATCGAGCCGATTACCTAAAATGTTCAGTTGTTGGTTGAACGTGACAGAGTAGCATGGTCAACAACCTGGAGGAGGCGGGGCATGAAGTGGCTCATTTGCATTTAAAGGGCCAGCGCTCAAAACCTCCTTTCTGGTGTCATTACTCAGAAATAGGGTTGAAGATGAACCTGTGGAGCTGAATTAATGAAGAATTCAGACCCAAACATAGCATTTGCAGTTTGTGCAGACCACTGGGACTCGTTTTAAAATGCACAATTCCATTAAAAAAAAAAAAAAAAGCAAAATATCACTCCTTTCAGATATGAGGAAAAGATGCAAATCCAACATAGAAAGGCCCTGGGACCTTCTCTCTGTGAGGTGATAGCGCTCATCACTGTGCCAACATGTCGCCCTGAGGAAGGTGCAAACCCCCATAGTAGAAATGTCTGTCAAAGTCCTATTTCATACATTTGAGGTTGAATAAGTTCCTCTACTACTACTTAAATGTTCTTTTGTCACTTCTGCAGCAGACCAGGCCCATCTTAAACATAGATTAAACTCATTAAATCACCTGCATCTTCAGTGTCTCCAAAGGAATCCAGATGGTGACTACGCTGGCTTCAGGCTAAATGTTTTAGACATCTTCATTAAGTTGAATGACAAGTACTGGGGCAGGATATTAAAAGATGATATGTGCCAACTCACGCTGAAAGGTCGCGTGTTGTAGCTTAAAATAAAGTACAAGAAGACAGGCGCTGGCTAATGATGATGAAGTAAAAGAGGCTGGGAGACAAAACCGGGTGGGGGCCCAGAGGGGGGCTCTGGAGGGGGGCCGTCAGGGGGGCTGTCAGGGCAGAGATTTGATTTTCTGAAAGAGAGCCTCGCTGCCCTCGCAGTTGACGTGCTCACCCATAATGAGAGCTGATTCGGGACTTAATCACGCATTAAGGGTTTTTGTTGCACCTCCGGCCGCTGATGACACAGTGGTCAGTGCATCGCGCTGTCTCAACCCTCCTGACCCAGGATCGACCCCGCGGCGTGCAAATGGCATGACGTAAGGTCCGGATGGCCACGACCTGCATGTGTGTGTTACAGAGAGTGTGTCATACGGGTAAAACCAGGGTGAGGGAGAGGTCAAAAAGTCAGTTTGTGCAGGAGTCTGGTTGATTTGATATACACAGCCTGAAAAAAAAAAAAAAGAGTCCTGATCTGGAAGTTCAATAACTGATGCAATGAGGAGCTTCTTATTTCTTAAACAACCATCAGTTTGTGGAGCATACAAATTAGACTGTGTTTCAATGGAAAAAGGTCATGTGGTCTGAGGAGTCCAGATTGAACCTGTTCCAGAGTGATGAAGAGAGGTGGATCAAGTGATTACCCATCATGCTTAGTGCCTACAGTACAAGCCTGTGGGGGTAGTGTTCTGATCTGGAGTTGGACACTCAGAAGGATCACAGCATTAAGGAAAGAAAGGAAAGAAATAAAGGACATAAATGTTGTGGCATTGCAAAAGCTTATTGAAATTGTGCTGTTGTGAATGTGTGCCAATATAATAATAATAATAATAATAATAATAATAATAATAATAATAATAATAATAATAATAATAATTATTATTATTATTATTATTGTTTTTTGTTTTTTTTTAAATCACCTTTTCACAATATACACTGTTGTCCATAAAGTTGGAATAATTTTATTTTCAGACACATTCCTCTTTTAATTCCCATTTGTACACATCAGTAATCAGTGTATTTTAATGTGTTTTTTGCTCACCTGCCTTGACTCACATATGAACTTAAGTGACATCCCATTCTTAATCAATAGGGTTTAATATGACGTGGGTCCACCCTTTGCAGCTATAACAGGTTCAACTCTTCTGGGAAGGCTGTCCACAAGGTTTAGGAGTGTGTTCATGGGAATTTTTGACCATTCCTCTAGAAGCGCATTTGTGAGGTCACACACTGATGTTGGACAGAAGGCCTGGCTCTCAGTCTCCGCTCTAATTCACCCCAAAGGTGTTCTATGGGGTTGAGGTCAGGACTCTGTGCAGGCCAGTCCAGTTCATCCACACCAGACTCTGTCATCCATGACTTTATGGACCTTGCTTTGTGCACTGGTGCACAGTCATGTTGGAACAGGAAGGGGCCATCCCCAAACTGTTCCCACAATGTTGGGAGCATGGAATTGTCCAAAATGTCTTGGTATGCTGAAGCAAGAGATTTTGGACAATTCCATGCTCTCAACTTTGTGGGAACAGTTTGGGGATGGCCCCTTCCTGTTCCAACATGACTGTGCAGCAGTGCACAAAGCAAGGTCCATAAAGTCATGGATGACAGAGTCTGGTGTGGATGAACTGGACTGGCCTGCACAGAGTCCTGACCTCAACCCCATAGAACACCTTTGGGATGAATTACAGCAGAGACTGAGAGCCAGGCCTTCTGTCCAACATCAGTGTGTGACCTCACGAATGCGCTTCTAGAGGAATGGTCAAACATTCCCATGAACACACTCCTAAACCTTGTGGAAAGCCTTCCCAGAAGAGTTGAACCTGTTATAGCTGCAAAGGGTGGGCCGATGTCATATTGAACCCTATTGATTAAGAATGGGATGTCACTTAAGTTCATATGTGAGTCAAGGCAGGTGAGCAAATACTTTTGGCAATATAGTGTATATCTATATATCTATATCTATATCTATCTATCTATCTATCTATCTATCTATCTATCTATCTATCTATCTATATATACATACATACATACATACATACACACACACACACACATACACACAATTTAAAAAAACATTTTTTTAGTAACAGTACTTTATATAGTTATATTTTCATGCTAAATACATAGTTGTATATATTTTACATTACTGTAATTTCATGATGAATGTATTTAAATTTAAAAAAGTATGAATGCATATAAATTTTTTTTAAAAAAGTATGAATGCATACTTAAGTTATTATTCACCTGTGTGACATATATTGAATGATAATGTCAATGTAATGATATTTACTTACAATAACAAATACAATAACAATAACAATTTTACAATTGCAATTTATAGCAATTTTCGTCAGGTATTCAGAGGTTTTAGTGTAACAGTAGGGCAAGAAAATGTTATATTTTTCATTAAATATCCCCAATTTCACAATTTCAAACTATTATTATCAAATGTGTGTACAACAGTAATTTAGTTTATTTTGTTTGTATCTACATTGATTTCATATTAATTTGTCACCTAAGCCCTGTGTGTAATCATTGGGAAAATCCTACCATTACATTATTATGTTTATTCAGAATCTTTACATTTCACTAACACTTATTTTAACCAATAAAAACCCAGTGCTACTTCATCTCTCTATTTAACCTTTCCTACGTAATTTATCACCTATTAATATAATATTATCCTCTGTATTTTGAGGAGGGTTTTTTCAGTGAAAATCAAGTATTTTCCCATATTTAATTCACTGATCATGTAGATGTTCACAAATGCTCAGATTAAAGTTGAGGGTTATTATATCAGAAATCAAAATGATTTTTTTTCTTCACATTTAACCTTTACTTAAGTGATTTATCATCATTTATTATATATTATTCTCTGTATTTTGCATTTTTTCAGTGAGATGTTCATAAAAAGCTCAGACTAAAGTTGGGGGTTATTATATCAGAAACAGAGAAAACTGAAGAAAAAGTGGCTTTAACAGTAAAATATATCAAAAACTGAGCATAAACAAAGTTTGTCCATCCACTGTCACTGATCCAACTCCATGGGTTTTACTGGTGAATCAATGTTGTAGAAGATGACGGTGTTTCCACAGTAACTACAGAGCTGAGATGAAAGATGAAAAACTGCATTTTACACAAATTATTCACATGTATTGATAGAATTAGTAGATCAACAGGTAACATTTGACACCAGTGGATGGTTTCGGTTGCCAGTAGCTGTTTGGGTCTTTATGTGTTAAGAGATATAATTGAATTCCTAAACCTATATGAACACAGAAGGATGAGAATAATTATTATTATTATTATTACGGCTGACAAATTTTATGACATTTATGAACCGAAACTGAACTCATAATTTTACCCTGAAGGTTTTTTTGTTGCAGAAATTCAACCCCACTTCATTTTACAAATTAAACATGTGCAGCACACACAACATTGTAAGCATATCAAGACAATGTTTTAGTGTAACATAACACTGGAAGATCCATGTTGCCCTTTCTTTGAACGCGTCTGCTCGGCTTTCATTAAGTCGGCAGTAAAACTGAAACAGATCCAGTCTACTGGTCGTGATGAATAGGTCGATGATATTGGGAGTTGCACGTTCCTCTCTGAGTCGAGGCTTGTCTATAAAATGTGTAGCCTTGGGTGGTGTGCATGTAAGCCAGGCGTGCCGCATTGAACTATTCAAATCTCAAAAGGCAATGAAATGAAATGACTCAAACATTTCCACTATGATCTGACTGAACACCCTGTGAGTTTCAATTTACACTTCTTTTCTCAGGTGAATGTTTTGAGTCGACCGTTCCAATGTTTGGATGACACGATGGTTATCAAGCTAAAACCTGCTAACAATGTTACAAACGTTATCGTAACTTTAATCAGGAAAAGGAAATACCTAAGTCATATGATAGCTCCTAACACTTTTAATGCTTTTGCCAATGCATCCTTTACTTTTATAGATTTTACACTTACATAACATCAGCATTATTAACCCTTTCATGTATCAAATCATGCATCAAACTAATATTTGCAATAATTACTGACTATTTAGCTGTTTTTGGCCTGGTTATTGCATCACAACACTAACATTTCTACATAGTTTGTCTGATTCATTCACAATTTTTTTCTACATTATCAGATAATAACTTATTATCACATCATTGATGTTACCACTGATTATGGTTACCTTTCAGGTTAACCCTTAGGGGTCTGAGCCTATTTTGGCCATTTTTGAGTACTTTTGATTTTGCCTTTATATACTATTTAAAGAAATGTTTATTATACCATGTTTGATATCTTTTTTTCAGCACAACTTCATCTATCTAATTTGCCTATTATTTTTTCACTTTAATCTACTATATCAACACAAAAGGCCAACAAACACAAAAAAAAAAAAAAAAAAATCTGATTTGAAAAATGTATATAATTTATTGCATAAATAACACAAAGATGCTAAACAAACCTTTTCAAAAACTTTAAAAGTGAATAAATATTAGGTATATAAAATCAAACTTATAATAAATTAAACCTATACTCAGATATTTGATTTAAAAGCATATCTTTACATAGGCGCGCCCCCCCCCTCCCCCCGCCCCGGCCCGGCCCTCCCAGTTTCTGCATCTGGTTCAGCTGGGGGTCATCCTCACCTTTACCTGTAATGCTAATGTGGTCTGTGGGTTACAATCCGCAGATTTGGCCAGTTTTTTCTGTTTTGAAAAAGGACAAAAAACGACAAAGATATGGTCAGAAATCTAATGACCCCCCCACCTCATTTTCATACTTTTATTCACGTTTGTTTGCTCCGAGTTCAAACCATCATATCTCCAGTTGTATTTGTTCTATCAACATCAAATAAAATGTTGGAGAGTGTTCCAAGTCCGCACTTTCAAATGCAATTATCCTCAGTGGTCTGTGTAACTCACTTCCGATGCTACGACGTGTTGAAAATGTCATGTGATTCAGTCACAGGGCTGTGACCATGGACCCCTTAAGGGTTAAGTTTCTAACAACAATCCTATGTTTTCATTATGGAAAAAGGCTTTTGGGCATTATGCCAAAAAATTATTTAAGATTACAGTTGTGCTTAAGACTGCAATGTATGTATCTCACTCAAAATAATCCAATTGGATGTATTCAAGTCTTGTTTGGGAGTAATAAACCCACTCAGTTTTAGAATAATTCTTGCATGAAAGGGTTAAAAATCATCTAAATATAACAGGATTATTACAGCAACAGGAAATGGTTGTGTCAAACAGCTAAATGGACATCAACTTCAGTACGTTTAACCTTTACAAGATTAAGTATTAAAAGGTGAAAATCATGACAAGTCCAGTCATGTTAACAGCTGCAGAGATATTCATCAGCTCTGAGTAACTTCTGGAGTTGAGATGTTAAGATGACATCGGTAAAAGTGATTTGTCTCTCATCATTGACCGGTGTGAGGTTCCGTACACGAAGGAACACGACTTCACCTCCCTGTAATCAAAACATCTATAAGGAAAACTGTTTTAAGCCCCATTTGTAGGAGACTAGTGGAACCAGTGATTCTGAATTTAACTCCCTACCTCTGTGATTCATTCTTTGTACTCATACAGGATAAATAATGTCTGTTTTTACTCACATTTACTGACATTACTTCCTGATTTTGATGTCAAAGGTGGAGACAACTATTATCAAGGCTTATGCTGTTGGGGGCTGACAGCAGTAAATACTAGATATTAAAGACTTTAACTTGAGTAGCGTTTCAGTTGGTGAGTCAAATTTGGTAGGGTACCTGTACTTCTACTCAAGTGTGACTTTCCAGTACTTTATATAACACTACTCTCAACACAACACAGATTCCAACACAAATGTTCCATATTGAACCTTGATTATACTGTAGAAGAAAGCACATGCTTGGAAAACCATCCTTCCTTTGGAGACGTTTGAGCTGTTCCGAGGCCTGTGCCGACAACCCGCAACAGCACAATATTCTTCCACCTGCTCTGGAGAAGCGCGCCTATAAAAAAAGGTCTTAGCTATTGTATGTCCGTTCTGAATTAATATTACTCTCAATGGCTGCATTTACACCTGGGCTGAATCCCAGTTCACCCCTTGGCCCTCCCCCTTAAGGCGGCCTTACACTGTGCGAGTTTAGAGACGATTTCTCACTCGTGCGACTATTTCTGGGATCGGGCCCAATGTGCCTCTAATCGTGTGTCGTGCTTCGTGCAGTGTACATAGGGTAAAGAGAAGCGATTAGCACCTCATGACCACCTCACGACCAGCAATCGTGTGTTCGCAAGGAAAACGGAGCTGTTTGAAATCCTGCTCGCTCCTCGCGAGTGTATCGTACTGTCAAAGCGGTGCCACGAACCGATGTGCCTCAAATTCTCACACTGTGCATGCGTGAACACAGAAGCGGAAGTGTAAATTCACAGAAGCAACATGGCGACACAGCGTGCGGTTTGGACTCAAGTAATGGAGGCTACACTCGTTGAACTGTGGCAGGCTCACCCATGTCTTTTCGATGTAACCTCACAAAACTATCACAATCGGAACAACCGTGAGAAAAGTTGGTGTGAGATTGCCGCTCAATTGCAGCTGTCTGGTAAGTGGAAAGTTTATTTACTTGCTAAATTGCTAATGTGTTGCCGTTTCTCTAGGCCCCATCCGAATACTCCAGCTAGTATACGGTTCAGTACGACAAATTACACACACACAGACACACATACATATGTATATATAGCCGAATTCATTACTGCTCATCCGCTTTTACGTCAAAGCCGTAGGCACAGGCTTGTAAAATGTGTGTACTGTGCATTCGAATGGGGCTTGTGTATTTGTGTGTGCTAATACAGTTGCTTGTGTTTGTGTATTTCTTGACTTTGACCAGCAAACAAATATGCTTAGTCACTAATATGCATAATGACTGGTTAATATTACTTTTTCAGTGAATGAGGTGAAAACCCCTACCCCTCTGTTTAGCACATACACGTGAAGGGGTAGTGTTGTCCTGATTCTCAATTAGAGGGAAAGGGCTAAGGCGGAGGGCTGTAAAACCCTCAAAACAGAGATATTTTAGGACCACACTACGAACGGAGAGTAGGAGAAATGTCCCATAATTCTGTTTGAATCATAGGCAAGATGGAGGTAAACCCAGCCAAAAATTGCAGCAGTGTGATGAAAGAAATGCACAAATGTGCGTATTTTTTTTTCATAAATTTAATCATTTGATCGACCATTTAATACCGTTTCAATGTGTTATAGATCGCATTTCTGCAGTTTATAATTGATAGCCGCAAAAAGATGACCAAAGCCCATGCAACAGAGATGGTTACAGCTGCTGACGGCATAGGGAATACTTTCAGAAACAAAGTTTTCGCATCTGTTAATAGCGGCATCGATGACTGCTGATGATGTAACAGGTCGTGAAAGGTCGTCTCATTTCTTAAGGGGAATGTTTCAACCCCTACCCCTTGCAGCTCCGTTTCAAGGGGTATTGCCAAGTGCAAGGGCCAAGGGGTAGGGCTAAGGGTTAGGGCTAAGGGGTGAATTGGGATTGGGCCTTTGTCTTATGATACATGACCATGAAAAAACACAAGACTATGACTGCTGCAAAGAAACTCCTACCTTTTTCTGTCAAGCAATGCACGAGATCTGGATTATGTAAACCACAAGAAAAAGAAAACACATTTTATCATTAAATGAGCAAGAAAACTTGTACTAGAATTGTACACTGTGCTTAGAAAAGCTCTTAAAGACACTCATCATATCTACTTCCGAAAGCATCCCCCTGGTTTTTCAGGATCAAATACTACTGACGGTTCAGTTCTGTCAGCACCAACTACTGAAGTAATGCTAAATGAGCTGGAAAATGTGTGCCGTGACACCTCCCAGTACAAGCTGTAGGTCATTAAAAGAACGTTACCTTAAACAGCATTCTTCCTGCGGCTATAGTTTAGGTCTAGATTGTTAAATTAAGTGCTTGTTAGATTAATGAATGTAAACATATTATATGTGATAGGACTATTTGCCTCCAACTGCATCAAATCTTAGTGCAGTGAAACCCCTGCAGGGTGGGATTAGGATACAGTGCTGCACTAGTGACTAATGGTGTTGAAGGAAGAGCTCTTTAGTTAAATTGGGTGGAATTTAGGCACAAAACATACAGGCAACATTTAATTCTCTTATGGATTTAATATAATTTCACGCTCAAATGTACACTCAACTGAAAAAAATGTAATGATCAACCAGTAGTAGAGGAATTTTGCATCTTTTTCTGGTTTGCAGGAGCGTGAATTTGATCTAGAATATGAGAAAGGACAACAGGGACTCCTTCAGTAACAAAGTTTACATCAGAATGTCTCTGTTTTGTCCAGCATTTGATTAATTTCCTACTTAAGTTAGAAAAATGGGGTTAACCATTGAATTGGCAGCTATAATTTTCCTTCTATTTGACTTATATACAGTTGGAAAACAGGCTAAAATCCACAGGTCAGATTTTCATCCATATGTGCTGCAAATTTGAACCACATTTTCACAAACTCTGCAAAAGGAAATGCAGATATACACACATTTCCAACAGCTGTTATGTGGAAAAATATGAGTTGGTGCAGGATATAAAGATACAAGGTGCAAATTAGTAATAGATGCATATTTTAATATCTTTATTTTTTAAATTGTGATTCATTTAGTTTGATGTAGACTTTGAAACGTCTTTCTCCAGCTCTTCATACATATGCCGACATTTCACTACCATGAATTTCTACCATTAATTCACGCAACATTGTGATCTCTTAGGCTACCTTCAGACTGCAGGCAAATGAGGCCCAAATCCGATTTTTTTGCCCATATGTGACCTGCATCTGATCTGTTAAAGACAGTTTGAACAGCACAAATCCAACCCAGGCCACTTTCATATGTGGTCCCAAATCTGATACATATCCGATATTTTGCAAAGCGCCTTCAGTCTGAATGGCCAGGTCACATTTTTACAACCTTTATGTCAATGAAATGCAACAAAACATTCCAATTCTGCATTCCAGGAGGAGAAGCAGTGGGAAAAACATACTTATTTCTGTAGACACAGTGCATACCTGCGTGGTCACGAATTACGTCAGGACCTATTTTGCGTATGAAGGTCACTTCAGGGTCGCATTCCATTCCTACTGAAAACTGGTAGAAGTCAGATTTAATGAGTAATATGAATGAGTGCACAAAAAAATGTATTTCCCCAAAAAATCCAAATTGTGCATTTATTGTTTTGTTTTTTCAATCAGTATTTTAGTATTTTTATTAGTATTTTATAGTATTTACTAAAAGCTGCTGACAATCGTTTCTGTGTATTTTATATACTGCAATGACAAGTAAATTTGAATCTGAAGACCTGCTGTCTGAACGTAGCCTTAGTCAACACATACATTTAATAGCACAGAGTCTATCATTTATTCATTTCATCTTTTTCTATTGCACTTACTGATATTTAGCTTTACTCAACAGGCCAATTTTTTCATTCCCTCCCATCCATAAAGATTTTTTTTTTTTTTTTTTGCAGGATTTTTTCAACTTTTGCATGAGTTTAGACTGTACGTTAAAACATCTGGATGGAAATGCACTTGCAGATGACAGTTTGTAGACATCTGTGACCAGCTGATGTTGGCTTATGATAAAAGCAGGAAAAAAAACATACATAAAAGGTTGTAAACAATCTCTGATGTTTCACTGGGACATCTGATGTAACATTATAGAAATGACATAAAATGGCTAAAAGTTAACCTCTTCAAGAATCTGGATGCTTGTAAGACAAATGTCATACTGTGAAGCAGATGTTCCCATGAAAACAGAATCCAGTCCACTTTACGTATGTCCTGCATGGATGAAATTATCAGAAAAAGGATGCGGGCGTGGGCTCAAAGTATGCGCTGGCCTATTCTCTTCTGTCTAAATACATACCCACAGGACATAGGCATTAACGTCAGCTATTCTGATGTGAAGTGCCCAACCCACTCCTTACCCTCCTAAATCACCGAGTCCTTCTCTTTGCACACACAAAACTTTCACTCCTTTCTCTGGAAGCGCTCATTGTTTTGAGTCCTCCTCCACACTTTGATGTGAAGGGTCAAGCGGAGGCTCCCTCCTCATCCCAGAGGAGAGGCGAGCAGCAGAATCTGCAGCGTTGGGAACATCTGGGGGAGCGCGTTGAACAGGGCGCACTTGGCAGGCAGTTGGTATTGGCACTGACAGCCTTCCTACCGGGGGCCTTTCATCTCCGTTTGAACATGTGGACTCGGCCCTAACCCTGGGAGGAGTCGGAGGGCTCGGAGCCAGCAGAGAGGCCGAGGCGTGGTCGCTCCAAGGAGGAATCCGGCTCTCCTGCTGTCCTCAGGAGCGCCGCCGAGCATTCCTCCTTCTCCTCCCTACCCTCGTACGAGCTTCACTCAACTCCTCCTGACAGGCGTCCGACCCTGAGCCTCACTTTCATCACATGACTCATGTACATTAAAGTTTCACCGATGTCAGGCTTGTAGGGTTAAAGAGTTTAGAGTTTTTACTTGAGGAAGAGGAAAGCTGTGTTGTCAGGTCTGGACAGAGTTACCTTTTTACAAATGTAGAACCAGAGATGGAAGGTGTGGAATAACTCACCGTGACAAAACACTTCCAGAGATCCAGACTTAAAAAAATATTTAACTGAATTTACTGTCATCAAAATAACTTCATTGTACAGAATGTTGTCACTTTATTTATTATTAATATTTATGTCATTTTTAGTCACTTTAACAAATTTTTATTTTTTCATCTTCTCTCTATCTTTCTATTGCATTTAATGCCTCTTTTCTTGCAAAGTTGAATTTCCCTCTTGGGTGATCAATAAAGTATATCTTATCTTGCATTTTCACTTCAAAGTTGTCAGAGCAAAATGTACATGTATGAGCTGTTAAACTGAAAGAATAAGCTGTTTAATTAAAAAAAAATAAAAATAAAAATCGTATTATGACATTTTCCAGTATTAACATTGTCAAACCCCAGTAAGATCAGCAATGTTAATTCAAATCCTATAGAGTTAAATGCAACACTTTGTGTCTATATTGGTCCACACTACATCAAGTTAAACTTATACTTTCTAAAATACTTCATACTATGACAGAGTCGAAGCAACTCTCTCAATAGTTGAAATTCAACACTAGTCAACACAGGTCAGTGTTGAATTGATACAAAATTAGTGTGTAGCGTCAAAAGTTAACACTATGCACATTCTTTTTTAACACTCAGGAGACCCCACCACCACCACCACCCACTAAAAGGACAAAGTTAGAAGTTTGGACGTATTTTGGATTTTCAAAGGATGCTGAGGGGAAAGTAATTGAAGATGGTCAGCCTGTCTGCAGAAAATGCAGGAAAAATAAGTCTTTGTGATGGGGGGGGGGGGGGCAACACATGTATGTCTGATGTTTACATGTTAATATTTTAATGCTTCTGCCAACAGAAAGTACACTGTGCATTTTATTTATTTATTTATTTATTCAAAATAAAACTTGGTTAAATTATTTCAGTATCTAGGTTTAGTGTCTAAGCTTACATTTTCCCTCAATGGCTCCTTTAAATTATTTGAAAAAACCTGGAGACCTTTCTTAAATTATGCCGAAACCTTAACATCTCTGCCTGATCGTGATGACTGAACCCCCCCTCCCTTTTTTTTCTTGGTTCTGTTTTGCTTGTTTTTTGTCTGTTTGTTTTGTTCTAGTGTAGCTACTTATTTTTTTTGTTTTGTTTTTTTGTTTTGTTAATTAGACAGTTGTTGTATCTAGTCTGTACTGATTACTTGTCAATATTGGATTTACATTAAATATTGTCTTCTTTTGGGTAGGGTGGGATTGCGGGAGGAACAAAGAAAAATGTGAAATTACTTCCAAAAGAGTTAATAATAAAAAAAAAAAAAAAATTCAGTGTGTGTAAAAGTAATTTTCATTTTGTTACATCTCTATTCTATTCTATTCTATTCTATTCTATTCTATTCTATTCTATTCTATTCTATTCTATTCTATTCAAAATGAAAAAAAGCCTCCATCACTGACACATACCACTCGTTCTCATGTTTACAGTAAATATTTTCAGCTCTACACATAAATTCTGTAAGTGCAGCTGTCACATCAATGTACAGATACAAAAAGTGCAATATTTAATATGAAAGGTGGTGAAGTTGAGGAGGAAAACTGAGATGCTCCAAGTACCTCAAAACTGCACTTCAATGTGTTCATTTTGACAGTCCATAGAAACATTTTATTCCTGGCAGCACTGCAAATCAACTTCAACCTGCCCTGAAAAATAAGATGATAAATCTTTTCTCGAGTTAGCAGCACCTCGGGGCGAAGTGACTCACCGTGACAGGTCTGAATGACAAATTAATGGATGTGATATGAGCATTGTGGAGCCCAGCAGGTATCAGGTGTGAATACTTGGATAATTTGAGCACACAGAGCAGAAATGTGGGCTGAGTTCAGAGAATAAACCATGAGCTGCATTGTCCCTGATCTGACTCTGAGCCCAACAGTTCGTCTCCGCTCGTCTCAGTCGAATAAAGGAACTAATGTCCTCTTCGACAAATAAAACCCACATTTATTACTTGAAGCTGTCAGATAAGAGCTTTGTGATCAGCCAAACTCTGAAGAAGCATTTACTGTTGCTTTTTCACTGTTTACTTTTATTTTTGATGCCCTGGCTTATATATGAATCCTAGGGGTGTTACAAAATATCGGTTCTGCAATATATTGCGACATTCCATGCCATGATGCTGTATCAATATTAAAAAGTACTGTATCGATTCTTTTAGGTATTTATTCAAATAGAGATATTGCAGAGGTTCATTTTTGTTTTTTTTGCTTTTCATTTTTGTTTATATTTAATTTACTACTATTTAACACTGTTTTATTAAATAATGGTTATTTGAAGGATCCTAAAAGCACTTTTTACTGTCTGAGAGAGGCAGATGTTGGTTCCTTTGTTGGGATTGCACAAAAATAATGTTACGATGTTAGTTATGAACTAATAGAACATGAACATTTGAACAGGATCTTAAACTGTAATGTCTGTAAAATTAAATTTAAGTTTTAACACGGGAAAATTTTGTGATATAGCATTAGATCCTGTTGTGATCAAATAAAAATGTGTTTAGTATTTGTGCATATTTCTAGTGTAATTCAATTCTTTAAGGAAATAACCATTTAAAAAAAAGAAACAAAAAATTGCCTTTAAACAGTATCATGATATATCATGATATATTGTATCATGAGTATCCTAGTGTTGTGATTTGTATTGTATCACCAGATTCTTGCCAATACACACCCCTAATGACTACAGTGTAAAAATTATATATGACTAAGAACGATTGGGAGCACTGTACTTTAGTAGATTTTTATATTATTTTTTTATGTTTATTCCCTAGCACACACATAACTTAAACCCTTCAAGCCCTAGAACTATTTCTATGATGACTTTTGAATGATTTTTTTTCCTACATTTCATAATTCCTAACTGACTTATGACATTATACTCTGCAAGCCAGGTATTTTCCTATATTTGATTTACTGATGATGTAGATGTGTCAAAGATTATCATATGAAAACATTAGAAAACTAAAGAAAAAGATGTTTCAGCAAGTGTTTGCAACGACTGTCATTTGCTGCAGAAGATGACAACATTTGCATGTTCACTATGGAGGCCTTGAATGTCCAAAAAAGACACATCTGATGCAAAGAAAAGCTGTAAATCATGTAGATGTTCATTAAAGCTCAGAGTACATTCAAAGGTTATTTTATCAAAACAGATAAAACTAAAGAAAAACAAGTTTCTCCATCAACTGTCATTGATCCAACTCCATGGGTTTTACTGGTGAATCAATGTTGCAGAAGACAACAGTGTTTCCATGTTCACTACAGAGCCTCTGAATGTCCAAATGGGTCATATCTGATAATGATGAAGAGCTAAGAAACTGCATTTTACCAGAATTATTTCAATACATTGATAGTTATTACCACGTCCCCCGAAGGGGGAGCAAAAGGTATTTTTTTTTGGTTCAGTTTCTTTGTTTGTTAACACTCTAGCAGCAAAACAATTGGTTGAATTCATACCAAATTGGGCTTATAGATTGCCAGTGACCCAGAATAGATGTCATTACATTTTGGGAAGAGTAGGTCAAGGATTAATTTTTTTAAATCTTTTTTTTTCCCTATTAACTTTTGGGTGAAATTTCATTTTCAGTTTTCATTTTATTTATTTATTTAGACAGGGACAATGCACAATATACATTAACCTTAAAAAGGAGAGATGTAGTGTGCCAGGTTGTAGCACTAGTGCTAAGTTCCACCTGTTGTCCCTGGGCAGGCTGATGTTAACATAACAAAACAAACATTAATAAAAACTAAAACATATAAAAAGCAGTAAAAAAAAAAAAAAAAAAAAAAAAAAAGCATTTTCATAACTCCATCTATGTAAAAAATTCACATGTCTGTAGCAGCAAAGCTATTGGTTGAATTCATACCGAATTTGGTTTACAGATTGCCAGTGACCCAGAATGTGATTATATTTTGTGAAAAGTAGGTCAAAGTTCAATTTTTTCATGAATTTTTAAAATCTTTTTTCCTCACCCATGTACTTAAAATGGGTGAAATTTGCAATGTCTATAAAAACATCATTTTTGTTTCAATTTACCTCAAATTTGGCAGATATACAGAGGCAATTGATATGCTGACATCAGCACACACTTAGACATGATGACAACAGCTGGATCGATGCCAAAATAACCTACAATACGTGGGAGGGGCGGGGTTTGTTGTGTCTGGAACCACTTGTTAAACATTTTAGATCAGTAGATGCGGGGGGGGGGTCTGTATGCAGAGAGTCTGTATGCAACTCAAAAGTAATACAGAAGTCATGTAACACATTAGAATTCTGAGACAGTAACATTGTAAGGTAAAGAATTACTTTTAAATAACAGTAACAAGTAATCTGTAATGGATTACAGTTTGCAAGTAACTTGCACAACACTAGCGACAACACTAACCACCTCACCAACATGCATGAGTATCTCAAAAAGTAATAAAAGCATGTGTTTCCAAACTTCTGAAAGGCACTGTACTCTTCTACTTATTGATTCTTGTGTAAAATTTGAATCAGTGCTTATACTATTTTACCGTCTGTTTGGATGAAATAACTCTAATGCACCTGGCGAACCACTGATTCCTGTGTGTCTGATTAATAATGACCATATTTCATCAGTCATGTCAGTGAAATGTCACATTCCAGCCTAAACCAACTCACTAAATCAGCTCTGACTTTTATTGCAGATGTAGCGATTATCGCAATTTGCAGATCGCTATGATCTTCTTCAGCATTTTCACACCTGAAAGTTCAAACTTAAATTCATGTTTTTGCACCGTATATACCAGGGATGCCAAACATATTGCACCACGGGCTAAAACCAGCCCGCTAAACGTTCAAATCTGGCCTGCGGATGAATTTGTAAAGTCCAAAAATTACATTGAATTTATTAACAGTCAAGGGTGTCAAACTTATTTTACTTCCAAACTCCAAAATGTTAATTATACTACACCTGTTACTAAATGTTTTGTGTCTTTGTAGATCCACTATGATCTGTAAGTTCTAATGCACGTGTAGATGATAAAGTTGATGCATAATAGTGTTAAACTGCACTTATTTTTCTTAGGAAATTTCTGTTTTTTCACATTTTCTGTTAACCTTTTTAAGACTGCCATTATAACAAGCCGCCTAGGTGTTTTATTTTTTGTTTTTTTTGCAATAAAAGTGTCAGAAATTGTATTTTTGCCAATTCTTTTGCACCTTTGTTTTCAGTAAAAACTAAACTTTCAATATCTTGCCATTAATTATCATTATTATAAATAATAAAACACCGTGTTTTAGTAAAAAAGAAAAAAATGGACTTGAAATTTTTTTGCATATTTACTATCAGAAACAACCGTAAATGTCCATAACAAAACTTTTCGAGTTTGCAGAAATAAACTTTCAGCTATTTTATATCTGCTCAAACATGCTTTTTGGTCTTGAACATTCAGTATCAATATTATGGTTTCATATTTTTTGTTATTTCCAGGCGTTTTTTTAGCCTGTGGGGAAGTCTCTGAAAGAGTTCCTTTCTACAAGTAAGAGTCCCACATTGCTGCCATAAAGTCTTATATACTGTCAGAAAGCTCAGGATCTCAGCTTTCCAATGAGGTTTGAACTTTGTGGATCGCACAAAGGGTTCAGGAGTTACAGTAATTTGAATGCTGTTACGTGCAAAATGCAGCACCAGAGAGATTGCCATTGTTAAAGGGTTAAAAGATAGTTGAATGTAAACATTTTCCTAATTTAATTGTGCTTTTTTGCTCTAAAACAAAGAGGAAAGTTTTGGCGTTCTCATTATTTATGTTCTATTTTCTTGGTCTGACCCACCAGTTTCAGTTCCGGCAGGAGTAAAACCACTTTTAGGTCAGACCGAAAACTGTGCGTTTGCTCCGCCCTCTGGTCTGGGAGAGGTTTTATACCTGAAAATTGCCGGCTGATTAAAACGGCAAAGTCTGAAAGTCAGGACCAAACAATGTAGGAGTCAAAGCATCATAAATGTGCTCTACAGATTAAGTGGATTTGACTGATTATTATTGTTACTGTTCATATTATTCTTCTATACATAAGGTGTGAGGTTAAGACTGAAGCAATGTGACAATTTTAAGGATCAGACTATATATCAGACTGTGACTAACGTGTTTGTAGTTGCTTTCGAATGCCATATTACAAGGTGTGGAAAGGTGAAAAGCCCATTTTCCGTCCCCCCTGAAGGACAGTCATTCATTAGGCTGTGCTGTGTTGTTCACATAAAAAATGACAGAAATACATCGTAAAGGAAGGAAAAAAATCTGAGAGAACTTCAAACCCTCCCCATAGCGGACCCATCACTGTCAACACAACTGGATTTTACTGGATGCGGCAGGTTAAGAGGAGATTTATTACACTATTCAACAATCCAAGAGGCAGTTGTAATTTACTGTCCAATTTTCATAAAACTTCTGTCTCCTGAATGAGGACAAATCCAGATGTGTATGGCCTTAGGTTAATGATTAACCAGAGCAAAAACCTTGGTCCTCATTTTTATTCCATACTTTACAGCAGTGTTTTTCAACCTTGGGGTCAGAACCTCATGTGGGGTTGCCTGGAATTCAATTGGGGTCGTCAAAATTTCTAGTAATTGATAAAAAAAAAACAAAAACATACAAATAAAAAATATATAGTCAATTGAGAGAGACAATCCCAATCCATAAAAGACATGACAAACTGTGAAGCTGAAACTGTAGCACTGTGGTACTGTTTATCTGTCAAATGTTCATTGTGGTCGGTTTCAGATGCTGCAGCTCTTTCATAATTCATAGTTTGAGTTCTTGTTTGTTCAGTATTAATTGTCAGCCTTGTAAATCCAAACTGGACTGACTGTACATATCCTGACCAAGGGAAATAAAATTCTCACTTTGTGCAGTAATCTACTCCTGGCTTTTCTGCCTCCGTCCATAATAATACATTATATAGACTAAATGTTGTCTAAAAATGACATTTATTAACAACATAGTATAGCAAACTATTACAAAAACAAATTAATTTTAGCCCAAAAACAAAACTGTCCATTTTGAATGTCTGGGATCGCCAGAAATTTGTGATATTAAAATGGGGTCATGAGGCAAAAAAGGTTGGGAACCACTGCCTTACAGCGACATCAAGGATTCTACATAGTTGAGATCCAAGACAATGTTTGCAGAAAATTTCAATAAGTAAATGGGTTGTATGTCGTACAGATATTCCAGTCTCAACAATAGGGCAAGTCATGACCCAGAACACACCTAAGACCAAAACCACCAATAAATCAACTGCATGTATCCACAGACTGTATCAGTCACTAAATAACATATAAAGGTCATTGTTTACATACATCTATATTATGATAAGATCAAGTTTTCTTCTTCAAACTAAAACTCATGGATGCTTAGTTTCAAAGTCAGTCCATCTTCACACGCTGCATCAACTGATAGTTTACATTATAGCTCTGTTGGCTTAGCTCTGTTTTTACACTGAAAACATCCACAGTAAAACCACTAATCACCTCTGTTTTCTGTACGATTTGTGTTGTCAGTAGCTGAACTAAAGATCTGTTTGAAACCAACAAACAAGGTCAGAACTGTCACAGTTTAGTCTGAACCATGGATCAACAAACGGCAACTTAGCAAAGATAATAACATCCCATAATAAATTTATACATTCATAAGCCTCAATCAAACCCACCTGTGTAGAAGAAACGCTGTCATTTCAACATCAAACTCCCTTCTTTTCATTTAGAGCTGAGTCCAGTGGAGAAAACAACAGTGCTTCTTTTATCACTTTGTCACTTTCTTTGACTCTAAAAGTTGTTTCTTAATGGTTCTCATCCTATCTGGTCACTTTCTGATGCTTTGGTCAAAGGCCCTGTGGCATTAGTTTTCTTTAGTATGGGAGACCAGCAGAGTGACTCACTACTCCCTCTAGTGGTCACATAAACCCCCCGGTCCATCAGAGTAAATAAACTTATTTCATTTCTCTACGATCCAATACATTGGCATCTTTGCCAGAACTTCACACCTCTTTATTCTAAACACTCGAACAATAATTGTATGTCAAATTTGACATAAAACACACATCCTGAGACAAACTTTTGACACCGCAACAAATGCTCCTAACTACACAATGGGAACAGAAGCAGCAGTTCAATATCTTCTGTATACAACTGCAATCATAGGCTGTTCAGCACCTACATGAAAATAAAAAAACTAAATCTTTGTTGTTTCAAATGCTCTTCAAGAGAGAAATGAACTCACTTAACTTACCTCACAATTGTGTTGCACTCCCTAGATATAGAACTGACCTGAAAGTTACTGCATTTAATATAAAAGTTCTTATATTCATCATCACAGTGAACAGACAGAACAAAAAGGATGCGTTATTGCAAAAGTGGAAATCATATTTTAAAAGCCTGATAATCTTGGGAAATACATTAAAATGAGATACTGTAGACCAGTGTTTCTCAAACAGTGGGGCGGGTCCTTTGGGAAGGTTTGCCAGGGGGGACATGGGATCACTCCTGGGTGTTTTTTCTTTCTTCAGGTTAGAACATGTAGCAGGTGGAACTAATATTTTAGCGATGGAGCACCCTGGACTCATTTTAGGGATGTACAACGAACAAATCTACTGCCATGGTGATCTGTCACTAGACTAGACAAAGAGTTCAGGTTTGGAGAATGGACAAGGACTGGACTGGAAAAGAAAAATGTGGAATATTTCTGTTTGTGCAATGGAAATGGGCTGTTCATCTTTGTTCCCAAAATTTGTTTGTTGTTCTAAAAAAAAAAAAAGCTATTTTATTCTCATAGGTGTAAGATAATTGCACATTTCCAATTTTCATTTGGAAAAATGTTGTCTCAGGGAGCAGTCTTGTTGAGTTTATTTGTACTGTTCAAGCAAAAATCTAATTTATTCTTAATTTGTGCAACAGATTAATCAAGGACAAGCAAAAAGTATTATTACGATATTGATGTTTCTTTCAATAAAAGTTATAATTGCACCACTGTTACAAGGTTTTTCTTTTTTTGTGTGTATTATTACTTTTTGCATCCTTGAAACTTCATTTCTATATTATGCTGTGCAAAGAAGTCAATTAGTAGCAATCAGGAAGCTTGTGTCATTTCCATATTGGAAATAAATCAATAAAAAAAAAAATGTTGTTGGGTTTGAGGGGGACCTGGAGATTATTTATCTTCCAAAGGTGGACCCAACAGAAAAAGACTGAAAACCACTGCCCCAGACTGATAATAATTCCTAATATTAAATGATCGGATCATCATATACTGACTGTCCATCATACAGAAGGTAGATGTACCATACAAGTATAATAGTTACTGTGCATCTGAAACATGGATAAGCAGAATCCATCCCTCTGACCTGAGACTGGGAGTCTTAAACTCTTTCTTGGATCTGCATCGGTGTCTCCTCATTATCTCCTTATCGCTCCAGTGAAGCAGCTGACTCACCTGAACGCCCGGTAACAGTGGTATGGAAGCCATCCATCTTCAGAACAGATTATCTGCCACAGTGACTCATCTGCCCTGACATGGAAGATGTGAGACTTTCTGTTAAACATCAAGCGAAGCCTTCATCACGTCACTACGGTTACCGCTTTGTGTTGTTGAAATGATCCAAAAGGACAAGCATCAAATGGGCCGCGAAAGTGCAACGTGAAGCATTTTAACACAGTTAATGTTGTCCAAACATGTTAAACTGAGGATGGATTTATTAGGTGACAAGAAACATAACCAAACTCAACATCCTTAAGCTAAATTTTTAACTAAATGTCATGCTAACAGTCTTTGTCTTGATAAACTGATACCCAGCCTATGAAACTGGTGAATGACTTCTACACAGAGCAAAGTTTTAGGATGTTTTGCCAGATATCTCAAACTAGTTTTGGTGTGTTTTTGTGTTCTTTGTGTAACTTTACAGTGTTTTATTTGACCATCCATTTAACTATGGTTTCTAGGTGTTGTGGTTGTTACTCAACACAAAAACAAGCCACAACTTCAATTTCAACAATAATACATCAACTTTAATAACCTTATTAAAAGCTGATATAGAAATTATTTTGAGGGAAAAAAACACTGTGTATCCTGGCAAATATGGTGGATTTTCTGCTTTTAAAAATACATTATTTAGGTTGGCTATTTCTAATTATTAATCTAAGGGTTGTGTGTGTGCACTCTGTATATATTTCTATGTTTGGTGCTGTGATTGCCACTCTTTTACACTGATGTTTATGTGAAGGACTTTGTAACATATTTAAAATGCACTACATAAATAAAGTTTTATTTTTTGGTCTTTGCATAAACGTCATCTCTTCCAAACATAAAACCAAAATTACTTGACGTAGGATCTTCCATTAGGTGATACTTTAATCTCATTTATAATATGTTAACATGGAGGAATTAAAGAAAAGTGGGTGTATTAAAATGAATATACAAAAATAACAGATAAATCCAACTTAAACATACCAGTATTTCACTGTTGTTCTACACAATGAGGCTGATGTTCTTCTGCTGGTGGATTGAGATCATGTGGTGTAATCTGGAAATAAAAACCCTGCAATGCAATGACAAACAGACTCAAAACCTAAATATGATCTATTAAATGCAACCCAGATTAAGTCAGTGTTAACAAGGGAGTATTACTTGTTTGTATCTTCTCTCATGGTGATACACACTGCAGTAAAGCATAGTTTAGTACTGGAGAATCAATGGATTTGCTGAAAATAAGGAACATTTATCTATTTTATGTAACTTCTGCTGCTGTTGTCTTGGCCAGGATACTCTTAAAAAAGAAATTAATCACAATGAGCTTTTTTCCTGGTTAAATAAAGGTTATTAAATAATAATTTGACATATCACCTTTTTCTACACTTGAAAAGTTTTAAGTACTTACTCCAAAAAGGTAAAATCCTGCAGATCACTCTACTTCCTGTTACACCGGCCGCCATGTTGTTCATTTTCTAAAACCGCTCCTTATTGGCAGATGTAAATAAAAGATCAGCCAATGAATGACCACGATATGTGAGTGACATTTAAAAGAGCCAATGAAGAATCAGAAGGACATTTCCTGAAGACGTTTCAGATTCTTACATTATTACATGCTTAAAAAAAAAACACAAAGGCAGTTATCAGCCGAAGACTGTGATATGATTAGTCTGTGACTGCACCTTTGTGAGAAAACTTTGAAAGAACTTTTTTTAATCACAGTTTCTCATAATGTTACCCTCCAGTGGGAAATTTTATTTTATTAAAAAAAAAAAAACATGTTTGCTTGTTTACCTATGCTGTCTAAGTTGCATTTTGTGCTTATTCTTATTCATATGTATAATAATCCTGTCCTGATTGTTATTAGTTCAATAATAATAATATATCAGTTATATTTTTTTATTTATTCGTTTGCATATTAAAGAAGAAAAGCCAAAAAAAAAAAAAAAAATCAGTATGCAATAAATTGTGAAGGTGAGACTGAGATTTATTAAATTATCTCACCAAAATAAACATAAAACAGCAATAATATCACCAAAGAAAATCCAAATGAGTGTCTAAAATAATGTAGAAAGTTACTCAGAAACACAATCTAAAAACAAACCAAAACCTCATTGTTTCCTGGATGGATGAAGATATGATAAACATTTTTATCTCTTTTTGATGACTTTTCTAACATTTTAAACTGCGTAATAAAGGTAGAATACATATATTTAGGTACTCACTGTCCCGTCATTTTAGACACATGGTAAATTCTGTATAGCTGAATTTTCCGCTCTCAGATCCATTCTTGTTTAATGACAGAGATGCCCATTATTGGTGTGAATATAAAGTCTGTATCATTGACTGAATCATGTTTGCTTGTTTTGTTTTAAAGAGTCTGAGAAACAAATTGTGTTCTAATTATTATCATTCCAATAAAACTTGATTTAAAATAGACAAATGAACAGTGATTCCCAAAACTTGTGAATTTGTCTGTAACAGAAGCCCAACTCAACAGGTAAATATACCTGTTTCTATATTCTTAACATAAAACATAACTATTCATTCATTTATTATTCATTCAACATTGCACAGCATGGCACTTGCACACAATTCCTGCACATGTCCAGATTTTGCAAATTAGTCATTATTTTCTTATTTTCACTTCGAATCTGAAATTGTACTTTCTTGGTAAAGGTGAATGTAATGTAATTTAATGTAATGCAAACTTGTCAAATGTATTTAAACATTTTTGATTTCACAAATTTGGGGACTATTAGGGACTTATTTCAACAGAGGATTACACAATATCTGGAGCTATGATGATATGTAGGTCCAAATGGGTCCAAATAAACACATCACCCAGTGTTTTGAACGCTGTCATAGCTATTTGTAGGGAGGTTCATTACTGACTCTGATCTTTTTATGGGGCAGGTGAGAAAAACACAGATAAACAAAGTAAATCTGTCTTTTCAACAGTGGATATTTTCTCCTCTCACTGTGAAATGCAGCATGGAAAACTGAACCTGCACACTTTGAAGCAATAAGCTTCTGATATCGTGTTACATGTTGCTTTGTGAACCTACACATGATCCTAAAGCTCCATCCAGCTCCTCCTCCCTCATCATCTCTGTTCTCCTTCATTATACTTTGTCCAAGTGGGTCAGTGATCGTGCACCGTACACGCATGTGACCTTAGCGCTGCACCATCCAGGATTCCAGACACGTTTCCCATTCTTCCCAAAACAACCGGCGGGTTAATGAACACACAGCACGGCACATAACGTCCCACCAAGCATTATGGATATCCAGCACAGCTGCTGCAAGGCTTTCATGCAGAGCGGGCTAATGTTAATCATTTCCCAGTGTGTCATTAAGGGGCAGATGGAGGCACGCCAAGGACTCACCTCAACGCGCCGCCGCTAAATTCAGCGGGACAAACCGAGGCAGCTGATTGGTTTCTGGGAGACTGTTTCTACAGGATATCGGAAAGATATAGGTTTAAATAGCAATCTGAGAAAAAATAAGGCTTACAGTGATAACTCCCTGTTCAATGGCTCATTTTTGCCTATAAAATGCAGATTTTCACATTTACATACATATGATATTTTGCTTTTTTTTTTTTTTTTTTTTTTAAATGGAATTATGCATTTCCCTGTGGTCTACATAAACTGTAAATGCTCTGCTTGGGTCTGAATTCTTCATTAATTCAACTCCACAGGTCCATCTTCAACCCTATTTCTGAGTAATGACACCAGAAAGGTGGTTTTGAGCGCTGGCCCTTTAAATGCACGTGAGCCACTTCAGGCTCCGCCCCCTCCAGGTTGTTGACCGTGTTGCTCTGTCCTGTTCAACCAACAACTAAACGATTTAAGTAATGTGCTTGAAGTTTGGACATATTTTCAGTATGGACTACAACCGCTGCTGCTGATAAACAATTATGGCACACTCGGAGAAATGTTCATCAGAAGTCTTGACCTTATATGTGCAAATGTCGTGATGTAACTAATTATAAAACGTAAGAAATTAAGACGGAATTAAAATGAATTGTAGAAATCTGCTTGATTTTTGCCAGAATTAATATAAAGATAGCTTTGCAGCACCTGGAGGGTTCAAATTCAAACTTTATGAACTGTTAGGGTCCAAATACACAAATAAATGAACCAAAGACTAATAAAAGTGGGTTTAGCAAAATAAGACCCCTTTAATGCATTTCATTAAAACTGACATGATTCTGTTTACAGCTCTAAAAACATGTTCAAATGTTTCGTATCACTGTAAACACATGTTGGAAAGACTAATGTTTTTTTTTTTTTTTTACTGTAGCTTTTTATCTCCAGTGCACTGCTACATTCTCTTTAAGGTGATGAAATTTGACATTTAGCTTTAGCCCATTTTTGTTACACAGAGCTGAAATAGCACTGGATATACACATTACACCTTGTTTTCATGGCTCTTGTTATTTACGTACAAGTCACTGAAGATATTTAAAATCAACAGAAAACAAAGTAATTTACTATGATCTAAAATGAAATCAGTCAGCAAACTGTTCTGAATTTAAAATGTTAATTTAACTTAAACCTTTAGTAAATACATGATATTTGTCTATTTGATAATGAGGATAATACTGTCTTTTCATTTTAATTATCAATTATTAAGAAGTGAATGGACTAAAAACATGTAGTGAATTTTACCCAGCATAATAACAGGTACATACAAGTTAATTCTTCTGTCTGTGTCCTTGACCACGGTATTGATAAAGATCTGAATTTGGTCTCTGAACACCTGTAAATGCAGTTCATAGCTCCTAACGTGCACTAAGGCTAATGCTAATGCTAAATGTGTGTATTATGGGTAAAATGCAGAGACTAAATTTCCCTACTGGGATAATAAAGTGAGTTACCTTCATAAGAAAATTCCAACCACACATACTGTAGTATACATGTAAACTGCACACAACACATAAATAAACAGTTGACAATAACAACTTAATATAAAAAGAGCAAAAGAAATAATGTTTGGTATAAAATACTTTAATAAATAATAGGATTGTTCTAAGAACAAACAAAAAATTCCACTAACAAACCAAGACTTTTACCAAATTTTGTACAAAATAATTACAATTTCTGCACATTCAGCCCCTCCACTGAGGCTAAAACAATGTAAAATTTAATGACAGAATATGAATTTATATTTCCTTGATTTGCATCAGCATTATTTAAAAAAAAAAAAAAAAACATGAAATATTGAAACATAATGTTCATCCACAAATATTACAATATTTGACTAAAACCAAGTCTTTTTTTTCTCCACTGTGGGGGTGATGATAAACCTTTATCTTCCTGTGTTCTTAGTGCAGAAACAGACGTTTAACAAACACTCGACATCAACCACAACAGTCAACAATATCAACAACAAACAACTTGTTCCCTTCATTAGACCAGAAAAGACACACAGGGAGAGGCGGGGCTTAAAAACATCAGGATACGCACTCATTCCTGTTCAAATCCTCAACCACAGGGATTCAGTGTCTTGCTAAAGGGCACTTGAGCAGGGTGGATGATTGCCAACATAAAAGCGAAGGGTTTTCATACTCACTAAACACCCCGCTGCCCTGCGCGGCATCTGCGCTGTCAACACACTGTAAAATAGTCAATTTATAACTTTAGTACGGGCACGCTAAAGACAGAAGCGCTTTTACGTGGTTTGGACCCTGTGACCCTTCAGCACGTATAGAAAACAGCGATCAGGATCAGGATTGGACAAGTCAGGGCTGTTACTGTCACTGTGAATAAAAGACAGTGGAACATAGAGGGAAGGAAAATGAGTAATGACGCACTTAAAATCCATGTAGCTTAAGAAAAGTCCCCCTGTTCGCAACTTGTGTGTCTTTGATGGTTTTTTAAATCAAAATCATATATTTATTGACTGAGAAAAAGAACATTTAGCATGTACAAAAATATTCTGCAGTGCTTTGTCTGTGCTCTAAATGTTTAATTGTACGATAAGAGGCAGTTCATCTGTCAGAAGAGATGAAAATGATCAAAAACAGATGTATTTTTGTAAGATTGAGTCCAAGTAATGGGAAATATGGATCTAAAAAGGGCTTTTGGAACAAGATTTGTGATATTTCAGATTGGGCAGATGCTTTTCACTTGAGAAAAGGTGTTTTTGCAGGACTTCAGTGGTCTAAGTGTAAAGTAAATACAAGTCTTTTACGGAATAAAAGATAAAACCTGAAGGTTTTCTAATATTAATGATCAAAAGGTACTTCTGTGACCTGCATAAAGTACAGTGGGTCAACGTGAAGGGCTTGGGGAGGTGATAATATAATCAACTGGTGGTTCAAGTCTCACATTTTTCTCTACTTAAAAGCATTCTCTGTTTTTTAATTATGCCAGGACTGTAAACCATTACCTGACTGCGAGTGTGCACTGATACTCTGCTGCTATTTAATGGGATATTAACAGGGTCTATTTATACTTAAATGAGTACATACAGTCAGCAGGAGGTGCAACACCAGCATCAAACATGGAAAAAGCTCCAGCATTTGCCAAAGAATATTAGATTTTATAAGAATGAGTTCATGCGATGTGGATCTATAGGTCTGAAAGGGCATTTGAAACGTGATCGGATGCTTTAAAGCGACTAAATGTGATGGGATTTAGTGGAAAAAGGTGATTGGTGCAGAAAAGGTGATTGGTGCAGGTCCTGTGTGTTGCTTTGGGAATTACAAGTAGAGGTAGACCGATATATCGGGTCGATATATTGATTTGCTTTAATATCAGCAACTGGCCTTAATTTTTTTTTTTTTTTTTTTTTGAAAGCCGATGTTTGATCAGTAATAAAAAAGTTATAAGATATTTGATCAGGCACCTGTATGGGCAGCACTAGAAGTTCAATAAATGTTAAGAGCACTATGTGTATGTGTATTAATAATTTCATTTATATTGCTACATAAACATTTTAATTATCTGAGTGTTTCAAATGTATTTTACGGTCAATGTGCTTGAAAAAAAAAAAAAAAACGCCTCAAAAATCAGCTGACCATATTTTTAAAAATCAGTATCGGCCTTAGAAAAACCCATATCAGTCGACCTCTAATCACAAGCCTCTCTGGGACACTGGAAGTCTTCAGTGAGTTTAACCAGACTTGTTTTTGTTGGCTTGTAAAATCAAAGCTGCAGATAATAACCTCTCACAAAGACTGACAGGTCTAACAGTCTCACCCTCTACACTGCATGTGTGTTCGTAACAGCTGTAACAAATATTATAACACATCAAAACTAACAATCATGGTCTGTATTCTTTTTCAACCAATGTTCAGTGGGACCCTGGACACAGTCCGAAAATCTGTATAAAACCTGTCCTAGTGTCAAAAGACACTAATAAACGGAATGACATCATTAAAAAAAAAAACAACCACAAAACAATCTTAATCTTTAGAATAACTATCATACAAAGCATCACTTAAGTTACTAAATTCAAATATACACAGCCGTTTTGTCATATTTACATATATGTACATCGCAATGAAAATAACCTTTACTGTGTTATGAAGAGTTGTTGTCAGGACATCTTTCCCTTTAAATGTTTTTAGTTCTGTATAAACTCTACTGGAGGAGTGAAAAGGAGGAGAAAACAGGGCTGAAGGCACTTTTCTACCAAAGCAAATACTGAAAAATCATCATGTAGCTTTAAAGGAAGCAGTATTAAGGATACACTTTAAGCTTTAACACAATATGGAAAAGATGTTCATGAATGTAAACACAAAAAATGCCAGATATCATACAGTGGATTCTGTTTGCCAGCTTTCTAAAAGACATACTGAAATGTGTATAAAGCTGTTGTAGTTTTTTTTTTTTTTTTTTTTTTGCAAATATTTTTTTTCTTTAAATAAAAAGACATGAAGTGTAGAAAAGGCCCATAGTTCGGGCTAAGGCAGACAGGAAACCGAATGCACCAAACAGTAGAAATGACGTTAACAGCTGCCAGCCGATGACGTTCAGTTTAATCTCCGAGTTAGTTCTGACGAGGCAAAGTGGAACCAGTTTGTAAACAGACAAAAAAAAAAAAAAAACAACCAAAAAAACAGAAAAATCAGGATCAGTGTAAAAAGGAAATCCCTGTGACGATTAAAACTGAAATCCAGAAGCTCTGATGTTTATTTTCCGTGTCTTTTTTTTTTTGTTTCTTTTCTGCATTTTTTTTTGTTGTTTTTGGTAAAAATAAGCCTCTGTGCTGCAGACGAAGAAGTTAAATAAGATGTGACCGATAAAAATAGAAAATTAAAGCATTTGTAATCTTCACTTTTGGTGCATTAAAAGTCGCAGACATTGAAGACATTGCAGTTTTTTTTTTCCTCCTGTCGTGTTCATACATAATGGTCTTCGCTGAGCTTGGCGGCGTTCAGGTTTTTACACCGGTTGTCTTTGGGGCTGTACGTCCGGTGCGGCGCCTTGACCGGACCGCTGCGTGTCGTGCAGATCACCCCTCCCTTACCCATCATCCCCTTGTCCTGCATCCCCGTTATGGAGCACTTAAGGGGCGGGCACTTGTCGCCGCCCACGCTCAGCGCCCTCTCCTCGTCATCCTCCTGCTCCCTCTCCTGCTCCCCGTCCTCCTCGCCCTCGGCCCCGTCGCATGTCCTGTCCGAGGGGCCCATCAGTTTCTTGCATTCATACTGAATGTCTTTGTCGCGGTTGTCTTTGGGGGCGTTGCTCCGCAGTGGCTCCAGCTGGTTGTTGACCGTCGTGTCCTCGGGTCGGGACGCTCTTTCACGCTCTTTCTTCCTCTTGCGCGTCCACCAAACGCAAACGACGATGCAGAAGATCCAGAGGACGCTGAAGACCACGCACAAGACCGGGACCAGGTAACCTGAACGGGAAAAGGAAGGAGAAATTAGAAGGAAACCAGAATAACTGCTTTAGTTTGGAGAGATTAATTATTCCCTCTTAATGATCATAACACAGGGGTGTCAAACTCATTTTAGTTCAGGGGCCACATTCAGCCCAATTCAATCTCAAGCGGGCCAAACCATTAAAATAATAGCATAAAAACCTATAAATAATGACAACTCCAAGTTTTTCTCCATTTTTTGTGCAATAAAAAAACATTAAATTATGAAAATATTTACATTTACAAACTATCTTTTCACAAAAAAGATGCGAATAATCAGAAAAAAATGTAATTTCTTAAGAAAAATAAGCTAAATTTTAACAATATTATGCCTCAACTAATCACGTGTACATGTGCATTACACACAATGTTACACAAACATAATATTGTTGAAATTTTGAAGTTTGGAATGTGTAACTAAAATAAGAATGTCTACAATATCATGTATCAACTTATTAACACAACTTACAAATCGGATCTGCAAATCCACAAAACATTTAGTAACAGACAGAATATTGTTAAAATTGTACTTAATTTTCAGGTTGGTCACATTTTATTGTAAGGGTTATTAGACTATTATTTTACTTTAGATCACATTGGGCTAAAACCAGTTCAACACCTTTGACTGTTAATATCTTCAGTGTAAGTTTTGCACTCCATAAAATCATGCCGCGGGCCAGATTGGACCCTTCGGCGGGCCGGTTTTGGCCCCCGGGCCGCATGTTTGACACCTGTGTCATAACATCACATACAGTAATGGTTGTGAATTCAGTGAAGTATTGAACCCATAAAGACCCAGTGCTACTTTATGTCACCTCCCAAATGAATATTTCTCTCTATTTAATCTTTCTTAAGTGATTCATCATCATTAATTAGAACATTATCCTCTGTATTTTGTGTTTTGTCAGTGAAAATCAGGTTTTTTTCCCCATATTTAATTTACTGGCCATGTAGATGTCCATAAAAGCTCAGATTAAAGTTGATTGTTTTTGTATCAGAAACAGAGAAAACTGAAGAAAAAGTGACATTTTCAACAAAATATATCATTAAATGAATATAAAATATGTTTCCAGTAGGGGTGTGCGATATGACGATATTAAATTGTGAAGGATTAGAGCGTATCGATGATCTGACAAAGCAGAGAGATCGTAGAATCAGGGGTGGGGTGCTGGTTTCTGTGCTGTACGTGGATCATAGATGATATTGGTACATCTGTATTGACCTTGCACACTGTCTGATTTTCCTTTCTTTCTTTTTTTTTGTTGTTTTTTTTTGTTGGTTAAGAAGGTTTTCTTTCTCACCTTGCCATTTGTTAGGTCTATACACTGTTGGTATTTTGATATGTTTGTACACATCGCACATATAAAACTGAAAATAAAATATTTCAAGTTTGCTTCTGTTTTGATCTACCGGCCTTTGAATTTACTCTGAGCTTTTATGAACATTTACATGATCAGCAAATTGAACATAGAGCTAGAAAAGCACTCGGAGAGTACAGACCTTTGCCAAGGCAGATCAGCCCCCCTGCCCCCCCAATCACCACCAAAATTTAATCATTTGTTCCTTGTGCCAGTATCAACATTTCCTGAAAATTTCATCCAAAGCCATCCATAACTTTTTGAGTTATCTTGCTAACAGACACACAGACAAACAACCCCCGATGAAAACATAACCTCCACCGTTCCTGGCGGAGGTAAAAAAATAACTGATTTTCACTAAATACAATAATAAATGGGGATCAATCACTTAGAAAAGGAATTGGATTCAGAATTCACCAAAAAACCTCTAGGTTTTTAAGGGTTAAATATTAAACAGCCCTGAAAACAAACACAAACTTCACTACTGCATTTATTTATATTTATTGCCTTGTTTTTGCCGGTTTATCATAAGCTTCAACTAAACTACATTTTTCATTGAGAGAATTTTACATTTTCTTTTTACTGTTTGACTGTATCTGCAGGTGGACAGACGCAGGCAGGTTACAACAAACACTGTATTCTATTAACTAATAAACTGCACGATTCTGTCCTGGGAGTTTGGTCCATGAAACAGCTGATCACCTTAACCTCCACTTTAATAACTCCAGCAGTGACTCACCGACAGGCGGAGGCTCCACCGGCATCTCCACTTTGACCTCCACCACCGATAACATGATGGTGCTGTTGTGACGTTTGGATAGAGCGTTAATGATGGCTTTGGCCGCCTCCTGGATCTGACCATGGTTACCGTCCTTCGGCCGTCCGTCCTCCTCAAAGGACTGTGGGTAGAAAGAAGAAAAAGAGGACAAGGAAATAAAGAGTTAATCAGTTTGTTTTGGATTCGTAACAAACAGTTTCATGAGTTTTTATGACGTATAGGCTGAATAGGTCTTGGATGAGCATATTTCATTCCTTTTCATACAGGAATTCAAAGATTAATCTTGAAATTTTTATTGCATTTGATTGATTTTATGTTTTTTACGCGAATGATGAACATTGTGTGGAAAAGCAGCTGCAAGAACGAATCTGCAGACTTTATGGTCTGTTCACAGAGTTTCCAGTTTCATTTCATTTGTTGCTTTATTCGTGCTCATTAATCAATACAAACATAAAAAGCTGTAAATGGGCCAGTTTCATCTGCTGTCTCTGGCCTGGTGTTAAAAGGCAGGCATTAAAAGTTATGATGCCAAAAATTCTGTTGTTTATCAGCCGTGACCGTCATATAAACACCCTGATAACGCAACAAAAACACAACAGCTGAGACACTGTGGATGTGAACAGTGGTATTTACTGCATGTTGTGTTTAAAACTATTAGCACTGAAAGTTGCCCTTTATTGGGCAAGTGACTATTTTTGGTAATTTCCGCATGCATTACGAGACAGTGAGAGTAACAGTTACAGTGAGGCAACACTCTCATGTCCAATGTGGTCTCCAGGGTCTGTAAGGTCCACCTCTGCATGAACAGTGAGTGGACCTGCTTTGTTAGGTACCATGAAGTAATGGTACTAATGTAAGGAAGGATGTTCAAAGGGATAATGTGGATGTGGACAGGGGTCTGGATCAGCACTGATGTTGGTCTAATGTTCTAAAATCCATTTTCCTTTCAACTTACATGTGTTTTTCTTGTATTTTTTTTATATTTAGTTCTTGTATTTTTTTGCCTCTTACAGGTAGGGAACCAGACCTTGATTTTCCACATACTACTAAAAAAATTTCGAAAAATTTCACAAAAGTAATAAAGTCTTGTTATGTCCTCTAATAACACTTTAAGGTTGAAATGTTGAATTTCTATGGTTATGTTCAGACTGCACGCAAACATGACCCAAATCCGATTTTTTTGCCCATATGTGACCTGTATCCGACAGTTTGAACAGCACAAAACACCAATTGCACTTAATGTATTTATTGCATTTTAACTGTATTTTAACTGTATTTTAATTACATTTTAAATTGTATTTCAAACTGTTTTTTAATTGTCTTGCACTGTAAAGCACTTTGTGACTCCCTGTCTGTGGAAACTGCTCTACAAATGAAATTTATTTACTTACAAATTGGATTTTTTAAAAATCTGATACAGGCCACTTTCATATGTGGCCCTAAATCCCTTATGTATCTGATATTTTGCAATATGACTTCAGTCTGAACGGCCAGGTCGCATTTATCTGACCTTTACGTCATTGAAATGCGACGAATGTTACAATTCTGTGTCCCAGGAGGAGAAGTGGAGGAAAAACATTTTTACTTCCGTAAACACAGTGCGTGCCTGCATGGTCACATATTAGGTCAGGACCTCTTTTGTGCATGCAGGTCACTTCAGAGTCACGTTCAGTTCATACTCAAAACTGATAGAAGTCGCATTTAATGTGTAATATGAACGGGCATGCAAATTGTGCATTAAGACCTGTTGTCTGAATGTAGCCTATGTGTGCCCTATAAAGGGTTAAAAATTGCAAACAACTAAAGCTCTTAAAATCTTCTAGTATAATAAAGACTATAGACAAAAGGACAGAATCCACCGGGTTTAGAGGAGCACAGACTTATTCAGAGCAGCTAAAGTGAAAATAAGGTCCATTCGCCAAATGGTCTGAGTTTAGCTTGAGGCCACGCAGGACGACAAAAAGACAAAAAACACACATCCATGTGTTGGAATAAAAGAGATTCCCATCCTAACATCTGGCAGGCTGAGAACCCCCCCACGGAGAGCACAGAGGGTGGAGTTAATTGGCTAAAAAGGTGCTGAGGTTTGGTGCTGGGGGGGCACGGGGGGGATTAGCTGTATGCTGTGCACTTCAATTAAGACAAACAATAGAGAACAGGCCAGCTGTGCTCCCTGTCGGCGGGACAAACGCTCCCCTTTTCTTCTCCTGAAGTAATCAGCATCTCATTCACATACCTCCAAAAACCCCACACCCCCCCCAAACACATCACAGTGACACAGGGCTACAGATCCCGCACATCCAAACACAACCTGCACTCAGGGCTTTACAGCAGCAGGAGTTAAATGTGGCCCATATATGTGTCTTCAACATGATTCTGATTAAAGATTCAACTGGACTGTTTATATAGATGCTAAAAAAGGGATCGAATGTGTGTTTACATGCCCCACAGTGTTTAATTGGCGACATGCGCAAAAAACATTCCAATAACAAGAAACAGTTCGATCTTTTCAAATTTTACAGACTTTTTTTCAATCTTTTCAGACACTTACACTACCAGTCAAAAGTTTGGACTCACCTGGTTTTTCTTTATTTTTATGACGAATTATCTCCGCCAAGTGTAACGGCCGAGGTTATGTTTCATCGGGGTTTGTCTGTCTGTTTGTCTGTTAGTATGATAACTCAAAAAGTTATGGATGGATTTTCATGGAATTTTCAAGAAATGTTGATACTGGCACAAGGAACAAATGATAACATTTTGGTGGTGATGGGGGGTGGTAGGGTGGGGTGGATTTTGATGAAATTTTCAGGAAATGTTGATACTGGCACAAGGAACAAATGCTAAAATTTTAGTGGTGATGGGAGGGGGTGGCACTGATCTGCCTTGGCAGAGGTCTGCGCTCTCTGAGTGCTTTTCTAGTTTACATTGTAGATTCTCACTGAAGGCATCAAAACTATGAATGAACACATATGGAATTATGTAGTTAAAAAAGTGTGATATTTTGGATTCTTCAAAATAGCCACATTTTGCTTTGATTACTGCTTTGTGCATTCTTAGCATTTTCTCAATGAGCTTCATAAGGTAGTCACCTGAAATGTTTTCCAATAGTCTTGAAGGAGTTCCCAGTGATGCTGAGCACTTGTTGACCATCTGCGGTCCATCTCATGCCATTTAAATCAGAGGGTGAGTCCAAACTTTTGACTGGTAGTGTATTTATTTAATTATTTTTTGCAAATATGTTTTATTAATTTTAGAAAAAGAAAAGAATGGTCCCTCAGTTTGGAGAGATACAGTACATCATGGCATTTTACATGTACTGTATGCAGTCATCCCCAAAGTACAGATCCAGGTCCATTTTCAGGTGCATTGACACATTGAGTCATTCTTTTCAGACACTTATTGGAGCTGTAGTGGATTCATGTGTAATCCTTCATATGACTAATATCAGAAGTTCCATTTATTGGACTAGAAGGACCTGACCTGACCTTACAAATTAAACTTAAAAAACAAGAGGCCGTCCTGGTTTAGATTAGTTGGTTGTTTTTGTGTTCATACTTTAACATGTTATTCTATTGGATTAGGACTGGGCAATATATCAAATGAATTCAATTAATCAAGGTGGAAACATCGTCATCTTCTACAACACTGATTCACCAGTAAAACCCATGGAGTTGGATCAATGACAGTGGATGGACACACTAGGTTTATGTTGAGTTATTGATATATTTGCTGGAAAAGTCCCTTTTTCTTCACTTTTCTCTGTTTTGATATAATAACCTTTGAATTTGCTATGTTTTCATGAGAATCTAAAGTACAGGAAATTAAGTAGAGGAAAATACATGATTTACATAGGAAACATGAAAGAGGCATATTCTAGCACAATATACAGTGTAACAGACTATGTCCCACAGTTTTTTTTTTTTTTTTTTTTAATACATGTACAACATTTCTTTACAAGGCAACCCATCAGAATAGTCAGGTGGAAATGTAATGGCATGAAAGGATGACATGGTTTTGTTTGGTGTTCTCTGCTGCATCAAGAGAAAAAAAATAAATAAAAAATTTAAAAAACATTAAGCGTGACAAAATAGATATGATGACCACCTGAACAAAAAGATTTTCATGTTGGTGTCTGTTACTAAATGATTAATAATGTATCCATATCTCTTTTACTCTGAGAAACAAGTGTAAAGCTAATCACACCATTGACTTAACTGGTTTCCGTTCCAGTCACATCACACCTGTGTCTTCATCGAATGGCGTGACCTGATGTGGCAGTGTCAGCGCTATATTTGGCTTTTTTAAATGGAATTACGCATTTTA
This sequence comes from Sphaeramia orbicularis, assembly GCF_902148855.1. Lineage (NCBI taxonomy): Eukaryota > Metazoa > Chordata > Actinopteri > Kurtiformes > Apogonidae > Sphaeramia > Sphaeramia orbicularis. The sequence goes on along the minus strand of NC_043978.1, from coordinate 19,796,900 downwards.
AAACATTTCCCTGTGGTCTACATAAACTGTAAATGCTCTGCTTGGGTCTGAATTCTTCATTAATTCAACTCCACAGGTCCATCTTCAACACTATTTCTGAGTAATGACACGGGAAAGGTGGTTTAGAGCGCTGGCCCTTTAAATGCAAATGAGCCACTTCACGCCCCGCCCCCTCCAGGTTGTTGGCTGTGCTGCTCTGTTCCGTTCAACCAACAACTGAACATTTTAGGTAATCGGTTTGAAATTTGGACATATTTTCAGTTTTTACTAAAACTGCTGCTGCTGATAAACAATTATGGCATACTTGGAGAAATATTCGTCGGAAGTTTTGACCTTATATGTGCAAATGTCGTGATGTTACTAGTTATAGATGTAACAAATTAAGAAGGAATTGAAACATGTTGTAGGAATCCGCTTGATTTTTGCCAAAATAAATATAAAGATAGCTTTGCAGCACCTGGAGGGTTCAAATTCAACCCTTTTGAACTATTAGGGTCCAAATACACAAATAAATGTACCAAAGACTAATACGAGACCCCTTTGAAACCTCTTCCTTGACTCTCCTGCCTTCACAGACAGCGAAGTTATTTCCAAATATTTTAACAGAACTATTTCAGACTTTCCTTCCAGCTCACTTGAACCAGCCTCAGTCAAAGCAGAGACACTTCACTGTAAAAAATGAAGATGAACCAAGCGCTCCCCGTCGTTTTCCCACACACATAGAATAAAAACATGCAAACCGCTTGTTTCCTGCTCAGGTCGGAGGCCTCACAACGTCCATCACCTCCAAACCCACCCTGAGCCTTTGGACGAGCGCGACGACACAACTTGGCGGCTGCGAAGTGGCCGCACTGAGATTACACAGATTTCACCCACACTTGGAAATAAGCGCTGACATTTTCCTGCAACACGAGTCGTCAGTGTGTGTGGGAGTGAGGTTTTTTTTTTTTATATGAAAGCCTTGTTGTGGGGTTTGGGTGGATGTCAGGCTCACCACTCCTTTTCCTGTATCTGTCGCTCAAAACAGGCCTCCAAACATCAGAGAACAAGAACTAATCCCCTCCATTAAGAGCTTAGAGCCCTGAAGTGACTGATTTCCCTCGAGTCTGGGTGGCCGGGAGAGAAATAAGGAGGGGAAAGAGAAAGAGACAAGAGGAGAAAGGAAGACACAAAGTAAGATAAAGGAGGAGGGAGGGTAAAAATAATGATGAGGGTAAAGGTGTCAAAGAAGAAGAGGAGGGGGAATAGAATAAAAAGAAGAGCAGAAAAAGCTAAATTTCATCCAGATGTTGCTGGAGGCTTCAAACGCCTCTCCTGCTTTCTTTTCTTTCGTCTTCTTTTCGTATTTTTTTTTTAAACAATGAAGGGAAAATCTGCAAATAAAGAAGGTTCAGATTCGACTCCTCTGGAAATGATTTCAGTGATGAATTAAGTGTGATTTAATAAAGTTAGAGGGGGAAAAAAAAGTGGAGTGAGAGGTGTGTTTGTGTTTTTCTGACATCTGAAAATGTATGACTTTATTAAAATCACACAGGAATGGTGTCTCTGAGTAGGATTTGATCATATTTCTATATTTTTCTATATTTTCCTCTACTGTCTCTTTTTAACCTTTCTTAAGTGATTTATCACCATTTATCATAATATTATCCTCTGTATTTTGCATTTTTCACTGTAAGTCATGTATTTTCCTCTAGTTAATTTAGATTTTCATGAAAACTCAGAGTAAATTCAAAGGTTATTATGTCAAAACGGTGTCTTTTTCAGCAAAGATATCAATAAGTTAATGTAAAAACAAGCGTCTCCATCCACTGTCACTGATTAAACTCCATGGGTTTTACCAGTGAATCAATGTTGTAGAAGATGGCGGTGTTTCTATGGTAACTACGGAGCCTCTGAACGTCCAAATGGGTCATATCTGATGACCATGAAAAGATGACAAACTGCATTTTACACCAATTATTCCCACGCATTGATAGGATTAGTGGATCAACAGGTATTAAACTGTTTAGATCACAGGTGTCAAACATGCGGCCTGGGGGCCAAATCCGGCCCGCCAAAGGGTCCAGTCCGGCCCTTGGGATGAATTTGTGAAATGTAGAAATTACACTGAGATATTAACGATCCTTTTAGTTCAGGTTTCACATTCAGAACAATTCAATCTCAAGTGGGCTGGATTCAGTAAAATACTATCATAAACTCCACATTTTTCTCTTTGTAAATGTAAATATTTTCACGTATTTACACTAAAACAAAGTATAGTTTCACAAAAAAATATGAATAACCTGAACAAATATGAACAACTTGAAATGTCTTAAGAGAAGTAAGTACAATTTTAACAAGATTCTGCCTATTACTAAATGTTTTGTGTATTTGTAGATCCACTGTGATCGATACGCTATAATGTACATGTGTAAATGACAAACTGAGGCAGAATATTGTTAAAATTACACTTATTTTTTCAGTTTGTTCATGTTATTCACATCTTTTGAAAGGATAGTTTGTAGATGTAAACCTTTTCATGATGTAAATGTACTTTTTTCGCTCTAAAACACAGAGAAAAGTTTAGATTTGACATTATCTATATATTATTATGTAATTATTTTACTGGTTCGGCCCACTGCAGATCAAATTTACCCAAATATGGCCCCTGAACTAAAATGATTTTGACACCCCTGGTTCAGATCAATAGATGGTTTTTTAGTCGCCAGTGGATGTTTGGGTCTTTATGGGTTAAACCAATAGAAACGGAGTGTTATCTGTTCTCTGACCATCACTGCTTGTGTTGACGACGTCATATTATGAATCCCTATTTTGTTCTTTATGTGCACGAGCATGGTTGTGCACGTGGATAGTTCAATATGTGGCCTCTGTCGTCCTAAGGCGGCGCCGACTCCGCTCATCTACAGGTGTTGATTACATGTCAACATACCCGACGATGCATCAATTAAGATGTCCCCTCATTTGGTGGTTTGATAATGAAGGTGGAGAGCTCTGTCTGACACGTTGGTGCAGAATCTCCCATAGTGTTTAATTGGGTTGAGATCTGTAACAACATCACTTTCATCAACCGTTCAATGAGTCTTCACGTTATGGATGTGAGCATTGCATCCTGGATTAGACCACTCACACCAGGACACCAGAATAATCTTGTACGTTTATGTCTTATCCTTGACCACTGTTTAATATCTACAAAGCCACAGCTTCAGACAAAAGGTAACTCAAAAGACGATGAAAGTGTCTCACTTCTGGAGAAATGAAGAAAACGGAGTTTGTCTTTGTCGGTAAAAGGAGAATGAAATATATATGATAGTTTAGTAAACAGTGTGTTTGTAGTAAACAGGTTACAGGACAGTGGTTTCACTCTGTGCACAGTGGAGGACGTCAGGTCAGAATAGGAAATTATTCTAAATTATCATAAAGTCAAACAGCAAAAACCAAAGTAAGAGCTCTGATCCAATATATTAAAAAAAAATAAAAAAATACAACCAATACCCCTTCTATCAAGAATCAATACCAAGTTGAATTTGTGAAGTCATCAGGTTCTGCCGCTGTGTTAGGCTACGTTCAAAGGGATAATGTGGATGTTGACAGGTGTCTGGATCAACACTTACGTTGTTCTAATGTTCTAAAATCCATTTTCCTTTCAACTTACATGTGTTTTTCTTGCATTTTTTATATTTCCTTCTTGTATTTTTTTGCCACTTACAGGTAAGGGACCAGACCTTGATTTTCTACATAACACTAAAAAAATCTGAAAAAATTTCACAAAACTAATATACTCTTATTATGTCCTCCAATAACACTCTAAGGTGGAAAAGTCGAATTTCTATGGCTATGTTCAGACTGCAGGTAAATATGGCCCAAATCCGATTTTTTTGCCCATATGTGACCTGTATCTGATCTGTTAAAGACAGTTTGAACAGCCCAAATCTGATTTTTTTGCCCATAGTGAACTGTATCCGACAGTTTGAACAGCACAGATCTGATTTCTTTCAAATCAGATCCAGGCCACTTTCATATGTGGTCCTAAATCCAATATGTATCTGATAATTTGCAATGCGACTTCAGCCTGAACAGCCAGGTCACATTTATCCAACCTCTACGTCACTGAAATGCAACAAACGTTACAATTCTGCGTCCCAAAAGGAGAAGAAGTGGGAAAAACATATTTACTTCCATAAACACAGTGTGTGCCTGTGTGGTCACATATTAAGTCAGGACCTCTTTTGCGCATGTGGGTCACTTCAGGGTCACATTCAGTTCATACTCAAAACTGACAGAAGTCACATTTAACATGCAATATGAACGAGCACACAAAAAAATCAGATTTCACCCAAAATTCGAATTCTGCATTAAGACCTGCTGTCTGAATGTAGCCTTAGAGTCCCGTGGTGTTGATGCAGGAGATCAGTCTCCTAGTAGAAGTGGGTGGTACTTTCACTCACATTACCCATATATGACTTCATATCAGTGCTCAATAGGAACTATGTTGGTATCTCTATTCATTTCCATGTTATTAGCTATTAAAATATGGTCCACTATAAGTAAAGGCAAATTTATAATATTTCACAAAGTCGTCCAAAATCTAAATTTCTCAAAACTGTGAACAAACCTTGCAGAGAAGACAAGGAAGCTACATAAAAAAGTTTAACCCATAAAGACCTAGTGCTACTTTTGTGGCAGTTCCCAAATGCTTTTTGTTCTCTATTTTTAATTTTTTTAAAAGTGATTTTTCACCGTTTACTCTAATAATAGGGTCAGTATTTTGCATTCTTAAGTGAAAATCTGGTATTTTTCTACATTTAATTCACTGATCATGATTGATGTCCATAAAAACTCATATCAAAAACTTATATCAAAATCTGAGAAAATGGAAAAAAAGAGTGAGTATTTCAGTAAAATATATTGTTAACAACATAAAAATAAGTGTGTCCATCCACTGTTATGGTTCAAAGTCCATGGGTTTTACTGGTGAATCAATGTTGTAGAAGATGACGGTGTTTCCATGGTTACTATGGAGCCTCTGAACATCCAAATGGGTCATATCTGATGACCATGAAAAGATGACAAACTGTATTTTCCACCAATTATTTACATGGATTGATAGAGTTAGCGGGTCAACTGTTATTTAACTTTTTATATCAGTAAATGATTTTGGTTGCCAGTGGGTGTTTGGGTCTTTAAGAGTTACATTAATCTGAGTCTGAGAGGGAGTTTGAAGAAATTGCTAATGAAGACGAAGAAGACAAAGAAGACGAAGACAACGGCGGACACAGCACCTTCACAATAGTAAATGGAATACCTATATTTATCATGTTTATGTTGAGAATGAAGTCCAAACGCTCTTTACTCAAGCAGAAGAAGGTGTAGAAATAGTGATTCACTTTAGTTTTTCAAAGTTCAATTGGACTGGTTTTGTTCTCGTACATGCATTTTCGCTCATTCATATCATATCAATTCTATATCAGTCTCTTGGATGAGACATGAAATGTTTTCAAGAACAAAATCAATCCAGTTGAACTTCGAAAAACAAATTAAGGATGATCGATGACCTGGACAAAGGAGAACTAACAGACATCAGACACTGTGGGAAAGTGTTGTGAGTAAATGTAAAGCACAGACGTCTGATGGACACTTCTACTGCTGTATATGTGCACAGTGAACTGACCCTGATGTCATATTAATATGATGTGAAAACAATTAAACTGCTCTAACTTCAATGGTTTAACAGTCAAATAAACCCAAAAAAACACTGAAAATAATGAACATGAACTTTGCCACAGTTTTCAGCAGAACCTCAAACATTATGACGCCTCATCTAGCCTCTCTTTCATGTCTCTTTCTTCTTTTTTTAATGTCTTTTTAAGTTGTTTTCATCTTTGTGAAATTTGTCATGTGTGGTATGCACCAGTGAGAACGCCATGGGAGTGTGTTTTTTGTGTGTTATTGTCACATCAGTTTAGTGTTGCTCATAATAATAAACCTCTTTATAGAGAGTTAATGATGGCTATGTAACCTGATTCTACTCTAAATATTGTGTTTTTTTTTTGTGCATATCTGTTTTACAATATTCTATGTTTTCTAAAATAATTATTCTTCTGGCGACCTCAGCAAAAATTCTAATCCTGTTTTCTTCCTGTAATAAATTAATTACCTCCGCCAATGAACAATGGAGGTTATGTTTTCATTAGGGTTTGTCTGTTTGTTTGTCTGCCTGTTAGCAAGATAACTCAAAAATTTATGGATGGATTTAGATGAAATTTTCGGGAAATGTTGATACTTATGACAGCGTATTAGGGCCACATAAGAAAAAAAAAAAAAGAAAAAAAAGCTTGTCACTACGAGAATAAAGTTGCAATATTTCAAGAATAAAGTCATATGAGAATAAAGTCATACTTTTAAAAACTCATTATTTAACAAAAGTAAAGTTGTAATATTTCGAGAAAAAAGTCATTATATAATGAGAATAAAGTCGTATTTGTTTATCAGTTTTAGCATATCTTATTCTTATTTTTACTACTGTAGTTTTATCATATTTTGTATTTTTACCAATATCTTTGTACATCACTTTGGGCCCTTTGCGCTGTTTTAAATGTGCTATATAAATAAACTTGACCTTGACATAACAAACACAAATTTTGTTACTTCATATACAGGGTTATAAGGAGTTCTACATTTTTCAAGTATAATAAATCTGATCAAACTCTGGTTGCTTTTGCTCATGAAAGACAATCTGGAAGTCCTGGTTCCACTACAGTGTGTATTATCATGAGTAGACGTGTGTGTTTGTGTGTAATAATCACCATGGCAACCTCCACGGCATCGCTGTTGGAGTAGGACAGGTCGCAGAGGATGAGCAGCGCCCGCTCATCAGCCAATGTCTGAGTCACAGGGAGGTACCTGAGCTCAGAGCAGATGTTCTCCACGGTGGTGCCCTGTGATCACACAACAACACAACAGAAGATAAGGGACTAAGGGACATGACTTTTCATATATTGTGCTGATAGGAAGCTAAAGGATTGACTGTTGTGTGGAGAAGGGGTGGGATTAAAGAAGTTATACTTCCTCCCACTCCTTTTCAAATGTGCAAATGAAGTCATGTATATGTATAAGCTTTGTTTTTGGGTTTTTTTTTTTTTTGTTTTCTTCCATGACTTCTCACTACCTGTTTAATTTCTAAGGACCAAGTAAGATTACTTTGTCTTGTTGCATATTCGAAATAAACTAAACTAAACTAAAAAAAAGATCAGAATTGGCACTGATGCCGAGGAACAACCAGGTTCTAATTCCTCCAAAATCTGTTTCGGATGCAGCGGGGGACACTGGGGCTCAGATCCCAGATCAGTATCTTTCCAGGGCAGGGGGGTCAGGGGCCATATACAGGCCAATATGATTTCAAGTAGGCAAAACCAGTAAAAGAACAGCATACCAGCCTACTTCACTTTACTTTGTTACCTCTGCCAAAGGGGGTTATGTTTTCATCAGGGTTTGTCTGTTTGTTTGTTTGTTAGCAAGATAACTCAAAATGTTATGGACAGATTTTGATGAAATTTTCAGGAAATGTTGATACTGGCACAAGGAACAAATGATTAAATTTTGGTGGTGACTGGGGGGGGGGGGAATCGGCCTTCGTGGAGGTCTGCGCTCTCTAAGTGCTTTTCTAGTTGTTTATTTGACAGGGACAATGTACAATCAGATGATTGCACCAGAGTTAGCTAACAGCTAATTTACAACAGCAGTTTCTGGGCAGGTAAACAGACAACAGTAAATACAGAACATAAAAATAGGACATTACATAAAGCAGTTGACAAACAATTTAAAAACGAAATACAGATGCAGATACGACAATATAATATAAAGCTAAAAATGCAATAATAACAATATAGTCTAAATAACAGAGGATAAAAAATATATTCTGTACAAAGCATAAATAGTAAATATGAATAGTATTCCAGCCAAATACCATTAAAAAGCTCTACTTTAGTTATAGCAGGGTCTTTAAATGGCCTTTAAAAAGCCTATAAATAATGACAACTCCAAAAATTTTTTTTGTTTTAGTGCAAAAAAAATTACACTGAACTATGAAAATATTTACATTTAGAAACTACCCAAACAAAAAAGTGTGAATAACTTGAAAAAAATGAAATTTCTTCAGAAAAATAAGTGCAATTTTAACAATATTATGCTTCAACGTATCATTTTATACATGTGCATTACAGATCTACAAAAGCACAAAACATTGAATAACAGGCAGAATATCAAAATTGCACTTTATTTTCTTTAGATATTTCAGGTTGTTGATATTTATTCAGGTTACTCACATTTTATTGTTAAAGGAACTTTGTTAATGTAAGTATTTTTTGCACTAAATTTGGAGCTGACTTTATTTATAGGCATAATCAAATTTTTTTTTTCACATTAAACCAAGTAGAAAATTTGGAGTCATTATTCATAGGTTATTATGCTAATATTTTACTTGAGATCACAATTGGCCTGAAGGTGGAACCCAAACTAAAATGAGTTCAACATCCTCGATTGTTAATATTTTCACTGAAATTTGTGGACCAGTTTTGGTCCACAGGCTGCATGTTTGACACCCCTGTTTTAGAGGAACTGAATAAATTTCCATTCATGAAACATTACTCACTTGAAGAGGACAGAAGTAAACACAGAAAACATAAGAAAGATGCACAGTGATCATTTTGTGGTAAAAACATCCATAAAACAGCAGCTTTTTAAAGTATTTTAAAGAGAAAGTGTCTGTCAGAGGAGGGGAAACCAGAGCAGATGGCATGTGTGTTTGTGGTTTCATATTCAGAAACAATACACTGCAATCATTTTCTACCCGCTCTGGATTGTTAACATGTTTTAATTCAACCGAGTGCCAACAATTCAGGGTGGGAGGATAATGATGTCAAATGTTTTGTTATGACATGACACATGAACAAGTCTGAAAAATGGCTTAAAGATGTAAAATGTGCGAAGGTAAATGAGCATCGCTGGTTCTTTTGAACTTCTCTGAAGACAAATTTGACTCTTCTCTCTTCATACAGATCAGTTTTAGTCACGGTGCAATATTATTAGCACATAATTAAATGTCTCCTCTGAAATTTACGACAATCTGTGAGTTAGAAACCTTCTGTGTCTTTAATATTGTTGTTTAATTTTTTCATTGGACTTCATTTCGTTTCCATTTTTCATGATTTTTTGTTTCTTTTATTCAAAAATAACCGAGAATCAAAAACTGGAAAATTAAAAAATGATTAGTTTTTTCTTTCTACTTCTTTTTAAATTCTTCCAGTAAGAAGAACATGTTGAATTGTGTTCTTTATTTGTGAAAAACCCTCTGAATTTGTGAAACTCTCCCTGGTTTGTGGCTGTGACATGCAAGATGGAAGCAAGTTTAGAAGAAGAGTCAGGGTCTTTTCCATTTCTAATTATTGACTTCATTGTAAAATCAAACGCATGAAAAGCAACCTGTTGTTTGGTATTGGATTCATAAAAAAAAACAGTAGAGGTCGACTGATAATGTTTTTTCTAAAGCTGATACTGATTTTTAAAAATTTGGTCAGCCAACAGCCGATATCTACAGCCAATTTTTGAGACCAATATTTTGGGCCGTTTTTTTTTTTTTAAGCGCATTGACCTTAAAATACAATTGAAACACTCAGATAATTAAGATTTTTTTGCAGCAATATATATGAAATGAATTATACATGTACACATAGTACTCTTTTAATATTTATTGAACTTGCTGCCCACACAGGTGCCTGATCAAATATCTTATAACATTTTTACTACTGATCACATATTAGCCTTCAAAAGAAAATTAAGGCTGATGGCTGATATTGAGAAAAATCAATATATTAGCCGGACAATATATCGGTCTACCTCTAAAAAAAGTATTACATATTTTCTTCATATTCTGAATTTGGGTTCTCAATTTTATATAAACAAAAAAAAAAACAATGTTGCACAGACTTCTACTTATACTGCTGACTTCTTATTTTTATTTGTGTGTTTTCTGTTCATCATTTCACCCCCAGACAAACAGAGAACTCCCTCACCTGTGGCACTTTGTCTTTCTTGAAGATGAGCGTGATGCGGGCGCAGCTGTTGTCAAGGTAACCGCTGTTGGGCTCACACTGGGTTTGCAGTGGCGTGGGCGGGTCCGGCGTTGAACACACCCCCCACTGGTGGCAAGGGGGTGAGAAACAGGTGAGGAACTGGTGCTCCACACACTCGTGACCTCCGGGACACGACGGAGTGTCGGTGTCCGAGGGAGGAAGCGCTTTGGGCAGAAGACACGGCCGGCGGCCGCACCTCACCTGGAGGAAGAAAAACGACATTAAAATACATCCACGCCAATGACTTAAGGATAGTTTATTCATCATGTCAGTGAATGGAATGTTTTCAGGTGGTAAATAATCAAAAGGTTAATATTATAATCAGTCAAACATGATATATCATTTAAATCTATACATTTACGTTTCTATCTTAAGTGCTGTATGTCCCTCCTTCTATTTTACTACTGGCTGCTAGTACAAAAAGACATTTTACTGTGGATTGTACTGTATATAACTGTGCATGTGACAAGTAAACCTATCTAATCTAATCTAATCTAATCTAATCTAATCTAATCTAATCTAATCTAATCTAATCCAGTTTTAAAATTACAAATAAATGATCTCATAATAATTTCATAAGAAGATTTGTGTTAAAAAATCCACTATTTTCAGTAAATAATTAAACAATGGATTAATATAAGAAATAATAGATTATATAAGTGTATTTGTTGTTCATAGCTAAATTTTGTTTGATGCACTTTCCTTCTTTTCTCAAATGAAATGCACTATGTTTTGTTGTTTTCCTAATTTTCTAATGTTTCTAATTATATATATATATATCGTAGTTTTTTAGGTTTATGATGGCTGTATTTTTGTAAGAACTTTTGGTTTTGACACTCACATGGTTTACTTACTTATAACAATAAAGACTATGACAATATAAAGTTTAAACCACAAATAACTAATGTTTACATCATTTTTAACTTGTTGACAAATATCTCAGATTTAATGCTAACCTTGGAACAGCGAACGTATCCGTTGACACACTGGCAGGCGTTACACTCCTCCTCCCACCGACTGCCGTGAGGAAACTGCAAACCTGCGTGATGACATGATTTCCCGAGTCCAATAACTGGAAGAAAATATGACAGAGAGGGATAAGAACAAAAAAGTCTAAATAAAACACTCAACATTTTGTCACATATTCCATACTGTCACTGACATTAGGAGGAGCTAAAGTGAGTTTATTAGAGCAGCTGTGCATCCCATCAGTGTCTATAAATGCTATTATTTGGGGTTTTTATGAGACTCACACTCTTGACAGCGAGGCCCAGTGTATCCTGGAGGACAGACGCAGCGGTAGCCGTTGATTTCATCCATACAAGTGGAACCTTCAGCACAAGGAGACGACTGGCACTCGTCTATGTCTGCGAGGAAAAACAAACACAGCTGTGAGGGTTTTATCCACTAAGTCTGCATCTGTCCATCCGTCCATCCATCCCTCCATCCATCCGTCCATCCATCCATCTCTCGTCCATCCATCCATCCATCCATCCATCTATCTTCTCGTCCATCCATCCATCTATCTTCTTGTCCATCCATCTATCTATCTTCTCGTCCATCCATCCATCCATCCATCTTCTCATCCATCCATCCATCCAGCCATCCATCAACTCTTTAAATTCTGTTTTTTTTTTTTGCTGTTCCTTGTTTTATTGTCTATTTTCCATCATTATCTTTATTTCTATATTTGTATCTATATTATTATTTCCTATTTTATTTAGTGAAGTGTCACATATAAATTTGGTTCTGAAAGGTGGAATAGAAAAAGTTTATCATTATTATTTAGTTACAGACAAAATCAGTCACATTCAAATAAGTGCACAGCACCTGAAATGTCAGCAATATCCAAAAAAGTTGGTCTTTATATTATAAATATAATGTGTCTCTATATATAAAATCAGAAAAAACCCATGAGAAACTGCAGTAGCAATTCCATAACTATAAACTTTCTTTTGTTATTGACTTGCAGAGAAATCTTTAAATCTTATATCTAAATCTCTTCAGAGAATGTTGTTTTTGCATAAGAGGCTTATGGGAGTTTGGTGTGAAACAGTTGGATAACACTTTTGAGTATGAAAAGGTTTTTCTGAAGAGGATTCTCCCAGAGGGCCACGGGAGTGCACACTGACCCGTCTGACGAACCCGAGCTCCGAGCAGAGGGGAGAGGTTAAGACCGTCATCCTAAAAGGCTTCCTAATCTGTCGCCTTGAAACAATCGGCTCACGCTCCCCCTCTGCGGCCTTTGACCTCCGACCCCCCGCCCACCTGACCCCTGCCACACGCCCCCTCCGGTTCCCAGGAGCTTACTGATGCGACAGTCCGGTCCGGCAAACCCTGGGGCGCATTCACAGCGAAACCAGTTCACGCCGTCCACGCAGATCCCGCCGTTGTAGCTGCAGAAGCAAACGGAGACACATGAGTGAAATGCAGAGATTCACAAACACCACTGATTTATGATTAGACATGATGCACACATCTGTTTTTCTGCAGTTGCATAGAAGATAAAGCATAACTGTGTGCAAGAGAGTCTGGAATTTTTCTTTTAAAATAGTGATTTACAGATTCATAGCTAGCCTTCTGATCATCTGCTGTTTGGCTCATACCTCCTGCCTTTGTTTTAGTCTAATATTATTGTACAGCTAAATAGAAACACACATTACAGCTTCCATGAGTTTCCACCTCTACACACAATTAAAAGCAAAATCCTACCTCCAAAGATCGAGAGAAAACCATCTAAGTGATTTTTTAGTAGAGAGGAGGGTTCACATAATCAACATAATACTTCAGTCCAATTAAAAATGCCTCATGTAACCACCAAATGTGTACCCGTCTGATCCAGTATTACCATATTTAATAGGAAAATGTTAGTGCTTAACAATGATAAACATTAATATAATCATCTCTCTATTGATGAAATCTATTAAATCTATTCTTTTTGCACAGTTAACCTAAAGAAGTGTAAAAAAAAAAAAAATCAATAAATACTAAAAATTTGACTTAAGCACTGAATAATTACATAGTGTCATGACATTATTACCTATTTATTACTGAATAATTGCCATATTATTATCATTCTGTGATCTAAAGTGCTATCAGTCATCAAAAATACTGACTTATTTTGCTGTTTCCAGTGAAATATCACAACTAAATGGATCACCAGACTTAAATAAAACTAGTATGAATTTGGTGAAGGGAGGCAGTCAGAACTGTCACATCCTGTTGGCTGAGCCGTCTGTTCTTATTCCAGTTGTTTTTACAAACAGTAGACTTTAATGGTTTGGTTTCCATGTTGCCTCATTTTCTAATAATACTTTAAGTGAGCTCATGTGTGAGCAGTGTTTCCCCGGGAAGCTTCATATAAAGTGTCACAGTCACCAAAATGACTTCCTTCTTCTGTGTAACTTGAGGGTAATTTAATTTTACTAGATGAATAAGAACACCATGTGTACGCTTTTACTACTCTGTGGTTCATTCTAAAAAATTCCCCAAGAAATGACCAGTTAAGAAATATCCCTTTTAAAATCTATGATACATATTCCTTCCTTGTTTCTGACTAATATGTACTTAGATTCTGTAACTTAGTGTAAGTTTCTGATCTCAAAGCTGATGTTGAAATGTTTAATAGTGGGTTTTTTTTTTGCTCAGTTGGTGTTTTTATATTGGCTTTTGTTTCTCATATCTCACAATAGTTATTTTTTTTATTTTATTTTTCTCCACAGATTGACCTTTACAGAAATTATATATATCTATATCTTGTTTTTCCGCTATTTTTCATTTTATTATGATTATAGAATGGTCTGACAATGATTTTAGTGTAATTTATGTACTCTGACATATGTATTTTTAACTTTTCTTTCATAAATGTAATGATACACATTATTCTTTTGCATTCTTTGCCCTGTAAAACACCTTATTTTGAAAATGCCACATAAATTAAGTGTTCCTTAAACACTTTTAACTGACAATCCTTGCCCTAAATCAGACTTCACTATTATAAACTATATTTTCAGAAAGCGTCTGCAAAGCACCATGGGTATGTATTAAACCACTGATTGTCCCGGACTCTGACTTTTTCCCACTGATTTTAAGACCCTGAGAGTGGCAGCAGCGTGAAGCTGATCCCTGATCAATGTCCAGACTTCATATGTAAATCCCCTTGACCACATACTGAGCCCCCCCACATCCACTCCCACCCCCAGCCATCCCCTAAAAACACCTCCACTTCTCACTACGACCCCCAGGTCGAGGCCACTGAAAGGCAGGAGGGACATGTCTTCACACTCCCCTGCCCTCAAAACCAAAACCAGGACAAATGCACCTCAGAGTTTTTGTGAGGGAGAGTGAGGAGGAGAAGAGGAGCAATGAGGGGGGTTTGAGGGGGGAGGCTTTTGTCTCTGAGAAACTGTCAAGAGATGCACTTAACAGGTTTAACTTCAAGTGACTCTGACGGTGTGAATGTTCCCTGAAAAAGTCCCAAATCATAAATAAGAGAAGTATTTAAAAGGGATTTTTGCACATTTTGTAATTTTTGAGAATCGAGAGAGTGAACTAAAGACACTAATGATACAAAATGTTCTATTTTCTGCAGCCTTAAACTTTTACTCCACTCTAAGAGGGAATAAATGTACTTTTTACTCCTATTCACTGATCTGACCTTCTCCTTTTCAGTCTTGTACGGTGAAAACCATATTTGTGTGTGTGTGTATATATATATATATATATATATATATATATATATATATATATATATATACACACACACACACACACACACACACATATATATATATATATATATACATATATATATATATATATATATATATATATATATATATATATATATATATATATATATATATATATATATATATATATATATAAAACTCTCTTGGATTCTCTAGAGAGTGCATTGTCACAAAGCTGAAAACAGGCTTATTGCTCAACAAAAGTTAACTTTTTAGAGACGAGTGGTTATCCCTGTACAGAATGGAGTGTGATGCAACCTTAAACATGCACTGCAGTAAAACACCAGGACCATTTGACCAAACAACGATTCACAATTTATGCACATTTGCTGCATAATTTTACTTAACCATTGTTTTGAATACAGAGCTTTTACTTGTAGTGGAGTGCTTTTACAGTGCAATATTAGAACTGCTACTTGAATAAAAGATCTTAATAGTTCTTCCAACATACTCATGCACACACACATTCGCACTACACTGCATATAAACCACAAATATACAACTGCATTAAAAGCCAAACGTCCAACATGTAGAAATTGAAGCCCATTCTGCAAACAGGCACACACAGCTCTGTTATAATTAACTCATAAAGACTCAGTGCTACTTTTGTGGCACTTCCCAAATAAATTTTTCTCTTTATTTACCTTTCTTAAGTGATTTAACACAATTTGTTATAATATTATTCTCTATATTTAGCATTTTTTCAGTGAAAATCATCACTTTCCTACATTTAATTCACTGATCATGTAGATGTTCATTAAAGCTCATTAAGGGTGAGGGTTATTATATCAAAAACAGAGAAAAGTTAAGAAAAAATGACTTTTTCAGCAAAGATATCAATAGGAGAATGTAAGAACAAGTGTTTCCATCCACTGTCATTGATTCATCTCCATGGGTTTTACTGGTGAATCAATGTTGTAAAAGATGACGGTGTTTCCACGGTAACTACGGAGCCTCTGAACGTCCAAATGGGTCATATCTGATGACCATGAAAAGATGATAAACTGCATTTTACACCAATTATTTCAATGTTTTAATATGTTTAGTGGATTAGAAATTATTAAACATTTTAGATCAGTAGATGTTTTTGGTCAGCAGTGGACATTTGGGTCTTTATGGGTTAAATGCAAATTCCCAAAACATAAAAATGAGATTTACACGATAAAACCAGAGTGTGAGAGTCAGTGATCCAATGGGCAGGTTCAGCAGCTCTGACACACTGTCGATACTGTAGGTTTAAAACACTTCATCTCAGCAGCGTTGGACTATTTCCAGAGAGACTCCAAAAATGCAGCTAATGTTTCACCATTACTGACAGGTTTTGGGTGAGAATCAAAGAGGCAGTATGCAGTAGCAACGAAGAGTTTAGGGCTGCCGTCCAGACCACCTCAGGTGAATCTGAGTCACTTCACACAAATCAAGTTCAACTCCACACACCAAAGGCAATTGAGTCCTAAGCAAGACTAAAACCAGATATGGGCGGTGTGTGTGTGTGTGTGTGTACCTCACATGAGTAAAGAACATGTGATAAAAAGCCAAAGATCTGTTTGCTGGTTGTCTTTAATTTACATTTAATGACAGGACTACATAATTTTTCTACACAGCCAACAGTGGCAAAAAAGGGAATCATTTGAAAAAAACTTACCATGGATGTGGATTACAGTCATCAACATCTGCAAAAAAACAGGACAGCAATCATTAACTCTGACATTTCAGAAGATGTAAAGAGGACGGTGGTTTAATCAGTTCATGAATGCTGTTGTTGTTTGTTAAATTATTAACTATTTCAGGGTCAATAGAGACTGAATATCCGACAAACTAACTAAATAAACACTTCGAAAAGCAATCGAACATGTCAAGTGACCAAAACTAGTCATGTGTTGTATACAGTTAAGTTTGAAGTGTAATACTTCTATTGTTACATCCCTTTTATCCAATGAATGAATGAATGACCTGTATGTTCAAGAAATCAAAGGCGAGGACCAACAGAAAAGGCAAATGCATATCTGTGATTGGAGTAAAATTAAGGAATAACCTGGATAAAGAATTAAAAACATGCACATCAGTCACCACATTTAAAAGGATGTTTAAATCTAAGGTATTAAATAAATATAAAATGTTAGGACAAAGTAAGCCACTTATCAGTATGAATCTCAGATTTTGCTTACATGATATTATTTGTTTTATTATATTATTGTTTAAAACTGTGCCATCTTATCTTGTGTTGTTTCTGCAACTTTCCTTCTTTTAAACAGGGTAGGTATAAATTAGCTGTTGCTTCTGCCTACGCCTTTTTGCCCATGTTTGATACAGAAATCCAAACTATATGGATGTATATATCATGTTTTGTTAAATGGTTGAATAAATTACTAATACTAATGTCTCATTTTTTCAGACGTACAAAAATCACAATACAACCACCAAGAAAGTAAACACCTAAATAGGGGTGTTATAAAATATCGGTTCTGCAATATATCACGATATTTCATTTCACAATACTGTATCAATATTAAAAAGTACTGTGTCAATATTTTTAGGTATTTATTGAAATACAGATATTGTGGACGTTCATTTTTGTTTTTTGTTTATATTTTATTTATTATTATTTAACACTTTATTAAATAATGTTAGTTCCTTTGTTGGAATTGCACAAAAATAATGTTATGATGTTAGTTATGAACTAATAGAATATGAACATTTGAACAGGATCTTAAACTGTAATGTCTGTAAAATATAGTTTAAGTTTTAACACAGGAACATCTTGTGATAAAGCATCAGATCCTGTTCTGATCAAATAAAAATGTGTTTAGTATTTGTGCATATTTCTGCTGTAATTCAATTCATCAAGGAAATAATCATTTAAAAAAAGAATCAAACAAAAAATTGCCTTTTTTACAGCATCATGATATATTGTGATACTGTATCGTGATCCTAGTATTGTGATTTGTATCATATCGCCAGATTCTTGCTAATTCACACCCCTACGCCTAAAGCAAATTATCAATAGAAAACAACCAAAACAAAAAACATAAAAGCATCCTATTGTACAAAAGAAAGTACTTCATATAATTTTAGTGTTATTTACACATCTGACAAGAAGTGGGAAGAAGAAAACACTTATTTAACCCCACCCCCTCTTCCCTAAATCATCTATTACAACATTTCAACCTCCAGGTAAGTATGTAGTTAATCACCAAGACAATGACTATCCTCCATTAAAAGGATTCTTCCACTTTTTTTTGTACTCCTACAAATCATAATTAGCTGTTTATAACTTATTAACATGCATGCCATAAATATGACTAATATTATGACTTATTTTTCAGGATACTCCAATATGTCTGCCTTTGGGCTAAATTAAAAAAAACAAAAAACAAAACTGAAAACACAAACACCTCTGGTCCAACAAAGTCATTACACTCAAATTAGACCAGTGGTTCCCAGCCTGTTTTGGTTCGTGACCCCATTTTAACATCACACATTTCTGGCGACCCCAGACATTCAAAATTGAGACTTTTTTTTTTTTGCTAAAATTAATTTGTTTTTGATCATGTAATAGTTTGCTATACTATGTTGCAAATAAATGTTAATTTTAGTCGACATTTTGTCCATATAATGTATATTATTAAGGACGGAGGGAGAAAAGCCAGGTGTAGATTACTGTGCAAAGTGAGAATTTTATTTTTACTTTTTTCATTTTACTATGAATTATGAAAGAGCTGCAGCATCTGAAACCGACCACAATGAACATTTGAAAGATAAACAGTACCACAGTGCTTCAGTTTCAGCTTCATAGTTTGTCATGTCTTTTATGCATTGTGATTTTCTCTCTCAACTCACCATATATTTTTTATTAGTAATTTTTTTTAATTTATTTATTTTTTTTATAAATTACTAGAAATTTCAGGTGACCCCATTTGAATTCCAGGCGACCCCACATGGGTCCCGATCCCAAGGCTGAAAAACACTGAATTAGGGGATATTATACTGTATTAACCATCCAACTCTGCTTAATTGAATAATAAAGTAATTGTATTTTTCCATGATTCAATCTTTCAGCTGAACGTGAACATGTAATGAGCTGATCATGACGTACCCTGTGTACACGTCGGTCCTTCCCAGCCATCTTTACAGATGCATTTGAAGGCGTCTCCTCCTCCAACACACGTTCCTCCATTTTCACACGGACCCGAGTCACATGTACTGTTTTTTGCTGAAAAAACAGAACAAACTTTATGAAAACCTCTTACCAGGTCCAGCTTAGAGGGATAAGCCGCCTGGCGTCTGATCACAGAGTATAACAGATCATAGGGGCCTAAGTTCTTATTATTCACAGAGCCATAACAGTGTAATTAGAGCGCAGTGAGAGGCTGACCTGTGTTACAGGTGCTGCCACCCCAGCCTGAGGGGCAACTGCACAGGAAGGAGTCTCCGTGGTCGTAACACGTCCCGCCATTACTGCAGGTACTGGAGTCGCACTGGCTCTCACCTGAACCAACACAGCATGGGAAAAGGATTTGAGATATGTCAGTGTGTGCCAGTGTTGAAGACGGATGACTTCAGCTCCACAGTGGAGTTCAGAGAGGCGAACAAGCCTGCACAACAGCCGCAGAGCTGAGGGCATCATGCCTCAGAGAGAGCATGAGGTAGTTCAACACATAAGACCTGACATGTTCTCGAACTGAGTCAAGACAAAGGAGCCACTCATCAGAGCCCTTTCATATTTCATGCACTTTATCGAAGAAAATATTCTCTTTTGTCACACATTTTTGCTCGTAAAAATCTGTTTTACCCACGAGCGTGTCTATATCCTCCTGTGACCCAGGAAATTAAAGGTTTTATTTATTTATTCATTTTGAACATGCAAAGAAACAAAATAAAACAAAAAGAAGCAAATTAAGACAAAAACAAAATAACATTTAAATGAACAGAATCTATCTTCAAGTACGTGCAAGTCTGAATTTTGCATGGTTGAAAAGGAGTAGGAAGAAGTATAAACTTATTTAATCCTACCCCTCAAGTGCTTTTACAATCAATAAATCAAACAGTACTTTTTTCCTAATTTTAGCATTCAACCACAACTAATACATAATGCAGTAATTGAATTATGCGCAACAATATGATCATGGCAGTACAGTCATACAAACAGACTCAACAGTTCAACAATTTTTGTCAATAATTACAGCATATTTATCAATACAACATTATTAATAAACAAACAGCCCTCATTGTCATAATTAAATACTGTTCCTCACAAGAATCAGTTCTTTATTTCTTTTTTTAAACTGAATTATCTTTGATATTTGTTTTATCTCCACACACAATTTGTTCCACAATTTTACTCCACAGATGGCTTTTTTTTTTTACATTATATAAAATTGCCTTATTAGATTATAACCCCATGATGCACCAGCTTTTTCAGATACTTCACAACAGCTTCTTCCCTGCCACAGTGAGACTGACGGAAGGAGATAAATACTGTTAGTTTGTCCTACCTTCGTCTGTTCATGGACATTATAAAATGAGAGGGAATGTGCAATATCCTTAAGGTCAATTTGTGGAGAATATTTATTTTGAGACCTTTATTACAAGTCACTGTGTTATTGTCTTTTAAATGTTTTTACACTGCTTTTATGCTGCGTATATCTTATGACTTTTATTGTGATTGCATTTTTTAATCTTTTATACTTGTACTCTGAGAGACGTCTGCATAATAATTCCTATGTACCTGAATGTGTACAAATGACAAATAAACTATTTTATCTTTTTTTTTTTAACCCATAGAGACCCAGTGCTACTTTTGTAGCCCATCCCAAATGATTTTTTTCTCTATATTTAACATTTCCTAAATGATTAAAAATCATTTACTATAAAATAATCTTCCATATTTAGCCTTTTTCCAGTGAAAATCAGGTATTTTCTAAAATTTAATGTACTGATCATGTAGATGCTTGTAAAAGCTCAGATTAAAGTTGATGCTATTATATCAGAAAAAGAGAAAATGGAAGACAAAATGACTTTTTCAGTTAAATCTACTAATAACTGAACATAAACCCAGTGTATCCATTCACTGTCATTGATCCAACTCCATGGGTTTTACTGGTGAATAAATGTTGTAGAAGATGACGATATTTCCAAATTAATTACTGAGCCTCTGAACGTCCAAATGGGTCATATCTGATGACCATGAAAAGATGACAAACTGTATTTTACACCAATTATTTACATGTATTGATAGGATTAGTGGATCAACAGGGATTAAAGAGTAGATGCTTTTGGTTGGTGATGGATGTTTGGATCTTTATGGGTTCATGGAATATCCTTTAGAGTGGAAAGCGTTTTTTTTTTTTTTTTTTCCCAAATTATTTTCAGTAAAGCTGTGAAACTCTTGTCCCCTACAGAAGACCAAAATGCATTGCAGGGTCTCAAGAGGATATCAGAAAAACTGATATTGACACACATCAAAACACACAGATAAACTTACGCGAGTGGCAGGTCTTTCCCTTCCAGTTGTCCACACAGTTGCAGTAGAAGTCGTTGAACAGATCTACACACTGGCCTCCGTTCAGACAGGGGTTTCTGCTGCACTCATTCACATCTGGAACAAAGTCAAACCACATCAATCCATTTATTAACGTCAAAATATGAAATAGATGTGTTTTGTTACAAATTTACAGCTGCTAATTAAAAAGCTAGGATGGAAAATACACATTAAACCAGAAAATGGTCATTTCTAAATGTGACTTTTGTGGCCAACTTCAGCTGTAACTGTGATGGACCAAGTAATCCGGAGAACATGACGTACTATTGATAGATACATTTATAAGGTCAGATGCAGGGACGACTGATTACAGATACAGATGTTTAGCTATGACTTGTAGTTTCCTTTGTATCTTTTAAACCTGTCTTGTGCCATAGACTCTGGAAAATATCCAAATCTCTTCCCATCTTTCTTTGTGGACCATTATTTTTACACTGTTCAACGATTTTGTCATGAGTCTGAGGTCACATCGGAAATCCTCAACTCTTCTTTGCTTGTGGAGGACTAAGACTTTCCTGGAATTTGCTTTCATACCAAATCCTGATTACAAACCACCTCCTGACATGAGCAGTTTCATTTTTTCCCTCTCTGTAATGTTAATGTAAATCACACTGTCATCTGCATATCTGCGCACAATTCTCCTTTCTTTTCATCGCAGTAAGAGTTGTAAACTGCCGATGATGCTGTTGACCACAGACATGTGACTCATGGGAACTACAACATACCAAGACCTGACTGTAAACTTAATAAACTTAAATAAAAACACATTTATCTCAGACATACACTCACCAACATCACATAAACTGCCCTCCCACCCATCTGGGCAGAAACAATGGAAAGAGTTGATCCCATCAATGCAAGTGCCTCCATTCTTACAAGGCGATGACGCACAGTCATTAATGTCTGCAGGCAGAAAGACGACAAATTCACAGATGTTAGCTTATTCATTTTATTGTTTTGGCATTTGTTATCCAGTTTTAAATAAGCTCCAAAAACCGAAAGAGCTCCAAACACTCAGCGAAAAAAAAAAAAAAAGGTTGAAACTCAGATTCAAACCCAGAAATTTCACATTTGTTTTGGTGACTTTGCACTAACTTGATCAACTAATTTTACTTGTAAATAATAAGAAAAAACACTAATAATAAAATTTGTAAATTTGTAGAGTACCTTTAACACAAGAAATGAAGCTCAAAGTGTTTTACACAAAAAATTACATGCACCAAGTGATTCAACATTAAATGATGTAGAATCAACATAAAATGGGTAAAAAAAATGCCATAATTACAACAGGATGACTATAAAAAAAAGAAACAATCCCTGGATTCTTTCAGTGATTCATGATACAAACATTTCACCATCAAGTCAACACTAGGTTCTCTGGTGTCACTTTCCTGGTCATGTTTTCCATCTGCTGTAAACTAACCTGGCTAAGTGAGGGTTAGTATTCTTGTAACCTGAATTACTGTAAGAATCATGTGGTTTCCAGTGATCGTAGCTGATGATAAATATAGTGTGTGTGTCTGTGTTGAGCTAATAATGACTCACTCTCGTGGCAGTAGGTGCCAGTGAATCCCGGCTCACAGGAGCAGCTGAAGTTCCCGGCAGGAAGGCTGATGCAGCGGCCATGGGGTCCGCACACATTGGATGAGATGTGCCACACCCCCTTTTGGGAGTCGTTGGTTGCCACAGCAACTGTACAACTGTCAATCACTTGATATGGTAAAAAGAAAGAGAAATGATTATTGGAGAGGAAAGAGGAAAAAGGTCTCCAGCTGGTGATAAAGTGTCTAAGGCTGTTGGATGTCCAGGCCAGTCTTACCTTTACACTGGTTGGTTTTGCAGTGGTCCTTGAGCTCTGAACAGGTCTTGCCCTCGTAGTCGTCTGGGCAGCTGCAGTAAAAGTCGCCCATGACACTGTGGCACTGAGCCTTATTGTGACAAGGGTTTGGGCTGCAAAGATCATTTTGTACCTGCAGATGGAAACCAAGGTGGTGAGGAAATGCTCTCACAAAAATAGATATTAGATAAACTCTGTCTTTAATCTGATTATTTTACTCGTTGGATCAGTATCTCACCTCACAGGTTGTGCCTGAGAAGCCCTGTGGGCATTCACATACGAAGGCGTCCAAAAGGGCATGGCAGCGGCCGCCGTTCTTACATGGACCGCTGGCACAGCGGTTCCTCTGAACTTCACAATGTCGCCCCATAAATCCTGCCTGGCAAACACACTGGTAGCCTCTGGCCACCTCCTGGAAAAAAGACAAGAAGTTAGCATGTTCTCTGCTGTTTCAGTGATTGAAATTCCAGAATCACTTTGTTTCATGTGTTAAAGTAAGACTTGCTTTAACAACGACCTCTATGAGACACTTCATCAAACTTTAAGGACACAGTTCTTTCTTTCTTTCTTTCTAATATAAAATTCTTTAACTCTTGGACTGAAAGTTGGGACTGTGGAGCCCTAACAACATCACGGATGTCTCAATATCTTAAATGTCTTTAATTATAAGAAATTAAAACCCAGCAGTTCCTGCAAGAACTTGATGAACCTGAAAGCAGATTCAGTGTTGACTAAGTCAAGTTGTTCCCACTGTAATAGATACAGATTCATTTTGAAAGAAAACTTAAAATACTTTTAATAATCAACAAAAAATTGGTCACTTAGATGTAACGTTAAAGTAAAATACAATTTTAAAAAAAGCTCTTTTAGGCAGTACAAGAACCCGATGTTCCAAAAGCATAATATCCTTAAGCACATTCTTTTGTGTTTTGACAGGCACTTCGAAGCAGCACAAATCTTGTACCAAATCCATTACTGTGTCATGTCACATTGCAAAAACATGTAACAAAGCTCTCAGTGTTTTTCAAAGCTATAAATACAGCACTGCCTGTAGATTTGTCATTTCTGAATCTCACCTTGCAGGTGCCTCCGTTCTGACACTGTCCATGACAGCTGTTCACGTCTGTGGAGAGAACGATCAGAGAAAATATCAAGGTTTAATATCATTTTGACAAATGGGAAAGTTCAACAAGCATCGGCTTTGAAAGGTGCAGCTGTGAGAGGGAAGAAGTCGATACGATCAAAGGGAAGAGATCCATGCCTTCAGAAAAGTCAGGTGCAGATTCAGAGATGCAGGTTAGTGATTAAACCAAACTGCAGAAGATGAAATTACCCCAAAGATTTGATTTCATAGATTTAAATATAGAAGTTTAACAGCCAGGGAAATGTTTAACAGCCTTGAAGGTGAGGCCAGGGTAGAGCAGCTATGAACAGCCATTTAGAGACGCAAGAAAGAGGATGAAAAAGAGTTAGCTTCTGTTCCACTAGCATCTGAAAGTCACTGACTTTCCGTTGTAAGAATCTTTGTGATGTTTGGTTCCGATATGATGACCTAGATCTATTTTGATATACGGATACTTACTAAAATGTCACCATCACCTCATTTGACACAGTTAAAATCAACTATTTACTTAGCATTCGTTTGAACAACATATGCTAAATGGAAACTGTTGTTATAGCTAAGACTAAGGGAAGGGTTTTAACAGCAAATTGCTTCACAAATTAATATTAATAAGCTAAGGCAATTTTTTTCTAGAATTCAACAACAAAATAGTTTTTTTTTTCCAGCCTGGGACATTAAATTTGAAGACAATACATTTTAATTTTCTTCCACAATACAAATTAACTATTTAACAATGTGAAAATGCTAATTGCTAATGCTAGGTGCTGTGTGGAATAAAGTGTTAACATAGACCTTAATGGTCTAAATAACAGAAACAACAAGTTGCTAGTATATATAACATATCCCATAGGTTTTACCCATGCCATTTGTGAGAGTATTTTTTCAATGCTAGCACTTTACCTTCATTACTATATTAAACTGGCAAATTACAAGCTAGGATATAAGGTACATAAGTGTGTAAAACCTCAATGAAACACAATTCGTTAGCTTTTTAACATACGCTGAAGAAAATACAGCGCTAGTGGAACAGAGCCCAACAAGTTTAGAGCTGAAATAGTACTAAAGCTAAAGGGGACAGCTAAGGATTTATTGTATTGATACTAACTGATGTCACAGTTCTGGCCCACCCATCCACGAAAGCAGGCACAGTGATATCCACCAATCAAGTTTTTGCAAGAGTAAGCATTGATGCAAGGCTTCCCCGCACACTCATTAACGTCTGTAAAATGGAGACGAGAGAGACAGATGAGAGAGCGAAAAACCTGCAGCCCCATCACCAAGCTGAGCTTCCTGCCATAGAACAGGCTAAAACTGACGCTACCGATACATAATACACACGTCAGAGCATCTGTGGACAGTTTGATTATTGTTTACATCTGGAATCTTGCAGATGATGAATTAAAACAGGAGGATAAATGCTGATGAAAATAACTGATTGCTTGTAACAACAAAAACACTACGCCCTATTTTCTTACATCTGTTCTGCATGATGTTACAGCTTTTCTACTTAGGATTTGAACTGACACTGCCATTAGCATCTTAGCTTCTCAGTCCAATTTGTTTTGATTTCTGACCAATTTTCTGTGTGGAAAAGTCAGCTAACAGTCTAAGTGTAGTACCACAGTAGAGTTCGACATGGTTTTGCAATGTGAAATTAGAAAGAAAAACAAGCTGGCATCAATTAAATAATCTGATAAGCCTCAAGGCTTACAATTCAGATAGATTAAACAATCTGGAACTAGTTCTCCATTCCCATCCTCACTGTCAACCCCTTTACCTTCTTTTGTCCAACTGATCAACCCCGCTGCCTGCTCTACCACTCTGTCCTGACAAGTGATTTACTATCATAATAAACGTATTAAACATTAAATGACAAATGCATCATTGTTTTTGAGCCAAATTTCTGACATTGGTAGCATGGTTGCAGGAAAATTAAAAAATAAATACTTCAGGCAAGTGAGAGTGTGAATTAATTAATGTCAAGTCGCTAACATGATGCATCAGGAAGATATTTCAAAACAGGTTTTTTTAGGCGAATAATTACCTCTGGAGAAAAAAAACAGTCAATGCTGTGAGAAAATGTCTTCCTGTTTCTATGTTATATGTATGTTTTGTTTTTTTTTTTGGCTGGATCTTATCTTATCATGGAAAAGTCTATGAAATGAGACATTTATCACAGTGCCAAACATTTAACCTTCTGCTGTGACCGGATTAAATTCAGACCGGAGCTGTCTGCCTGGACGTCTGACAGAAAAGTTGCGAACATTTCATGCATGACTTTAATGGAAAAACGGCTGCCAACATATAAAATTGCCAGAGCATTTACAGGCTAAAGTTCATGTCTGAAAGGGTTTTATTTCTTTCGCAGCCCCCCCCACCTCCCCTCCCTCAGGTTTAATGCCTCTCTATTGCATTCCCTGAAGGCCGACCTGCAGCATACCAAGTGGTCAGTTTCAGAGGCAGCGCTCGCCTCGCCCGCCGTGCCGCCTCGCTCACTATAAACCGACACAGTGCATTAATACTACTCCCAGGAGGTAAGTGGCACCTGTTGGCTTGCTGAAACTAAACACCTCCCCCAGCCCCTTCCCAAAAACACACCCCCACTGGTGACGATCAGCAGCCATCCTCCTCATCCCCAGGTACCACTCAGTCCCTGAAAAGGGCAGAGAATAACAGAATCTGCAGCACAAGCAGCAGCGTTTCAGCTCCTCCCTGGATGTTTACAGGTTCTAAAGAGTTTCCTGGCAGAGCGTCGAAGTCTGCTATGTGGGGCGTTGCCTCACCGTAGTGTACCCCTGTTACGCCCAGTCTGGAGCCAAAGATAACCCCCCAGCAGGGTATATTTGGTCCCAAGGCTAGCAGTTGCCAGGCGGGAGGTTATTTTTAGCTTTACTCAAGTCACCTGGCTCGAGTTGCAGATGATACCCAGCGAGTGTCTCCGTTTGAGCGTATGCAAACACACACACATTTGAAATTAGTGGGTCCTGCTGCAGTAATACTACTGGTTAAACGACATGGCAGCATAAACAAACAGCCAGATATGCTGTAACTCTGCAAGCAAATAGGATTCCTGGAATGAACTGAGACACATGGCATTCACTGCAGGTGCAATAAACACACAGACATACACACCGGCTTCATCGCAGCAAAAATATCATCCAACATGCAACAGTGTGTTAAATCAGGGCACAATGAAAAGTACATCAGACTGATTGATCCAAAAATCCTTCCTCTAAATCACAGGTGTCAAACATATGGCCCAGGGGCCAAATCCGGCCCACCAAAGGGTCCAGTCCGGCCCTTGGGATGAATTTGCGAAATGCAAAAATTACACTAAGATGTTAACAATCATTTTAGTTCAGGTTCCACATTCAGACCAATTCAATCTCAGGTGGGTCATAATAGCCTGTAAATACTCACAACTCCAAATTTTTCTCTTTGTAAATGTAAATGTTTTCATGTATTTACACTAAAACAAAGTATAATATTGCAAAAATATCTGAATAATCTGAACAAATACAACGTGAAATGTCTTAAGAGAAGTAAGTGTAATTTTAATAATATTCCACCTGTTACTAAATGTCTTGTGTATTTGTTGATCCACCGTGATCTGTCAGTTATAATGTACATGTGTAAATGATAAACTAACGCATTATTTTGTTAAAATTACACATTTTTTTCAGTTTGTTCATATTATTCACATTGTTTGAGAGGATAGTTTGTAGATGCAAACATCTTCATAATATTTAATTTTACTTTCTTCACTCAGTTTGAAGTTGACATTATTTATATATTATTATATTGGTTCGGCCCACTTCAGATCAAATTTAGTTGAATGTGGCCCCTGAACTAAAATGAGTTTGACACCCCTGCTCTAAATAATCATGCAACAGTAAATTATGAAAAAATCTGTAAAAATGTGTAACGGTAAACAATCTAAACCCAATCAGTATAAATTTACTTGCATTTTGTGATAAATTATTGCTGCTGTTGATTATGCTGAGTGTATAAGTATGTGGTGCAAAGAGTTAGAGTCAAAGAGTTAAAAAAAAAAGAAGTATTTTGTTTATAGAGCTGCATTTTTAACATCTCTAGAAATGTTAATCTTTTTGAAAGTCTTTTTTGTACTGGATGTGAATTTCCAAGGTTGACATATGGGATTGATAACACTGGTCTACACGTAAAATACTTCCAGAATAAAAATAGTGAAATTTTACCACATGTGAGTCACTAGTCGCTCTTCTATTGAGCCTCAAATTGTGCAAATAAAACTTGCGCATAAAAATGCACCTAACAGAAAAACGTCAGTTTCAACTAAAATCTCATTTTTCGATTAAAAGTTTTTTGCGCTGGCAAGAGATGGTTTTTCACAATTGGTATATCACGCACAACTGCAATGGAAAGACCTTTTTCTACAACTAGAGTCCCGTGAACAAAAAAAAATGGATGTTGACGGACGTTACAACAAGAAGAGTTTTAAAAGAAACATGTCGCGGTATGTGTGGACACACCGGGAAACCCAATCATTTTTAAATTTAGTATGAGATAGAGGGGTAATATATAATAATAATGAATATATCTGTAAATCAACACCATATTTACATTCGTTGCCATGTTTATGGAATGACTTCTCATGTCATCTCACGATAATAAATAAACAAATCATCACATTTGTGATTTAATGGACAAACTGAGATTATGCACTTCTGTTTTTCGACATTTAGTAAATATCGGTAAAGTTTTGCGCAGATGTCCAATGGAAATGCCACTACTGATAAAGAAAAATCAAGTCAAAAATGCTGGTTGGCTAAAGTTTCCAAGATACAGTCTTGGGTCAAAATTGAAATTCGAGAATTAATGAGAGAATGGGTTTTACTAAAAAGAAATATTTGACTCAGAGCTACCAGATCTACTTCAAAACACTGTCTGCACATGACAGTACATTCACTTTACAGGTTCTCTCTAGTGGAAGATTTATAAATCTGTTGTATAAATGTACATAAACTAATATATATATATATATATATATATATATATATATATATATATATATATATATATATATATATATATATATATATATATATATATATATATATATATGTGTGTGTGTGTGTGTGTGTGTGTGTGTAATAACACTTTATCATATACCTTGAAAACATCAGCAAACCAGCACTTTTGTCATTTGTTTTTCAATTAATCGTATTTAAATATGGAACATTTAGCACATTTAATCTCTGAAGCTAATAAGTTTTTTTTTTGTTTTTTTTTTTTAATTGTAGACCAGTGTAACATTTATGACATAAATATGATTAAAAACAGTGTTATGTGACTATTTAGACTAACATTGTAGTTAATGAGAGTACTGGTCTAGCTTAATATTTGTGTAATTCAATTGTATTTAATATATCTTTAATACATTTTGCTTGTACCAACTGGAGCAGTTTATTAATGCGATATTATAGACTCTAAAGTCAGCAGGACTTACATTCTAATCAAATTGCAAATCAAATGAAAATCCATTTTCCTAACACTGCTTCAGTTCTGAGTTCTTTTGACACGTACCGATCTGGCAGGTCTTGCCGGTCCACTGGGGAGGACAGAGGCATTCGAAGCCGTTCTCCATGTCGATGCAGGTTCCACCCTGAGCACAGGGGCTGGAGGCACATTCATCTGTGTCTGAAATCCACCGCACACTGATGTTTACAAGGAGAGCCAAAAGAATCTGACATGCTACCAGTGAAAAAGGATAAGTCTGTCTGTGAAAAATAATCGCGGCATGTTAACAGGGTTTCTGCAGGTATCAGCAAATCTAATTTAATGCTTTTAAATGTCCTTTTTAATGGCACTTTAAACAAATTTAATGCCCATGTCCAACTGCAGATCCAGTTTTATGTATAGTTTTATATACATTTACTGTTGACAGGCTTTAACCAGGCTCTGAAAACACTCTAAGGATGGGGGGTCAAACATGCGACCCGGGGGCCAAATCCGGCCTGCCAAAGGTTCCATTCCGGCCCGCGGGATGAATTTGTGAAATGCAAAAATTACACTGAAAATATTAATCCTTTTAGTTCAGGCTCCACATTCAGACCAATTCAATCTCAAGTGGGTCAGACTAGTAAAATACGATTATAATAACCTGTAAATAATGACAACTCGAACATTTTCTCTTTGTAAATGTAAACATTTTTATGTAATTTTACTGTATTTATACTAAAACAAACTATCATTTCTCATAAAAAAAGAATAACCTGCACAAATATGAACCTGAAATCTTTTAAGTGCAATTCTACCAATATTCTGTCTGTTATTAAATGTTTTGTGTATTTGTAGATCCGCTTTGATCTCTAAGTTATAATGTACATATGTAAATGATAAACTGAAGCATAAAACTGTTAAAATTGCAGTTATTTTTCTCAAGAAATTTCAGTTTGTTTCTGTTATTCACATTGTTTTAAAGGATAGTTTGCAGATATAAAAAAATGTATAATGTAGTTTTACTTTTTTCATTCTAAAACATGGAGAAAAGTTTGGAGTAGACATTGTCTGTATATTATTGTTATTATTTTACTGGTCCGGCCCACTTCAGATCAAATTTGGCTAAATGTGGCCCCTGAACTAAAAGGACTTTGACACCCCTGCTCTAAGGAATAAAATGTTGGAATTTGTTAGATTTAATTAAAATGTTATGCAACTTGTTCCATGAAATATGATTATTTAAATGTAAAAAGATGTAGCAGTTAATTGCAAAGATAACCAACTAATGAATCCGAAGTAGTTGTGTCGATAAATCTAAAGTAAGGTGTTGCTTTAATGCTACAACTTAAGAGTTACATTTTCTTATCAACAGTATTGGTTTGGATTTACACACATTTTGTTGTAAATTTAGTGATGAGAAGTCCGATCCTTTTAGCTAACTCGATTTTTTCGGTTCATTCGTCTGTTGAGAATCGATTCATTCATTTAAAAAAACATCCTGCATCAATCTGGAATCAATTAGCAAGACGAATGAACCGAAAGAATGGAGTTAGTTAAAAGAATCAGACTTCCCATCACTAAATATGTGTAAATCCAAACCGATACTGTTGATAGGAAAATGTAATTCTAAAGTTGTAGCATTAAAGCAACACCTTACTTCAGATTTATTGATGCAGTTACTTTGGATTCATTAGGTTATCTATGCAATTAACTGCAACATCTTTTTTACATTTAAATAACAATATTTCGTGGAACAAGTTGCATAATATTTTTAATTAATTCCAACAAATTCCAACAATTTATTTCTCCTCCAATCACTTCTGCTGAAACTCGCATTTTCCCATTTTTCCCCACATTTGCTAATATTCCCTCCGTTCTTTCGCCACAGCATGAGCACGCTCACAGCACGTTGCATTCCAAGCATCCGTTGTTGTGACTTCGTGCACCGGCCATAAACAATAGCCAATTAAAGGGTTCCGCCTGTCAATCATCATACTATACTTCCAAAATTATTAAATGTTTATATAATCAAAGTAAATCGTGAATAACAAAGCTTTTTTTCCATCAAGTGTATTTAATTTTTTAATGCCTCTGGACACCGAATTTAATGCTTTTTAATGCCATTTAAGGCCTTAATTTTCACAAAATCTATTTAATGACTTTTAATGCTTTTTAATGACCTGCAGAAACCCTGGTTAAACTAATGCGAACAGTGCAAAATACATCACAAAACAGTGGATTTTGTCAGCGATGGGGTTAATGAAGTGAAAAAAAAAACACAAAACATGGAAGTTTTTGTTCAGCCAAACCAGTGAATTATACTAAATGCCTGAAAAATCAAGACGCTTCCTATTACGTGATTCCCAGACACACCCAGAGTTATTAAAGATTCTTCTGTATTAATACTATAAAAATCTCTGCCAGTTTTTATTCATTTTCCTGTTAAATTTATTTGAATTAAAACCCAATGATGCATTTTCAAAGGGATGAAATATATTACTGATTATGTAACTGAATAGCCTACGTCACCTTTAGCACAGGTCGGCCCGGACCAGCCTGCAGGACAGTGACACTCAAAGCCTGATGGGACTTCGTGGCATGTCCCTCCGTTGGCACAGGGGTTGGATGCACAGGCGTGTTCAGCTGCAGACAAAACACAGGAATTTATTATTGTTTGGTTTTTTTTTTAATGCTTTTCCTCATATTTCAGAGCTTCAGCCTGACCTCATCACGACCGGATCGAGGGCGTGTTCGATGGATAAACTCACCGATCTCACAGTTCTTCCCAGAGTATCCGTCCGGGCAGGCGCAGTCGTACTCGTCTGGTTCTGTGTTCATGCAGGTCCCTCCGTTCTTACAGGGTTTGTTCGTCCCACAGTAGTTGAGATCTACACACAAACGGATGCTCATTAACGACCATGTACATATATTTGACTTTCTTGTTATTCCTGCATCCTGACATCTAAACTCTATCATCTGCTCCACCTTTTATCTAAAAAAAAAATGCAACAAAAAAGTGAAAAATACAATAAGTTGGAACCACAGAAGTTAATTTGTTTCCACTAACACAATTAATTATCAAAAAATGACGTAGATTTATTCTTCTCTCTCCTACCCCCAGGAGAGAGAAGGATAAAGAGAGAAAAGGCTGTTGCTATTATTGTATTTGGGATTATTGATTTTGCTGTTTATTATTATTAGTTTTTAATTTATTTAAATATTTTTTATTTTTCTTATTTATTCATTCATTCATTCATTTATTATTATTATTATTATTATTATTATTATTATTATTATTATTATGTTCCATTGGCAGATATTTTTGCTTGAATTAAGCAAAAAAAATTAAGCAAAAATGGAATAAGTGAAAATTATCTTGGTAAGATTTATTAAAATAAGATTTTCAAGATCTATTGTCCAAAAAAAAGGTTCTTTATGTTTCATTGTTAAGTTACTTGTTAGAAGTTACTCTTCAGGTGATTATGTCTTATTTTAAGTGTGATGAGATATTTTGACTAGAAATGAGAAAAATACACTTGGTAAAATTTTGATTTTTGCAGTGAAAAAGGCTATTAACAAAAAATGGTGCAGATTAGAACCTCCTACAACTAATGACTGGCTACAAATTGTGAATGGAATATTTGAGGTGGATATTCTGACCCATAGATTGAGGACTTAAGAACAGCAGTGTCATGATAAATGGGAGAAATTGACAATTTTCATTTCAACGTCACATGACTAAAACCAGTTGTCAGTCACAAAGGTTTTTATAATGTATCCCAAATGTCCCTTATGTTTGTACTGTACAGAATTCAAACAATGAAAAAAAAGTATATATTACCTACAATTAAGGGACTTTTATGATAAAAAAAAAATAAAGCACAATATTGATTCTATTAACAATGATCTCATAAAAATGATTATTGGAGTATATCATTCTAAACAATACAAAATTATATCTTCTCTTTACAAACATTTAATGGGGAAGAGAGGCTGTAACAGTTTGGATGTGAAACAGATATGGGGAAAAGAACTAGGAATGTGTGTCTCAGAGGAGGAATGGATCAGTATCTGGAGAACTCAACAGTCAACTACTTCTTGAAGAACATGGAGGGAACATTGCTGGAAAAGTATAATTAGATTTTTCAAAACACCTAAAATTACAGCTCAATGTGTGTCCAGAGTTGATACTTGTTGGAGAGAATGTGGAGATGTCAGTGTCTTTTGGTTATGTACTAAACTTACATCACTTTGGGATAATATACTATATTCAACAATTATTAAAATACTGGGTTGTGCAATCCCTAAAACATGTTTGGGGATGTATTTTGGATGTATTATTGGTAATAATGTAAGAAAAAATGATAGATATTTGTTTAAAACACTATTAACAGCCTGTGGGGCGGCCATGGCTCAGATGGTAGAGTGGGTCGTCCAATAACCGAAGGGTTGGCGGTTAGAAACCGGCTCTGTCCTAGTCAGTCCATTGTGTCCTTCACCCTCCTTGCCTCCAGTGCCACTCACACTGGTGTATGAATGCGTATGAATGTTTGGTGGTGGTCGGAGGGGCCGTTGGCGCGAATTGGCAGCTACGCTTCTGTCAGTCTACCCCAGTGGCTACATATGTAGTTTACCACCACCAGAGGGAGAATGTGAGAGCGAATGAATAATGGGTCAATAATGTAAAGCGCTATATAAATTTAATCCGTTCATAATCCATTAAAAAGGCTATTACCAAAAAAAAATGGTGCAAATTAGAACCATCTACAACTAACGACTGGATACAAATTGTGAATGGAATATTTGAGATGGAAATTCTGACCCATAGATTGAGGACTTAAGAAGAACAGTGTCGTGATAAATGTGGTCAATGTATCCCAAATGTCCCTCATGTTTGTTTTGTATTGTACAGAAATCAAATAATAAAAATAAAGTGTGAAAAAAAAAAGAAAAAGAAAATAAAGTATATTTAAAAAAACAAAACTGATCTGACCTTTGTTACAGAGCAGACCTCCCCAGTTCTTCTCACAGTCGCACTTCCAGGGCTCGGTGCAGGTGCCGTGAACACATCCAGGATATGGCAAACACTCATCACACAGCGGACCCTGCCAGCCATAACTACACCTGCAACACAACAAACATGAAGGTTAATGGTTAAATATGTCAGTTTCATGTCGTTTTTTTTTTTGGTTTTTTTTTGTATTTTACCTTTAACAAATGGAACACTATATGGATGTGGAATTATGGGCGCTTTCATGTGTTTGCCCTTCCTATTCTTGTTCATTTATGACTCTCCCCTCCAGCTGTACTTAAAGGGAGTCCCCAAAACTACTGAATCCGAAACCACCTAATCAGTCCTAAACAGCAGTGATCCAGGTTGAAAGCCTTGCGGTTTTATTGCTGTGCTGCTTCCACCTCAGTAAGTGATCTGAGCGTCTGAAGGAGTTCAATGAGTGCAACAGTGGCTCACAAGTAGATTTATCAGTAAAATAAAAGCCTCTTATTTCCCAAGCACACCAAGAATGTGTTCTTATTTACAGCTCCAACCTCGGGGAATTCAGGCTCACAGATGTATCCTCAATAACGCACACAGAGCCACGGAACCAGTGAGTTATGTAGTAATAACAAACAAGTCATTTATGACTTTGACAATGTGTGAAAACACTAAGGAGCACTTGATGTGGAGGACAATCTGTCTGACAAACATTAAGAACCTACTGCAGGTTGTGGAAAAATGAAACTATGAACTGTTTAAATCACTAAAGAATGACATTATAGATATAGATGTTCAGGAAAAAACAGAAGAGCTGATTGAGTTGACGCTGAATGTCACAGCTGTAATTTGCAGAACGTCTTCATCAAGGTGAATGACATGTTACAGAAGCTCCTAATCTTAGGACACAAAGAGCCAGAGGACATTCCACAGTAGCCAGGGTGTGTTTGTTTGTGTGTTTTCAATCAAACTCCTTACACCACATGCATCATTTATATCCGTTACCATTATATTTCCAGTTTCTTTACATGTAATATCCTGTTGGTCGATTTATTTCTGTCTTTTACTGTGTATATATGACATTTCCTTTATTGCAAACAGGAGAAAGAGGACCCTGGACATTAAATATACAAAGCTAGGAATAAACGTACACTGGACATACAGTACCTTATGAAGAACTTTAAATTACACAAGTTAAACAATCTGACAATTATATGAAAAATATTATGGAGTAAAATAGAACTTCACAAAAAAACTACTTTGCAATACAAATAGTATCAAGTAGATAATTGTTTTATTACTATTGTTGTTGTTTTCAACGCATTAAATGGAAAATTTTGCAATTTTGGTGGTTTTATTTCCTTCATTAATCACCATTGTTATTAAATTAATGTACTCTTTTATCAACATTTTACCGTTGATCCCAGAAAATCTCTTTAATCTGTGTAATATTGTCCAGTGTCTGAACTTTCCTATTCTACTAATATACTATATATTTCAACCTGCTGAGTTGTTTTACAGATAGTGTTGCATGATAAGTCTTTTGCATTCATGTTGCTGGGCTAGAAAGTGTATTTAAGTCATTTTTTTTCATGTTTTTCCTATTATTGTTGATTTCTATACAATAAAAGGTGGATTTTAAAGGTTTTAGTTCATTTATTAACCATCATTATAATATTTTATCAACATTTTACTGTTGATCACAGCAACTCTCTTTACTCTGTGTAATTGTTATTATATTATGGTTTATTTCCATTAAGTCATTTGCTTGTAAAGTCACTACACTGGTGCAGAATAAATAAAGCTACTGATTGAGCTGATGATTTTTGCTCATTAAAGTCAGAATTTGTCCGTAATTTTCATTCAATCATTCATTCTGTCATCTAAAAGTGTCAATAAATATGTTAAATGACACTCAAAGTCACTTATTTGACCATCAAACTGTCACATTAGAGAAGGTGGAGCCTATAATTCTTACATCATTGCTTATTAAGTGACTTTATGAACCCATTAATTATCAGTGTTACTGTGAATGCATCACAGGTGATAAAAACTGTATCTTTGAAGACTTTCTTACAGTGGAATGAGACTTGATGCTGTTGTTGCCATTGTGTGTCTTTGTGTGTGTCATGTGT
The DNA here is from genome assembly GCF_902148855.1 of Sphaeramia orbicularis. NCBI lineage: Eukaryota > Metazoa > Chordata > Actinopteri > Kurtiformes > Apogonidae > Sphaeramia > Sphaeramia orbicularis. The sequence continues at coordinate 19,759,912 of NC_043978.1, read as the reverse complement.
TGTGTCTCCCCTCAGAGCTCTTCCTGTTCGTGAGCTCGGTCGAGGTCAGACTTGGAATGAGCGTCGGGTTTGTGGAACGAGGCTTCGTCGTCTCGAAGGGGAGGCCAGTGAAGGGTTAGCTAATCTGTTGGTTTATGGCAGCACTCTGTTATTCCAAGGCCAGCGGTAACCTTGCCCCACCTGTCCTGTCATTTCTCCGCCGGTGCTATTTTAGGGAACAACCCCCCACCCCACCCCACCCCCCTCTTCTTCCACACCCTTCCCCCACTCTGGCTCACAAACACTTTAAAAGGGATGCCGACCAAACAGTTCTTCTCCTGCAATGAACAGTAATGTGCAGTAGTACACAGGCTGGGGAGGGGGGGGGTAACCGTAGTACTAAACCTCTATCCTTTTTGGGTAGCGGGCACTAAATACTTGAGTGTCAAACAACAGAGGACAGTTTGGACTAATTATTTGTTTTCATGCCAACAAAATAAGACCTAGAAATGGTCTTACATCACTGACAATCTACATTTGTTTTAAGAAGGAATCACACATTATTTGATATTTTTGCACGACTTATTTATCTATATTTCTTTTAATTATCATATGATATTTGTCTAGTATATCGTTGCCGTCAGGTGGAAACCTCCGAAGTACATTTTTGGTCTTTTTTTTTGGTCATAAAATGATTCTATTGGACAGTCTTCACGTTATTTAGAATATCCATTGTTTTTCCAGTTTCTTGAAAAATAACCATTTTGGGAATAAGAGGTTTCTGCCTGACAGTGACGATATATTGTACAACTGCTGCTGTTCTAACTGTGTTTGATAGTAATAAAAATGTATATTTGAGATTTATTTGACTAATATAATGCATATTTCACATGAGATGAACACCAGTTTATTTATTTTACAGGGGGTGTTGTACCATTTCTATTCTATTCTATTCTATTCTATTCTATTCTATTCTATTCTATTCTATTCTATTCTATTCTATTCTATTCTCTCCATTCATGCTGCCAGTACAGCGAGTGTCTTTAAGTCTGTTTTAGTACTTTAGTTTTAGCACTAAAAGGTGTTTCCTCACCTGTACCAAGGCTCAAACTAGGGTTCATGTTTTTTTTTTTTTTGTCCAACTGTATACATTTAGTCTTGTTAGTTTTCCTTTAGCAAAATACGCTTTTGGGAACCAAATAAAACATCCTGCCTTTGTCATCTACATGTGCTGCATCTGACTTTATAGACAGGCATCTATGATTATTACGCTGTTTTTTCATCTTTCAGTTTTTTTTTTTTTTCATTGTTTATTTTTTTTACGATGACAACCTTTTGTAACTTTCTGGAACTGGTCCAAAAAGTTTTTTTTGCACTGATTCAATTCAGTTATAATGCAGACGACCTCTTTTCAGTGACCGATCTGTAGAGAAGGGGAGGTTTCACACCTGCAAATAAAACTAAAACATCCTAAAGCTGACACTGAACAACAGTTTGATGTATATATTTAACCTGGAGAAGTTGGTGTCGTGTGTTTCTGGCACTGGAGTAAAGATAATAGTCAATAGGTACTAAAATGACAGTTCAACATGTATTTTGACCAGGAAAAAGCTCAGATGATGGAGTGAAAACTGCAAACCTTCAGAGTTTTCTTTAAACCCTGCTGGTGACTGCAGATGTCTACAGTCGACCACTTTGTATCGTTAGGAAAATGTGCATGTAGTGTTTACTTCATCAGTGTTTCTTTTAGGTATTGTCTAAATATTGCAGTAACACTGGTCCAAAATTATGCAAAAATGCTAAGCTTTCAGTAAACAACAAAAAACCATCAAACCACCTAAGCTCCCCAGAAACTTAGCCATACTTACACTATGTTGTGATTAACCTACAATTGACAAGATGTGACAAAATCTATTCTTCACATCGTGGATCATAATGTTCTGGCCAGACCTCAGAGCCCCCAACCCACTCCATAAACCAACTCCTGGAAAAGCCCCCCCCCCCCCAGGGTTTTCCTTTTATTTGCATGATGCATAAAGTATTTGCTGCACCCTGTTTCATGCTTGTTCTATCTTTGAAGTCATTTTTTTTTGCGTGTTGACAGGATGCGGGGTTTTCCTTGGGCCAGCTTTAAGTTGTTCAGCAGCTGTGAGTCCAAGTCCAGTTTTCGGTAATTTGGCGGCACTGACACTTTTACAGAGGGCTTAAACAGATAAAAGGAAAGGAAATAGTGCGTTTAATGTTTATGATCGTGCAGTGTTAAGACACAAATTGTAATCACGCCATGTTTATATGGGTGGAGTGCATAGTGATGAAAGATGTAAAAATGCAGCTCCAACATAGTTTTGTAAAAACATGCACAAGTTTTGTGTCATGCACAATTTGTAAGATGAAACGCCTTGAACAGCACGCAACAGCTTTAATCTGATCTCGCCGGGTAAGTCGTGTGTGTGTGACAGCGTTGTGTATTGTTTACTGCAGTGTGTGGTGCTGTCCAGCGCTGCGGTCGGCGGCGGCGGTGCCCTGCATAGTGTCAGCCCTGCAGCGGCGGTGGCAGCGTGGACAGTCTGTCTGGCTGCAGTGTGGGAGAGCAGGGAAATGGTTTGGGTAGCCGCAGGCCAAGGGTGGCATTACCCACAAGCCCTGCTGCTCCGCTGCTGCCGTCCCATCAATGGAAGGGGCCGCGGGGGCCAGCCAGAGCCCAAAATATCCCACCGCAACCCCCGCCTTTCTGCTGCCCCTCAGACAAACCACACCCAGAGGACGGGACAGGACAGTGGGTCGGGGTATGTGTGTGTATGTGTATGTGTGTGTGTGTGTGTGTGTGTGTGTGTGAAGGGGGACTGCTCAATTATTTACAGGCCAGACTCGCGCCCAAATCCAGCGGACGGACTTAGCCCGCTGTTGCCTAGCTACATGTTTAGTAGTGTCACATGAGGGAGCGTAGGTTGTGAATGCGCTGTGTGTAAGAAACAAGATCCCAAACACACATTTTTAGTTTTCCTCTGCCAGGCTCAGACGCTTTTTTCCTGTTTCTCTCTCTCCTTCTTTCTTTCTTTCACTCTGTGCTTTTCTCTGTCTTTAACCCTTCAGAGTCTCCTCGTCTCTCACTGGTTTTCCCACTTTGTTTCTCTCTTGTTACTGTTTTAGCCTGTTTTTTGTGATATGTTTCTCCTCACATTTCCCCATATTTTATTTATTTCATTTGCTCAGACACATACCAGTTTATACACACAAATCAAACAATGTGCATTCACATTCTGAAGGTTTCAACTGCTAAATTTAAGACTTTTGGGGACTTTTTAAAGACCGTTATGAGAGCAATTAAGATCTCTTTTGCAGTTTACTGTGCAATAAATCCTATTACTTTAAAAGTGACTTTTATTACCTGATACATAGCTTTAATATGCATATTTATTTATTTTTGTATATACTTGTTTTATTTATACCTGCTGCCCTCTGAGCCACTGCATCAAAATCTCGTATTGATGTACACTGTAAAATCTGAATGACGAATAAAACCTGTCTATGTTTCTGTTTATGTCTAGTTTAATCTTAACTGGACTCGGCTGATGATTCGGAAGTATTTACAGGTAGTTTTTCTGTTTTCCCAATGGGACGCTGATACCTTTATGTCCAAAGTTCAACTGAAGACTAAGGGCCGGAATCTACTGAGGTCCCAATTTGTGTGTATTAACTTGCGTGTGCAATCTAGAATTTTGCGTGTGGGGTTGAACTGCGGTTTGCGGGTGATTTACTAAGGTTGCTTGTGCAAATGTCAACAGGTGCAAAGTCTTGGAGACCGCCATATTTAAATGAGGGTTTTGTGTGAGATACTGGAGACAATACACTGGAAAAACTGCTCTGGGAAACTAATATCAGAATGTGAAAACAGACACATCAATCCAAGACTTTAACCCATAAAGACCCAGTCCTACTTTTATAGCAGTTCCCATATGAATTTTTCCCTCCATTTTTAACCTTTCTTAAATGATTTATCACCATTTATGCTACTATTATCTTCTGTATTTTGCATTTTTTAGTGAAAATCCTGTAATTTCCTAAAATTAATTCACTGATCATGTAGATGTTCATAAAAACTCAGATTAACGTTGAGGGTTATTATATCAGAAACAGAGAAAATGGAAGAAAAAGTGACTTTTTCAGTCAAATCTCCCATTAACTGAACATATGCCCACTGTTTCCATCCTCTGTCACTGATCCAACTTCATGGGTTTTACTGGTGAATGAATGTTGTAGAAGATGACGGTGTTTCCATGTTCACTATGGAGCCTCTGAATGTCCAAATGGGTCATATCTGATGACCATGAAAAGATGAATAACTGTATTTTACACCAATTATTTACATGTATTGAAAGGATTAGTGGATCGACAGTAATAAACAGTTACATAAGTAGAGGTTCTGGTTAAAGGTGGATGTTTGTGTCTTTATTTATTATGTGAATGTTAGGGGCGGCCATGGCTCAGGAGGTAGAGCAGGTCATCCAATAACTGAAGGGATGGCGGTCACATTCTAGTCATGTGCCGTTGTGTCCTAGGGTAAGACACTTCACCCACCTTTGCCTCCAGTGTCACTCATACTGGTGTATGAAAGAATGTGAATGTTTGGTAGTGGTCAGAGTGGTCATTTGGCGTGAATTGGCAGTCACGCTTCTTTCAGTCTAGCCCCAGATATGAATGTAGTTTTCCACCACCAGAGTGTGAATGTGAGGGTGAATGAATAATGAATAGAATCAATAATGTAAAGCACTTTGGGTGCCTTGAAAAGCGCTATAGAAATCTAATCCATTATTATTATTCCAATCCATTATCTATCATGTGATTGTGTCTGTGTGTTTTTTACTTTTTTAAGCTATTTATTATGCAAGTGTGATTGTGTATGTGGTTTTTTTTTTTTTTTTTTAATGTCAGATGATTGTACCCTTTAGGTTCGCACTTTTTAATTTAGTCGTACAATGTACAGTGACAGTAAAGATATATTCTGTTGTAATCCATTATCCAAAATCTAATCCATTATTATTATTATTATTATTATTATTATTATTATTATTATTATTTATGGGATGATTTTAGTCCAAATTTTGTCCAAACTTCAATTCAACCCTTTCTATCCATGAAGAAACAGATTCAGCAATGATTAGTTTTCACCAGTGTTTCGTAACTAAATGATAAAGTCCTATATTTTCAGTGTCTTCTTGTTTCCCACCCTCTCTCTTTTGACTATGGTAGCGTGTGTTAGTGTGTGTGACTGTACACTCCTGATTGAGATGACGCTTCAAATCACATGTTGAGGCACATTCCAGGGTGTTTCTCTCCCTTCCAATCCTCCGGCCTTTTCCAATATGAAATGACAGCTTCATTTTTTTTATGAGAACTCAACTAAATCAAACCTGTTTCGATAGCAAACCCTTCCTCTCCTCACGCACTCTGTTTGTGTATGTACTCGGGCTTCTTCGAAACTCTACGTCCACATGTAATCACTTCTAAACGCCTCCTCTCCTGTTCACATAGCTGCTACTGTAAACGCCTGCTCAGCCTTTTTGTAAATTGCTTGTAGTGGAGTGTGCTGTTATTTTACAGCTCTGTGCAGAACTGTGCCGTCCTCCCTGTGTGTTCAGGAAAGCCAACACTTCTACAGCCTGTCCACCTCCTCCAAAATACCAAAACTAATGACATAAGCCAAAGAACTCCAGTCTTCTCGCACCTTCTGTTCGTCATTTCCCAAAACTTGAAGCCATATTTGAGCTTTTGTAATATTTACCAGAAGCTTCCTAATTTAAAAGTCGGTCAAATTATCACCTGAAATTCACTACATTTGCATTTCTAAGGTGCAGTTTTTATCATTTAGCTCTAAATGTATCTTTTAAACCAGAACTTATTTCCACAGTAGAGGGATACCTTCACTTCAGAACATGAACACACCACCAGTCTGTTTGAACTAAAGCGCGACCGATATGGGATTTTTGGGGCTGATGCTGATACCGAAACTGGGGGCTAAAAAAAGCCGATATCCAATATATCGGCCGATATCCGATATTGGCCGACAACCGATATATTGGCCGATATATGAAATAAGAACACTGATCTACACAGGATATAATAATTTTATATTAGATAATTGTGGACAGGTGGATAAACAGTTGCATACATCTTTGTTTATCTCACAAATATAATTTACACAACTTTCAAATGCAAACTATGTAATCACAAAAATAATTACAGCAAAAAATATTACTTACCACACAATTACGTTTTCACTCACAAATTTTGATGTGTCGGCCTCACAGCACTACAACTTCTTATGTGGACTAAGGACTAAACTGAGCATGTGCAGAGTGAATTAGGTGAGTCCTAAATTGTTCCTGATTGGAGCAACTGACCTGTGTTACAACTGTCCCCAGTCTCCCCTACACTATTAACACCCAGGCCTGCTGGCAGAATGAAACTGTGAGGTAGACAGGAGGTGCACGGACATGGGTGTGTGTGTGTGTGGGGGAATACTTCATAAGACGAGGAGGGGGGGTTAGCGGTCCATCCTCGTCAGAGAGCATGGTAGCGGTCTGTGATTTTCGCTGGGGTTGGGGGGTCGGAGCGGTGGGGGGATAAGCAGCCCATCCCTGTCAGAGCGTGCGAGCATGCGGGGGGGGGGGGGGGGGGTTTAGCTCCGTGATTATGTGATTGTGTGTGTGGGGGTGATAGCGTCATTGTCCGAGCAGGAGTGAAAGTGAAACTAACTCACTTTAAAGTTCCTCTTATTCTCTGGGCAGCACACACACACAGGAGCAGCGAGCGACAGAATCTCCATGCAGCAAAAAAGTTAATATATCGGCAACATCGGCTACATATTGGCCGATGCTGATTAACTGGTGATACGCTATAATCGGCCCGATTAATCGGCCGGCCGATTAATCGGTCGGGCTCTAGTTCAAACTCCAAAAAATAAGGCATTACTATGTTGTTACCAGGGACTCACTCCATATGCAGGGGCGTGGTCTAGATAAGAACATGTCGAGTTTATTTGGCTCCTACACTGCAGGACCTGCGATGTGACGATTGTGCACGTGTACATTGTGATGGCGATGCTAAAACAATATATTGTGCAGCTCAAACACTTGGCATTCTGGTGTTGGTGACGTATATCATGTAGATTGGAAGGATGCAGTCCATTCAGCCATTTCATATAAAACTAGACATTACTGTTAAAGATGCAAAACTCTGAATTTCTCTACTCATAAATGACCTTTTGGGGAATAATTTGTCTCTCGCCCTTGACTGTTGTTCACATTTTTTTTAACTTTGGATCTCTAGTAAAGAAGTGGTTCTGCAGACCATGGACAAGCAAGCTGGTTACCGCAAGGCAAGGCAAGGTGAGGCAGGTTTATTTATATAGCACATTTCATGTATAAGACAATTCAAAGTGCTTTACATAAAACATAAAAGCATTACAGCAGGGAAGCAATAAAAAGTATAGGCATAAGAAAAAACAAAACAAAACAAAACCCAGATAAGCAGATAAAACAGATAAAAACTTTAAGCTTAAAAGAAACAGTGCAGATCTGAACTGATGAATAAAAACTCGATTCAAATACAGCCTGAGAACAGGTGGGTCTGAGTGTTTCAGCTGATCTGAGGCTTTCTGCAAGTTGAACCGACTCTAAACCAGCACTATGACCAGTTGGAGCAAGCAAAAAGTGGGTGGAAATAGGGTTGTAGTGAACTGAAATGAGCCCCTGAAGGGTTAACTCAATTAAACATCTCACATACTCAGGATCTGTAATCAGTACACGACACAGACATCGGGTTCAGTTGATGTGATGTGATTACCTCCGCCAAGGAGGTTATGTTTTTGCCAGGGTTTGTTTGTTTGTTTGTCTGTCTGTTAGTGTGCAACATAACTCAAAAAGTTATGGACAGATTTTGATGAAATTTTCAGGGTTTGTTGGAAATGGGATAAGGAAGAAATGATTAAATTTTGGTGGTGATTGGGGGTGGGGGGGCCCACGGGGGGGGCCACTGATCAGCCTTGGTGGAGGTCTGCGCTCTCCGAGTGCTTCTAGTTTTCCAATGTTTCAGCCTGTTTTATCATTATCTATTAGCTGAGTCTATACTATTGTTGCTGCTCTTATTGGACCACCCAGTATGAATGAGGGTTAGACCAGATCATGACAATGTCAAGACTAAATATTTTCTGTTAACTATACTGGTGGACTGACCTCCCATCACACTTCCCAACAAGCCAGTGGCAGCCATAACAAGGCTGAGAATAGGACGAGATGATGTGGGCTGCAGACACTAGTGGGTGGGGAGGGGGGGAGTGTGTATGTTTGTGTATATATGTGTGTGTGTGTGTGTGGGGGGGTGACGAGGGAGGAAACATGCTGCTAAAGAACAGGCCTCTCTCTTTTTCAGGAGCAGGAAGCAGAACAATGGCTTCAGGATCAGAGTGGAACTGAGGGACGGGGGGCAAGCTTCACAGAGCAGGGTTCGAGTATGTAGTGTGTGTGTGTGTGTGTGTGTGTGTGTGTGTGTGTGTGTGTGTGTGGGGGTTGAAGCTGCTTGGTATGTTATCAACAACCCCCCCCACACACACACACACACACACACACACCCACACACCCATTCACCACCCTCCATCACTGTTGTGTCACCACTGTTATCCTCATTAACTTACAGTAGCTTTCCATCCAAACAAGCTCATATTTTATCATGTGACAGCTGCACTTTAAGGCCAACAAACAAGAGACAAAAAAGACAAAGCGTGGGTTAATGTAGGGGGTGATGGTGTGTGTGTGTGTGTGTGTGTGTGTGTGTGTGGGGTACTCACTTGCATTCCCCTGGCACGTCGCAGTTCCCATGCAGGAGGCTACATCCCTGCTTGCAGATCGCTTTTGGGAAAGGAAAAAAGTAAGATGCATCAGTTCCTTCAATTCTGGGAATTTTCATTAAAGCATTAAACTCTCATTTCCTGTGTTTTTTTTTTGTTTGTGAACGGCAAGAAATCTGCTCTGCTCACAATGGATGACCAAGTCACTGAGGCAAAGTTGAAGGTATCGGCAGCAGTGACGAGAGTTTCCAAACATTCTTCGCATTCTTGCAAAGTCACACTTGACATGAACTTTGTGAACTTCTTTTCCGAAACGGGCAGTGAGTTGAGAAAGCTGCGTCCATGTGATAACAGACGGTTTTTGTGTGTAGTGTTTGTTTAGGGCCTAATGTTAGGTTGCCAGTAAAAAAAAACCTGGATATTTAGAGATATTTTTAGATATATTAATATTTATATTTATTTATATGCGTTGTTATTGTTGTTGTCAGTTATCAGTATAAATCCATTGGTTATTTTTTCTTAGTAAAAATGAGTAAAAACTAAAAACAAACCCCTTATAAACATCCCATTTACATGCACCATCATATTCTGATCAATATCTGATTGTGAGTTATCAGATTTTTCAAGGGATCATGTCAACAGCATAATTTAATAACTAGGGGTGTGTATTGACAAAAATCTGGCGATACGATTCAAATCACAATACTAGGATCATGATACAATATATCACGATATATCATGATACTGTTAAAAAGGCCATTTATTATTGGTTTTGTTTCCCTTTTTAAAAGATTATTTTCCTGGAAAAATTGAATTACACCAGAAATATGCACAAATACTAAACACATTTTTATTTAATCAGAACAGGATCTAATGCTATATCACAAAATTTTCCTGTGTTAAAACTTAAATCATATTTTATAGACATTACAGTTTAAGATCCTACTCAAATGTTCATATTCTTTTAGTTCATAACTAACATCATAACATTATTTTGTGCAATCCCAACAAAGGAACTAACATTATTTAATAAAAGACTGTTAAATAATAATAAATGAGATATAAACAAAAAGAAAAATGGAAAACCAAAATGAACCTCCACAATATCTGCATTCGAATAAATGCCTAAAAATATTGATATGATGATATGCGATATATTGCACAACCGATATTTTCTTACACCCCTACTAATAACAGCAGTAATCTGATTATGTGAAATCAGATTAATGCACCTAGATTTCATCTCAGTTCTCTGATGTCTTCATGCATGTATGCAGGTTAAAACCCCTTAACACCTCCACTTAGACATTTGCAACATACTGTTTCCATCACAGAAACAACTGAGATAACATATATATTCCCCTGATAATGATTTGGGAATATTCAACAGGTTTCCAGGAACCTTTTTCAAGCACTTGTTTCTTGTCAGATCAGTTGGTGACGGACCTACACCGGGCTAATGGAAGCAGAAGCTCTCACTTACGACACATGTAAAAGGAATAGGGATGTAAGAAAATATCAGTTCTGCAATATATTGCAATAATTTAAGAACTACGACATCAAATTTAATCCTTTTAAAGACTTTTTTGAGATATTAAATGCAGATTTGTAAATTCAAGACTTTTAAGACCCCGTGGGAACCCTGTAATATACTTGTTGTATACTTGGGTTAATCTGATTTATTTCGTTCTTTTACATCTGAGCATGTGTAAAAAAAAAAAAAAAAAAAAAAAAAAGATCAGTACTTATGTACATACTCTGACAGAAATCCCACAATGGACTGAAATGTCTAAACTACAGTTTTTCAATTATTGCGTTTCTGATGTGCATGTAAACATATCAGATCTGATTATTAAAACTAGAAAAGCACTTGGAGAGTGCAGATCTCCGCCAAGGCAGATCAGCCCCCCCGATCACCAGCAAAATGTAATCATTTGTTCCTTGTGCCAGTATCAATATTTCCTGAAAATTTCATCAAAATCCTTTCATAACTTTTTCAGTTATCTTGCTAATAGACAGACAAACAAACTAAAAATCCCATCACCACCAAAATTGAATCAATTTTTCCTTGTACCAGTATCAACATTTTCTGAAAATTTCATCAAAATCCATCCATAACTTTTTGTGTTAGCTTGCTAACAGACAGACAAACAAACAGACAAACAGACAAGCGGTCATATAAATCATGTGTTCTGTTCATATGTATACTTTCTCACCTGTCTTGCAGTCATGTCCGGTCCAACCTTCCATGCAGCCTCGGTTTCCAAACTGGTCGCACACATAGTGACCGAAGTAGTCGTCTCGGGGCCGGCAGACCTTGTTGCACTTGGTGCCGTAGTAATGCTCGTCACAGCGGACGCGAATGGTGTACTCGAAGCTGGCGATTAAGCTTTTATACTCCACCGTCTGCTTCTCCTCACCGGGGTTTATCATCCCTTTGTGGATGCTGCGCTCGATCAGCAGCTCTTCATCTGGAGGACAAACAAATCAATACAGAAACAAAGTCAGAAACAGTAGGGAATTTGTGTTGATTTCACTGTTTTACTTCCAATGTTACTGTGGCCCGGGAGTGTAATCGCTAAGCATTCACAGCCTACAGAGAAAGTTCTACCTTCTGTTTCACACATAAAAAAAAGCATGGAAAACCAGTCAATAAAAGCACCTGAGCACCAGTCGGCATGTTAAATACACACATAGATCGATACAAGACAGTTGTCTGTACACCAGTATGTTTAGTCATTCATTTGTTTACTACTTCATGTATTTAGTTATTCATTTATCTGATCTTCCTTTAGTTTAACAATGGATTTGGAGAGTTGTTACACCCCTACAGTCGCAGAAAAAAATGATTACACCATCAAAAGTCATCAAAGACAATGGTTATGCAATCAAGTACTAACTCCTGTGTGTATGATGTGACTAAAACTGACAGAAAAGAAAACATGGAATGCCTAAAAGCACTGTTTTTGTCAGTACAATGCCATAGATATTGATGTAAGAACTGAAGTGATTTTGGTTATTATCAAGAAAACATGGAAAATGGATAGATATCAGCTCAGAAATTTAACTACTATGAGCTATTTTTGTTGTTATCATTATATTTGTCCAAACAAATGTGCCTTTAGTTGTACCAGGCATTAAAATGAACAAGAAATTGAAGAAAACAAGGGGTGGTCTAATAATTTTTTCTGCAACTGTATATCTACTACTATATTTACTTATTTCAGATTTCATTCATAACAGTGGTGTCAAAGTGTTACCAAAAGTCCCAAATTCTCACTACTATAAATACACAAAAGCAGCAAATTATACACAGTTAAAATATAACATAACAAAATTAATCGATTAAGTGATTTAAAGCCATTTTTCTAATCGTTTCCTTTTTGATCGATAACATTTGCTTCTTTGTTGTCCTATATAATTATTGTTGGGTTTTAGAATCTAAGAAAAGGGAAATCTTTTAAGAAAAATGATCAGTAGATTTAATGCCGGTCCACTTGAAACTTATTAACATGACACTATTTAGTTGTTTTTTGTTTTTTTTTTGCCATTGATCAGGTCTTTATTTAGTCAGAGCTACATTCACAGTGGAATAGACATTTTATTATTTTTTTTTATTAGTGATAGTAAACAAGACAGTCGCTGTTCCATTGGACATCTGCGCAAAACTTTACCGATATTTACTAAATGTCGAAAAAACAGAAGTGCGTAATGTCGGTTTTTCCATTAAATCACAAATGCGATGATTTGTTTATTCATTATTGCGAGATGACACGAGAAGTCATTCCATAAACATGGCGACGAATGTAAATATGGTGTTGATTTACAGATATATTAATTATAATTATATATTACCCCTCTATTTTGTACCAAATTAAAAAATGATTGGGTTTCCTGGTGCGTCCACACATACCGTGACATGTTTCTTCTTCGCTTGTTGTAACGTCTGTCAACATCCGTTTTTTTAATTCACCTGACTCTAGTTGCGAAAAAAGGTCTTTCCCTTGCAGTTTTGTGTGATATACCATTTGCGCTATGCCCGAAAAACCACCTCTTGCCTGCGTAAAAACTTTTAATTGAAAAATGAGACTTTTGGCGATATTATTGTTTTTCCATTAGGTACATTTTTATGCGCAAGTTATTTTTACGCAATTTGAGGGTCAATGGAAAAGCGACTAGTGTGGACAAAAAACCGATCACAACAACACGTAAACAAAGGGAAAATCAAACAAATAAACAAACCAAAAACAACAACAGAGTAATGACAACGACAATAACATCATATTACAATGAAAAAGATCCTAAATGTAAAGAGCAACTAAAAACATGACACTGTTTGGTATTTAGGTCATTTCACTTCCGAATGACATTCCATGGAGTCCGTCTGATTCCAGTTTGGGGTTTGACCCACCAACCCTCTGTTTAGGCAGATTTAACAGTCCTGATGTTAACACAGATCAGAGGGAAGGCGTATCCTTGGGTCAAACTTCACCAAAACTATGGAAGAAGAAAAAAGAAAAGGAAAAAAAAAAGGAAACAATAGGAAAATGAAGGAAGCACAAACTGAGGCTGCAGGAGCGAGGTCTGCGTGAGGTTGATAACCAAAATGCTTTTTCAGTTTTCCTGCTCGGTGAAATGCTTTTCTGCCCCCCCTCCCCATCAGGATATCCAGACCCGACTCCATCGGAGCCAAGCCGGAAATAATAAGAGACGGGAACAGACGAGGAAGGGCGACATCGGAAAGGCCCTTTAGCTTGTTCTCAAGGAACTGAAGCACCGTGACCCAGCAGGCTTTGCTGCTGCTGCGGCCTCCAAAGCTGAGGACGACCCGGATGAGACGGAACAGGAAGGAAGAACTCATCTTCAGCGCCTCAAGTGTGTTGTCCTCCAGTTTATATTAACACTTAAATATAACACTGGACCGTAGCAGCACAGCCGGGATTACCACCATCCTCTCACAGCAACACAAATACGGAAAAACTTGACATAGTAAGTACATTTTGAGTCGAATCCACCAAAATTTTTAACATTTTAGGGGCGTAGAGGTGTAATGATTAAACCTAAACAATTTTCATAGTTGTAGTGACTTGTTTTAGTCACTTTTATTTATTTATTTATTTATTTTTTTTACTCTTGAACAAACTTTTGCTTTTATTTATGTAGCTTTTTTCTTTTAACTTTTATTTTACATTTTATATTACACTTCATGCAAGTGTTTACTCGTTTCATCTATTTTTTTTTTTTTTTTTAGAATTTTATTTTTTCACGAATGTTTTGTACAGAAAAAAAAAATGAACAAGAACATTTAAAGAGGGGTAAACATAATCAGATATATTACAATAACAAGACACAGGGAAATACAGTTTCCTAAAGAAAAGAGAATATATAGATTTTTTTTTTAAATTTACACAAAGCCCAGTCGTCTTATTGGGATATATGTCCTCCATTTCTCCAATATTTTTTCAAATTCATTATTTTAGAGTCTGTTGTAAAAGGTGAATCGCTCCATCACAAAAAATGTGTAAACAATTTGATGCCATTCTTCCAGAGTTGGGGCATTTACATTTTATTTTAGTCACTTTTAAAGCAAAACACAAACCAATAACAAGCTACTTATGCAAAACTGTGGAATATAATAAGCTTTTCTACAATTTTCGCATTTCCAGCCTATCTTCATACCTATAGTTGTGGTTTTGAATGAACAGTGAACCTTCAGAAAAGTGACAGCATCCACTGAATTATTACAATATTATTTTAATGTTATACTACAATATATACAATACTGTCAATTTTTATGTAGAAAAGTCAGGCTAAATTTCCAGAACACAACAGGAAGCATGCTCACATTCTTTCAGTGTGGTCCTGAATGAAATAAAACACTGTTCTCACAAACTGTCATGTACATGAAGTGATTTTTCCACACATATATTCCTTTGTATCAACATTAAAATATTCCAAATGTTTGACATGTTTTGCATTGTTACTTATGAATATATTTACTATTATTGGCTTCTTCCCTTGCACCGGTAGCCATGATGGCTTCAGTCTGGAAAGAATTCTGGGAATTTTGCTCTACTGCTTTATTTAGAGCCCCCAAAACACTTTCCCTTTGGAGGGCCATTTCTACAGCCAGTGGAGCCAGAATTGTGCAGAATAGCTGGCAGAATTAAAGGTGCAGTGTTGACTATTTATGTGTTGGATAGTGGTCTTTTTACTGGATCTGCAGAAGTCATTCTTGATGTCTGCAATATTTACACATATCGATGTTTTACAGCAGTTTTAAAGACTCCAAAGATAAATGGTTTGTCTCCTCAGGACCCAAATCTACAAAATTATGCCTTGTTGCTATTTTTCTACAGTAGCTCATATTGTACTTCCTCTTCCTCATTCCATTTTATAGCAGGTTTTATAGCTGGGGTCTCAAACATGCAACCCGGGAGCCAAATGCGGCCCACCAAAGGTTCCAACGCAGCTCACCAAAGGATGAATTTGCAAAGTGTACTCATTTTAGCTCAGGTTCCACATGCAGACCAATATGATCTACAGTCAAATAATAACAGCATAAAAACCTACAAAAAATATTGACTACATATGTTCTTCTCAGTTTAATGTGAAAAAAATATTACACTATGCCTATAAATAATGACAAATTCAAATTTTTGTCTTTGTTTTAGTGGAAAAAATAACATTAAATTATGAAAATACTTACATTTACAAACTATCCTGAGACAATAAAATGTGAATAACCTGAATAAATATGAACAACCTGAAATGTCTAAAGAAAATTAAGCACAATTTTAACAATTTTCTACCTGTTACTCAGTGTTTAGTGTCTTTGTGGCAAATACTTTAGGGCAAAAATAGGGCTGACGAGCCACTCCAGGACCCACAAAAACTGAGGTCAAGAGACTGATGGACGAACAACAGTGTTGATCTGATCCATAATGCACATGTAGAAATGATAAGTTGAGGCATAATATTGTTAAATTGCATTTATTTTTCTTAAGAAATTTCAGTTTTTTCAGGTTATTCACATCTTTTTTGTTTGGATAGTTTATTAAAGTAAGTATTTTCATAATTTAATGGGGGGTTTTTTTGCACTAAAGCAAATACAAAAATGTGGAGTTGTTATTATATATAGGTTATTATGCAATTATTTTACTGGTCCAGCCCACTTGAAATTAAATTGGGCTGAATGTGGCCCCTGAAAGTAAATGAGTTTGAGACCCCTGTTTTATAGCATCCAGTCCTATGGTTATATTGTGTACCAGAGTTATTATCATCTAAAAAAAAAAAACAAAACTAAAAACCCCGGAAAAGACAAAACAAACACTGACTCTAATGAGGAACTTCCATGTTTTTTGCGGCTGCAACCCCCCCTCTGGTTTTTACATCCCTACTTCTGCTCAATGAATTTCATCCTGGGGGGGGGGCAACCAACCAATTGAAATAAAAGGCAGATTGTGATAGTTTTCTTCCACCTATATCCTACATTACTGACACTAACGTTCACCTGAACTGAACTGTCGGCAGTCTCAGAATTCGCAAATGTCCCCATGCACTGGAGCACCGTAAAGGGGGGGGGTAAATGTGACAAATTCATGGGGCCCAGCATTTGTGTGTCTAGTGGATACAGGTTAGAAGTTATGAAAATTTTGTGTAAGATCCACTGAATTATAGAGGAATAGAACCCGAGAGTTGGACGTTGAGAGTATGTAAAGTTTCAGTTTTGCTTCACGCCAGCGTTAGTTACGTTTATTATGGACCAAACCCCCAGATATATAACTACCCTATCCTTTCTGAGGGTCTGCCCAAAGGATCAGTAAAATTCAATCTAATCTAATCTAATCTAATCTAATTCCTTTTTTTTGTATTGTGAATTTCTTTCCTGCTACTTTCTATTATACTTGAATGGAGCAACTGTAAATCACAATTTCCCCCTAGGGTTAATAAAGTAATCTGATTCTGATATTCAGTTCTGCAACTTCCTCACTACATGTCACTACACTGACTCTTAATATTTGGAACAATTTTGCAAGAGTTCATCTGAATTTGAGATGTGCAACTTGAAAACTACCAGTACAAATGAACAGTGCACATTGGAAGTATACAGCCTAAATGAGTCGATATCAATGCTTTTAAAGGTTTATTGTTTGATTGTAATATTTGTTTTGTTTCATTATGTGAAATTAACAGAGAATTTACAACATCTACTCCAGAAAAAAAAAAAAAAAAAAAGGAAAAAGCGAGTAATATTCCATTTTCATAGTGTCCTGATTTAGTGAGTCTCAGTGCGAGTTAACACACTGCCACAGATTTCAGTCCCACACCCACCACCTGAAACACCCAGGCACTCACTCACTGCTGTTCATCTCCAGCAATTAGATATAAAAATATAGACCAATCATGAGCTGTGTGTGTACTGAGGAAACGCTCAGAGAGGCCGTTGTTACTAGGGAGAGCAGCAGAGAGAAGGCCATATAAAAACTGGCTTATATAAACAACTCCAAATCTGAGCACAGCGACTCCACTTCGGATTCTGAAGAGAATGAAACTCCAATGGCTTTTTTTTTTTTTTTAATTTGAGGAGGCTAGGGTGCTTCTGCTCTGACCTTTGACCTCTTTAAAGATTGTCACAGTAGTGTTCACACCACCTGTGGACTTTGGTTTATATTGTGGTTTGTAGAAACATTAACAGTCTCATTTTTCACTTAAATTACATCAGCTGTGATGTGACCAGAGATACAGAGTGTTAATTGAATGAGATTATTAACCCAAAAAGACCCAAACATCCACTGGTGACCAAAAATATCTACTGATCTAAACTGTTTCAAAACTTCTGATCCACTAATCCTATCAATACATGTCAATAATTGGTGTAAAATACAGTTTGTCAGATTTTCATGGTTATCAGATATGAAACATTTGGACGTTCAGAGGCTCCGTAGTTACCATGGAAACACCATCAAAAGATAAGATAAGATAAGATAAGATAAGATAAAATAAGATAAGCTAAACTAAGTTAAGATAAAATAAACTAAGCCAAACTGAGATAAGATAAGATAAGATAAGATAAGATAAAATAAGATAAAAGTAGGCTAAGCTAAACTAAACTAAACTAAACTAAGATAAGATAAGATAAGATAAGATAAGATAAGATAAGATAAGATAAGATAAGATAAGATAAGACTTTATTTATTCCACCATGGGGAAGTTTCACAGTTAACACATTGATTCACCAGTAAAACCCATAGAGTTGGATCAATGACAGTGGATGGAAATGCTTGGTTTATATTCAGTTATTGATATCTTTGCTAAAAAAAAAGGTCACTTTTTCTTCTGTTTTCTCTGATTCTGATATAATTACCCTCAACTTTAATCTGAGCCCTTATGAACAACTACATGATCAATGAATTAAATATAAGAAAGTACCAGATTTTTACAGAAAAACAGCAAAATGTAGAGGATAATATCATAATAAATTCTGATAAATCACTTGAGAAAAGTTAAATTAAAAAGAAACAAATAAACAAATAAATATATATATATATATATATATATATATATATATATATATATATATATATATATATATATATATATATATATATATATATATGTTGGAACTGCCACTAAAGTAGCTCTGGGTCTTTTATGGGTTAAAATATGTTTTCAGTTTGTCAAATACAAACTTTACAGCCTTATATTTCACTGCACAAAGAACAAAATATGTAATGTATGCACAAAAAAATCTCAACTTTGAAGGCCTTTTACTATAGTTTGAAAGTGCTTTATCTATTATTCTCTGCATCAGTCTTTCAAATATGACATGAGCAGATAATCAGCATAATAATCATAAGTGTTTAATCTTCTGTCCATTAAATAAATCTAGCAGCAGCAAAATTCCATTATGCTGATTTAATTATGATGCATATTTAAAAAAAACAAGCAATAAAATCACATAGATGCATGACTAATTGCATTATCCACAGAACATGCACCATGAAAGATATGTCTATTTTTATTCCCTTCTGGTCTGGTCTGAAATATATAAGCAAGAGAACAACAGTTTATAGAAATAAAGCAATTATTGTTAATATTGCTATCTTGTCTGCTCAAGATTATGATCCTGTATTGTGCAACTGAACAGAAAAATTATGTTTTACATTCTGTTTAACAAAATTATTAATATTGCCATGTCATGAATGTAAATGTAAATAGTTCACAGTAGGACTCGACCATCTCACAGAGTTAGATTGAGATAAATCAAGTAATTGGGGTATTTTACTGAAAACATTGCAAACTGACGTTGCACTAACCCATGGATCTGCAGCATTC
Source organism: Sphaeramia orbicularis (assembly GCF_902148855.1). Lineage (NCBI taxonomy): Eukaryota > Metazoa > Chordata > Actinopteri > Kurtiformes > Apogonidae > Sphaeramia > Sphaeramia orbicularis. Next base: position 19,740,750 of record NC_043978.1, on the reverse strand, counting down.
ATGTCACTAACACTGACTGCTATGCTACTGAGTTTAGTGCTAATGAGTTTACTATTCTTAAAACCCATGTCTTTTCTTTGGCGCATAAGTTGTAGATTTTATGTGCATGAATATTTCATCTGGGGTGGACAGACTATTTATTTATTTACTTATTTATTATATTTCACTGTGCTTTTATCTTAGTATTTTATCTTCTTATTATGTTTTTATTGTATTTTTTTAACCTATAAAGACCCAAATATCCACTGGCAACCAATATCACTAACTGATCTAAACTGTTTAATATCTGTTGATCCACTAATCCTATCAATACATGTAAATAATTGGTGTAAAATACAGTTTGTCATCTTTTCATAGTCATCAGATATGACCCATTTGGATGTTCAGTAGCTCCGTAGTTACCATGGAAACACCGTCATCTTCTACAATACTGATTCACCAGTAAACCCATGGAATTGGATCAATGACAGTGGATGGACACACTGGGTTTATGTTCACTTTTTCTTCAGTTTTGTCTGTTTTTGATATAATAGCCCTCAACTTTAATTTGAACTTTTATGAACGTCTACATGATCAGTAAATTAAATACTGAAACATACCTGATTTTCACTGAAAAAAAAAAACTCAAAATATGGAGGGTAATATTATGATAAGTGATGAAAAAAGCCCTTACGAAAGGTTAAAAAAAGAGGAAATATCATTTCGGAACTGCCGTTTGGGTCTTTATGGGTTTAATTTGTGCTTTATAAATAAAAATGGATTGGAAAAAAAATATTTCAGTCTGTTTATGGCGATTCTTTAGCATCTGTCTGCACTAAAACGTTTGAGTTCAGTCCATGTTGACGTGCAGAGTTTGTGCTTTTTTTGTGTTGCTTTGCTGCTACTGTAGAAAATAATGACGAAGAATGACCAAAGGTCCGTGAACTGAAAGTCTGGTCAGGATTCACATGCAGCGGTACAGATTTATACAAATGAATTGCATGATTTTTGATCCAATATAAAACTGTAGCAAGAAAATTTGTCCCCCACAGCCTTGGTAGTTACTGGAGACACTGCAGGTGTGTGTACAAGAAAATGTGAACTAGTGCTTACTTCTTCAAGGTAGTATCGGTTTTATAATAATGTCAGTCCAAAATGATATAAAAAAAACCAGTCAGATATAAAAACAAAAAGCCATTTCACACGGCTTCTAAAGCTCCAGAAACCAGAGGAGACAAGGGGGAAACTTACAGGTTGGTTGGAAATTATGACTCTATCTGAAAAGATCGACATATGATATTTTTACCAGATCGCCAAAAGAACAAAGCTTCGGATATTTGATTCATGTATTTTCTGCCAACAACACCTGGTTTATAGTAACTGCTGGGTGTGGTTAACAGGATTAACCCTTTAACCCCTGAGACATTATTCCAGGTAAATGTGCTGCTGTGAATTGTCGTTCATAAAAGCTGCTGTGAGTATGTGCTTGTGTTCCTTTTCTTCAGTGGTTTTGTTTTACTGTGTGTTTTAGGGTCAAAACAGGGTGGAATACCAGAAAAAGACAGAGAGGAATTAAAGTTTGACAAGTTTCTACTAAATAAGGCACTAAGAATGTACATCAGTAAGAGATTTAGGATGTTGAACATGAACTGTGAACTGGAACACACTGAACAACAAGGATTTGAATTTTGGCCCAGTAGTTTTTGTTTTGGGGATCTTTTTTTCCTAAATCAGTTCAGCTGCTTTTCGACACCTGGTTGAACTCCATAAAGCAGTTACACGGTCAAAACTTGGTAAAAACAAAGTAAAAAAAAAATAAAGGAAAATCACTACAGCACTGCAAACAACAGTAAAAAACAAAAAATGACAAGGAAAACGGTACAAAAAAAAAAAGCCGAAACCGTCCATTTTTATATAGCAAGTCAATGTCACTGCTCTGTGCACCCCCCAGCGCCACTGCACTGGTGCTGGGGGGTGCACTGAGCATGCTCGGATATCTATGGAATGAACAAGGTCTATTCTATCAGCACATTTTGAAATATTTCTAATTGAGCAAACGGTAGAATATTTGTGAATATTTAAAATAAATCATACATTCAGAACGCTCACCACAGACACATCAGGGGTTAAAGGGTTAACATGAACTGTGAACTTGAACACACTGAACAAGTATTTGAATTTTGGCCCAGTAGTTTTTGTTTTGGGGCTCTTTTTTATTTTTTATTAATCAGTCCAGCTGCTTTTTGGCACCTGGTTGAACTCCATAAAGCAGTTACACGGACAAAACTCGGTAAAAACTAAAGACAAAACAGGTGGTGGGGGGTGCACAGAGCATGCTCAGATGTCTATGGAGAGAGAAGGTCTAGTCCAGTGGTTCCCAACCTTTTTTGGCTCGTGACCCCATTTCAACATCACAAATTTCTGGCAACCCCAGACATTTAAAACAGAAACTTTTTTTTTTTTTTTGGCTAACATTAATTTGTTTTTGATCATGTAATAGTTTGCTATACTATGTTGCAAATAAATGTTAATTTTAGATGACATTTAGTCTATATAATGTATATTATTATAGACGGAGGTAGAAAAGCCAGGTGTAGATTACTGCACAAAGTGAGAATTTTATTTTCCTTGGTCAGGATATGTACAGTCAGTGCAGCTTGGATTTACAAGGCTGACAATTAATACTGAACAAACAAGAACTCAAACTATGAATTATGAAAGAGCTGCAGCATCTGAGACCGACCACAATGAACATTTGAAAGATAAACAGAACCACAGTGCTTCAGTTTCAGCTTCACAGTTTTTCATGTCTTTTATGTATTGGGATTGTCTCTCTCAACTCACCAGATATTTTTTATTAGTAAATTTTTTTCTGATTTTTATCAATTACTAGAAATTTCAGGCGACCCCATTTGAATTCAAAGTGACCCCATCTGGGGTACCGACCCCAAGGTTGAAAAACACTGGTCTAGTCTAGTCATGTTTGAAAATTTTCCTATTGAGTAAACAGTTGAATTTTTATGAATTTTTCATTCAGAATGCTCACCACAGACACATCAGGGGTTAAAGGGTTAACAAACATTTAAGTTAAGCATCATCTGTTCATAACCCATAAAGAAATTGTGGGGTTTTTTTGCATCACGAGCCAGGATACAAATTCCTGTTAGTTGTGTTAAAGTTCTGCATTAATGGATAGTAGTGGATCCTTCACGGGAAAATGACATTTCTGTACAAAAAATTCATTGCAGTCATTACAGTTATTATTGTGATTATAATAAAATTTCATTGGAGCTGCTCTTTGGGAACATAAGACCATCATTTCTACGAGATGGGGCTTAAAATTAATATAAATACAGTAGTTTCTTTTCTTTTTGTAGAATGGATCCATGTGCAGCAGAAGCAGAAACTGAGCAGCTGTGAAAATACACCTCCACTCTGAAACTTCTCCAAGAGCTAAAACAGCCATTAGGTGATGACAACGGCGTTGCTAAGGTGCTTCTTTGTTTTGAAGAGCATCTTCCTCCAGGTGTTTTAGAGTCATACAACTGAACTTTTACAACCATTTATATGACATCTGTAATTAACTGTTCATTTCAGGCATATTTATACGATTAGATCAAAGACGCTGAAATGACCAACAGCTCCTCTCTCCTTCTCTGTGTGTGTGTGTGTTTGTTTTAACCTGTTTGAGGCGCCACTCGGGTGGAGTTAAATCCATCAAGATACAGATCAGACAAATCAGACTTTGGCAAAATTACATCATATTGAAAATTACCCTTTGAATGCTGATTTACGACTGCCCGACCAGTGAATGTTTTATTGCGGAGCCTGGCACAAATCACTGGTTTTCACCGACTTTATCAATTTCCTGATGGGCAAACATGCAGGGAGAACAATCAGGAGCTTCTTCTCATAAGAGGACAACACCCAGGCCTAGATTCAGCCTATATCTGCATTAATATTCCTGTACTATTACACATTAATTAATAATAATTAGGGGTGTAAGAAAATATCGGTTCTGCAATATATCGCGATATTTCATTTCACAATTCTTTTTATTACTATTATTTATTATTTATTTTATTTCATTATGTGATTATGTGAAATCAGATTAATGCACCTAGGTTTCATCCCAATACTCTGACGTCTTCATGCATGTATGCAGGTTAAAACCCCTTAACACCTCCACTTATAAATTCGCAACATACTGTTTCCATCACAAAAACAGCTGAGATAGCGTATAAATTCCCCTAATAATGATTTGAGCATATTCAAAACGTTCCCAGGAACCTTTTTCCAGCACTTGTTTCTCATCAGATTAGTCGGTGACGGACCTGCACTGGGCTAATGGAAGCAGAAGCTCTCACTTATGACACCTGTAAAAGGAATAGGGGTGTAAGAAAATATTGGTTCTGCAATATATCGCGATATTTCATTTCACAATACTGTATCGATATTTAGAAGTACTGTATTGATATTTTTAGGTATTTATTCAAATGCAGATATGGCAGAGGTTCATTTTAGTTTTTAGTTAATATTTTATTTATTATTATTAAAAAAACAAATCCGAATTGTGCATTAAAACCTGCTTTCTGAACGTAGTCTAAATTACATACCGCAAATGTATACTTTGCACAGTGTTACTACAGTAAACATTTCACCACTCTATAAAAAAGTTTGGAGTTGACATTATTCATAGGTTATTATGATAGTATTATTGGGCTGAATGTGGCCCTTGAATTAAATTGACTTATACTATTGTCTGTAATGTTTTTATTTTATTGTTGTATATACTGTAAATAGGGGTGTAAGAAAATATTGGTCCTGCAATATATCGCGATATTTCATTTCACAATACTGTATCGATATTTAAAAATATTGTATTGATATTTTTAGGTATTTATTCAAATGCAGATATGGCGGAGGTTCATTTTTGGTTTTTGGTTTTCTTTATTGTTTATATCTTAATTAGTACTATTTAACAGTGTTTTATTAAATAATGGTTATTTGAAGCATCCGAAAAGCTCGTTTTACTGTCTGAGAGAGGCAGATGTTAGTTCCTTTGTTGGAATTATGCAAAAATAATGTTACAATGTTAGATATGAACTAACAGAATATGAATATTTGGGCAGGATCCTAAACTGTAATATCTGTAAAACATAATTTAAGTTTTAAGTTTAACACAGGAAAATTTTGTGATACAGCATTAGATCCTGTTCTGATCCAATAAAAATGTGTTTAGTATTTGTGAATATTTCTGGTGTAATTCAATTCTTCCAGGAAAATAATTATTTTTAAAAAAGAAACAAACAAAAAGAAAACAAAAAAACTGCCTTGTTAACATTATCATGATATATCGTGATATACTGTATCGTGATCCAAGTTCGGGCTGCACGATATTCGAAAAAACTGACATTGCGATTTTTTTTAACCCTGCGATATATACTGTGATATGAAAAAATACTCAGGAGGATATATTAGCTCTGTGGTGCCGACATACATGGTGACTCACACAGCGACTCCTACATTGTAGGACCTGCGATGTGACTATTGCGCACAAGTACATTGCGATGTCGATGCTCAAACGATATATTGTGCAGCTCTAATCCGAGTATTGTGATTTGTATCGTACTGCCAGATGTTTACCAATATACACCCCTAATAATAATACATGCTGGCAATCAATCACTTCACCTACCGCAGCCACCGCCACTTAACGTTTAGAGCTCACACGTTATATTCATTTTTTTGCCTCCATATAATTAATTCTAGTGTGTAAATACAGCTCCTCCATTTCACTGCAGGTTCAGGTGTGACCTGTGAAATGTGAACCATAATCATCTACAATTAGTCCAAATTACAGGTTCGCAGTCATTGTAACAATAAAAGGATCATAAATCACTGTCACATTTAAAGTAGTAAATGTTTATTGATGGGGAAAGTTTTTTACTAATTAATTTTAGTTAGTTGTTTGCTGTATGTTCGTCCCTTGGCTGTTTATTGTAAAGTGTCTTTGAGTACTTAGAAAAACACTATTTAAGACCGATTATTGTTATCATTATTATTATTATTATTATTATTATTATTATTATTGTTGTTGTTGTTATTATATTATTATTATTATTATTATTATTATTATTATTATTATTATTATTATTATTATTATTATTATTATTATTATCAGAAAATCCTTTCATAATGCCAAGATTTTACATGTTTCTCAACTACTGTCTCTGGTTTGTCTGATGAATACAAGTTTGTTTTGGGTAATTACTGAGCTTCTCCTTTTTTTTTTTTTTTTTATTAAATAGGAAAAATTTACAGATTGATGTCTTCTGCCTGTCTACACTAATTGCAAAACAAATATTTTTCCTCTACGCTTTGGCCTCTTGTTGACACATAAATGTTGTGTTGTGTTGAAAATCAGTCATAAATCAGCACTCAAAGGGTAATTTTCAATATGATGTAATTTTGCCAAAGTCTGATTTGTCTGATCTGTATCTTGATGGATTTAACTCCACCCGAGTGGTGCCTCAAACAGGTTAAAACAAACACACACACAGAGAGAAAGAGGGAGGAGCTGTTGGTCATTTCAGCATTGTATAAATATTCCTTAAATGAACAGTTAATTACAGATGTCGTATAAATGGCTGTAAAAGTTCAGTTGTGTGGCTCTAAAACACCTGAAGGAAGATGCTTTCCAAAACAAAGAACTATGTGTTAATAGAAAACACAGATTGTAAAACAATGACATCTCATCCCATTTTGTTCATGTCTGTTTTTGTTTTGTGAAATAAACATGCACTTGAAACATCAAATCCAGGTGTATAAATCAGTGTATGGCCTGCAGTAGATTCAGGTCAGCACCGATCCTTTTAGACTAGACTGGTATCATGGACAAATCCACATCATGTAAAGAATCCACTTCCACAACCAACACTTAAGGTCACTTAACTGTATGACTTCACCTTCATGACAGATTAAAGCCTCTGAATCTGCTATGTCCAGTATTATAAATGGTGTCAACAGGTTGAACAACAACAACTATGGTCTTTTTTTTTTAACCCTTTGGACCAGTTTGGGGTCATTTTTGTACTGTTGTGTGGACAGAATTTTGTTAAAAATATATGAGGAAGAAAATTAAGCACTTGGGTGGATATGCCACAGATTAGAAACAAATAATCTGCAGAATACGAGAGAATTTTCATAAAGATTTGTTGAAGTAGGAGAATTTAAAATAAAATGGCGCAAATCTTAATTTCCTTATGGCTCTGCCCAAAGGATCATTCAAGTTCTATCTAATCTAATCTAATCTAATCTAATCTAATCTAATCTAATCTAATCTAATCTAATCTAATCTAATCCATCCACATGTATAACAGCTCACCCATCTGTAACAGATAACTAATAATACATTCACATTGCTGCACCTTAGTCGCTTTCTAACCTGTATGTATATAGTGTATATTTACGGTGTACATACATTACAAACAAAAAGTTAAGGATATTTAAAATTTTTGAGCTATTTTTTTTCAGTTGAGATTCTTGCACAGTGTTTTTTTTTTATTTATTTATTTTTTTAACTTTTTTGTGTGTGAATTGGATTGAAACATATTTTTTTTAATGACCAGTTTTATTTACAAATGGCAAAAATGACAAAAATTGACCAAAAAAAAAGAAATATCCTTAACTTTTTGTTTGTAGTGTATGTATTTTTTTCCTGCTTTATCAGTATATTCTATTTATATTACTTATTGCCTTTATTTCTTCACACTTTGCTTTTTTTTTTTTGCTTTTTTGATGGAGTGTTTTTGTATGCAACTGAGCTATTGTGACAAAATAATTTCTAATCTAATCTAATCTAATCTAATCCATCCGAATGTACAACAGCTCACCCATCTGTAACAGATAACTAATACATTCACATTACTGCACCTTAGTCACTTTCTAACCTATAGTGTATATTTACAGTGTACATATGGATTTTTCCTGCTTTATTAGTATATTCTATTTATATTACTTAATGCTGTTATTTCTTCACACTTTCCTTTTTTTTTTTTTTTTGCTTTTTTGCTAGTGTTTTTTTTTTTTTCAAGCGTTTTTGTATGCAACTGAGCTATTGTAACGAAGTAATTTCTAATCTAATCTCATTTCTAATCTACTTTGATCTAATCTAATCTGGTCTAATCTGATTTAATCTAACACAATCCATCCACCTATACAACAGCTCATCCATCTGTAACAGATAACTAATACATTTACAGTGTACAAATGTATTTTTTCTGTATTTTTCCTGCTTTATTAGTATATTCTATTTATATTACTTATTGCTTTTATTTCTTCACACTTTCCTTGTTTTTTTTGCTTTTTTGCTAGTGTTTTTTTTTTCTCAAGAGTGTTTTTGTTTGCAACTGAGCTATTGTGACGAAGTAATTTCAAATCAAATCTAATCTAATCTAATGGTCATAGTCAGAGTCTTTCTGTTACTGATAAAGCATCATTTTCTTGATTAACTGCTTAATTTTATCTAAATGTCTAAAATGCAGGTGGTTAAAAAAAAAAAACCCTGGCTCTACATCAGATTACTTACTCTAAATACGTGACTTTAGATAAACAGCTCTGTATCACAGAAATCCTGCAGTCCAGACATATGATTCATGTCTGTTATGGGGATGAAATATGTCTCTTTCCAGTAAAACCATCTCTGCACCAGCTCACAGAATCAACTCCAGCTCCTCGCTCTTTTCTTCTGCCATGTTCTGTTATGTTTTACAGCAGGCGGGGGCTTCCTGATGCACAAACAGCCTTCACAGAGACTTGTTTTTCCTGAGGCCGGTCCAATCTGCTGCCCAGACCTGCTCGCACTGGAGTCCAGACTGGAACAACTGGGCAGGAAACTCAACACCCGCTTCCCAACGTCTTAAATTAACCTGTCGATTCTACAGCCAATGGACAAATATGGCACAGACATGATGTTGGGTGACTGTATGATAAAATACAAAAAAAATCACTTCCTAATGCAAGTAAGCTCCTTATCGAGTGCATCTGTACATGATGATCTTGGCAAGACTTCTATGATTTCAGCAAAATACACGAGAAATTCTGCCAAGATTTCCCCTTCACTCAGGAGACAAAAGGTACCATCGTAGCTGAGCTTTTTTTTTTTTTTTTTTTCATCTCTATTGTTTGCAGAACTGGAGTTGAGAGCTTGCATGATCTAATAACATATTAAATGCACTGTAAAAACTGAAATTTACAGAAAATGCTGTATTTGTTGTTTTTAGCATAAACATTGCTATGCTAGTGCCTGTCCAGTGATTCTTTTAAGAATGTATATTGGCTAAAATTTGCTTAGAGGTCTTACTTATGTCTTTGTGCATAATAAATCAGTATAAGTGAATCCCCAAAGGAACTTTGTGTTGGTAAATGCAAGTTATGCAAATTTACAGGATTTCAGTTCTGTTCAACATGTTGACGGTCATATGAACTATGTTTTCAGATCAAAAATGTCCAATTTCATCACAATTAATGCTATATTTTCATGTCACAAATGGCCAAGTTATATTTTAACTGAATTTACCTGAAAAACAAATATTCTATTCTTTTAGATTCCCCAGTTTTTCTTACAAGATTCTATCCTACATATCACATGTTTTATTTTTACAGGTTCAATATGGAGTATGGTGCTGATCCATCCTGCTTATGTTACACCAATACATACATTAAGAATGTCACACGTCACTTTTTAAATCAACAGTTTTCTAATAAGAAGCATTTTTATGAAGAAATAACAATTCTATATTGTTATTTACTCTTTAGTATGATGATAAACTATAAAATAAATAATTCTGATCCTAGTTTTTGCACAGGGATCATTAGTGTAAACGGTGACATGGCTGCCAAGCATCAGTATGATGGGATCTGTAACAACCATGTCACATCCGTCCACTGCCACATTTTGTGATTTTGTGTCAGCTGTTATTGTTTTAGATCCACAATACTAACATTTATGAATAAGAGGATAATTAGCAATAGTAAGTCTATAAGTTTATTACTAATAAAGTACTGGTACTGACCAGAGCATCATGGGTAATGTCATGTTTGTCCACCAGCAAAAGTTTTCACACACACGTGCTATTGAAAATCCAGTATTTCTGAAAATAGAGCTTCCACTGTCAAATAATATCAGTAGTCTGTGCACAAATGGATTAGCATTATTTCAACACAGTTCTATGCATTTCTTACAACTTTTTTTTTTGACAAAAATGGCCACTCATTTGACCCCCTAAGTAAATTTTAGCTGATAGGCAGCTTCAAAACATGTAACCATTTAGCCGAAACGCTGCACAATAAAAAAACAGAATGTCAATTTAACTCTTAGAGCAGTGTTTTTCAACCTTGGGGTCACGACCCCACATGGGGTTGCCTAGAATTCAGATGAGGTCACCTGAAAATTCTAGAAATTGAGAAAAAAAATTAAAAATTACTAATGAAAATTTTTTTCAGTGATTCAATATATTTTTCATTGTAATTAAAACACCACACCTTTTTCCAAATAAAAATCAAGTTCAAACAGAATGCAGGATATAATATCTGAGAGGGCATATCTTGATTGACCCGATCATGTGACCGTGTGACAGTTACAGTCAGAAAACTGGACAGAACAGAGTACATGTACGTATATTTTACATTATACAGCCTAAATGTCGTCTAAAATTAATGTTTATGTGCAACATCGTACAGCAAACTATTACATAATCAAAAATAAATTAATTTTAGCAAAAAAAAAAAGTCTCCGTTTTGAATGTCTGGGGTCACCAGAAATTTGTGATGTTAAAATGGAGTCACGAGCCAAAAAAGGTTGGGAACCACTGTTTAAGAGAGTCAAATTTAACTCTGTTTCAGATAACATTCGGTCCCACTCAAAAATACAGTAAAATTTACTCTATGGCCAGTGTCAAATTTTGAGTTAATTCCACTCAGTTCAGTGTCAAACTTAGCAATGAAATGTGTAAAAATATTTGACACTGTTAAGAGTAATATGATTACACTTTACAGAGCTATTTTTACTCCAGATTTAGTTATAAAATGACTCTATAATGTTTTAATATTTATTTCTCTGTAGTGCTTTTTTCTTCATTAGTTTGCACCCTATGCTAATATTGAAACAATGTAGAATTGCAGAGGTTCCTAAAGGGGGGGTTGAGAAGGGCATAAGTGTGCTCCATGCTTTTCCTTTGGAAGAGTGAAGTCTTCCCCGCTTGTGCGACAGTCAGTGTCGGCATTGTTCTGCCTACAGGTTTCACTATGGTGTCACATTAATTAAAAAAATAAACATAAAAAGGCCAAGAAACATTGTAAAACTGACAGACTAACCTAAATAAACATTAACACCCCCCCCCCCCCATTAACCCCTGCACATAAAATGGAACACAATGAGTAAAATGTCCAGTACCCACAATGCAATGCAGACTGGCACTAATCATCCCTCTGTAGAGTTAAATTTTACACTGCATCTACTGTTAGAGCTGGTTTACTCTCCACAGAGCTAAAAAATACTTTATCTGGGTTAAAATAGTTTGACTCTGAAATATTGACATTGCAATTTTTACTGTGTGGTAGAAGTTAACATAACTGAAAAAATGAAAAAAAAAATCCCATAATTGTAGAGATATCATTGTAAATGTTGCAAAATACAGTAAACAGGCTTACCTGAAGGATTCAGACATAAAAAAAAACAACTCCAAAAATAGTCTCAATTTCCACTTTTACACCTTCCTTAGGGGTTTGTGTTCTGAGAATGACCTCCATTTCATTTAATTATTTACTCAATTTTGGTTTGTTATCAGAACAGTGTCTCTAATAATGAAAAAGATATAAAAACCATCTCAGAATAAAACAGGCCTCGAGGGCTTTTACTAAGAATCCGTTCCATTTCCCATAATACTTCCTTATACATGATTGATGGTTTTTTGCCCACTTTTATATCTGCCGCACATATATGAGTTTGTGCAATACAGCATGTCTACTACCCACAAATCAACATGTTCATGTGTCCTGGGACAAGACGGCCTTTAGTCATAGTGAGGAGTTTTTCCACATGTGCCTCAGGCTTATTATCCCCAAAGACGTACAACAGCTACCTTCATGAAAACTCACCACACTGCCAACACCTGAAGTGCTCAGGTTGTTGCAGGGTTTTGAGTTGTTTTGCTGCTGAGGAATGTATGTTAAGGGTTACTTCAGTACGTAGGGTTAACTTTATCAATAAGTAGATTTGCTGTATTTGCTGCATGGGGTTGTGCACACCTACTGCACTTTACTATGATTTTTACTGTACTTTTACGTTGTTTTTTTTTTTTTTTTGGATTGATTTCTGTTTTTATTGATGATTGTTTGGCTGCAGCTGACAAACACCTGAATTTTCTTCAGGTTTAATAAAGTACTTTCTCATCTCATCTCATTAAAAACAAAATTATGTATACTGTGCTGTCAAATGACAATAAAAAAAAGAAATCTGAAAATCTGAAATCTGAAACAGTAAAAGCCTTCAGAGTGCTTAATCCTATAATGCCAAACATATCATATTTGATACATGAGTTTTGAAACCCTCTACATGATCTGTGTGATATTTTTGTTCTTGAAAAACCTGATGTATACAATTAGATACATGCAATACACGGATAATCCACCAGGGGGAGGAACTCATTCACCAGAGGCCTTTCCAGTGACACTACAAGATTGTCATTAATGAGGAAGGAGGCAGAACTTTCAGAATTATCAGTTTGTTCGACATGTTTGTGTTATATTAAGTTTTTGTTTGTCCTTGCCTGTTTTTTAAATCTCTTCCTAAAACCCACCTGCTCTCCTTGGCCTTTTAACACTTGTGCAATGTTGACATTTTGTTTCTGTTTTTATATTTTAACTTGTTTTATTTATTTATTTTTATCTGATTTTAATGTTTTTTAAAGCTTTTATTCATTTTTATTGTGTCTTAGTCTTCTGTACAGCACTTTGGTCAACTGTGGTTGTTTTAAAGTGCTTTATAAATAAAGTTGGATTGGATTGGTTCAAAAATAATAATATTTGAGCATTTAGACCCAGTGTATCAAATATGATACAAAGTTGAAACTCATACATGGAAATTAATTTTTGAAAAAAAAATTTGGGTTGTTCAGAAGGATCAATAAAGGTTCCAGTTTCAAAGAACTGGAATTTTCTGTCAATGATTTAATGGTTCAGGGTTTACAAGGTTAATCCTTTACCCCGAAAATAAATAAATATGGGAGAAAATCTGCCAAAAACAGCTGCAGAAAGGTGGAATAAAAACTGTGAACTGTTCTATAACAATGACTTCTTCACTTTTCTTTGAACTGCAATGATCTTAAATGAATTTTTCAGAGATGTGGGGAGGGGATTAAAGATACACCATGTAGATATTTATTAAAACTCAGGGTAAATTTGAAGATTTTTATATCAAAACAGAGGAAACTGGAGCAAAATTGACTTTTCAACAAATATATCATGAAGTGAACTGAGGAACATGCATCTACAATCACTGTCATTTCTGAAATTACGTGGGTTTTATTGGTGATGACGGTGTTTCCACGTCACTACGGAGCCTCTGAATGTCCAAATGAGTCATATGTTATGACCATGAAAAGCTAAAAAACTGCATTTCACCTGCATTATTTACATGTATTGATAGAATGAGTGGTTTAGAAGTCATTAAACATTTTAGATCAGTAGATGCTTTTGGTCTTTATTGAATTTTACCCATGTTTTTATTCGTGGCTGCATCTTAAACTTTCATATTTTATTTACCAGATGTAAGTTTTGACCTGCGTATTTTAACTACGTACCTAAAAATGCAAATTTGAAGCAATCTCTGAACCCTGTCCTGCCATGTCTGATACACAATGCGAAAAAAATGTAAACTATTTGAGGAAGACGTGATTTTTATGACCTTTAATACACTGCAGGTAGTTTCGATTAGGTGTGCAGCTGTAAGAAAAAAAGGGGAAAATACTGATCAGGACTTGCATTGGCAGACAATCAAAAGACTCCGATTGGGCTCTGGGGCAAAACAAAACCTAACTGGGATATTTGTGCACACCTGGCCCAAAAGGATGAGAAATATCTCCCTCTAATTATGATACAGTATAACTTTTGTTTTTTCCACATCTGTGCCCACAGCAGGATGTGACAGGCTCATGCATGCACGTTTTTCCAAAGTAGTTCCTGATAACTAAGGAAATCCCAAACAAGAGAAAATAGATACGACAGATAGTAAATAATAACTCTTAAACCTCACATTCCTGTTGAAATACTCAAACCAGAGCAGCCAAAGGTTTACGAAAGAATCATTCCATTGTGTGATTGCATCCATATTTTTAGCTTTTCCAGTGTGACTTACAATTAAAGCAGCAGGTAAAGTTTCACTATGACAGATTCAGGGGTTAAACTCATGATCACCCGATGAGGAAACTCTCCAAGGCCGCAATAACAGCACATAAACCCCCCACCCCACCCCCACCCATTCTCCCTATGGGATACTATCAAGTATCGGTCCGATACTGAGCGTGTGTAGTAATTAGGGATGCATATTATCGATTAATCCATTAATCAGTAGTTGGTTGGCCTTTTCCATCAATTAACAATTAGCTGATAAGTGGCGATTTTCCTGAGAATCTGTATTTCTCTTTCGATAAGGTCTATAAGAAGAAAAGCTAAATATTGTTTATATACTTCATAAAAAAGCATGTCATATTCCTTAATGATTGATTTATTGTACCACTGGATACAGAACAGGCAATGACATTTATGGAGTAGAACTAAATTAATTCTGCTGAGAAATTCAATAAAATAAATGGATCTGAGGAGGGGCAGTTTAGAAGAAATGGGCATTTCTGACTTTGCATCACTGACATGATGGAGCAAGATTTTAATAATTTAATTATTATCGACATTAATTGATAGTCGATTAATTGTTTACATCCCTAGTAGTAATACTCAATGAAGTGCTCCGATACAAACACTTGACGGCAGCTTGATGTTCACGTTAGTAGTCACTTTTCCATTGACCCTCAAACTGCGCGAATATAACTTTCGCATAAAAATTTACCAAATGGAAAAATGACAATTTCGCCAATTGCGCTTGCAAGAGGTGGTTTTTTGGGTGTAGCACAATTGGTATATCATGCAAAACTGCAATGGAAAGACCTTAATCTGCAACTAGAGTCATGTGAATTAAAAAAAACAAAAAAAAAAACAAAAACAGATGTTGATGGACGTTACAACAAGCGAAGAAAAAGAGTTTTAAAAGAAACGTGGCACGGTATGTGTGGAGACACCAGGAAACAAATAATTTTTTAATTTAGTACGGGATAGAGGGGGAATATATATTAATAATAATAATGAATATATCTGTAAATCAACACGATATTTGCGTTCATCGCCATGTTTATAGAATGACTTCTTGTGTCATGTCGGGATAATAAATAAACAAATCATCGCTAAGGGGACAGAGCCTTTTTAGCAGTCGCTCCCAGATGGTGGAATGCCCTTCCACCTGATCTACGAGCAGCAGCCTCCGTGGACATTTTAAAGAGGTGTCTCAAAATGCACCTTTAGTCTGTTGTGTTTATGGGTATTCCATGGTTTTATCTGGCATTTCACAATTTCAAATTTTTGCATTTTGTGTTTTTTGTGTGTTGTTGTCTTCTGTCGTTTAATCTGTAAAGCACTTTGTGAGTTTTTCTCTGTGATAAGTGCTATACAAATGAATTTTACTTACTTAATTAATAATATACTTCTTGAATTTATGTACTTATTTATTTTTGTCACATACGGGCAAATCCCTTCTTAAATCCCATCTTTTCTCCTTGGCTTTTGAAACCACGTGAGATGTCTGAATGTATTATTTTTATTCAGTTGTTTTATTTGGTATTGGTTTATTGTTCTTATTTGTTGTTGTTTTTAATTGTATGTTTTAATCTATTCTTGTATTTTATTCTTTTATTTAGGTTTTAGCTATTCTTCTGGATTTTTATTTATTTATTTTACAGTTGTTCTATGTCTTCTAATCTATTCTTGTATTTTACTCTGTTATTTTGGTTTTTATTTATTTTTCTGTATAGCACTTTGGTCCACTGTGGTTGTTTTAAAGTGTTTTACAAATAAAGTTGGATTGGAAGGAACCAAATACGGTAACTTCACCGACCTTGACTATTTACATGACAATAAAAAATTTTGAAAAATTTCACAGAAGTAATAAAATCTTATGTCCTCCAATAACACACTATGGTTGAAATGTTGAATTTCAGAGTATTTCTAGAACTGCCATATAAAGGGTTAAGGATACAGACAGCGCAGTGCAGCGGTTGGACAGCTGCTGGGATGCTCATTAGCAGAGGGGCATCGGAGTAAACTGAGGAGGGGGCATAAAATGAGACTTAAAGGCCCACAATGAATGACCTAATGGGGAAATGTGCTCATAAACTGAAAATAGACAAGAAGTGAACATATGCCGAGTGAAGAAAAAGGGAAGATAAAGGAGGAGGAGGAGCTGTCAATCAAAATGGGAAGCTGCTGTTACATGTGTGGTTGAACATCTCCTCCAAGAAATACTGGTATAAAATGGCACACCTCTGTCATAATTCACCTGATGATGGCTGTTGGCCTGTTGGGTTTATTTCCACTTAATGATACAGATGTAACAGTCCTGAAACTGAGGCAAGTCCAAGTACAAAGTCTGGAGTCGAGGTTCAGCCAAAGGCACAGAACTTGTCTTTCATTTCACAGTTGGCACTCGAACATGTAAGTCATTAAATCATTTCATGTATTTGTTGACTTTGTTAGCGTGTAGACCGGTTCTAAGGTAATTTTATTGTTATATCTATTTGTTACCTTATGTTTCCTTTGTCGGTCGATCTTTCAATTTGTAGACAGCTTTAATAAAATCCAGATTAAATGAGCAAAACACAAACTTTAAACTGAACCATAAACCAGATCCATTGCATTTGATTATATGCTATCCAGATAAAAATACCGGGACACACACACAAAAAATTTTCCTTTCAGTTGTCAGCAATTATCACTATAAAAGTCAAATCAGTATTTAAGTTTAAAGGCTGATTTTTCTTATTTATTAATGGTCAAAATGTGACAAATATTTAAGAAATCTAAAGGAAAAACATGATCAAACACTACCAAATAAATGAAAAAATACAAACCGACACTGAGTAAAATGAAGTACAAACTAAAAATTAAGCATTTTGTAAGAGTTTTAGATAACAATGTGAGCAAAAATGAACCCTAAAGATGAAATAACATCGTTTATTACAAGGATATTTACAATAAATATGAAAAACATATAAAGTGATGACATCATCCTCATCATTTTGTAGCCCTGAAAGCAATATGTTCCAAAACTTTAAAATTAGTCATAATGTAGATTCCTAAAAAATGTCCATATTTACAAGGTATGGTCCTCAAATATGTGTTTTATCAGACAAAAAGTCCAAAACCACAATATGTAATAATATGTTATATGTTTAATCTGCATATTTGGTGAGTTGTAAGAGTAAACCATATAAATTTAGAGCCTATTTAAAAGACAATTTAATTCTTGAAAACTGACTAACTATAATCTGTTAATCTGTCCTATGTGAAAAAAAGAATTTATTTAATATCTCATCATATTTGAATTTATTTAATGCTGGAATGATGGAATAATCATGACTAATACAGGTGCTGTCTATCATCTTTCTGCTGTTTGTGATAAAACCTCAGTTTTCTGCTGCACATATTAGTGTCATCACAGAGAATGTCCTCCAGTGACGCTAAAACTGATGCTAATGTCTGCTAGATGGAAAAACAAAGTGTTACATGTTTCTTGTCTCCAAGATGAATTGATATTGAGCTAATTTAACAGGAGACTAATAAAAATGAAAACATTATTAGATGCTTGGGTTTGATGTTGGCGGAGCAAAATGACAGGTAGATTCAGAAGGGGAGATCCCAGATCCCAATCAATCTGTCTTGAAGATGAGCCAAAGCTAACAAAGCTAATCCTGCATTGTCTTTACACTTAGGTTACATCTTTGATTAACCCTTCATCCTCCCAGCGAGGAAACAAAACAAATCCAAACAGGGCTGAGATGAGAAGAGAGGAGCGTGTAGAGACAGGGTTTATACCAAATAAATCAGTGAGAACGCATGAGGCAACTCCTCGGTCTCACAGTCAGATCGAATGCTTCAGATTGCACGTAAACATGAAGGTCACTTTAGGAATAATGTCATCTGGAGACGTTTTTGTGGTCTGAATAGATGTTAAAGGGGTCATATGTAGTATTCATTCATTCATTCATTCATTCATTTTCTGAACCCACTTTATCCTCACTAAGGTCACAGGGGTTGCTGGAACCTATCCCAGCTACTCATGGGTGAAGGCGGGGTTCATCCTGGACATGTCACCAGTTCATCACAGGGCTGACATATGCCGCATTTCCACTACATGGTACTGGCTCAACTCGACTCTGCCTTTTGGCGTTTCCATTACGAAAAAGGACCTGGACTCTAGTACCCAGTACTAGTTTTTTGGTATCACCTCCGTTGAGGTTCCAAGACTGGGGACCGGATACTAAAATGTGACTTGTAAACACTTCAGACCACTGATTGGTCAGAGAGTTGTCTCTGTGACCCGCCGTTGTACAAAAAACAGATGTGGAAGTTGACAGTAAACATAGTGGTAGGTAAAAGTAGGTTAATCCACATGATGACAGCCCGCAAAACTACACCATGGTCGGTCGAGCAGATTCAGTCTTTGGTGGCCAATGTTAAAATTCAGCATGAGCTTGATAAGACAACACGCAACGAGTGAGTTTATCAGCAACTGTCTGAGCAGACGACGCGGAAGTAACGCACCGCATTGCTATGACGTCCAGGTACTGTAAAGTCAGTGGTAACCTGTAATGGAAACAGTCTCCAGGAATTAGACCTGGTACCCGAGTCAAGTCGAGCCAAGTCGAGTCGAGCCGGTTCCATGTAGTGGAAACGCGGCAATATAGAGACAAACAATCACTCTCACATTCACACCTATGGGCAATTTAGATTAACTGATTAACCTATCAGTGCATGTCTTTGGATGGTGGAGGAAGCCGGAGTACCCGCAGAGAATCCACACAGATATGGGGAGAACATGCAAACTCCACACAGAAAGGTCCCACCCACATATTTAGTATTCTAGTTTCAAATAATAACTACAACTGCAAGCCAAGCCTCCCCACGCCACTCGGCCCCCAGGCCCCACGGAGCCCATGGAAGTCGGCCCCGAAGGATGACGGGCTCAGAGTGAGCTCAGGGAGGCTCAGCCCCCATTCATAACGGTTTGCAGCCACCATATTCCCCGTAATGGGACAAATGCCCCAGTGGTGTAAAAGGCTTAATTGTGTTGTGACTTGGATTTGTTCTAATGAATTACACTAATCATTATTAAACTTTACGGCTGGCCTCAGGAGTCTCTGTCATGTAAGCAGAGTAACTTATATGTACGTATTAGACATATTTGAGTAGATATTTATAAGCACTTTAACATTATGTATAACAAAATTTGGGGAGATAAAATTTTTTGGGTGAAAAATGTCAAATTACTGCTCAGGAACATGTGGACTTGAAACAGACATACATTTTTGAAGCTTTACACAAACATTCAAAACATGTGGTTCTCGACAGAAACTGATCTCAAGTTGGATAAAACCTTTTACAAAAAAAATGTCTGGGGTTGCCAGAAATTTGAGATGTTAAAATGGGGTCACAAGGAAAAAAAGGTTGGGAACTACTGTGGTAACACGTGGACAGGTTGCCATAGTAACATGTGGGCGACTCTTTACCATTGTATGCATCACCCAGAAATGTTGACTTATTTTTTAAAACAAGCCAGATATAAACACAATGTTTTATTTAATTTATTTAATACTAACATGTGGACAGGGCCTTTTAAGCAACTCACAAATGTTCAAACTCATAAATATCAATAATATTCACAAAATAATGAAAATCTAATACTTGAAACTTAACAGTCATCTATATAATCAACAGATAAAATACATTTTCAAATTTTTTAGATAATTTTTGTGTCAAATTCGAGCTATATTTTTTTGTCTGAGGCATGGCTATGGCATAAAAAGTACAGTTGTAACCTGTTTTCCATAAGTGGTATTTTAAAAAGGATAACAGTTCCATAAAAACAGATCTTTAGCTAAAAAATGAGCCCACTTGATGAATGATGTGTGCAAATGTACTTTTTCATGTTGATGTTCACTTTTGCTTGATCGGACCCATTGGCATCTTTGGCAGAACTTCACAGCTCTTTATTCTAAACACTTTAATGTTAATTTTTTTTTCATATTTGACAGTGTAAATACAACATATAACCCCTTTAAGGTACATACCCAACGTATAGTAGCATGTTGGCTCTTCATTAATCATTACGATACTTATGTTATTATTGGCCTTTGCTAAAGGAAGTGTGTTTTAATTCCACATTGTAGAAGGTGAGTCTTACCGTTGCTGTGTGTGCCGTTGTCCCTGTCCCACGCCTCCACTATCACCGTGTACGCTCTCTGAAACACAGAGGGGGGGGCAGAGGTTATCAGGGAGCAGAGTGCATGGTAATACAGTGCAACACAAACACAAACCCATACCCACACTAACTCCAGCAGAAACTGTCATATCAGCACTTAAAGACACAAACGGCATGATGTGGAGTTTATACAGAAACTTAGATACGAGCTGCCATCGCTCATCTACCTTCAAAGACACATACACGCATGGACACATTCACAAACACGCTGCGAATAAAAGGTGAATAACGGTGGGAAAATAACGCCTGTTCCCACACTGCTGTCACTGATTAGCCGTCGTCTGCCCGAGGCTGGTTAACAAGTGCAGCTGCCGTTCAGTCGAAGATCAAAACATTCACCTAGAAACCAACAACATGCGCATTTTCACCCCTATGATAAAAAAAACCTGTACACACTAAAAATGAGCTGTTGGATTTGTGCAACTGGTAGAGTCTCCATTAACTTCTCTGGATGTTGAACCAATGGAGGGCATGTGTTTGAGGTCAGAACCCTGAAATCCAGTAGGTTTTGATGGTTTTGTCAAGGTTACTTTATGTGATATTATACAGGTTTCCTTCAGGTGTATTTTTTGCTAGGGATGTCCCAATCCGATTGGTATCGGCTGCTGATCTGGCGTTTTTTAGAAGATCGGATTTAGTCACGAGATCGGGTCAATCCAGGGACAGTGGGGGGGGCCACAAACGTCCTGCCCCCTCAAATTTTAGTTTCGGAAGGTAGGGTAAAGCTGCACAACAGCGGGAATCTTAGAGGAACTAGTAAAGCGTCTATAAGTTTCACTTTTACTGTGCGTCTACTCATTATGAGGTCCGGTTGGGATGCGCGAGTCTGGTGTTTTTTCAACCAACTGGGCTTTTGTGGAATTATTTGACCCAACCCACCCCACAAATAAACGCATTCTTTTGACGTGCCCCGATTCAACCTGCGAGGGACCCACTTCACATCACTAACATAGGGCAACGAATGCATCATCATATAATACCTGGACAGACATGTTCATAGACGCGCTACAATAGTGGCAAATATAAGGTTCTAATTTTTCCCACAGTATGAATTTGGAAAGTGCAAAAATTATACCAAAGTTATTAGAGTCAAAGGTGTCACACTTGTTTTAGTTCAGGTTCCACATTCAGCCCAATTGTGATCTCAAGTAAAATAATAGCATAATAACCTCTAAATAATGATTCCAAATTTAAATCAAAATTTCATTGTAAAAAAGTTCATATCGGATCGGTATTGGATCGCTATTATTGGATCAACATCACTATTTTTTGCATGGATTTGGTTGAACATGTGGGTTTGCAGCAGCAGCAGTGAAGACATCAGCGGATTTTAATCTGAAATAAAGACCGCCTCAGCTAATGTCAGACAATCACTGTTCTTGAAGGTTCCATGTGGACCCGTATTCTATTCCATATTCCATCTTCACTGGTTTCTGAGAAAACAAATGATGGGTGAAAAAAAAAA
The DNA here is from genome assembly GCF_902148855.1 of Sphaeramia orbicularis. NCBI lineage: Eukaryota > Metazoa > Chordata > Actinopteri > Kurtiformes > Apogonidae > Sphaeramia > Sphaeramia orbicularis. The sequence goes on along the minus strand of NC_043978.1, from coordinate 19,718,662 downwards.
AAATCAAGGCTAGTGATTTTTCAAGGTGTCTATGAAGTTGCTTTACAATTTAACAAAATCATTACAAAGGAAATGAATAGACAAATCTGTGGAAATTATTACAAAATGAAAAGTAGATATTGAAGTTTTTTGCCTCATTTAATCCACCTCTATATGGACACCATTAGTTGTACGAAGCACATCCATATGGTACTGGATTTCTTGCCATGTTGGCTGTAGCATAGCCTCATCAGTGGTGTCAATGGCATCAGTGAGCTTTTCCTTCAGGTGGTTGATGTCCGGTGTCTTTGTTCGATACATGATATCCTTAACATAACCCCATGAAGACAAATCCAGGGCAGTGATATCTGCTGAATGAGGTGTCCAGGGAATTGGGCCAACCCTTCCAATCCACCGGTCTGGAAATGTTTGATTTAGGAACCCACCAACATGCAGTCCCCAATGTGGTAGTGCGCCATCTACCTGGGAAATGGTGGTTGGTTCAAGGTCATCTAGTTGTAGTGACACATATTCAATCTAAAGGTCAAGGTCAACATTTAAAGTAAATGAAGAAACACGGACCAATGCAATGTGATTCCAAACTTTGGTAACCGCTGAGTACGTAGAACAAATCTGATGAACATATCTCATCAATTGCTTTTGGAATGAATATTTAAAATTGTAAAGAGCCTTTGTGGACACTATTTACATCAGTTTACATCCTTACTCTGGACCTTATGTAGCTTCAAACATACACACAATGCATTCTGCGAAATCACATTCAATACAAAGAGGATTTTGGACCCGTTGAACCCATTGAACCAAGTGCCAACACAGGCGTTGCTTCAACACCTGAGCTGCCAACTGAAATATTTACCCCATAGTGTTACGAAATCACAGCTACAGGCAACAAAACTACCACGAAATTCAACCGCTAGTTAACATTAGACCTACTGAGGTAGCCCACTGTTAGTCAGTGACCTTCCAGGTGGTTGAAACGCCTAAAGCTACACCGACTAAAATCTGGCTGTATTTCACTGGAAATGATGCCAACAACCAGATGTACAACAAATGTTTACAAATATGAGGATGCGACAATTTATCTTGCTGTTACTATTAGTAGTGCAACTGTTGAGTGTAAAGTTACTGTAGCTGGGTTAGGTGAACTGTAATAGACATGTTGAATATTTTTTTATACTTCAAACCATTAAAGTTTACATGAAATTTATTATTGTTAAATTTCAAGCTCAAGTTATGACTCGAGAAAAGCTGATATTTGTCGACTGGGATGTTTTGTGGGAGGGTTTGTCGTATTTTGTGTTAATTTACGCATTTTCACCATTTAAAAATACACCATGCTATTTACAGGAAAATCCACAATACAATGACAATAACACAACAATTATCGCAATATAACTTTTTTATAACTGCAATAATTTTCTTTAGAGAAAGAGCTGCAGTGTTATTTTGTATCACCATAATTATCATGGTTCTTATTTGACTTTGTTATCTTTACATTGTCAAATAAAACAGAATTTAGTTCACATTTTTGATGTTTTACTCATTTTAACATTGAACGTTACCTTTTCAATTGATCTGAATGTTCTACTTCCATATTTATATAATATTATGACCATAAAATAGATTTAAAACAGTAAATAATCATTTGGTCTCCAAGTTTCACTAAGTACCAAAAATCAACAAAAATGAACAAGGATTTGAAACCAATGCCAACATTTTTACTGTGGTAACATTGTCAGCCATAACATCCAGTTTTACTTCACAAACACTTGAATTCAAGCTTTTCACTCCATCTGGTTTTTCTATCCTGAATTTAAAAGTGTGGGTTTTGCTTTCACTAGATGTTGCTGAATAATAAAAGCTACTTTACTCTGAGTTTACATTCACCTCATGGAAACAGTGAGTCAACTACCAAACCACAGTGTCTGAAGGGAGAAATGAAAACACAATCTGTATCGATATATGCAAAAGGGGTAAAGGAGCTGAAAACCCAGTAATGTTTAAATGTCATTCATATTCAGATACTTTAGGGCAGGGGTGTCAAACATGTGGTCTGCGGGCCAAAGGATTCAATCCAGCTCAAAGGATGAATTTGCAAAGTTCAAACAAATCACAGAAGACAATGACAGTCAAAAGCATGTTGTATTTATCATGAAGTTAAATACTAAATATCTCAGTTGTAGGTATCTGTTACTGAATGTATTGTGCCTTTTTAGATCCACTGTGATCTGTAAGCTCTAATGTACATGTCGAAATGATACGCTGTTGCATAATATTCTTAAAATTGCACTTATTTTTCTTGTTGTTCATGTTCAGGTTATTTATATAATTTGTTTCCTATTGTAATTTAACTTTTTTTGTTTAAAATGAAGAGAAAAATTTGGAGTTGTCATTTTTTATAGATTATTATGTTATTATTGTACTGGCCCGACCCATTTGAGGTCAAATTGGACTGTATTTATGCTAAATGAATTTGACCTCCCCTGGTTTAGGTCGTTTCTAAACAGAACCGATGGATTCCGATGCTTTTTGTACATTATCGTACACCTCTCAGCGCTGTCGTACGGTGTTGTGTGTGTGAAATCCCAGCATGCCTGCACACTATGCCCTACTTTCCAGCGCAGACCCACTCCGCCGTCCCACAGCAACAAACTCCAACTCTGGATTGTTTCAGGTGCATGGCTATTTTTTTCCTTTTTTTTCCCGGGCATCAGCAAACAAACGGAGATGGAGCTCGCTGTCTGTCAACTGCATGGGGTCGGACGAGCAGCTGTGAGTTCCCATGACCCGGGTCTGACTCAGGGCGACTTAAGATTACAGGGGAGCCAGCAAAGTGACGCTGGGAGAGATTAGAGGCACGGCGAAGTCGCACACATGAACAAAAAGGTGGAAAGGAGCTTTAAAGGTAATTTTATGGTTCTCAGACACTATTTTGGGGGGAGTGGGATTGTCTGAAATGTGGAAAAAAAAAAAGCTGCAGGAGAGACAAAACCATGAGTCACACGAGGCCAAGTTGTTACAAGTACTTGGAAGTTGCTTTAGGGTGCGTTCACATGCAGGTTTGGAGACGTTTATTGAAATTAGGCAGCGTTTTCCTCTTGAAATTTGCATTTTTGTGGTGAGAAAAGCACATTTGCAAACACAAAGTGACTTCCCTGAGACTGACACCCAAAAATATAACATTATTGAGTTTAACCCATAAAGACCCAGTGCTTTTTTTGTGTTCCCAAATTACCGGTAAATTTTCTCTCTAGTTAACCTTTATTAAGTGATTTATTACTATTTATCATACTATTATCCTCTCCATTTTGTTTTTTTTTCAGTGAAAATCAGGTATTTTCCTGTATTTATTGATACTGATCGTGTACTTTAATCATCATGCTGAGATTACATTTGAGGGTTATTATACCAAAAACTAAGAAAACTTGAGAAAAAGTGACTTTTCAGTGAAATATATCATTAACTGAACATAATCCAAGTGTCTCCATCCACTGTCATTGATCCAACTCCAGGGGTTTTACTGGTGAATCAATGTTGTAGAAGATGACGGTGTTCCCACATTCACTACAGAACCTCTGAACGTCCACTATTTGCTTTTGTACTACTTCAAGCGATTTTGCAGTTTCTTGCTTCTATAACTGTCTTTATTTTAACCCATAAAGACCCAGTGCTACTTTTGTGATAGTCCCCAAATGATTTTTTCTTCTATATTTAACCTTTCTGAAGTGATTTATCATCATTAATTGTAATATTATCTTCTGTGTTTTGCTTTTTTTGTTTGAAAAACTGTATTTTCCTCTATTTAATTCACTGATCATGTAGATGTTCATGAAAGCTCAGATTAAAATTGAGGGTTATTAAATCAAAAACAGAGAAAACTGAAGAAAAAGTTACTTTTAAAGCAAAATCTATCACTAACTGAACATAAATCATCTCCATCCACTGTCATTGATTAACCCTTTCATGCATGAATTGTAAGAACCTTAGTCAAGATTTTTTTCTTCAGTGTTTTTATTCCTCCTTAGGCATGAAAAAAACCAATGTGATCAAGTTTTTTTTCTATGGAGTTACAAAAATATCCATGCATTTAATTTTGAAATAAAGAAACATGTGTTTAAAACCCAATATCAGAAAGCGATATGAAAACAATGAAATAAAAACATTTTTAATGCTGCTAATCTGATGTCTTCTCACATTTTAACATATTCTAATGCTAGTAATTACTCACTTCATGGAGATAATATGCAAAAAAAAAAAACCTTGTCTAACAAATAACAATTGATTTACACTTAAACATGTTACTGCAGATCAGGTTTATCAAGAACAGAAAAGTTACAGTAATGGTATGAATGTCAGTGTGTGGGATGGTGTGTAAGTGTTCACTTTGTTGGCTGATATGGAACTAAAACATCAAAACCCATGAATATACAAGAGAACAGCTGGAGAATAACTGTCCACTGTAGTGACCACTATGCATGAAAGGGTTAAACTCCATGGGTTTTACTGGTGAATCAATGTTGTAGAAGATGACAGTGTTTCCACGGTAACTACGGAGCCTCTGAACGTCCACATGGGTCATGTCTGATGACCATGAAAAGATGACAAACTGCATTTTCTAATAATTATTTACATGCATTGACATGATTAGTAGCTCTAAAGGTATAAACATTTTAGATCAGTAGATGCTTTTGGTCACTGGCATATATTTGGGTCATTATGGGTTAATGGTGCTAATAATTTTAGATGTCACACATTGTTTCATCTTTCAAATGTAAACAAGAAGGGGAAAAAAGCAAAAAATACTTCTCAAGTCAAAGGAGAAAATAGAATTAGAATATAGGACTATTCGCCTCTGTTAAACATATTAATACAAGCATTTGCATTATACCAAGACCTGTAATGATTCCTTGAACAATGACGTGTCTTATATCAGCAGTTACTTGGAAAAACTTTGGACAGGTAGAAATATGCTTCACTTGACACTGAATGTGAAATGTGAGTTGCATAATTTAACTAAGTTTATTAATACGGAAAGGAACTGAAATAAATGTGGGAACTGAGTGTAACATTACGAAACTGAATTCATTTGTTGTGAAACTTTCAGTGAGAAAGAATAAATCCTTGTAACTGTAACCAGGAAAGCTGATGACACCACGATTCATGACAAGACTCGCAAATTAAGAAATCTGCGGTACTTTCACATTTTTGCAGCATTTACGAAACACAACCAAATAACAGCAACATGGTGCAAATATACAGAATAGAACAGAAGTGGAAAAGTAGGGAGGCACTGATATACCGATATCAACTGATTTGTACTGATATTGGCCAGTATTGACCAAATTCAGCATTATATTAAAGGTTTTTTCCTAAATTTCTATATTTTTGTGATGTGACAGAGGACTGAAAGACTTTCAAATAGGGACTATCTTTGTGAACAGGTGAGAAATAACAATACATTTAAAAAAGAAGAAAGAAATAGAAGGAAACATTGGTATTGGCAACAGCTATCAGCCAAAATATCATGTTAAATATCAAGAACTTTGCAGCGCATCCCTCGCTAAATTGTCAGTATTTTATCATTCATCAATCATTCATTTCTGAAGCAAAAGGAGCAGGATTTTACATGTCGCAGCTTCTCATATTTGAAGTTTTTCCCTTTTTTTCTTTCATTTTGTGGAAGAAATAATGAATCAGTTAATCATCAAATCAGCTGAAGGATTCACTGGCAATCTACACAATGTGGAAATGAAAATATGAAGACTCTTAATCTCTAATACGGTGATATTACAGCTGTAAACAGGGGAATCAGGTGGATGAAAACCACCAGAATTTGAGAGTAAACACCTTTCTTCTGCAGCTCTCTCCTCTCAGTCCATATCAGAAATCTAAGTCTAAATAGAGCTGACCTGAACCCCCCCTTCCCATCCGAAAACACATTTAATTAGACAAAAACCTGCATTATGGGGTAGATTATATCCAACCAGAAAACAGTAGAGTATATCCAACAGCCTCATGTCCTGTCAGAACTCTTCAATGACCATATGTTGAAAGGTAGTTCTGGATTTTTTTTGCCCAATTATGTAACAAAACTATCAATTACTGCAGTTTTAGATGAGATGAAATAAGATTAGATTAGGTTCAGAGGTAGACCGATATATGGACTGGCCGATATATCAGGCCGATATATTGATTTTTTTCAATATCAGCCATTAGCCTTAATTGTTTTTTTGAAAGACAATATTTGATCAGTAGTAAAAAGGTTCTAAGATATTTGATCAGGCACCTGTGTGGGCAGCACTTGAAGTTCAATAACTGTTAAAAGAATACTATGTGTTTATGTATTAATAATTTCATTTATATTGCTGCATAAAAATCTTAATTATCTGAGTGTTTCAATTGTATTTTACGGTCAATATGCTTTAAAAAAAAAAAAATCGGCCTTAAATATCGGCCTCCAAAAATGTAGATATTGGCCATCGGCTGACCAAATTTTAAAAAAAAATCTGTATCGGCCTTAGAAAAACCCATATCAATTGACCTCTTATTAGATAAGACAGAACTTTATTGAGAGACCCTCAGGAAATGAAGGTTCCAAAAGCAGCACAACACTAAATATACACACAAGAAAAACTACAAGAAAAAAGCCTTACAATAACTATAAAAACAGTAGTGAAAAACTCCAGCTGCACATTGGAAAGTACTAATACAAGTGGCAAAGTAGTAAATAATAACAACAATAAGTAGCTTATTATATTACGTTATAATATTATTTAAACACAGGAGCACTATTTGAGAGACTTCACTTAGGGCTGCACAAATAATCGTTAAAAGATTGCGATCTCGATTCACACATGTACGCGATCTCATTTTTACCCAGGGACGATTCTCAAGCATTGCACTGCTGGTGAGGTTTATCCATGCCGCCACACCAAACATTTCATACAAAAAAAGATCATTACCGTTGCATCAGACTTATTATACAAATGTATAATCTATAATAGTCCAGGACAAACGTTCTGCCCCCTTAAATGAAAGTTTGTGAAGCTTCAGGAGGTAGGGAAAAGATAAATGAGCATAAACTTTCACTTTCATTTCTGTGTGTGTGTGTGTGTGTGTGTGTGTGGGGGGGGGGGGCACGGACTGCACTGCCCTGTACCCCCATAAGTATTATAAGTAGGACGGAAAGCGGTGCATGCCCCGTTACCGACCGAAACGCACACGGGTGAACTGCATGCATGTGGCCGAGCCCCACCACCACCAACCAAAATGCGTGCCCCCCCCATTAAACACCGCCACACCAACAGATCAGTACCACAGGAAACACTGCATAAGTGACCGGGCTACTTGCAGAGTGATGCGGAAGACACAAATCGGAGGTAAAATAACCCATTTTCTTTGACAGCGGGCCAATAAACATTTTGTGAAAAAAATCGTGCCGGAGAATCGTGATCTTAATTCTAAGCAAAAAAATCATGATTCCCATTTTTACCAGAATCGTGCAGCCCTACTTCACATTAAAGGTAGGGTAGGAGATATTAGAAATACGGTTCGAGCTAGCTACATTTTGAAAATACTCAATTCAAAAGCTCAAACCCCTTTCTTCAGACATCCCCCCGAAGCCACGCCTCCAGAGTACTGGCATGCGCAATGCTTGCTCTCGAGGGTTCACGAGCGCTGCACAGCAACAATTCGTCCGACTCCGACTCCAGCTCCGGCCCCGATCCATGCATGCCTCATTCAGTCTCCTTCAACACCTCCGCTCTTACAGAACAGCCCTAGTTCATGCCTATCTGACTAAAGTTACATTTACTACTGATTTATGTTAGTGACAAAACAGTTTGTTGGTGAACTTTCCATCCAAATATAGCTAATCTAGCCAAGCTTCGGCTTCGTTTCCTGTACAAGTGCTCCAAGCCTCTGAGAACGCACGATTCATGCACAAAGAGGGGTACGTGTAGAGGGGGGAGGGACAAATGGCAGTTGAGTTTGATAGACATATCACCGTTCAATCATTTGGGCGCTTCAAATGATTGGATGTTGTTTTTTCAGTCCTGTCCGTTCCACAGGTGAGCAATTTTTTTTTTATTTTTGTGTTAGAGCATTTAATTAATTGGTTGTAATCGGGGTGTGAAGGGGGTTTTAAGCAATATAGTAAAAAATGCTCCAGGAAAACATCTCGCACCCCATCTTTAAATGTACTTTCTCTGCTTATATCCTTAAAACCAAAAGCTACTGACAGTAAATTACATCAAATATGCATTTTCACTGTATTGCCGTTGACTTGTTTCTTCTATATCCTCTTCCCCTCTGTCTTAATAAACTCTTCTTCTATAGGAAGCAGATTAATTTCATTCAGGTTTCATGAGCCTCGATGTGTGTGGACCAGACAAACCACAGACTTCTGTACCGGCAGCAGCTTTTTAACAATCTCATTTTTGGCGTCGCTGTCCCTGTGAGAGTGTGAGCATGTGTTACAGCATCATCCAGGGAACTGAGCAGCTACATCACCAAAATATGATGAAACACACACACAGAGCTGACAGCTTCCCTCTGCAGCATCAGCACTTCCATTCAGTGGCTTAAAGGACAGATTATCAGCGATATTTTTGGAGGAAAGTCAGTGCATCCACACTCACAACACTGTGGTAACCTGAGACTGCAGTGACGGTATAATGAAGGATACATCCAGCTAAGTCGAATCTGGAGTTCCATGGACAGTACTTCTTCACCCTGGTTAAAGAGTGTAATTTAACTGTTTACATGGACAACATATAAAGGTCTGCAGGTTTATTCACCTTCAAAATCTAGATGCAGTAGAGTCAAAACCGGGTATTTGAAATCTCTCTGACGGGACATTGTAGAGACAATTTGACAGATTAGTGTTGCTAAATAACCCACATTTTTACTTTTGAATTCATTTTTGCTTTAGTTGGACCATAAGGGATTATCCAAAACAAGAGCTACTTCATACTGAAATAAATGTTGGAATGGCAATCAATTAAAGTTCGCTCTCTGATGGGACATTACTGTGTTTTGACCCAGTAAGACTACAAAACTCAAACCACAACTGAACAATAACCCACTCACAAGAGCCCACTCTGGTGCAACAGAATAACAGTACAACATAACTATGCAATCTATGACAAAATAAGGTTTATCTAATTACTGTTATATAATGTACGAATCTTTTTACATTTCAGTCATTTCGCCTCCTCTTTCATGTTGGCTTATTTCAGTGTTTTTCAGCCTTGGGGTCGGGGTCACATGGGGTCACCTGAAATTTCTAGTAATTGATAAAAAAAAACAAAACAAAAAAAACAAAAAAAAACTTACTAATAAAAAATAGATGCTGAGTTGACAGTTAAGACAGTCCCAATCCATAAAAGACATGACAAACTGTGAAGCTGAAACTGAAGCACTGTGGTACTGTTTATCTGTCAAATGTTCATTGTGGTCGGTTTCAGATGCTGCAGCTCTTTCATAATTCATAGTTTGCGTTCTTGTTTGTTCAGTATTAATTGTCAGCCTTGTAAATCCAAGCTGGACTGACTGTACATATCCTGAGCAAGGAAAATAAAATTCTCACTTTGTGCAGTAATCTACACCTGGCTTTTCTGCCTCCGTCCATAATAATATACATTATACAGACTAAATGTCGTCTAAAATTAACCGTTATTTGCAAAATAGTATAGCAAACTAATACATGATCAAACACAAATTAATTTTAGAAAAAAAAAAAAAAGTCTCCGTTTTGAATGTCTGGGGTCACCAGAAATTTGTGACGTAGATAGATAGATAGACAGACAGACAGACAGACAGACAGATAAATCCTGCTGTCTGAACATAACCATTCTGTGCCTTTTTGACAGCTAGATTTAACACAGGATGTTGGCTTTTATGGTTAACACATGCATCTCAAACACATCTGAGTGGAAAAGCTGTGGAACTGAACACAAACTGAAGTCACACATAAAGATTTCAGCTTTTCCACTGTGGATAGAAAGGAAAAGCAGAGGGTTTTCTCCATCAGCCTGAGCCAGCTAGCCTGAGTACAGCGCTCCCTCAGCAGAGCTTTGCGTGGCTGGCGGCTGTTCCTGCTGCGCTGAAGCAGTAATTTATTCATTGAACAGGTGAAGGCGGTGACGAGTCGGCCGGTTTCTCCTCAGCTAATGAAAACTCAAATCCCTCTGACTCCTGTAAATTGGTTAGGAGGTGTCGAGTGTCTCCCAACACACGCCCCCCCCCCCCCCCCCACACACACACATATGAACGCACACACTGGGTGAACTCGTAAGGTCATGTCACTTCTACCCTTCAAGGACACACACACTTGGTCTGAAGCCCAGGGACGGCCCCATCTGTCTGGAAGCTGCCGAGCTGACATTTAGAACTGATTACAAAGGCAAAGATGGATTATGATAATATCCACTTATTCTCACTCATTATGGATTTACGGCTGCTCATTAATCACCGCTCCGCTTTGTGCTCATCAGATTTTCTTGAAATCAGCTCTTTTTTTTAAGCCTAACACGCGGCTGAGTCCATGTGTGTTACTTAAAACTTCACAAGACATGAAATATAACACAGGCCGTGGCGTAAAGCATGTTTCCATCCCGCTGTTTAGGTGTTGATTTTCACTTTGCTGCTAAAAAAAATGCACTGGAAATGCTGAGAATCTTGACGTGTTGCCAAAAAGTACAGTATATGCAACTAAGCACATAAATTCAAAATCTCACATGAGAAATGTCACTTGGGGACAGCGGATAAAAACATATAGAAATGTAATATTAGATATGGAACAGCGACCAAACGTTAGCATGTGTTAAGAGCTGCAGAAATGTCCAACAAAGGATTTGACGAACTCTGATAGAATTTGAAGTAACATTATAAGAGAAGCAGCGGCTCAGAAGGAAAAAGTTAGAGCCAGTATCATGTTTTTGGACAGAATGGAGGAAACTCAGGATCGATGACCAACGGATATTTCATCTAGTCACTTGACATGTTACTGTGTGATATAATAAATACGTCCACATAATAGATATGTGGTTGACAAAGTCCATAAATTTGCATTTTCTTTTGGAGATTTTCTGAAAATGCTGATAAAAGAAAAAAAAGTTCAGTCATTATAAAACTAAAAACTACATGTTTATTTGCATTAAAGCATACACTAATCTATTCTACTCTACTCTATATTATTGTATTGCATTGTATTCTATATTATTCTATTGTAATCTATTCTATTCTACTCTACTCTACTCTATATTATTGTATTGTATTATATTTTATTCTATTCTAATCTATTCCACTCTACTCTACTCTATTCTATTCTATCTGCTCTATTCTATTCTACTCTATTCTATTCTGCTCTACTCTATTCTACGCTGTTGTGTTGTACTCTACTCTACCCTACTCCATTCTATTCTATTCTATTCTATTCTATTCTATTCTATTCTATTCTATTCTATTCTATTCTATTCTATTCTATTTTACTCCCTTCTATCTGCTCTATTTTATTCTACTCTATTCTGTTCTGCTCTACTCTATTCAATGCTATTGTGTTGTACTCTTCTATTCTATTCTATTCTATTCTATTCTATTCTATTCTATTCTATTCTATTCTGTTCTACTCTATTCTATGCTATTGTGTTCTATTCTATTCTGATTTATTCTATTGTACTCTATTCTATTCTGCTCTACTCTCTTCTATGCTATTCTATTCTATTCTATTCTATTCTATTCTATTCTATTCTATTCTATTCTATTTTACTCCCTTCTATCTGCTCTATTTTATTCTACTCTATTCTGTTCTGCTCTACTCTATTCAATGCTATTGTGTTGTACTCTTCTATTCTATTCTATTCTATTCTATTCTGTTCTCCTCTATTCTATGCTATTGTGTTCTATTCTATTCTGTTTTATTCTATTGTACTCTATTCTGCTCTCTTCTCTTCTCTTCTCTTCTCTTCTCTTCTCTTCTCTTCTCTTCTCTTCTCTTCTCTTCTCTTCTATTCTATTCTATTCTATCAACCAGTGAAAGTCACTGAGTCTAAACTGAACTGACCAACCTGATGAGAACACATTTTTACTCTCTGTTATCAGTATATGACTGTCACCCTCACAGTTTTACATTTAAATGTGCTGTAAAATCAGGAGGAATATCCCTTTAATTGAAACTTCACAGCAGCAGGGTTAAAAAAATCCAGAGACCCAATTAACAACTTTTCTGGAGTTGTGATCAGAGAAATAAAAAAACAAAAAAAAACAAAAGCCGTGGCAACACCTGTCACGTCACACCTGTTAGTCTATTGATATGAATAAAACATGTGGCTCCCGGCAGAGAGGAGCTGTGATGGTTAATTTAGCACGTTATTAACAGAACAAGCCCCCCTGCATCAGCAGCAGCACCTCCAGCTCTCTCTAAGGAGGCCTCCTGCAGCAGCGCTCCCCGAGGAGGCCTCGTTCAGACACCAAATCTAATCAAAGCTAATCTAATCAGGTCTTTATAGCGAGCAGCAGAAAGGAGAAATGACCCAGTTCACTTTTCCCACACCACACGCGTGAAAAGCTATTTCTGTCGCTGCAGGTTACACCGAGCCAAAGGAATTCTGTGAATTAGTCCTTTATAGTCAATCGATGTTATGTACGCTCTGCAAAAAAACGTCAGAAATCCATTAGTTAGTGCTTTGATCCAATGGCATCCATGAAAACACTTTTCTAAATGCAGCCAGTGCAGAAATGTTTTCTCCAGACAGTTCACTTTATACTATTGCTAAAAGAATCAGAATCACGTTCATTGCCATGGAAGTAAACAGGGGTCACATTACTAGAAATTTGCAGCAGTGGTTTGGTGCGTATGTAGAACATGGAGTAGGTAAGACGCATGCAGTAAAAAATAAAATAAAATAAAATAAAATGAACAAGCAAGATAGAGTTTCAAATTGTACAATATACAGTGTGGACAAAACTATAAAATAAAATTAAATTAAATTAAATTAAATTAAATAAACAAGTAAGATACAGTTTCAAAATATACAATATGCAATGTGGATAAAACTATCAAATAAAATAAAATAAACAAGGAAGACAGGGTTATAAAGGACTATCTAACTGTTAAATATATATAATATGTAATGCTACTACTGAACCATTCAACTAATCTTTTGCTCCATTTTGAGGACTACACAGCCCTCCACCTTAGCCCTTCCCCTCTGTCTAACTGAGAATCGAGACCCCCCCCCTACCCCCTTCATGTGTACACACAAACCGGAGGGGTAGGGGTGAGGGGCGAATTGGGATTGGGGCTATATGTTTTACTACTGTGTTAGTTTACCTCTCGCATTGACAGTATACACAAATCCAGCTATGAAAGGTTCGCTCACTACTTTTCTGCAGCAACATTAGTCCAAAAAGTGGTTTTTTTTGTGTGTGTGTGATTTGGCAAGTGATGTATGTGCACTGAGCAGGTAGAGGTATACAATATGCACTCCTGTTAATTCATGTCAAATTGTTAAAATGCAGCATTTTTATTTGGAGTTTTCAGAGTTCATGAGGGTCAGTGAATGCCTCTCCCCTTCCTGTCTGAAAATGAGTCAGAAACAATACAAACTACCAGCAGATTCACACAAAACCAGCAGAGTTTACTTACGAAAAGTACAAAAAAAACCCAAACATGCAAATTATGCACGTTTCCATAAAATGCTGGGAGCGGTATAGGGAGTGATAAAACTAGGTTGTGTTGCAGGCTGTTGGTGTTTTCCATCTGAAATAGCTGTGATGTGTCTATTCACAGATGAGACAGAGGATTTATTCAGTGTCCTTGTCAGTCCACAAGATCAGAACCAGACAAGTTTTCACACTTCATAAGAATATCTGGGAAAAAGGTGCTTCTGCTCCATGCTGCATCAACAAGGCTCATAAAGTGACTGGGGGGAAAAAAAAAAAAAAAAAAAAAATCTTTGCGCAATTTCAGACAAAACACTGCACAGAGATCTGCAGAAGTGTCTTGTGCACTGTCCTAGTATTGTTCCACATCTTCCATCACTTATTCACAGGCTGTTACATCTAAAAACAGAGTAAAAATATGAAGCTTATCATCATTATTGAGCAATTTTAACCCTATATTGACTATACTGTAAGTGACTATTTCAACAAAAACAGTTTGTGTGTTTTTTCTTTCTCACTCACTGCTACTACTTAAAGCAGCGCGATGCTAGTGTTCCAGTCATGACAGGTCAGAATTTAACGGAGTTCCAGTCTAGTTTTGGATGACATATACAGTATGCAGACTGTATTATAAATATAATACGTTAATAGGGTGAAAAGTGCTATATGTCACTGCCTAATAACTGCTATAACAGATAGTATCAGGTCACTGTGCTGCTACGAATCACACACCGTACCCCTGTTCTGTTAGTTACATTCAGCCCCTTATGTTGGATTCATTTAACCTCTGGGTATCAGTAAAACCGTATCTTATCTAAATATGATCATTCCCACTTTTTAATCTCTATTTGACTTGGATGATGTTTAGAGCGCAGAGTTTTCCTCCATGATTTCTATTTGTTCTTTATCCAATGAAGTGCCAAAGACTTCAAACAAATCACAGTGTTCTCAGTAAGTCAGAGCACGAATGGTGATAAAATCTGAGTACAACAGTCAGTCTTTTATTACCTCCTCATTAAATCGTCTGTAATCAGATGCTGCCACTGGGAATCTGGTTGTACTTACTCAACGTACACTCCCACAATCGCACTGCAAACTGGAGTATCGCTACCTCCAGTCGGCAGCTGGGATGTCGTCTTATTGTTTTTAACTACTTTAACTCGTATCACAACCACAATCACGTATCTCTTATCTCTAAGGGAAAGGTGAGGCTCCTATTATGAATGTACTGTATCTATGGAGATGCATTCATGGTAACATGGATTCATATTTAATAGTCTGATCAAGGAGAGCCTGAAATATCTAAATATATGAGAAAAAGACAAACGATAAGATAAGATAAGATAAGATAAGATAAGATAAGATAAGATATTCCTTTATTGATCCCACAATGGGGAAATTCACAGTGTTGTCAGCAGCATAAAACATACACATACACGCAAAACAGTCATATAAATTTAAATAAAAAAGTGTTTAAAGCGAGAGTGCAAATACGGTTTGATATGAATGTAGTGCAAATGGTTATAAATATAAAAAATAAATATATAAATATGGATTTGAATATATACAACATAAAAAAAAAAAAAAAAGTAATATGTGTATTCTAAGAAATTAATTCTGTTTTGGTGGAAAACTTGAGCGTTTAAGTACAAAACCTCCTTTTTTTGCCCAAAAAAACCTAAAACTATAAAAAATTCATGGACTGTTTTCAAAATGTGAGCTTTCTGATGGGTTCTCTACAGTTATATTTGCACATTTTTAGATGAAAACCCAAGGCTGCAAATCCAAAGCTATAAGAAAAACCTACAGATAGAGTATAAACTCTGGAAAGAACAGAAAAGTCAAGATCGAGCCACTGAAATGAGATTGATTTGTACTTGTGAGGCTCTTTAGTTAGTAGAGCCCGACCGACATGGGATTTCTGGGGCCGATGTCGATATCGATATTGGGGGCTAAAAAAAAAGTCGATATCTGATATATTGGCCGATAACCGATATTGGCCGATAATCGATATATTAGACGATATATGACATAAGAAGATTCATCTACAGGGGAGGTCCATCCTCGTAGGAGTGCGGGGGATAGCGGTCCGTGATTTAAGGGGGAGTAGCGTGATTGTCGGAGTGGAAGTGAAAGTGAAATTGACACGTTTTACTATTTAGTCCTCTAACTCTCCGGGCTGCACAGACACACAGGAGCAGCGAGCCACAGAATCTCCACGCAGGAAAAAAGCTCATACATCGTTACAGATCATTTAATTCCAAAGCAGGCCAGAGCACTAAAATAATAACATGTAAATAATGTCAACTCGACACTTTTCTCTATGTTTTAGGGTGAAAAAAGATAAATTCCATCATGAAAATGTTTACATACAAACTATTCTTTAAAAAAACATGACTCAGCTCAGCTCATTTACACATTACATTACAACTTGTACATCAGAGTTGATCTACAAAGGCACAAAACATTTAGTAATGGGCATACTATTGTTAAAATTTCAGGTTGTATATGATTATTCAGTTTTAGGGATGCAAATTATCAATTTATCCATTAATCATTAGTTGGTTGACATTGACAGTGGCGAATTTCTCTTTAAGAATACAAGCTAAATATTGTTTATATACTTCATGAAAAAAGCACGTCATATTCTTTAATGACTGATTTATTGTACCATTGGATACAGTACAGGCAATGACATTTACGGAGTAGAACTAAAGAAATTCTCCAGAGAAATTAGGTAAAATAAATGGATCTGAAGAGGGGCAGTTTAGAATACAGGTGTCAAATCAGGCCCACCAAAGGGTCCAGTCCGGCCCTTGGGATGAATTTGTGAAATGCAAAAATTACACTAAGATATTAACAATCCTTTTAGTTCAGGTTCCACATTCAGACCAATTCAATCTCAGGTGGGTCATAATAACCTATAAACACTCACAACTCCAAATTTTTCTCTTTGTAAATGTAAATGTTTTCATGTATTTACATTAAAACAAAGTATAAATTGCAAAAAATATCTGAATAACCTGAACAAATTCAACCTGAAATGTCTTAAGAGAAGTAAGTGTAATTTTAATAATATTCCACCTGTTACTAAATGTCTTGTGTATTTGTTGATCCACCGTGATCTGTCAGTTATAATGTACATGTGTAAATGATAAACTAAGGCATTATTTTGTTAAAATTACACATTTTTTTCAGTTTGTTCATATTATTCACATTGTTTGAGAGGATAGTTTGTAGATGCAAACATCTTCATAATATTTAATTTTACATTTTTCACTCAGTTTGGAGTTGACATTATTTATATATTATTATATTGGTTCGGCCCACTTCAGATCAAATTTAGCTGAATGTGGCCCCTGAACTAAAATGAGTTTGACACCCCTGCTCTAAATAATCATGCAACAGTAAATTATGAAAAAATCTGTAAAAATGTGTAACGGTAAACAATCTAAACCCAATCGGTATAAATTTACTTGCACTTTGTGATAAATTACTGCTGCTGTTGATTATGCTGAGTGTATAAGTATGTGGTGCAAAGAGTTAGAGTCAAAGAGTTAAAAAAAAAAGTATTTTGTTTATAGAGCTGCATTTTTAACATCTCTAGAAACTTTCATCTTTTTGAAAGTCTTTTTTGTACTGGATGTGAATTTCCAAGGTTGACATATGGGATTGATAACACTGGTCTACACATAAAATGCTTCCAGAATAAAAGTAGTGAAATTTTACCACACGTGAGTCACTAGTCACTTTTCTATTGAGCCTCAAATTGTGCAAATAAAACTTGTGCATAAAAATATACCTAATAGAAAAACGTCAGTTTCGACTAAAATCTCGTCATCTCGGCATTATATTGTTAAAATTACACATTTTTTAAAGTTTGTTCATATTATTCACATTGTTTGAAAGGATAGTTTGTAGATGCAAACATCTTCAAAATATTAAATTTTACTTTTTTCACTCAGTTTGAAGTTGACATTATTTATATATAATTATATTGGTTCGGCCCACTTCAGATCAAATTTAGCTGAATGTGGCCCCTGAACTAAAATGAGTTTGACACCCCTGCTTTAGAAGAAATGGGCATTTTTGACTTTGCGTCACTGACATGATGGAGCGAGATTTCAAATCCAAATCCAGTTTTTTCAAATCTGACCCAGGCCATTTTCATATGTGGTCCTAAATCCGATTCATGTCCGATATTTTGCAATGCGACTTCAGTTTGAAATGCGAGAAACGTCACAAGTCTGCGTCCCAGAACAAGAAGCGGCGAGAAAAACATATTTACTTCCGTAAACACAGTGCGTGTCTGCGTGGTCACGTATTACGTCCGGACCTCTTTTGCTCATGCGGGTCACTTCAGGGTCGCATTCAGTTCATACTCAAAACTGACAGAAGTCGCATTTAATGTGTAATATGAACGAGCGCACAAAAAAAATTGGATTTCACCAAAAATCCGAATTGTGCATTAAGACCCACTGTCTGAACAAAGCCTAAGATCATATTCACCATCATCGACCATGAAGTCAGCGTCCTCATAATTCAAAGCTCTGCGTCAAGTGAGAAACCAACAGTGAAGCAAAGCGTGATGTTGAGAGCAGCACAAGAGAGGCCTTATGTAAACGCTCTCAAATCCACTCCTGACATTTCGCCCAACACAGCTGCCCTCCTCTATCTCTGTTTCCTTCTGTTTACATCTCTCCCTTTAAGCTCTCTGTTTCCCCCCTCCCTCCACTCGTCTTGATAACTCAATATCTGGGCACAAAAGCCGAGGTATAAAGTCATTGTTCCCGCTGAAAGGTGCGGTGACAAAGAGGTTAAGGCAGCCCTCGTTTCCACAGCGCCGCCGGGAAAGTGATATTTACGCCGTGGGAAAACCCCGACCGGCTCCTTCATCATTGATCCACCTGAGCACAGATGTGACGAATAAACGGCCCACCTGTGCTCCGACACAAAACCACAAAAAAACTCTGAATGTGACGCTGAAAGGAGAGGAAAGACTCCGTTTCATTGTGACACTGCAGCGACACTCTGACACTCGAAGTGGCGTCAGAGCAGTTATGGTGAAGTGAAGCTGAGGTAGACTTCTTTTTACCGAGACAGGAAAGAGAAACGGGCGGAAAGTAGAGGGTGGCAGCGAACTGAAACATTTACAAAGTGTGAGAAAAAGGAAAAACAATCCAAAGTGGACTGACATTTGAAGAACTCACCTCACATTGCACTCACTCTCCTGTTCTCCTGAGCTTACACCCACATCATCTACCTTTCTTCTGCAGAAATTCAACCTCAACAACACCCCGTCAACCTGAGCTTTTCAGCAAACAAGCCTCAGAAAACCTAGAATCAGCGACGGATTAACCCATAAAGACCCAACGCTACTTTTATGTCAGTTCCCAAATGACATTTTCTCTATATTTAACCTTTCTTACGTGGTTTATCACCATTTATTTACAATATTATCCTCTGTATTCTGTATTTTATCAGTAGAAATCTGGTATTTTCCTGTATTTAAAGTGGAACTAGGCAACACTTTCACCTTAATTAAACAGTTTCAAAGTAATTGTGATGGTTAAATGTCTTGTTAGATGGAGAATGGAAGCTGAGGCTGAATATGCCACTTGCAACTTGTGACCTGTCCACAATGACACGCCGGTTGTGGGTACATTTACAGGGACCGACGGTCTGAGGCTCCGTCTGCAGCTGTTAGCACCGAGCTGCTAACATTAGCCTCAGAGCTTATGAGCAGCTCCAGTTGTGCGACTTCCTTCATGAAGTGAAAACAAATGTCCGAAACTTCAATGTCTGGCTAAAGTTTCCCACTCTGTTCCGCTCCACTAGCGTATTCGGTCACAATTTTTTGCCTTCTCGTCGTCGGCTTCATTGAAAACAAATGCACATAGTCAATGGGGGAGGGTTAACGGTGGGTTTTACGACAGTGAAAATGTACTCCAAAACCTAAGGGGGCGCTCCACAGAGAAAAATGCTGCAAAGACAACGAAGAAGAACCAAAAGAGCAAAGAAGAACCAAAACAGTAAAATGTTGCCTAGTTCCACTTTAACTGACTGATCATGTACTTTAATCATCATGATGAGATTATATTTAAGGCTATTATATCAAAAACAGAAAAAACTGAAGAAAAATGGTACTTTTTCAGTCAAATATATCATTAACTGAACATAAATCAAGTGTTTTTTCTCTCTGTTTCGTTCCCAAGTGATTTATCACCATTTATTACAATATTATACTCTGTATTTTGCTTTTTTTCAGTGTAAATCATGTATTTTCTTGTATTTAATTTACTGATCATGCAGATGTTCATCAAAGCTCAGGCTAAAGTTGAGGGATATTATATCAAAAACAGAGAAAACTAAAGAAAAAGGTACTTTTTCAGTCAAATATATCAATAACTGAACATAAAAACAAGAGTGTCCATCCACTGTCATTGATCCAACTCCATGGGTTTACAGGTGAATCAATGTTGTAGAAGATGATGGTGTTTCCATGGTAACCACAGAGCCTCTGAACATCCAAATGGGTTATATCTGATGACCATGAAAAGATGACAAACTGCATTTTACACCAATTATTTACACGTATTGATTGGATTAGTGGATCAACAGGTATTAAACAGTTTAGATCAGTAGATGGTTTTGGTCACCAGTGGACGTTTGGGTCTTTGTGGGATAATCTGTCAACTACAGCTTTATGAGTCTTCACTTATGTAGCGCGTCTGAGTTTGATGCGTCTGTGATTTTCTGACTGAAGATACAATATTCTAACTAATGTTCAGGTGGGACAATGTCACAGGTTTGGGGTCTTGAAGGTAGACCAGGTCTGAATGGAGTTCAATTGGAGAAGTAGCTCAGTTCACTGAATGATCAATTTGTGAAAACTGTTGGTTCCATAATAATCAGACGACCTTTGTGATGATCTTTAACATCTTATCCATAGACTAGTAAATTATGACACCACCTGATAAAATCTATCATGAACTAAATTATCGTTTTCTGATACAAGAGACAAACTGAGGTCCATTTCCTTTGGTTCTACCATCTGTCATGTAGCGAAACCATGGGTCAAACAAACACAGATGGATTTGTATTCTTCTTTTTTCCTCCTTAAGGTAAAAATAACCAAAGTTATCCATCCATCCATCCATCCATCGGTAAACTGGCAAAATAGGAATTTTACGTCTTCGGTGTAAGTATATTTGATGCTTTCCTTCTATTGTTTGTGTTACTCTGCACATGATCTGTAAATGTGACTGGGAAGGGCTGAAAACCTGCCACTGGATCCAGACCCGTATCAGGTTTTTCACTTTTCCAGTTTATTGCTGATGAACATCATTGGAAATAGTCATTAAACCTCAATGATTTGTCATTATAACCTTCCAATCTATGGATTACTTTGAGCTGAAATTAATTTTAGCATCACTTATTATTATTAGTGGTGTGTGTTGGCAAGAATTTGGCGATATGATACAAATCACAATACTAGGATCATGATACGATATGTCGCAATATATCACAATACTGTTAACAAGGCGATATTTTTTGTTTTGTTTCTTTTTTCAAAAGATGATTTCCACAAAAAACTTATAGTGCAGCATTTGGATAAATAAAGTTTTAACATGCAGCTTTACTAGAACAAAAATCACACAAATAAATAAATAAATCATGTTTTGCAGACATTATAGTTTAAGATCCTGCTTAAATGTTCGTATTCTATTGCGAAAAGAATGCATAGTGTTAAGTACCTCATTCATCCAACATCAGAACATTATTTTTGTGCATTCCCAATATAAAAAAAAAAAACTAACATTGCCGCTTTAAGACAGTAAGGAAGTGTTTTTAGGATGCTTGAAATAACCGTTATCAATTTGTTAAAAAACTACATGTATGACCTGCAGTATCACAATACTACTTTCGTAGTATACAAACAACAGAGCAAAATACCCGTATGACTATATAAATGAAAGAGCATGATATTAAAGAAAAACAAAAACAAAAATGAATCTCCACCATGTCTGCATTTGAATAAATACTTTAAGATATCGATACAATACTTTTTAATATCGATACAGTATCACAAAGTGAAAAATCATGATATATTGCAGAACCAATATTTTCTTACACCCCTGATTATTATTACTATTATTATTAAGTATATGGCCCTCAGTAAGATGCACGACATGTTGTTAAAGTCCATACCTTGCTCTTTTACATATACTTTCTGCATTTTTTATAATTACAGTTTCTTCTGAGTACCATCTTAGTTGTTCCTCCAATAAAATGTCATAAAGGAGCAATTAAGTGTTGGTTATAGTATCTAAAACCCGAAAATATTCAGTTCATTTCCACCTATGACAATGAAAAGGCAGCAAATTCTCACAAATAGGAAGCAAAATTTTCACTTTTTCCATTTTATAGTTGACTATTTAGATGGTTTTTGAATGATTGATCAGTTTGACTATTAGTGGCAGCTCTGTTTTATTTAGTTATATGTCAGAAAAATGATAAGTTGGCATGTTTCTGCAAAATACAGGGGAACAAACATGGACAGAAATGTGTGAGAGTGATGGCAGACACTTTTGGAGTTTGTGTCCCCAGATGTGTTGAGAAACCCTGCTGAACCTTCACCCAATCCCTCTGCAGAGAACACTTCCAACAGACTACACACACTGAAGGGAACATAAGTCACATTTAGTCTTTTATTTCCTTAGTGCATTGTATGGAGCCCAGAGTGTATTTACAGCTCAAACACTGACAGCGTTTATTCCTTCAGTTTGGCTTTATTTGTCCATGAAAAGAATGGTAGAAATGTGAAGAAGAAGTCACTCGGGTCCAGCTAACACTTCATGCTCTTTACTCAGATAAACACAAGTGTCCGAGGATTCCATCACGCTTTACTAAAAGCACGCTGCAGAAAAATCTATCACAAACACGCACCATACTGATGCCAAATGGGGGTTATGAGAAAGCAAAATCCACAACTCTCGATGGAACGTCTGAGTCCATTCCCCTCATGAACTGGTTCACAGTGCGAGTCCGAACACAACAAAACACAAAAACCATCTTTTCCCACTTTGTCTCAGACCAAAGAAAGCAAACTGTAGGTGTGATCGCGCCCTTAAAGCTAGCAAAACAAGCTAACAAAAGTAGAATACGCCAGGCCAAACGACATGTAATGCACCAAATATGTAGCTGCAGGGTTTTTCTTCCCACTGGGGAGAAAAGAAGCAACGGACAAGATAAATATGAGATGGATGAGATATTAGGAGGTAAATAAATATAGAACAATGGAGGGTTTGGTCGTCTACAACCTCTTTCTCTGTTTCCCATCATGCCTCCCTCCTCTTTCGTAACCCCTGAGTGTGTCAGTGAGGTCCAGCTGAGCTCCATTAGCTCTGTGAACAACTCAGAGTCAAGTGGGAAATTAAGCGGCTCTGTGTGTAATAACATGCTTTAATCACCACCGCTCACCTCAGCGCTCACACCCGCGTGCATTTCATTACCTCTGCCTCACCTAAACACACACATTATGAATACGCGTGCAGAAACACAAGGCGTTCTCTATAGAAACGCAAGCGTAAACACACACCGGGGTTGTGCAAATGGACGCTAATGCACGAATCTGTAGGTGGACACCTAATGATAAATGGACTGCACTTAAAGGCGGTTTCTGCAAGACCATCACCGTCGTCATGTCAATCTGCACAAACTGCACCATGAAGCGGAAAAAGGGCATCGAATTAATATGTCAGGTAAAATATAGAGGCTGTTGCATGTCAGAAAAGAGTAAAATATGCCATTTTCACCATTGCACTATTTGTTTTTGTACTATTTCAAGTGATTTTGCAGTTTCTTGCTTTTATAATTGTCTTTATTTTAACCCATAAAGACCCAGTGCTACTTTTGAATGATTTTTTCCTCTATATTTAACCTTTCTGAAGTGATTTATCATCATTAATTGTAATATTATCTTCTGTGTTTTGCTTTTTTTTTTTTTTTTTTGGTGAACAACTGTATTTTATTATTTAATTCACTGATCATGTAGATGTTCATGAAAGCTCAGATTAAAATTGAGGGTTATTAAATCAAAAACAGAGAAAACTGAAGAAAAAGCTACTTTTAAAGCAAAATCTATCACTAACGGAACATAAAGCAAGCATCTCCATCCACTGTCATTGATCAAACTCCATGGATTTTACTGGTGAATCAATGTTGTAGAACAGGGGTGTCAAACTCATTTACTTTCAGGGGCCACATTCAGCCCGATTTGATCTCCAGCGGGCCAGAACCAGTAAAATAATAACATAATAACCTATAAATAATGACAACTCTAAATTTTTTATATGCAAAAAAATAACATTAAATGATGAAACTATTTAACAATTTTATCAATATTATGCTTCAACTTAGGATTTCTACATGTGCATTACAGATCAGATCTACCAAAACACAAAACAGGCAGAATATTGTTAAAATTGCACTTATTTTTCTTTAGACATTCGAGGTTGTTCATATTTGTTCTGGTTATTGACATTTTATTGTTAAAGGATATCAGAATTTAATGTTCTTTGCAATAAATCAAAGAGAAAAAGTTGGTGTTGCCATTATTTAGAGGCATAATGTCATCATTTTTCTTACATTAAACCAAGAAGAAAATTTGGAGTCATTATTTCTAGGTTATTATGCTGTTATTTTTGAGTTTGATACCCTTGACTGATAATATCTTTAGGGTAATTTTTGCATTTTGCACTTTGTAAATTCATCTCGTGGGCCGGATTAGAACCTTTGGCGGGCCGGTTTTGGCCCCCGGGCCGCATGTTTGACACCTGTGTTGTAGAAGATGACAGTGTTTCCACAGTAACTACAGAGCCTCTAAACGTCCAAATGGGTCATATCTGATGACCATGAAAATATGACAAACTGTGTTTTACACCAGTTATTTACATGTATTGATAGTATTAATGGATCAACAGGTATTAAACTCAATAGATAGTCTGTTTGGGTCTTTATGGGTTTTATTAATAAAACAGTAATAGTATATAAGATTAATTTGTTTGTCTTTTTCAGTAACAACTGAATCAAAGGACCAGAAAACAATATTAGCAGTCTTTACTAGAAATCAATTCCATGATTATTCAACTTTATTTTAGTGCTTATTCAAGAACAAAATACAGATTATGTCTTCAGTTTCTGAAATGTGATTTTAATCATGAAAGTAACCCTGGCATCATTTCAGCAAGAGTTTATATCAAATTTAGGCTTAAAAACTAGTGTTTTAATGTTCAGTCTCTATGTTACTTAAGTTTCACTGTGCAAAATGACATCTGCTTCAGTTTAACATCATCATATTCAGCTGCTTAGGGTCATTTTGGTGCTAGCTGAAGAAAAATATTCTTCAACAAGTGTGTTGTAAAAGGCTGAAGCTGCACATAAACATATAATAAATTTCTAAGTCATAAGAAAACTTTTGAAATGAGCAACATTTAGAGAAGGTGTAATGCAGATTTATTGTTGGATAACTATTAAAGACACAGATTATTACTTGAAGCAGAGTAATTTCATTTTGTCACTGGCCTGGAGGGGTTCTTTATCATTTGTGCTTCCAGAAAATTACCAAAATAGATAAATCCAGCGTCAAAATAACATCTAATAAACACAGAACAGTGACTAAACACACAACAGTCACTGCAAAAGCGCATCTACACAATGCGTCAACAATCGATCAGCTGGACAGACGAAGCAGTAAATGTACATTTGCGCGCCTCCAACCAGAACCAGGTCATCTGACGTGAAACCAGCGGCATCGTGGGAAAGCTGAGCAGACTCGTACCACAACGTAACAGAGCCCTGCTGTGGCCGTCCTGCAGCTTTTAAGCTTATTAAAGACACAGACAATCAGCTCCGTCTACGGACGACAATGACAATAAAGTGTGTTCAAACCAGAGCAGCTGCAAACTGACGTATCCGTAAAGTTGATAATTATTGAGAATGTTACCTCTGGCAGTCAAGGACGTCTTTATTTAACTAGCTAGCTCTGTACATACAACAGAAAAAGATGCAACAAGTGTGACTCTGGTGGTTCATCTCTGGTGTTCAAACTCTAAAACTCTTATTTCGTCCAAAAACTTGACAAAAAGTCTATCAAAGTTAGGTGCAATCTGACAGGAAACAGAAGGAAAACAGAAGAAAAGGCATGAAAGTGGACTTTAAACTATCTCAGGGGTGTCAAACTCATTTTAGTTCTGGTTCCACATTCAGCCCAATGTGACCAGTCAAACAAAATAGAATAAAAATACAATAATAACATATAAATTATATCAATTCCAAACTTTTCTCCATGTTTTAGAGTGAAAAAAGTACAATTATATAATGAAAATGTTTACATCTGCAAACTATCCTTTGTCAAAATGTGAATTACAGGAAAACCCTGAAATTTCTGCATGAGTGCAATGAGTGCAATTTTAACAATATTATCATTTGTCATGTATATCACAACTTACAGATTACAATGGATCTACAAATACATAAGACATTTAGGGATTTGAGAAACAAAACAAAGAATAAAAAGAACAAAACTTGAACAAAACTGAACAAAAATTTGAGAAACACAAATGAAATAAACAAAAATAAACAAAAAAATAATAATAAAAAGCCAATAAATATGATCCAACTGAGCAAAAACAAAAACAAAAAAATGCCTAAAAATGAGCAAAAACTTGAGAAACATGAACAAATTTTCATAAATTCCCTCCATGGGCTGGAATGAACTCTTTGGGGGGCCAGTTTTGGGCCGTGGGCCGTATGTTTGACACCCCCACTCTATCTGCTTCCGTTTTTCTTTATTCCAGTGCGTTTGCATTTAACCAGGTTACGGTGTTCTTCCTCCTGTAAACTGGTTTCTTTACTGTCTGGGTACTGTAATCAGAGCAGGGGATTAGAGAAACCTGAATTGGCCGACTTGAATTTGGATTTCTCTGTCATGTATACAGGTAACCGACTTTCTAAATGTTGCGTGTAACCAAGTGCAAAACAAGCTGCTCCTCCATATCCGTATGTGACGTAAATGTGCAGAAGTATAAAAAAAAACAAAAAAACTGGCGCATTGTTATTTTAGGGGAAAACTGAGCGTTTATAAAACAGGGTTATAGCAGTGAATGGAGGTGAAACGAGCCGCAAAATCTGATTACTCATGTACAGGGTTTGTACTAGGGATGCAAATTATCCACTAATCCATTAATCATTAGTTGGTTGACCTTACTGATTTATTAACAATTAATTGATAAGCGGCGATTTACCTGAGAACCTGAATTTGTCTTTTGATAGGGTCTATGAGAATAAAAGCTAAATATTGTTTTTATAGTAAATGATAAAAGCATGTCATATTCTTTAATGACTGATTTATTGTACCATTGGATACAGTACAGACAATGACATTTATGGAGTAGAAGTAAAGAAATTGTGCAGGGAAATTTAATAAAATAAATGGATCTGAAGAGGGGCAGTTTAGAAAAATTGAGCATTTCTGAGTTTGCATCACTGGCATGATGAAGCAAGATTTCAGTGGAGATGCCACTCAACTGGATCATGGCGTTGATGAGTCAGAATCGCTTTAGGGACGTGATGGAGCGAAACACAGACCGGCCCGTCTGTTTGTGGGAGCGGTGCACCCCCGCCTAAATACAGGCACAAACGCGGGTCGGTATTGGATCAGAGCGTTTTCCCTGGAGGTTGGTTTAGTCCACGGTCATCTGGACTATCTGGTCAGAGAAACAGAAGTTGAAAACATCCTCCAGGTTCCTGATCCGGGCCACAGGTATGTCCCCCATTATGACAATCATCAATCACCTATCATTAAAGAATAGGACATGCTTTTTTCATGAAGTATATAAACGATATTTAGCTTGTATTCTTATAGACCCTATCGAAAGAGAAATTCAGGTTCTCAGGAAAATCGCCGCTGTCAGCGTCAACCAACTAATGATTAATGGATAAATTGATCATTTGCATCCCTATACCTGAATAATCATATACAACCTAAAATTTTAACAATAGTATGCCTGTTACTAAATATCTTGTGCCTTTGTAGATCAACTCTGATGTGTAAGCTGTAATGCACATGTGTAAATGAGCTGAGCTAAGTAGAGGAATAGTTTGTATGTAAACGTTTTCATGAAAGAATTTAACTTTTTTCACCCTAAAACAAAGAGAAAAGTTTAGAGTTGACATTATTTACATGTTATTATTTATCGCTTTATTATTTACCGCTTATCAATTATTCGTTAATCGATCGATAAGGTCAGCCAACTAATGATTAATGGATTAATCGATAATTTGCATCCCTATTCTACACACATTATAAGACTGTGACAGCAACAGCTCCAGTCAGGACAGTGAGTCAACAATCTCAGGTCCAATGTGGTCTCCAGGGTCTGTAAGGTCCACCTCTGCATGAACAGTGAGTGGACCTGCTTTGTTCGGTACCATGAAGTAATGGTACTAATGTAAGGAATGATGTTCAAAGGGATAATGTGGATGTGGACAGGGGTCTGGAGCAGCACTTATGTTCTAAAATACATGTTCCTTTCACCTTACATGTGTTTTTCTCATATGTTTTGTATATACTTCTTGTATTTATTTATTTTTTCTACTTACAGGCAAGGAACCAAATAAACTTCAGTCACCTTGATTTTCTACATTACAACAAAACATTTTGAAAAATTTCACAAAAGTAACTAGAAAAGCATTTGGAGAGCGGAGACCTCCACCAAGACAGATCAGTCCCCACCCCCTGATTACCACCAAAATGTAATCATTTGTAATTGTTTAGTTGGTCTACAGAAGATAGATAGATAGATAGATAGATAGATAGATAGATAGATAGATAGATAGATAGATAGATAGATAGATAGATAGATAGATAGATAGATAGATAGATAGATAGATAGATAGATAGATAGATAGATAGATAGATAGATACTTTATTAGTCCTGAAGGAAATTCAAGTATTCTGCAGCTTTACATACAGCACAAGAAGACAAAAAACAAACAAACAGACCAAACACAACACAAGGCTCTGTGGTTACCGTGGAAACACCGTCATCTTCTACAACATTGATTCACCTGTAAACCCATGGAGTTGGATCAATGACAGTGGATGGAGACACTGGGATTATGTTAAGTTATTGATATATTTGACTGAAAAAGTAACTTTTTCATCAGTTTTCTCTGTTTTTGATATAATATCCCTCACCTTTAGTCTGAGCTTTGATGAACATCTGCATGATCAGTAAATTAAATCCAAGAAAATACATAATTTACACTGAAAAAAGCAAAATACAGAGGATAATATTGTCATAAATGGTGATAAATCACTTCGGGAAAGGTTAAACAGAGAGAAAAAACACTTGATTTATGTTCAGTTAATGATATATTTGACTGAAAAAGTACCATTTTTCTTCAGTTTTTTCTGTTTTTGATATAATAGCCTTAATATAATCCCATCATGATGATTAAAGTACATGATCAGTCAGTTAAAGTGGAACTACAAAAAAGTAACATCTTTGGTGATTTTTACCTTTGGTTTTTAAGACATAAAGAGGAAAAGAAAGATAACTAGAAATCATCACCAAAATGTTATCATTTGTTCCTTGTGCCAGTATCAACATTTCCCGAAAATTTCATCAAAACCATCCATAACTTTTTGAGTTATCTTACTAACAGACTAACAAATAAACAAACCCGATGAAAACATAACCTCCTTGGCGGAGGTAATAAAATTTTGTTATGTCCTCCAATAACACACTAAGGTTGAAGTTTTGAATTTCAGTGTATTTCTATGAGTGAACTATAAAGGGTTAAGACTTTTTAAGACCCTGATAAACCATCATTTACACTGACAAACATGGCACCGAGTATGTGGCATTCTGAGCTTCCCTTAAACCCTGTGAGCCGCTCTAACCCTGCACGTCCTCCTCTCCACCTAATCAACCATAAAAGCATCACCAAACCAAGCAGAGCTCCTGATGAGCCAGGGATGCACTCGGCAAATGAACCCGACGAGCCGAGGGCCGCCAACACGACCGAAGAAGACGGCGCCGACGACTCGCTGTCATCCAACATTGCACTTTGTGATTGCTCAGTGATACTCCTCCGAGTCAGGTGATCTTTGTAATCTATATTCCTAATGCTGTTTCACTAAAACATTTATTCTGAGAGGAGGAAGAGGAGGAAGAGGAAGAGGAAGAGGAGGAGGAGGCGGTCTCTAAACAACAGCTGTTCCACCTCTGTCCTCTCAGACGCTGCCGCACCGAGGGGGGAATTCAGGCAGGAGTGGGGGGGCGACAGGGAGAAAAAAAAAAAAAAAAAAAAAGGGCTGTGAAACTGAAGGAGTACGCACCCTTGATCCTTGATTTACTCACAGAGGGGTGAGGGGAGGACAGAGCAGCTCTAAAAATACCCCATAAGGAGAGAGGGAGACGAGGGAGGGCCCGGGTGAGGCCAGAACAGGACGAGGATGAGAAATAAATGCCTGTTTTTGCACAAGTACAGTTGGAAAAAGCATCCTAAGCATCCTAAAAATACACGTCCCTCCCCTCGTGACAGAAACCTCACAAGGAGTTTTTATTTTGGCGGGGAGGGGAGTGGGGGGGCTCTTCCTTCGCATCGCCATCATCTCTCCTCCTCCCCCTCCTGCTTCTCCTTTCATGAAAAAAGATGTCACTAAAGACCCAAACAGCCAGAGGGGTTAACATGAAGGGGAAACGATCGGCAAATGAGAGGCCGGAACAATGTCTCCCTTTTTTTATTCATGTCAGAAACCAGTGGCCCAGATACCAGGGGCAGACCGAAGGAGTCCACTATAGCAGCACCAGGGGCTACAGGCCACGGCCTCGCACAAAACACACTCTGTTAGGCTGTTTGTTGGCCGACAGCACGAAAACGCCGCAAAATACAGCGTGCGACGGGAGGAGGGCGACGTTTGGTAATGTACGAAGAGGGTGAGGCATCTGTTGTTTAACGTGGAAAAAAAGTGAAGCTTTGACTCAAAAAGTGATTCATAAAGAGTTCATGATCGACACAGACATGAGTCGACAATGAGATAAAATGGTTTTGACGCGTAGATGATGAAGGATCTGCGGCGTTTCCCACAGATTTAGACTCTAAATGTTGCAGGGGTCAAGTCAAGTCAATTTCAGTGCAATTGCAAATCACAAATCTGCCTGGAGGGACTTTTGGGTAATTAAAAACAGCATTTTACAGTGAGTGTGAAGGAGGAGTTTCCTGCCCTACATGTGTAGTCACTGTTTGTAAAAAAAGGTCTGTAACAGGAAGAACATCACTCATACAAGACAAACATTATTGAGCATTATTTGGATTGTCAGGTTGTTCTATTGTATGGTGTGTGTGTATATACATGGGGGTGGGGACGTGGGTTGGGGTACAGATGTAGATAGAAACTGGTGTGTATGTATATGTGTATGTGACTGTATATGTATGGGTACAGGTTTGTAGGGGTGTGTTTATGGATAATCATACTCTTATACTGTAAAACATGTGATTAGGCACTAACAGTCTGAGGACTGGAATCGGGGGGGTAGGACTGGATAAGCGTTGGCTTCTTCCTACTCCCTTTCAGGCACAACAGTTGTTCTTTTTTTTTTTTTTTTGTTTTATTTTTGTCCCCTATGTTTTGTTTTATGTTTGTGTCTGAAATAAACTAAACTAAACTAAACTAGGGATGTAACGATTACCGGTATAATGATAAACTGCGGTAAAATTGCAGACAGTTAGTATTACCGTTTAAATTCTAATTATCATGATAACCATGTTTGATTACCGCAGAAAACGCCTATGTAAACCTATGCTTTAATGTCAAATATTTGAGTATAATTTTAATTAATTACAATTTTGATTGTATATACCTAGTATTAGGAACCAATGTTCACTTTTAAAGTCTTTGAAAAGGTTCATTAAGCATCTTTGTGTTATTTATGCAATAAATTATATACATTTTTCAAATCGGATTTTATTTTTTTTGTGTATTTTTTGTCCTTTTATGTTAATATAGTAGGTTAAAGTGAAAAAATAATAGGCAGATGAAATAGATGAAGTTGTGCTGAAAAATAAAGATCCCAAACATGGGTATAGTAAACATTAGTTTATATAGTATATAAAGGCAAAATCAACTGAAAAATGGCCAAAATACACTCACACCCCTAAGGGTTAATATTTGAATGTTTCTGCCAACAGAAAGTACATTGTACCAATTATTTTATTTGAGTTTTTTGTTGTTGTTGTTGTTTTTTTAAAAATACAACTTGGTTAAATTATTTCAGTGTGTATATAAGTACTTTTTGAGCAAAATTTCAACAATACCGCGATAATAATGATAACCGTGATAATTTTGGTCACAATAATCGTGATATGAAATTCTCATGTCGTTACATCCCTGAACTAAACATACCTTCAATAGATGTTTTGTATAAAATAAACAAATCAAAGACAGAGACAGTTACAAAACCAGTGAATGTTTGAAAAATGATCAGCAATTTAAGACCAAAAATGACTGAAATAGTCTGGTTTGAGGTTATCACGTGACATTTAACTGCCTTTTTGTTTGTTTTCTTCTTCTCTGTACAATAACTCACTACTGTCTGATGTTTAACTCTGGTCATGACTTAACTAATCACTATCAAATACCATTCTGCACCTTCATCATACCGAACATTACAGTTTATTTTGCGCCTTCCAGATTTTTTTTTTTTTTTAAATATACATAAATCCAGGTCTGTTTATACTTCTAATTTATTATGTATCATCTGCTTTCTCGTGTGTGTCTATTTATATCTTTTTTTTTTTACTGTGTCATGCTGCTAAAAATAAGCAAAGTCACCAAAAATGTCACTTTTTTGCAGTTTATTTTTTTGCACTATCTATCTATCTATCTATCTATCTATCTATCTATCTATTAGGGATGTAACAATATGAAAATTTCATATCACGGTTATTGTGACCAAAATTATCACGGTTATCATTATTACCACGGTATTATTGAAATTGTGCTCAAAATGTTCAAAAACTACTTATAAACGCACTGAAATAATTTAACCAAGTTGCATTTTGAAAAAAAAAAACAAAAAACAAAAAAAACAAACAAATAAAATAACTGGCACAATGTACCTTCTGTTGCAGAAACATTCAAATATTAACCCTTAGTGGTCTGAGCCTATTTTGTCCCTTTTTCAGTACTTTTGATTTTTGCCTTTATATACTATATAAACCAATGTTTACTACACCCATGTTTGGGATCTTTTTTTTCAGCACAACTTCATCTATATCATCTGTCTTATTTTTTCACTTTAACCTACTATATCAACATAAGAGGACAAAAAAAAAACACACAAAAAAATATAAATTCCGATTTGAAAAATTTCTATACTTTATTGCATAAATAACACAAAGATGCTTAATGAACCTTTTCAAAGACTTTAAAGGTGAATATTGGTTCCAAATATTAGGTATAGAAAATTTAAATTGAATCAAATATTTGACATAAAAGCAGATCTTTACGTAGGCCTTTTCTCTGCAATTTTACTGTGGTTTATCATTATACCGGTAATCGTTACATCTATCTATCTATCTATCTATCTATCTATCTATCTATCTATCTATCTATCTATCTATCTATCTATCTATCTATCTATCTATCTATCTATCTATCTATCTAAACAATTACTTAACCCAGACTGTCAACAGATCACCAGCTGCAGTCGGTTTATGGATCTGCAGACACACCCACACCACAGACACCGAGTATCCAATAAAACCTAAGTATCTGCCTCCAGAATTGATCCTGAAGCGTAATGATGCTTTTACAGCCTCCGCCTGCTTTGTCCTTGACGATTTCATCAGAAGAAGCTGCCGGACACCGATACCCTGTTTCCTTTTGTGCACACACACTCGTCCGCCCCTCCTGGACAGATAGTGGAAAATACTGACCCCACACACACGCCGAGTGAGACAATGACCCAATAACGGGCGGAGGGTGAACCTGAGAGGCGGCGAGGTAAAGGCATCCCCCGGCCCAGATTGACCAGGGATCTTCACTTGTTTGAGTAGTTGGTGACACTGATATCCACCGCCTGTGTCACACACAACTTAGTGGTAACCCAATCTGCCCGCTGGGCCCCAACTTACTACTTCCATCTTCCCTCTGCTGACAGCTGACCATGGGGAGTGATGAATGGAGAGGTCACGTAGCCCGCCGAGCACACAAAGCACCCGATATGTACGTCCTGCCACCGACACACCAACAGGGTGTCTGCGTCTTCGCCGAGCTCTGGACTGAAACGAGCCCCAACAGCTGAGAGACCCACTCATACGCCACCCCAGGGCCTTATTGTAAAAAACATTTTACACTTGCGTCGCTTTTCGGCCAAAGAAACCTGCTGAATTTATTGTAGAGCTGCAGGAATTTATGAGTAAATGACGGTAAATTTGAACAAAAATGCACAAGGAGTGAGTTCGAACTCCCCTTTTATACAAACAATGGTAGCATTAGTTTACTTATAGTTTTCAGTCTTTATTGAAGCTGTTTGAGGCTTTTTTGTTGAAACTGGCCTTTGTCTCCCCTCCTGCTGTCTAGTGTTACACTCCTGCCTATTTTTAAAGTCTCTGGTCTATGCTTTA
This sequence comes from Sphaeramia orbicularis, assembly GCF_902148855.1. Taxonomy (NCBI): domain Eukaryota; kingdom Metazoa; phylum Chordata; class Actinopteri; order Kurtiformes; family Apogonidae; genus Sphaeramia; species Sphaeramia orbicularis. The sequence continues at coordinate 19,684,297 of NC_043978.1, read as the reverse complement.
TTTTTGCAGTGTTAATGCTCATGTTTATTCTTTATGGATTTTTATTGTTATTGACCATTTGACACTGTTTGCATTTACTGTTGTTGTGTTATTACTTACTTCTTCTTTTAATCGTTTTACAATTTTATGCTTGTGTGAAGTACCAGACCAAATATACTCTTTTATCACTGTGTCAGTCATAATTTTTTTTATCATTTCAAATCTACATTTTATTCTTTTATGGTATTGTCTTGTCTGTATAACCTAAGGCTATGTTTTCTATGAAAGTTACTGTAAACATAAATGAAAAAGTCACGTTTTTGCCTGGAAAATGTCTAAAATTGTAGATAGAGACACTTTCAGGTCCAAAGTGATCACTACATACTACTTTTTTTTTTCCTAACAAGCGCAAATATTCACATTTACAGCATCAAGCAGCAGAAATAGGCAAAAAAAAACACTTAAAATGTAGAAGCAGAAACCTATTTTTGTTTAGGTGTTTTACCTGCTGCAAGACAAATTTTTGCAAAGTTATGTCTTCTTATTGGCACTTTGTAAGATAGATAGATAGATAGATAGATAGATAGATAGATAGATAGATAGATAGATAGATTTCCTTTTTAATCCCCTAGTGCACAGGTGTCAAACATGTGGCCCGGGGGCCAAATCTGGCCCACCAAAGAGTCCAGTCTGGCCCTTGGGCTGAATTTGTGAAATGCAAAAATGACACTAAGATATGAACAATTCTTTTAGTTCAGGTTCCACATTCAGACCAATTCAATCTCAAGTGGGTCAAACCAGTAAAGTACTATCATAATAACCTATAAATAATGACAACTCCATTTTCATGTATTTACACTAAAACAAAGTATAATTTTGCAGAATATGTGAATAACCTGAACAAATATGAACAACCTGAAATGTCTTAAGAAAAGTAAGTACAATTTTAACAAAATTCTGCCTGTTACTACATGTTTTGTGTGTTTGTAGATCCACTGTGATCTGTAAGTTATAACAAACATGTGTAAATGATAAACTGAGGCATAATATTGTTAAAATTGCACTTATTTTTTCAGTTTGTTCATGTTATTCACATTGTTTGAAAGGATCGTTTGTAGATGTAAACCTTTTCATAATGTAAATTAACTTTTTCCGCTCTAAAACATAGAGAAAAGTTTGGAGTTGACATTATTCATATATTATTATGTTATGTTATTTTACTGGTTTGGCCCACCTCAGATCAAATTTAGCTGAATATGGCCCCTGAACTAAAACAAGTTTGACACCCCTGCCCTCGGGGAAATTCAGAATACAAAACAAGAAGTTCTGCAAAATTAGCCAGTTTCAAGTCAATTCTGTAAATTCTATTGATGATTGCTGGTATCTTTAACACAAGACAGATACATAATAGCTGTTATAAAAGGTCATGACAAGTTCATTTTGACTTGAAAACAGTTGAATTACTCAACTTTGATAACAAGCAAAAACAGATTAAATGCAGAAATCCATGCAGTGTGAAGGACTCATCAGTTCTCCTAATTGTTCTTTTCACTGACTTGTTGATGCATGAAGTGGTTTGTGTGATCATTTAAGGTGTTTTTGGTTCCATCTGATCATCTGCTACTCCTTCTGTGTTGACTCATGATTCTTCTTTTGACAGGCCACTCAGCTGTTGTGGGAATCAAACCTGTGATTGAACTTCCCTGATACTGATCACTGGGTGTAACAGCAGCTCCTGCAGCCTAACAGCAGTTTTCATAGAGCACTGATGCCAGCACTGTTCCTGTTTCCCACGCTAGCTCTCCAAATAAGGCGCGGGAGCAGGTTTTGATTGGCTCCGCGGCTCTGTTTAGATTAGATAATAAGTTACCTGCCATTTCTTAATCAACACCCGCTTGGAAATCCTTATTTTTCCCCCTTCAGACACGGCACCACACCCCCCTCTCCTCCACTGCACACACACTGTAACTGAAGCCACACACGCAGCAGATTGGTGGACAGACACAAGCGCACCGCCGCTGTGCGTAAAAGTCATGCGTCATGCGCGCTTATGGCTTCATTATGGACATTCACCACAAGTCGCATAGAGAGGATGTGAGAGCGATACAGAGACAGGGATAACTTCATGAAAATCACGTGTTTTTCTCTCCAAAAGTTATCAAATAGTCGCGCAGAGGGAGGAATGAGCGGCACGCAGAATCAGAATGTGCCAAATGGTTTTGGGCTGCGTCATGACGCCAGTACTCTACACCAAACTCACTTTTATATATATATATATATATATATATATATATATATATATATATATATATATATATATTACATTAAGTGACAGCAACAAATAAACAAAATAAGCAAATAAACAAGCTTAAAATGAAAGATCAACCTTAAATATTCATTAATTGCGTCCTGGTTACTATCATTAAGCATTTGCGCATTTTTAAAAACATAAACATCTGATTTCCAAAGACAGCAACAACGGATAAATCTCATGCCATTCCATAAACAAACACAGAAAACCAGTGTCAGTCAATGAAAAACTTACCGGCCATGCGAACTGGAACGGGATGATGATCTTCCCGGTTTCGCTGTTTCGGTTCTGTCCGGTTTTCTGGCCGCCTTTGAACTGAAAAGTATTCCCACCGATAACCTTAGTAGTTTCCGAGCCGTACGTGCACGGTCCATTGGTCGTGACCTCCGTTTGGTATTCCTTTAAACACACTCTGAAGTAGGTGTCGCATTCGTCCGCGCCGCACTGGCCCTCCGCCGCGCTCTTTTCCGCGTCGCAGCAGTCTCCGTTCAGGAGCTGACCTTTGGGGTTTTCCACTGAAATCAGCTGCAGCTCGAAGTATCCGGTGGACTGAGACACCTGAGGGGACAGGGGACAGTGAGAAACCCCGAGTAGACCCTGGTAAACCCCCATAGTGTTCTTAATTCTACCTGATATAACGGCATATTTCTACTCTGATGGAGTTCATTGGTGTTTTCTCTTCACTCAGAAGGTGCGTAAAGCTGATTCAACCAGTCACTTCTTACACTTTTTTGTGGAAACTATCATTTCCTGAGCAGATTTCAGGGCAGACAACTTCCAGTCAGTGAACAGAGTGACTCCAGCCCACACTACTGTACATTTTGGCACAGTTTAACTCAAGACTGGATACTAGTACTCCAATTTAGTCCAGTCTGCATGAGCTTGGAACTGTCCATGACAAGAATTCCACCTGAAGACTTCATATATCCACTAAAATAAAATAAGTGGAAATAAAAATAAATGCACTTGAAACAAATCATATCATGATTTTAATTTATTTGATTAAATTTAAAGAGTAATCGTTTGTTTGTATATACATATATATATATATATATATATATATATATATATATATATATATATATATATATATATATATATTTGTGTGTGTGTGTGTGTGTGTGTGTTTATATACATGCATGTCCCCTGTTAAGCGAAAACCTAATTTATCCCCTTGAAGGAAGCGCAAATTTAGAAATTCCGAGATCACGAGTGAACCGTGAAGCAGGCAATTCAATTAAGGCTGGAATTTAACCTCCTCAAAAAAAAAAAAAAAAAAAAAAAACTTCCGATCGATTGATATTGATAGATAAGTTGAATATAATCAAATCAAATATCATCTGCTCTTAGAATAAACTTCTCACCTCAGCCCACAGCGTCAGGAGAAGACACACTATTGAGAAGCGGTGCAGTTTCCCCAGATTCTTCCACATGTCTCCGGCTGCTCAGTGTTGGTTACCATTAGGGAAATGACAAATACCTAAGTCTCAATCAGTCAAAATGATAAAGAACAAGAAAAGGATCTGCAGTATCCTCCTCCTCCTGCTGTCCGAGGCATGCACGGTGCGTCTTTTCCCCGGGATGCCTTCGGGTCTGGAGGAGGAAAAAAAGCGCACCACCTCCACTGCCGGTGCTGCTGCTGTTTGGTCCACGGACGCACAACAACACGCGTAAACTTCACTTCCCTCCGCCGCTCGATGCACTAAACAGCAGAGGAGAGGAGCAGCGGTGCGTTTCTGCGCCTCAGACCCACAACCGGCGCTCCTAAGGTGATGGGCAGCACAGGGGACCAATCAGAGCCAAGCTGGGCGGACCTTCTATCCACTGAGGGCCAATCAAAAAAACACGAGGGAGTGTTGGTTAAGAGGTGGACGCCCGGTGGATTTATTATTAAAGTTTGTTCACAGAAGCTCTTGTTTGTGTTTTTATTGCAGTCATACTATTAAACCGCATTTATCTGAATATAGAAACTTTTATGCCCTAAAATTTGGATTTTTTTTCTCAGTTTTTCCAACTCAAAATGCATCCGCTATAGGTTTAATATAGAAAAAAAAAAATTAAAATGTCATATGTCTTATAAGAGAAAGCTGTAAAATAGAGCCATAAATAATAACCGTAAACGGTCGAGTTGTGGTAAATGTGTTTAGTGAAGGACACCTGAGCTGCTTCTCGTTGAAATGCAAGCAGAGGAAACAGGACTGAAAGCGCCCTCTACCGGCCACAGAATAACACCCTCACACACTGAAAGGTAAAAAAAAAAAAAAAAAAAAAAAAACTCCCAGCACTGATTGACAGTCAGATTAAAAATAAATAAAAGTTATTCATTTGTCTTCTGCATTATAATCTTGTATAAATAGTGGTGTGTCAGTTTGACTCAAGTCAAATATAATGAAGGATTATATTAAAAAATGAAAAGTGCTGTGTTATCATGTTGTCCAAAAGTGTCTAAAAAAAAAATACTGGCTTCAGGCTGTGGGTGAATACAGATAACTATTGTGCACAATAATCTGCAGGTGCTTTATGGACCATTTTATAAATTTTAATAAATTCCAGTGTATCTGCCAAAATCTGAAGAAATTGCAATTGAATAGGAGTGCCAGCTTTAGTGAAGACATGTTACTGAAAGTAGTGAAGATACACATGTGGGTTTATTTTTGCAGATATGCATGTTGTGTCTTTTGTGAATGAACAAATAAAGCCCCTGCATTTGTAATGTGGTCGCCTTAAATCTGACTTTAGCAACAAAACTCATATGGAAATGTTGAACCTCTAATGAAAATGTACAGACACTGCATGTTACTGTTTTCAGTGTTTTACTTAACTAAAATAACACTGTAGACACCCACATAATAATTAAATAATGTTAGTATTAACCCATAAAGACCTAGTGCTACTTGTATGACAGTTCCCAAATGAATTCTTCTCTGTTTAACCTTTCTTAAGTCATATATCCCCATTTATTATAATATTATCCTCTGTATTTTGCATTTTTTTCCATGTAAATCATGTATTTCTACTTCCACCAAAGAGGTTATGTTTTCAACAGGGTTTGTTTGTTTGTCTGTCTGTCTGTTAGCAAGATAACTCAAAAAGTTCTGGAAGGATTTTGATGAAATTTTCAGGAAATGTTGATACTCGCACATGGAACAAATGATTACATTTTACATTTTGGTGGTGATTGGGGGGCGGGGGGCAGATTGTGATGAAATTTTCAGGAAATGTTGATCCTGGCACAAGGAACAATGATTCAGTTTTGGTGGTGATTGGGGGGGAGGGGACCGATGTGCCTTGGCGGAGGTCTGCGCTCTCCAAGTGCTTTTCTAGTTCTATATTTAATTTGGTGATCATGTAGGTCAGACCTGGGGAAAGTTAGAATAGAATAGAATAGAATAGAATAGAATAGAAGCTTTATTTGTCATTGCATAATAAATACAACGAAATTGCACATGCCCCCCACATAAAAAAAACACAAATAACATTCATACTACATTCTTCTCACTCATAAATACATTCAACAAGCCCAACAAACACACCGAAACACATCCATATTAAAATACTACTATATAAAAGTACAATTATATTTTAAAAAAGTGCATCTATATCAAAGTCCTCTGGCTTGGATTTTAATCTGCCGGTGACTATGGTGTGTGTTGGTGGTTCAGGGAGTGGATGGCTTTTGGAAAAAAACTGTTAATGAGTCTGGTGGTATGTGATCTGAGAGACCTGCATCACTTCCCTGAAGGCAGAAGAGTGAAAAGGTGATGACTGGGGTGGGAAGTGTCTGATAGCTGACCCTGACCATGAGGTCATTGGCAAATTAAAAGTTATTGCAAATATATATCATGGTAATAGATACAACCAATACAACGGCACTGCTTTTATTTTGTAGGATCTGGTTAATTAGCCTTTTTTTGCACGTACTTTCCGTACTCAGCATAAGGCTTATGGACTGATTGGTTTGTCGGTCTGTTTCAGCCCATTAGGATGTCAGCTAACGCCAAATAAAGAAAGTCTTTCTTCACTGAAGTTAGAAAAGGTACTGAGACATGCAAATAAACAAAGCTGCATTTATGGTTTTTCACGTAAAGTTAACATGGAGCTGGTTTTGCAAATTTTTGAAAACATTTTTGTGAATATTCATTAAATAGTTGTATTCTGTGCTCCGCATTTTCATTGTATTATTGTATTGTTTCATTTAATGTTTTCATAGAGAGCTGCAGGTGAATTGATCTGGCCCTTAATAACTGTCAAAGTTTCTCATGTGGCCCCAGACGAAAATTAATTGCCCACCCCTGATGTAGATGTTTATAAAAACTCAGATTAAAATTGAGGGATATTATATCAGAAACAGAAAACTGAAGAAAAAGTGATTTTTTTCAGTACAATATAATCTTTATTTAACCTTTCTTAAGTGATTTATCACCATTTATTTACAATATTATCCTCTGTATTTTGTATTGTATCAGTAGAAATCAGGTATTTTCCTGTATTTAATTGACTGATCATGTACTGTAATCATCATGATGAGATTATATTTAAGGGCTATTACTGTATATCAAAAACAGAGAAAACTGAAGAAAAAAGGTACTTTTTCAGTCAAATATATCAATAACTGAACATAAATCAAGTGTCTCCATCCACTGTCATTGATCCAACTCAGTGGGATTTTACTGGTGAATCAATGTTGTAGAAGATGACGTTTCCATGGTAACTACGGACCTTCTGAATGTCCCAATGGGTCACATCTGATGACCACGAAAAGATGACAAACTGCATTTTATACCAATTATTTACATGTATTGAATAGAATTAGTGGATCAACAGGTATTAAACATTTTAAATCAGTGGATGGTTTTGGTCACCGGTGGATGTTTGGATCTTCATGGGTTCAATCAGGAGTGGATCTACAGGGGTTAGAGGAGACAACTGCCACTACTATGTCCACACAAGCCTCTAAAAACACTGAAACTAACAATAATTTGACCAAAAGTGACTTAAAGGTGCATCATTATACTACTCCAGCACATCTTAAGCTCCACTCACATAGGTCCAGCATAACCGGTAAACTTTGGGTGCCTTGGAAATCAACTCCCACGTCTGTGATTTATGTGGCCTATTCACACAGGATGAGTGAAGTCTATTTCTGATACAATTTACTGACATTATTTCTCAGTTGTGACATCAAAGGCAGCTTCAACACTTACACATACACAGTAACGTTCCTTACAATAGCTGTCATACATGTGACCCATCTCCTCTTCTTTTCACACATTGCTGTTCTTGCTCAGTGAACATTCAAACTAAATTGCGACATGAACCTCCTGAATTTTCACCCAAAACATTTATCATCACCAACCTCCATTATCATCAACAAGGACACAGGCTGAATTAATGTGTGAAGGAAACAAAAAGTGTTGCATATCTCACCAAATTTCAAATATGTCAAATTGCATGGGACTAATGTTATCACAGGACCGCTGTGTTTGCTCAAATAGGTGAGGTGCAAAGAAATGTACAAACAGAAAATACTGAAATACTTGTCAACTTACAGCCTCAGAGCAAAAAGGTCCTGGGTTCGATTCCAGTGTGAGCCACCGTCCAAAAACCTCCACCTGAATACATTGACTGGTCAATCTAACCACTGACTGTCAGCCCTGTGATGAAGTGGTGACATCCTTCACCCACTGTGGACAGGAAAGTGAATGAATGAATGAATGAACCTTTTTGTGAAAGGATAGTTTGTAAATGTTAATATTTTCATAATGTAATATTTTTTTTATTGCACTAAAACAAATAAAAAAACTTGTCATTATTTATAGGTTATTAAGTGATTATTTTATTAGTCCGGCCCACTTGACATCAAGTTGGGCTGAATGTGGCCCCTGAACTAGAATGAGTTTGACACCTACGGTTTAGAACAGGGGTGTCTGATCCTGGTCCTCGAGGGCTGGTATCCTGAATGTTTTATGCCACATTTCCACTACGTGCTACCGGCTCGACTCAACTCGACTCAGCCTTTTTGCGTTTCCATTAGGAAAAAGGACCTGGAATCTGGTACCCAGGACTAGTTTTTTAGTATCACCTCCACTGAGGTTCCAGGACTGGGGACCAGATACTAAAACGTGACGTGTAAACACTGCAGACCACTGATTGGTCAGAGAGTTGTCTCTGTGACTCACCGTTTTACAAAAAACAGATGCGGAAGTTGACAGTAAATATAGTGCTAGGTTAATCCACATGATGACATCCTGTAAAACTACACCATGGTTTGTCGAGGAGGTTCAGACGTAAAAATTCAGCATGAGCTTGACGAGACAACATGCAACAAGTGAGTTGATCAGCAACTCCCTGAGCAGATGACACGGAAGTAACGCGCCACATCGCTATGACGTCCAGGTACTGTAAAGTCGGTAGTATCCTGTAATAGAAACGGTCTCCAGGAATAGGACCTGGTATCTGAGATGAGCTGAGTCGAGTCAGTTCCACACAGTGGAAACGCAGCATTAGATGTATCCCTCTTCCAACACACCTGATTCAAATGATAAGCCTATCATCAAGCTCTGCAGAAGCCTGATAATGACCGTCAGGTGTGCTGGAAGAGGGAAACATCTAAAACATGCAGGATACCAACCCTCGAGGACCAGGATTGGACCCCCCTGGTTAGAGCAAACCAACAACTGCAGCATCACATTTCAAAATCCTGACCTTATCTGAAACTTGGAAAAATAGGACCAAGGGTCCTATAGTCCAACAGCATATTTAAAGACATTAATTGACATTCATTTGACCTTTCAAGGTCACTCAAGGTCAAAGGTCATGGCACCAAATGAAAGCTCATATGTGACTTCCTATCTATTCCCAATAGTAATTATATCAATATCTTAGCCTGTTTTCAAGTTATAGCACCTTGAAATTTGTCCCATTATAAACCAATGGGGATCCAAAAATTTCTAAAAAGTCAAATAAATTAATAAAAAAATCAATATGTTCCAATTCTTGAATGAACTTGGTAGACCTTACGTCAAAGATGTTTCACAACATATATCAAGTCATTCTGACTGACTGTTTCGGACAAGAAGATTCTTGAAAAATTATTAGTGGACAACAGATGATGGACAGACAACAACTGATACCAATAGTCCAATAGACCTTCAGGCTCTGGGTCTAAAAACTACATATTTGGTGATAACAGAAAGAAACCTAAACTTTATTATATGTTAGAGAAAAACAAGTGTGAAAAATTGGATGTTTTAAAAAAAAATATGGATGTTTCAGCAGGATAATGAACCTTGAAACACACCCAGACCATGATACGTTGAAACTGTCAAGAAGTTTATTTTGTATTCTTTTTTTTTTTTTTAACAATAAGCACAAATAAAATCATGTGCATTTGTTTGCGTCTGTCTGATGCAGTCACACCTTTAGAAACACAAAAATTATCTTTCCGCAAATATTTCATGGCGATACTTGAGATGGTGTAAAATATGAAGGGTGCCTTTTTTCCACTACTGTACATATTCCCATGTGTCATCCTGTGAAAACCTCTTCCCACCTCATGCAAAACTGTGTAGATCCACCACTGTATTAAATCGCATCATATCCTGACTCTTGTAGGTGGTTAGTTTGGGTTTTTACGATATTCAGCAACTTGCCACCATTTAGATCCTTTCAACACTGTATGAATGCACAGTCTTTCATGACAGAATGCATGATAAAACAAATGTGTTACTTCCAGCGTGTAAAGCAGATTTCCTCTTCTGGACACACACCAGCTTTTCATTTGGTCAAACGGGGTGAATCCGCTCAAACGGCGGTCGATGTGACGCTGTAATGTGACAGCTGTTTGTCGCCGGGGCTGCTCTGCTGCAGATCCAGCTCTGCAGACAGTGGACGGTCAGAGAGCGGTGGCGGCTGTCCGACAGGTGGCCTCTGACACCCAGCAGCAGATGTTTCCTCCCTGGAAGCAGGTGCAGACACACACACACACACACACACACACAAACACACACACACACACTACAGTATAGTTATGACTCATTCACATTCCTGCACAAAGACACAAACATCTTGTGTTCTTCTGTTGTCAGCAGTGATAAAGAACGTAAAATCCTGGACTGATCAACTGGGGAAATAATGACGTTAATGAGCTCAGTTATTGTCACACTTCTACATGTGAAATCCACTCAATGTTCTGTTTGTAGCTTCGTCTACAGCAGCGGTGTCCCACACATATAGTACATGGGAGTCCAAGTCATTTTAGTTCTGGTTTCACATTCAGCCCAATTTGTATGTATGTATGTATCTTTATTTAGGTGGGACAGTGCACATTAATGAACACATTTATACATTTCATTTCAGTATAAACATGTAAATATGTCGGCGTTAATGTCACTGCTTATTTTCATCCGAAGTCCCCACTTAATAAATAACAGAGATCCATGCAATACAAAGCAATACAGTGTAATAAGTGCAGTACAGAGCAAGACAGTGTAATACATTACAAAACAGTACAATTCAATAGACTACAATATAGTACGTGTCGAGGACTAAAATAAAAAAAATACTTCTTAAAGGACAATACAGTACAATACATTAAAGTACAAAGTGACATCTATGCCTACGTGTCAAAGATTAAAATCAATATTCAGCAGTCTCTTTAAAGTGCTAGTGTTCATATGTTTGGTTGTTTCTTAGCCATACTTAAATCTGGCATTTGAAAGCAGCAAGGGGGCTGGTCCAGTAAAACAATATAATAACCTAGAAATAATGTCAACTCTGAACTTTTATCTAAGATTTATGTAACAGGGTCAATTATTTTGCAGCAATGTGGGTATGCAGATGGTATTGTGTATTGGTTGTTATAATTATACAAAATCTGTTCATCTTATTTTCATTTGTTTTGGTTAATGCCTGACATTATGGGCCTCCGAGTCAGTATGTGGAACTTTTAATCTGAGTATGTTCCCAACAAGTACTTTATAATAGGGATGCACCAATACCACTTTTTTCCAGACCAAGTACAAGTACAAGTACTTACATTTGAGTACTTGCCGATACCGAGTACCAATATGAGTACTTAATAATCCCATTCCAGTTCTTAGTTCCTTTTGTAAATGTGCTTTATTGTCGTTGTCATTAGTCTGACTGGAACAAAGTGCTGCTACTGACATTTACTGTGTTGGAAGGATCATCTGTGTTGGATTGATTGAGAAACACTCATGAGTGTTTCTCAATCAATCCACCAGGGGGCGCCACTCTTAATCAATCCTACTGGACAAATACCACGAAGAAAAGAAGTTTTTTGAGAAAAAGAAGAAAGTCAGTAATAATAAACATGGAGACGACAGAGGTAACACTAATGTTGCAGCGTTTTCACTAGTAAGGTTTGAAAGCGAAGCTTCAGAAGGTAAGGAAAAGATAAATGAGTGATAAGTTTCGTTTTCACTTCCAATGGCGGCGGTCCGCACTTCTCCGTACCCCCATAGTGTTACAAGTAGGATGAAGCCCAGCCCTGGGTAGTTATTGTAAATCTGTCAGTAGTTTTTCTCTAACTCACACAGTCGCTCTTTGAACAGATCCTCTACCTCCATGGTTCCCGGTGGTATTCTCTGTCTGGGTACGCATCTGGCTGCACCTGGAAAACGAATGGAATGTACGTAGAAGACGGACAGAACGCTCCGTCTGTGTCTTTAACGTTACTTGCAGTCAGCATTACTTTTATCATTTATTTTGAAAAATCTCCACACTCTTTACACTCCCCACAAATTATTCCTGCACCGCATACCTGCTGTGCTGAACTGTGAATGTCATGCTGCTGTAAGTGGTATCTGTGTGGTTGTATCGGAGTACTTTTCCGAGTATGAGTACAAGTACACACACTGAAAATCGGAGCTGATGCCCGATACTGGTATCAGAATCAGTGCATCCCTACTTTATAATGAGAGACTGCCCACTATAACTAGCATTTTCATGCCTTTACCTCTTCCCTATTGTTCCTGATCTCTATGGGAGAGGTAAGCAGCCGGGTAGTCAGGGGGAATTTCTGGTTTGAGGTGCTTAGGATATGCTCAAACACATTTCTGTATCATTTGGTCTGTGTAGGGGCATGTTTTGTGGGGTTCGCTGACCGGAGGTTCTTGTGTACTTGCATACTTTTGTCAGGAGCGAAAAACAAAAGGAGACTGCCTCAAAAGTTGTACGTGCGTGTTTTGTCCTTAAACACAACGCAGAGTCCGACACCACCGGTTACATTTAGACTGAAAAAAGTCAAATTATATAATGAAAATGTTCACATTTACAAACTATTCTTTCACAAAACATGTAAATTACCTCTGTATGTATTATCACGTGTAATGTCCTTAAGTACAATCTGCGGATAGTATTTATTTTTAGATATTTATTATAAGTCACTGTGCTACTATCTTTTAATTGTTTTTATACTACTTTTACACTTTTATTATACTTTATACCACATATATCTCTGACTTCTATTTTGACTGTATCTTTTAATCTTTTATACTTGTACTCTCTGAGGCCTCTACATAATAATTCCAATGTACCTGAATGTGTACAAATGGCAAATCGACTATATTTATCTGACCTAAAAACTTGACATTTTTTAAGAAGTGCAATTTTAACAATATTATGTCTCAGTTCATCATTTATGCATGTGCATTTGACGGTTAATATCTCAGTGGACTTATTGCATTTCACAAATTCATCCCAAAGGCCGGATTGGACCCGTTGGTGGGCCAGTTTTGGCCCATGGCCATATGTTTGACACCGGTGGGGTAAAGTCTTCTATCCATTACATCCCAAAGATTCTCACCGTGGTTCAGGTCTGGACTCTGTGGTGTCCAATCCATCTGTCAAATGATGCCTCATGGTGCCTGAATCATTCTTTTCCAATCTGATGATCTTGGAAAATGAAGGTGTCATCGGCATAGAATGAAATCCACTGATGTTTAGACCTGGTCATTCAGTAATTTCAGGTTCAGCTGACCTTCTATGGACACAAGTTCATTGTTTACGCATGTGCATTACAGTTTATAGATCAGCACAATATTATTACATTTTTGGGTGTCTGGCATTTGGAGGGTGGAGCTAAAATGAGTTTGACACATTTGACTGTTAATATGTCAGTGTAATTTTTGCATTTCACAAATTCATCCCGTGGGCCAGATTGGTTTTGGCTGTATGTTTGATACCCCTGATCTACTAGATCAGGGTTATATTGTATAAATATCATTGCATTGCATTGGTTAGTTATGTTTAAATTGTGATCTTTGCTTCTAAAATGGCTCAGAGTTGTTTTTTACTTAATTTTGTCTCAACATTAATTGATTTTTTTTAAATCATTGACTATAATTTTAAATGTTCTTTTTTGTGCTTTGACTGCAACGATTTTCTGCCACAACTACCCATCTACTTTCTTCACATCTCCCGTTAAACTTTAAGGAATAATGATGTTTAGATCTTAAATCAGCATGAACAGGACATCTTACAAACTGTTCCCATGACATGTCCCAATATTTTTGTCCTTATAGTTCAAATGTGTTTATTGTGAATATTGTTCATATTAATTATTACTGTATTTAAACACACAGTACCAGGCTCACTCAACACCTTCATTAAATACCTTCTATATTAAACATAAAGACTGGTAGAAAACATACATTGACATGATGTTCTGTACAGTTTGTGTTGTCCGACTGTACACATTGTCTCCTGGTGTGAAAAAGCCGGGGCTGTTTTCGTCCCATGGACATGGAGATGAGTGAAGGATTAAGAAATTCAGCGGGAGATAAAAGTCCCATCTCACATCACTGGGGCCTCTAATGCTGAACAAAGACTAAACAAGAGGCCTGTTGAAGTCTACACACTCTGATCTGATATGTCCTGCTCTGCAGATATGATGCTCCTTCTTATGAGCTCCACAACACACTGTGGCACCAAGGAAATGAGGCTATTTTAGAACATGAGCAGGAGAGCATGTACAGGTAGGGTTCTGTTGTTTATTAGATACCTACAGGGTATTATACACAGCTGATACCGTGTTGAATCTTAACCTCCTGAGACCCAGGACAGTAAAAAAAAAATTAGAATTTTTTTTTTTTTTTTTTAAGGAATGTCCTTTGCAGGGAACAGCATTTTTTTTTTTTTTTTAAGTTAAGCTGTGAAACGTGTCCCCTACAGAGGACGAAAATGCATTGTTGGGTCTCAAAAGTTTAATAAAATTACTGATTTACTGATTCCAAGTTTTCACAGACAGCTCATTTTGTGTTGTGTTAAACTAAAACTTGAGCGATATAGGCAAATACATCATCAGGATAAGAATTTTCATATCAGTCCATAGTGATTATTAGAGCAATAAGTGGAAAATCTTCATTTCTTTCCAGATTTACAGCTGGTTTTTGGTCCTGAGTACAAATTTCAGAATGCACATGGTTTTAACTTATTGGTAAAAAGCAATGAAAATAGTGTAAAAGATGCAACAAGATAAATATACATGTGAAGAAAACTAGTGTTGAGAGTTGTTATAACATATGACAGTCGCCATCAAAATTTGACACATCAACCTTGGTTTGATATTGAAAATGAAGGTCAATGTTGACGCCCAAAGAACTGGTCCAAGAGCTTCCCAAGTTACACCTAAAAACCAAACATGAAGATCAGATGATTTGGTGAAAAGTAATTCTAGGTACGACATTTTTAAAAAGGGTACGATACTGTGCAGTATTAGGGTTCAAAAATTTGGCAGAGAAACTGAGTTGTAATGTTCTGTGTTGCATTAAATAAAAAACATTTTTTGAGAGTTCTGCGTCATCTTTATTGCCGCGCTCACATTCACTTGCAGACGTGGTTTTTCTCCTACAACCTATCCCATCATGCATCAGTCCTACTACATCTACAGTTAGTGTCAAGGGACAAAACAGTAGCAATGAACGCGGGCCGTTCCCATACAAGCACCCAGTGTAACCTGCTCCGAACACCGGGCTGTCCAGTCTGAAAACAGCTACAGAACTTCTGTCAACTTTTATTTTGAGGTAACTGGTTTTGATGGTACTTAAATGAGGTAACTAGTTTAAGATAACTTGAATCTGGTGAGTGGTAAGTCGCAATTTGTCAATTTCTTTCCACAAAACTCAGCAGAAGTCACAATTTTCCCAGTTGAATGATTCTATTCTCTTAAACTCTACTGGTTTCTTTACTGTACACATGACAATAAACGCTTTGATTCTTGAATATTAAATCTTGAATTTAAAGGGTTATTTTGCAAAATTTTCCTCCGGGGACCATGCCCCTAGACCACCCTAGTGTTGCTAGGTTACCAACACAGCACCACTGCTACACAAATTTCTAGGGGAAACACTGCAATGATAGGTTTACTGAAACAGATTTAAATACATTTCATTATATCTCTTTGATTATATAGACTGATCTGCAGTTCCTGTATGATGATATTTATAGCCAGATTCTTACCCTGATATTGAGTCATGTTATTTATTTTTTTACTGGGGGCTGCACATCAATGAACACTGATGCTGAAATCCCCTGGTGCAGGTGAGTTGAGTTCCAGTTCCTCCTCTGAACTGATTTACTGTATGTAGCGTGCTTTGCGTGGCGTGTGGACGGCAGTGTTCAACATGCTCAGGTTCGTCCCTGCACTGATTCCACTGCTTTAAATTCCTACACATTAATCACTCCTGTCCATTAAAGTCATTTAACCTGTGATGAGTGTACTTCCAGATGTGAGTGGACTTGAAATATTTAGACATATTGTTCTGTCATTGTTACGAGTGCTGAGTCAGTGCAGCAGGTAATGACCTGCACGCGATAACTCAGTGACTCCTGACTATCCTTTCGCTTTTATTGCCTTATTCATTTGACTCTGTTCAGAAAAAGCATCAAGTGAATGTAGGCCACAAGGTTAAAGGAGGTTATTTTAGAACTCGGTTATGCAAATAAAATGGAAAAATAAATCTCAAATACACCTTATTACAAGTGATAAGGTAAAACATGAACAATTTCTAGAGCAGTTTTTTTTAACAACACTTTTGTCCATAACAATATCAAAGCAACAAATAATAATTAGTTAAGACACAGGACTACTTTTATAATAAGCATTTTTTAATGACATACCTGGAATTTTACTTTTTTCCACTCTAAAATATAGAGAAAACTTTGGAGACTGCATTACTGATAGGTTCTTATCTTATGATGTATAGCAGGGGTGTCAAACTCATTTTAGTTCAGGGGCACTTTCAGCCCATTTTGATCTCAAGTGGGCCGGACCAGTAAATTAACCCTTTCATGCATGAATTGTGAGAACCTTAGCCAAGATTTTTTTGTTGAGCGTTTTTATTTCTCCTTAGGCATGAAAAAAACAACGCGATCGAGGTTTTTTTTTCTCCTATAGACTTACAAAAATATCCACGCATTTAATATTTGAAGCAAAGAAACGTGTTTAAAACCCAATATCAGAAAGTGATATGAAAACAATGAAATAAAAACATTTTTAATGCTGCTAATCTGATGTCTTCTCACATTTATCATAATCTAATGCTAGTAATTACCCACTTCATGGAGATAATATGCAAAAAAAAGCCTTCTTGTCTAACAAATAACTGATTTACACTAAAACATGTTACTGCAGATCAGGTTTATCAAGAACAGCAAAGTTACAGTAATGATATGAATGTCAGTGTATGACATGGTGCGTAAGTGTCCACTGTGTTGGCTGATATGGAAATAAAACAACAAAATTCATTAATATACAAGAGAACAGCTGGAGAATAAGTGCCCACTGTAGTGTCCTATGCATGAAAGGGTTAATATGATCAGGTTTACATCTACAAAGTTTCCTTAAAAAAATCTGAATAACATGAACAACTTGAATTGTCTTAAGAAAAACAAATGCAATTTTAACAATATTCTGCCTCGGTTTATCAGTTTATCATTTACACATGTGCATTACAATCGCACAAAACATGTAGTACCAGGCAGAATATTGGTAAAATCGCATTTACTTTTCTTAAGACATTTCCGTTTGTTCAGGTTATTCACATATTTTGCAAAAGTATAGTTTGGTAATGTAAACATTTTCATGTAATTTCTCTTTTTCACACGAAAAAAAGAGACAAAATTTGGGCTTGTCATAATTTATAGGTTATTATGACAATGTTATACTGGTCTGACCCACTTGAAATCTAATTGGACTGTATGTGTCTGTATGTGGAACCTGAATCTAAATGATTTTGACACCATTAATTGTTAAAATCTTCAGTGTAATTTTTTGCATTTCACAAATTCATCCCGCAGGCTGGATTGGACCCTTTGGCGAGCCGGATTTGGCCCTCGGGCCGCATGTTTGACACCTGTGATGTATAGTATTTTACTGGTCTGGCCCACTTAAGATCATAGTAGGCTTTATTCGGCCCCTGAACTAAATGGGTTTGACACCCCTGCTTTTACCCAGTGGTCTGACACTCCATCATCAGTAAAAGAGCCAATTCAAAAAGAGTCATGTTTAATTAGAACTTCAGAAATTGATGAATTACATTAAAAGTAAACTCCAGTTCTAAGTTTGAGCATCTGTTATCACTAGAATGTCCACTGATGAAATAAAAAGAGTTCATATTGTTTTGCTATAGAACCTCAGAGACCTGCTGCTACAGATACTAGAATGTGTTGGAAATTAAACTTCAAACTGACACTTTACAAGCAACGGCATAAAACACAGTATTAGAGATCTTAAATGTTATTGCAGGTGTAGAAATATTTTCAGTTCATTATGACAAATTAGACTTTGGCAAACTACCAAAAAGTATCTGCAGGGAAAATGTCTTTACTGTGAAAGCCCTGGGTGAAACCAATTTGCATATGTCAAAAAAGTTTCCGTCTAATTAAATACGTCGGGCATGTGGACACACATTTTATATGACAGCATGTTTAAGGGTCCATGTCAGTAATTCAGCTGGAAACTTTGACCAGAATGATTTCAGCAAGGTTAAAAAGGATACATGTAGTAGGTTATATCTACTAGGGACTATATAAAAAAGTATCATTCATACCAGGGTGTCAAACTCATTTTAGTTCTGGGGCCATTTGATCTCAAGTGGGCTGGACCAGTCAAATAAAAACATAATAACCTTTAAATAATGCCAGCACCAAGTCTTTATCTTTGTTTTAGTGTAATAAAAAACATTAAATTATGAAAATATTTCCATTTGCAAACTATCCTTTTAGGGATGTCTGATATTGGCTTTTTTGCCAAAAACCGATATGCCGATATTATCCAACGCTTAATTTCTGATTCCGATATCTACAGATACCGCTGCTGATATATGTGGGATATTAAACTAATTTTGGGTAACATCACATATCTCCTGTCATGGAATTAACACTTCATGCCTAATTTTATTGTGATGCCCCATTGGATGCATTCTTAAATGCAACAAGGCTTTCAAAATGTAAACACTGTCTGTGCAAAGAATACATACTTCAACTTAAGTTGTGGAAAAAAATGCCATATTTATTTATTTTCTCTCCCTCCCTCCATGAGTCTATTACAGTGTGGCAACTCTACTGTACAATTTTGAAAACTGCACATTTCTTTCAGCTACAAACAATACTTCATTTACATGTCGGTAAATGCCGGTGAAATCAAGGCATTATTTCATCGATTTAATGATAGGCAAAAAAACCGATAACGATATTCACCAATATTACATTTTTATGCCAATATTGGGCCGATAATATCGGTGGGCCGATATTATCAGACATCCCTATATCCTTTCCCAAAAAAGGTTTGAATAACCAGAAAAAAACTGAAATTTCTTAAGAAAAATAAGTGCAATTTTAACAATATTCTGGATCAACTTATCATTTGTACATGTGCATTACACACAATGTTACACAAAACGTTTAGTAGTAGTAGCAGAATATTAGTAAAATTGCACTTAATTTTCTTTAGACATTTTAAGTTGTTCATATTTGTTCAGGTTTTTCTTATTTTATTGTGAAATGATAGTTTGTAAATGTAAATATTTTCATGGTTTAATGTTTGTTTGTTTGTTTTTTTGCACCAAAGCAAAGAAGAATTTGTAATAGTCAATATTTCTAAGTTTTTTTGCTATTATACTAGTAATTTTTGCACTTTGGACATTCATCTCACAGGCTGGATTGGAACCTTTGGCAGGCCAGTGTTGGCAGGCTGCCTGTTTGACACCCCTGATCTATACATTCAAATACTAAAAAAAATGACCTAAAATTATCATTAGAATGTTTAGAATAAAGAGCTCGGAAGTTCTGCCAAAGATGCCAATGTATTGGATTGTAGAGATACGATCTGAATTTATTTCTAGTGACGGGCCGGGGGATTTATGTGACCAGTAGGGGGAGTAGTGAGTCACTCAGCCGGTCTCCCATGGTGTGGAAAACTAACATCATAGGGCCTTGGACCAAAGTGTCAGAAAGTGAACAGATGGGATGAGAACCATTAAGAAACAACCTTTAGAATTCATGGATGTGACTTGGTGATAACAGCTAGAAGCACTGTTGTTGTTGTTTTTTCCACTAGACACAGCTGTAAACTAGAAAAGTACTCAGAGAGTGCAGAGCTCTGCCAAGGCAGAGCAGAAATTGATTTGACGATTTCCCTTTTTTAAAAATCGTCCTAATTAAAGAATCTGATTTTGATTTAAAATCGATTAATCGCTCAGTCCTAGTGTACAGTAGTGTTAATAGGTTGCAAATAGCCAGACAGTAAAGACGGGAACAGAAAAATGATGGTTCTGTGAAACTGGGGGCACATAAAATAAATTCACTTGATTTTCTTTCATGCTGCTGTAAATCTGTTGGACTTCCTCGGATCTTCCCTCTTTCATTTGCAGTTCAGTGGATGTGTTCCGAATTGGTGTCTTTACTCATTTATCGGATAAAATTTGCTTAGGTCTTATTTATGTCTTTGTGCATAAGAAATCAATCTAAGTGAATCCCCAAAGGAACTTTGTGTTGGTAAATGCAAGTTATGCAAATTTACAGGATTTCAGTTCTGTTGCAACATGTTGATGGTCATATGAACTATGTTTTCAGCTCAAAAATGTCCAGTTTCATCACAATTAATGCTATATTTTCATGTCACAAATGGCAAAGTTACATTTTAACTGAATTTACCTGAAAAACAAATATTCTATTCTTTTAGATTGCCCAGTTTTTCTTACCAGGTTATATACGACATATCACATGTTTTATTTTTACAGGTTGTAATATGGAGTATGGTGCTGATCCATCCTGCTTATGTTACGCCAATACATACATTAAGAATGTCACACGTCACTTTTTAAATCAACAGTTTTCTAATAATAAACATTTTTATAAAGAAATATCAATTCTATATTGTTATTTACTCTTTAGTATGATGATAAACTATACAATAAATAATTATGATACTAGTTTTTGCACAGGGATCATTTGTGGAAACAGTGACATGGCTGCCGAGCATCAGTATGATGGGATCTGTAACAACCATGTCACATCCATCCACTGCCACATTTTGTGTTTTTGTGTCAGCTGTTATTGTTTTAGATCCACAATACTAACATTTATGAATAAGAGGAGAATTAGCGATGGTAAGTCTATAAGTTTATTACTAATAAAGTACTGGTACTGACCAGATCATCATGGGTAATGTCACGTCCGTCCACCAGCAAAAGTTTTCACATACACGTGCTATTCAAAATCCAATATTTCTGAAAATATAGCTTCCACTGTCAAATAATATCAGTAGTCTGTGCACAAATGTATTAGTATTATTTCAACACAGTTCTATGCATTTCTTACAACTTTTTTTTTTTTTGACAAAAATGGCCACTCATTTGACCCCCTAAGTAAATTTTAGCCATTATGTATAGATTAAATTTTTGCATAAATCCATTGTATGCTTTGTATGGGCTTTGGCTGTTGTGTGTCTCAGTCGTTGTGTTATGCATTGAGTCTTACTCAAAGTTCTTGAATGTTGTTATTGAACTATTGTGAAATATTAATGGGAGTCAATGGAGAGCAGCTACTGTTTTAACACAATAGGTAATGGGGATTGAAATGACAAACAAATCAAGCTACCTATTGGAAAACCTCAGCGGCTACTTTGCCTCCAGCGTCTTCCCATCTTGCTCTCTTTACAAACCCTGACTTCCCTTCCTGTCCCTGTTATCCGTTTTTCTTTATGACCCAGCTACTGTTTTTGAAGGATCTCGTTGTAAAATCAAAGCCTTGCGTGTTTTCAGAACAGGAAAATGTCCACAAACACAATTGCTTTCACCTTCACCCACTGCTTCTGCACACAATGTGGAGCGCACAAACAGGCTGAGGGCTGAGAGAGCTGCCATAGAAACGTTTACAAGTCCTGTCCTGAAGAATGCAAACACAACGGAGTACAGCTCTTATCTGACAAAAGAGTAAACTTTAGACAGTCTTGTTGCGGCTTGCCTGTGTGGTCCTACGACTATAATACAGCACATGGAGGATCATTTTCTCTGTACACATGATTGTGTTAGTTTTTCAGTACGTGAATAACCCAGCAACTTGAATGAAAATGCATTCTTCTTTACAGGAACGGCTCAGGAGGGGGGAGTTTCTGGAAAAATACGAAGGCCGCATTCTGTACATGCACACACTAAAAGGCGTGTGATGGTAGTCACTGAGGGAGTGGAGAAGGTTACTCATTCGTCATATTCCCAGCAGGGATTTGAGGGTTATGATGCTTGATTTTCTGACAAATCACAGTCACTCCCTGCAGTGTGGGATGACCGTCTGGGTCAAGTGGTTGTCGTGAAGCAGACAGGTGAGTTTACCTGTCGGGAATCTGCATTCTACTGTCTGGGGAGGCTTGGCAGTCTACGCAGATGTGGATCAGCGTCTGGAAAGAAGGCCCCAGTAATCATGATGTAGTCAGAGTCAGAGGAAAACAACAATAAAAACAAGGAAACGCTGGCTGCACTGTGTCTGTGGTGTGTTCATGGGCTGCTGGAATTTTGAGTGTAGAAAGTCATGAAGGGGTAGGTTTGGGAGTTTGGGAGCGTTAAGGCTGGTTTATGCTAGCTGCACGAACGTGACATGCAGAAAATAGACGTGGGGAGTCAGCACAAGTGTACGCGTGGTGCTTTTATACTCCGGGTGGCTCCCAGGGGGCAGTGTGCCACAAACGCACGCCTATCACAGTAAAAAAACTAGAGAAGAAGAAAATTGCCATAACAAACCAAACATGGCGACTCTCATGCATGTTTACTTGTGTTTAATAAAATTCGACAGCCAGCTCAACTCGCTCAGAATCCGTGGGTCGTTTGGGCTCCCCCCTGGGTTTTCACTTCTCCCTTTGACGGTCTTTTTTGCCTTCACATATCTGTCCCGAATGTTTTTCCAGGTTTTTCTTGCCCATTCCTCCTCTTTGCCGACTGTAGCTGCAATTTCCCTCCATGAATTGTTCACCACACAGCTGTCGCGGTGGTCCCGGTGTGACCAATCATACAAGTGCCTGTACTTCAGTACTTCTAGCACCAGGAGCTCCTGAATGTCGGCCATGTTGTCCACGCGTCTCTTACAAATTTTCTGAGGTGTGCGAAGCGGAAAGTTTCCGCTCAAGGGGTGTGGGTGTGAAAATGACATCAAATGGCCGTGTGAAGCTATGCAGAGCTCGCTGACACGGTAAGCACAAAACAGCCTTTACTTTTCTTGTTCTTCATTAGGGTTTGGTGATGTCTGCTGACCTTTGACCTCCAGTGAAACCTAGACTTCTCCTCTAAAGATACTAGAGCTGCAACCGATTAATCGACTCAAAGTGATCCAAAAAAATCATTCAACCACAATTCTCCTGAATCAAAGCTTTGTTTCCTTCATTTCTCTGCTGTTAAACATTGTTTCCACTGTTGTGTTTCACATGGACGCTTATTGTGACGCACAAAGAAGCTTCAATTCAGGAAAACTGCAATACAATATTTTCCTTAAGTCAATTCGAGTGGATTAATCAAATCGTGAATTTTTGCATTCGCTTCAAGCACCTAATCGATTAATTGGTTGCAGCTCAAAAAGATACGAATATTAATGAGGTACTTTGTGAATATTTCATCTCCTTTTTGTATACATCTGAACACATCCTCAGCCTGTTCTCATCTACGCCCTGGATGCTTCTTGACATAATTGAACTTTTTAATGTTAAGTAGAATTCCTGAATATTTTAAGTGAGCTGTTCTGTTTTCCAACAGAGAGGAGGATAGTGGTGCACAACAACTAGGCCAAAACCAGACCTATTGAAATAATTGTCCAACAGTAAACAATGGTCATCATTACTCATAATCTCTGTTTGTGATCAACTTAATTTATAGAAAGACTAAATGTTACTGTTTCTAGTTTAAACCTTTATCGGGCAAATGGCTATTTTTGGTCACTTCTACACACATTAGAAGGCAGTAACAACAATCTCAGGTCCACTGTGGTCTCCAGGGTCTGTAAGGTCCACCTCTGCATGAACATTGAGTGTACCTGCTTTGTTAGGTACCATGAAGTAATGGTACTAATGTAAGGAATGATGTTCAAAGGGATAATGTGGATGTGGACAGGGGTCTGGAGCAGCACTTATGTTATTGGATTGATCTCAAAGTGATGTTCTGATGTTCAAAAATACATGTTCCTTTCACCTTACATGTGTTTTTCCTGTATTTTTTTTTAATATATATACTTCTTGGATACTTTTTTTTGCCACTTATGGGCAAGGAGCCAAATCTGGTAACTTCATTGACCTTGATTTTTTTACATGACAATAAAAATGTTTGAAAAATCCAACAAAAGTAATAAAGTCTTGTTTTGTCCTCCAATAACACATGAGTGAAATTTAGAATTTCAGGGTGTTTCTATGTGTGAACTATGAAGGGTTAAGAACTGACAAAAGACAAGTGAAAAGTGGTTTTGCTTTTACTTTTGGTTTTTGGGATGAGTTACTCTCCTGAAATAGAATGCATCTCCTCCTCTGATCTGTTTCATTTTGCATTTTGTTGATTATTTTGTTCATTTAAGGTTTTTCATAATTAATGTAAGAGTATTGTGTCTTTTGCTTTTGTTGCACAACCAGAGCAAATTCAGTCATATTTGTACTTTTTTTTTTTCTTTATTATACAGAATTATTAAATGTATAACGTCAAGTTGAAATAGTTTTAGCTCACAAACTGTGCTCTGTTTTCAAAATATAGGCCTGATACATAACTATATACTTCTATTTCCAATTCGAGAAACATTTTATTTATCTTTCATGGTGATAAACATTACAAAGATTAAATTAAATATTCCATATTGCTTAGATCTGTCCAAAAAATAGCACTGCTGCAAATTCGATGTATAAAATTTGATTATATTAGTCAGGAAATCAGACACAGCTTCCTCCAAATATTTATAATACTATCATACTACTAATTTATTGTTAATATCTTACATGGGTTTATGACATGATATAAACATGGGTGAAAAGGACAAAGATTAATAAAAATAGAATAAATGGGAATAATTGGACCAAAATAGGATTAAGATTATGCTGCAAGAAACACCTCAGTGACCTATTTTATGTCAGCTGATGTGTTGTTGAAGAAAAACAATGTCCTGAGTGACAATAGTCAATTTTTAAGAGCAGGTCACCCTGGTGATGTAGCCTATGTCTGGGCAACAACAATCTAAATTTAGCCGTGTATCGAAAGAGCTTTCTCTGTGCATGAGAGACTAACAAACAGGCCTAGTTCACAATAAACACAACAATACTGTCCACAGCGTTTGCATCTCACACACACACACACACACACACACACACACACACACACACACACACACACACACACACACAAACAACAGCAGATCTCAAGAGGTTCCACATGTACCGCCTGAGACCCTTTCCTGGAAAGACAGGAAAACAAACAACTCTGAGCAGCAAACAAACAACTCTGAGCAACAAACAACCCCCCCCCCCCCCAGACATGGACCAGACATGTGCAGAGTATAGACCATGAAGTGTCTGAACCTTCAAACACCAAAAGCATCGACTCATCTCAAACTGTCCAACCACTAAACTTATCAATACATGGAAACAATTCAAGTAAAATGCAGTTTCTCAGCTTTTCATGGTCATCAGATTTGACCCATTTGGACGTTCAGAGGCTCTGTAGTGAACGTGGAAACACCGTCATCTTCTGTGACATTGATTCACCAATAAAAGCCATGGAGTTTGATAAATGACAGTGGATGGAGATGCTTGTTTTTAAGTTCAATTAATGATATATTTTGTTGAAAAAGGCACTTTTGTTGTAGTTTTCTTTGTTCTGATATGGACCCCCTCATGTGCTCCCACCCTACTGCATCTATACAGACTGGAGCTACATCCGCAAATGGACATCCATCAGTCCTGGTGGTGTATCTATAGCCTGTTCACTGTGGTTCTCCCAGAGCTTTCTCTTTTCCCACTGGGTTTTTGGAGTTTTTCCTTGCCAAGAAGGAGGGTCTAAGGACAGGGGATGCCTGGGCCATTAATCCATTTCCTTCATCTGCTGTTTATTTGACTTTTCTTTGTTTTCATATCCGACTAATTCTGTAAAGCCCTGTGAGGCAACCTTGTTTTGATATAGGGCTCTGCAAATAAAACTGAATTGAACTGATATAACACCTGTTTTTCACTGAAAAATGCAGAGATTAAAATGATTAGTGTAAAATGGCTTTGGAACAGTAGAAGTCACTAAAAGTTGTTCTAGGTCTTTAAGAGTTGAACTAATCAGAACTTACCTGATCCGGCTCAGATTTGTCTACATGGGTTTTATTGGTGAATCAATATTGTAGAATATGACGGTGTTTCCACATTTACTTCATCTGTGTTAAATGTTCATTTATAAGCCATATGAATAGAGTACTGGAAAAAAGTTTTCACAATCTCAAATATTATTATCAAATATTTTCAGTTTAAATGCAATAAATATTATTATTGTTACAAAACTACATCCTGGACAACATTTCATCTCAACATTTATCCTGCTGAAACCTTCAGTTGTGAACAGAGCATGTGCAGAAGGGAGCATGTGGAACAACACTTGGTAGAGTTCAATGACTTCAGAGTGATTCTTAATGTAATATATCCCAAATGCGTGGGGTGTCCAAAAGCTTTTTTCTACCACTGTAGATGGTTGTGCTGGTTGTGTAGCACAGTTGGATAGGAACTGGATACAATAGTTTCATCTTCAAGTATGTTTCTTGTTATACATTAGAAAATTGAAAATAAAAGAGACCTTGATCAAAAAAGGACTTGAACCTGAAATGTACGCTCAAAAGAACTTTGACTCAGCGACTTGAAAAGACTGAGCCTCATTTGATTACATTTTCATCAACTTTGAGGCAGAAGCACAGATTACCAGGACAGACTGATCTCATGAAATTACGTTGAATGTGACGCCATTTATTGCATTTGGGATGCTATACGTATGCTTTTTTTTTTTTTTTTTTTTTTTTAACTCTGTTTTTTTTTGCTTGTTTTATATTCTCCTGTTTTACTGTACGGTGTCCTTGAGTGTCAAGAAAGGCACCTATAAATAAAATGTATTTATTCTGTCGTCACTAGTGTTTATGAACTAGCTATACTGATAGCTAACATTTCTTCAAAGAAAACACCCAGAAGCTTCTTGCTGTTTTGGATATTTACTTGATGACTGTAAAACTGTATACACAAAAACAAAATGGATATCACAGTCATGTATACCTACATTTTTCATGAGCAAAAACATGTGTAGAACATTAAAACACAATCTATCAGTGTTTTGTATATATACTTCATGCACAACATTCACTTACAGTGAGCTACAGTTCCAAAATACAAAAAAAAAACAACAACAACAAAAAAAAACGGCAGTTAATGATAGCAATTAGCATGATGCTAATTTACATGGAAAATCCCATATGTATGCTAACGCTATTAGCATCTTCCGTTAATGCACAAAAATAAAGGTATTAAACAACAACACAAAGAGCCTCAACCAACTAAGTACAGTGTTTTAACATCTTAATATATCACAATACTTACAGACAGATGTGTTTGTAGGGCCAAAAAACAGCTAGCTGGTCTGTAACTGTAATCCAACTGACAAGACTTCTGTAGTGGTCCAGCAACTACAGTAGCTCTGAACAGATAAAACGCACAAACACAAACTGAATTATCTGTGTCCACCAGGGGGCAGCACAGTATTATTATTATTATTATTATTTTCATCCTTTTGCATGTTATTTAATGCCTTTTGATGGCGTGTCAATGCGCTAGCTGCTAATTGGTAACTGCTAATCGCACTAGCCACTAATCACTAACCCTAACTGCTAATTGCGCAAACCGCTAATTGTGCTAATGGCGTGCTATTTTACGCAATGTAAATTTACACGCTGAAAGCTTATAATATGTACA
Source organism: Sphaeramia orbicularis (assembly GCF_902148855.1). Classification (NCBI taxonomy): domain Eukaryota; kingdom Metazoa; phylum Chordata; class Actinopteri; order Kurtiformes; family Apogonidae; genus Sphaeramia; species Sphaeramia orbicularis. Next base: position 19,656,539 of record NC_043978.1, on the reverse strand, counting down.
GATATCACGCCAATTAAAAGTGGCGTGTTATCTGTTCATGATTCCTGATACCACATTGACCAGAAATTCTTTTACCCTGGTGAATAAGTTCCTGTTAGTAGAAGTTTCTGGGGAATCTAGTGGAAAAGGGGCTGTACTTAAACCCTCACACTGTAGTAATTTAAAGATTTACACGGTCTTTTGAGAATAGCATATCCGTACTGACAAGAAAACACCTTGAGAGGCTTTTCTCTCTGAGTATTTTGACCTCCTGAAGGAAGACAAAGTGTAGACTCAGCCTGTTTGACCTCCGTCTGCTCCCTCTCACACTCGTGTTTTAAAGACTCACACCTTCAGAGGAAAACCCTGTTTGATAACCTGACAGCTCGCTGACAGGCTGAAGCCCACTCTACACCTCCTCGCATACCGATCGGCCAGTCAAGCTTGCACACACACACACACACACACACACACACACACACACACACACACACATACGCACGCAAACACACACACTTATCTCAACCTTACGGGTGAAGTGTTGGAACAGGCATCTTAAAGTAAGTGTTAGTCACCGCTTTAACCTTCCCACACACATAGTTTCTCTGTTTAGGTATTTTATATGCAATCACAGAAACATTCATGCAGTGGGATGTCAGACCGCATAGTGTAAAAAATTAAAAGATGTATTAACTCTGATGAGGGCCTGTGTGTCTAACACTAATATCATGTTTTTGGCTGAGGTACGAATTACATTTTACAAATATTAAGAAAGAAGAAAGTACAGTAGGGTGCCAGTGGATGTGTTAAGGTTTTGAGATGATTTAGTCCAGTGGTTCCCAAACTTTTTTGGCTCGTGACCCCATTTTAACATCACAAATTTCTCATGACCCCAGACATTCAAAACAGAGACTTTTTTTTCGCTAAAATTAATTTGTTTTTGATCATGTAATAGTTTGCTATACTATGTTGCAAATAAACGTTAATTTTATAATTTAGTCTACATAATGTAAATTATTATGGACGGAGGCAGAAAAGCCAGGTGTAGATTACTGCACAAAGTGAGAATTTTTTTTTCCTTGGTCAGGATATGTACAGTCAGTCCAGCTTGGATTTACAAGGCTGACAATTAATACTGAACAAACAATAACTCAAACTATGAATTATGAAAGAGCTGCAGCATCTGAAACTGACCACAATGAACATTTGAAAGATAAACAGTACCACAGTGCTTCAGTTTCAGCTTCACAGTTTGTCATGTCTTTTATGTATTGAGATTGTCTCTGTCGACTCACCATATATTTTTTATTAGTAAGTTGTTAATTTTATCAATTATTTGAAATTTCAGGCGACCCCACGTGATTTAGTCTGTCTGGAGCCCAACTGAAGAAGAAAAAGAAGACTCATCCTTGAGTCCGAGTGAAGATTTATGCTAAATTAAAAAAGTAGAAAAGCACTCGGAGAGCGCAGACCTCCTCCGCCAAGGCAGATCAGTCCCCACCCTGATCACCACCAAAACTTAATCATTTGTTCCTTGTGCCAGTATCAACATTTCCTGAAAATTTCCTCCAAATCCATCCACAACTTTTTGAGTAATCTTGCTAACAGACAAACAAACAACCCCAGTGAAAACATAACCTCCACCGTTCCTTGGTAATAGGAGGTAATAAAGGAAAATCACTTCACTGCAAATAGTAAAAACAAAACACGGCAAGGAAAATGGTGTATAAAAAAACAAACTAGAAAAGCACTCGGAAAGCGCAGACCTCCGCCAAGGCAGATCAGTCCCCCCCCTCCCTGATCACCACCAAAATTTAATAATTTATTCCTTGTGCCAGTATCAACCTTTCCTGAAAAATTCATCAAAATCTGTCCTTAAATTTTTGAGTTCTCTTGCTAACAGACAAACAAACAAACCCCAGTGAAAACATAACCTCCTTGGCAGTGGTAAAAATCCTTAACGGCCTGAGATGACTCACATTAGACCACAGCAACTGTGACCTTTGACCTATGGCTACCAAATTGGTTTCAGGTCATCCTTGTGTCCAGTTGGAAAATTGTTCCAAATTTTGGGACGTTCCCTCAACCTCTTTGGGAGATGTTGTGTTTTTAACAAAAGTGTGCCTGGCAGACACTGACATAATCTGGATTTATTAACAAAACAAAAAAAAAAGGTTGGGAAACATGGTTTTAACAGGTTTCAGGTTTTCTCTGAGCCCGTGAGAACGAACCTGATACAACATGTGTAAAAGGTAAATTTGAATAAATGAACCGGTGTTTCTGTGCGACATAAATGCATGTGGTTTTTTTCATGTGAATCATATCATTCTGCAGTAATCTGAAAACCACAACTATTTCACTTCAGGGAAACAGCCACATTTACAATCATGTATAATAATTTCCCATTCCTAACCTCAAAAACTCCTCAGATTTATTGATTAACATTAGAGCTACCTGCACACACATGCTGTATGCAACCGTGGAGACTGATTTATATCACACTGACACACACACACAAGTTCTTCAACACTTCAGAGGCCTGCATAAAGCCTGCATGAAGCCCCCACACCCACCCAGAATCCACAGCCGCCTGTACAGAGCAGGTGAGCAGGTGTTTGTAGGTGTGCAGACACTCTGATCTGAGGTCAGCAGTAGGTGTAGTCGCTCTAATCTGAAGGTATGTGTTTGTGTGTGTGTGTGTGTGTGTCTGATAAACCTGGAGCCATTAACACTTTACTGCCTTTATCACCTGCTGCAAAAAAAAACAACAACAGGAAAACAGAGACTGAAACCTTTACACCTGCTAATCCAAAGACTGTGTTTCCTGTTGTGAAATTGATTCATATTTTTGTTATAGTTTCTGTAGCTTCTTAAGCGCGGTTGCCCCTGGTACCAGAAGCAGCCACACTTCCACCTGTGTTGCCATTAGGGGTGTGTAGTGGCAAGAATCTGGCGATACGATACAAATCACAATACTAGGATCACGATACGATATATCACGGTATATCATGATACTGTTAAAAAGGCAATAAGAAAAAAAAAGAAAGATTATTTCCTTGAAGAATTGAATTACACCAGAAATAGGCACAAATACAAAACACATTTTTATTTGATCACAACAGGATCTAATGCTATATCACAAAATGTTCCTGTTAAATTCTGTTTTACAGACATTAGTTTAAGATCCTGCTCAAATGTTCATATTCTATTAGTTCAGAACTAACATCATAACATTATTTTTGTGCAATCCCAACAAAGGAACGAACATTATTTAATAAGAGTGTTAAATAATAATAAATAAAATATAAACAAAAAAGAAAAACAAAAATGAACCTCCACAATATCTGCATTTACATAAATACCTAAAAATATTGATACAGTACTTTCTAATATCGATACAGTATTGTGAAATGAAATATTGTGATATATTGCAGAAACGACATTTTCTTACACCCTAGTTGCCATGGTAATGGTACGTGGCGCTTGTAGCAATACACATTCTATACCCACATAACCAGAAGAATATCAGCTAACAGCACATTAACACACCCAAATATGGAACAACAGAACACAATTCACACACCAAGCACTTAAATGGACAAATATCTAAAACAAGATAAGTCTGAGACCAGTATATGTCATGAATAATTTAATAAAACAACAGACCAATGAGACAAAATTTGCCGCACTAAGCTAATGCTAAGCTAATCCAACAGTACAAGTACTGTTTCTCTACTGATAAAACTCACTGAAGAGCAAAAATAGAGGTTACATCAAAGTAATAATTACAACATTTGTCTTACCTTTGCTGTTTTCTGATTATAACTTGGTTTTACAAGAATAAAGCTTGTGTTTTAGGCTAATCAATGGGCTCTACGCACAGCTCCACTACTTTCTTAACTTTAAGTGATTCCTTTATTTCCTGTCTTTCATTATTGGACACACTGAGAAAATATTGCTAATTATTCAACATTAAGGGAATGTATGCTTAATATTAGTGTCTGTTCTTCCATTTGGAAGAAATACGCATGTTTAAATGATCACATTCTCACTGATATGTGAAAAGAATGAATTTCTCTGCATTGCAATGAATTCAATTCCACTTCCTGTAATTCCAGTTCAGATTCAATTCAACATACTGTAGGGTGGAGTCAGTTCAAATTCAAATTCATTAATTGAACTGAATTAAATTCTGAAATTCTGAATTTTGTACAACCTGGGTTTATAGTCTTATATACTGCAAATTTTGTGAGTGACCAGATGGGATGAGAACCACTGAGAAACAACTTATACAGTCAAAGAAAGTAACAAAGTGATGAAATGTAGAAACACTGTTGTCTCCACCACTGGACACAAGTCTAAAAGAAAAGAAGTTTGGAGTTTGATGTTGAAATGGCAGTGTTTCTTCTACACAGTTTGATTATGAGGCTTATGAAGGTTATTATTTGGTGTTGCAATCTTTGCGTAGTTATTGTTTGTTGATCCACAGTTCAGACTAAACAGTTCTGATCTTGTTCGTTGGGTTCCAAATAGATCTTTAGTGCAGCTATTGACGACACAAACTGAACAGAAAACAGGTGATTTGTGGTTTTACTGTGACTGTTTTCTGTCTAAAAACAGAGCTAAGCTAACAGAGCTATAAGCTATAAGTTTGAATAAGAAATCTTGATAATACCAATAATACAATACAATAACACATTTTAAAATTTGCATATGAATATTCACGTTTATACAAGTTTCCAGCTTCTTCTTTTATGCAAATATTAAAAACCTGTTCCTCATCATCATTGTGGTTTTAATTTTGCCAGTTCACACAATAAACTACCTGAGCCGTTAAATGAGAAGATGATGTAAGAACGTAAACACAAAACTGCCAGACATCTATTGACCCTGAAATGAACAGCAGGACTGCATCATCTAACAGTGTTTCCAACTGTTTCTGCACTTTGTCAGACTGTACATAGTTGCATCTCATCATTTTTTTCCATCTAATTGAGCATTTATGTTTAACACTCCAGTCTCCTTATTGTTCTACACATGCAAACACATAATTCACTAAATCTTTATCCATCTTCTCCAAAGAAAAAAAATTTGTTTTGCAAATGTGCAAGACAAGCTGGAATAAAAATTACTTTATGATGCTGAAAACTTTAGACAAAAATCCGCTGACGTCTTTGTCAGTGAATACAAATCTGAGCTCCAGAACCCATGTCTTTGTGTGGAAACGTCTAGAAGAGAACACAACAGAAAGTTGGGTCATGACAAAAAAACCATCATAACAAACACAAAGCAACCCAATGAAAATGACGACAGCTGGATCAAAAAAAATCAGGCCAGGAGCTTTTGTCTCATGCTGAAATCTACACCAATACACCACGAAACAAAGGTCAGAGGACTCCTCATGATTCGGCTCATCCTGCGAACCATCTCTTTAACTCCCACTGGGATTTCTACAAGGAGATGGAATAACCTGACCGAATTTGGTGCATGTGATACAATCCATCATATGCACAGATCTGAAGTATTGAATGTTTTTATGAGTATATTTTACATTTCTAAATATATGTTTGTGCTTGTATTACCAGTAGGAGAAGGTGGGGTGCACTGTGGATGTGTTACCAGTTCATCACAAGGTCACATACACACCTATGGCTGATTCATACTGGCCAGTTAACCTATTAACATGGATGTCTTTGAATGGTGGGAGGAAGCTGGAGAACCTGCAGAGAACCCATGCAGACAGAGGGATTGGGATTGATCATACTTTGCAACACAGGTGTCAACAGGGGCACCGCTACCAATTGTGGGCCCCATGAAAGCTGAACATTGTGAGCCCTTTCATAAAATTCAGAGTTTAGTCAATTTGTTGGAAATGGGGGGGGGGGGGGGGGGGGGTGTTGTGCGCAATCCACACTTAACGTCACTTGCACCAGCGTGAAAACCAAACTGAAACTTAACATGCTTTGAACGTCTGATTCTCAACTTCTTTGTCTCTGTTATACAGCGGATCTTCAGGACATTTTCACAACTTCCAGCCTGTATCCACTGGACCCCCTCCTCTGCTCTATGGGCCCTCCACAAATGCTGGGCCCCATGAATTTGTCATGTTTACCCCCCCCTAATCTGCACCCCAGGGTGTCAAACATACGGCCTAATCCAACCCTTTGGGATGAATTTGTGAAATGCAAAAATCATACTAAAAATATTAACAATCAATGATGTTAACCCTTTCATGCACGAATTATAAGAACCTTAATCAACATTTTTTTCCTGGTGTGTTTTTATTCTTCTTTAGGCATGAAAAAAATAATGCAATTGAAAATTTTCTTATGAAAAATAAATCGATAGATAGATAGATAGATAGATAGATAGATAGATAGATAGATAGATAGATAGATAGATAGATAGATAGATAGATAGATAGATAGAAATTATATATATAAAAAAACAAAAAATAAAGTTAAAAAAAGACATACTACTACTACTACTACTACTAATAATAATAATAAAAATGATCTTATGAACCTATTTTACATGAAGTTGCAAAAATGTCCATTCAGCTGGACACCTTGCATTTAATTTTTGAAACGAAGAAACATGTATTTACAGATAAATTGTGTGATAAATTGTAGTTCTGGGGGTGAGAGTATGCTCAGGGGAGATCTACACAATGTTACCAATTCATGTCAGAAAAGATATGTAGTCTTAAAACTTTAATAAAGATATGTGCAAAAACAAACAAACAAACAAAAAAATCCATGAATATATAAGAGATCAGTTGTAGAATAGCTGTCCACTGTAGTGACCACTATACATGAAAGGGTTAAAACCATTTCAGTTCAGGTTCCACATTCAGACCAATTTGATCTAAAGTGGATCAGACCAGTAAAATACTATCATAATAACCTAGAAATAATGACAATTCCACATTTTTCTCTTTGTTTTAGTTTTAAAAAGTTAAAATACAAAAAAATGTTTAGATTTAGAAACCTTTCACAAAAAATTTGAAGAATCTGAACAAATATGAACAACCTGAAATGTCTTAACCCTTTATCGGGGAAGTGACTGTTTTTGGTTATTTCTAAACACATTTCAAGACAGTGACAGCAACAGTTACAATGAGGACAGTGAGTCAACAATCTCAGGTCCAGTGTGGATTTTTTTTATTTTATTTTATTTTTTGCCACTTATAGGTAAGGAACCAAATATGGTAATTTCATTAACCTTGATTTTCTGCATAAGAATTTTTTGTTTTATTTCACAAGAGTAATAAAGTCTTGTTATGTCCTCCAATAACGCACTAAGGTTGAAATTTTGAATTTCAGATTATTTCTATGAATGCCCCTTTATCGGGCAAGTGACTATTTTTGGTTATTTCCACATACATTACAAGACAGTGACAGCAACAGTTACAGTGAGTCAACAAACTCAGGTCCAATGTGGTCTCCAGGGTCTGTAAGGTCCACCTCTGCATGAACAGTGAGTGTACCTGCTTTGTTAGGTACCATGAAGTAATGGTACTAATGTAAGGAATGATGTTCAAAGGGATCATGTGGATGTGGACAGGGGTCTGGAGCAGCACTTATGTTGTTGGGATGATCTAAAAGTGATGTTCTAATGTTGTAAAATACATGTTCCTATCACCTTACATGTGCTTTTCTAATTTTTATATCTACTTCTTGGATTTTTTTTTTTTTTTTTTTCATGCCACATATCGGTAAGGAACCAAATATGGTAACTTCACTGAACTTGATTTTCTACATTTTCTACAAAAACATTTGAAAAATTTCACAAAAGTATAAAGTCTTGTTATGTCCTCCAATAACACACTAACGTTGAAATTTTGATTTTCAGAGTATTTCTATGAGTGAACTATAAAGTGTTAAGAGAAGTAAGGGCAATTTGACCAATATTCTGCCTGTTACTAAATGTTTTGTGTATTTGTAGATCCACTGTGATCTGTAAGTTGCAATGGTGTTCAAGTTATTCACATTTTTAGTGAAACTTTGTAGACTTAAACATTATCATAAAGTAATTTAACTTTTTCCATTGTTATTATTTTACTGGTCCGGCCCACTTCAGGTCATATTGGTCTGAATGTGGAACCTGATCTAAAATGAGTTTGACACCCCTGATTTACAACATAGAATTCTATCTCATGAAACATCTTGTATGGAGGAAAATTTAGTGATACAGTGTAAACAGGTACTAGTAGTGCATCAGATCCTCTTTTGAGTCCAGTCTGATTTTTTTTTTTGTTAAAATGGGAAACAGTTACCAGTATTAAATATTTTACCTAGGCCTATTGGAGACAAATACTCTCTTTGTGCTTTATCAGACTCTTACATCTATAATCAACTTGTGTGGACTGGACTGATTAATAAAAAAAAAAAAAAAAAAAAAAAAAAAGGCATGTTTCTCCATAATCACACTCACATTGGTTTGAGACAAACACTCATTAGAAAATGCCAGTTTGGAACCAGATGTGATACAAATGAGTTTTATGCAGTAGCATAAGTTAGAATAGAATAGAATAGAACGCCTTTATTGTCACTATACACATGTACAATGAGATTTAAAAAGCAGCTCCTTTCAGTGCAAACATATACATAGAATAAAAAACAACAGATTTCAATAATAAATAAATGTAACCTGAGATAAAATAGTTAAAATAGTGCATATGGTATATCACACAAAACTGCAATGGAAAGACCTTTTTCCGGAACTAGAGTCACATGAAAAAAAAAAAAAAAAAGTATGTTGATGGACGTTACAACAATCAAAGAAGAGGAGTTTAAAAAAGAAACATGGCACAGTAAGTGTGGACACACCAGGAAATTAATCATTTTTGAATTCAGTTCAGGATAGAGGGGTAATATATAATAATGAATATATCTGCAAATCAACACGATATTTACGTTCATCGCCATGTTTATGGCATGACTTCTTGTGTCATCTTGTGATGATAAATAAACAAACAAATCATCCCATTGGTGATTTAATGGAAAAAACGATTATGCACTTCTGTTTTTGTGACACTTAGTAAATATCGGTAAAGTTTTGCGCTTATGTCCAATGGAAAAACGACTTGTGTCTGGGGGGGGGGGGGTGATGTGATGTGCCAGATGATTACCCCCCCGGGAGTAATTTATAATGTTGTGATGTACAGCATGAGTCACTAACGCACGCATGTCGATGTCAGTCACGACCCCCCCTGCCCATGTGCTCGCGCCCCCCCAGGAGAGAACCACTGTCTTAGCTCAATAGATGATTTGGTCAGTGTTGGATGTTTGGGCCTTTATGGGCTAAATAAGAGCCAGTTAGACAGAGGTATGCTGAAAAAAGTCCAATAATATCAAAAACGACTGTTTGTTCCTGATGATAGCTTTGTTTCATGTACAGTAGAGGAGCTAGGACAGACACGCTGACTGGTACATCCACCCATAAAAACGATACCATTGTATAAAACATGCTGACGTCGCATCGAGATCCAAATGGAAAAGTACATGAATGTTACACCCAGACTTAGAGGGTTGAAAAGAAACGCTCATGACTAGATCTGTTAATTATTTCCTGGAACAAAACAGACCCAATCTTAAGTGGACAACAAAATGAATCACATAACTGGCTCTACCTGGATTTTTTTTCTTTTTTTTATGTAAGGAGATATTACTTGTATTATTTCCCTGCACTCACACTCAGCACAGAACAAATCTTTGGCCCGGAGTCTATCTTACACTGGCTGCTGAGGGCTCTGATTTCGGTGCTCCAACCTCTAACAAGGCCAAAAACACAAAGCAGGTCCCTGTCATCTTACACGGCGGCATATGGGCCCCAGTTCCCACACCCAGCTCCATGTAAACATCTCATTAAGCCGTGCAGGGCGGGGAGCCTAGAGCCATAAAAGGAAGAACAAAACGGCAGCACCCCCCTCCCCACAGACACTGTCAATTAGACCCCCGTCTGAGATTGAGGGCTGCCTCCATGGAGGTGCTGCAGGTCCTGTGAAGCTGCAGGTAATCGTTGCAAATTAATACCTGCACAAGCTCAAGGGGCTTTCTGGGAACTCAAGGGGGTAAAAAGCTTTTAAAGAAGGAATGGACGAAGACTCCCTCCTGCATCCTGCACATCTGAAGACACAGCAGGCAACGACTGGACCAGGGCTGGAGACGCATGGAATATACTCCATCTACTCCATGTGAATCCATCTACGTTGGCTGTGGTAAATAACTTCATAGTGAACATCCAATGGAAGTTGTTGTGGAAGTAAAACCAACACATGTACAGAAGAATCATGGAGTTTTAGAAAGACAGAAGGAATGGTGGAACAATATTCCAAAGCTCTGTTCAGATCCAAGGTTATTATCGTTAATGAAAACTAATGAAATGACGAAAACTAGAATTGTAAAAACATTTTCGTTACTGAAATAAATAAAAACTCTAATTAAAAGAAAAAAATAATAACTAACTGAAACTGTATTGTGTGTTTACAAAACTAATGAAAACGTATAAAAATTCTGGATGGAATTCCCTGCATTTTCGTCTTTGTCAATGTCGGATTGATATAAAATCGATTTATTTCCCTCAAGCAATTTTAGCTGGTGGCACCATATGTTATTTAATGGTCCGTCACTTCTTGTCACTTGTCGTTTAAATCATCTTCTCATCCCCACTCTACCTGGAAACATGTAGACTAAAGTTGGGAGAAAGCAGCAGAGTCGTCCTGTCTGGGATTTATTTGAATTCGACGGTGAAGAAGATAAAAGATATAAAGAAACTAAAACTAAGTGTTTAGAAAATAACAAAAACTAATAAAAACTAGCAAACCTGCTCTAAACACTGATTAAAACTAACTGAATTGGTGAAAAAAAGTCAAAACTAAATAAAACTAAACTATAATGAAAAATCCAAAACTATTATAACCTTGTTCAGACCTTCTTTAACCCATGAAGACCCAGAGCTACTTTTATGGCAGTGCCCAAATAAATCTTTCTCTCAATTTAACCTTTCTTAAAGCTGCGTGTGAGTTTCGTCACCAATTTTTCGTCAAATCTGTTAAACCTGAGTCATAGCCTAAGTATCAGGAATCTGTGAGCCTTTCCGTGATTATGCACCTGAATCTCTTCCCTCACGGTGAAAAATTTCGAAATGTACTCCACCATAAACAATCCATTTGGGTGTTTTCACAAATTTGTTATGACATGCATTGTGGGAAGAAGCAGAGCTCCACGCAGCTGCAGTAGCAATAGCCAATCAAGCAGTTTCCGTGGTTGTTGCTGCTGCGACTATAATGCAGCTGCGTGGAGGTCCGCTTCCCACAATGCACGTCACAACAAATTTCCAAAAATGCCAGAGTGACCTACTGGCTCTGTAAACAAATGGATTGTTTATAGTGGAGTACACTTAGACATTGTTCACCATGAGGGAAGAGATTCAGGTACGAAATCATGGAAAGACTCACAGATTCGTGATTTTTAGGCTATGACTGGGGTTTTACAGATTTGATGAAAAATTGTTGATGAAAGTCATACACAGCTTTAAGAAAGGTTAAATTGAGAGAAAGATTTATTTGGGCACCGCCACAAAAGTAGCTCTGGGTCTTCATGGGTTAAAGAAGATCTGAACAGAGCTTTAGAATATTGTTCATCATCCATTCTGTCTTTCTAAAACTCCATGACTCTTCTGTACATGTGTTGGTTTTACTTACACAACAACTTCCACTGGATGTTCACCATGAAGTTATTTACCACATCCAACGTAGATGGAGTCACATGGAGTAGATGGAGTCACGTGGAGTAGATGGAATATATTCGATGTGTCTCCAGCACATCAGAAAATTCCAGTTCTTTGAAACTAGAGCCTCTATTGGTCCTTCTGAACAGCCCCCTTTTTTCTTTTTTTTTTCAAATATCAATTTCCATGCACGAGTTTAAATTTCGTATCATACTTGATACATTGGGTCTCAATGTTCAAATATTATTTTTGAACAAACAAAAACATAACACAAACATGTCTAACAAATTGGTAATTCCTTTTCAAAATTAACAAAGTTCTGCCTCCTTCCCCCCTAGTGGATTATCCATGTATTGCATGTATCTAATTGTGCAGGGTTATTCAAAAAGAATTGACCGATTTCATTATGAAATATTTTAATAAGGAAAAGCAATAGAAAACTCCAGCCAAGTCACAAGTATTCTACACAATGAACTTTTATTTCCTGTCTTACAACTGTTCAATGTGGCCAACACCTTCAGCACGGACAATATCAATGCAATAGGAGGATTCCTCCCAGATGCATATCAGCATATCACAATCGCTGTTGTTTGTCATGTTTAAGGTCATTGAGGTCATTGAGGTTAGTGGGTAGTGGTGGAATATAAACTTAGAAAACTCCTCTTTCAACTGGTCACTGACTCATTCCATGACGATGCTTGAGAACTGAAGCAATGCGTCATGAAATCGGTTCATTCTTTTTGAATTACTCTGTATACATCAGGTTTTTAAAGAAAAAAATATCACACTGATCATGTAGAGGGCTTCAAAACTCATGTATTAAATATGATACGTTTGGTGTTGTAGGGTTAATAAAACCATCACTACTCAAATTATCTACCACTTCAGAAAAAAATAGCAAGATTAGATTCCTTTTCGTCCTTAAAGCCCAGCTCATGTGAATGTAGATAAAATATCCTCTGAATCCTTTTACTCAGAATCTTTTAATGAAAAGTTTATGATGCTTGCACTGACTCCTGCACGTCTTCTTTCAGACTCCCTGTCTTCTTCTGCAGACTCAAAGTGTCATAACTAGTGTTTTATCTTGTGCTGGTCCTTTGTGCTGTTCATCTGATGTCCTCTGCTGTGGCCGCAGATAGTGGCAGAATAAAGCACCACTTTCTCTGGGTGTTATCCACTCACTGCTATGCAGCGTGAGTGTGAATGTACACATTACATTCTGTGATGAGGAGATGTGGGCGTCTCACACATGAAAATGTTCTTTGTGGATTTTTATCACAAGACGAAATCAGAGATCAGTGCAAAATGGTATCTGTCACAGTCGTAGCTCTATATCATTTATCTTATTTTTATAATCATTGGAGGCCAAAAGCGAAATTCAAAGTAAACTTTATGTCCATTACGCACATGTAAAAAGTGATAGAAAATGGAAAAATAAAACAAACTGGTATTTCAAAGCTCATTCCAGGCTCAAAGTCGACATGGGATTACACACACACACACACACACACACACACACACACACACACACACACACAGCCTCTTTACAATTTAACAAATGTATTCCAAATGCAAATGAATAGACAAATCTGTGGAAATCATTACAAAACTAGAAGCACTCAGAGAGCGCAGACCTCTACCAAGGCAGATCAGTGCCCCGGATTTAGATGAAAATTTCAGGAAATGTTGATACTGGCACAAGGAACAAACGATTCAATTTTGGTGGTGATTGGGGGTGGGGGTGGGGGGTTAGGGGGCACACGGGGGCCCACTGATCTGCCATGGCAGAGGTCTGCGCTGTCTTTTCTAGAAAAGCACTCGTAGAGCACAGACCTCCGCCAAGGTAGATCAGTGGGCCCCCCAACCCCACCCCCGATCACCACCAAAATTGAATCATTTGTTCCTTGTGCCAGTATCAACATTTCCTGAAATTTTCATCCAAATCCGTCCATAACTTTTTGAGTTATCTGGCACACAAACAGACAGACAGACAAACAAACCAACGCCGACAAAAACATAACCTCCTTGGTGGAGGTAATAAAAAGTAGATTTTGAAGTTGTTTTGTTGTTGCCTCATTTAATTCACCTCTACATAGACACCATTACCTGCACAAAGCACATCAACACGGTACTTCATGTCCTTCCATGTTCACTGTATCATAACCTCATCAATAGTATCAATGAGCCTTTACTTCAGGTCGTTGATGTCCCGCATCTTTGTTTGATATTTTTAACATAACCCCATAGAAGGAAATCCAGGGCAATGATACACATTGTGCCTTTTCTTGAGGAGTAGCCATTTTTAGCGGTTTATTTAACAGAATCTCTTTCATCAACACTGTACCTGAAATATACAAATGTAATGTGATTAAAAACTTTGGTAACCACCGACTACATAGAACAAATCAGATTAATATATCATCAATTGCTTTTGTAATAAATGTTTTAAATTGTAAAGAGACTTTGTGAACACCCTCTCTCTCTATCTCTATATACTTGGGCTGTCAAAATTCATGTGTTAATGCAGATTAGTCCATCATCATGATTAATCTGATTAAAAATTATAACACAATTAACCCATCTGCATTGCTGAATGACTCTGAACGTGTCTGGCAACGCTTTTGGGGCAGTTTGTCCAAGTAGAGTTACTGTGGCACATGAATAAATGTGCAGTTGATCCGGTAGTGACAAGCAGGAGAACCAACCCATAAAGATGGAAGATGATGAATAGCACGTTGGCCCTCTGGATGGAAATATGAGGACAAAAAAAACAAAGACGGAACAGTTGACCGACAAGTATTTTACACATTCTGCAGGAAGGAGTTTTATTTCACTGAAGCACTTCCACCTTCAAATACCACATTAAAGTTGTACCTACCGATCTGACATTTCACACAGCACTTCGTAAAAATTTGAACATAAACAGCCCGCCTCCCACCAAAGCCCCGCCCACTTCCCCCTGCCTGAGCTCTGATGCAAGTGGTGGAAGCGGAGGTCTAGTCCGCTTCAGCGTGGCCGCTGACCCCTCCTTCAGCAAACAGACACATCATCCACCTGCTGGGCTCCTGTTTCCTCAGTAGACCCTGTATTTAAAGGTCTGGTCTGTGCAGCGCTGGGTCAGTGTCTTCACCTCACCAGCTGGGAGATGAGGTGCCCAGGCGATGGGCGCGTGCACTGTGAACATGCGGACTCCGAAAATTTTCCATGGACATTTTAGGTTTCATAGTCCATACATTTGTCATCCTACATCACCCTACATTGTGTGACATCATGTATGTGTTTGCGGTCATAAAATCTGAGCTTTATGCAGACCTGTCTGTGGAGTCCAGTACACCTAACTCCCAGACTTCATCTCCATCCTTCATTCATCAGACTCAGACTGCTGCAGTCAGGTTGATCTGTTTGTTCCCCTTAGTTTTTGTCTCTGTTAATAAATCAGTTTTTTCCCTTCAACACGTGCATGAGAGTCCCATCCATTCACACCCTAGACAGGAGACAGTGGTCAGTGACAGGAGGAGCAGCACGAGTGGAACGTCAGATTCAGAGGTTCCTGGATGTGGTAAAGGATGACTGACAGGAGGCTCAGCCAATTTTTTTATTTGGTCTGAATATAATGATTGGTCAGACTTTTATCAGAAATATATGAGAATTAAACATTTTTGAGTTTCAAAACCTGGTGGATTTCTTTTACATTTTAGTTTGACACACGCCTATCAGGAGCATTTTAAGATGACAAAAGAAAAGTGTAAAAATGCCACATCATACGGTATAGCTTTAACATGAAGAATACGTTAGTAAAGGATTGTGCTAGCACTTCGGCTAAAGGCGAAGACACACCGACCTGACAGCTGATCACAAAGGTAGCCCCACTAATCAGTCGGCTCCCGTCGTACATTCTGCGCTTATGCGAGACGTAAAACCAGAAAATTACCCAACATCTCTTTAAACACAGAGCTCACTGTCATCAGTCATTGTTGTCAACAGAGAGTGTTGAGTAATCAAGAAGGGTTGTTGTTGTTGTACTCGTTGAACGGATGGGTAGTAATAAGAAGATACTGGTGTTGTCAGCTCTCGGGCTGCTTCTTGTGGGAGAAGAAAGATGTTGCAGCTGAAAACTAAGGAGAAATCGCACTATGCTAACAATGCTAACAGTGTTCACTTCATGGAATGAATGAAGTTCATAGGCTACACTGACTGGCACTCATTCAGATCCGATATGAGCAGTGAATGGCCTATTATAGAAGACAATAATAGTGTGAAGTACCTCGGCAGGGCTGGATTCACATGGAAACTTCTCCTTCACTGATTCACTAGTCAAGGGCTGTCCCTCTACCAATCAGATCGGTCCGACTGAACGACTGGTAGTGGCTGATTACACATGTTGAATCAGCCAAAAAGACTGGCAACGGCATTAACGATGGCTGATCGCAGAGAACACACCAACCAGACTCATGTCACCGACCTCGCCAGACTGCCCGACATCCGACCGCCCAAAATTGGGTTGGTGTGTCGTCACCTTAACGTGTTGCCCAGCTTGCAACAAACATGTTAAGTGCATATATATTCCCTTCTTTCTTGAGTCTGTTTGCTCATGCAAATTGAAACATGATTAATGTAGATTAAAAATGAATGATATTTAATCATTATTAATTGAAATTCATCCACAGGAACCCTGTGATTATTCTGATTAAAAATTGTAATCATTTGACTGCACTAATTTATACAAAAAACTGAATATTTACTTCAGTCAAACATTAAAAACCCAACCCTAATCTTACTCACAGCCCTGTACTTCAACACATTCAGTACAGTGCTTAAGATAATGAAAAGTAAGTGTACATCCCATCTCTGACGTGCAATGCCACAGCAGACGTAGCAACATGTTGGAGCCTAATAAAGACAGACTTCATGACCAGAAGAATGCCATTCGGTCTAAACATGTTACTTTCTTTTGACTAAGGCTCGCATTGAACTTCGTTTTGCTTTGACTTTTTTTCTTTCTCTTCTTACTTTGCACAACATCCTCCTCAGTGGGAGGTGAGCAGGGATGCGGGAGAGGCTTCACTCTCACCACCATCACCACAACCACAACCAAGAGCGACAAGTGTGTGCTTGACTGCATATTTGTGGAGGTGGGCATGTTTGCTTTGGCTCACACGAATATTTCTGGTTAAGTACAGTAGGTGATACCCCACACTGGAGGAATTTACAGGAAATTAACCCGTTTTATGGACAAGCATCAGAGGAGGACATAAATATTCCCTCTTCAATGGAAACATATTTTACTTTTGACATCATGTCCTTTTAACTGCAGAGAAATGGGAAAGTTGGTGCCCTGCAGCTTCAGCAGGAAGCACTTATGCAACTGAGAAGCAAATGAGATCCTTAGGGGGAAAAGCGACAAGTCCTGGAAACCCTTCAGAATGCACCAAAAAAAAAAAAAAAAATCTGACTTAGTATTTAAGTATATAAGCATTTCAATCTTTAACCCTTTATTGGGCAAGTGACTATTTTTGGTAATTTCTGCATACATTACAGGACAGTGACAGCAACAGTTACAGGACTGAGTCAACAATCTCAGGTCCAATTTGGTCTCCAGGGTCTGTAAGGTCCACCTCTGCATGAACAGTGAGTGGACCTGCTTTGTTAAGTACCATGAAGTAATGGTACAAATGTAAGGAATGATGTTCAAAGGGAGAATGTGGATGTGGACAGGGGTCTCGATCAGCACTTATGTTGGTCTAATGTTCTAAAAAAAAAAAACATGTCCTTTCACTTTACGTGCATTTTTCTTTAATTTTTTTTTTTTTTTTACATATACTTCTTGGATTTTTTTTTTTTTTTCCACTTATGGGTAAGGAACCAAATATGGTAACTTCAGTGACTTTGATTTTCTAGGTAACAATAAAAAACATTTGAAAAATTTCACAAATGTAATAAAGCCTTGTTATGTCCTCCAATAACACACTAAGGTTGGAATGTTGAATTTCAGTAGTTCTATGAGTGTCCTGTAAAGGGTTAAGAACTGACAAAACAGAATGTGAAATATGCTTTTACTTTTGGTTTTTGGGATGAGTTTCTCTCCTGAAAGGGAATGCATCTCTTCTCTGATCTCTTTCATTTTGCATTTTGTTGCTTATTTTGGTTGTTTTGTTCATTTGAGATTTTACATAATTAATGTACGAGTATTGCGTCTTTTGCTTCTGTTGCACAGCCAGAGCAAATTCAGTCAGATTTGTACTTTTTTCTATTTATACCAGTTATTAAACATATAATGTCAAGTTGAAATACTTATAACTCATAAACCGTGCTCTTTTTTCTGAATAGATCCATGATATACACAACTATATACTTGTCTATCCATTTGTAGAAACATTGTATTTATCTTTCATGGTGATAAACATTACAAAGATTAAAATAAATATTCAATATTGCTCAGATCTGTAAAAAAAAAAAAAAAAAAAAAGAAAGAAAAATAGCACTGATTCAAATTTAATGTGGAAAATCTGATTATATTAGTCAGGAAATCAGACACAGCTTCCTCCAATTATTTACAATTTTAATAATTTATTGTTAATATGTTACATTGGAATATGACAAGACATAAACATGGGTGTAATTGACAAAGATGAATAAAAATAGAAAAAATGGGAATAATTGAATGAAAACTGGATTAAGATTATGCTGAAAGAAACACCTCAGTGACCTATTTTATGTCAGCTGAAGCGTTGAAGAGAAACAATGTCCTGAGTGACAATAGTCAATTTTTAAGACCTTTTAAGACATGCTCCTTTCACCTTACATGTATTTTTCTTGTCTATTTTATATAAACCTGTATTTTCTTTTTTTTTTTAACCTCTGCCAAGGAACGGCAGAGGTTATGTTTTTGGTTTGTCTGTTTTTTGTTTGTTTGTTTGTCTGTTAGCAAGATAACTCAAAAAGTTATGGACGGATTTTGATGAAATTTTCAGAAAATGATGTTACTGGCACAAGGAACAAATGATTCAATTTTGGTGGTGATCGGGGGGGGGGGGGCACTGATCTGCCTTGTCAGAAGTCTGTGCTCTCCGAGTGCTTTTCTAGTTTTTTTATTTATTTATTTTTCCCACATACTGGTAAGGAACCAAATATGGTAACTTCATTGACCTTGATTTTCTACATAACAATAAAACATTTTTAAAAATTTTACAAAAGCAATAAAGCCTTGTTATGTCCTCCAATAACACACTACGGTTGAAATGTTGAATTTCAGAGTATTTCTATGTTTGAACTATAAAGGGTTAATGCTACAGATCCAGTGTCGGAAAGTTCGTGCCCTCTGCTTAAGTGGGAAGGACTGTGAAGGCTGGTTATAGGTCATTGTTTTGTATTTAGATAACAAGAAAATCAAGACTACCTCATATCTAAATTATGATTCATTACATCCAATGCTGTGCTGCATTCAAGTGACAGCACAGGAGGGGAAAAATACATATTGTCTCAGGGCAACAGCGCTGTATACGTCTGCATTTACAGCCCAGTGCTAAATGATTGAGGTGTCCTTTCAAGGCGAAACACACCATTGTTTTCCTAACAATCCACAATCTGACGAAGGAAGTGATACACAGGACACAAATACAATGACCAGAGCGGCTGTAGGTTCGCGACAACAGAGCAGCGGCTCCACGGAGCAGTGGGAAAATGTTCCTGTGAGTTCGCAGTGCACACAAACACATAGAATACACACCTAGAATATACATACTAGCATGTAGATACTGTACAGAATGAAAGCCCTAAAGATCTGATTCCACTTGTGAGTCACAGCTTGGCAACAGCGTTTCACACTGTGGGTGCTGACCGGGAGCACGTAGGGCTAATTAAAGAACGGCGGCTTTAACAAGACGTTAATGCCAACGTGATTTAAGAGGCCAGGGATAAACATGGCAGGTGGAAAAAGCAAAGAGCCGACGCTCTGGATCTGATCCAAGCAAACACTCGACATCACCTCTGTCCAACCTTCCTCCTGGATTGGACTGGACTGATCTGGCTCTTGTCTCATGAAGACAAACGTGTTTCCTGCCTTCTCTAATTTAATTTAATTTAATTTAATTTTTTTATTCTTTATACTGCTTTTTTTTCCCCAATTATTATTTAGAAACATGGAAACAATGAGCTAGTAGTCAAGGAGTTAAATTATTTATTGTCTTTATTCCCTGTGTATGCATTTTTATTTACTCGTATGATAAATGTGCAGCTTTTTAACACATGACTTGTTGTAAACTTTCTTCAGACAAGAACATTTTATTACCTCCGCCAAGGAGGTTATGTTTTTGCCAGGGTTTGTTTGTCTGTCTGTCTGTTTGTCTGTCCGTTAGTGTGCAACATAACTCAAAAAGTTATGGACAGATTTTGATGAAATTTTCAGAGTTGTTGGACATGGGATAAGGAAGAAATGATTAAATTTTGGTGGTGATCGGGGGTGGGGAGGTCCACGGGGGGGGGGGGGTGCAGACCAGAAAATTTCATCAAAATCTGTCCATAACTTTTTGAGTTATGTTGCACACTAACGGACAGACAAACAGACAGACAGACAAACAAACCCTGGCAAAAACATAACCTCCTTGGCGTGGGGGGGCCCACGGGGGGGGGGGGGGGGGGGGGGGGGGGGGGGGGGCACTGATCAGCCTTGGTGGAGGTCTACACTCTCCAAGTGCTTCTAGTTTATTTATTAATCATCGTTTAACCCTTTATAGTTCGCCCGTAGAAATACTCTGAAATTCTAGATTTCAACTTTAGTGTGTTATTAGAGGACCTAACAAGACTTGATTACTTTTGTAAATGTTTCAAAATGTTTTACTGTTATGTAGAAAATCAGTGTCAATGAAGTTACCATATTTGGTTCCTTAACTATTAGTGGCAAAAAAAAAAAAAATATAAGTATTTATAAAAAATAGAAGAAAAATACATGTAAGGTGAAAGGAACATGTATTTTAAAACATTAGTTGTAGATCATTACAACAACAGTTGCTCACAGCAGCATTTATGACACTAAAACAGGCAACAATTCACAGCAGCACATTTAAGGGTTAAAACAAGAAAAGCACTCAGAGAGCGCAGACCTCCGCCAAGACAGATCCCCCCCCCCGATCACCACCAGCATTTAATCATTTCTTTCTTGTGCCAGTGTCAACATTTCCTGAAAATTTCATGAAAACCCGTCCATAACTTTTTGAGTTATCTTGCTAACAAACAAACAAACACACACGTACACACACAAAGCAAAGTGATCACAACACCTCCTGGCAGAGGTAATGACTTTGAATGTATGTAAAGAGACCAGATCCTTCATTTTTACCCCCCTCTATCTGTCTGTTCTGACTCTCTGAACACATAGACATAACACATAATGTGACCGGAGACTATAATTACTCAGCAATTATTACTGAAGTCATTCCAGCGGATGTAGACCAGTAAATATGAAGGACATGCACAAGCAGCTTAAGCACCAACCCTTTGTCCTCTCAATGGGCTGTTTTTTTTTTTTTTCTTTTTTGATTTGGGGCTTTATTTTTAAATTTGGCTCATGGCATCAAATCTCAAATAAAAGTGTATTGTGATGTCCAGTCCTTATTGTGTGATACGGCCCCTCCCTCCTCTGCCTCCACACAGTCTGGCCTATGTGTCTGCATCGACGCTGTGCACCATGCAGCGTAAAACCCCCTCTGATGCCTTCATCGGTGGCAGTCAGGTAACAATGATGTTTGCCCTAAGCCTCAGCATTGTTCGTCACTGTTGTGAATGGCTCAATAGGAGTCAATAGTCCACGAACAGGCAAGCTGGTGCAAAAGGGTGTCATTGTGTTGACGTGTTACAAGCTCTTGGGTTTTAGTTGATTATATTCAGGCTCCTTTTTTAGTGTTTTTAATATTACTAGCATGGGTTCTAGATCCTCTGATACCGTTAATTCCTTTACTTTCTTTACTTTGTTGGTAAATTTCACTGGCATTTTCAGTTGAATAACCTCTCAGCTGGCATGTCTGTTTCTGCACATGATATCTGACACCATGGCTACGTGACCCGACACTGCAAATTATATGGTTCTTACTACATCTGCAAATGGATGCCCCAAGGTTTCTCTTTTCCCTCTTGGTTTTTTGGAGTTTTTTCCTTGCTGATAAGGTCTAAGGCAGTGTTTTTCAACCTTGGGGTCGGGACCCTATGTGAGGCTGCCATCCATCCATCCATCCATCCATCCATCCATTCTCTTCCGCTTATCCGGGGCCGGGTCGCGGGGGTAACAGTCTAAGCAGGGATGCCCAGACTTCTCTCTCCCCAGACACCTCCTCCAGCTCTTCCGGGGGGATCCCGAGGCGTTCCCAGGCCAGCTGAGAGACATAGTCTCTCCAGCGTGTACTGGGTCTTCCCCGAGGTCTCCTCCCGGTGGAACATGCCCGGAACACCTCCCCAGGGAGAGGCATCCAGGAGGCATCCGAAACAGATGCCCGAGCCACCTCAGCTGGCCCCTCTCGACGCGGAGGAGCAGCGGCTCTACTCCGAGCTCCTCCCTGGTGACTGAGCTCCTCACCCTATCCCTAAGGGTGCGCCCAGCCACCCGACGGAGGAAACTCATTTCGACCGCTTGTATCTGGGATCTTGTCCTTTCGGTCATGACCCAAAGCTCATGACCATAGGTGAGGGTAGGAACGTAGATTGACCGGTAAATCGAGAGCTTCCCTGATATGTGAGGCTGCCTGAAATTCAAATGGGGTCACCTGAAATTTCTGGTAACTGATAAAAATAGAAAAAAAAACTTAATAAAAAATAAATGGTGAGTTGACAGAGACAATCCCAATCCACAAAAGAGATGACAAACTGAAGCACTGTGGTACTGTTTATCTTTCAAATGTTCATTGTGGTCAGTTTCAGATGCTGCAGCTCTTTCATAATTCATAGTTTGAGTTCTTGTTTGTTCAGTATTAATTGTCAGCCTTGTAAATCCAAGCTGGACTGACTGTACATATCCTGACCAAGGAAAATAAAATTCTCACTTTGTGCAGTAATCTACACCTGGCTTTTCTGCCTCCGTCCGTAATAATATACATTATATAGACTGAATGTCATCTAAAATTAATGTTTATTTGCAACATAGTATAGCAAACTATTACATGATCAAAACCAAATTAATTTTAGCAAAAAAAAATCTCCCTTATGGGGTCGCCAGAAATTTGTGATGTTAAAATGGGGTCACAAGCCAAAAAAGACTGGGAGCCACTGGTCTAAGGGCAGGGGATGCCCAGGACAATAATCCATTTACTTCATCGACTGTTTATTTTGATATTCAACTAATTCTGTAAAGCCCTGTGAGGCAACCTTGTTTTAATATTGGACTCTATAAATAAAATATCGTCCATTCAGCAAGATAATTTCACCTGACAAGATTTCTTGAATTAAGATTGTTAAATCTAGAAATAAGTATATCTACAGATGTATAAACACTTAAAGAAATTAACCCTTAAAACAAGATAAACTAGAAAAGCACCCCAAAAATTAGAGGTGCCAAGATAGAGGAGCCAAAAGTTAGAGGTGCCAAGAGCATGCAGCACATCCAAGCTGAGAAAATACAAGCAATAAAACATAATGATAAATGTGTCTGAGAGGGGACGCAAACCCTGAAAACACACCAGTGTTAAACTGCAAAAAAGAGGTGTCTAAAAACAAGGTAAAAACACTAAATCTGAGGAGAAAAGGTACGCAAAACAAGTGAAATATTTGTCCAATCAGCAAGATACTTTCACTTGACAAGATTTCTTAAATTAAGATAGTTAAATCTAGAAATAAGCATGTCTACAGAAGTATGACCACTTGACATAAGAAATTAACTCTTAAAACAAGATAAACTAGAAAAGCACTCAGAGAGCACAGACCTCAGAACTCAGCCGCTGCCCCCCCACCCCCCCCATCACCACCAAAATTTAATCATTTGTTCCTTGTGCCAATATCAACATTTCATCATTATCCATCCTTAACTTTTTGAGTTATTTTGCTAACAGACAAACAAACAAACAAACAGACAGAGAGACAAACCCCGATGAAAACATAACCTCCTTGGTGGAGGTAATCACTGAAAACAAAGACTTGGGGCCAAAAAGAAAAGTGACGTCAGTTATCTGGAATTATTTCGGCTAGAAGAAGGATGATACTGAAACACGCGCTCTGTATCGACAGTGCCTTGCAATTATTGCCACAACGAGAGGAAACAACTAATTTGTTTGACCATTTACGGTGGCACCACACAGCTATCTCATATCGCAGGGTTAAAAAAAAAAAAAATTAAAAAAAAAATCGCAATGCCAGTTTTTTCCAGTATTGTGCAGCCCTGTTCTGGGTTCTTCATTCTGATCTGAATGAATGAATGAATGAATGAATGAGTGAATGAATGTTAAAAGTGGAGGTTGGATGAGTGGAGGCAGTGACAGGTATGGAGGTGGATTCAGCTTTGAGGCTTTGGAGTCAAACCGAGCAGCACCGGCGTAAACACCCCACTGGTCCGACAGAACCCAGACTGACCTCCATCAGCGGTCATCACTCACAAACTCTGTCTGTTCTGTGTTTACAGTCAACACACATGAGAAGCCTTTCCACACACACACTTTGTTTATTGGTCTTTTTTTTTCTTTTGTCTCTTTTCCTTTTGGATAATAAGATCCTCTGCAGAGGGGAGGCACATTTTGCAGGTACTTTGTTGGAGGATTCTTGGACTAATTGCTCTGAAACTCAATGCACCGGCTACTCTCACAGCTTCAGTTCAAGTGGAAAAGTATTTATAGTTTGTTCTTAAAGTGTGTGTGTTTGGGCTGGGAAATTCAGTTATCTTTGTTCTTCTAAGTGCCTCTTTCCTTAAACACTCCCTATACTGTTCTCATGCAGTTATTACAGTTAACAAAGACAAAGAACTCAAACCAGCAGTGGAAAAAATGATGGAATTGAAAGAATTGGAGATAAACTAAAATTTCCTGTCATTTTTTCTTAATGTTAGTAGTTTATAATTTTTTAAGAATAAACAAACTAGGACCTTTAATAAACGCTATTTCTCATCATTTTTTCCCCCATCCTATCTTATTCAGCTTCCTCATACCACTTGAAAATATCAACACTAAAACTAAATAAAAACTAAAACAATAATAAGAATAATTATAGTATTAATAATGAAAATATTTATTTCATCAAAATAAAAATGAAACAGAACCTCTTATGTCCTTGTGAAATGACTAAAACTAAGTAATCACAGAAACCAAATTCAAAAACTACATAAAAAAAAACAAAACAAAACAAAAAACTCATTTTTTTATGTATCCCAGAGGAGCAGGAAATAAATAATCATTATTACAAATAAATCCATCCATCCATGTTTGTACATCTATACTGTATGTCCCAAAATATAATTACAATCGGACTTTCTGCAATGATAACTTTAAAAACAGTGAATCAGTGAAAATGCAATTTCAGGACTTGAAACTATCACTTATTACCTCCATCTTGCAGAAAACCCCATTCGATTTGCTTCAGTGGTCACTGAGAATTGTGGATCTTTATAAAGCATGTCCCTTCCCTCTAAGTTTTGTAAGGAGATGTGTTGTCCATTGTGTTCACGCCTTACAAACACGAAGTTGTTCATTGTGTTCTCGCACAAAAATATCTCTTTTGAAAAAGTGACTGCTCGTTTCTTTTCATTTTCAAGTAACGAAATGAACAATGAATTACATCAAAAAGGAAGCACATTTCTCAGTTTTACAAACGGTAAGGTGTGAAAATTAATGATCAAAGAAAGATATTTACCCTTTCATGCATGAATTATGAGCACCTTAACTGAGATTTTTTTCCTCAAGTGTTTTTATTCCTCTTTAGGCATGAAAAAAACTATACAATTGAATTATTATTATTATTTTTAATATTATCATTTCATTTTTATTTTTCTTATTTCTTTTTCTTTTCCTTATTCTTTATTTTATTTTTTTATATTTTACTTTTCATGAAGTTGCAAAAATGTCCACTCGGCTGGACACCATGCGTTTCATTTTTGAAGCAAAGAAACATGCATTTACTGATATACTGTGTGAAATCTATGAAATAAAAGCATTTTTAATGCTGCTAATCTGATGTTTTCTCACATTTTAACATAAACTAATATTAGTCATTACTCACTTCATGGAGATAATATGCAAAAAAAAAAAAAAAAAACTTTTACATTATTTTTATTACTTTACATTATTATTTTTACAGTCTAATAACAATAACAAGCAATTGATTTACACTCAAACTTGTTAGTGCAGATCAGGTTTATCAAGAACAGCAAAGTTACAGTAACTGTATGAATTACAGTTTATGGGATGGTGCCTGAATGTCTACTATGTCAGCTGATATGGAACTAAAACAACAAAACCCATGAATATACAAGAGAACAGCCATAGAATAGCTGTCCACTGTAGTGACCACTATGCATGAAAGGGTTAAATTATTAATTCATGGAAGACTGGACTGAGCTCTTTCTCCTTTAGGGCTGTCTGTTTTCTGTTTTCTTTTTCTTTTTTCTCTCTTTTGTCATCAAGATGATCATGAACAATAATATTTACACTGAACTCTTCCCTTAAAAACTAAAAAAATTGGTTCTTGGTTAAAACAAAATAATATAAACGATCAACTTAGCACTTTAATTAAAGTCAATCTTAACACTTGACAAACCTAAATTATGCCCTGGCAGACCTGCCCTCAACCTGATGACCATCTAGCCGTAGAAGACACAAACACATGACATGCTTTACAATGATCTACATTTCTCTTTCACCACTGAACCAAAATAAATGGGGATTTCTGCAAGATGTAGGTAACAAGTTATAGTTTCATACCCTGAAATAGCATTCAGATTGATAACTTTCACAACAATGAAACAATGTGGAAAGTCCGATTGCAATTTTTTGAGGGACATATGGTATATATGGTGGTATGTAATATTGATAATTTTTTTCCCCTGCTTTATATGTAAACCTAAATAAGTGGTTCCCAACCTTTTTTGACTCATGACCCCATTTTAACATCACAAATTTCCGCCCACCCCAGACATTCAAAACAGAGACATTTTTGTGGCTAAAATTAATTTGTTTTTGATCATGTAATATTTTGCTATACTATGTTGCAAATAAACATTAATTTTATAATTTAGTCTATATAATGTATATTATTATGGACGGAGGCAGAAAAGCCAGGTGTAGATTACTGCACAAAGTGGGAATTTTATTTTCCTTGGTCAGGATATGTACAGTCAGTCCAGCTGTGATTTCCAAGGCTGACAATTAATACTGAACAAACAATAACTCAAACTATGAATTATGAAAGAGCTGCAGCATCTGAAACTGACCACAATGAACATTTGAAAGATAAACAGTACCACAGTGCTTCAGTTTCAGCTTCACAGTTTGTCATGTCTTTTATGGATTGGGATTGTCTCTGTCAACTCACCACATATATTTTATTTGTAAGTTTTTTTTGTTTTTTTTTTTATCAATTACTACAAATTTCAGGTGACCTGATTTGAATTCCAGGTGACCCCACATGAGGTCCAACCCCAAGGTTGAAAAACACTGACCTAAATATACATATTATCAATATGAGTCACAGAAATATACATGAATAAGCGTGCAAAATATTGTTGCCTGAAATCAAAATTGTTTTTTTTTTTTAAATCAAGTATCAAAAATGTTTCCTTATCCTTCTTCTAGATCTCTTTTTTTTGTTTTCCAGTCACTTCTGATGCTCGTCACATTGCAAAAAGTTCATGTTCTTGTTAATATCAAGTGACAAGTGCTGAGCAGTGACATGGCCTTGACACTGCAGACCTGCACTGATTCCACTCAAAGGAAAAAAGAAAAAAAGAGTGAGGAAGGCAATCTGATAGGAATGCTGCTGGAATTCCCCGGAATCTCCCCACTTCCCTCCTGCTACTTTCCCCCATTACTGTTCGCGATCCATAAGGAGCTATAACATGCAGCACAATGGACAAGGGGAGCTATTCTGCGACCATAATGCAAGGAAACGTTACCTCAGTGCAAAAAATGTCAGGACTATAGAGGCCCCCGGTCCTGGAAACAATCAGCGAGGAAGCCGAGGCAGGTGCCCACCTCCTGTGAAAATATCCTACTGCGACGTGCAGAGGGAAGGGCTGGGCGTGTCGCTGTCGACAGCAGCAGCAGGCCAGAGGAGCAATTAAACCATAAAGTCATAACTGCTCCACACCACAAATCACTGCATGCAATAACAACCACAGTGTGCAGCTCAGAGCACAGACGCACACATGCAACACATACACACTCCTGATGGACAGGGGTCACTGTTCACACCATGCACGGCCAATACTGATACCAATACCGATACCTACTGTTAGCAACAAGACTGACAAATGACACTGAACCCATGTAAATTTGCAATAAAAGGGAAAATCTTGATATAAGCTTAAAAAACACAAAACAGTAAAACTATAATTTAATAACATTTCAAATGCATTTAAAGGGAATTTTCATATTGAACAGGATGGATTAGATTAAATAAGTAATAGTAAATCAATAACTGCTTCCACTTTTTTCATTTAATGTTGAACAGCTGTCACTCAGTATGTGTGACCAATCAGATGGTGCTGTGGGTGGGCTATTACTTGCAACAGAGAGGATACTGCATCAGAGCCAAGGTAATTCACCTTTATTATTTATTTTTTTATTTTACATGCTTTTTCTCCATGTTTTATGCATGCACCAAACCAATGAATGAAATTCCCAGTAATGTACATCCTGTTTACTTACATGGCAATAAATATGATTCAGATTAAATGTTGGAGGGAATGTGGAGACTTCAGTGTAGATCACACACTTGTTTTTTGGAAATGTGATAAAATAATTGGGTTTTGGGAGATGGTGTGTGGAGTACTAAAACAAATAATGGGGTATGAGATTCCAGTGTGCTGTGATGTACTGTATTTTTTGTAACTTATCTGATGGAACTGTAGCGGGAAACGACACATACTTTTGGTGGCTTTCAAAAAAGCTATTACAAGGAACTGGGGAAGGACAGAACCACCAACACAGGGCCAGTGATTACTGATAGAATATATACAATGGAAAGGGTGACTCACAGACTGCGACTACAGGAAGCTCAAATGGACAAAAAGTGGAACAAATGGACTGTTTACAGAGCGAAGAATGGTGGAAAGACTGGATAATGCAAATATATTGAAATATTTGTAATGTACCCAAGCAATGTTGGTTTGTTCGTTTTTTGTTGTTTTGGTAAATATATGTGTAAAAACGTTTAAATAAAAACTTAAGTGATAAAAAAAAACATGATTCAGATTTTTTTAGGAAATTTGATGAAAATCTTATCCCATAATGAGCTAGACCCATCTATATCTATTATTTATAATATCGTGCATGCAAATTACTGCACATAACCACTGTTGAACAATCAAGTCCATATGCAAGGATGGAGATAAAACACATTTTTTGACTAAAACCACAAATACCACAAAAGAAAACTCATGCAGAAAGGTTGGATCTGTTGAAATGATGCTCTATTCTGCTGCCACTGGTTGTTTTGGCATTACTGATGACACTGTTCTGCATTGAAAAATGTGGCATGATGGGTAAATGTCCATAACCTAAACATACGAGGTGTGTCAGAAAAGTTCCAGGACTGGTGTCACCAAAGATATATTTCAAATCCAAACTATAAACTACAAGTTTTCCCCTTCGTAGTAATCCCCCTGGAGTCTAACGCACTTCCCCAGCCTTCTCTGCCACGCCTCCGTGCAATCCTGGAAGGATTCTTCCGGGGTCCTCCACAGCTCTGTCATCACGACTATTTTGATGTCGTCCACATCTTTAAAACAGGTTCCCTTAATGACCCCCTTCAGCTTGGGGAAGAGGAAAAAAAAAATCACACAAAGCCAGATTGGGGGAGCAGGGAGGTTGCTCCAGCACAGCGATGTTCTTCTTGGTCAGAAAATGTCGGATGCTCAGGGTGTTGTGAGCAGGAGCATTGTCATGGTGAAGCAGCTATGAGTTGTCCTGCCACAACTCTCGCCTCTTCTCATGCACTGAACGAAGCAAACGCCACAGGACCTCTTTGCTGCTGGTTGATTGTCTGGCCCTGTGGTAAAAACTCACAGTGGACGATGCCCCACACGTCGAAGAATGCGATCAACATTACTTTAATTTGGACTTGGACTGTCTTGCTTTCTTTGACCTTGGTGATGTCAGACTCTCCCACTGAAGGCTCTGGTGTTTGTTGTCCGGGTTGTACTCGAAGATCCATGACTCATCACCAGTAACAACTCTCCCTAGAAAGTCCGGTTCGGTTTAAAGACGCTTGAGGATGTCCTGACACACTTGCATGTATCGATCCTTCTGGTCATCGTTCAGCAAATATAACAGCATGTGGAAAAAAATTCAAACGCTGCAGAGAGCTGAGGTCACAGTTCTAGACTCCAGGGGGATTACTCTGAAGGGGAACACTTGTAGTTTGGATTTGAAATATATATCTTGTGACACCAGTCATGGAACTTTTCTGACGCACCTTGTATGCATCAGTGATATACATAGTCATCTACCTGTCAGCAGCATAGCAGAAACAAAACTGTCCCTTGGACTTTTTCGGAATCCCACTCAACTGCAGTATGGCCGCAGGAGCAACAAACACGGAAACAGCTTCATCACTTGGTTTGGTTTCGGTTTGGTATGCAAACAAATGGACTGTTTGTGATGGAGTCAACTTCAAAGTTGTTCACTGTGAGGGAAGTGATACGGGTGTGTTATCATGGAAAGACAAATGGATTTGTGATACTTAGGCTATCACTTGGGTTTTACTGATTTGATGAAAATTGGTGATGAAAGTCATACGCTACTTTAGTGTATAACGTGTATTTCTTTACTTATTACATAAGCTCTTTGTTAGAGAAATATGATAGACTATTCTCTGTAGACCACGAGTCATGGGTGGGTTGTGATGACATATCCTATGAGAAAACACCCAGGATATGTCTACCATTTCTTCTCTATCTACATGTTTTCTGCCTCGTGGTGCCAGTTCGGGGCCAGAGCGGCCTGTTGCCCTTGGGGAGATCAGGCCATAGGGTAGGTGGGAGAAGAGTATAAACGTGGTCACTGAACCCATGCATCACCGTGTTTTGGATACCTAAGCCAATGGTGAACTGGATCAACATCATTATTTGTAGACACTTGGACCAATGGTTGTAATATCCATATTCTTTCATAAGAACGTACACTTCCTGGTGTTAGTCAGTCAACTGCTGTATCTTGTTGTATGTACTTGACTCCTTGCTGCAAGTAAAGTCTTCTGATTCCAGAATCCAGTGACTCTTTCTTGATTCTTAGATGGTATCTCAGAATTTTTCTATCAGCTTGCTCCTTCTAGCCAGATTTCTACATCCCTTCCTTCATCCAGGTTTTGGGACTGAAACCACGCATGGGGGAAATCTAGGATTCCTGACTGAAAGCCCTCATACATTTTTGATCATTTTATCAAAGTATTAATTTGATTTGTAAAGAGAATCTAAAACTGTTAAATGAATGGAAGGAAGTTCTTGTTTACCAGTGCAACCAATCACAACTAGTCCAATCCCTTCGCCAATGAAATCATCAACATGTTGAACGTTACTGTCTCCAAGGACTGACTGTAGATAAACTAACTGCTCTGTGTTATAACAGACACACACCCTACACTTCTTGTCTGAGATGTGATACTTGATGACGATCTTGGCTCCGAACTTGTGTATCGTTCAATAAATTACAGGGCTATTAGAAGCTCAGCGTACTGTATTTTCTTTTTGTGTGCTGTTTTTTTTTTCTTTTCTTTTTTTATCCGACATAATGAACAGCTCGGCGTCCCACGAGGACCGACAGGGATCAAACCTCGGCGGCCTCCCAGAGGACTCTCTTTAATGTCTTTGTGATCCGTGGATTTGATACCCTCCCTCCTTAAAATTAGATCCCACTACATCCATTAGTCACAGAAGCCTGTTAATATGGCTCTTCAGAGGGAGGGGACCCCCACATAAAGCTCCATACCAGCCCATTGTAACTGTGCATTCCCATTAGGCTATTATACCCACAGCAAACGTACTCCAAGTCTGGGCACGACTTGGTGAATTTATCTGTTTATAACCAGTGTTGTGCAAATTACTTCCAAACTGTAATACATTACAGATTACTAGTTACTGTTATTTCAAAGTGATTCCTTACCTTAAAATGTTGCTGTCTCAGAAATATAATGCGTTACATGACTTCTGTATTACTTTTGAGTAGCGCATGGACAGTACAACCCCCCCCCCCCCCAACACACACACACACACACACACACCTACACACCTACACACACACACACACACACACACACACACACAGCCAGTGCACATTTTTGCATTTTTGGGACCCATAGACACATATGTTAATATCTGGGAACCAAGAATATTTGTATCGGAATGTTCACATCAATATTTTTATATGTTTAAATAAGTTTATACTTCTTCCTACTCCTTTTTGACCATGCAAAATTCAAACTTGTATGTGCTTGAAGATAGATTCTGTTCATTTAAATGTTATTTTGTTTTTGTCTTAATTTGCTTCATTTTGTTTTATTTTGTTTCTTTGCATTTTCGGAAAAAAAAGACAAAAAAACCAAAATGATACAGCGCTTTAACTTATCAATGCACTTTTAAACCATGTGTGACAAATATTACGTTCATAGGTGATCTAGCAATTTTCTCTGGTTAAGTTATAGGTAGAAAAAGCACTAGGTTCTGGTCAGGTACAGATACCAGAACCGAGCTTAAAGCAGAAAAAAAATCTGCAAAAATTACTCAAATATTTTCTAATATTTTAAGCAAAATGATCTTTAGGATTCAAGATTAAACCTAAGAGTTAAGGAGATGAGGCAAACATGAATTTCTTTGCAATATGGGACACATTAATTAATATCAGTTAAATTATTTTATTACAGTCTACCGTGATGAGTTCTGTAGTTCGATAGTTCTGTTAAATGAGCAAATCAGTGTTAATGAAAGTGTAAAGATTTACTTGAATAATCTGAGTTAATATACATTTCATTTTTCAGTCTAACACCCAGACTTCTGATGATCTTACATAACAACTCACAATATAAATACAACCTCTGAATAATAAAGGCTTCCATGCATACATCCTGCTCCTGCTCTAATTCTTTTATTCCAGTTTATATTGCCACTTTTATTTTTCACAGATGGACGCCTAATGATTCAAGATTCATGATTCAAAGCGTTTATTGTCATAAGCACAGTGAGAAAACATGTTCCCTGTACAATGAAATACTTTCTTTGCTGTCCACAGAATGTCAAATAAATAAAAACAAGTGCAAATAGATAAGAAAGATACAAAAATAGAGCCAGACAGATTAAAAAAAAAGTGCAAAGATACACAGTACAAATGCAAATGGTGCAATTCTGTCTGTGTAGTGCAAATGGACTTCTGCAAAGGATACACCTGTGAATCCTCTGACACACCTCCTCTTTCCTCAAGCTGCACTTTAGGAATTAAGACGTCCTTAAAATATGGTGCATGGAGATCAATTTGTGGGTCAAGCAGGAAGAGCAAGGAGATGAAATAAAAGGGGATTGTCCCAGATTTTGTAAATAGACCAAACACCGTCTTTAGTAAAGCACTAACATACAGCTGCACTAATGTGTAAAATGTTCATACGAAACATTATTTTTGTTCAGAAACATTCATGTGTATCTATGGTTTGCAGAAATATTTTCCCCTGGTAACTGGTTTGAATTAATTGCCCAAAAATGATAATTTGCTGTAGCCAAATGCTGCCCAGAATGACCTTAACCCAGAAAGACCCAGTGCTGCTTTTGTGGTAGTTCCCACATGATTTTTTTTTCTCTATTTTTAACCTTTCTTCACTGATTTATCACCATTTACTCAAATATTATGCTCTGTATTTTGCATTTTTAAGTGAAAATGCAATATTTTCCATATTTTATGTACTGATTATGTAGATGTTATGTCATACCTGCAGCCAGACGTTAGTCTGGTTTTGTCTGTCTTTTATGTTTTGTTTGTCACTTCCTGTTTTATTTTGTTAAGTTTCCCCTCATGTGTCTTGTCTGTCGTCTTTACTTCCTGTTCCCTGATTGTTCTGACCTCTTACCTGATTACCTGTCTCCGCCCTGATTTGCTCCACCTGTGTCTCGTTGTCTTCCCTCCCTTTTGTGTATTTAAACCCTGTCTCTTCCCCCTGTCAGATGCCAGTTTGTAACTCTTGTAGTTCTTACCAGCGTTTTGACCTCGTTTGTTCGTTTGCCTGCCTGTTTTTGACCTGTTTTTGGATTCCTCGGTTTCTCGTCTTCTGCCTGCTCCCTGTCTGGTTTTTGTCTGCCTCCTCTGATACCTGGTTTTGACCTTCTCGCCCTGACTACCGGTACGTGAGTTTTGCCTTGTCCTTATGTCCTGTTGCTCGATTGATAGCCTGCCTGTGCATGACCTGTTTCTGTCCTTGACCTCCCTTTGCTTTTCCCTAGTCGGGAAAGAAACCCCTAACACCGCACGGGGAGACGGGCTGTCGCCCTCGATCCGGAGGACGAATCAGAGGAGGATATCTTCCACCTTTATCCTCAAGATTCTGTCACTAATAATATTAATTCACCTGTGTGTGATTAATAAATCTTTTGAATCATACTTTTGGTGTTTGAGTTCTGCATTTGGATTCTGTGTTTGTACTAACGCCATTACAGTACAAACTGGCCATAGTATGAATCCAGCAGAACTCTCTCAGGTTAAGGAGGCTATTCAGTCCCAGGGGCACAGGCTAGGGGGACATGAACAGGCTCTCCACACCCTACTCGACAAAATGAACCAGCTTACTACTCAGGTCGCTCTACTCACTAGTACCCAAGCTGCGGCTGCAGCTGTGTCAGGCGAGAGTCGAGCCACCAATCCGCCCGTTCGAGACTCGGCTGAGCCGAACATACCGGCACCATCCAAGTATTCTGGTAATCCTGACACCTGTCGAGACTTTTTTACCCAGCTCCAGTTAATTTTTGATTCCCAACCTGTTCGGTTCGCTAAAGACTCTGTTAAGATTGCTTATGTGGCTAGTTTGCTGGAAGGCCCTCCTCTCAGCTACTTTAACGCACTTTTTGAACAAGGTTCCCCTGCTGTACAATCTTTTTCGGCACTGGTATCTGAACTTAAGCGGGTATATGACCACCCGGTTCGGAGCCAGTTCGCAGGTCATCAGATTATGAGGCTTAGACAGGGAGAACGGACTATCAGGCAGTATGTGAGCGCCTTTCGTTCACTAGCAGTTGAATCAGGGTGGAACAACCAGGCCCTGATCACTGCCTTTTTGACCGGCCTTAATCGCTCTGTTGGCCGTGAGATGGCGCTCCGTCAACAGCTTCATTCCTTAGACGATGTCATCTCCGAGGCTATCCGGGTCGCTGATCAGGAATCAGTTTGGCAGTTTGAGGAACCAGAGGTCAGCTCTTCGTCCAGTAGGGGACCTGGTCGTGAGATGGTACGCTCTCAGGTGGCCAAGACCGGTGGTAACAAGGAGGAGCCTATGCAGTTGGGACGGACTCACATCTCAGCGGAAGAACGCCGTCGACGCATGTCTGAGGGGCTCTGCCTGTACTGCGGACAGAATGGACACAGAATAAGCAACTGCACCCTTAGACCTGATGCCAAGACAGGTGAGGGGTCGCTGCTGAGTAGAACTGTGTGCTTATCTACTGTCACTCGCCCGTTTCCTGTGGTTCTTTTGTGTTCTAATTCTCTGTCTCTCCAGCACCCCGTCCTGATCGATTCCGGTTCCAACGCTAACCTTATGGACCGAAATTTGGTAACTAGACTAGGACTCAGCTCGACCCCAGTCCAGCGTCCACTGGAAGCCCGAGCCCTGGATGATCACGTGATCTGCCGGATCACTCATTGTACTGAGCCTGTGACTGTGCAGTTCCTGGATGGACACACTGAGAGCATTAGCTTTCATGTTTACAACTCCGAGACTCAGCCACTCATTCTGGGGTACCCATGGCTACAGATTCACGAACCATATATTGATTGGGGCACAGGGGAGGTTTTTTCATGGAGTAAAGATTGTGAGACTCGATGCAAGTATGTTAAATTACCTGTTAATCCTCCTAAAATGCCACAGATTTCTGTAGCCCCAGTTAGTGTTCCCGTGGAGGAAGATAAAGATTTTCCTGCCCTAGAGAAGGTTCCCCAGTGTTATCACGATTTAAAAGAAGTGTTCAGTAAATCTAAGGCTACGGCCCTGCCACCTCATCATCCTTATGACTGTTCCATAGAGCTGCGTCCTGGTACTTCTCCTCCTAAAGGGAGGTTATATTCCCTGTCTGGTCCTGAGAACGTAGCCATGAAGAAGTACATTGACGAGTCCTTGGCTGCTGGGTTAATTAGGCCCTCTTCGTCGCCTGCAGGGGCAGGATTCTTTTTTGTGGACAAAAAGGACAAATCACTAAGGCCTTGTATAGATTATAGGGGGCTTAATGACATTACCGTCCGCAACAGATATCCCTTGCCACTGATGTCTTCGGCCTTTGAACTGTTGCATGGTGCTAAAATATTCTCCAAACTAGACCTTCGTAATGCATATCATTTAGTTAGAATCAGGGAAGGAGATGAGTGGAAGACGGCATTCAACACCCCTAGTGGTCACTACGAGTACTTGGTGATGCCCTTTGGTCTGACCAACGCCCCTGCTGTCTTCCAGGCCTTAGTCAATGATGTTCTCAGAGACATGCTTAATGTTTTTGTGTTTGTCTATCTGGATGATATTTTGATTTTTTTTCCCCAGACGAGGAGTTCCACATTCAGCATGTGCGACAGGTACTTCAGAGACTCCTCGATAACCAACTGTTCGTCAAGGCGGAGAAATGCGAATTCCATCAGCCTTCAGTGTCCTTTTTGGGTTTCATCATTTCAGAAGGGAGCGTCCAGATGGACCCTGAGAAGGTTAGTGCGGTCAGGGAGTGGCCAACTCCAGCTTCCCGGAAGGATGTTCAAAGATTCCTGGGTTTCGCTAACTTCTATAGGAAGTTTATCCGGGGGTTCAGCAGTGTGGCTGCCCCCCTGCATTCTCTCACCTCTTCCAAGTCTGTGTTCAGGTGGAGTCCTGAGGCAGAAAAGGCCTTCAACCGCCTGAAGGAGGCGTTCTCCACGGCCCCCATACTGTCCGTTCCCGACCCAGCTCTGCAGTTTGTGGTGGAAGTCGACGCCTCCGATTTGGGTGTTGGGGCGGTCATATCGCAACGCTCCCCTACTGACAACAGGCTCCACCCCTGCGCTTATCTGTCTAAGAGACTGTCGCCAGCTGAAAAGAACTATGACATTGGAAACCGTGAGCTGTTGGTAATCAAGGTGGCGTTGGAAGAATGGCGCCATTGGTTGGAGGGGACGGACGTGCCATTTCTTATCTGGACGGACCATAAAAATTTGGAATATCTACGCTCAGCGAAACGCCTCAACTCTCGTCAGGCCAGGTGGGCTTTGTTTTTCACTCGCTTTAATTTCACCCTTTCCTACCGTCCTGGTTCTAAGAATGGGAAGCCGGATGCCCTCTCCAGGGTTTTTTCTCCCGACACACCCTTTTCTGAGCCTGAGACTATCTTGCCCAGTTCCTGTATGGTAGGGGCTTTTCAGTGGGGGGTTGAGAAATTGGTCATGGAGGCCCTTAATAATTGTGATATTCCGGATGGCGTCCCGCCAGACCGTCTGTTTGTCCCTCCGCACCTTCGTTCTCAGGTGATCCAGTGGGGCCATGCCTCTAAAATGGCGTGCTATCCCGGGGTGAAGAGGACCCTGTTTGTGCTGAAACAGCGATTTTGGTGGTCAGCGATGGAAAAGGACGTTGCTGAATATGTGGCTGCTTGTCCTGTGTGTGCCGCCTGTAAGGTCTCTAATAAGGCTCCCATGGGGGAGTTGCGTCCGTTGCCTGTTCCCAAAAGACCCTGGTCAGACATCGCCCTGGACTTTGTGACTGGTTTGCCCCTGTCTAATGGTAACACGGTGGTACTCACAGTAGTGGACAGATTCTCCAAGATGGTTCATTTTATTCCTCTGCCTAAACTGCCCTCGGCCAAAGAGACAGCAGAAGCGCTGTTGACTCATGTTTTCCGTCTACATGGTTTCCCCAGAGACGTGGTCTCCGATAGGGGGCCTCAGTTCATTGCCAGTTTTTGGAAAGCTTTTTGTTCTCTTGTTGGTGCTTCTGTCAGTCTGTCTTCTGGTTTTCACCCGCAGACCAATGGCCAGACGGAGAGGCTTAACCAGGTCCTGGAGGTGGGTCTCCGTGTGCTGGCCTCCCAGAATCCCGCCTCCTGGAGCCGTCATCTGTTGTGGGTGGAGTTCGCTCACAATTCACTGCCCAGTGCGTCTTCTGGGCTTTCGCCATTCCATGTTGTGTATGGTTATCAGCCGCCCTTGTTTCCTTCTTTGGAGAAGGAGGTGGGCGTGCCTTCGGCCTTGGCTCTCATCCATCGATGCAAAAGAACCTGGTCTCGAGCTAGACAGGCCCTGTTGAAGGCTTCGGGCCGTTACAAGACCTCGGCGGATGCCCATAGAAGCCCCGCCCCTGTTTACCATCCTGACCAGAGGGTTTGGCTGTCAGCAAAACATCTCCCTCTTCGGATTGAGAGTCGCAAGTTGGCACCCAGGTTTGTCGGTCCATTCCCTATCTCGAAAATTATTAATCCTGTTTCTGTTCGCCTGAAGTTACCAAGGTCTATGAGGATCCATCCCACCTTTCACGTCAGCCAAATCAAACCTGTGAAGGAAAGTCCTCTGGTCCCGCCCACCCAACCTCCTCCTCCACCACGGATGATTGACGGGGATCCTGCTTACACGGTCCGGCGTTTGATGGCAGCTCGTCGCCGGGGGAGGGGATTCCAATACCTCGTGGATTGGGAGGGTTATGGACCTGAGGAGCGCTCCTGGGTGCCAGCGTCCCGCATTCTGGACCCGGACCTGATCCAACAGTTCCATCGAAGTCACCCTGATGTCCCTGGTCCGTCTGGTGCCGTCCCTAGGAGGGGGGGTACTGTCATACCTGCAGCCAGACGTTAGTCTGGTTTTGTCTGTCTTTTATGTTTTGTTTGTCACTTCCTGTTTTATTTTGTTAAGTTTCCCCTCATGTGTCTTGTCTGTCGTCTGTACTTCCTGTTCCCTGATTGTTCTGACCTCTTACCTGATTACCTGTCTCCGCCCTGATTTGCTCCACCTGTGTCTCGTTGTCTTCCCTCCCTTTTGTGTATTTAAACCCTGTCTCTTCCCCCTGTCAGACGCCAGTTTGTAACTCTTGTAGTTCTTACCAGCGTTTTGACCTCGTTTGTTCGTTTGCCTGCCTGTTTTTGACCTGTTTTTGGATTCCTCGGTTTCTCGTCTTCTGCCTGCTCCCTGTCTGGTTTTTGTCTGCCTCCTCTGATACCTGGTTTTGACCTTCTCGCCCTGACTACCGGTACGTGAGTTTTGCCTTGTCCTTATGTCCTGTTGCTCGATTGATAGCCTGCCTGTGCATGACCTGTTTCTGTCCTTGACCTCCCTTTGCTTTTCCCTAGTCGGGAAAGAAACCCCTAACACCGCACGGGGAGACGGGCTGTTGCCCTCGATCCGGAGGACGAATCAGAGGAGGATATCTTCCACCTTTATCCTCAAGATTCTGTCACTAATAATATTAATTCACCTGTGTGTGATTAATAAATCTTTTGAATCATACTTTTGGTGTTTGAGTTCTGCATTTGGATTCTGTGTTTGTACTAACGCCATTACATGTTATGCTCTTTTAAGCTCAAATTGAAGGAGAAAACTGAAGAAAAAGATCATTTTTTTTCTGAAAAATATATCATTAACTGAACATAAAATAAGCGTCTCCATCCACTGTCATTGATCCAACTCCATGGGTTTTACTGGTGAATCAGTGTTGTAGAACAGGGGTGTCAAACTCATATTAGTTCAGGGGACACATTCAGCCCAAAATGACATGAAGTGGGCCGGATGATTAAAATAATAAAAGAATATATACATAATATCAATTCCAAAATTTGTATGTCTAACTTCTATGTTTTAGAGTGGAAAAAAATAAAATTATATTATCAAAATGTTTACATTTAAAAACTATCCTTTAAAAAAAATGTGAA
Organism: Sphaeramia orbicularis; assembly: GCF_902148855.1. Taxonomy (NCBI): domain Eukaryota; kingdom Metazoa; phylum Chordata; class Actinopteri; order Kurtiformes; family Apogonidae; genus Sphaeramia; species Sphaeramia orbicularis. Next base: position 19,616,593 of record NC_043978.1, on the reverse strand, counting down.
AAACATGAACAACCATGAACAAAATGAAATTTATTAAGAAAATAAAGTGCAATTTTAACAATTTATGCCACTATTTGGCCTCAGCTTCTTATTTTTACGTGTTCATTACAACTTACAGATCAAAGTGGATCTACAAATACACAAAACGTTTAATAACAGGCAGAATATTGGTACAACTACACTTAATTCTCTTAAGACATTTCAGATTGTTCATATTTGTTCAGGTTGTTCACATTTTTTGTAAGAGGCTAGTCTGTAAATATAAAATTTTTTGTGTAATTTAACTTTTTCACAATAAAAAAAAGAGGAAAATTTGTGGTTTTCATTATTTATAGTTTATTATGACAGTATTTTACTGGTCTGACCCACTTTAGATTGAATTAACCTATAATTCTTTTAACATCCTTGATTGTTAATTTCTTCAGTGTAAGTTTTGTATTTCACTAGTTCATCCCGCGGGCCAGATTAGACCCTTTGGCGGGCCGGATTTGGCCCCCAGGCCACATGTTTGACACCTGTGTTGTAGAAGATGATGGTTTTTCCGTGTTCACTGTCCTCATCGTAACTGTTGCTGTCACTGTCTTGTAATGTGTGCGGAAATGACAAAAAATAGTCACTTGCCCGATAAAGGGTTAAACAATTTATAACAGTGAATGCTTTTGGTTGCAGGTAGATGTTTGGGTCTTCATGGGTTAATTTTGCAAAATTAAAACCCAGTTCAGACCAGTACGGCAAATGAACTCTGGATTCAGCTGAGGATTTCCGTTTTACTGCGTCACCCTCCAAACGGAAACCCAAATCGTGTTACTGAACAGGTGAAACATGAACCGAAAACCACGAAGCATCACAGATCCATCATGCAGAATATGAGCCGATGTGGGAGCTGGAGGTCAAAAAGCCAAACATTGTGTGACTACATGTGTTCATGGGTGTGTGCATGTGTGTGTTTATCACCGGCCAACATCTCAGGAGGGAGCAGCGGCATTGTTAATACAAGCTCGTTTTGTGTTGCACTGAGTGACAGACGGCGTGGAAATGTACGTTCCCGGTTTTTGGGAGGAAGGTGGCAGCGGGCGGCTCTCGGGTGGGTTTACTTTAAGGAAATGACACTTTCTCCCAAAAGATCTCAATCTGGCGGCGCACGCTGCCAGGCACAACAATGTGGTGCTGAAAAAGGGAGTGGGATTCGTTACACTCCCCTGGGTGGCCCGGTTCTGAGCAGAAGGAGTGGTCCGACTGGCGGCTCTGATAAGCACCTGCCGTGAGGTTGGGATGAAGAGGAGGAGGAGGAAGGAGAGGAGAGAGTACGAAGTGTTCTGATTAACACCCTGAGTGGACCTGCATGATGTCACCCACCACCCAAGCCTCCCCAGGGTGGAAAAGGTGGAACCGTTAAGAATAAAGTAGAAATACTGAGTCATTTAAGGTGCAGTGCAAGAAAAAAATACTGTAAAAAGTGTCTTTGCTTTAGGATTAATGAGGAATAAGAAGAAGGATTAGTGTGTCGCCCTTTATGCAAGGTTATAACAGTTTTGGATTTTTCATTATAGTTTAGTTTTATTTAGTATTGGCTTTTTTTTCTCTAATTCAGTTAGTTTTAATTAGTTTTTAGAGCAGGTTTGCTAGTTTTTATTAGTTTTCGTTATTTTCTAAATGCTTAGTTTTAGTTTCTTTATATCTTTTATCTTCTTCGCCGTTGTATTCAAATAAATCCCAGACAGGACTCTGCTGCTTTCTCCCAACTTTAGTCTCCATGTTTCCAGGTAGAGTGGGGACCAGAAGACGACTCTAAACGACAAGTGATGAGAAGTGACGGACCGTTAAATATCATCATCCGTGCCAGCAGCTAAAATTGCTTGAGGGAAATAAATCGATTTTATATCAATCCGACATTGACAAAGACAAAAACGAAGGGAATTTTATCCAGAATTTCAATACGTTTTAGTTAGTTTTATAAGCACACAATACAGTTTCAGTTATCGTTTTTTTCTTTTAATTATAATTTTCATTTATTTCAGTTAACGAAAATGTTTTTACAATTCTAGTTTTCGTCATTTCATTAGTTTTTGTTAACGATAATAACCTTGCCTCTATGTCTGCATGCATATATCAATATTATGAATAAGTAATGACATCGAATGGCAAATGTGTAAAAATCTGAAAAAAAAAAAAAAAAAAAAAAGACTAGATTAGACTTTTTTGATCCCACAACGGGGAAATTCAACAGTAAAGGCAGCATGAGAATAAAATGCAAGAAAAAAACTGTACATGCATAAGGATGGTGCAAAAAACAAGATAGTGCAAAAGCAGACAATTAAAAAAAAAAAAGTAGTAAAAAAAAAAAAAAAAACTCTACAGATTATATGCATATTTACAACAGAGGGGAAACTGTAAAAAGTCAGACAGTACAGATGAGACAAACAGGATGGATTATAAATAAACACGAGTAGAGAAGTTGGTCAATATTATCTAAACTAGCACGTTGACCTGTTGACTCGTTCTAGATGTGGTAGTTTTTCTACTGTTGTGTATTTGTGCATGCTGTACCGCATTTGTCCAGCAGTCACCGCCAAAGCTTTCTGGTCATAGAAATGTGATTGTAAGGGCCGTTTCATGGTCAATGAGAGGGCACACGGATGCAAACGCATCGAGACGCATTGGCCGCCATGATGCGTGCTTGTGTCGCAAAATGTCTAGTCCATTTTTTTGATACGTGACGTAGCGACACGTGCAACACCATGCGTAAGTAATGTAAATTAGGATTCTGCGGATAAAGTTGTGAAAATATAAACTGAACCCACCTGAATACCCCTCACCTCACCCTCCCTTATGGTGGCTTCAAAAATAAAATGAAAGGTGCAGTGTTTTCTTGGTCTAATGTTGGTTCAGTTTGATCCAGTTCCATGGTAGATTACAGTTAACCCTTCAACCAGTGACATGACTGTGGAGAGCGTTCTGAATGTATGAATTCTTTTAAATATTCATAAAAATTCAACCATTTTCTAAAACGGAAAAAATAGAATAGATAGAATAGACTTTGCACTTTCCATAGACTTTTGCATTGTAGAAGATGACAGTGTTTCCACGTTCACTATGGAGCCTCTGAACGTCTAAATGGGTCATATCTGATGACCATGAAAAGATGACAAACTGTATTTTACATCAGTTATTCACATATACATTGATAGGATTAATGGATCAACGGGTATTAAACAGTTTATATCAGTAGATGGTTTTGTTCAATGGTGGACATTTGGGTCTTTATGAAGGTAAGCCGCTCCCCAAAAATGGAACTCCTTGCCACCGGAGCTCAGAAATACCATTTCACTCCCTCTCTTCAAACCCCATCTGTTTAGGATTGCTTTCTTTTTGTGAACACAATTGCACTGACCAACTTTTAACCTGTCATTTGCTTTTTAGTGTTTTATTGCTTGTTTTGTTTTATACTCTTATGTTTACCGTACGGTGTCCTTGAGTGCCAAGAAAGGCACCTATAAATAAAGTGTATCATTATTATTATTATCATTATTATTATTATTATTATTATTATTATTATTATTATTGTTATTATTAATAATAGTAGGGATGCACTGATACCACTTTTTTCCAGACCGAGTATGAGTACTTACATTTGAGTACTTGCCGATACCGAGTACCGATACAAGTACTTAATAATACCATTCCAGTTCTTAGTTCCTTTTGTGCTTTATTGTCGTTGTCATCAGTCTGACTGGAAAAAAGTGCCGTTACTGACATTTAATGTGTTGGAATGAGCGTTTCTCAATTAATCCACCAGGGGGTACCACTCTTAAATAACCATACTGGACAAATACCACGAAGAAGAGTCAAGTTTTTTGAGAAGAAGAAAGTCAGTAATAACAAACATGGAGACGACAGAGGTAACACTAATGTGATACTAATAATGCAGTGTTTTCGCTGGTAAGGTTTAAAAGCTTAGCTTCATCAGGTAGAGAAAAGAGAAATGAGCGATAAGTTTCGTTTTCACTTCTGTTGGCGGCGGTCCGCACCGCTCTGTACTCTCACTGGTATTCTCATTCTGGGTATGCATCTGCCAGCACCTGGAAAACAGATGGAATGTACGCAGAGGACGGACAGAACGCTGTGTCCGTATCTGTCTGTGTCTTTAACGTTACTGGCAGTCAGCGTTACTTTTACCACCGTCATTTATTTTGAAAAATCTCCACACTCTTCACACTCCACACACATTATTCCACCACCACATACCTGCTGCACTGAACTGTGAATGTCCAACGGCTGTCAGTGGTATCAGTGCATTTGTATCGGATATCTTTTACGTACGAGTACGAGTACACACACTGAGTATTGGAGCCAATGCCGATACTTGTATCGGTGCATCCCTAATTATTAATTATTATTATTATTATTATTATTATTATTATTATTATTATTATTATCTCCACCAAGGAGGTTATGTTTTTGCCAGGGTTTGTTTGTTTGTTAGCAACATAACTGAAAAAGTTATGAACGGATTTTCATGAAATTTTCAGGAAATGTTGATACTGGCACAAGGAACAAATGATAAAATTTTGGTGGTGATCGGGGGGGGGGGGGACTGATCTGCCTTGGCAGAGCAGAGGTCTGCGCTCTCCGAGTGCTTTTGTAGTTATTATTATTATTACTACTACTACTACTACTATTACTATTATTATTTTAATCTCTATATGATAAGGAAATTAAATATTGGAAAATACTAGATTTTTGTAGAAAAAATGCCAAATAAAGAAGATAATATTACAATAAATGTTGATAAATCACTTAAGAAACGTTAATGGAGTAAACGTAAACGAGTAAAATCCACTTGGGAACTGCCACAAAAGAAGGTTTGGGTCTTTAAGGGTTAATTTTACGGACAGTGAAATTACAATACACTTATTAATAAAACATATTTACCGTTACAATATAAGTGCAAATACTCGTAACTGTTGTGAACGAGCGTTACCTGAAGGCCTCACTAATAACAGGAGCAGTTGGGATTGTGATTTGTTCCATCACTAACATGACGCCCCAAAACAAACCATGAAACCTGACGACTGCCTCTTACTGATTCTGATGTTTGTACTATCACTTATTGTGTAAGCGGACTCCGGCAGTGTTTGGAGGAACTCTATCCTGGTGCTGTCACGGTGGAGTGGGAGTGTGGGACGGCCGAGCACCAGGGCCGTCACCCGCTCAGATCCTAATTACAGAGGCCAACTGTGGGACACGGAGGCAGGAGGACATGCCTGGACATGTGCGGCAAGTCCAACACCAGGGCCCCCTAATATAGACGCACACAGACAGACACACACCGACACACAAAGACACACACCTGTAACTGGGCCTCCAACACTCCGGTCCGTCAGTCAGTGTGTGTGTGTGTGTAGGTGTGTGTGTGTGTGTGTGTGTGTCTGAGGGACGGTTTAGACGCTCCACGGTGGAAAACGTTTACTCAGGCTTCTGAATGGTTCACTGGGTGTGGTCTACCTCAGTGAGCGGTGAATTGTGAAAAACCATCAAAAGTATTGTTTTATTTCCTTCAGCGGACCTTCCTGTGATTGACAAATGGCTTTACACACTAACTCCCACCCAAAAGTACCAAACTACAGCTGCCATGTGAGTCAGGTCACTTCAAAAGGTGAAGTATGAGGCCTTTTTTATGTATGTGTCTGGACAGAACTGTTAATCTACCTCCACTGCACTCAGCGAACGAGGGAAAGAGGGTAGTGGTGGAGAATAAGGGTATAATAATAAGGAGAGCATGAATAGGAAGAAGGAAAAAAAAAACGTGATTTATGATTTTATCACAGTGGTTATTATCATAAAGACCCAAATAAACAACTAACGACTGAAACTCTGCTGGACTGTTCTAGAACATATGTACAGCACATGATGAACAGGCTTTAGGTTTAGATGTGGAATACAGTTTTGGGTTGAATATTCAAATCGTCAGGTACTACTGTGGACAGATACTACTGTGGACAGGTACTACTGTGGACGGACAGGTACTACGGTGGATGGACAGATACTACTGTGGACAGATACTACTGTAGATGGAAAGGTACTACAGTGGATGGAAAGGTACTACTGTGGACAGATACTACAGTGGATGGACAGGTACTACTGTGGACAGGCACTACAGGTGGATGGACAGGTACTACTGTGGACAGGTACTACTGTGGACGGACAGGTACTACAGTGGATGGGCAGGTACTACAGTGGATGGAAAGGTACTACTGTGGACAGATACTACAGTGGATGGATAGGTACTACTGTGGACAGGCACTACTGTGGACAGGCACTACAGCTGGATGGACAGGTACTACTGTGGACAGGTACTACTGTGGACAGGTACTATTGTGGGTGGACAGGTACTACAGTGGATGCACAGGTACTACTGTGGACAGGTACTACAGTGGATGGACAGATACTACTGTGGACAGATACTACTGTAGATGGAAAGGTACTACAGTGGATAGACAGGTCCTACAGTGGATGGGCAGTTACTACAGTGGATGGAAAGGTACTACTGTGGACAGATACTACAGGTGGATGGACAGGTACTACTGTGGACAGGCACTACTGTGGACAGGCACTACAGGTGGATGGACAGGTACTACTGTGGACGGACAGGTACTACAGTGGATGCACAGGTACTACCCAAATAAACAACTAACGACTGAAACTCTACTGGACTGTTCTAGAACATATGTACAGCACATGATGAACAGGCTTTAGGTTTAGATGTGGAATACAGTTTTGGGTTGAATATTCAAATCGTCAGGTACTACTGTGGACAGATACTACTGTGGACAGGCACTACTGTGGATGGACAGGTACTACTGTGGACAGGTACTACTGTTGACGGGTACTACTGTGGACAGACAGGTACTACAGTGGACAATTACAACTGTGGACAATTACAACTGTGGACAGGTACTACTGTGGAAGGACAGGTACTACACTGGACAGGTACTACTTTGGACAGACAGGTACTACAGTGGACAGACAGGTACCACTGTGGACAGGTACTACAGTGGACAGACAGGTACTACTGTGGACAGGTACTACAGTGGGTGGACAGATACTACTGTGGACAGGTACTACTGTGGATGGAAAGGTACTACAGTGGACAGGTACTACTGTGGACGGACAGGTACTCTGCGTCCACACGCCTGTTTGTTGGCGTGTGACTGCGTTTGTGTTCGGTGGTGGCGGTCGGACACAGGCGAGTGGCTCCTGACAGGCATCTCAAACCCGTCCTGCCCTCTCCACCGTGTGGCCTCGCCGATAATGGGAACCTGATCGGAGGGAGAGCGGAGCAGGCAGTGGAGGGGGTGGGGGGACGGGGAGGGGGGTGTATGGTCCGTCTTTTGTGAGAAACTCTTCAAAGCGTTGGCCCTCCTATTTGTCCACTGGAGCTCTTTGTAACGGTATCCTCCACTGTCATTTTGCCCCTTTTATTTTTAGGCAGGGCTATTATTGCTCCCATACCCCTCACATACCCCGAGGCTTTGTGTGCAGGGACAGGGTCAGGTTTTAACTTTTTTTTTTCACCCTCTTCAGAAATTTTCTCCCCCTCCTCCACACGCTGTGCATACGGAGTAATGTTGTAATGCAATGCGCTGCTAATTCCATGTCTCAGTGATACAGAAGATGGTGTTTGGTTGGTGCACGATCCATCACTGAACAGTTAATGCACCAACCAAACTAAATTTAACACTGAAGTCCACAGGGTCTGCAGTGTACTGGGAAAACAATCACCTGAGAGCCAAAAATTAGAGGTGCCAAGAGCATGCAGCACATCCAAGCTGAGAAAATACAAGCAATAAAACATAATGACAAATGTGTCTGAGAGGGGACGCAAACCCTGAACACACACCAGTGTTAAACTGCAAAAAAGAGGTGTCTAAAAACAAGGTAAAAACACTAAATCTGAGGGAAAAAGGTACGCAAAACAACTTAAATATTTGTCCAGTCAACAAGATACTTTCACTTGACAAGATTTCTTGAATTAAGATTGTTAAATCTACAAATAAGCATGTCTACAGAAGTATGAACACTTGAAATAAGAAATTATCTCTTAAAACAAGATAAACTAGAAAAGCACTCAGAGTGTGGACCTCCGCCAAGACAGACCCCCCTCCGATCACCACCAAAATTTAATCACTTGTTCCTTGTGCCAGTATCAACATTTCCTGAAAATTTCATCAAAATCCTTCCATAACTTTTTGAGTTATCTTGCTAACAAACAAACAAACAAACCCCAGTGAAAACATAACCTCCTAGGCGGACGCAATTATCAAACTTCTAAATTTAAGTTTTTTTAATCTTGGTAAGAACCAAGTAATTTGCAGTGTACACATACAACACACAACACAAGGTCACTGTTGATTTGGTAGAAAAGTCAGATAAATAATACAAAGGTAATAGCAATCCTTTATCGGGCGAGTGACTAATTTTGGTAATTTCTACAAACAAATATATGGCCAAGTCGGGTTTTTTTTGTTTTTGAAATTTTGAAGCTGATGCTTAATTTATATAGTACTATCGTACATACTCAGCCAGTTTTCAACAGTATGTTCAAATTAGACATGTTTTGCAATAAAATCCGTAAAACTTAAACCATTCTGTCTATTCAAACACTAATGCAGATGTGTCAAACATATGGCCTGTGGGCCAAAACTGGCCTGTTGAAGGGTCCAATCAGGCCCATGGGATGAATTTATGATATACAAAATTTATACTGAAGATATTAACAATCAATGGTATCAAATGTTTGTTTGACACCCCTGCATTAGTGGGGGTTTCATTTGAGATGGTTACTGTTTGTTACTAAACATAGGCAGTTCCTAAATTCTTAATCTAGATACATGAAATCCAGATATGCACTCAACCAAAGGCCATAAAGGCTGATCACACACACACACACACACACACACACACGCACACACGTGGATTCATGGTGACCAGTGTTGGGAGTAACGAGTTACAAAAGTAATGCATTACAGTAACAGATTACTTTTTGCTGTCATGCAGTAGTGTAAGGCATTACTAATCAGTTTTCAGTAATACTTTACTTGGTACATGTTCAATAACGCTTGTGTTACTATGCACTTTTGACCCATAATTTAATTACTCAAATGAAAAAACAAACAAAACAAGAAAAGCACTCAGAAAGCGCAGACCTCCACCAAGACAGATCTGTGCCTCCGCCCTGATCACCACCAAAATTTAATCATTTCTTCCTTGTGCCAGTATCAACATTTCCTGAAAATTTCATCAAAATCCGTTCATAACTTTTTGAGCTATCCTGCTAACAAACAAACATGCAAACAAACAAACAAACACGCAAACACACAAAGCAAAGTGATCACAATACCTCCTGGCACTGGTAACAAAAAAAAAACCAAACAGCAAGACAGTGAGACCTTAAGGAATCAAAAATGCATCTGTAAAGTTCTATTTCCTGTTGGTGTTCAGCCACTGGGTAAAGACGGCAGAAGACGGTCCACTGGACATGTGGACGTATGCTCATTACTAACCCTAACCCTGTGTCCACAGTGCCGCCCCCCCCTGTTTGAACATGTAAAATGTTGAAAAAAAATGCCTTCTGGGACTCGAACATCGTAGATCGAAGCATTAGGGCAGGTTATTATTTGACTTTTGGGGGGGGGGGGGGGGGGTCTTCTATGCACACACCACTTATGACAAGAGTGTGTATGTAATTCAAGTAATACAGGAGTCATGTATTACAATTCTGAGACAGTTGTATTTTAAGGTAAGGAATTACTTTTAAATAACCGTAACAAGTAATCTGTAATGTATTACAGTTGGGAAGGAACTTGCGCAACACTGATGGTGACACGTCACATGATCATATATATGTATATATATATGGTTGTGATGCAGCTGAAGTCCAACCAGGTATTAGTCATATTGACACAAAGCCTCCCAGATACAACAGGATGTTGCCAAAGCGGGTCAGACTGATTATAAGTTGGCCTTGGTCTGACTGCGTCCGGGTTTGGGAGGGTCAGGTTTACTGGTCTTTCATGTGTTTAAGGAGTGTTTACATTAAGGTTAAGGGTTTAGGTGCTAAATCCACACTGAAAATGATTATAGTGACATTAACAGGGGCTTGACTTTTGGGAACAGCTGGGATGTTTATCGAACAGCAATGCCATGGCAGATGTATCCGACTGAACAGAGCTCCCCCCAACCCCTGTCTGTCTGTCTGTCTGTCTGTGTCCACTTCCTGACCCTGTGGTGCAGCGGTGCATGGCTGCCCCCTCCCCACGTCATCCTGTTCCCTGTAATATATGACATGAGTGGATGAATAATAGATCAGAGGCTTTAGCTGGCCCGTAACTGGAGCCGGGTCCAGGACAGGAGGCAGGCCAGCAGCTTCAGCCAGAACAGGACACGTGACCGGTGGAGAATAGCCATTCAGAATGACCGCTGATGAGTAAAGGCCGTATTATTACCACCGGTCAAACACCATGTGGCTGATATAAGGTCTTAACTGGCTGGTGCCTACAACTGTGTGTCCAGCTGCTCGGATCACACAGCAGTCCAATGAACTGAACCACAACCTGTAACTGAGACTGTGTGGGAGGTCCTGCTGCCGTTTAACCTCCTGTTCAAGTGGATTTGATTCAGCTCATATATACAAGTGGACGAGGGCTGGTTTGTCATTTGTAACGACAGGTGTTCAGCTGCCTAATGAAATAAATAAACACATCCGATCATCAGTGAATGGAAGGACAGTTAGAATTGAATGGGTTCATTTACGGTCTAAACCGCAGGTGTCAAACGTGCAGCCCACCCTTCATAAAAATGTTTTCATCTATGAATTATCCTTTAAAAAATATGACAATATGAGCAAGCATGAACCTGAAATTTCTTAAGAATAAAATGAATGTAATTTAAACAATATTATGACTTTATCAGGATGTGTGGACACACCAGGAAACTGAATCATTTTTGAATTTAGTACGGGATAGAGGAGTAATGTATAATAATAATAATAATAATAATAATAATAATAATAATAATAATAATAATAATAATAATAACAATAATGAATATATCTGTAAATCAACATGATATTTACGTTTGTTGCCATGTTTATGGAATGACTTCTCATGTCATCTCACGATAATAAATAAACAAATCATCACATTTGTGATTTAATGGAAAATCCAACATTATGCACTTCTGTTTTTTCAATATTTAGTAAATATCGAAAAAGTTTTGCGCATATGTTCAACGGAAAAGTGACTATTGTTGTTTTTTCAGGGTTGAAATTAGCATACATTCTTATTTCTCTTTTCCTCAGGTATAACAATAAAATACAGGGAATATATGCACAGCCTTTAGAGACACCCAAAAAACTACTCTAAATGTGTTCTAAAGCTCAAAGTCACTATTTTAGTGTGACCTCTGACCCCATGACAAGAAGTAGCACAAACAATTACAGACATCTGACATGTGTTGAATGAAACCTGTTACAAAACATCAGAAAATTAATGCAATAAATCTAATATTGTTTGAATAAAAGTGTTAAAGTCATGTTAAGTGAAGGGAGGTCACACTAAACACAACCACGTTGGTTTATAGAAGCTGTTTTCTCGTTGAAATTTTAGTTTTTACTTAAAGGGGTCATATTTTGCTAAACCCACTTTTATTCATCTTTTGTTCATTTATTTGTGTATTGGACCCTAATTGTTCCAAAAGTTTGAATGTGAACCCTCCAGGTGCTGTAAAACTATCTTTATATTCATTTTGACAAAAATCGAGTGGATTTCTACAACCCGTTTTAATTCCTTCTTAATTTGTTATGTTTTGTAACTAGTTACATTGCAACATTTGCACATGTAAGTTCAAGATTTAATTGTTTGTCAGCAGCAGTGGTTGTAGTAAAAACTGAAAATATGTCCAAACTTCGAGCTAATTACCTAAACAGGGTTTCTGCACCTATCAGCAAATCTAATCTAATGCTTTTTAATGCCACTTTAAACAAATTTAATGCACATGTCCAACTACAGATACAGTTTCATATGTAGTTTTATATATACATTTACCGTTGACAGACTTTAACCAGGTTCTGAATAGTTCCTCCTCTAATCACTTCTGCTGAAACTTGCATTTTCCCATTTTCCAAACATTTGCTAATATTCCCTCCTCTCTTTCACCACAGCATGAGCACACTCACAGCACGTTACATTCCAAGCATCCGGTGTTTTGACTTGGTGTATCAGCCATAAACAGTAGCCAATTAAAGGGTTCCACCTGTCAGTCATCACACTATACTTCCGATTAAAATTAAATGTTTATATAATCAAAATAAATAGTGATTAACAATGCTTTTTTTTCCATCAAGTGTATTTAATTTATTAATGTCTCTGGACATCGAATTTAATATGTTTTAATGCCATTTATTGCCTTAATTTTCGCAAAATCTATTTAATGACTTTTAATGCTTTTTAATGACCTGCAGAAACCCTGCTAAAATATTCAGTTGTTAGTTGACCGAGACAGAGCGGCACAGCCAACAATCTGGAGGGGGTGGGGCATGAAGTGGCTCGTATGCATTTAAAGGGCCAGTGCTAAAAAAAAAAAAAAAACGACCTTTCTGGTGTCATTACTAAGGGTGTGTATTGGCAAGAATCTGGTGATACGATACGAACCACAATACTAGGATCATGATATAATATATCGCGATATATCACAATACTGTTAACAAGGCTACATTGTTTGTTTGTTTCTTTTTTTAAAGATTATTTTCTGTAAAAATGGAATTACACCAGAAATATGCATGAATACTTAACAATTTTTTTTTTTTTTTTAAATCAGAAGATGATCTATTGTTGTATCACGAAACATTCCTCTGTACGAAACTTAAATTATGTTTTACAGACATTACAGTTTAAGATCCTGCTCAAATGTTCATATTCTATTAGTTGTGAATATAATGCATATTGGACAGTCCCTGAATCATCAAACACCATAACACTATTTTTGTGCTACCAAAGAACTAACAGCTGCCTCTTTTAGACAGTAAAAAGGGCTTTAGGATGCTTGATATAACCATTATTTAACAAAGCAGTGTTAAATGATGATAAAATATAAGCAAAATAGAAAAACAAAAATGAACCCTCACCATGTTTCCATTTGAGTAAATACCTAAAAATATCAATACAGTACTTTTCAATATTGATACAGTATCGTGAAATGAAATATCGCGATATTTTGCGGAACCAATATTTTCTTTCACCCCTTGTGATTACTCAGAAAGAGGGTTGAAGATGGACCTGTGGAGTTGAATTAGTGAAGAATTCAGACCCAAGCAGAGCATTTACAGTTTATGTAGACCACAAGGGAATGTTTTAAAATGCATAATTCAGTGTTTTTCAGCCTTGGGGTCCCGACTCCACATGGGGTCACCTGGAATTCAAATGGGGTCGCCTGAAATTCAAATGGGGTCGCCTGAAATTTCTTGTAATTGATAAAAATAAAAACTTACTAGTAAAAAATATATGGTGAGTTGAGGGAGACAATCACAATCCATAAAAGACATGACAAACTGAAGCTGAAACTGAAGCACTGTGGTACTGTTTATTTTTCAAATGTTCATTGTGGTCGGTCTCAGATGCTGCAGCTCTTTCATAATTCATAGTTTGAGTTCTTGTTTGTTCAGTATTAATTGTCAGCCTTGTAAATCCAAGCTGACTGACTGTACATATCCTGACCAAGGAAAATAAAATTCTTACTTTGTGCAGTAATCTACACCTGGCTTTTCTGTCTCCGTCCATAACAATATACATTACATAGCCTAAATGTCATCTAAAATTAATGTTTATTTGCAACATAGTATAGCAAACTATTACATGATCAAAAACGAATTAATGTTAGCAAAAAAAAAAAAAAGAAGTCTCCATTTTGAATGTCTGGGGTCGTCAGAAATTTGTGATGTTAAAATGGGGTCACGAGCCAAAAAAGGCTGGGAAACACTGGCATAATTCCATTAAAAAAAAAAAGAAAAAAAAAAAAAGAAAAATATCACTCCTTTAATAATTGTGTGGAGATATTTTGGATGATGACAGTCTAAGTCCATTCAGTCTCATTATAATCCACAGTCGGTTGAATTCAAATCAGCCTCATTGTTTGTATTTTCTGTATTATGGATGATGACTGAATAAACATAAAGCTGAGGTCTGAAACATAAATAACGTGCATCGACCGTCCACAGGAGATGGAAGTGGACGAACTGTGACTGTGGGTGGTTATGTCTCAGGGTCAGAGCTCAGAGAAGGTCATCCATAAATGGGAAGGTTGGAGGTTCGAGTGCACATGTCTAAGTGTCCTTGAGCGAGACAATGAACCCCATGTGACCCCCCAGTGACCCCATTTACTGCTATGTGAATGTATCAGTGTTTGTGCATGGAAATGGATGTATGCAAAATGTTTCAAGTGCCATCGAGGATTTACCATTTACTGACTGGACTATGGGGTAAATATGGATAAGTCAAGGACCTGAAGGGTACTAAAAAGAGAAAATGTTTAATATAGTGTATGTATTCCAACAAAGGACCAAAAACAAAAACATAATAGCTCCTCCTTGAATTAAGTGATTTTAACGTGAATTTTTTTATTTATTTTTTTTTCGTATTCAACTCAAGTGTAAGGTCTGTGCCCTGGAAACATACAACAGAGCCTCTTTTGGCAGAACAATACAAAAAATAACAGATATAAAACATTTAGACGTTTTAGCTTTGACTGGGTGATGTATATTGTTTCCTTGTGTGTGTGTGTGTGTATATATATGTAATTTTTTTTCTCCATTGTTATTTTTACTATTATTTATATTTGAAATGCCAATTATCATCATCATTATTATTATTATTATTATTATTATTATTATTATTATTATTATCGGGGCCTGTCACAGCTCCCATTTCACCCATTCTATTCTATACCACCATAAGTTTTACCCTCCATTTTACATTTTCATTCCTATATATTGTAATTATTCTCATATCTATTTGTTTACTTCTTTGTATTTTATGCATTGTTTGTTTTATCTTGTTGTACAGTGTTCTTGGGTGTCTTGAAAGGCGCTTATAAATAAAATGGATTATTATCATCATCATCAATCATCATAACCATAAACAACCTGACATTTTTTAAGAATAAAATAAATGTAATTTTAACAATATCATGACTTTATCATTTACACGTGTGCATTACAACTTACAGATCACACCTACAAAGACAAAAAACATTTAGTAACAGCTATAATATTGTTAAAATTGCATTTCTAATTAAAACATTTCAAGTTGTTCATATTTGTTTAGGTTATTCACATTTTTTGTGAAAGGATAGTTGGCAAATGTAAATATTTTGATGTAATTTTACTTTTTTGCACTAAAACAAAGACAAAAATATGGAGTTGCCATTATTTCTAGGACATTATGATAGTATTTTACTGGTCTGACCCACTTGAGATCTTGGTGGTGGTGGAAATTTATTCGTCCATTTAACAGAACATAATACATACATACATACATACATTCATACAATTCAGATTTCTATATTAAGTACAGGTGAAAAGGCGTAGGCTGAAGCAGCAGCTTATTTTTGCCTACCCTGTTTACAGGAAGGAAAGTTGCAGAAACAAAACAAGACAACAAGATGGCAGAGTTTTAAACAATAGTATAAATAAATGAACAAATTATATAAATCTAACTTTGACATCCTTAATTGTTAATGTCGCTGAATTTTTTTCATTTTACAAATTCATTGCACGGGCTGGATCCAACCCTTTGGTGGGCCGGTTTTGGGAAACAAGCCATATGTTTGACAACCTCTAGTCTACACTGAAATTAGGTGCTGTTACTCATAGAATAGAGCATGACTCATTCAGAAGGACAAACAGTATCATCTGATCACAGGAAATGAGAGGGAAAAATTTAACAATAGAACAGGATTTAACAGAATCTAAACAGTGCAGAGGAGCTGCGATGAATGGGAGCAAAAAAACACACACAATGAATCAACCTGCAGCTGCTGGAACCTTCATTTTCACTTTTTCCCCAGTAGGATAAACTCAAAATAAAAAACAAAGAAGTTGAGAACGGAGTGTGCAGAGTGATGACATGATGCATTTGAAGGTGAAAAGGAACCAAACACACAGGGGGGTTTCAGGGGTGGAGGTGGTCCAGAGGCAGACCAGTTCAAACAGTGGCTCCAGACCCAGTAAGGGCCCACAACAGAGATTTTTTTTTTTTTTTTTTTTTTAACTGAACAATGAACATTTGAACAGTATGTATACATAATATTACATCAAAGTAGGATAAAAAAAAAGTCACATTTTACAAAATATTTTACATTTTCAATATATAGATACAGATGTAAGTAAAAAAAAAAAAAAAACAACATTTATTTATTTATTTATTTATTATGGATCAAAATAATAGAAATTACATGAATTAAATAAGATTATACAGTCGTCCTCAAAATTATTCATACCCCTGCCATTTTTTTTGTAACTTTTTGTTTTTGTGATGAAATGAATGAGTTTTGTCAAGTTTGTTTGTGACTTATATGTGATACACAAGTGAGGAAATAAGAACAAATGGTACTTGGAGAAATACTTTATTTCAGGAGTATTTTACTAGAGGATTTCTAAAAAACGCCATGTTCAAAATTATTCATACCCTAGGTTTATTAAGTCCAAAGTCTTTTCTTAATAGTCAATAGAGTAGCCTTTTTTCTTGATAATGGGTCCTGTAAGTGTCCATAAGTTCTCTTCTGTCTCCTGTGGGGTTTTGGTCCACTCTTCCTGGACCAAAGCCTCCAGCTGGGTCCGGTTGGATGGTCTCCTACCCATCACTCTGGTCTTTAGCTCCCTCCACAGATCCTCTAAATGATTTAGGTTAGGACTTTGACTGGGTCATGTCCTTGAACCACTACTGCACTACCTTGGTGGTATGCTTGGGGTCAGTGTCCTGCTGGGACATCCAATCAGGACCAGTCTAGAGTTTCTCAGCACTTTCACGCTGTCATCCAGGACGTTGATATAATTATGTTAAATTCATGATGCCTTGTAACTTCATGAGGTTTCCAGTGCCACTAGCAGAGAAGCATCCTAGCATTATAGGTTATAACCATAGCATTATGTTGCCACCAAAATAACTGAGGTATGAAGGTATCACAGACAACCATCCAGCCAGTATTGCACGAAGGAGTTTTCCATGGATGCAGACACAGGAAGATGGCATGACTCAGGATGAAACATCAGGAGGCTCATCTGGCATTTCCTAGAGCTCTTCTTAACCAAGATCCAAGCTTTTGGTCATCAATCCAGTGATTTGATGAAACAAAGATGGAGTTGTTTGGCCACATGGATGTTGACTGCATCTGAAGGAAACAAGGAGAAGAACGCAAGCTGAACACAGCCCCAACCATCAATCATGGTGGTGACAACATAATGCTATGGGGTTGCTTTTCTGCTAGTGGCACCGAGAACCTCATCAAGATACAGGGCATCATGAAAAAGGAGGATTATATCAACATCCTGGATGACAATGTGGAAGTGTCTGCTGAGAAACTCTAGATTGGTCCTGACTGGACGTCCAGCAGGACACTGACCCCAAGCATACCATCAAGGTAGTGCAGTAGTGGTTCAAGGACATGACCCAGTCAAAGCTCTGACCTAAATCATATAGAGAATCTGTGGAGGGAGCCAAAGACTAGCGTGATGGGTAGGAAACCATCCAACCGGACCCAGCTACAGGCTTTGGTCCTGGAAGAGTGGACAAAAACCCCACAGGAGACAGAAGAGAACCTGTGGACACTTACAGGAACCATTATATAGAAAAAAGGCTATTCTACTGACTATTAAGAAAAGACATTGGACTTAATAAACCTAGGGTATGAATAATTTTGAACGTGGCATTTTTTGGAAATCCTCTCATAAAATACTCCTGAAATAAAGTATTTCTCCAAGTATCATTTGTTCTTATTTCCTCACTTGTGTATCACATATAAGTCACAAACAAACTTGACAAAACTCATTCATTTCATCACAAAAACAAAAAGTTACAAAAAATGGCAGGGGTATGAATAATTTTGAGGACGACTGTATATTTGATGCGGTCTTTTTATTTTACTTCCTTTAGAGTTCATAATGTTCTTCAGATTATCTAAATAATTGGAAAAAAGTGCTTCAAAAACATTATTGGGATGACATTACCTTCTATATTTTGTGTTTTTGTCAGTGAAAATCTGGTATCTTCTTACTTTTAATTGACTAATCATGTAGATGTTCATTAAAGCTCAGAGTAAAGTTGCACAATATATTGTTTGAGCATCGTCATCGCAATGTACATGTGCGCAATAGTCACATCACAGGTCCTGTGATGTAGGAGGCAAATTAACTCAACATGTTCTCATCCAATTTCAAGGCTACCTGACACACACTACAGGCAGCGATCCACCAATCACAATCGTTCTTAATCAGTTTGCCAAAGCAGACCACGCCCCTGCACATGGTGTGAGTCACTGGTAACAACATTGAAAGATTAGCAACAAACAAGAGAAAATCACTGAAAATGAAGACTTTTTTCCAAAAAGAAAAGCAACATCAGTTATCTGGAATTATTTCAGCGACAAGAAGGATGATACTGAAACACCCATTCTGTATCGACAGTGCCTTCCACCTGTCGCCACAACGAGAGGAAACAGCTAATGCCGCGTTTCCACTACGTGGAACCAGATCGACTCGGCTCGGCTCGGCTCGGCTCGGCTCGACTCGACTCAACTCAGGTACCAGGTCCTATTCCTGGAGACTGTTTCAATTACAGGATACTACCGACTTTACAGTAGCTGGACGTCATAGCAATGCGGCACGTTACTTCCGTGTCGTCTGCTCAGAGAGTTGCTGATAAACTCACTCTTTGCATGTTGTCTCGTCAAGCTCAGCCTGAATTTTTTATGTCTGAACCTCCTTGACAAACCATGGTGTAGTTTTGTGGGCTGTCATCATGTGGATTAACCTACTGTTATATTTATTGTAAACTTCCGCATCTGTTTTTTGTAAGACGGCGGGTCACAGAGACAACTGTCGGACCAATCAGTGGTCTGCAGTGTTTACACATCACGTTTTAGTATCTGGTCCCCAGTCCTGGAACCTCAGCAGAGGTGATACCAAAAAACTAGTACCGGGTACCAGATTCCAGGTCCTTTTTCGTTATGGAAATGCAAAAAGGCCGAGTCGAGTCGAGCCAATACCACGAAGTGGAAACGCAGCATAATTTGTTTGGCCATTTATGTCGGCACCACAAAGCTATTATATCCTCCTGAGTATTTGTTTATATCACAATATACATCGCAGGGTTAAAAAAAAAAAAAAAAAAAAAAAATCGCAATGTCACTTTTTTCCATTATCGTGCAGCCCTAGTTAGGACACACTGGAAGGGGTGGGATTTTGCCTCTATAAATTTCTTGAAAAATAATCCTCAAAACCTTCAGTTTGAAGCGGCAGTGATGAATTTATTTATTTATTTATTTATTTTAGTATCTTTGGTCTGAGAGGATGCAGTTTGCTTGCATCTCCTCCTTCCCTGTGTTTTCAGGGTTGTAATGCAGGCTTTGGCTAATCCGAAGTGCCAAGATGGGTAAGAGTTAAATATGTGATAGATAATTGTAATTACCACTTGTTGATCAGACCAGAAAGTGGCTTCATTTTTCCATAAAAAGCATGAAATCTAATCAGGTCATCTGTATTTGACAACAGTTAAATATTAAACTCGTGTCATTAAATACTAACATTAACTTTTTGAGTTGGACTAAGAGGAGACAGCTACAGAACTGAAGGGGTGAAGTTTCACATGTTTGATACATTAAAGCTGCAGAAGCTGAAATTGTGCAGCTTCTTCAAAACATCAGTAATAATTAACAGAGCTGGTCATTTTCTGCTCAAAATGCATATTTTTATTAATTTGTTCAGAAATATCCATTGTAACGCAAACACTGAAGTGAATCAGTGTCAGAATAAGTGTATAGAGTCTTATCATTTAATTTACGGCTCATGCACTACTAGGGATGTAACAGTATGAAAATTTCATATCACGGTTATTGTGACCAAAACTATCATGGTTATCATTATTGTCACGGTATTGTTGAAATTGTGCTCAAAATGTTCAAAAAGTACTAATACACACACTGAAATAATTTAACCAAGTTGTATTTAATAAATAAATAAATAAATAAATAAATAAGTGAGGGAAGGATGGAGCGTGAGATTGACAGACGGATTGGTGCAGCGTCTGCAGTGATGCAGTCACTGTACCGGTCGGTTGTGGTAAAGAAGGAGCTGAGCCGAGAGGCGAAGCTCTCGATTTACCGGTCAATCTGTGTTCCTACCCTCACCTATGGTCATGAACTTTGGGTCATGACCGAAAGGACAAGATCCCGATACAAGCGGTCGAAATGAGTTTCCTCCGCAGGGTGGCTGGGCGCACCCTTAGGGATAGGGTGAGGAGCTCAGTCACCAGGGAGGAGCTCGGAGTAGAGCTGCTGCTCCTCCGCGTCGAGAGGGGCCAGCTGAGGTGGCTCGGGCATCTGTTTCGGATGCCTCCTGGACGCCTCCCTGGGGAGGTGTTCCGGACATGTCACACCGGGAGGAGACCTCGGGGAAGACCCAGGACACGTTGGAGAGACTATGTCTCTCGGCTGGCCTGGGAACGCCTCGGGGTCCCCCCGGAAGAGCTGGAGGAGGTGTCTGGGGAGAGGGAAGTCTGGGCATCCCTGCTTAGACTGTTACCCCCGCGACCCGGCCCCGGATAAGCGGTGGATAATGGATGGATGGATAAGTAAATAAATAAATAAAATAATTGGCACAATGTGCCTTCTGTTGCAGAAATATTCAAATATTAACCCTTAGTGGTCTGAGTCTATTTTGTCTGTTTTTCAGTCCTTTTGATTTTGCCTTTATATACTATATAAACAAATGTTTACTACACCCATGTTTGGGATCTGTTTTTCAGCACAACTTCATCTCTATCATCTGTCTATTATTTTTTCACTTTAGCCTACTATAAAAACATAAAAGGACAAAAAACACAAAAAATATATAAAATCTGATTTGAAAAATTAATATAATTAATTGCATAAATAACACAAAGATGCTAAAATGAACCTTTTCAAAGACTTTAAAAGGGAATATTGGTTCCAAATATTAGGTATAGAAAATTCAAATTGTAATAATTTAAAACTACAGTCAAATATTTGACATAAAAGCAGATCTTTACATAGGGTTTTTTGCCCTAAAAGTGTGGTAATCAAACATGGTTATCTTGATAATTAGAATTTAAACGGTAATACTAACCGCTGGCAATTTTACTGCGGTTTATCGTTATACCGGTAATTGTTACATCCCTTTGCACTACATATAGTAAGTGTAAACGCCAACAAAATAATAAGAGGCAGAGTTACGTAACGTTCCACTGAGCTCTTGAAAAAGTACTGAGTCAGTTTCCAATTACAACAACAGCTCAGATGTGAATGGAAATGGAACAAACAATGGTAGGTTTTAATCAAAAACACAAACAGATTAAGTAAAAAATAAATAAATGTAAAAATCAAGGAGGTGCCAAACAGAGCTGTTTTCTGTGAAGCGTTCTGAGGAGTAATCCTATCAGGCCTTGAGTTGAATAAAGAGTCGATTACAACAGAGCCTGATCAACACAGTGTATCTGATTCACACACTGACCAGAGAATAATGCAGCACGCTTGGATACTCGCACAACAAACGCACACACTGAACACACAAACACAAAAACACACACACGCCAGCATCTCCGGAGACGATCGGGTTTCCTTCTGTGTCCAGTGGCTTATTAAACATTAAGCTCAACAGCTTCCCTACAGGAGGGAAAAAGCCCCCACCCCTTCCCCTCCCATCCACCCTTCCCCCATCCCTCCTCCCCTCCCCGGCCTCCCCTCTCTCATTACAGCTGTTGAGGTATGAGACAACAGAAGCGCGACCACAACAATGGAGCCAGAGGCCGACAGCCAATCAGGGCGTTGACTGTATCGTTCTTCCAGCGACAGCAGGTAGGCCTGAGCGGGACCGTCCTGTTTCACAGAGTAACGGAAATTCACCTTTTATGTGGTGAAACAGCAGTAAAGTGGATGTGGAACTAAACACACTCTTTCATCCAACGGTGCCTTTCATTCCTGCAGTTGTTCAGACAAAGACATCTTACACATGTCAAAAGGTCAGACAGATGTCAAACTACTACCAGAACAGAACTGCACATACAGCCTATAACAGACTGGTTCCACTGGTTCACCAGTACAACACATATGTGTTTTTATGCATCAACACCAGTTATTCATACGCAAGCAGTTGGCAATTGTCAAAATTTAATTTAAAAAATGCCACTTTTTTTTTTTAGGAAGTCTTATACATATTTTAATCAAAACAGAACTTTAACATCATCTTAACCCTTTATTGGGTAAGTGATTGTTTTTGGTAATTTCTGCATGTATTACAAGACAGTCATAGCAAAAGTTACAGTGAGTCAACAATCTCAGGTCCAATGCAAGGTTATAATAGTTTTGGATTTTTCATTACAGTTTAGTTTTATTTTGTTTTGACTTTTTTTTTTCTCTAATTCAGTTTGTTTTAATTAGTTTTTAGAGCAGGTTTGCTAGTTTTTATTATTTTCTAAATGCGTAGTTTTAGTTTTTTTCATATCTTTTACCTCCTTCGCCGTCATATTCAAATAAATCCCAGACAGGACTCTGCTGCTTTCTCCCAACTTTAGTCTCTGACTCTAAACGACAAGTGATGAGAAGTGACGGACTGTTAAATATCATACAGTGCCGCTAGCTAAAATTGCTTGAGTGAAATAAATCGATTTCATATCAATCCGACATTGACAAAGACGGAAACGAAGGGAATTTTATCCATAATTTTTATCGGTTTTAGTTAGTTTTGTAAACACACAATACAGTTTCAGTTAGTTATCGTTTTTTTTCTTTTAATTATTATAGTTTTTATTTATTTCACTTAACGAAAATGTTTTTTTCAGTTCTAGTTTTCATCATTTCGTTAGTTTTCGTTAACGATAATAACCTTGGTCCAATGTGGTCTACGGGGTCTGTAAGGTCCACCTCTGCATGATAGGATCATTTTAAATGATGTATATTTTTATATTGTACTGCAATGTTGTGGAAGAGCCCAACAGGGGACAGGAGTTGAGAATTAGCACTAGTTATAAACTCTATATGCATCACATCAGCTGCAAACTTGTAGGTATGTTTGACTGCATTGTCCCTGTCAAATAAATAAATAAATGAACGGTGAGTGTACCTGCTTTGTTAGATACCATGAAGTAATGGGACAAATGTAAGGAATGATGTTCAAAGGGATAATGTGGATGTGGACAGGGGTCTGGATCAGCACTTATGTTGGTCTAATGTTCTAAAATACATGCTCCTTTCACCTTACCTAACTTTATGAAACATATACTGATATTGGCTGTAATACTTAATTCTTTCCTAGTCTCTCAGTAGGACTGGGTTAACCTTGATTTCTTTCAGGACGATTCACTTTTTTTTTTTTGTCTTACTTTGGACCAGTGTGCAGGGGCTCAAGACAAAACATTGATTCTTTATTGAAACTATATATGTACGAACAATATCAACAAAAAGCAAAACCCCACACACACCACCAGGTCACTGGCTACAAGCAGATTCCCGGAAAATGATCCAATTGTCTTTCATTCGTGCTCCATGAATTCAGTCTGTGCTTGTTACTGTGGCGCCTCCTGGTGGTTTGTAGGTTACTCAACAGCAAAAGTCACCAACAGTCCAACACAAAACCAGCAGCAGATGCCAGGAGAAGAAAAAGCAACACTTGTAAGGGTGTCAGTAGGAATAGTTTGTAAAACACTAAAGGCTTTTGTTTTAGATACAGGAACCACCTTTGGTGCTGATACTTTTAGTTTTAATCGACTCTACACAGTGGTGTGATCCACCTGTGACCTTACAAAACTGGATCATTTCATTTACTTAAATGAGGTTATGAAAAGTTTTCTTTGGTAAGGTTTCATCATCTTCAGCAGCTGCAATTACTCATGTTTATGATGAAAACCACACACACATATACATGTATACACACACACACACACACACACACACACACACACACACACACAGACACACACACACACACACACACACACACACACAGTGGGGCAAAAAAGTATTTAGTCAGCCACTGATTTTGCAAGTTCTCCTACTTAGAAAGATGAAAGAGGTCTGTAATTTTCATCAGAGGTACACTTCAACTATGAGAGACAAAATGAGAAAAAAAATCCAGGAAATCACATTGTAGGATTTTTAAAGAATTTATTTGTAAATTGTGGTGGAAAATAAGTATTTGGTCACCCAGAAACAAGCCAGATTTGTGGCTCTCACAGACCTGCAACTTCTTCTTTAAGAAGCTCTTCTGTCCTCCACTCATTACCCGTATTAATGAACTGGTTATCTGTATAAAAGACACCTGTCCACAGCCTCAAACAGTCAGACTCCAAACTCAACCATGACCAAGACCAAAGAGCTGTCCAAGGACACCAGGAAGAAAATTGTAGACCTGTACCAGGCTGGGAAGAGTGAATCTACAATAGGCAAGCAGGTTGGTGTGAATAAATCAACTGAGGGAGCAATTATAAGAAAATGGAAGACATACAAGACCATTGATAATCTCCCTCAATCTGGGGCCCCACACAAGATCTCATCCCGTGGGGTCAAATTGATCACGAGAACGGTGAACAAAAATCCCAGAACTACACGGAGGGACCTTATGAATGACCTGCAGAGAGCTGGGACCAAAGTAAAAAAGGCTACCATCAGTAACACACTACGCTGTGAGGGACTCAAATCCTGCAGCGCCAGGTGTGTCCCCCTGCTTAAGCCAGTACATTTCCAGGCCCGTCTGAAGTTTGACACAGAGCATATGGATGATTCACAAGAGGATTGGGAGAATATCATGTGGTCAGATGAAACCAAAATAGAACTTTTTGGTAAAAACTCAACTCGTCGTATTTGGAGGAAGAAGTATGCTGATGAGTTGCATCCCAAGAACACCATACCCACTGTGAAGCATGGGGGTGGAAACCTCATGCTTTGGGGCTGTTTTTCTGCAAAGGGGACAGGACGACTGATCCGTGTTATGGGAAGAATGAACGGGGCCATGTATGGTGAGATTTTAAGCCAAAACCTCCTTCCATCAGTGAGGGCATTGAAGATGGAACGTGGCTGGGTCTTCCAGCATGACAATGATCCCAAACACACCACTCGGGCAACGGAGGAGTGGCTCCGTAAAAAGCATTTCAAGGTCCTGGAGTGGCCTAGCCAGTCTCCAGACCTCAACCCCATAGAAAATTTGTGGAGGGAGTTGAAAGTCCGTGTTGCCCAGCGACTGCCCCAAAACATCACTGCTCTAGAGGAGATCTGCATGGAGGAATGAGCCAAAATACCAGCTGCAGTGTGTGCAAACCTGCTGAAGACTTACAGGAAACGTTTGACCTCTGTCATTGCCAACAAAGGTTATGTTACAAAGTATTGAGTTGAACATTTGTTATTGACCAAATACTTATTTTCCACCATAATTTACAAATAATTTTTTTTTTTAAATCCTACAATGTGATTTCCTGGATTTTTTTTCTCATTTTGTCTCTCATAGTTGAAGTGTACCTCTGATGAAAATTACAGACCTCTCTCATCTTTCTAAACTTGCAAAATCAGTGGCTGAAGAAATACTTTTTTTGCCCCACTGTGTGTGTGTGTATATCTATCTATCTATCTATCTATCTATCTATCTATCTATCTATCTATCTATCTATCTATATATATATATATATATATATATATATATATATATATATATATCTGGGGTGGGCATGGATCAAGAGGTAGAGTGGGTCATCCAATAACTGTATATATTTCACAGTCAGTTAAGGTTTATCTGTGTCTTATTCAAAGGTAGAGTCAGTAGTTGAAATGCATCTTGGGTAGCACAAGCTCATTTGGTAAAAACCTATTTCCAGTAAGTCTGCACACTCATGTCCTGTGTCTTATATCTTACCTACATCTCCGAAAACAATGGCTGTGAGTTTAATGTGTGTTTAGAGCAGTGTTTTTAAGGCACCTCTGCTGGAGCCACTGCAGTTACACACTTGCTCGGCTACACAACCTGTCTTACACTGCAACCCACATGACAACACACAAGAAGTTGTTTTTTTTTTTTTAAATCTATTTTTATTTTAATCTCCTTTACCAAAGATTCATTCAATAGAAGAGAATTATTTAATTTCCCGACTTGACTCTTTTAGACTGATGACTAGCAGACATACACATCTCCAAAAAAATAGTTTTATGGTTCGTCAAGGGTGTTGGTAACATTTTTGTTCTAGAGACATATTCAGATAAAGGATCAGATCTCAACCAATAATCAATACGTGACTGTAATGACCCTGATCTATTTTACCATGAAAATTCTTTAACCGTAGGATTCTTCTGTCTCCAGATATCTCCAGATCTCTTTCACTTATAAAATCTAACATGTAACTGCTACTTTCCTGACTTTTACTTGGTCATTTATCTAACATAATAATAATAATAATAATAATAATAATAATAATAATAATAATGGATTAGATTCATATAGCACTTTTCTATGAACACATACTCAAAGTGCATACAGTGGATCCATTATTCATTCACACTCTGGTGATAAACTACATTTGTAGCTGCCAATTCACACCTACGGCCCCTCTGACCACCACCAATCATTCATACACGTTCATACAGTAGCAGTAGCAGCTCTGGAGGGAAGGAGAGTGAAGTGTCTTGCCCAAGGACACAACAGCACATGACTGGGACAGAGCAGGATTTGAACCGCCAACCCTTCAGTTATTGGACGACCCGCTCTA
The DNA here is from genome assembly GCF_902148855.1 of Sphaeramia orbicularis. Taxonomy (NCBI): domain Eukaryota; kingdom Metazoa; phylum Chordata; class Actinopteri; order Kurtiformes; family Apogonidae; genus Sphaeramia; species Sphaeramia orbicularis. The sequence goes on along the minus strand of NC_043978.1, from coordinate 19,589,564 downwards.
CCATCTGAGCCATGGCTGCCCCAACACGTCATTAAGTGAATGATTCCAGTCTCCTCCAAATATGATCTTTAGAACTGCAAATTTACTTATTAAACACTCAGTTTCTGCATTCACTGAATGTATTAGGGCTCACACAAGAAGTAGAAGCCCCTCCCTTGCTACACTGTACAGGTAAGGTCCTCCAACTAAGCTTCCACCCACACTATCCAACACATTAAAATAAATTGAATTATACATTAAAGGAACTGTTACTTTACTCACCCACTCGGCGTCCAGCCTCCCCTTCTGGAGCAGGAACCCCTAACCCCCTGTTCTGGTTATCTTCATCACTGGTGGCTCTAAACATCCACAAACCACACCCAGCTCCTTCCTGAGAGTGTCAAACTGCAAGACAAGAGTTCCATCTGAGGCTGCAAAACAACTGGCTTTTTCACTCCAAAACCCAGAGTCTCTCCATCCCATAACTACACACACACACCTGTTCACATTCCCACACCTGCTCTCAATCCACTCAGCAGCCCATGCTCATGTTTAGTCACATCTAGGGCTGGGAGATATGGAAAAAAATCATGTCATGCAAATTTTTTTCATATCACACGATATCGATATATATCACGATATAAATCAAATCACTATTTTTTTCCATCTTACATTTTCTGTTACTCATAAGTTAGTTGTGAAGACATCAGAAGGTTATTTTTGATTTATATATGATTTATTTTCTGTCAGAGGTTGAACATGACAGATGTGCTGAAGAACATTATATAGCTGTTTTAGATCAATAAAACAGGTACATATTGTGTTTACAGATCAGGACACCATTTTGCAGTGGTGGCCTGATCTGTAAGTACTGAGCTTTTGCTTGAAACAGCAAAAATCAGTGTCTGATGATCACAATTAATTATTTTAAATTAAATTTTTATAAATGTGTCACACATTTTAAAGCTTCTGGATATTTACATACAGTATGTTGTCCATATTTGATAAATTAAAGTAGAGAAAGCCTATTTGTAAAGTCAAATTTTTGTTCGCATAAATGATTTGCAGGTTTTACTTGCTGAAAAAAAAAAAAAGGCTAAATCTTCAGAGACTTCTCTTGCTCAACAGCATAACAATGAGAGCCAGAACTAAAATAAAAGGACAAATTAAAGGACAAATGTCAACACATCAGGTTCTTCAACAGTATTTTAGTCATTCCACATTGACAGTGGCTGTCCCAGCATGTTAGAGGATAATTAGAAAAGAAATGTGTTTAAAATGATGTGTTAGACAAGTTTAATAGAATATGAGGCAAAATGGAGAAAAACACTGGTCCACAGTGACAGTTTGGATATTTTTAATGGTGCAGATAGAATAAGACTATCGAAACTGTCAGTGTGCTTTAGCCTTTTTCTCCTTTTTCCTCTGGTTTGTCCGTTTCTCCAAATTACGTTTGTCTCTATTAAAGTTTAAAATGATTCATCCATAAAAAGATGGTGTTAGTTATAAACCAGACATATCTGTGAAGCACAGGACTATTAGAGCTTAAGGTGATTTGATGAAAACTTTAATATGAGATGAGAGTAAGGGTTGGAAATCTTCCAAAATGAAAGGATTTTCTTCTTCTCTACATTTTGAGATAGCTGTAGGATACAGACAGACTAGAAACTTCCAGCTTTAATTCAAATTAAAGGTTAATTCACTTTATTATCCCTGTATGGAAATTCATTCTCTGCATTTTACCCATTCTAACACACACAGAAGCTAACGTTAGCATTAGCACTGGCTAATTAATTTATATGAAAAGGTCAATGTGACCTATTGTAATGCAAAATAGAAATATAAATAGGTTTACGTTTTATAATCAGAATCAATTTTACAATATTACCTTTACAGAAATTCATTCTCTGCATTTTACCCATCTTAACTGGAAACTAACATTAGCATTAGCGTTAGCTAATTAGTTTATATGACTATGGTGAATGTGACCTGTTGTAATGCACTAATGAGGTATGAATAGGTTTACTTTTTATAATCAAAATCAATTTTACAGTATTACCTATAATAAGAAGATGAGTACATTCTTAAAAACAAAAAAAACTTAAGCAATGAGGATGGAGACATTAACAGATGAATAAATAATGAAAGTAATTAGTCCTTACCCTGTAGAGGAACATGGACACACTCCTTAATTACTGGATTTAGTTTTTAACAATTACACTCTGATGTGTTTTCCTGTAATGTTGTTAACCTGCTGCTGAATACAGACAGAGATTGGGCATTAAATAAAATAAATAAATAAATAAATAAAATCATTAGCCTTTTAATTGAATGTTAAGTCCTAACTGCATGAAAGTGGCCCCGGGGTCCAACACTTAACAACTGCTGCCACATGATGATACTATGAACCACACAGACACACACTTACACACAGCCGGTCAGCTGTTAATGAGCATCGCCATGTTAAAAGCACCGTCTGAACATTCTGGTGCAAAGTAGTAGTTGTTAAAGCCATGAATCACACACACACACACACACACACACACACACACACACACACACACACACACACACACACACACACACACACACACACACACACACACAACCTGCAAATGATCACATAGAGCTTCATTAATAATGTATGAGGAGGAAAACGGTCTCTCTCCCAACAGAGAAAGGGTTATTAGTGGTTTTAATTAATTGGTCTTTCGGCTGCCCGAGGTGTTTGCACATAATGCATGGAAAGAGGAGAAAAAGGAGAAGGAGGAGGAGGAGGAGGAGGAGGAAGGTCAAGTGTAGAAGGAGAAGGAGACAAAAGTGGAGAAGGACAAAGAGGAAGAGGAGAAGAAGAGTAACAAAGAAGGAGGAAAAAGAAACAAAGACAAAGAGAGGGGGTGAATGAAAAGTAAAGGAGGTTTAAGGAGAAAAACAATGAAAAGTGAAATAGATTCAAAGAAAAGGAGTAAATAACATTAAAGAAAAGGAAAAACGTGTTGAGATTTTCATTTGATTCACACAGTTTCGCATAAAGTTGGAATCATTTTGCTTTCAAACACATTCCTCTTTTTATTTCTGTTTATACGCATCAGTAAAAATACTTTTGACCAAGTTCAACGATCGCATACTGAGTCCCACTTACATTGTATCTACAAGAATAAATCCCATTGTCACAATCATTTCATGAGAAGAGGTAAAATACTTTATTCAAACTTTATGGGCCACAATGTATTTCTAAAAGCAGGAGATATTTATAAAACAACACTGGCTTATGATCTAGGGGAACAAAAAACAAAAAAAAAAACTCTCCAGAAGCTGCAGTCCTGTCTTTACTCCACCAGGTGGCAATGTCTGACCATTAGTGTTCTGCCATTCTTAGTCTGTCTGCTTCTTCTCATATTGATTTACACACAAAAAAAGCGTAAATCAATGTTACTCATCTGTGTATTGACATGGAATCATTACTTCCACATTAAAATAAAAAAGATGGCATATAATAAGACTGTTTTATTATCAAATATAGCTGAAATCTATATTTTAAACACCAGTCACAATAAAGTAAATCAAATGCTTATGACATTTTATGACTCCTACTGCCACATGTTAATAAAACTGAATGTAAGTGACGTCAAGACTTTTTGATGAACTGCAAATACCCTGTTTACAGATGATAAAATGCCAGTTAAGGGTAATTCAATAAAATGCACAACGGTATAAAAGCTGATTTTCCTTCCAATGCATCGATATAATCTATTACCTCCACTTTAACTGTATGGACGACAGAGTCACGACCCGGGGTTCAGATAAAGGGCACAGTCCAACTGTTTCTGACAGGTGAAATCATTCAGAAACAGGAAAAAGCACAGAATAAATGACTGGGGCAGGTATGTTAGGTTAGAGATGAATGGACAATACTGTACTGACATGTATGTGTTTTAACCCATAAGTGTATTTGTCTGTTAAACATATATATAAAACAGCTGTTTCCTATAGTGTGTTACAGGATTCTAATGAATTAGGAAATGTGCTAAATGTAATGATGGGTATTTTATAAATCTGTGTATTTGGTGTTAGACTCTGGACAGTTTTTTTCCCCCTTTGTAATCATTGTCATTATGATAAATTGACTCCTTCATTGGTACCAAAACGACTCTACAACACTGATATCATTTCGTATCAGTGATGTGATGATGCTTATAATAACAGTAATAAAAACTTATAGTATTTTAAAATCTGGATATAAATGACAGTGCTAGTGATGACAGTAATAATATATATAAATAATATAGATGATAGTACATGTTGGATCATTATTAAAACTGAAAACAGTCATTACCAAGGTAGTATTATTGATACATTAACTACTACAATATTGTATAATGTTATAGATATTACACAGACTGATAGGAAACAGCTGAATAAATATACTATGGAATATATGACTATGGAATAAGTAAATAAATAAGTGAGTAAGTTGTATCTCCCTCTCCCTCTCAGGCGAATATATGTATATGTATATGTATATGTATGTGTATGTGTATGTGTATGTGTATGTGTATTATATGTATATGTATATGTATGTGTATGTATATGTATGTATGTATGTATGTATGTAAGTATGTATGTATATGTATGTGTATATGTATATCTATGTGTATGTATGTGTATGTATATGTGTATGTATGTCTATGTATGTATGTATGTATGTATGTATATCTATGTGTATGTATGTATGTGTTTTTAAATGTGTGTGTGTGTGTGTGTGTATGTATGTATGTATATGTATGTATGTATGTGTACGTATGTGTATGTATATATGTGTACGTATGTGTATGTATGTGTCTGTATATGTATGTGTATAGATGTATGTGTATGTATGTGTCTGTTTGTGTATGTGTATGTATATATGTGTACGTATGTGTATGTATGTGTCTGTATATGTATGTGTATGGATGTATATGTATGTGTATGTATGTATGTATATGTGTATGTATGTGTATATATATGTATGTATGTATGTGTGTATGTTTGTGTATGTGTATGTATGTATATGTATGTGTATGTATGTGTTTGTATGTATATGTATTTGTGTATATATATGTGTGTGTGTGTGTGTGTGTCTATGTATATGCATATGTGTACACTATTGACCATAAACTTAGAATAAAATATTTTTAACCTTTTTTGTTGAAATGATTGTGACTGTTTGTTATTCTTATAGATAAAGTGTAACTAGGACTCAATATGTGATCATTGTATTTGGTCAAAGGTGATTATTAATGTGTATTAATAGGAATAAAAAGAAGAATGTGCCTGAAAACTTTATTGACAACTGTAATGTAATATATCCACCTTGTCTGACAGGTGAACATACAGATACTCTTTGTTTTACTGGAAATATAAGATGTTTTCTAGAGCTCTTTAATATGGACAAAAATATTTCCATTTCCATTCCTTCTAATCAGACCAGTCTCCTCTGAATGAAATGGAAACATGAGGCTTTTCTCCTGATTATTAGTGGAATATTAGTCTCCATGCAAACACAGTCTGCCACTGCTGTGTGTATATTTTATTATTGGGTTATTACTATTACTTTTTAAGGCTACAGATCAAAATATACCCCATGCTGATGGAGATCTGTTTGGAAAAGCAATAATGACAAACGTAATTTCTTCAAAACCAACAAAAAAATGTAGATTTTCTTTTACAGATTGTTTGTGCGTCTGTGATCAGAGACGAACCGCCATCATTTTCTCCAAATAGATGCAGCAGAACTTTGATCAAACACAGCCCGTTGGGATGTTTCACATGTTATTTCACATGTTAGATGTTTTAGTGTAAGTTCTGTTTGCTCTGTTGTCCCACATTGATGTAGTGGTGGAGTATGTGCATGTTTAGCACATTCATTTATGTATTATCTATAAATAGTAAACTACATATGCATATACAGTCAGGGCCAAAAATATTTGGACAGTGACATATATTTTCTTATTTTGCCTCTGCAGACAGTGGATTTGCAGTGAAGTGATCAAGATGTGGTTGAAGTGTAGAATATCAGATTTAATTTGGTTTTAATTGTCCAGAGAATCATTTTAGCTTTTTTTTTTTTTTTTTAAATGAATTTTAAATGGGTCATATTTTACTAAACCCACTTTTATTAGTCTTTGGTTCATTTATTTGTGTATTTGGACCCTAATAGTTTATATTTTTTTAATTTGAACCCTCCAGGTGCTGCAAAGCTATCTTTATATTGATTTTAGTCCGTAGAGCAGATCCTCACCAAATTATGTATGTGTACACAAATAGTAACTGAAAACCCTGGGTCTATTGCCCATTTCAAGCAGCCATAGGCTTTTGGTTCTGTAGAAGCCTTTATTTGACTGTTAACTGAGTTTTACCACTGACTTGAATAATAATAAAAGAATTTGAAGAATGGGAATTTTTGTTGTTTGTTATCAGTTTTGGTTTGAGAAACAGGAAGTTATCGGTTATCGGTATCGGTTGTAGAAAAAACAATTATCATGCATCCCTAGTGAAATCTGGTAAAACAAACAAACAAACAAACAAACAAACAAAAACATCATGGAGGGCTACGGAAAGTCTTCCTAAACAAAAATAAGGGGGCCTTTAAACGGAAGGCCCAGTCTCCCAGGGTCCAAAGCTTGGTCCTTTGAGTTCCCATTTCAAATGTTTTAGATCTTACTGCAGGTTAGGTGAAAAAAAGGCAATGGGTACTGCCACAGTACTGTGGCACAAAAAATATCGGTTTGTCTATTGCCACAGAGCCAATCAAATGTTAACATTCGACTAGAGCCAATCATGGATACTGTTCTATGAGCTCATTATCCTCTTGTTGCCACAGTGCTGTGGTGATATATAATATATACTTCAGTGCATTCTTTTGTGCATTTTGCTACCACAGTACTGTGGCAATGGATGAGAGAAACGACAAATTAGTGGTAATATATAGTATAGAATAGGAATTATTGTTGTAAATACTCTGTGTGTTGTTTTATGGCGTTCTTTGCTCTCGAGGCTGGAGAAGGTGGGTGGAGCTACATGTTAGACACAGCAGTGTCATGTGACTTCTCAGTTCTGTGTCAGTTCAGTGTATTGAGTGCTGTGGTCCAAATTCTGCACTCTGAACATTGTCCCAGTGGCTGATTTATATCAGTGTTGAATTTACCGTGTGTGCACGTTTTTATGCTTTCAGGACTGTTACATAATGGTAGAAATAAAGTCACTGTTGTGGTCAAAGAACTCACCTACACAGGTGAGCATTGGTATTCTGCTTGTACATTTGAGTTAAGTGAAGTTGTTTAGTGCCCTCTTGTGGTGAAATATAAATAGTGTTTTGGATTTTTTTGGACACTGGATGTGCAGCTGGGAATACCGTGTGATGGGAATGTGATGAAGAAGCGGGTTTGTGCAGAATGGACTAATTATGCGTCGGCAGTTGTCGCCTTAGACTTTATTTGTCTTTTTACATGTTCTAAAAGTGATGCCGGAATTCAATAAACAACATAAAGGAACATCTTGTCGTCATTGGAGCTTACATCACACATGTTAGCAAGCTGTGTAGCATTAGCACGGGAAAAGGAGGACCTTGATGCAAAGACAGTAAAATATGGGTGGTGTTGCTGTTATGTAACTGTGTCATGTACAACACTTATACCGAAGCTTGTGCATTATGTTTCCAGGTGCTTTGTCTCCTAACATTATCAGTCATCAGCCCATGCTCTGTCTCCAAATGGTCTTACAATAACCAGGTCAAACAGTCCTGTCCAAATGAGTTAACAGGAACATATCTTCTCATATTTTTTTGCATAATACAACATGAGTGGTGACCGGTCTGTATGTGCAAATACGTGACCAGCGACACCCCCCCCTCCACTTCTTCCTCCCCAACACTGCTGGAGAGCACTGTGAAGTGGCAGATAAAATATTAATCTTCCTGAATTTATGATGGAGGACAGCGGGTGGGGGGAAGAAAAAGAGAGAGAAAGGAGGAGGAGGAGGAGGAGGAGGAGGAGGAGGAGGAGGAGGAGATAAAGTGATGGATGAACAGAGACATTAAATCAGCATCAGGACAGAGGAAAACACACATGTCCATCTTATGTCATCTTATGTTTTAAAGGAAAAGGGCAATGATTTTATACGCTTTTAATGCCAATAAATCGTATAGGAAGAGAAATGGCAAAATGAATTTTTGTCCATGCATCTGTAACCTGATTTATCTTTTCTGTCTGTGCTGTTGAGCTCCAGTGTTGCCTGAAAACGATTAAAAACACATCGCTGAGCCCCGCTGTTGCACTGCATGACATGATGGAGGCACAGCTTTTAACAAAACAGCTGCACAATCCAATAAGCGCCGTCACTTTTTACACCGAGCCTGTTTATGTGACCATAAAAATCCTATAACTGGGGGTAATCAGATAATAGTAATAATCAGATCTGACAAGTTTACATGCATTTAAGAAAATGCGATAATCGGAAAACTCTGGTTTCAACGTGATATCATGACTCGCGTAAATATACACACAATGTTTAATTGGCACGTTATCTGTGCGCATTATAAGATGTAAATTCACGTCACATACCACGCACTGAGGGTCAGGGTTATGTGAACCGGAGATCTTGGCATAAATCAGTGATGCTCAAAGTGTGGTCCACCGACTACCAGTGGTCCGCGAGCGCCCCCAAGTGGTCCGTGAGAGGATGTCAGAAAAAAGTCCAATTTATTGTCAGTGTTTTCAAATCACCCTCATCTGACTTCCAAAGCAAAGTTACGAGTACAGATAATTGTTTTCTAAATTAAAGAGAATCAAATGTAGCCTAAATAAGCCTAAAAGACTTTTATTGAATTTGTCTATACAAACCCATGTTTAGTGTCACTGTCCTGGGGGAGGGGGGGGGGGGGGGGGCTGCACTCTCCAAGTGCATTTCAAGTTACTAATGTTTAACCCTTTACAGGGCACTCCTAGAAATGCTTTGGAATTCAAATTTTTTTTTTTTTTTTAAATTTCAAAACCTTAGTTGTGTTATTGGAGGATAAAGATTTTATTACTCTTGTGAAATTTTTCAAATTTTTTTATTGTTATGTAGAAAATCAAGGTCAATGAAATTACCATATTTGGTTCCTTGAAAAATAAAACCCAAAAAAATCCAAGAACTAAGTTTTAAAAATAAAGGGAAAACACATGTAAGTGGAGAGGAAGATGTATTTTAGAACATTAGACCAACGTTAGTGTTGATCCAGACACCTGTCAACATCCACATTATTCCTTTGTAGTGATGGGACTTTTGGTTCTTTGAAGGGAGCCTTTCAATCAGGAGCTGATCACTGAAAAGAGCCGTTCAGAAGACTGGCTCTTTTATGTTTTTTGCATTATTCTGAAACACCAATGTTTTAATGACTAAATAGGCTACATGTGATGATTGACATTACATTTTAAAGGTGTTTAATTGGCGCGGCAGTAAATATGATCTTACTGTAAAAAAGAATAGTCAGTTCAAATGTGTGGGCTAATTCCATGACATGAGAGGTGACATTAGGCAAATGCTGGAATTTGACCAAAAACATCATGGTACATTATATGGACTAGTCTGTAGCCTAAAAATGAAGAGGAAAATAAAACATTTTCTTATGAAATGACATTTTATTCTCCTCAAAACAAGAACAATAAATGTGTGTAAACATTCGGAAAAAATTGCACAAAAAACAACAGTGATTAATCACTACAATTACGGTACTTAAATACCTAAAAAACTGTAGTGCAAATAAAATACTTCAAGTAACATTACAAAATAACCTGATATCTCTAATGTAAAAATCAAAATGATACCACATCAGGAGTTCTCTCACTTCTACTCTGTATATAAAGCCACGTCTCTGTATATAAAGCCACGTCTCTTTTTAAATCGATTTTTACATTTATCGATGATGATGTTCTTAATATTGTAAATTATTCATTGCAGACAGGGGTCTTTCCTACAGCTCTTAAAACCGCCATGGTCAGACCCCTTCTCAAGAATCATAAACTGGACCCCTCCCTTGCCAGTAACTACAGACCTGTGTCCAACCTACTGTTTTTAAGTAAAATTTTAGAGAAAATTGTTTTTAACCAGATCAACGATTTTATTAATTCTAACAACATTTTAGAATTTTATCAATCTGGTTTTAGAGCACACCATAGTACAGAGACGGCACTGGTTAAAATTTTAAATGACATTAGATCCAACATGGACAACAAAAAGCTTGCCGTCTTGGTCCTGTTGGATCTTACGGCAGCGTTTGACACTGTGGACCCCCACATTCTTTTAGACAGATTACATAACACAGTTGGTCTCTCTGGGTCTGTTTTTAACTGGTTTGAATCATTTTTAACAAACAGGGATTTTTATGTTAGTATTGGGGAACACTCATCAAAAAGGTGCAAAATGGATTGTGGTGTTCCCCAAGGGTCAATTTTAGGTCCAACCCTTTTTAACCTTTATATGCTGCCTCGAGGACAGGTCATCAAGAGACACGGCATTAACTTTCATAGTTATGCTGATGACACTCAACTTTATGTTGCCGTGTCTCCAGATGACCTCAGCCCCATCGACACCCTTTTTAATTGCATTTTAGATATTAAGTCCTGGATGGCAGCAAACTTCCTCCAGCTCAACCAGGGCAAAACTGAGGTTTTAATTGTTGGTCCTGAGGCTCAGAGGGAGAGGCTCAAAGCTAAGCTCCAAACCCATTCACTCGGCTCTTCTGAGAGGGTTAAAAGTCTGGGTGTTTTACTAGATTGTGAGCTTAGCTTTGAGCCACACATCAGGTCTGTCACCAAAACTGGTTTTTATCATTTAAAAAATATTGCCAGAGTACGACCATTTCTCTCTCGAGCCAGTGCAGAGACTTTGATACATGCTTTTGTCTCAAGTCGAATTGACTACTGTAACGCTCTCCTTTCTGGTCTTCCCAAGAAGACCATTGCACCGCTGCAGTTGCTCCAGAACTCTGCAGCCCGACTGCTGACAAGGACCAGAAAGAGAGAGCATATAACACCAGTGCTCAGGTCTCTGCACTGGCTCCCTGTGAGCTTCAGGATCAGTTTTAAAGTGCTTTTATTGGTTTTTAAAACTCTTAATGGTCTTAGCCCTATTTATTTATCTGATTTGCTTTTAACATATGAGCCCTCTCGGACCCTCAGGTCCTCAGGTAGTAATCTCCTAACTGTTCCTAGAGTCCACACTAAGACTCATGGTGAGGCCTCATTCAGCTTTTATGGCCCCAAACTATGGAACAGCCTACCTGAGGACCTGAGGTCCGCTGCGAGTGTTCATATTTTTAAAAGTAAACTTAAAACTTATCTTTTTAGGCTAGCTTTTAATTAAACTCTTACTATAAATTTTACTTTGATTGCTTGTATTTTTATTTGCAACCGCGGGACTGTGGGGGGTTTTGTTGTGAAGCACTTTGTGCTACATGTAACATGTATGAAAAGTGCTATAGAAATAAAGTTTGATTGATTGATTGATTGATTGATTGAATGCCTCCCCAGTGACGCTAAATTGACAGGCAATCGGACACTCCCTCCTTAAATAAATAAATAAATAAATAAATGAACAGCTCTTTACAAAGACTCGGTTCCCATCGTTCGTTTCAAAGAGCCGTTCAAAAGATTTGATTCGTTCGTGAACGTCACATCACTATTCCTTTGAACGTCATTCCTTACATTAGTACCAGGGTGTGATTTGTTGGGGGAGATCAACCTCCCCTCTGATTTTTACATCCCTACTTTTGCTTAACGAATTTCATCCTTGGGGGGGACAACTAACCAGTGTAACTAACAGGCAGGTTGTGACAGTTTTCTTCCACCTATATCCTCCATTACTGGCACTAACGTTCACCTGAACCGAACTGTTGGCAGTCTCAGAATTCCCGAACGTCCCCATGCACTGGGGTGCCCTAAGGGGGGTAAACGTGACAAATTCATGCAACCCAGCATTTGCAGGGGGGCCATAGAGCAGTGGAGGGGGTCTAATGGACACAGGTTAGAAGTTGTGAAACTTTCATGTAAGATCCGCTGTATAAGAGAAGAACAGAACCCAACAGTTGGACGTTGAAAGTATGTTAAGTTTAGTTATAGACCGCACCCCCACTTATATAACTGCTGCCCCCCCCTCTGGTTTTTTAACAAATCATACCCTGATTAGTACCATTACTTCATGGTACCTACCAAAGCAGGTACACTCACTGTTGATGCAGAGGTGGACCTTACAGACCCTGTAGACCACATTAGACCTAAGATCGTTGACTCACTGTCCTCACTGAAACAGTTGCTGTCACTGTCTTGTGGAATGTGAAAATGACCAAAAATAGTCACTTGCCCGATAAAGGGTAAAGGACATTGCTGTATTTGAGACTTGCTTCATTGTCCATTTGACATGTTTCTGCCGTCGCTTCAGTTGTGTTTTGTTTTCATGCATGTTGCTTGTGTCGACAGGACTTTATTGTGTTTGAGAATAAACAAAAAAATTCCAGAAAAACAAGTTACAACATAACAGCGGGGTGAGGTACAGGTTTTATTTTTATTTTTTTGGTTTTTTTTTCCAGGCTAAAATATTCAGAGGTGATTTCCTCTTTTCACATTTCTGTCCTTGAGAGATGAAGTGATCCTGATTAAGCAGCTGATGTCCATATTGTACCCTGGAGGCGAACAGCCAGGGCAGAGTTCTCATCACGAGGCACAAAGAGACAAAGAGACAGCCAACAGCACCTGAACCCCATTAGTCGTGTCCCACAGTGAAGATTTCTCTGGGTTGGTGTCAGTGGGAGCAGCAGAGTGGAAAGAGAGGACACGCTGAGGAAGTGTCTGGATCCAGGTTTTGACAGAACAGGCAGAATATTACAGAGACCAACTCCAACCAGAACACGGAGTGGACGTCGGATCAAGGGGGGGTTCTAAAAATAGGCAGAAGGAGGAAGAATTTGTCCAGTTTTTGGTGATTTGTTGCTATGGTTAAACTGTCTCACAAGCACCTACAGTGGAAGTGTTTTTTTTTTTTTTTTTGTGTTCAATGTTTTTATTGTTTTTCAAAACAGCCAAGTAGCTTACAAAATAGAAAGGAGAAATGAAATTAATAAATACAAAAGAAAGAGAAAAAGAAGAAAAAGAAAATTTAAGTAAAGTAAAATAGGGTGTACAAGTCGAGATGATAAGGTACATGAGGTTGCATCACTAGTAAACTGGTTGGGTTCCACATAGATTCCTACAAAAAATAAAACAAAGAGGTGAGTGGCATGTTATGGACCACTTCCCTGGCCAAGGTCTTCATTGGTTTGAGCCATATGGTCCAAAAAAGGAGGAAGTGTTTTTAATTATTATGGGATGTGAGGATAACTTTAGCACAGTAGTCACTTTTCCATGAACCCTCAAATTACGCAAATATAACTTGTGCATAAAAATTTACCTTATGGAAAAACAACTAAAAGTCTCATTTTTTGATTAAAAGTTTTGGCAAGAGGTGGTTTTTTGGGCGTGGCGCAAATGGTATATCACGCAAAACTGCAATGGAAAGACCTTTTTTCACAAATAGAGTCAGATGAATTAAAAAAAACGGATGTTAACAAACGTTACAACAAGCGAACAAGAACACGAAATATGTTGCGGTATGTGTGGACACACCAGGAAACCCAGTCATTTTTTAAATTAGTATGAGATAGAGGGGTAATATATAATAATAATGAATATATCTGTAAATCAACACCATATTTACGTTCGTCGCCATGTTTATGAAATGACTCCTCGCGTCATCTCACGATAATAAATAAACAAATCATCGCATTTGTGATTTAATGGAAAAAACGACATTACACACTTATGTTTTTTCCACATTTAGAAAATATCGGTAAAGTTTTGCGCAGATGTCCAATGGAAAAGCCACTACTGAAACATAGACTACATCCTCAATGATTATTTCTACTTATGTTACTTTTATTAAGAGAATTCAGTTACAAAAAAACCCCAAAACTTATTTGTCTAAAGGGGCAAGTTAAAGGCACATGTGAGCAGTTTTGTACAACTACCAAAATAACTATGAATTATATATAACAAATAATATATTTACTATATATGTAATGATATTTAACCCAAAAAGACCCAAACATCCACTGTCGACCAAAAGCATCTACTCATCTAAACTGTTGATCCACTAATCCTACTAATACATGTAAATAATTGGTGTAAAATACAGTTTGTCGTCTTTTCATAGTCATCAGATATGACCCATTTGGATGTTCAGAGGCTCCGTAGTTACCGTGGAAACACCGTCATCTTCTACAACATTGATTCACCAGTAAAACCCATGGAGTTGGATCAATGACAGTGAATGGAGACACTGGGTTCAGTTAATGCTATATTTTGCCGAAAAAGTCACCTTTTCCTCAGTTTTTTTCCTGTTTTGATACAATAACCTTTGACTTTACTCTGAGCTTTTATGAACATATTCATAATCAGTCAATTAAACATAGGAAAATAGGTGATTTTTGCTGGAAAAAAAGGCAAAATTAGGAAAGGTTAAATACAGAGAAAAATTAATTTGGGAACTGCCGTAAAAGTCACACTGAGTCCATATGGGTTAATATAATTAATAGCGACATAGAATAAATAATAATATTAATAATTTGGCACAGAACCATTACCGGGACCATTATACCTCACAAAACCCATTGGTTTTGTCCTCATTGTATATTTTGCAAAATTTGACAGTCCACTATAACTTTATTGAGTTTATTTTATTTTATACTGTATGCTTCTTACCTATTCTATGTTCTACGTATGCACCAAACCACTGAAGCTAATTCCTAGTATTGTGAACCCTGTTTACTTACATGGCAATTAACATGATTCTGATTCTGAATAGCAACTATGTACAATCAATGACATGTCAATGTATGAATAAGGTGGGAAAACACAAAGAAACGGCAACAAGTCAACCCCAACAAATCACTAACAAATCACAATACTGGGACCATGATACGATATATCACAATATATCACAATACTGTTAACAAGGCAATATTTTTTGGTTTGTTTTGTTTCTTCTTCTAAGAGATTGTTTCCTGGAAAAATTTAATTATACCAGAAATATGAACAAATATTAAACACATTTTTATTGGATCAGAATAGGATTTAATACTATATCACAAAACTGTCCCCTTTAAAAACTAACATTTTTTTTCCCAGATAAATAAAAATAACATTACACACACACACACACACACGCACGCACACAAATAAATAAATAAATAAATAAATAAATAAATAAATATTCTGTTTAATTATGTTTAACTGTTTAAGATCCTGTTCAAATGTTCATATTCTATTAGTTGTGAATAGAATGCATAGTGTACAGTCCCTGAATCATCCAACATCAGAACATTATTTTTGTTCAATCCCAACAAAGGAACTAACATCTGCCTCTCTCAGACAGTAAAAAGTGCTTTTAGGATGAATGAAATAACCATTATTAAACAAAACAGTGTTATCAGTTTAAAAAACTACATGCATGAGCTGCAATATTACAGTACTACTTTGTTAGTACAAATAATAGAGCAAATTACCCATGTGAATATAGAATAAAAGAGCTTGCAGGACAAAAACATGAACCTCCGCCACATCTCCATTTGAATAATACCTAAAATTGTTGATACAGTACTTTTTAATATTGATACAGTATCATGAAATGAAATATCACGATATATTGCGGAACCGATATTTTCTTACACCCCTACCCAACATCTCATTGCACTTGTTAGAAATAAATTCAGTGTATTTTACACTGTCACTGGGAATAAGGACTCACAAGCAGACTCGATGGTTACAGGCAAAAGCTCTTTATTGAGCTCAAGAAAAACAACACTGGGAGCGTAACGAGACACAGAGTCCAAAAATATAAATACAGCAAGATGCTGCTGACAAGGCAAGGAAGCGTGGTGAGAGACGCACAATACGATAAACATAAGACCTACAACTGTGTGGGTTACCGGTGAGTATGTGACCAACCAGGGAGGCACTGGAGATGATGAAGGAAAAGTCATAAAAACAAAGTGAAATATTGTGAATTTTCATCTGGTTCATCTTTTAGTCTCTGTAGTCATTGGTTCATGTGGTTTAGGCTACTTAACTGTTAACGTTTTATGGACAACCAAGATCAGGACTCATGTTTCACCAGCAAATTTTGTGACAAATACGTTCATTATCACTTGATTTGTTTCAGGAGAGACATTTGTGTTTAAAGTTGTGTTTATTTCCCTGCAGACTGAGGATCACCCACAGTCCTGCTCTACACGTTCCTCCAAGTCTCCACATCTGTCTGTGTCTTTAACCCATAAAGACCCAGTGCTACTTTTGTGGCAGTTCCCAAATGACATTTTCTCTGTTTAACCCTTGTTCAGTGATTTATCCCCATCTATATCATAATACTGGAAGGTCTCAGAGCGTCTGCACACTTCTGAGAAACTGAAACATTTTTAACTGGAAGGTTTGGCACCTACAGTAGAAGTAGTAGTCCCATCTGCAAATTAAATATCTCAACAAGTTGATAGGACCAATATTTTGGGAGATATTATAGTCATTTTGGAATACAATAGCCTTACAATCATGTTGACATGCTCATGACTGTTGACGGGAAGCCTTGACCACGCTGCATGAGGGTGAATGAAGTTCTCCCCAGCAAAAAAATGACCACATCTCAACACACTAGTTTATTATAATATGATCCTCTGTATTTTGCTTTTTTTTCAGTGAAAATCCTCATTTTCCTGTGTTTAATTCACTGATCATGTAGATGTTCATAAAAGCTCACATTAAAGTTGAGGGTCATTATAAGGTTTATTTTTTTACATGTAATATTTTCCTCATTTTATTGCCTGTCTTCAAAGCTGACTTTTTGCAGGGTAGAACCAGTATTCAGTTTTTTTTTTTTAATTAAGAAGCTCAGGCTGCAGCTGTGAATAATTTCTGTGATGTTCGTGCTCATTAAAGTCAGTCATACACAGGCCTTTACATCTGGGATCTGCCCACTACAGCCAAAGTCGTGTACTGGTGACCACTGAGCAGATGCACCGCCCCAGCAGGGGGTTAAGCACCTTGCTCAAGGGCACCTTGATGGTGGTTAATGAAGAGGTAAACGCTTCACTTTCCCCTCCTGGTTCAGTGAAAGATGTCCACAGATTACAGCTCAGTTTAAAACCCATTTTTTTCAGCCAAGGTCCTACTTATCTATTCAAAGCTGACACATATTGAGTATCATGTGTCTGAAGCAGCCGATGACCTTTATTATCGTCCCTTTGAACCAAGACAAAGCAGCATTAGTCATATTAACAACGACAGAAGAGAAGAAGGAACGCTGATTAACCATGTCTAAATAAACATCTGTGTTCATTCTGCATCTGTTTTTATGAGACCGTTGTGAGACACTGATTCCACACAAATGCATCCATTTCCTGCCTGTGGCATCAGACGGTTTAATTCCTCAATAAAACCACATAATTTTTTAAAATAAGACAACAATGTTTTTTACATACGTGTTTATGAATATTTCTTTAATTATCACATTGATAATATATTATCTAGTACATATTGTACAAATTCCTGTTCTAATTGTGTCTTAATAGAATGTTTTAATAGATATATTTTGTATAAATATATACAGGGTAGGGAAGCAAAATTTACACTGAACATGTAGTTGTTTTTTTCTCAGCAGGCACTACGTCAATTGTTTGGAAACCAAACATATATTGATGTCATAATCATACCTAACACTATTATCCATACCTTTTCAGAAACTTTTGCCCATATGAGTAATCAGGAAAACAAACCTCAAAGAGTGTGTGATTTGCTGAATGCACTCGTCACACCAAAGGAGATTTCAAAAATAGTTGGAGTGTCCATAAAGACTGTTTATAATGGAAAGAAGAGAATGACTATGAGCAAAACTATTACGAGGAAGTCTGGAAGATACTATCAAAGAAGAATGGGAGAAGTTGTCACCCGAATATTTGAGGAACACTTGCGCAAGTTTCAGGAAGCGTGTGAAGGCAGTTATTGAGAAAGAAGGAGGACACATAGAATAAAAACATTTTCTATTATGTCAGTTTTCTTGTGGCAAATAAATTCTCATGACTTTCAATGAACTAATTGGTCATACACTGTCTTTCAATCCCTGCCTCAAAATATTGTAAATTTTGCTTCCCCACCCTGTATATTCAGAATTATATATATGCATATTTAGAGCTTCAGATATATGTATATATGTGTATGTGTACAGTTTATATAGTTTAGTTATAGTTTACATTTCTGTTATTATTCATACATGTAGGCAGGAACTGATCTTGATGTTGTGTAGGTGTTCAATGATGCAAAGTAAAAAGATAATCTCATCTGTGAATGACTGAAAAACAGTCAAATTCAATAAGACAAACAGTGTAAATCTATCCCGAAAATATAACAGGTAGGAAATACAGGATACTGGTGTTAAAATGTGGGCAGTAAAATTATATTATGAAAATGTTTACAAAAGTTTCCTTAAAAATATGAATAACATGAACAAGCTGAAATTCTAAGAAAAATAAGAAAATTCTTACAAAACATAAGTGCAATTTTTACACTATTACGTCTCAGTTTATCATTTACACATGTGCATTAAAACTTACAGATCACAGTAGACCTACAAATACACCAAACAAACTAAAGTACTTATCTGAGTGTATAGGCCATAAGGTGACCCATGAAAAAGTGGCTTGAAAATGATTTTCATTCCTGTGTCTGGGCAATACTTTTCAAATGCATTTTTGTTTAGACTACATCCATATGGACTTTGGGCTAAAAGTTCTCCGCAATATATCCTGCATTTTTTTGTCACAAGCCATAAATCTACATAAATACAAAAATTCTATGATGCTAGATTCACTTGTTTTATTTGTCAACATTCCTTTTAGCAACACAAAATCTCTCACAAATTGACACACACACACACACACACACATATATATGTTTGTATGTATGTATGTATGTATGTATGTATGTATGATAACATTTTAGACAAGTCTTGATGAGTTTTTATCATGAAATGTGAATTTAGACCATGAAATCTTGCAAATTTGTAGAAAAATGCTTCTTCAACTAATTTCACATATTATACATGGTGAATTTTGACACACACACACACACACACACACACACACACACACACACACAACAGCATTGCTTGACATTTACAGTCTTTACAGTTGGATTTCTTTTCTTCTTTTAACAATAGATGCTTTTATCATGTTACAGTACATGTTTTTTTAATAGATCTTGGCCTGCTTTTTTTTTTTTTTTACATGGTGCACTGTAAACTTCTATCTTTGTTCAATGGATGCTTTTTTTAGAGGATGTTTTATGGTTCTATAACATGTAGTATTGTAGTATTATAGTATTAGTATTATATATGTGGACAACAGTAGACTACAAACAAAAATGTAAGGATATTTCCTTTTTTTTGTCATTTTTTTTTAGTAATTTTTGCCATTTGTAAATAAAACTATGTCTGGTCATTAAAAAAAATGTGTTTCAATTCAATTCAAAATCAAAAAAGTAAAAAGCGCTGTGCAAGAATCCCAACTGAAAAAAAAAAAAAAAGCCCCAAAATTAAAAAAATATGCTTAACTTTTTGTGTAACTTCAGTGTATATAACTCAACCCAGGTCTACATTAGAGACCAGGACTGACACCCAATAACCACACACTGTAAGCATTAAAGCTGACAAAAAGGAAGAATGGTCCTGTTTTGACGCCTGCACCTCTGCCTGATTGATCAATAAAAACAATAAACATTACACATGTAAATTGCTCTATAATGCAGGTGCTGCTCCCGGTGGGTCCCTGGCCTCCCCTTCACCTCCGGACCGCAAACTCCCACGCGCCTTGCCTTCTGGGTCAGAGCTACAAGGCGGGTCACCAGAAATTGATTTGCACCGTATCGCCGCCACATTAATCACCCATTCATCACTTCACACGTCTGACCAAAATCAATTCATTAAAGTAAAGAAAGGCCTCATTCCAACACACACACACACACACACACACATACACACACACACTTCTCGGCATGCTGTTGAGTAGTGCTGTCTGGCTGCATGCGAGGCTGTTTTTAAAGCTTTTGTTGGGCTATAAGCTCGCTTACACATCAACCATTGGGCTGTCAGAGACGATCAGGAGGGACGGCGCCGGATGAAGGCTCGTGGTTGTGGCTCCGAGGCTTTAACGCAGTGTTTTGACAGATGAAGCCAGGACTGAGGGCCTGAATGTGACAGCGTTCATCACCAGACTAAACACAATGATGCAGCGCTGCCAAGGAACTTAACGTCATAATTTGATGACAAAACATAACACGCTTCTTTTGTTTTAGTGTCGTGTAAAAACATAAAACCTGCAGTAAGATAATTAGTCTCATGGATTCACTGCACTGACACAAAGCACCACCTCATCCCAGTCAGGATGTTGTTCTTACAAAGGTCATTGCAGATAATATTCAGTATTTTCATGTATGTACGACGGCGTGTTAGGGCCACATAAGAAAACTAGAAAAGCACTCAGAGGGGGGAAAACCTCCGCCAAGGCAGATCAGTCACCCCACCCTTACCCTCATCACCACCAAAATTTCATCTTCTGTTCCTTGTGCCAGTATCAACATGTCCTGAGAATTTAATCAAAATGTTGTAGAATTTGTCAAATTGCTTTAATGCAATTTCAATTCATGACAACTTTATGTAAATAAAAGTTGTGCCTGTTAATGATGAATGATGGTTAAATAGTGTTTCAACCATGAAACAAGTACAAACTAGAAAAGCACTCAGAGAGCACAGACCTCCACCAAGGCAGATCACCCCCCCCCCCATCACCACCAAAATGTAATCATTTGTTCCTTGTGCCAGTATCAACGTTTCCTGAAAATTTCATGAAGATCCTTCCATAACTTTTTGAGTTATCTTGCTAACAGACAAACAAACCCCGATGAAAACATAACCTCCTTGGTGGAGGTAATAAAAATACCTGCCACTACGAGAGCAAAGTTGGAAAATATTGAGATAAAACACGTAATTTTAGAAGAATACAAAAAGAATCATAATATTACGAAAATAAAGTCGTAGTTTTTAAAACCACAAAATTTAACAGAAATAATGTTGTACTTTTATGAGATTAAAGTCATGATATTTCAAGAAAAAAGCCATAGTATTACAAGAATAATGTCATAATTTAAAAATAGGTGGGAAAATATCCTAATTTACGAAAATAAAGTCGTACCCACTTGTCGCATAATGGAAAACTTGGTCATAATATTTTGAGAATAAAGTCATGGTAAAAAAAAAAAAAAAAACATTTCCAATCAACATTTCCTGAAAATTTCATCAAAATCCTTCCACAACTTTTTGAGTTATCATGCTAACAAACAAACAAACAAACAAACAGACAGACAGACAGACAGACAGAGAAACAAGCAAACCCTGATGAAAACATAACGTCTGCTGTATTGCAATTTATTAATATTATTCATTTGCGTCCTTTAGTCTGCCCACCCCCCCCACCCTCTGTCTGCTCTGGCATCTCCTTTCTGTGTTTGCCCTCTCTGTTCTTTCTGTTCTCTCTTTAAAAAGCTTGTGGGGGTAACAAGCGTGTCCTGGGTTCAGATGAGCCCCGGTGGGTTCACAGTCCGCCCCTTTACAACCCCCCCCCCCCCCCCCTTACACTCCCCCTGTCCAGATGCCTCCATCGGTATGACCACATCGGCATTAGAGGAATGGCACCAGGAATTCTTTTGTGTTGGGTACGTTTGGCCTCCCCCTCGCTGGCAACCCCCCCCCCCCCCACCTCTAATTCAATCAGCTCGGGCAGAAAAACACAGCGCTCTGATAGGGCCGTCATTGTTTATTTCAGGTCTGAATGGACAGCTGATGAGGCAACACTGCCATATTTGTGGGAATCGATGCCATTCATGCCATTTGTTTAGACTTTTAGGAGTTTTTGTGGCCGACCACCAAGACAAAACACTGTTGTCTGAGGTTCTGTGAATCAACTACCCTCGCTTCACATGCTACTTCTGTCAATTGCTCCATTGTCTTCTCCCATTTTTGGCTGTTTTAGTTTGAGTAGTTTTACCCTTAAGGCTGTGCTGTTGAACTGTTCTGACGTTCACAGTCGACGAGAAAAACAGAAAAACAACAGAAAGTTCTACTGACCACGAAATGGTGTTTACAACAGAAATGTGAGGATAATGCATGAGAAAATGAAGAAAACAAAACTATTAATTTAATTTGGGTGGAAAGTTGGAAGTTTGTTTGTTTGTACAATATTGCAACAACAAACCAAGAAGGAGAAGAAGAAGAAGGAGAAGAAGGAGAAGAAAAAGAAGGAGGAGGAGGAGAAGAAGAAGAAGAAGAAGAAGAAGAAAAAGAAGAAGGAGGAGGAGAAGAAAAAGAAGAAGGAGGAGGAGAAGAAGGAGAAAAAAGAAGGAGGAGGAGAAGAAGAAGTAGGAGAAGAACAAGAAGAAGGAGAAGGAGAAGGAGGAGAAAAAAGAAGGAGGAGGAGGAGAAGAAGGAGAAGAAAAAGAAGAAGGAGGAGAAGAAGAAGGAGGACGAGAAGAAGAAGAAGGAGAAGAAGGAGGAGGAGAAGAAAAAGGAGAAGAAGAAGGAAAAGAAGAAGGAGAAGAAAAAGGAGAAAGAGGAGAAGGAAAAGGAGAAGGAGAAAAAGGAGAAGAAGGAGAGGAGGAGAAGAGAAGAAGAAGAAGGAGAAAAAGAAGAAGAAAAAGGAGGAGAAGAAAAAGGAGAACGAGAAGAAGGAGAAGAAGAAATAGAAGGAGAAGAAGGAGGAGGACAAGAACAACAAGAAGAGAAGGAGAAAAACAAGGAGGAGAAGAAGAAAAAGGAAAAGATGAGAAGAAGGAGAAAAACAAGGAGAAGAGGAAAAAGAAGGAGAAGAAGAAAACTTTACATGTACAAAAAATTCTATAAATCCCATAAATAATAGTGTAAACTCAGCTCAGATAAAACCAGGATGTATCGACTTCAAACTGATGTGATTTCTTTGTTCATTCCAGTGTTTTTGGGTCAAAACTCCAAATGCTTGGTCCCTTTAGTTTTCACCCTCATATGTAGTTTTACCATTAACAGCTAAAGGAGGTCCAATTACAGCCAATAATCATGTGTTTACGTCAGATTTCTACTGGAATAAAGTATAAGGAAAAGAGAAGAAACGCTGGAATAGACTGGAGTCCACCAGATTCAGGTTGGACTGATGTGAACAATAGCTTTAGTTTTTTTCACTCAACAGCTGAGACCCAAACTTCCGCAGCTCCGTTCGTTAACAGCCTGTTGAACTGAAACTTTCTAAAACCTGCTGACGCGCTACGATAAACATCCAGACACGCGCACGCCACCAAACACAGGGGGTGGGGGGTGCGAGACACAGCAGCTGCCCTTATAGTGGACCCACAATGGACCGGCTTGGTGTGGGGGGGGGAGCACCTGCCCCAACCCCCCCCACACACACACTCTCCTCCTCCTCCTCCATTCAGCTCCTCATCTGCATATTGTTTGACTTGCTGCTTCTAATTTGGGCGCCCTCCTCTTTGAAGGCAGATGTATGTAAACAATGTCTCTTTTCATCTCGACGAGGATTAGAACATGGCGGATTCTAGGTCATTAACCCCCGCAGGGCCGACGGCTAACAAAAGCTAACCTGCCGTGGGTTCAAAACACGGCCGCATAATCACCAGCAACAGCAACGAGGAGTGTGGAAATATGTGAGGAGTCATTGAGTTAACCAGCACTGCAACGGCTGATTTGACTGATCTGCAGGTTTTAACCCCATAACACCCAACGTATCATATTTGATACATGGGTGCTTCTATGAAACTGGTCCCCAAAAACAGGACATGGGGGGGTAAAAAGTTCAAACCAGATGTAGACTAATGTTATCAAGCAAGTTTGAAAGCACTTTGGGTCTATTTTTAAAGGTGCGGGAGACTTTTATGACCAATTTTTCATCAAATCTGTAAAACCTCAATCATAGCCTAAGTATCATAAATCTGTAAGTCTTTCTGTGATTACTCACCTGAACCTCTTGCATTACGGTGAACAATTTCTTAGTGCCATCCACCATAAACAAACCATGTGTTTACAAACAGAGCCAGGAGGCTACTCAGGCATCCTTGGAATTTGTCGCGACGTGCATTGTGGGAAAGGGAGGCTTGCGCAGCCACCTCGCAGTAGCAGATGCTACAGACACGACGCAGAAACGGCAGGAGCTCCCTTCCCTCTACGCATATTCCTCCAGCCGTTTCCGCATGTCTGCCGTTTCTGCGTCGTATTTGTTTCATCCATATAATATCATGTGGTTGTGCTGCCACTGCCGCAGCCAGACAACTGCGCAAACCTCCCTTTCCCACAATGCATGTCGCAACAAAATTCCAAAGATTTTTTTTTTTTTGCCATTTGTGTTATTATTTTTTATTTTATTTATTTATTTATTTAGTTTACCCACAAACAGAGGTGACCTTGACTACATCCTGCTCTGTTGTTTACTGGTTGTTTTTTATAGCCTTTGACAGAATGTAGCTCCCCAACATTCCTTCATGTGCCTCTCCCTATTAGCTAAAACTTTTCTGCATCCCATTACTGTAAGTGCACATAAAAAAGGAATCAAAACCTCACTGGTTTATTCAGGTAATTTCCCATTGAGGCTGATATTTACAAAGACCCAAGCATTTGTTGTGACTCATAAAGACCCAAATATACTTTTTTTTTTTTTTTGAACAATTAACATTAAACAGTAACTATACATAATAGTATACAACAAGGGTAGAAAGTTTCATAATTCACAAAATCTTTTACATTATATAGAGAAGTACATGTAAGTAAAAACATTAGGAAATAAAAAAATAAAAACGTAAAAAAATAAAAATAATTAAATAAATAAATAAATAAATAAATAAATAATAATAATAATAAATAAAAATATGTACAACATTCCAAAGATGCCCGAGTTACCTCCCAGTTCTGTTTGTAAACACATGATTTGTTTATGGTGGATGGCACAAAGATTTTGTTCACCGTAATGCAAGAGATTCAGGTGAGTAATCACAGAAAGACTTACAGATTCGTGATACTTAGGCTATGACTGAGGTTTTACAGATTTGATGAAAAATTGGTCCTGAAAGTCTCCCGCA
Source organism: Sphaeramia orbicularis (assembly GCF_902148855.1). Lineage (NCBI taxonomy): Eukaryota > Metazoa > Chordata > Actinopteri > Kurtiformes > Apogonidae > Sphaeramia > Sphaeramia orbicularis. The sequence continues at coordinate 19,564,326 of NC_043978.1, read as the reverse complement.
TCTTTAAAAATAAATATCTACTGAGATAAAGAGAAACTTATGATTTTGCATTAGGGCTGCATAAGAAAATAAAAACGGTTGTCACTACAAGAATAAAGTTGTACTTTTATAAGATTAAAATCAGAAGTTTTTGAAAATTCAACAGAGTTTCTGGTTTTACAGCGAACGCAACAAGCGAAGCGGCAACTTTCATTTTCGTTGGACTCCCCCCAGCTATGTGGGCCCCAGAAGGGTTACAATTGGGCTGCATATAAGGGTCCCATGTGGGTTTGTCTACAGTTTCCATGGTGGCCCCGCATGTGTTTGCCCATATCAGAAACAGAGATCTGAATATTTCACATTATTGATTCTTCACACTATTAATCCCACGATATTCATCTTTCGTGTCATTTGCACCGGTTAAAGTCTATGTTTTAGAAATATCTTAGTTTGCAATACTATTAATATTTTAATGTAAATAACTGTGCCTTTTACGGATATTTGTTGTTTTACTGATATTTGTTGTCTGTCTGTAAATTCTTTCACTGAACCAGAGAGGTTTGCTTCAGTTTTGTTGTACTTGGTACAATGACAATAAATCAAATAGAATAGAATGTCTTTATTGTCATTGTACAGGTACAACGAAATTAAAAAGTGCGATCATCCTAGGTCCTATAAAAAAAAGTATAAATAATGTATAATGTAAAAAGAGTATAAACGCTAAAATATAAAAGAAAAACCCTGACAGCATAAATATCAAAAAAGCAGCATAAAAAAGAGTGTTACTAGAAGTGTAAAAGACCCATAAAACATCATCATATACTCTGGACAACATTTAACATTCCACACAATTTATTAATGTCCAGCAGTATTCAGTGCAATAATGGCCCTGGGATAAAAACTTTTTAGACGGTTTGTGCTAAAGAGATTCTGATTCTGATTCTGATATGAGCAAACACATGTGGGGCCACCATGGAAACTGCAGACAAACCCACATGGGACCCTTATATGCAGCCCAAATGTAACCCTTCTGGGGCCCACATGGACATGCTGGCTGGGCCAAAACTCAGAGGAGAATCCTCACAGTTTCTTGAGAAACAACAAACCCCATAGTTCTCTGGTGTTACCACTGATAGCCCTGCAGCTGACCACTTCGTCAGTTTCTCCTCCACAAAAGAGGTAATTTGCCACAAATCAGTTTGGTTCTTACAACTACCAAACCCAAACGTGTGCAGATTGCATTTAGAAAAAAAATTAAAACTAATAAAAACTAGCAAACCTGCTCTACAAACTAATTAAAACTAACTGAATTGGAGGAAAAAAAAGTCACCACCAAATAAAACTAAACTATAATGAAAAATCCAAAACTATTATAACCTTGGGACTCAGACAGTATTGATTAGAGTTAAAAACTGACGGAACTACGGAACAACAACACTGTATTTAAGTCTGAACCAGTGTAAATGATGGTGGTGACTCCAGAGCTCCAGCTAAAGGCTAAAACAGCGTCTTCTTTCAGATCTTTCAACTTCCTGATGATTCATTATGCATCGTACATGAAGCAGAACTGATTTTCACCATAAATAGTCTCTTTGAAGAAGGTAAAACATTAATGGCCCTGAACTATTATATGTGCAGTATGTGTAATGTTTATGGTTGTACAAATTGTTTGCCTCGTGGCCATCCCACAAGATCAAAGTTCATGGTTCACCAACATGTTCACCCCCCCACACCCACACCCACACCCACTCTCATCCATCCTCCACATCAGCCTCGGTGTAACCTGTGAACCCCCTGCAGCAGCGCTCTGCATATTTATAGCGGACTCATGTACGTGGGTATTACTGATGTAGTATTTATGAGTACTCTCCTATGCCAGATGAGTACCTCTTTACACGTGTTCATGCGTGAGAGCGAGAAAAACTATAATGCATGGGTACAGTATGTATATGTGCAGTATACGAACAGAAGGAAACACTATCCACTAAGAAAAGGAGCAGAACTTTGATTCATTTTTAGAATAAAATTCATGGAATTTTTGGTTTATTTGTATTTTCTTTATTAAATGTAACTTCAGTAAAAAGTTAATGAGCTTCAACTACAATGAATTCATATAATTTTAAGTAAATAACAAAACATAAATGCATTACATCCACTAAAAACATTACTGGGACAATTTCTGTTAGAAAAAAGAACTGCCTGAAACCATTAAAAGCTGAACAAAAAAACCAAAATAAACAAACAAAAAAAAAAACTCTAGAAATTGCACTACATCTTGAATACATTAGATATACCTTTTTTTTTTTTTTCAAATACATATGCTTTTATTTATAGGTGAACTTTTATTTTCAAACTTATTTGTGGAGTTGTTTTTGTTATGTTATGTTATGTTATGTCATGTGGTATTACTGTGTGTTTTAACCCTTTAAACAGACAGCTTTTTGAAATATTGATATCAAAATCGAATGTTTAATTAAAAAAAAAACTGTTGCCTAAAGGATTAAGAAAATAAAAAAAAAAAAAAGAAGATATTCTAGATTGGATTAGCCAGATTAGATTAGAATGCCATTGTTTAAAAGTGATGTAAAGCTCTGATATTGACAAAATAGGTAAAAAGTGTAATAATTGAATACAAATAATTATTAAGTAGTAATAATAATAATAATAATAATAATAATAATAATAATAATAATAATAATAATAACAATAATAATAATAATAACTTTATTTATATAGCACCTTTAAAAACTGAGTTTACAAAGTGCTTTGACAGACAAAGCAGAAAGGTACACCAGCAGAATACAAGATACAAGCAAAGACACTAAAACAGAAAACAATACAATAAAAGAGATATGTATATATATCCTTTATTTAACCAGGTAAAAAAGCCTCATTGAGATTGCAAATCTCTTTTTCAAGAGTGACCTGGCCAAGAAAAGCAGCATAACACACAGTTTCTGACAAGACAAGATATAATCAACACATAATAACAACACTTACAATCGATTGTGACCAAACAATCATTTGTGCACGTTTAAAAACAGTTACATTGACCAAGCTCATTGATTTCACGATCCTTTAAAATAGCCTTAAATTCACCTATAGTAAAAAGTTCAGATAGATTTAGGTTGTTTTGCAGGACGTTCCATGCAGAGGGGGCAGCATATTGAAATGCAGTCTTACCCAACTCTGTTCTGGCTCTAGGAACCACCATCAGTATGTTTATCTGTGAATGCAGAGCTTTCTGTTGTTGGTTTTTCCGCATATAGAGGGTATGCACGTGACGTCACTGCTAGCGGAAGTCACCGCGGTTGCGCCCACTGAGTGGCAGAAAGAGGGAGTAGAGTAGCAGCGTTGGCTTCAATACTGTCCAAACTTAAGAATAACATTTAATTTTAAAAAATGGGGAAGAGCTGCTGTGCGACTGATTGTATGAACAGGTTTGAAAAGCAGTCGGAACTATCGTTTTACAGACACTGAAAGCCAAAGAAAAGAGACGTAGATGGATCCACAAATCCAGGAAACCAAACCTAAATCTGTGGATCCTTTTTTGTGTCAGGTAACATTAATTTATGCTGTATTTTTGGGTCAAATCAGACCTTAAATTACATATTGTTTTGGCTAACGTTACTTCTTAGTAAAGCTCTTGGTTTCATGATCAGATCTTTCATGGTTTTTGTCTTCATTTTGTGATTCTGAACCTTGTGCTCTACATGATTTGTAAACTAACTTAAACTGAGGCTAACCTAGTTTTTCAAATACGGGGACACTGGAGAATAAAGATACAATGGCGTATTAGGGCCACATGAGAAAACAAAAACACTTGTCACTATGAGTATAAAGTCATAACATTTTGATATAAAACCCGTAATTTTATGATAATAAAGTCGAATACAAAAAGAATCACAATGTTATGAGAATAAAGTTGTAGTTATAAAAAAAAAAACTCATAAAAATGTCATTCGGTTATGAGATTAAAGTCGTCATATTCCAACAATAAAACCATAATATTACAAGAAAAATGTCGTAATTTAAAAACAGGTGGGGAAAAAAAATCATAATTTACAATAATACAGTGGTCCCCTGCTGGTCCACAGCAGTAGTATGTGTGTTGTATAAAGTACTTGATCTGAACTAGACACAAATCTCCTCAGTTCCAGTAGATCATGCATATATTCACTGGGGTCAGTCCACGGTCTACTGTAAATGCACTTTGGATCAGCTGGTTCTCTGCATAGTTTTAGCCCCTGGTTGTCAGTGATGATGAAACCATGTATGTTTGTTTCAGGTAAAAATAGTGATGATCCCCTCCACCCTGGATGTCCGGATACGTGGTTTCTGTCCACATGTCAATGTTCGTGGACCACTTGTTCTTTGGTAGCTCGTACGGATCCATGTCCACTCCAATTGTCCTTAATTTAATGTCATATTTCACATTTTCCCAGTCTCGCTGTGTTTACTGCTATACTCCATCATGTTGAGCAGGTTGGTTTTTGCCACTCAGTCTGATTTAGAGGGGCGTGGCCTAGGGGGAAAGTGACGTATGTGTATACCCTCTATAAGTACAGATGTAAGATGGGAGGAGCCCGAAAATACATTTGTAAATGAAAATCAACTGATGTGACCACCTGTGAACATACAGAGAAGGGAATCCAGCCATAGCATACAAAATACACTGGTGAACGTGATTCCTACAGCCAGTCATAAAACGTAAGGCACAGTGGTAGACAGTGTTCAGCTTTTTTAGAAGATTTTCAGATGCATTCATAAAAAGCACTTCATCATAATCCATCAGAGGTAAAAAAAAAAAAAAAGTATTAGAAATTAATGGTTTTCTTGTACGAACTGAGAAAGAGGACTTGTTTCTGCAGAGGAAACCAAGTTTTAGCTTTAGTTTATGTAGTAGATCAGAGGTGTCAAACATGCGGCCCGGGGGCCAAATCTGGCCCGCAAAAGGTTCCATTCCGGCCCACAGGATGAAAGTGCAAAAATGAACCTGAACAGTCCAGGTTGTCCAAATCCTTTTGGTTCAGGTACCACATACAGACCAATGTGATCTACAGTAAAAATAACAACACAATAACCTATAAATCATGACAACAAATTTTATTTATGAAAAATTACATGGAAAAAATTGAAAAAAAAAAAATAATAATAATAACATCACACTGTGAAAATATTACATTTACAAAACTATTCTTTCACAATAAAATGCAAATAAATACATAAATAAAAACAAAGATGAACAAGCCGAAATGTGCAATTTCAACAATATTCTGCAATATTCTTACTAAATGTTTGGTGCATTTATGGATCCACTGTGATCTGTAGTTGTGTTAATGATAACAGATGGAAAATTGTAGAAATTGTTCAAATGTTACTTCCAAACTCCAAACTTTTAACAATATTCTGCCTGTTACCAAATGTTTATGTAACACTGTGTGTAATGTACATGTATAAATAATAAGTCGAGGCATAATATTATTAAAGTTACACTAATTTTTCAAATGACATTTCTGTTTTTTCAGGTTATTCACATCTTTTATTTTCATAATGTAATTGGAGGTTTTTTGTACTAAAACAAAAAGGAAAGACATGGATTTGTCATTATTTATAGGTTATTAATCCATTATTTTACTGGTCTGGCCCGCTTCAGATCAAATGGGGCTAAATATGGCCCCTGAACCAAAATGAGTTTGATACCCCTGTAGTAGATGTTCAATGCTGCTTAAAGGACAGATTTTCATCAGATTTTCATATGTGCAGTATATGTACAGAAAACGTAACACTTTGAATAAATTGAGTGAATCGAAGTAGAGAGGGCAGAGATAATGTAACATGATGCTATCAAATCAATGCAAAGGAGGAGTGAAATAAAAGGAGTGAAATAAAATATCATGTATGAGAATATAAATTGATAACCAAACTGGGTAAAATTAAATATTCAACATTAAAAACATTAAAAAGGGATGGCATCACATAAAGGTAAGTCTATAAGAATGTGTTTTAAGAGGTGATTTTTTAAAAGTACACACATAATTAGAGCGAGACACAATAGAAGACCATAAAACACACTCTATAAAACAGATTCAGTACAGTGGTGTTGGATAAAGTGCAGTGTGTGATGAAGGGGGAGTTCAGGGATTAGGTTTTGTGCATTTTTTCTACTATGATCAATAGTGTTATTGATACGTCCCTGCGGCAGGACAGGGGCAGTTTGTGAGTGAAACCAAACCATAGACTCAGCAGATTAGTTTTATTCCATGACTATTACAGTAAAGTTGTTTGTCCTTCAGTGTGTTGGATAACCTTCTCCAAATGGAAAATCTATGTGCATGTGATACTGGGTGGGCGGTGCTAATTTTGACAGACATTTTACAGAGCTGTCTAAAACTGAACACCAGGGTCCTATGAATCTATGTCTGCATGTGTTTTAAATGACTGGTGTTTTCTTATACTCCTGTTTATTCTCACTGTGTATCTGTTACCTGTGTTTGACTGTCACTGTCACTCAGTGTCATGGCAACTGAGGGTTGAACCGCAAAGATTCTGGAGTTAAAATAAAGTAATATATGTATTTGTGGCTATGTACCAATTTGTTGGACATTAGATCCAATGAACAGATTAGATTATCCTAGATGAGATTAGATTATATTAGCCCAGATTAGATTAGATTATCCTAGATTAGATTAGATTAGATTAGATTAGATTAGATTATCCTGGATGATATTATATTATATTATCCTAGATTAGATTATCCTAGATGAGATTAGAATATCCTAGATTAGATTAGCCTAGATTAGATTAGAATTGCCTAGATTAGATTAAATTAGATTAGATTAGCCTAGATTGGATGAAATTAGATTAGTCTAGATTAGACTAGATTATCCTAGATTAGATTAGATTATCCTATATTATATTAGATTATCCTAGATGAGATTAGATTATATTAGCCCAGATTAGATTAGATTATCCTAGATTAGATTAGATTAGATTAGATTAGATTATCCTGGATGATATTATATTATATTATCCTAGATTAGATTATCCTAGATGAGATTAGAATATCCTAGATTAGATTAGCCTAGATTAGATTAGAATTGCCTAGATTAGATTAAATTAGATTAGATTAGCCTAGATTGGATGAAATTAGATTAGTCTAGATTAGACTAGATTATCCTAGATTAGATTAGATTATCCTATATTATATTAGATTATCCTAGATGAGATTAGATTATATTAGCCCAGATTAGATTAGATTATCCTAGATTAGATTAGATTAGATTAGATTAGATTATCCTGGATGATATTATATTATATTATCCTAGATTAGATTATCCTAGATGAGATTAGAATATCCTAGATTAGATTAGCCTAGATTAGATTAGAATTGCCTAGATTAGATTAAATTAGATTAGATTAGCCTAGATTGGATGAAATTAGATTAGTCTAGATTAGACTAGATTATCCTAGATTAGATTAGATTATCCTATATTATATTAGATTATCCTAGATGAGATTAGATTATATTAGCCCAGATTAGATTAGATTATCCTAGATTAGATTAGATTAGATTAGATTATCCTGGATGATATTATATTATATTATCCTAGATTAGATTATCCTAGATGAGATTAGAATATCCTAGATTAGATTAGCCTAGATTAGATTAGAATTGCCTAGATTAGATTAAATTAGATTAGATTAGCCTAGATTGGATGAAATTAGATTAGTCTAGATTAGACTAGATTATCCTAGATTAGATTAGATTATCCTATATTATATTAGATTATCCTAGATGAGATTAGATTATATTAGCCCAGATTAGATTAGATTATCCTAGATTAGATTAGATTAGATTAGATTATCCTGGATGATATTATATTATATTATCCTAGATTAGATTATCCTAGATGAGATTAGAATATCCTAGATTAGATTAGCCTAGATTAGATTAGAATTGCCTAGATTAGATTAAATTAGATTAGATTAGCCTAGACTGGATGAAATTAGATTAGTCTAGATTAGACTAGATTATCCTAGATTAGATTATATTATCCTATATTATATTAGATTATCCTAGATGAGATTAGATTAGATTTGCCTAGATTACATTAGATTATCGTAGATGAGATTAGATTAGCCTAGATTAGATTATCGTAGATGAGATTAGAATTGCCTAGATTAGAATAAATTAGATTAGATTGAATTTTATTGATCCTTTGGGAAGAACCCTCAGGAAACTGAGATTTGAAAAGCAGTACAACACTGAATATACACACAAGAAAAAAAAAAAAAAAAAAAAAAAAAAAAAAAAAAAAAAATATATATATATATATATATATATATATATATGTAAAGTAGCTCATTATGTTATAGAACATCTAATCCAACTTTATTTATAAAGCACTTTAAAACAACCACAGTGGACCAAAGTGCTGTACGGAAGAATAAAAAAAAAAAAAAGTAAAATACAAGAGTAAAATACAAGAATACATTAAATACAAGAATACATTAAAAACATAAAAATCTGTACAATTAAAAACAATGACAACAAAAAAGGACAATGAACCAATACTAAATAAAAAAAACTGAATAAAAATAATACAGAAGATATTTAAGGTTTAACTTCAACCCTGTTTTGCGATCTCTTTATTCACCCAGTTCCAGTGTGTTATTAAAGTAAAAAGATGGTTAACTCACTTTATTATCCGTTATGGCCAGTTCAGTCTCTGCATTTTACCTATTCTAATTCATACAGTACCTAGCATTATTCACTGGCATTAACTAAAGTAAAACTTACGATTTACTGAAACAGTTTCACATGACGTCTGAATGCACATGCAAAATATTTGCAACACACTAAAACATAATTAAAGGGGTGAGTTTCTATTGCTCATACAGATTTTGCATTTACGTGGTTTTCAGTAAATAAGGGTTTGACTTATGACATCTACTTACGTTAATGGTTAAAAGTTTAAAACTGTAAAAAGGATCCTAAACAACAACGTTAGTAAGAGAAACTTACCAACACTTTAATGAACTTGTCATCGACAGGCTTTAAAATAATGGAAACTTAGACTGAAACAGGCAGTGAATGAGTAAAATCAAATCAACTTTGTTTTCCCCCAGTGGTAAAGGTTAGAAAATAAACTGCACACAATATGAAACTTAGAACTAACAAGAGTTTTATAAGTAATATTTGATGTCGTGCAATTTTTTAATCTAACTTTTTCAGCTTCTATAAATCAAGGTGACACCTAAAAAACAAAACTCTGCACAAAACTACACTAAACACAAGTACAGTTGAAACAGAAATAAAAACTGATGAGGATTTCTAAAGCTCCTCCACTCTTTGATGAGGCAGCCAAAATCACCACCAACTCAAAGGCTCTTTTTTTCTTTTGCAAAGCATCATTGTTTCTACTGGAGAAAATCCATTACAGTAGTTTTCAGGTTTTTTTTTTTTTTCAAAGGGTTGGCACTGTAATCTGCTTCCCGACCCCCAAAACCTTCAGACACAAATGATCCCTTTTGATCGAGTGTTAAAGCTACAAAGCAGATAAAAGACGCAAAGATCTCCAAACAGACAGAACACCTGCTCCCATCATGCAACACTGACCGGGGGAATCCCACTGAAGGCTGGATCCTGATTGATTTCAGTCATTAAAGCTACTGCACAGAAGAAAGAGCAGGGCAGGTTAAAAAAAAAAAAGGTTTAGGGGCTTTGATACAACTGAAAAGGTCGGCAAAGCTAAAGATAAAAACACTGAGACAAAAACCTGTGCACAGATACAATAAAGACAAAACACTGTGATTAAAAATAAGCACAATCTATCAATTTACACACACAGGGATATTCTTCATGTGCATCACAGAGGTTGGACGTAGTGTTGATGTTCCAAAGTGTCACCAGCAGGGGGCGGTCATACACCAGAGCACAGTTCTAATGATTTAAAAAAGCACCAACGAACCAACAGGATGTGTCCACAGACTGGAAAAAGAAAAGAGCACATGTTTACACACAAACGGTCATCGGACGTGTCATCATCAGTTATCATCATCATCGTCATCATCATTGTCATTATCCTCTCTTTGTCTTCGTCATTATCCTCTTTGTCTTCATCATTGTCATCGTCCTCATTGTCATCATCGTGGTCATCATCATCATCCTTTCTTCATCATCATCCTTTCGTCATCATCGTCATTATCCTCTCTCTGTCGTCATCATTGTCATCATCATCCTTTCTTCATCCTCATCATTATCATTATCATCATCCTCATCCTTTCTTCATCATCAATATCATCATCGTCATTTCTTCGTCTTCATCAGTCTTCGTTATCATCCTTTCTTCATCATCATCATGATCATCATTGTCATTGTCTTGTCTTTGACGTCATGATGGTCATCATCATTTCTTCATCTTTGTCAGTCGTCATCATGCTTTCTTCGTCATCATCGTCATCCTTTCTTTGTCATCATTATAATTCCTTTTTTGCATCATTTCTTCATTGTCACTGTCCTTTCTTCATTATCATCATTGTCATTGTCCTTTCTACTCTCTTCGTCATCATTATCGTCATCATCCTTTCTTCATCATGATTATCATTCTTTGGTCATCATCCTTTCTTCATGTTCATCATTGTCTTCATCATCGTCATCCATTCTTCATCATCAGCTTCAACATCATCATCATCATCCACTTAAAGGAACTTCAGTTTGTAACTGAACTTGTTGTTTCTGCTTCACCTTCATGACAGATTAAAGCCTCCATGTCTGCTACGTCCAGTATAATCCACAATGTCCACAGTTTGAACCACACTAACTATGGTTTGTCTGAGAGTGTGGACCAGTTTTTTGTCCTTTTTGTGGTGTTGTGTGCAGTGGTGGTGGTGTAGTCCAGTGTAAACGGTGATATATGGTGTATACCTACTTATTTTTCAGTCAGCATTGTGCATACCCACTTCTATAGCCCCCCAGTGCACATCAGATTGCTCATTTTCCCCCCTAGGATGGTGAAGCCATGACCCGCCCTACTCTGCCTCTAATTGGCTAGTACTCAGTGCCTTCTCTGATTAAATTGGTTAACTTTAGGCATGAGGACTGATGAGCCAATCAGAAAAAAATTTACACTAATTGAAGAAAATTTTACTTTACTCAGATAACATTAGATCCCTCTCTAAAAAGAATGAAAGTTACTCTTAGGGTAGAGCTCTCCAAACTCAATTTAGAGCCAAATTTACTCAATATAGAGCAAAAATTTTTCTTTTTGAGGAAAATACTTTTGACTCTGGAAAAAATGCTCAGTATATTTTCCTGTGTAGGGCGGGTCATGCCGAGGAAAATATTGATAACTAGCACTCTCTCTCACCTCTGGAACCTGATTGGACACTTCAGGTGCCAGTGCCACCCCAGTTGATTGATAGGCTGCTGCATGTCTCGTTGAAAGATGCGAGATTATTGGAAATGTGAACGAGAAAGGCAGAATAAACGTCTTTCAAATGAGTGACACGTATTGAGAGAACCTACTTTCACGGAATACATAAATCTGAGGTAAGTTTTAAGGTGGTTTCAGAATGAGTCCCTGTTTTAAACTACTGGAATTATGACTGCGCATTTAGAGGAGAGATTTTGTTTCCAATAGTTAAACTGTGTGAGTAGGCTAACGTTACGAAAGGCTAACGTTATCCTATGTTTGCCTCATGTTAAATACATTTCCATTCATGCAGCTGCACCAGTAAAACCTACAAACTGCTCCTGATCAAATCATGATAATTTTATAATAGTGAGCAAATACTACTGATGGATTTTTGGGTAAACTAAAACTAAATAGAGTAATCTGACATGTCACTTTTCCTAAAACAGGACGTTTTTTTCTGGATTACTTAAAAAAAAAACCAAAAACTGAGCATATACCCACTTCTCCAGGGACCGCTACACCACTGGCTGCTTGGACGGAGACGTATTGCAAAATGAAGGTCACATGGACAGAACTGTACTAAAAAGCAGAGGATGAAAATATGTGTGTTATTACGGACACGATATAAAACTGCAGGAGCCAAAATCAGGGAGAACAAATGCCAGAATTTGGAAACACACACCTTGCTTCTGCAGCTTCAGAACAGATGACCTGACATCATTTCATGCTGTTACAGAAATGTGAAGCCAACTTTCCAAGCCTCCGTGCTGAGACGTGGAATACAGCAGCAGAATCGCATCCAGGACACATCTGACAGAACCTGATCAGTGATTGATAATTACAGCTGTCGGACACATATTTAACACTTTTTTCTGTCTGTTTGTAAACTCTCTACAGAATTAAAAACTCTACTTTTTCCACTTTGGAACACAGTGTACTTCTGTATTCACAATATGGACAAAAGTATTGGGACACGTTGAATTCAAGTGTTTCTTTTCTAACAGGTCTGGGCTACTAAATTTCACAAAATAATTTTATATTGGGATAAATATCATAGAAATAGGTTTGTTTTGTTAGCATCTACTTTCTGCACATCTCACTTAGGAAGAAAAATCTCCCTTTTATCCAATTAAAAAAGGAAATATTGCTGTTTATATCTCAAATCAGCACAAACTGGAGATTTTACAGGATGGATGGATGGATGGATGCATAGATAGATAGATAGATAGATAGATAGATAGATAGATAGATAGATAGATAGATAGATAGATAGATAGATAGATAGATAGATAGATAGATGTGAGTTATTAATTTATTGTACAATGAAGCCATGTGTCCCAGTATTTTTGTCCGTATTGTTTATAAACATTAATATTTCTTCTTAAGTGAGATGTAACTAAAGTAGATGGTTAGTTGTGGTAAATAATTATTATTTACAGTCAGATCATGAAAAATATTTTGTTTTTTAGAAATTTAGAGGTAAAACATTTAAAATCATAGTCATGGATTATAAAAAACATATGTATATTTTGAGAGAAATTGAGTAAAAACCATCTCAGGCATTTTAGAAGCAAAGATAATTTAAACAAAACTAACAAATGCAATGATATTTATCACAATATAAAAGTATATTATGACATTGCAGATGTACTTATGCAAAGCTTGTATTTTTTCTGCTTTATTTGTTTGTTTATTTATTTAATTTGACCATGCAAAGAAACAAAATAAAAAAAAACAAAGCAAAATAAGACAAAAACAAATAACATTTTAATGAACAGAATCTATCTTCAAGTACGTGCAAGTCTGAATTTTGCATGGTCAAAAAGCTTTGATCTCTTCACACTTACTTTCCTTTTTTTTTTTTTTCTTTTTTGCTAGTGTTTTTTTCAAGAGTGTTTTTGTATGCAACTGAGCTATTGTGACCAAGTAATTTTCCTTGGCATCAATAAAGTTGGTCTAAGTCTAATTTGTTGTTATTGTTTTATATCCCAGACCCCTGTTAGAAAAGAAACACCTGAATCCAACGTGTCCCAATACTTTTGGCCATATCATGTAACTCTGCTTAAGCCTCCTCTTAGTCTGTTCAAAATGTGAGCTTCTGGTAGATTTTAGCACAACTTCTTCATTATTCAGTAAATATGGCACGTTATGTTATTTAGCAAAGCTCCCGGGGCCTCCGTGATAAGTAAACCTCCTGCTCCCAGAGGCCCTTAAACTATGAGGTACTTGGCCGATTTCCTCGGAGGCATCCCAGCAGCCTCCAGGAGACAGCTGGGAGGTGATGAATAAAAAATACACTGGTGGGAGTAGAAAAACACTTTGGAGCTACATGTACATTTTTAGCATTTGGCTGACGCTGTTATCCAACACTGGCAGGTACGACATCCACAGTGATGCTCCAGGGCATTTTTAGAGGCTTTTTGAAGATAAAGAAGCCTCTGATGAAGAAAATTGAGACGTCTACAGAAAAGAAACCACTCATATTTATTACTTACAGGGTAGTTTTTAAAATCCTAATAAACAAGGTCCATTGTAGACGGATTTATTTTCCATTTATGTTTATCAAAGACATCAAAAATCAAAACTTAACCCTTTAGGACGGTGCATTTTATGTTGTTCATTCTAGTAATTTCTAATTTCTTTTAATTCTTAGTTTTTGAAATTGTTTTGGCTGTGTTGATGGAAATGGTATGAAGATTGTGCATTTTTATAATGTTATTTTATTTTTGTTCAGTTCCTTCAAAGAGTGTAAAATGCACTGTGTACAAGCAAGCAAGCAAAGTTTATTTATATAACACCTTTCACAGACAAGAGAAGTTACAAAGTGCTTCACAAAAGACATTAAAATACAAATAGAAAACACAGATTAAAGATATAAATTAAAATAAACATAGTGGTCACATAACAACCCTTAATCTACTGTTGGTAGAACTAGGGATGTCATGAGAACCATCGCGATACCATTCGATACTATGATGAAAAAAAAAATCCTCGATACTCATTTTTTTAATAAACGGAAAAAACGATGCCTGTGGAAGAATCGGTACCATCGGTAGGCTACTACGCTACCGGAACTGAGGGGGCAGTTCACACCGACAGTGCACATGCAACAGGTACAGCAACTCATGAAAGGATGAGAACAGCTGCAGCTAAAGCTCCTCTAATGCAGTGTTTCCCAAACACTGTGCCGTGGCTCATAAGTGTGTCGTGAGAAATCATCAGGTGTGCCGTGGAAGATTATCCAATATCACCTGATTGGTTCTGTAAGCAGCAGCGTGATCTAGATACATACGACTGCATCCACTCTACAACAACAGTCTCCTGGTTCCCTTTGCAAAATGAAAGTGAAAGTGAACCAGCCCCAGTGTGGTGTGTTCTATTGATAAAGCCCCCCTCACTAGTGATGCGCGGATTAGCGGATTACCCACAAACCCCGGGTATCAGGTTGGGGTGGGGAAGATATACCTCCCATACTATTATATGACAGACCTCAATCCGTAAACCGGGGGTCTGTCCAAGGGGGTTACTGACGCACCCCTCTTAGCTTTCTTGTTCCAAATACCCAACAGCAAAGTCACCCAGATGTGCCCCCCCCACCCCTCCCTCCCTGGGAGAGTGTCCGGTCACTGCTGCCAAGAAATGACCCATTCTGGAAAACAAAGCTATGTCAGTTCTGTTCCCTGTCCCCACAACTTATCTATGTGAGGTGGGTTTTTCAAGCATGACTGATATAAAGACGAAAAAGAGAGAGACTCAGAGCTGTTGGAGAAGATTTGTGTCTGTCTTTCTTCAATTCCTTCAAGAATATCAGCTTTGTGTTCAACTAAACAGGCCCAGGTTTCACACTGAGTAAATAAATTGAGACTAGATTTGCATTATATTTAAATAAGTATACTTTTTGTGACATTTTTATTTTGGTGGTGTGCCTTGTGATTTTTCTGATGTAAAATATGTGTCATGGCTCAAAAAGGTTGGGAAACACTGCTCTAATGGACAAAAAAAGGACCAAAAGTCGTGGGTGGAAGTATTTCAGGTAGACGACCATGAAGTGGTTATGGACACACATAAGCCTCTGTGTAAACGCCACCACTGCGGAATTCAAACAAAGGGGGGGGGGGGGGGGGGGGGGTGTTCTAGGTGAGTTCTGTTATTCAGCATTAAACATTAGACATGTGATACCATCAGGGCTTGACACTGGTACTGGTCCGACAGTCCGATGCAGTTTTTACAGCGTGGCCCATTCGGACCACCGCTGATACGAAATGTTAACAATAATAAACTACACCAGCGGTCACCAACAGGGGGACCGTGATCCAGGTCTGGACCCAGAAGCTGTCCCATAAGGACCCAGTCCTACAACCAGGGGTGGAGTGCTTCTATTTAAACCAGCGCAGCTTACAGTAGAGTAGATGAGGAAACACACAGACCAATTAGTTGTATTTAGAACCATCCCACATGATACCACCCAACCAATCACTTCTTTGCATTCAAAGCAGTAAACTGTGACTGACAGTGCAACAGATGAGACAGTTAGATGCAGTAGCAATATTCATTTATATGCAAAACAGTGCCTTGTACCTGTTGCCACAACAAGAGGTAAAACAACTACCGTACTTTCCGGGCTATAAGCCACACCTGAATATAAGCTGCAGGTGTCCACGTTGTGACAAGAGATATTTACACAGAAAGATGGTAAACAGAAAAATTATTAAATATTTCTGTACATACCTTCACTGCTTTTTTCCAAACAGTGCCTGTAACACTGCTGGTTCAAAAACCCATAAAAGTCATTGATCTGTATCTTCATCTTCCTTCTGCTCATTGAAACCACTGCAGTCGTCTTCTTCAGTGTCAGAGTTGAACATCCTCAGAAAGGCTCCGTCACACACCTTCTACGTCTCTCCTCCGTTGTCGCTGTTATGACCTGGCTCAGAGGCCACAACAAAGAAGGGGAACACACCATAAATGAAGTTTAACACAAGAATACTTTATTAAATCAAAGTAAGCCAAATTAAACCAAATTAGGGAAAAACAAACTAAGGTATTTTACAGAATGTGAATGAGCCATCAGTAATGTCAGTAGTGTAGGTGTGCATGAGTGGACGTGTGCTGATGTGTGTTGAAAAGTGCAGAACAGAACAAAATATCAAAGCAACATAACCAACCCAAGACCTTACAAAGCAAGGACCTGTGAGGGCAGCAGGCAGAGAGCGAGAGAGCTCAGCGGAGAGAGAGAGCTAGAGAGAAGACTACAGGCAGACTGTTTAAGGGCAGGAACTCTGGGTGCCACAGGTGTTCCTGATCTCCTCATCAGATGCCTGTTGGAAGACAAGAGCTGAAAACATACATAGCTCCCCCAAGAGGACCTCAGGGGCTGTAACAGTCGCTCTCAATGGCACTTCCATGCTGCAGCTCTATTTCCTTCTTGGACATATACATCATTTGCTTTTAATTTAAAATCTGCATCATATGCATTTCTTCATGTGTTTTCCATGATGAGGTTTGTGCATGACACACAAAATGGTTGTTAAAAGTTAAGCTTAAAACTTCTCCTCTTTGCATCACCTCTTCCACCTGTTTGTCTCACTTTTGTGCTTCCTGCTAGAGCGCCCCCTGGAGGCCGTTAGCCCATAAAAATCTATACTCGATCTGCATTGTTGTATAAGCCGCAGGGTTCAAAAACGAGAAAAAAGTAGCGGCTTATAGTCTGGAAAGTACAGTAATTTATTTGACCATTTACGTCAGCACCACACAGCTATTATATACTCCTGGGTATTTTTTCATATCGCAATTGTTACGTTATGCCCCGGCCTAGGGGTTTACCAGGGCGAACATAATGTGCTCACACTTTTGTCCCCTCCCAGCTCCCAAGCACACACATCAGTCAAAAACTAAAGTTCACAAGATTTATTTTTTACAACTAAAGAAGTTTTAGGGGAGGGCATGGCTAAAACAACAAACAAAAAGTCTTCCACAAGGTTCAAACTAAATTACCTAATCCAAAATAAATTCAAGAAATAAAACACAGAAAACTAACCTAAACTCCCTAACCAAAAACAGGAGAAAAGGTGAAAATAAACGAGCCGACCTCCCTACCAGAAAAAGGATCAAATTTACAAAAATACTATTTACAACTATATACAAACGAAGAATCACATGAAAGTATGAAGACTGACGATCACACACAGGAACACACGGTTGGAAGCTGGCAGGAGGCAAGAGAGAGAGCGAACGGCTGCATCCAGGGCCATTTAAAGGGGCCGGGCAATCACGCTCCACCAGTCAGCTTTCTGCAAAACAAACATACAAAAAGGGCACAGCACACCTACAGGACGGGGGAGAACACACACACTAAACAGAAACATATATGTATACTGAACAACAAAAGAAACACAAGTTTTGGTCGTTAATTTAGGCAAGAGTTCAGCTGTCCTGTTGAGTTGTCAACTGAGATACACATTACAATAAGTGAGTTGTAACCATTGGAGTGTGTGTTTACAGGCAAACACGACCACGAGTGGTGTTGAGCACGTGTACAAAGTATCGGAGGTGCGGTACGTTTTGAGTGATATGGTAGTGGGAGCAACAAATGGGAGTGGCAATTCCCGTTGTTTATCTGGGGGCTATAAAAAGAAATGGTAAGATTCAAAAGTTACTGCATTACCACGATGCCTCGCCTTAACGATAATCTGAGAGAACGTGCCATTGGTATGCTTGATGCTGGTTTAACGGCTCGCAACGTTGCCAGACGTCTGCAAGTGCACGAGTCCACCATCAGTAGGCTGAGGACACGATTCCGTGACACAGGGACCACTTGGGACAGACCAAGATCCGGAAGACCACGTGTGACCACCCGTAATCAGGATCGCCATATTCACTTGGCCCATCTCTGTGACCATCAACTCAGTGCTACAAGGACAGCAAGAGAGACCCACTGTAAATTTCACAGCTGGATATAAATATCTCATATGAAACCAATATTCATAATAAAACTCCCATATAAACCAATACCGAAACATACTTGCATTTCTTTTGTTGTTCAGTATACATATATACATGTAAATAAACAAATTATGACCCAGGGTCATAATACAATATATATTGCAGGGTTAAATAAATTGCAATGTCAGTTTTTTCCAATATTGTGCAGCCCTAATAGATAGATAGATAGATAGATAGATAGATAGATCGATAGATAGAGTCACTTACACCTTGGCTTGAACTCCTCTAGTCTTCTGTGAAAATACAGCTGTTGTTACACTTCACGGGGAGTCCTGTTTTCCTGCCAATGCAAACTTACAACAACTAAAACAAATCACACTCTGACCCCTGTCGATTTAACGTTACAGAATAAAATATTTCCTCAGATCAGTGTTGTGTTGTGAGCCAAGTGTAGAAAACAAAACAAAAAAAACAGACAAACAAACAAAAAAAAACACCCAAATGGATGTGTTTTCAATATCTCTGTGCCTTTTCCCTATTCCACTTTGGGTCGACATGCATTATTAAGAGCTGCATCGCTGAGAAAGTACCCGCGCTGTGTCGAATGAATAAATTGTGACAGCAAATAGGATGTGAGTGAGAACTGGGTCAGAACGACTCGGTACAATATGACTCAGCATTATCGCCCATCTCTGCATTTCCCTCCCCCTCGCTAAGCTCTCCCTCGCTCACACAGAAAGCGAACACACTCCATTAAAACTTCCAAAGCTTCCATTTCCTACATTTAGATGCTCGGCGTGTAACAGCCTCTCACTCACCCCGCCGCAGCATGCTAATTGAGCCACAGCGAGGAGGATGAAAGCCGCAGTTGTGATATTTTCTCCCCATAAATCAGACTTCCCTTTGTTCCTACATTTTTCTCCCACACAGAAGACATAAACCAACCCTTCACTAACATGCTGTTATTCTTTTAAGCCTCTTTACGCCATTACATGTGCATGCATTTGCAGTACGTGCGGCCACAGTGGGATGTAAACCCTCAAAGCATTAGTGCAAAAGTGAACTTTTAAGGACTTCACACTCTTCCATTTGACTTTATGCTGGAAGTGGTTGGTGCACTCAAAGCTCCACAATTCAACTCTAAAGTGGAATTCGTTATTTTTGGAGCCCGTTGGTGGAGAAGTAAACCTCATTCATTTTTCCCATCAGCTGAAATCCATTTAGAATTACCTGTAAAAGCATGTAGCTCTGCTGGAAGAGAGAGTTTTACTTAATTTCTAAAAGGTCAGAATGTTTGTGGATTTAAAGGTTCAATGTGTAAAATTAACTGGGATGTAAGTGCAGAAATAGACCATAATATGAACAATTATACTTCCATTAAAGTAGCGTTTATCAGACTGGGGGGGGCGCATGGGATCACACCTGGGTGTTTATTTTTTTCTTCTTCAGGTTAGAACATGTAGCAGGTGGAACTAATGGTTTAGCGTCGGAGCACCCTGGACTCATTTTAGGGATGCACAACAAACCAATCTACTGCCATGGTGATCTGTTACTAGACTAGACAAAGAGTTTAGGTTTGGAGAATGGACAAGGATTGGACTGGAAAAGAAAAATATGCAGTGTTTCTGTTTTTGCACAGTTTGCACTTTAATGTTCTGAGGTGTACAATGGAAATAGACTCATTGCAGCCATTGATATTGTTCAAATGTTCATCTTCGTTACCAAAATTTGTTTGTCGTTCTAAAAAAAAAAAGTAACTTTATTGTCATAGTTATAAGGTAATTGCACATTTCCTCTTTTTATTTGGAAAAATATTGTCTCATGGAGCAGTCTTGTTGAGTTTATTTGTATTGTTCAAGCAAAAATCTAAGTTATTTTTAACCCTTCGGGGTCCACGGTCATGGCCCCGTGACTAAATCACATGACATTTTCAATACGTCTTAGCGTCGGAAGTCACATAGACCACTGGGGACAACTGCATTTGAAAGTGCAGACTTGAAACACTCTCCCACTTTTTATTTGATGTTGATAGAGCAAAAACAACTGGAGATATGACAGTTTGAACTCGGAGCAAACAAATGTGAATAAAAGTATGAAAATGAGGTGGTGGTGGGGGTGTTAGATTTCTGACCATATCATCTTCATTTTTTGTCCTTTTTCAAAATGGAAAAAACTGGCTGAATCTGCGGATTCTAATCCACATACTGTATTAGCATTACAGGTAAGGGTGAGAATGACCCCCACCTGAACTGGATTTTGATGACATTTTCAGGAAATATTGATACTGACACAAGGAACAAATAACTAAATTTTGGGGTGGACTGATCTGCCTTGGCAGAGGTCTGCACTCTCCAAGTGCTTTTCTAGTTTACACATGTTGAGATCGAATTGGTCTGTATGTGGAACCTGAACTAAAATAATTTTAACATCCTTGATTGTTAATATCTTCAGTGTAATTTTTGCATTTCACACATTTATCCCACCAGCTGGATTGGACACTTTGGTGGGCCGGTTTTGGCCCACGGGCTGTGTGTTTGACACCTTCTGTAAACTATAAACTAACTATAACTATAAACATAGAATAGAACTGTAAACATAGTGTTAATGTGTTCTTTTGTCGGAAGCTCCAAGAATAAGTCCAGATTCTTTTTGGTCTCATTTTTATATATTTATTATTGACTTGATCTGATCGCAAACAAAATATAACTCAGCTGAGCATCCACATCCCAAACAGCGAAATGGATCCAGACATTCCAATGCACATCACTTTTATCATTCTTGTGAACTGATCTTCTACCTATGGGTTGGGTGGGTTGGGTCACAGAAAATGGACTGGTGTCTTCTGACTCCAAAGTCAAGCAGATGTGATACTTCAACTCTATGTAAAACCCCATATTGACAGTGTGATTTCTTCTTATCTCTTGTTATTTATGATTGTCTGTGAGCATGTGTATTCAAAAGTGCACCCAAGGTAAAACCCAAGTCCTGTGATCATAAATCTGTCAGCTTAGTATGCTGACCAAGACGTGACCTATCCTAACAAAAAAATCTAGTGACACAAAGTAATCCTAACTAATACTAATACTTTGACAAGCTTAGGTTTATTCAAAAAACTTAAAAAGAAAAAAAAAAAAAATAGATGTGCCAGAAACAGCAGTGTACTCATGTTTAATGCTTGTATAATGTTTATCTGTTTCTTTGCTTTAACCTGATTATTTTCTTTCCTATACCACAGTTTTGTATGTAAAAGGTCATTGTCTCTCCATTTCTCTCTGTATTTTAACTTTTCATAAAAACCCATCTAGGGACCGGTGCTGCAAATTAGCTTTTGCTCTAAGCACTATGATGCATGCATGGGATTGCTGTGTTACAGTTGGTCTATGTCTTTTGTATCTGTCCCCATCAAATAAACCAAATAAATAAATGAATAAATGAATAAATAAATACTGACTAATACTAATACTGACTAATATGTGATTAAACTCACAAATTCAACCATCCAAATCAAAATAACATTTCAATAGAATATAAGTATAAACATAGAATATAAGTATAAACATAAAATATAAGTATAAACATAGAATAGAACTATAAACATAGAATATAAGTATAAACATAGAATATAAGTATAAACATAGAATAGAAGTATAAACATAGAATATAAGTATAAATATAGAATATAAGTATAAACATAGAATAGAAGTATAAACATAGAATATAAGTATAAACATAGAATATAAGTATAAACATAGAATAGAACTATAAACATAGAATATAAGTATAAATATAGAATATAAGTATAAACATAGAATAGAACTATAAACATAGAATATAAGTATAAACATAGAATATAAGTATAAACATAGAATAGAACTATAAACATAGAATATAAGTATAAACATAGAATATAAGTATAAACATAGAATAGAACTATAAACATAGAATATAAGTATAAACATAGAATATAAGTATAAATATAGAATATAAGTATAAACATAGAATATAAGTATAAACATAGAATATAAGTATAAACATAGAATATAAGTATAAATATAGAATATAAGTATAAACATAGAATAGAACTATAAACATAGAATATAAGTATAAACATAGAATATAAGTATAAACATAGAATAGAACTATAAACATAGAATATAAGTATAAACATAGAATAGAACTATAAACATAGAATATAAGTATAAACATAGAATATAAGTATAAATATAGAATATAAGTCTAAACATAGAATAGAGCTATAAACATAGAATGTAAGTATAAATATAGAATATAAGTCTAAACATAGAATAGAACTATAAACATAGAACATAAGTCTAAACATAGAATATAAGTATAAATATAGAATATAAGTATAAACATAGAATAGAACTATAAACATAGAATATAAGTATAAATATAGAATATAAGTATAAACATAGAATAGAACTATAAACATAGAATATAAGTCTAAACATAGAATAGAACTATAAACATAGAATATAAGTATAAACATAGAATAGAACTATAAACATAGAATATAAGTCTAAACATAGAATATAAGTATAAATATAGAATATAAGTCTAAACATAGAATAGAACTATAAACATAGAATATAAGTCTAAACACAATAGAACTATAAACATAGAATATAAGTATAAACATAGAATAGAACTATAAACATAGAATATAAGTCTAAACATAGAATAGAACTATAAACATAGAATATAAGTCTAAACATAGAATAGAACTATAAACATAGAATATAAGTCTAAACATAGAATAGAACTATAAACATAGAATATAAGTCTAAATATAGAATAGAACTATAAACATAGAATATAAGTCTAAACATAGAATAGAACTATAAACATAGAATATAAGTCTAAACATAGAATAGAACTATAAACATAGAATATAAGTCTAAACACGATAGAACTAAAAACATAAACCTCTGCCACCGAGACAGGACTAAATCCCTCTGAAAAAGGAAAAATACTGATGGAAAAGCCTTATGGATCAAATCCCAAGCGGAGACACAAACCACCTTTAGAGGTCATTCAGATCAGACACCTTGTCTTCATGTCAATCATATTTCTGTCAAACTGAGGGAAGAAAATCATAAAACCAGCCATGTTATCTTAATGTGAACAGATCATTGGACGATCACCCTCTAAATGGTACATAGGGTCGGCAAAAACAACCAAAAGTCACTGTTTCCACCTGTTTGAAGTGTGCATGTGTTTGTGGGTTTCTGCCAGTCAGCTGGAACATGGAGGAATGTGGAGCAAAAGTGTGTGTTCACAATAAACAGACGTCACACACACAGGCCGTGGCTTTGCACTGCAGGCCTTTTGTTGTTTCCTAATAATGCCCTGGATCTGGGGGAGGTGACAAAATGACGGCAGGCGGCGACAGAGGGGTCAGAGGTCGGGCTGAGTCTGACTGAATGGCTTTAATTGCGTTCCTTGGCGGAGTGGGAGGGGCTGATTGACTTATGAGGAATGAAAAGGACAGGCCTCCGTGTGTGTGTGTGTGTGTGTGTGTGTGTGTGTGTGTGTGTCAGGAGCATCTGTTAAGGCACGGGCCAGATGGAGCGTGGACCACCAGTCTGATGTGGAGGCACGAGCTCCTTTCTTCCTCCTCCTTCTGCTCCGATGCTCAAGTAAAGAGGAGGCCCAGCCGGGGGCCCGACAGATGTGTCAGTTTAACACCCAAGGGCCCCCGGAGCAGACAAAAGGAGGCGGGAGGAGGCAGAGTGACCGGCTGACCAGGCCTGGACCACCTCTGACCTCAGGTATACACATGTCTGCTTCATATGGGCGCTGCCACGGCAAGATCAGATTAACGGAGCACAAAGGGAATGTCCCGTATCGCCGCTGACGGACGCCTTCACAAACCAATGAGACGCTGCAGCAGATTGTCCAGAGGGAAGAACACTGAGCACTGAAGGGCCATGAAAGATTTATGAAAGAAGAACAAGACACATAAAAATCCAAACCATCTGTTTTGGATTGGAACAATAGTGGCTTTTCCATCGGACATATGCACAAAACTTTACCGATATTTACTAAATGTCAAAAAAACAGAAGTGCATAATGTCGGTTTTTCCATTAAATCAAAAATGCATTTATTTATTTATTTATTTATTTAGTCATTCATTCCAATCTAAATGATTGGAAAAGAGCAGGACGAAGAAAACTTATAATACCTTCCCCTTTCTTCAAACATCTGCTTATATCACATAGGTTGCCGTTACAGTTATTACAGTAAACAGTTTACATGATAGTCAATGCAAATGAAACAAATCCAACATCCATTAGTTCAGTTATTTCATTACATGCTTTTATGAAGCTTCTCTATTCTTTCCTTATACAGCCTTTTAAACTGAAAATATTTGTACAGCTCTTCTCTTCCATTGCCAAAGAATTCCACATTCTGACACCAACAACAGAAATACACATTTTCTTCACATTAGTCCGAACCCTTTGCTGTTTAAAATTAAACCTCCTTCTGTGTTCTTCATCCTGTGATACTAAAAAAAATAATCTCTGCAAATTTGCAGGCAAAAATCCGTTTCTTGCTCTAAACACAATCAGCAATGTCCTTAATTCAGCTAACTCTTTAAACTTAAACAATCCTGATTTAATAAACAACTCATTTGTATGTTCCCTGAAATTAACATTATACATGATTCTTATTGCTCTTTTTGTAACAAAAACAATGGCTTTGTGTTGCTCATATACATGTTGCCCCATACTTCAATACAATAACTCAAATATGGGAGAATAAGTGAACAAAATAAAATTCTCTTTGCTTTAAAATCCAACACATATTTTGCTTTGCTCAATACAGAAATATTTCTAGACACCTTTTCTTTTTTTTTACATAAGCAATATGTGGCTTCCATGTTAATGTATCGTTATTGCGAGACGACACGAAGTCATTCCATAAACATGGCAATGAACATAAATATTATGCTGATTTACAGATATATTCATTATGTTTTATTATGTTTCTTTTAAAACTCTTCTTCTTTGCTTGTTGTAACGTCCATCAACATCCGTTTTTTTTTTGTTTTTGTGACTAGTTGTAGAAAAAGGTCTTTCCATCGTAGTTTTGTGTGATATACCAATTTCGCTACGCCTAAAAAACCACCTCTTGCCAGCACAAAAAGTTTTCCATTAGGCAAATTTTTATGTGCAAGTTAAATTTGCGCAATTTGATCATGTGTCCACACATACCACGCCATGTTTTAACTCATTTAACCCTTTCATGCATAGTGGTCACTACAGTGGACAGTTCTTCTCCAGCTGTTCTCTTGTATATTCATGGATTTTGTTGTTTTAGTTCCGTATCAGCCAACACAGTGGACGCTCAGGCACCATCACTGCAATTCATACCATTACTGTCATTTTTCTGTTCTTGATAAACCTGATCTGCACTAACATGTTTGAGTGTAAATCAATTGCTTGTTATTGTTATTAGACTGTAATACTATCTTCATGGGGTGAGTAATGACTAGTATTAGAGTAAATGTGAGAAAACTTCAGATTAGCTGCATTAAAAATGTTTTTATTTCATAGGTTTCACACAGTATATCATTAACCCTTTCATGCATGAATTATTAGAACCGTTACCAAGATTTTTTTTCTCGTGTGGTTTTATTCCTCTTTAGGCATGAAAAAAACAGTGCGATTGAAATTTTTTTTATGAAGCTGTATTTCATGGATGTGCAAAAATGTGTGCAAAGCTGGACGCCATGACATGACACCACCAAGTAGACTGGCAATAGAGCATGAGCAAAAAAAAATCATGTTTCCCTAACCTGCTAAAATAAGTTCAAGCAGCATCTTTTTTAGTTCTCTTAAGTAAAATTTTGAAGTCCTCATTAAGTCAACAAATTGCAAGTTGTATCAGTTATGTATTCCACATTGAGCCAACTTGATTCACAGTTGTAGGAACGTGATAAAATAAATTCAACCAATATCTCTTAAAGTTATATCAAATAATATTTTCAAGTTCAACTTACTTGATACAAGGAGTTGAGTCAACAGACTGCATGTTGCATCGACTTGTGTTTTAAAGTGTAATAAACTTGACACTACAAGTTGACTGAAATTAACTCAGTCAAAGCAACAAGATGACTTCACTTAGTTAGGTTCAGTCAATTTATCTTTTTTTTTTTTTTTTTTTTTTACAGTGCATGTGTTTAAATTTGAAGCAAAGAAACACGTATTTACCGATATACTGTGTAAAAACTATGAAATACCAACATTTTAATGCTGCTAATCTGATGTTTTCTCACATTTTAACATATTCTAATACTAGTCATTACTCACTTCATGGAGATAATATGCAAAAAAACCCGAAACAAAATAAAACAAAACTTTCTGTTGTTAATTACAGTCTAGTAACAATAACAAGTAATTGATTTACACTCAAACACGTTAGATCAGGTTTATCAAGAACAGGAAAGTTACAGTAATGTTATCAATGTCAGTGTATGGGATGATGCATAAGCGTCCAATAAGTCAACTCATATGAAACTAAAACAACAAAATCCATAAATATACAAGAGAACAGCTGTAAAATAACTGTCCACTGGAGTGACCACTATGCATGAAAGGGTTAAATACATGTTTTTTTGCTTCAAAAATTAAAGCTATACCTACCGATGTGGCATTTCTCACAGCACTTAGTAAAAGTTTGAACATGAACAACCCGCCTCCCTCCAAAGCCCCGCCCGCTCATCCCAAGTCGTCAGAAATGGACGCATAGTCAGAGCCCCGTTCGGCACTATTTGACGCAGGGGGTACCCCTTCTGCGTCGGATTTCGACGCGGAGGGCAGCCTGATAGAACTGCATGTAAATCCCTCAGTGTCGTTGCGCTCTGATGCTCCCCTTCTCTTACCTGATGCGCGTGATGGAAGCGAAGGTGGAAGTGGAGGTCCGGTCCGCTTCAGCATGTCCATGGACCCCTCCCTCAGTAATCAGATCCATCATCCACCTGCCGCGGGCCCTGTTCCATCAGTAGACCCTGAATTTAAGGGTCTGGTCTGTGCAGGGCTGGGTCAGTGTCTTCAGTTGATGAGGTGCCCAGCACGCGCACTGTGAACACGCGGCCTCCGCAAATTTTCGTGGACATTTGAGGTTTCATAGTCCATACATTTATCGTCTTACATAATCCTACACTCTGTGACACCATGTACATGTACCTGAATCGGTACTGCGGTCATAAAAGCTGACCTTTATGCAGACCTGTTCAGTCCAGTACAGCTGACTTCCGGACTTTTATCTCCATCCTTCATTCATCAGACTCCTGTTTGTTGCCCTTAGTTGTTGTTTCTGTTTATAAATCTGTTTTTCCCTTCCACATGTGCATGTCAGTTCTATCCAAACACATCCTAAACAGTAGACTGTGGTCAGTGTCAGGAGGAGCAGCGCGAGTGAAGCGTCAGATTCAGAGGAACACATATGGGATGCGGAGACGGCAATAATGGATCGGATGCAGGATAGCCTTAATGGATGATTGACAGAAGTCTCAGCCAAGTTCGGCCAATTATTTCATTCGGACTGACTAAAATGATTGGTCAGACTTTTATCAGAACTACATGAGAATTAAACATTTTTGAGTTTCAAAACCTGGTGGATTTCTTTTATATTTTAGTTTGACACATGCTTATTAGGAGCATTTTAAGATGACAAAAGAGAAGTGTAAAAATGCCACATCATACGGTATAGCTTTAAACACATGGTGTCCAGCTGAGTGGCCATTTTTGCAACTCCATGAAAAATAGGTTCATTAAAAAAATTTTCAGTTGCATTGTTTTTAGCTTACCGGCCGATAGGCTGTAAGCTATTGTCATCATGCGGCCTCCGGCGTTGTCGTCTGTCGTCCGTTACAAAACTTTCAATCGTCTTCTTCTCCGAAACTTCAATTCCGATTGACTTCACACTTGGTATACAGCTTCTTTATGATGATGTCAACAAAAGTTAGTGAAATTTTTTGGATCTGGCTCTGATTCTGGATTTGGTGTAACTTTGAAAAATTTCCCCATTATAACAGATAGGAAGTGCCGGCAAGCTACAGGGCCACTGGTCCTGTTTTTAATGCCTAAAGAGGAATAAAAACACTCAAGGAAAAAATATTGATTAAGGCTCTCATAATTCATGCATGAAAGGGTTCATTGAAAATTAATTTAATCATTTGTTCCTTGTGTCAGTATCAACGTTTACTGAAAATTTCATCAAAATCCATCCATAACTTTTGCATTATCTTGCTAACAGACAAACAAACAAGCAAACAGACAAACCCTGATGAAAACATAACCTCCATGGTGGAGGAAAAAAAAAAAAACTAGTACACTGACACGTGGGGATCCACAGGTTCTAGATGTGGTCGTTTTCATGCTGTTGTGTATTCATCCATGCTGTATCGCATTTGTCCAGCAGTCACCGCCAAAGTGTTCTGGGTATAGCAACATGATTCTAAGGCTATTGTATTCCAAAATTACTAATATCTCCCAAAATATTAGTCCTATCGACTTGCTGTTTTGTCAGTCTGTTCCTTGACCAAAAATACATAAGTATGGCAAACTGCAGCAGTCAGCTCTGTACGGATTTTATGTGACTCCCCAGACACACACACACACACACACACACACACACACACAGAGGCCATTTGGCTTTTATAATATAGTGTTTTTTTATGTGTAACTGTAGATTTTTTAATTCTTTTATATTCAACACTGTTGCTGTTTTATCTGTTTTGCACTATTTGAAGCCAATGCAATGAAATTTTACTCTCATGAGCCCCGTACGGTGTACATTTAAATGACAAATCAAATCTATGTGGAACAGCACTGACACAAAAATCCAATTCAGTTTGTCCTTTTTGTGTGGACGCTGGACATCGACCCACAGAAACAGAGGCCATTGGATCAGATACAGACAAGGCTCCAGCTGATGTTGAATCCATTACTATTCTGTCAAATGGTCTGACACAAATCTATTAGAATCTTTTATTGAACAAATGTCACAACTGTCACAAACTCTCATTGCTGGCAGTATAAACAGTAATTTCTGTCTCTCTTTTTCTTTTTTTTTTTTTTTTTTTACCATCACGCCCCTGGAGTGGAAAGACTTTAAAGCCTCTGCATCTGCTGTATCTGTTATTATCTGCAGTGTCCAAAGTTCAGTTTGTACTGTTTTGGAGGCGTTTATTTTGTTCTAACGTGGGCACAGACATTTGGTAAAAAATACTTTGCATGGGCATATTTGATTTTTTCAACTTTCAACAATAGCCCTCTTAGTTTGGACACTATAGATTTTTTACAGTTAATTTGATGCTCAGTTCTTCTTTTATCAACCTTTTATACTCCATGACTTACCATTAGGTAAGTTCTTAGGTACCAGTACTTCATGGTACCTACCAAAGCAGGTCCACTCACTGTTCATGCAGAGGTGGACCTTACAGACCCTGCAGACCACATTGGACCTAAGATTGTTGACTCACTGTAACTGTTGCTGTTATTATCTTGTAATGTATGTGGAAATGACCAAAAATAGTCACTTGCCTGTTAAAGGGGCACTCACAGAAATACTCTGAAATTCAAAATTTCAACCTTAGTGTGTTGGAGGACATGACAAGACTTTATTACTTTTGTGAATTTTTAAGATTTCTTTTATCCTTATGTAGAAAACCAAGCTCAATGAAATTACCATATTTGGTTCCTTACCCATACGTGGGAAAAACTAAAAAAAAAAAAACTCTCACTCTCTGTCATCACTAGCCACTTTTCCATTGGACATCTGCGCAAAACTGTACCGACATTTAGTAAATGTTGAAAAAACAGAAGTGCGTAATGTCGGTTTTTCCATTGTTTATTTATTATCGCGAGATGACACGAGGAGTCATTCCATAAACATGGCGACAAATGTAAATATGGTGTTGATTTACAGATATATTCATTATTATTATATATTACCCCTCTATCCCCTACTAAATTAAAAAATGATTTGGTTTTCTGGTGTGTCCACACATACTCCATCATGTTTCTTTTAAAACTCTTCTTCTTTTCTTTACTTGTTGTAACTTACATCAACATCTGTTTTTTAAAATTCATCTGACTCTAGTTGCGGAAAAAGGTCTTTCCATTGCAGTTTTGCATGATATACCAATTCCACTACGCCTGAAAAACCACCTCTTACCAGCACAAAAACTTTTAATTGTAAAACAAGAGTTTGGGTGAAATTGTCATTTTTCCAATAGGTAAACTTTTATGCAGAAGTTATGTTCGCGCAATTTGAGGGTCAATGGAAAAGCAACTAGTGTAACTGTTGCTGTCACTGTCTTGTAATGTATGTGGAAAAGACCAAAAATAGTCACTTGCCCGATAAAGGTTTAATGACCTGTGAGTTGATCAGATTTGCTAATATAGATATGTGTGACTTTCATTATGATGTTCAGCTCAACAGTTTCTTTCTAATAACGTATATATAGTTCATTTTATATATGCCTCATGTGCTAGTGTCAACATTTAGTGGATAAGGGCTGTTCATGACAAAGGGGTGAGAGCTAATAAGCTATGCTTCTTCTCACACCTTTTTGAATATGACTTTTTTTCTTTATCTTTTTTTGTATGTATTATTATTTTTAGCCTCCTTGAATTTTCATTTTTATATTATGTTGTGCAAAGAAGTCAATAAGTACACTGTAAAAAAAATCCTGTTGTTTTTACGGAAAAAAAACTGGCAGCTGTGGTTTCCAGAACAATACTGTAAAAACACACATCCAACGATAAACATATTTACGGAGTAACATGTAGATTTAACATTTTAAACCTGTAGATTTAACATTTTAAACCTGTAGATTTAAATGGTAAATGGACTGCACTTATTTAGCACATTTTCTCCACCTTCATGGTGTCTAAAGCACTTTCTAAATCCACCAGGTCCAACTGGGAACAATTTAAGGTTCAGTGTCTTCCATGGACACTTGGACATATGGAATGTCGGAGCCAGGATTTGAACCACCAACCCTTTGGTTATTGGACGAGTTGCTCTACCAACTCTACCAACCCATTAATTTACAAGTTTAAAATGTTAAATTGTCAAATGTTTACTTTTTTATAACTTTTTTATTAAAAAAAAAAAAAGAAAAAGCAAATAGGCTGTTATTTCAACATTATGGTCTTGTAATTTAAACAGCACCACATTGTTTTTCAATTTACAGTTTTATTTTCTAAAAACAATAGAAATACATAATTTCTACATACACATCTGGTTTTGTTCACATACTCTTCCTGTAAGAACTACAGCTATATTTGATTTAATCGTTGACACAAAAATGTTTTCAAATAACCAACTTTGCATTGTATTGTAACTTACAGTTTTTTATGTTGCAATTTTACAACTTTTGGTGTTAATTCCAGTCTTTTTTTTTTTTTTTTTTTTTTTTAACAGTGCAGCAATCAGGAAGTTTGTATCATTTCCATATTTGAAATAAATCAATAATAAAAAAAAAAAATGGTGTTGCTATTCTATAACTCCTGATCATAATTCAGCGACCCATAAACTGCACCACCATCATCTGTGATTCATCATGATCAAATACATTAGTAGGGATTGATAAACTTCACCTGAAACTGAAGATGCTGCAGACACATTTCAGGTTGAACAGATTTTAAATCTTTCTGCTAGATCCAAAGATCAATAATGACTCATTTGTATAAAACACAGTGTTTACTTTTGTTAATCAAGGTGTGATACGTGTACATTTCAGACTAAATATAATCCACTGGCTGCATTCACAGAGTAAATCTCATTTTAGCCACGGGGGAGAAACGTGATATTAGCATCGCAGAGACGTTCTCTCTCTAAATATTATTCTGCAGCTTTATTGCCTTTTATATTCCATTCCTTATTACCAGTGTGCTCTCTGTTGTCCAATCAACTTGTCTAATGTCTGCTGCTGCAGTGACTGAATCCTCCTTCAGGGATCAATAAAGTTAATCGTATCTCATCTTATCTTATTTTATATCACACACACAGGTCCCTTGGCAGCTTTTACACGAATACAGCTAACAAGCTAGTGCTCTCTCGTTGCTTATTTGCATCACAAAGATATGAAATCTGTCTGTTTTGCTTTTTTTCTTGTCAGCAGAGAGAGAGGCATTTACGGAAATGTAAAATTACTCTAACGATTATAATTTAAAATAAATGTTTCGTGTACTGACATGTTTCTCCATGAAATGTGTAATTCTGTTGCAATCCATAACACCTAATGTATCTGTCTTTACAAATACATTGTGCATTTTTCTTGATGAATTGCCGTAGAAACAGTAAAAGTCCAAACACCTATGGGACTGTTTTTATGGGATGAGTGCACCAGTGCAACTCCATTAAAAATATTAAAAGCACACTGACAATATGCCACTACAATATGTATTTCATATATAAAGTAAAGTCACTGTGCAGTAACATGGTCCCTGTCAGTGTTTTACTATTATATATGATTTTTTTTTTTTTTTTGGATGTGCCTTAAATCTATAATTACTATTGATGTTTTCACCACTGGACACAGCTCTAGATGAAAAGAATGGAGTTTTATATGGAAATGGCAGCGTTTCCGAGTTTGATTATGAGGTTTTTGAAGATAAGATAAGATAAGATAAGATAAGATGTGCCTTTATTAGTCCCACAAGAGGAAATTCCAGGTTTACAGCAGCAAAGTACAAAAGCACACAAGAGCAAAAGAAGTGCAAAATCAAAAATAAAGACAAATCAAAAATCATTCATTCATTTTCTGAACCCGCTGTCACAACAGGGAAAAGAGAGGACTCAAATGCACGGTACTGAAGGGAAAAAATAACAAGTTTATTTAACAAAAAAATGAAAACCAAACAACGGGAAACCTAACACAAACTAAGACAGAGCCCATAAAAAAAAACAACAACATACAAAACCTGAATCAGAGTCCGTGGATGAATATGGATAAATGTCCGGGCTATGGAAAAGAGTGAGGAGAAATGGACCAGCGCTGCATGGCTGCAAACCAAAGCCTTAAATAGGCTAGAGGTAATTGGCTGCAGCCACGCAGTGCCAGCAGGTGAGTCTGATGATGATGATTAGGAAAACGGAGGAACTGAGGGTCACACAGGCACAGATCCTGACACCCGCTTTATCCTCACTAGGGTCATGGGGGTCGCTGGAGCCTATCCCAGCTACTTACGGGTGAAGGTGGGGTACACCCTGGACATGTCACCAGTTCATTTCAGGGCTGAACATACAGAGACAAACAATCAGTCTCACATTCACACCTATGGGCAATTTAGATTAACCCATTAACCAATCAGTGCATGTCTTTGGATGGCGGGAGGAAGCTGGAGTACCC
Organism: Sphaeramia orbicularis; assembly: GCF_902148855.1. Lineage (NCBI taxonomy): Eukaryota > Metazoa > Chordata > Actinopteri > Kurtiformes > Apogonidae > Sphaeramia > Sphaeramia orbicularis. The sequence continues at coordinate 19,530,593 of NC_043978.1, read as the reverse complement.
GGAGAGAACCCACACAGACATGGGGAGAACATGCAAACTCCACACAAAACCTCCCCCCATCGACTGGTGTTGGAATCAAACCCAGGACCTCCACTGCACCGCCCTAATGATCAAAAATGAAAAAAAACTGTATAAAATTTCCAGCTGTGCACATGCTGATCATGCTACAGGTTGGAAAGGGATACGGTTTATTACACAGAATTATTTGGAGCTGTTTCTGTTGTGGAGCCTGACAGCGACAGGAAGGAAAGAACTGTGACAATTTGTTCCTAATCTGTGTGTTATACCAGTAAGATTAGCTCTGCTCCCCCTTTTATCAACTGCTTCTAGAACCCATGGATTCCCATGGGTCAATGTGTTAGTATAAATCTAATCCATTATTATTATTATCATCATCATTATTATTATTATTATTATTATTATTATTAGTAGTAGTAGTAGTAGTAGTAGTTAGGGATGGGAATCGAGAACTGGTTCTTTTTGAGAACTGGTTCCCAGTAGCTCAATCCCTTGGAATCGTTTGCCTGCCTGCTTAACAATTCTGCTTATTGATTCCGCCTTTGTTGTGCATGCATGATGACATCACACGCACTGCATTGTTTTGGTTCAGAACGTAGCCAACATGGTGTTAAAGCAGAAACACTCCAAAAAGACGACATCAGGTCCACTTGGAACACTGTCAAAGCTTCCATTTCTTCAAAGGGTAAAATCCCTCCAGTATGCTCAAACATTTGTCCACAGCATGTGATTCATTTACAGGAATGTATTTGGCATAAATACATTTATGCCAAATACATAAATGTATTTGATGTGCTACTTAGCAACGCTTGTGAATCTAGCGGCAGAGTGAACACCAGACTGTCGCCCACTTCTGGTGCAGGCAACAAACGTCCTGCCCCCTCAAATAAAAGTTTCCGAAGGTAGGGGAGAGTAAGTGAGGTGCACAACAATGGGAGACATAGGAATTAGTAAAGCGTCTTCAGTTTCACTTTCACTGTGCCCCTCCTCAACCCAGACCTGGTGTCATCTGTTATTATTATTTGTGCCTACTGTATATGTTATATTTTCTGTGCAGAGATGGAAATATAAAAGACAGTTAATGCAAACACACCAGTTTGTACTGTTTTATTCCCTCACCCAATGAGAATCAATAAGGAATCGGATCAATAAGCAAAATCGATAATGGAATTGGAATTGTTAAATTCTCATTGGTTCCCATCCCTAGTAGTAGTAGTATTAATTATTAAGTAGAATAAAATAGAAATCCCTCATTAAATAGAAGTGCTGCAGTGAAAGTGCCTTTGCATGACTGTCAGTGACACCTGTGAACCAACACCAGCACAGTGGAAATCAATGGCATCAATTTGAGTGTTAGATAACTAAATACAGATACAGGAGGATATTCTCTTAATTATCTCAGTTAAAAGAAAACCAAACAACATGATCCGTCCTCAGTCCACCAATCACAGACTGAGGTGTTGTGAGTCTGATGACAGAGGACATACAGTAGATGATTTTCTACCTCCTGCATCTTAATGAGGTTTGTCGCCCACTGCAGCTGCTCTTCTGGTTCGTCCAAATCACATGATGAGGATGATGTTGACTTTCCCAGATGCCTTCCACCTTACCCAGGGTGCACTCCTCCCCTCATGAAGCAGTAACATCCTAAATTACAGAGGCGTTTTGAATCAGAGTTAATCAGAAACAGGATTTGTTTTGGAAGCTGCGTCTATGTGATCAGTGGCATTTCACCTTATAGTATTTCCACACTGACTTCAGCCTCCAGCTGTTTCAGCAGCTGCTTGATTCACCCAAAGACAAAAAAAACAAAACAAAAAAAAAACCCCCGAATGCTAAAGCAGTGTATGTGTTTAGAATAAAGCAGCAGCTCTGGTTAAAGGCAGCAGACCATTATCTGAGTGACTCATCCACAGCACATCTGTTTGGAGGTGGGAGGCCGACCTCTTTGTGTGTGAGCTAACACGTGTCTGTGTGTGTGTGTGTGTGTGTGTGTCTAATTACATGTGCAGCTGTGTGTGTGACATTCTGCATGCGTGATGCTGGGTGTGTGTGGTGCGGTGCTCATTGTAACCTTTGTTTACCATAAACACTGGAGACACAGACTGTGGGCTGTGACTCTGTTGTGGGTTGATCTGTTTAACTTCACCGACACTGAGGACTCCCCCCCAATTAAACTGCTTACTCTAACTGCACTGTGTGTGTGTGTGTGTGTGTGTGTGTGTGTGTGTGTTTTGTATGTTTATTTTGCTGTACTTATGTCTTTATGGGATCCACTTCATGGTCTGTACTTTAACAGTAAAAACATTTTTTTGTTTCATGCAGTTGTTTTTGTACAGTTTTACTTCTTAACCCATAAAGACCCAGTGCTACTTATCTGGCAGTTTCAAAATAATTTTATTCCGTGTCTAGCCTGCACATTTTTGCAGATGGACAATGATAGAATAGATTTATGGCTACAACAGTGTTAAAAAGTAACGATTCATTCAATTCATTCCAAATTCAAAATGTTCCTTATGTTTTTTGACAAAGCCACAGGGAGCCATAGAGAGAGGCTAAAGAGCCACATTTGGCCCAAGAGCCATGGGTTGTTTAGGTCAGGGGTCCCCAGGGGTACCGGTCCATGGATCATTTGGTACCGGGCTGCAAAGAAGAAAAAAGTGTGGTCAATATTAAAGCTAGTTCTTCATTAGTCTTGTGGAGATTTTATTTTGAAAAACCGTTTCCACCCTCACCTCACAACCACTCTTGACTCTGGTGCGCCATTTCATGAATCAGTAGTGTAAGGCTTAGAAGTTAAAATAATTTATGTTGAAGAAATGTAAGGTTTAACAGTGGAATAAATTACAGGGAATAAGTTAATTCATGTATTTGTTAAAAATATAATCACAGTGTTTACCCAAATAACTATTTGCATTTATGTTTGCAGTTATTATTTACACATTTAAATATTTTCATTTGTTGTACACAAGCAGCTAGAGTGATCTGTTCAATGTGCCGTTCTAAATCACTTACATTTACCGATCTAAGTACTGTTAGCTCCTGATTGGTTTGTTCGGTCAAGTGAGATGATGTTTCAGGAAGTGTTGTGGCAGTAGTTACGGTATGTGAAAAGTAAAGCACTGTTTAAGAAGAAATCTGTCTCCATCGTGCTGTCTCATTTTATAAAGAATGAACCATTAACCACCAACCAACCCTCATGTTACAGTAGTAACACAAGCTAAAGAAATGAGCCAAAAACAAAATTCACTGGAGAACTTTTTCGGGAGGAAGCAAGGAAACGATGGGGCTGCAGAAGGGTCACAGACTGCCTGAAAGATGCATTTAGAAGGAAATGTCACCATTCCTGCCTCAGTTACAGGTTCATCGCAACAGCAGACACACAAGCGCCCCACCCACAATGACCAACTAGTTAGTGAGCATGAAACCCTCCAAACTGCTTCGGCACATCGATTCATGTTTGAGACAACTTCAAACCTCTGTGCAGTCTGGATTAAAGTCAAAGCAGAATATGCGCATATCGCCACAAAAGCCCTGAAAGTCCTTCTTCTGTTTCTAACCTCACATCTTTGTGAGGCTGGGTTTTCTGCGATGACAGTTACCAAGACAAGAATACAGAGTAGACTGGATATACAGAACACAACTGGAGTGTGTGTCCCCCATCACCCCCAGATGGGACCATCTAGTTCAGGGGTCGGTAACCTTTAACACTCAAAGAGCCATTTCAACCCGGTTTCCACGGAAAAGACAACACTGGGAGCCGCAAACACTTTTTGACATCTGAAATGAAGATGTTAGCCTATATATACCATAAATTCCGAACTATAAGCCGCTACTTTTTTCCCACACTTTAAACACTGCGGCTTATACTCTGACACGGCTTATACAACGATTTTACCGGTACCACAGCTTGGTGCCGTGGTGCACCTCGGTGGTGCCTCGGCTCAAGGTGCCGGTGGTGCCGCGGCACCAGTGGCACCCAGTTGTGGCACCGCAGTGCCATGGCACCTGACACCGAGCAGTGGCACTGCGGTGCAACAGCACCCGGCACCAAGCCCTGGTACCGCGGTGCCACGGCACCTGGCACTGAGCCGTAGTACTGCAGTGCCACGGCACCTAGCGTTGGCCCAGAGGTGCCGTGGCACCTTGGTCGTGCCATGGCACCTGGCATCATTAAATGTTCTATTTTCTTCAGATATTATTCTTTTCTTAGATTTCTCCATACTTGGCCTACCTGGGGTTGAAAGTCTCGATAAATGTACAGCATTTTGGTGGGCTGTCGGAGAGGGTGACGCATATTTTGAGCGATGAAAAATAATACTATATATATGTATATGTATATATATATATATATATATATATATATATATATATATATATACTTTTATTTTAATATTTCAAGATCACAATAATCTTACAATTTACAACTACAATTAAACAAACGAACAAACACAAATAAAATACTTTGTTCAGATATTGTGCAGTTTTGGTGTTGCAGGGCATTCCGCGCATGCCGGCTGCCGGCTGACACGTCAAGTGCTGTCAAACGTCTCTGAAGAAGGCGAATGCTGATCACCGAAATTGCACAAGGTCTGAAGAAAGAAGTTAAAAACTTTGACTTAATAAGAAGACATGATACACGTTTTTGAGACAAATAACATACACTTCAATCGGACACTTATAATTTATTTTCCCAAGCCACGCAGAGCCGCAACATAAGGATGAAACAGCCGCATGCAGCTCCGGAGCTGCGGGTTGCCGACCCCTGATCTAGTTACAGGGAAACAAGTTCAGGATTCCACTGATTCTGCTGAGTTGATATTCTACTGTAGAATCATGGTAACTCCCTGATATACAGTCTAAGTGTTTCAGATCACATGCTCTGAACTAGGGATGTAAACAATTAATCGACTATCAATTAATTCTCAATAAGAATTTGCTCAGTTAAATTATTAATTGTCGATTAATTGCCCTTTGCCATATCCTGTCCGAAGGCCGACAGTTTGTCTGCGCTGTGACACTTCGGCTGGGATAGCCGGTTATTGAACCGGATCATAGCGCAGATGAGTCAGAATCGCTTTAGGGACATTTGACCCAGATCTTTCATTTAAACCACATATTAACCAAGCCTGCAGAACTGCCTTCTTCCACCTGCGCAACATAGCCAAAATTAGAAATATTCTATCTAAAAATGATGCAGAAAAATTAGTTCATGCGTTTGTTACATCTAGATTAGATTACTGCAACTCCCTTCTCGTAGCATGTCCTAAAAGCTCTCTAAAAAGTTCTCAACTGGTTCAGAACGCGGCAGCGAGACTACTAACAGGAACAAATAGAAGAGACCACATCACCCCTGTGCTCCAAGCCCTTCACTGGCTTCCAATCGAGTTTAGAATTAGATTCAAAATCCTCCTTCTCACATACAAGACCATTAATGATATGGGCCCCTCCTATCTCAGAGATGCTCTGGTGCCGTACCATCCCAAAAGAACCCTTCATTCTCAGAATGCTGGTCTACTGGTAGTTCCCAGGGTCTGTAAAAGTACAGTAGGAGCTAGAGCCTTTAGTTACCAAGCTCCTGTTTTATGGAATCAGCTTCCAGTTAACATTAAAGAGGCCGACACAGTCTCTACATTTAAGGTCAGGCTGAAAACATTCCTATTTGAAAAAGCTTATGGTCAGGCTAGTTCAAACCAGACTGAACCCACAGTTCAGTCTAAGCTGCCCTAGGAGCAAGAATGCTGGGGGAAGTACAGGCACTGAGTCCTATCTTCTGTTTCTGGTTCTACATACCATTCTGGTCTGCACTTATATTTTTAATATTTAGCCAACTTAGTTTGTGCAGTACTATTCACCTGGTGTCCCCTTTCCCCACTCCCCTCCGGGGGAGTGGCTACTTTTTCAGTTGTAACCGCTTGGGAGCCAATGACGACAGGATCTGCACTGACCCATCTGTGTCCTGCCCTGTCCTGTGTCCTGACCCCCTCCCCCACCTGTCCTGGATGGACGTCCTCGGCCTCACCACTGTGGATGGGCCTCCTCGCCCCTGCCTGTCTCATCCAGCGGGATAGACCCCCCATGTGCCCACCCTACTGCATCCTTGCAGACTAGAACTACATCTGCAAATGGATGTCCATCAGTCCTGGTGCATCTATAGCCTGTCCGTCCATGGGAGTGGATCTCTCCTTCACTGTGGTTCTCCCCGAGGTTTCTCCCTTTTCCCACTGGGTTTTGAGTTTTTCCTTGCCGAGAAGGAGGGTCTAAGGACGGGGGATGCCCTGGACACTACTCATTTTCTTGCTGTTCATTTGACTGTTGTTTACTCTAACTGACTCTGTAAAGCCCTTTGAGATAACCTTGTTGTGATATTGGGCTATACAAATAAAGTTGAATTGAATTGAATTGAATTGAATGCTGGAGCGAAACACAGACCGGCCCGTCTGTTTGTGGGAGCGGTGCACCCCCGCCTAAATACATGCACAAATGCGAGGTCGGTATCGGATCGGAGTGTTTTCTGTGGAGGCTGGTTTAGTCCAGGGTCTGGACTATCTGATCAGTGAGATGGAAGTTGAAAACATCCTCCAGGCTCCTGATCCAGGCCACAGGTATGTCCCACGGTCACCCCTGTGGCCACACAAAAATAGCGGGGGGGCATCTCTGCTCACTCCATCACGTCAGTGATAGTGATGTGACGTTCACGAACGAATCGAATCTTTTGAACGGTTCTTTGAAATGAACGATGCGAACCAAGTCTTTGTAAAGAGCTGTTCATTTTTTTTTTTTTTTTTTAAGGAGGGAGTGTCCGATTGCCTGTCGATTTAGCATGATTTATTGTTCTTGTTCTGAGGAGAATTGCACTGTAGTTCAGGTATTTAAGTGATTGCAGTGATTAATCACTGTTGTGTTTTGTGCAATTTTTTCCGTATGTTTACACACATTTATTGTTCTTGTTCTGAGGAAAATAAAATGTTATTTCATAAGAAAATGTTTTATTTTCTTCTTCATTTTTAGGCTACAGACTAGTCCACATAATGTACCGTGATGTTTTTGGTCAAATTCCAGCATTTGCCTAATGTCACCTCTCATGTCATGTATTCAACCCACACATTTCAACTGACTATTCTTTTTTACGGTAAGATAATATCTACTGCCACACCAATTAAACACCTTTAAAGTGTCATGTCAATCATCACATGTAGCCTATTTAGTTATTAAAACATTGGTGTTTCAAAATAATGCAAAAAACAGAAAAGAGCCAGCCTTTTGAACGGCTCTTTTCAGTGAACGGCTCCTGATTGAACGGCTCCCTTCAAAGAGCCAAAAGTCCCATCACTAGCCAGTGATGCAAACTCAGAAATGCCCATTTCTTCTAAACTGCTCCTCTTCAGATCCATTTATTTTATGGAATTTCCCTGCAGAATGTATTTAGTTCTACTCCATAAATGTCATTGTCTGTACTGTATCCAGTGGTTCAATAAATCAATCATTAAGGAATATGACATGCTTTTTTCATGAAGTATATAAACAATATTTAGCTTTTATTCTTACAGACTTGATCGAAAGAGAAATTCAGATTCTCAGAAAAATCATCACTTATCAATTAATCATTAATCGACCAATAAGGTCAACCAACTAATGATTACTGGATTAATAAATAATTTGCATTCCTACTCTGAACTGACAAAAGTTTTTGTTATTGGAACCCCCACACCTCTACCCGGTCTGCTGAAAATTTTCATGCATGAACCTGGTCCAGAGTACAAAAAAGCTTGGGGACCATTGGTTTAGGTGATCGATTTTGGACATGTTTGGTTTCAGTGCAATGTTGTATCTCAATAAAGAAGCAGTGAAATAAAAATTAGTTCTTGCAAAGAAGTTCTGATGTTACACAGCTCATACTCTGGCTCCGAAGGCTGTGTTTATCATCGCTGTCGGGGGTAAAAGAGGACACAAAGTCCTCTGTGTGCTGTTCTGTGCAGTTTGGTTTATGTGCTTGTATGCGACGGTGCTTTTACAAGTCCCAGTCGCTTGTCATTTGCTGCCGTCGTGGCGTTCTGCTCTGCTACGACTCTAATCACAGAGCTGCTCAGGTAATTATCCTGTAAGCAACCGCAGACGGGACCGGCAGCACACACATTTGTTCTTCTAGACTTTGGAGAGCTCGGTGTACTCTGTCGCCCCAGGCTCAACTATCACATCTAAATGTCCTACCGGTCCCCGAGTAGATGTTAAACTGAATATAATGCCAAAATGTCCCCACAAAGTTCTTGAACACAACTCTGTAGAGGCAGAAGAAGTATTCAAGTCCTTCATTTAAGTGAAAGTTTTTATTGTATTTTGCATCATATCCTGGTGTGTGAATGCTTTAATTCTTATACAAAATTCTCATTATTTTAATAAAACACATAATAAATCATTATTTAAGCACATACAGAACACTAGAATAGAATAGAATAGAATAGAATAGACTGGAATAGAATAGAATAGATCTTTATTCTCATTGTACAACAAAATTAAAAAGTGCGATCCTTAAAGGTATACATTCATCTGACATAAAAACACTGTAAAAACAAACACAAACCACATAATAAATAGAATAAGTAAAAACACACGGACACAATCACATTCTATTGCATTGTCGTTTAGCAGCATTGAGTGCATTTACTGCAGTGGGGTAGAAGCTGTTTGTATATGCATATACATACGCTTCAAACAAAAAGTTAAGGATATTTTTAATTTTTGGGCTATTTTTTTCAGTTGGCATTCTTGCACAGCGCTTTTTACATTTTTGTGTGAATTGAATTGAAACACATTTTTTTTAAATGGCCAGACATAGTTTTATTTACAAATGAGAAACCCCCCCCCCCCAAAAAAAAGAAATATCCTTAACTTTTTGTTTGTAGTGTATGTGGAACCGCCTTTATTTGCATTAAATTATGGAACAGATACCTCCAACACATGATCAGTGGATCAGAGACATCATGTTTAATGTAAAGTTGGAAAAAATTAGGCGCATCCTAAATAACTCTAAAATATGGGAGCGTGTTTTACACCATGTGAATATGTTGCCAGGCCTTTAATTGAAAACACATTTTAGTTGTTTATATTGTGATTGACTTATTTATTTATTTATTTATTTATTTATTTATTTATTTATTTATTTATTTATTTATTTTCCTTAAATCAGTGTTTTTCAACCTTGGGGTCAGGACCCAATGTGGGGTCTCCTGAAATTCTGAGTAATTCATTTAAAAACAAACAAACAAACAAAAAATCCCAACAATTTACTAATAATAAATATATGGTGAGCTGACAGAGACAATCCCAATCCATAAAAACATGACAAACTGTGAAGCTGAAACTGACGCACTGTGGTACTGTTTATGTGTCAAATGTTCATTGTGGTCAGTTTCAGATGCTGCAGCTCTTTCATAATTCATAGTTTGAGTTCTTGTTTGTTCAGTATTAATTGTCAGCCTTGTAAATCCAAGCTGGACTGACTGTACATATCCTGACCAAGGAAAATAAAATGTTCACTTTGTGCAGTAATCTACACCTGGCTTTTCTGCCTCCATCCATAATAATATACATTATATAGACTAAATGTTGTCTAAAATTAATGTTTATTTGCAACATAGTAGAGCAAACTATTAGAAGATCAAAACAAATTAATTTTTGCCAAAAAAGGACTGTTTTCAATGTCTGGGGTCGCCAGAAATTTGTGATGTTAAAATGGGGTCAGGAACCAAAAAATGTTGGGAACCACTGCCTTAAATGTAGCAGAATGCACCGTCTTGACTGTCTTGTTATGAGTGTTTTGTTTGTATTGGCTTTTTTCCCTATGGGTTCTGTTTGTTTATCATGTCCAGTGTCAATTTTTGTATTATGAACACATCACTTGTAATTATTGTCATATTTGTTAAATGTTGAAAAGTTCTATATACGTTGAAAAGCTCTATAAATAAAATTAAATAAAATACTGGAACAGATTTGCTTTTGTTTGCCTTTTAGGCTTTGTAAAACAAAAGGGTAGACATGCAATAACGCCAAAAATGACAAAAATATCCTCCTAAATCTTGCAAGATACTGTAATTTGTCCATACAAGTCAACAACAAAAACACACACACACTATGTTTTGCATCATTCCTGCCTCATGACTGTACTCTGTCATGTCTTTCTTCTTGTATCTGTGTCTCATTTTCTCCATTCCCTCCTGTGATGAAGCAGCTGCTCAGGTGATTGTGTCATGTCTGAAAGGTTGTCGAGTGTGTGTGTGTGTGTGTGTGTAGGTGTGTGTGTGTGTGTGTGTGTACCCTGGTGGAAACACCCAGCGTTGGGCCGTACCATGAGTCAACATGAGATAAGGCGAAGACGTCTTATAGAGAATCATCACTTCAGCAGGAAAATAAACACACAGTGACTCCTCCACTGTCACACTCTCACCTTTAAGAAGAAAAATAAACAAGGTCTGACTTTCACACTGTGATTTCCTCCCCATTATCAGACTGATCACATCTGCACACTCCTAACATTAACTCTGCAGCTCATACAGCTACAGAACAGAAGGAATCTTTATATAATAGAGTAAGTTTTATTTAAAGCCATAAGAAAATTGAAGAAAAGAAGTGAATTTATGGATTAAATCACTTAGGATTTGTCCAAACTTCAACTTTAATAGGTAATAGTCCACACAGGTGTCACTTTAGACTGTATATAAAACCTGGATGAACCCAGTGGTTGTTGAACTGTTATTTATTTATTTATTTTTATTTATTTTGAGCATGCAAAGAAACAAAATAAAACAAAATGAAGCAAATTAAAACAAAAACAAAATAACATTTAAATGAACAGAACCTATCTTCAGGTACATGCAAGTCTGAATTTTTCTTGGTCGAAAAGGAGTAGGAAGAAGTATAAACTGTCCTGTTAAAGAGGACTTTGCTTTTTGGGCGTCATCACATTGGGTTTTTTGCAGCCAGGAAGTGACTATATTTGGACAAAAGGGGCAGAGCTGAAAGAGTGCTAGGAGTCATGGGTGAGCTAATCTAATAAGAAGGTGCTGAAGGATCTGGGGTCACGTCAGACGGTCAAGGCCTCGGCCGCCACAAAGAGAGTGGCTGACCAGCGTCACTCTGATCCTCCTCCGTACCAGGTGTAGCTGTCCACCCGGGATCTGCCGCTTCAGGTCGAAAACCGTAAGGTACATCGGACCGTTCCCCATCACTGGAATCATAACTCCTGCGTCTGTCAGGCTTCTCTTGCCTAGGTCCCTCCGCATCCATCCGACCTTCCACATCAGCTGGATTAAGTCACATCTGGACAGTCCTCTGGTTCCCCCCACCAAGGTTATTATCGTTTACGAAAACGAGAATTGAAAAAACATTTTCGTTAACTGAAATAAATAAAAACTATAATTAAAAGAAAAAAATGCTAACTAACTGAAACTGTATTGTGTGCTTACAAAACTAGCTAAAACATAAAAAAAATTATGGATAAAATTCCTTTTGTTTTCATCTTTGTCAATGTTGGATTGATACGAAAGCAATTTGTTTCACTCTAGCAATTTTAGCTAGCGTTACCATACGGTACTTGACGGCCCGTCACTTCTCGTCACTTTAGTCGTCTTCTCATCCCCACTCTACCTGGAAACGTGGAGACTAAAGCTGGGAGAAAGCAGTAGAGTCCTTTCTGGGATTTATTAGAATACGTCGGCGAAGAAGGTAAAAGATACGACAAAACTGAAATTAAAACTAAAATCAACTAAAACTAAGCATTTAGAAAAAAATGAAAAAACTAATAAAAACTAGCAAACCTTCTCTAAAATTGAATTAAAACGAACTGAATTAGAGAAAAAAAGGCAAAACTAAATAAAACTATAATGAAAAATCCAAAACTATTAGAACCTTGCCCCCCCCCCCCCCCCATTGACAGTGGAGTGGTTTACTCCATGCGGCTCTGGGGTCGGGGCTGGCAGTATCTGGTTGACTGGGAGAATAACAGCCCAGAGGAACGGTCCTGGATCCCAGCAGGCCATGTGGTGGACCCTTCCCTCGTTTTGGACTTCCACCGTGACCATCCAGGGATTCTAGGGTCGTCAAGTGCCGCCTGTTGGGGGGGGGGGGGGGCACTGTCACACCCACTCATTCATCCTTTCCATTACTACCCACTCCTTTCACCTGTTACTCATCAGTCTCACACACCTGTCCTCATCACCCACACATTATTTCAGTTCTCTCTTCTCCGCTCTGTTTTCTTTGCTACCACCTCATGCTCACCTGGATCACCCTCCGTCAGCTCCCCAGTCGGACAGATACTGCTGGTAACACCCTACAGTTGTGGACTTTGTATTTTGTTTTGTGAGTGCTTGACATGTTTTCCTGCCTTGTCTACAGCGTTTGCCGTCTCTATGTTTTTTGGACTATGCCGGTCTAGTCATGCTCCTAGCTTTGTTATTTTAGCTCAATAAAGAGCCTTGGCCTGTACTTTCGATTCTGCTTGTGGGTCCTTATTCCCCCATGAAAACAAAGTCACAGACTACATTTTACACCAATTATTTACATGTATTCATAGAATTAGTGGATCAACAGGTATTAAACAGTTTACATCAGTAGTTGGTTTTGGTCGTCAGTGGCTGTTTGGGTCTTTACGGGTTAAACCAAATCCTTGACCTTCCACTGGTGGCGTTTCCATTCTGACATCTGTGCAAAACTTTACCGATATTTACTAAATGTCAAAAAAACAGAAGTGCGTAATGTCAGTTTTTCCATTAAATCACAAATGCGATGATTTGTTTATTTGTTATCGCGAAATGACATGAGAAGTCATTCCATAAACATGGCGACGAACATAAATATGGTGTTGATTTACAGATATATTCGTTATTATTATTATATATTACCCCTCTATCTCGTACTAAATTAAAAAATGATTGGGTTTCCTGATGTGTCCACACATACTGCGACATGTTTCTTCTTCTTCTTCTTCGCTTGTTGTAACATACGTCGACATCCATTTTTTTAAATTCACCTGACTCTAGTTGCGAAAAAAGGTCTGTCCATTGCAGTTTTGCGTGATATACCATTTGCGCTACGCCTGAAAAACCACCTCTTGCCAGCGCAAAAACTTCTAATCGAAAATGAGACTTTTGGTGAAATTGTCGTTTTTCCATTAGGTAAATTTTTATGTGCAAGTTATATTTGCGCAATTTGAGGGTCAATGGAAAAGCAACTACAGTTCAGGTCAGATCCTTCTACTTCCAGACCACCCTGACTCTGACCCCCCCCCCCCCCCCCCCCCCCCCCCCACACACACACACACACACACACACACACACACACACACTATAACTGCAGGTAATGAAACACTGCTTTCTTGGCTGCGACTCTGTGTTGTTAAATAAAATGTCTGTGCTTGGGAGCTGACAGGAGTACAGCAAATCTAATCTACTGAAATGTTCTGTAATTAGGTAATAAAAGCAATATTTCTCGCTGCATGGGGAAATACTCGATGTAGTGTTTTTATTCCTTTGTCTCACTGGAAGCAACCAAAATCTGGTTTAAGCCTCACATCCCATTTACATATTAAAGAACTGTAGGTCATTGAATTTACAGTACATAAAAAAACAATAAAATACAGCAAATTACAACTCTTAAAGCCTGTTCTTGTTTTAATTATTGGATTTTGTAGCTATGGTGCTTTGATTACTCAGTATTTTGAGAAATAATAGGGTATATACTGTATACTTTGTTCACTGTGTTTAAAATTTTATAGCTTATGTTATATCAGATCAGGATGTAAATGCTAAAAACATTAAGAATAAATAAAATTAAAAATAACATTTTAAGATAGGATGATGTGTAATTTAAAGGATGAAATTTTAACACTAACAAAGATGGTTGTTTTACACATTTTAGTAAAATTCTAACACATTAATCTCAATATATCATATTAACCCTTTCATGCATGAATTATGATAACTTTAATCAAGAGTTTTTGTTATTTTTTCCTGAGTGCTTCTGTTCCTCTTTAAGCATGAAAATTTTTTTTTAAATTTTTATGAACCTAATTTTCATGGAGTTCCAAAAATGTCCTCTCAGCTGGACACCATGCATTTAATTTGAGAAGCAAAGAAACATGTATTTACTGATATACTGTGTCAAAACTAGGAAATAAAAACAATTTTAATGCTGCTAATCTGATGTTTTCTCACATTTTAACATACCTGCATGGAGATGATATGCAAAAAAAAAAAAAAAAACAACCTTTACAATCTAATAAAAATTACCAATTTTTTACACTCAAACATGTAACTGCAGATCAGGTTTATCTAGAACAGCAAATTTACAGTAATGGTATGAATTACAGTGTATGGGATGATGCATAAACATCCAATGTCTTAGCTGATATGGAACTAAAACAACTAAATCCATAAGAAAACACCTTTGAACAGCTGTCCACTGTAGTGACCACTATGCATGAAAGGGTTAATCCTGGGAGGAATGTAGTACTTTTACTCACACTGCTAATATATGGAATATTACAGGATAAAAAAATCTATGTATATTCCTAGTGCCCCCCACCCCCCACCCCCTCCTGTATGTATGTACAAAAACTTTGGTGTGGACTGAAGGCTGAGGGTTTTCAAGTGCATTATGTTTTGGTTGAGTGATGCTAAATTCTAAACCTGTAAGGAACATTTTGAATGCATGACTGGTTCATTTAATGTTACAATGTTTGGTACATTTAGCAGAAACGCCTTCCAAAAACTGGAGTAAAAATACTGTGTTTTATAGAACCTTAGTGAGTTTTTTTTTTTTTTTTTAATTTTTTTATTTCCTATTTAGAAAGGTACATTTTAATATGACTTCCAACTGCATGTTTTGTGTACATCTAACCTTTCTGAAGCAAGTTAGAGCAGTTTCTAACTAAAGAATTACATGTTACTTTGCACATTACAATTTATTTTTCCACCTTACTGTTTACTCTTGTTTTATATTTTTTATCTATCTATCTATCTATCTATCTATCTATCTATCTATCTATCTATCTATCTATCTATCTATCTATCTATCTATCTATCTATCTATCTATCTATCTATCTATCTATCTATCTATCTATCTATCTATCTATCTATCGAAATCTTTATTTCAAACAGTGAAATCAAAACAAAATCCACCAACAAAATATCAGTATTGATACATAAAAGCTTGATAAGTAAACAAACAAACAAACAAACAAATAAATAAATAAATAGAATTAAGCATGCTCTAAAACAGGGGTGTCAAACTCATTTTAGTTCAGGGGCCACATTCAGCCCAATATGATCTCAAGTGGGCCGGACCAGTAAAATAATACTAGTGAAAAAAGTAAAATTACATTATGATCATGTTTACATCTACAACATTTCCTTAAAAATCTGAATGACATGAACAACTTGAAATGTCTTAAGAAAAATAAGTGCAATTTTAACAATATTCTGCCTCAGTTTATCAGTTTATCATTTACACATGTGTGCTACAATTTACATAACAATTACAAATACACAAAACATATAGTACCAGGTATAATGTTAATAAAATTGCATTTACTTCTCTTTAGACATTTCAGGTTCATATTTACCTCCGCCAAGGAGGTTATGTTTTTGCCAGGGTTTGTTTGTCTGTCCGTTAGTGTGCAACATAACTCAAAAAGTTATGGACAGATTTTGATGAAATTTTCAGGGTTTGTTGGAAATGGGATAAGGAAGAAATGATTAACATTTGGGGGTGATCAGGGGTGGGGGGGCCCACGGGGGGGCCCACTGATCAGCCTTGGCGGAGGTCTGCGCTCTCCGAGTGCTTCTAGTTGTTCAGGTTATTCACATTTTTTGTAAAATGATGGTTTGTTAACGTAAATATTTTCATGTAATTTTACTTTTTTTTCACTAAACAAAGATCAAATCTGCAGTTGTCATTATTTATAGGTTATTATGATAGTATTTTACTGATCTGACCCAACTGAGATCTGTATGTGGAACCTGAATTAAAAGGATTTTACACCATTTTTTGTGAATATATTCAGTGTAATTTTTACATTTCACTATTTCATCTTATGGGCTGGATTGGATCATTTGGCGAGCCAGATTTAGCCCCCGGGCCACATGTTTGACACCTGTGCTCTAAAGGAGTGGGAAGAAGTAAAAACTTATCTATCTATCTATCTATCTATCTATCTATCTATCTATCTATCTATCTATCTATCTATCTATCTATCTATCTATCTATCTATCTATCTATCTATCTATCTATCTATCTATCCATCCATCCATCCATCCATCCATCCATCCATCCATCCATCCATCCATCCATCCATCCATCCATCCATCCATCCATCCATCCATCAAAATCTCCAGTTTGTGCTGATTTGAGATATAAACAGCAATATTTCCTTTTTTAATTGGATAAAAGGGAGATTTTTCTTCCTAAGTGAGATGTGCAGAAAGTAGATGCTAACAAAACAAACCTATTTCTAAGATATTTATTCCAGTATAAAATTATGTTGTGAAATTTAGTAGCCTAGACCTGTTAGAAAAGAAACACTTGAATTCAACTAAAAACTAAGAACTTATGATGAATTAATTCTTATTAGGGCTTGAACACATTTGCTCTGAAGTCTCTGAATGTGCAAACAGGACACGTGTCACTACTGGTGAGGTGAAAAAAACTCCATCTTACCTGAATTTTTAAGGAATGTCTGCAGGATAAATGGATCAAAACAGTTATTGAACATTTGGGAGGAAAGGTAATTTTAGCCATAGATGATGTTTTCAGTCTTGGAGGCTTAAAATTTTGACATTTGAAAGTGTTTGATAGACTTAAATATAAAGAGGCATTTCATCTGTGATTAAAAGTTCACTTTAAATTCACTCAGATTTTTATGTATGTGGTGCTGAAGACTTAATACAACTTCTAAAATTCTAAAATGCAAAATGTGACATTACAGTGAAGATAAGTGGAAATAAAACTGTAATTTGCGTTTCCTTCATGCCCCCCCCCCCCCCCCCCTTTTAGACCCAGGTTAGTGTTAATTAGCCAGTCCCCCCAGGTCTGGGCAGGTCTGATTCTCTAAAGACCAGCACCAGTAAATCCCTGAGCGAACAGGCCGGGGCACATCCCACCCCCCCGACGGCATATTCAGCCCAGATCATCCAGGCGTTTTTTATTCGCTGAGTGATCGGTTTTCATGTGCAGGATTACGACCTGTCAGGGCGCCGGCGGGCAAACATCTCACAGTAGCTAATAAGCAGCTGTGTAGAAGAAAGAACATCAGGCCTGAACCACATCTGAGGAGCTGAATAACAGAGCAAAGAAAACCATTTCTCCTTCACTCGTATTTTCAGGCAGCCTGTCAAAACGTTCCCTCTGTAAATCTCATCTGAGCTCAAACCACACCAGTCAAATGTGAAAACTCCACATCACCTCTAACTAAAGAAAACCAGTTTATGTCTTTAATATTTGCGTTCTCCCCTGTCCCCGAAGGGAAGCGCCGAAACAGGAATGTATAATTTATAGACAATATAAATAACTAAGCAAACAGTTTTACCTAAAGGAAAGGTTGAGGAAAGGTTGTTTTGTTTGTGAATATGTACGATTCTTAACCCTTTATAGAAATATAATACATAGAAATCCAACATTTCATCCTTAGTGTGTTATTGGAGGACAGAGCGAGACTTTATTACTTTTGTGAAATTTTTTTTTAAAATTTTTATTATGTAGAAAATGAAGGTCAGTGAAGTTACTATATTTGGTTCCTTGCCCATATGTGGCAAAAAACAAAAAAAAAAAATAGAAAAGCACTCGGAGAGCACAGACCCCTGCCAAGACAAATCAGCCCCCCCCCAATCACCACCAAAGTTTAATCATGTCTTCATTGTGCCAGTATCAACATTTCCTGAAAATTTCATCCAAAACTGTACAGAACTTTTTGAGTTATCTTGCTCACAGACAGACTAATGAACCAAAAATCCCCCCCCCCATCACCACCAAAATTTAATCATTTCTTCCTTGTGCTTGTATCAACATTTTCTCTAAATTTCATGAAAATTTGTCAATAACTTTTTGACTTATCTTGCTAACAGACAAACAGACCAACCCCAGTGAAAACATAACCTCCGCTGTTACACTTGGCAGAGATAAAAAAAAACAGAAAAGCACTCAGAGAGCGCAGACCTCCACCAAGGCAGACACCCCCCCCCCCCCCCCCCCCCCCCCCCCGATCACCACCAAAATTTAATCATTTGTTCCTTGTGTCAGTATCAACATTTCCTGAAAATTTCACCCCCCCCCCTCAGTTCTGTAGCATCTGTATCTGAATCTGACAGACTTAGAAGAGAGGTGACGACATGTGGTTTCTCAACATGTACTTTTTACTGTATCAGCTGCACTACACACATATGTACATACCGTAGATACTTCCTTAAACAGTGACGTACATAGCCGACAGCACATCCCAGAATACTTTTTGCAGGTGTCTCTTAAAGTGACAGAACCTTTTTCTGTTTTACTCACGTTACAAATACATTAAATTACAAATTGATTCGGCGAGGGAGCGAGAAGTTGACGACTTTGGAAACAAAGTCCTACCTTCTTCATTTAACTGTATGTGAGGCACATGTTCTGAAACTGCACAAAAGCCACTTTGTGAAAAGTCATGGTCTTATTTGATTAATAAATAACTAAACTCACTGAATTGCACTGCATATTTTTTTTTATCAGAATGAATTTGTTGAGTCAGAATGTGTTTAATCGCTCTGTATCATAATTTGGGTGTGAATCGTATCGTATCGCATTGTGAGGTGCCACATGTGTATCTCTAATATATCGGATCGGAGATGCTGTATCAACATGTGTATCGTATCCAGGGTGCGATTTGTTGGGGGGGATCAACACCCCCTCTGGTTTTTACATCCCTATTTCTGCTCATCCTTGGAGGGGGGGGGGGGGGGGGGGGGGCGACCAACCAACTGAAATTACAGGCAGGCTGTGACAGTTTTCTTCCGTCTACTGTATATCCTCCATTACTGGCACTAGCGTTCACCTGAACTGAACTGTCGGCAGTCTCAGAATTCACAAATGTCCCCATGCACGGGGGCGGGGTCAACGCGACAAATTCATGCGGCCCAGCATTTGTGTGTCCAGTGGATACAGGTTAGAGTTTGTGAAAATTTCATGCAAGATCTGCTGTAAAATAGAGGAATAGAAGAGTTGGACGTTGAAAGTATGTAAAGTTTCACTTTTGTTTCACACTGGACGGAAGTGAAACTTTACGCCTTACTTATGTTAGTTATGGACCATACCCCCACATATATAATTGCTGCCCCCCGTCGCCCCCTGACAAAAGAAAAAAGAAGAAAAAAACACACACCCCTCTGTTTTTTTGACAAATCACACCTGATCATATCGGCCTTCCAGCTAAGATTCCAACCCTACAACACACACATTATCCTTTTGAACATCTTTACTGAGTTATTGATGATAACAAATGGGGGTGGGATTAAATAAGTTTTCTTCTTCCCACTACTTTTCGAGTGTAAATGAATTAATTTGACCTTTTGAGTTAGCATGTATTCTGTTGAATGCTGGAAAGAAATGAATAAATAAATGAATGAACGAACGTGCTTATTGTTTCATTAAAGGGCTCTTTTATCAAACATGTTAACACTGTCGATCTGAGACCAGGAGCTTTTATCTGTGGAATACTTACTGTTCACAGATGTCATGGAGAGTTTAAGCAGTGGAAGTTCAGGAGAGGATAAGAGGAAGGACTGCACTGCTTTGGCCTCTTCCTCCCTCATCATCTTCGTCTTTGATCAGCACCACAAGCGCTCTAATCACCGAGTACAAAGGCTGAATGTAGAAACACACGGTTAATTACCACTGACACACTACTAGACACATATACAGCAGAGAACTGACAGCACAGGACGGGACCGAATACCCCTGGCAGATGCCGGAAAACGCACCGCAGCATAGAAAACATTCACTAACTGTTCATTCTCATATTGTAGAAATCAGAGGACAAAGGGATCAGTGCATGACAGTTTAAACCACCAAGTACATGAACTATGGTCCAGGTATCAATCCATTATTAAGTGGGGAGTTCAGGACTGTTTTGCTTTTTCTGCCTGTGATTTTGTAGGAAGTTCTGCTGATTTATTAACAATTTGAACCATTAACAGAGGGTTTACAACACACTATCTTAACTCATAGAAACACTCTGATACTCAAAATTTCAACCTTAGTGTGTATTGGAGGACATAACAAGACTTTATTACTTTTGTGAAATTAAAAAAAAAAAAATTCTTATGTAGAAAATCAAGGTTCATGAAATTACCGTATTTGGTTCCTTACCCATAAGTGGCAAAAAAAAAAAAAAAAAAAAAAAAGTTACTTTACGGACCCTGTAAACCACATTGGACCTGAGATTGTTGTCTCACTGTCCTCACTGTAACTGTAGCTGTCAGTGTCTTGTTCTGTGTGTGGAAATGACCAAAAATAGTCACTTGCCCAATAATGGGGCACTCAGAAATAGTCCGAAATTAAAAAATTTCAACATTAGTGTGTTGGAAGATATAACAAGATTTTATTACTTTTGTGATTTTTTTTTTTTTTATTCTTATGTAGAAAATCAAACTTAATGAAATTACCATATTTGGTTCCTTACCCATAAGTGGCAAAAAAAAAAAAAAAAAAAAAAGAAGTTACCTTACAGGCCCTGTAGACCACATTGGACCTGAGATCACTGCCTGACTGTCCTCACTGTAACTGTTGCTGTCACTGTCTTGTAATGTATACAGAAATGACCAAAAATAGTCACTTGCCTAATAAAGGGGCACTCGTAGAAATACTCTGAAATTCAAATTTTCAACCTCAGTCTGTTATTGGCGGACATAACATGACTTTATTACTTTTGTGAAATTAAAAATAAATAAATAAATAAAAGTAGTATTATGTAGAAAATCAAGGTTAATAAAATTACCATAATTAATTCCATACCCATAAGTGGCAAAAATAAATAAATAAATAAATAAATCCAAGAAGTATATATAAAAATACAAGAAAAAATGTCCTCACTGGAACTGTTGCAGTCACTGTCTTGTAATATATGTGAAAATGACCAAAAATAGTCACTTGCCTGATAAAGAGGCACTCATAGAAACACTCTGAAATTCAAAATTTCAACCTTAGTGTGTTGGAGGACATAACAAGACTTTATTACTTGTGAAATTTTTCAATTTCTTTATTCTTACGTAGAAAATCAAGGTTCATGAAATTACCATATTTGGTTCCTTACCCATAAGTGGCAAAAAAAAAAGAAAAAAAAAAAAAAGTTACCTTACTGACCCTGTAGACCACACTGAACCTGAGATTGTTGTCTCACTGTCCTCACTGTAACTGTAGCTGTCAGTGACTTGTACTGTGTGTGGAAATGACCAAAAATAGTCACTTGCCTGATAACGGAGCCCTCAGAAATACTCCGAAATTCAAAATTTCAACATTAGCATGTTGGAAGATATAACAAGATTTTATTACTTTTGTGATTTTTTAAAAAAATTATTCTTATTTACAAAATCAAACTTAATGAAATTACCATATTTGGTTCCTTACCCATAAGTGGAAAAAAAAAAAAAAAAAAGAAGAAGTTACCTTACAGGCCCTGTAGACCACATTGGACCTGAGATCACTGCCTGACTGTCCTCACTGTAACTGTTGCTGTCACTGTCTTGTAATGTATACAGAAATGACCAAAAATAGTCACTTGCCTAATAAAGGGGCACTCGTAGAAATACTCTGAAATTCAAATTTTCAACCTTAGTGTGTTATTGGCGGACATAACATGACTTTATTACTTTTGTGAAATTAAAAATAAATAAATAAATAAAAGTAGTATTATGTAGAAAATCAAGGTTAATAAAATTACCATAATTAATTCCATACCCATAAGTGGAAAAATAAATAAATAAATAAATAAAAAAATCCAAGAAGTATATATAAAAATACAAGAAAAAATGTCCTCACTGGAACTGTTGCTGTCACTGTCTTGTAATATATGTGAAAATGACCAAAAATAGTCACTTGCCTGATAAAGAGGCACTCATAGAAACACTCTGAAATTCAAAATTTCAACCTTAGTGTGTTGGAGGACATAACAAGACTTTATTACTTGTGAAATTTTTCAGTTTCTTTATTCTTACATAGAAAATCAAGGTTCATGAAATTACCATATTTGGTTCCTTACCCATAAGTGGCAAAAAAAAAAAAAAAAAAAAAGTTACCTTACTGACCCTGTAGACCACACTGAACCTGAGATTGTTGTCTCACTGTCCTCACTGTAACTGTAGCTGTCAGTGAGTTGTACTGTGTGTGGAAATGACCAAAAATAGTCACTTGCCTGATAACGGAGCACTCAGAAATACTCCGAAATTCAAAATTTCAAGATTAGCATGTTGGAAGATATAACAAGATTTTATTACTTTTGTGATTTTTTTTTTTTATTCTTATTTAAAAAAATCAAACTTAATGAAATTACCATATTTGGTTCCTTACTCATAAGTGGCAAAAAAAAAAAAAAGAAGAAGTTACCTTACAGGCCCTGTAGACCACATTGGACCTGAGATCATTGACCCACTGTCCTCACTGTAACTGTTGCTGTCACTGTCTTGTAATGTATACAGAAATGACCAAAAAAAGTCACTTGTCTAATAAAGGGGCACTCACAGAAATACTCTGAAATTCAAATTTTCAATCCTGGTGTGTTGGAGGACAAAACAAGACTGGATTACTTTTGTGAAATTTTTCCATTTTTTTCATTCTTATGTAGAAAATCAAGCTTAATTAAATTACCATATTTGGTTCCTTACCCTTGAGTGTCAAAAAAAAAAAAAAAGTTACCTTACAGACCCTGTAGATCAAATTGGACCTCATAGTTTCCTCACTGTAACTCTTGCTGTCACTGTCTTGTAATATTTGTGAAAATGACCAAAAATAGTCACTTGCCTAACAAAGGGGCACCCGTAGAAATACTCTGAAATTCAAATTTTCAACCTTAGTGTGTTGGAGGACATAACAAGACTGGATTACTTTTGTGAAATTTTTCCTTTTTTTCATTCTTATGTAAAAAAAAAAATCAAGTTTAATGAAATTACCATATTTGGTTCCTTACCCATGAGTGTCAAAAAAAAAAAAAAAAAAAAAAAGTTACCTTACAGACCCTGTAGATCAAACTGGACCTGATTGTTGCCTCACTGTAACTGTTGCTGTCACTTTCTTGTAATATATGTGGAAATGACCAAAAATAGTCACTTGCCCAATAAAGGGTTAAGTGGTTTGGAAAATAGATAAATAGATGCAGCAGGTGTTAACTACCTGTTTACACTCAATGTGAAACTCCACAGAGTTCCAAAAGCAGCTTGAACCTCTTTCTTCTTTCTGTGTGCTTTTGTTTTTTCTTCACATGCCTCTCTCCATTAGAGCGATTGTCCCGGTGTGACGCTGAAGTGGGAATTAAACAGGACAGTCTGGGCTCCACGCTCTGTCACTTCATCCCAGGGTCTGTGTGTGATGTGGACTGTGAGTGTGTAGTCCTGAGTGTCACGGGGGAACACACAGACATGAAGCTGGGATGTGTTTACTGTGTCGGACAGGGCTGTGGGTGGAGGACAGGACATCCATGTGCCAGCTCTCTGCATGCTGTCAGGAGGCATCCACATCACGCAAAAAAACACACACATGCTACAAAAACACACAGCCACCGTCATCAGCGCACACTTATTTCCATGTGACATTTACACACATGCATCCCAAAGACACACTCATCCCTTGTTATCAGACACACATGTGTAGCTGCAAAAAACAAAACACACCACCCTCCAAATCCAAAAGACACATGAGCCGTGACATTCGCGTCCGCTCTCATTGCACATGAGCGAAAACATGACTCAGCCTCCTCTTCGTTGCAGCCTGTTTGTCCTCGCTGCGTCCTGTTTTACCAATCAAACACACAACGTTTCACTGTCGTCGTTTGTTTGTTCGGGGTTCAATGACACAGTCCATACACAGAAGATATTTATTTATCGTTTCAGAGCCGTCGTCATGGTGCAGACGAGACGTAAACTGCAGTGTTATTTGTCTTTTGTTGTCAGATACGGACACAGAGAGCATTAGGGGTATTAAAGGAGTGATATTTTGCTTTTTTTAAATGGAATTCTGCATTTTCAAACATTTCCCTGTGGTCTACATAAACTGTAAATGCTCTGCTTGGGTCTGAATTCTTCATTAATTCAACTCCACAGGTCCATCTTCAACCTTATTTCTGAGTAACGACACCAGAAAGGTTGTTTTGAGCACTGGCCCTTTAAATGCACATTAGCCACTTCAGGCCCCGCCCCCTCCAGGTCATTGGCTGTGCTGCTCTGTCCCGTTCAACCAACAACTGAACATTTTAGGTAATCGGCTAGAAGTTTGGACGTATTTTCAGTATGGACAACAACCGCTGCTGCTAACAAACAATTATGTCGTACTCGAAGAAATGTTCGTCAGAAGTCTTGACCTTATATGTGCAAATGTCGTGACGTAACTAGTTATAGATGTAACTATTTTTTTTTTAAATTACACATTTACATAAACATGTACTTAGACATAAGGAACCACACAGACACAATACAAAAATAAAAAATAAAAAATACAACAAACCTATAAACCTATTAAACACAAAAAATAAAGAGAAAAAAAAAACAAAAAACAACAAAAAAACAAGTAATATTATCAACTCCTCTTTACAATGCTCAGGGATGTAGCAAATTAAGACGGAATTAAAACAGGTTAAAACTGGATTTTTGCCAAAATAAATATAAAGGAGGGTTCAGATTCAAATTTTATGAACTATTAGGGTCCAAATACACAAATAAATGAACCAGAGACTAAGAAAAGTGGGTTTAACAAAATATGACCCCTTTAAACATAAGGCCATGAGCCAAACCTGGTCCTCCGAAGGCTTCAATCTGGCTCAAAGGCAAAGTGCAAAAATTACACCCAAGACATCGACAGTCAAAGGTGTTTTCTTACTTATATTATGATCGAACTGTCACAAACCGGGTCAGTCAGTGACAAAAAAGGAGTCCACACATGAAATAACAAATCAAAATTAATTTATTTGTATTAATTTTCAGTTCACACAATTAACAGACAGAAAGTCAGCTTAAATCAAAACAAACCAATGTATGAAGTGTAATGTAGAGGGTCAGTCATATGTGTGGGTGAGCGTTGTGTGTAGTGTTGAATGCAGGAAGAAACCAGAGAAGTACTTGGAGAGTGCAGACCTCCACCAAGGCACATCAGCCCCCCTCATCACCACCAAAATGTAATAATTTGTTCCTTGTGCCAGTATCAACATTTCCTGGAAATTTAATCAAAATCCATTCATAACTTTTTGAGTTATCTTGCTAACAAACAAACAAACAAACAAACAAACAAACAAACCCCGATGAAAACATAACCTCCTCTGTTCCTTGGTGGTGGTAAAAATACTCAGACTCCCATGACCAGTGGAAACCTGGAGCCAAGTCTCACTCTGGAAGTTGCAAGAGACAGAACACATGTTAAACAGCATTTAAATACTCTGTTCTCCTCACATGCACAGGTGAGGCAAATTGGCCTGATGACCTGCCCCCCCCCCCAGTCACACAACCAGTGATTAGACCAGTGGTTCCTGACCTTTTTAGACTCATGACCCATTTTAACATCACAAATTTCTGGCGACCCCAGACATTGAAAACAGTCATTTTTTGGCAAAAATTAATTTGTTTTGATCATATAATAGTTTGCTATACTATGTTGCAAATAAACGTTAATTTTAGACGACATTTAGTCTATATAATGTATATTATTATGGACGGAGGCAGAAAAGCCAGGTGTAGATTACTGCACAAAGTGAGAATTTGATTTTCCTTGGTCAGGATATGTACAGTCAGTCCAGCTTGGATTTACAAGGCTGACAATTAATACTGAACAAACAAGAACTCAAAATATGAATTATGAAAGAGCTGCAGCATCTGAAACTGACCACAATGAACATTTGACAGATAAACAGAACCACAGTGCTTCAGTTTCAGCTTCAGACTTTGTCATGTCTTTTATGGATCGTGATTGTCTTTCTCAACTCACCATATATTTTTATTAACATGCTTGTTTTTTTTTTGTTTTTTTTATCAATTACTAGAAACTCCAGGGTTGAAAAACACTGCTCTAAAGTCTGGGTGTACTTCACCATTAACCCATAAAGACCCAGGACTACTTTTGTGGCAGTTCCAAAATATTTTTCTCCCTGTATTTAATTTTCTTAAAGCAGCGCAAGATGTTCGTCACCAATTTTTCATCAAATCTGTCAAACCTGAGTGATAGCCTACGTATTACAAATCCATGTCTTTTATGGATTGTGATTGTCTCTCTCAACTCACCATATATTTTTTATTAGTAAGTTTTTATTTTGATCAATTATTAGAAATTTCAGGCGACCCCATTTGAATTCCAAATCCCCAAGGTTGAAAAACACTGGATTAGACAAAGGACCAGGCCGTCACAGGATTGTCCATTACACTGGTCTACAAGGAAGATGCTTCCAGAATAAAAGTAATGAAATTTTACCACATGAGAGTCACTGATAAAGAAAAATCAAGTAAAAAATGCTGGTTGGCTGAACTTTCCAAGATACAGCCTTGGGTCAAAATGTGAAACTCAAGAATTAACGAGAGAATGGGTTTGACTCAAAAGGAATATTTGTCTCAGAGCTACAAGATCTACTTCAAAACACTGTCTGCACATTAGAATACATTCACTTTACAGGTTCTATTTAGTGGAAGATTTATAAAACTATTATATAAATGTACATAAACCAAAATATATGTGTAATAACACTTAATCATATACCTTGAAATCATCAGCAAACCAGCACTTTTGTCATTTATTTTCCAATTAATCTTATTAAAATACATAACATTTAGCACATTTAATCTCTGAAGCAAATCATTTCTAAAAAATTGTAGACTAAGGTGGTCCTTATTTTTCAACTTTCAAATGTTCATGCTCTCACCCCACCAATTTGTTAGGATAAATTAAAAAAAAATATTCTGCCAAAATTTTAGGAACATTAACCAATATTTAGAGGTTGCTCAAGAAGTTTAAAATATAACACAGTTAACCGTATTCGGTATTTTTCACATGTTATATGCTGCATTGTGTGCCAGACTTCTGGCATGCTGTTTAATGATTTATGGCTGAAATTGGTTCATTTGATCATGTAGATCTAGGCATTACG
This sequence comes from Sphaeramia orbicularis, assembly GCF_902148855.1. NCBI lineage: Eukaryota > Metazoa > Chordata > Actinopteri > Kurtiformes > Apogonidae > Sphaeramia > Sphaeramia orbicularis. Next base: position 19,503,225 of record NC_043978.1, on the reverse strand, counting down.
TATTCTGACTGTTGGTAACCACATGTGGTGGTTTTACCCAGTCAGCACATCACTAGATAAAGCTTAAAATGTCCATATTACGTGGATATGCTGACCTCATCTCCTAATTTTGGGTTTCCCCCAAAAGGTGCTGTTGTGCACAATTTATGTAGAATCACTGTTTAGTGTTTTAGTAGTGGTTTGTCTGTGACAGTAAAAACATATAAGTCTGAGTGAAGCACAGACAGTACTCCGATGCAAGAAAGGCCACGCTGCTCAGTGCTCCAGAGTGACAGTAGTTGTTAATCAACATTATCATCATGCATCTTTCAGTTCAATATTCAGTCATGAATGCAGGATACTATTTTTGTTCGTTTCTTGCTATTTTGTAACATACTTGTAATATACATGTGACAACAGTTACGATCACTCAACTGAAGACAAGACGATAATTCTGACTTGAGTTCTACGATCTTTTGCAAATACATGCAGGAACTTTTTTGGCTTGTTTGTTCCTTTTTATGGATATATTGTGTAGTTGTGCACATGTAGTTAATGTGTGGGTGTTAATAAAAGCAATGTTGCATTCCATTTTGTAATGTGGTGTGTGTTTGTAAGAACGGTGAAATTTATACAATATTTAACGATTTTGGAAATTTTCAAAGGCCTTGAGCTACCTCCAGATATTTTCAAAACAATCTGAAATTTTGCACAGTTTGTTTTTATTGGCATCCTAACAAATTTAGGGGGTGAGAGTCGAACATTTCCAAAAAAAATTTTTTTGACCCCATATAAGGACCACCCTAATTGTAGACCAGTGTTATTCCTGCTCTATAAGGTCCATGAAACACAGCTGATATCAGGGTTCTAGCAGAGTTTGTCCCAGTGGCCGTTTGTTGCACTGCAGGTAATAACTCCTCAAAATGTGCTTGGGAGGTTCAGAGTCCCTGTGGTGCAATTTCAGGAAATTATGATGATTATTTTCCTTCTATGTGGAACATAAATCTTGCAGGATACGGTACAGCACAGCCATTATTTCTTCTTCCACCTACACTTAAAATCATGCTATCTTTGGTTTAGAATTGGTGCAACTGACCAAAAGAAACGTACTGTTGGTGTGAATAGTGCAGTACATGTGTAGCAGAGAGGTGCATGACATGTATTTAATCCACAGATGCAGGTGGTGCTTACGTTAAATCTATTTACTTTATCTTCACAGAGGTTTTTATCGTTTTCTTGGGAGTATGGCATTGTTTTCGTCTTGCCGCTGTGTGTTCGCCTCCTCCCGCTCTGCTAACGCTGATGAGAGCACAGATTTACCTTTTAGCCTGTTTGTGAACAAAGATTTAGTGAGCTAATATATCAGCTGCAGCAGCGCTCGGTGCAATGAAAGAATGCACATACAGCACAGCAGGCAGCGGCACACACAAACCTGCAGTCGGGTGGGTTTGGAAGCGCCTGCTGTTAATCAGCGGGTTACTGCTGACACATGGACCCAGCAGGACAGTAAACACTGATCACACACTGTTATGTGATGATGCCACATAAGCATTCTCTCAAAACACAAACTACATTTACCCGAGCGCACCTATTTATTCCTTCATTCCATTTTAAACCAGGGGTGTCAAACTTATTTTAGTTCACGGGCCATATTCAGCTAAATTTGATCTGCAGTGGGCCGGACCAGTAAAATAATAACATAATAATCTATAAATAATGGCAACTCCAAATTTTTGTCTTTGTTTTAGTGTGAAAAAAACCAAAACATTAAATTATGAAAATACTTACTTTTATAAACTATCCCCCCCAAAAAAAGAAAAAAGAAAAAAATGAAATTTAAATTAAAAAATGTAAGAAATTTTAGTGCAATTTTAACAATATTATTCCTCAACTTATCATTTCTACATGTGCATTATGGATCAGATCTACAAAAACACCAAACACTGAGGAACAGGCAGAAAAGAGTTCAAATTGGGCTGAATTTTCTTCAGACATTTCAGGTTGTTCATATTTGTTCAGGTTATTCACATTTAATTGTTTCAGGGTAGTTTGTAAATGTAAATATTTTCATAATTTAATGTTATTTTTTGCACTAAAACAAAGAAAAAAATGAAGTTGTTAATTCTAGATTTTTTTGGCTTACTTGAAGATTTTTTTACTTAATTGAAGATTTTTTTTTTTTTTTTTCCTAATTCAAGATTTTTTTTTTTTTTTACTTAATTGAAGATTTTTTTTTTTTTTTGCTTAATTCAAGTTTGTTTTTTGTTTTTTTTTTGCTAAATTTGAGATTATTTTTTTGCTTAATTGAAGTTTTTTTTTTTCTTAATTGAAGATTTTTTTTTTGCTAAATTTGAGATTTTTTTTTGGCTTAATTGAAGATTTTTTTTTACTTAACTGAAGATTTTTTTTTACTTAATTGAAGATTTTTTTTGGCTTAATTCAAGATTCTTCCCTTAATTCAAGCTACATTTTTTTTTTTTTTTTGCTTAATTCAATGCAAGACTGTGGAATTTTTGCACTTGTCAAAAACATCCCAGGGGCCGAACTGGACCCTTTGGTGGGCTGCATTTGGCCCATGGGCCACATGTTTGACACCCCTGTTTTAAACAATGATTTTTTGCTTTTTCTCCAAACTCAAAGTACAACGCTTACCTCTAAAACAAGCCTAAAACTGCTTTACTGCAGCTGTGCAACATGCAAGTATATTGTTAGCCTCATAGCAGAATTGGCTAAGTCATATTTTTTTCCGGTTAACGCAAATGATGAAAAATGAAGTTATGCAGATGTCCTGTTATTGCACTCAATATTGCATACAACTGCATTCTAACTATGCATACTGTTTCCTGCACTGGACTGTACATACTGTGTTTTAAATTTCTTTCTTTCTATATATCCAATCCAACTTTATTTGTAAAGCACTTTAAAACAGCCACAGCGGACCAAAGTGCTGTACAGAAAAATAAATAAAAACCAAAATAACAGAGCAAAATACAAGACTAGATTAAAAGACACAGAACAACTGTAAAATAAATAAATAAATAAATAAATGAATAAATAAATAAATAAATAAAAATACAGAAGAATAGATAAAACCTAAATAAAAATTAAAATACAAGAATAGATTAAAAGACATAGAACAATTGTAAAAAATAAAATAAAATTAAAAAAAATTAAAAAGTACAAAAGAATAGATCAAACCTAAGTAAAAGAATAAAATACAAGAATAGATTAAAAACATAAAAAATATCTATAATGCACATATTCTGATATGCATATTCTTTAGTGTTTTCATATTGATGTACACATTTTTTTAACACATATCTTTATTAAATTTTTAACACATTACATATCTTTTCTGACATGATGGGTAACATTGTGTGGGTCTCCCCTAAACATAAACCCCCACAGCCACAAATGAATTCCATATCTTGTGGAAGATACGAGTTTTCCATTTAATTGTGTACATGAGCTTTTCAATAGCTATGCAGGATGAGAGTTCCGCAATCCATGAATTCATGAATTCATGGATGCACTGGAATGACAGTCAAACCCATGATTTCCCACCCATGAACTCGAACTAGATCCATGTTCTCCCAGTTCCAAGCTCTGACGTCACGTAGCACATGAAACTACAGTGGTGGCCCCCATGGATGTGGTGTCTATGACAAATTGTTTATTAAAACAAGGTATTGCTCTGACGTTATTTATCTGCAAATGTTCTGCATAATCAGCAGCTGCTCTAGCATTAGCTAGTTTTCAGTCCATTGAGTGCAACAGTTAATAAATACCAAATATGTATCCAAATATACAAATAATATCACATAAAAGGTATAACAGCTTCTCTTGCCTTATGCACCATTTCTCCTCCTCTGTTTCCCTCAAATAAATCAAATCAAATCAAATTTTATTTAAACAGCACCAAATCATAACAAAAGTTATCTCATGACACTTCACATATAGAGTTGGTCAAAACCAGACTCTAAGCCAATTTACAGTAACCCAACAGAATTCTCCAGGAGCAAACACTTGTGACTGGTGACAGTGGTGAGGAAAAACTTCCAAATAAGCAAAGAGCAAACACCTCTTGGATAGAAATGATTGTAAATGAGCATAACGTACGGTCCACCATGCTGGTTTGTTTACATCTAACTACCACAATTCCTTGCACTCAAACAGTGTGGCGTGACTTGCCTGGAACATCAGAAAGTCGTGAGTCATGGTTTCAAATTGTGACCTACGGGCTCAAAATCCGGTCTGGAATACAGCATAAGTGCATCGATCATTTGATAACTAAGAAATCCCAAATGCTCCAACCTTTACTACTGGGCAGTGGCGTAGTGACCAGTATTTAAACCTCACAGCTGTATGTTTTTATAGGTTAATTAATTTTCTAGGTTCAGCGGCAGTTCACTGCTACAAATAAGCTAAGTCATGGTTTGAAGTCGTGACTCAAAAACCGTCCTGGAACGCAGCATAACTGCTTTGTTAGGAACCATGAAGTTTTTTTTTTTTAATTTAACCTTTCTTTATCCAGGTAATTTAGTTGAGAAGTGATCCTCATTTTCAGTAACGACCTGGACATAGAGAGACAAAAAACCAGTCAGTCACACATTCACAATTTAGATTAACCAATTAACCTACTAGTGCATGTCTTTGGGAACTCCGGCTTCCTTCCACCATCCAGACAGAACCCACGCTAACACAGGGAGAACATGCAAACTCTACACAGAATGGTGCCTGGTGTTGGAATCGAACTCAGGACCTTCTTGCTGTAATGCGACAGTGCTAACCACTGCACCTCCATGATGCCCATGTAAAGGTGCTAATGTAAGTAATGACGTTCACACTGATAATGTGGATGTTAACAGGGTCTGGATCAGCACTTATGTTGGTCTTATGTTCTAGAATACTTGTTCCTTTCACATTACATGTATTTTTCTTGTATTTTTTATATTTACTTCTTGGATTTTTTTTTCTTTTTTTTGCTACACACATGCAAGGAACCAAATATGGTAACTTCATTGACCTTGATTTTCTACATGAACATAAAAAATCTCACTAAAGTAATAAAGTCTTGTTATGTCCTCTAATAATACACGAAGGTTGAAATGTTGAATGTCAGAGTATTTCTATGAGCGAACTATAAACGGTTAAAGCCAATAGAGATATTTTTACATTTTAACTTTTTTCTGTTTCAGGGGAAACACACACGGTCAGCCTATGTGATTTTGTTGCAGTAAACAGCACAGTGTCCATTTCAGGATATTTATCACAAGCGCTTCACCCCGAGGTGTCGCAGGAAGTCCCCGAGTGTCATAAAGCACTGTACACCCACACAACAGCCTGTTCTCAGAAGCCCTCCAGTGGGACATACGGCATTCACAAAGCACCGACCACCACAACCAGGAACAGGTTTTTCCTCAAGCCAGAAGCCTTTGAATAAATAACACATTCACACAAAGTGTTACCTAAGACGCTGTACAAAAGGAATGAATGTACATGCACTTTCTTATAGGGAACCTTTACTTATTTATCTCCCACATTTTACTATTTCACACAATTCTATGTTAAAAAGAAAAACAACAGTAAATATTTTGAGTCATTACATATGTCAAGATGTTGTTTTCTTCACTTTCTGAAGGAAAACAGAAAAAAAAAAAAACCACGTGCTTTGGATTTTTGCCTTGGTTATATGCACCCAAGGTTTGTTTATGTGTAATTTTCTTGTACATCTGCTGAAGGTTGTAAACTAAGGACAAACTGTAGACAGACTTGTGTGTCTGTGTGGGTTTGTATCAACAGGGTAGAACTGACAAATGCACAAATTAAAAGCCACAAATGAATGAGGATTTGTTTTGACATCAGGTTTGTAAGTGTGTTTCTTGGTACTTCTCGGTTCAACTGGACCGGTTTAGCTCTTTTTTTGGAAAATGTCATCTCTCATCCAAGAGACTTCTTCAGTTCTGACCTGACCTGGGCAAATGAGAAGGTTTTAATGTCCACATATATGCATTTCTCAGTCTCTGTATTAAGATCCAATCGGATATAAGTATGTGTCATGCACCGGCGTTTGTGTTAGGTTATTTCAGAGTTTTTTTGGTTTTGTCTTTTCCTGTTTTATTTTGGTGAAGGTGTTCGTCTTCCTGTTTTGTCTGCACTCTGTCTGACTTGTCTTTGTCTTCCCTAATTCCCTCATTGCCCTAACCTGGTGTTCCCCCTGTGATTACCCACACCTGATTGTGATCCCTACTCTCCTTATATATTCTCCTCTCTCCCTTTGTTGTCAGTGCATCATTCTTATTATCTCTGTGAAGACCTTCCAACCCATGAATCTTGTTTCTTTGCTTCTAGTAATTTGTGCCTCAGTTATCTGGTAAGAGTACAGTGCAGCTAGGCTGTCTGTCTACTTTTTTTTTTAGAGACTGAGCATTTTTGCTCCCTCCACTGGTTCCCTTGTTTTTGTATTTTTGTATTTTTTGTTGAACGCTGATGATCACATTAAAATCTTTGAAAATCATCACAAGCCTGAGAGTCTCGTGCATTTGAGTCAGAGGAGATTTCTCATAGACTGCAAGGGAAGCTTCCCCTAAAATTACAAAAATTAAATGGTTAAATATGTGTTGACATTTCACTGACTACAAATGTGTTAGAACACGTTCATCTCACAGACGAGTTCGTTCAGAATCAGCTTTATCACAAATCAACAGACTCGATGTTGTTCTCTTCTCCTCCATTCCCGTTGTGCTGTTTTCTCATACGATCTCTGCTCAGTGCATTTGCCCGTAGACGTTCAGCATCCATGCACTTCAGTGGAACTGAGTGGAACAGTTTTTTTCATTGCCCGGTGTCTCTGGGGGTGAATGGGGCTGTGGGTGGAGATCGGCCGGGCTGGACGCCGGGCTTCCACGTGCTGATTGGAGGATAAGTCAAAAGGCTGAATCCTGTTTGATTGACAGCTATTTTGAGATCTACTCCTTCACTTGACAGAGTTCAGTTTAATACTGTTGTGCATTCTACTGTGAAATCGAGAGAGAAACCACTACGAAATTACTTGTTCATTTCTTGCACTATAAATAAAACACACTCATTGTACTTCCTTGTTTCAATTTAACATAATTTCAATGTTTTCTTGTTTACTTGGTACGATAAGGTCACTGACTATTTTCTTAAAAAGACACGGAGGGCCGAATTTATGTTTAAATAACTTAACTTTTTTTTTTTTATGTAAGCCGACAATGAGCTTCCCCTCTCTGAAAGACGAGCAGCCACCACTGATTTGAGTCTGTGCTAGTGAAGTGTCGTGCCCTAACGGTATGTACAGCTTCTATAAACCAAAATGGTAGTATTTAGTGTGACCTCCCTTTGCACTTAACATGTCTTTTTTTTTTACCCATTATTTCAGATATGAGATTTATTACATTAATTAAAAAAAAAAAAAAAAACAAACAAACAAAAAACAAAAACATGTCTGATGATTGTGTTGTGATTTCAGGGGTCACACTAAATTGTGACTTTAACCTTTGGAACCCACTTAGTTCAGTTTTTTGTGTGTCTTTTAGGTCTTTTATTTCCTGTATCTACTTGTTGGATGTAAAGAAAAAAGGATGTGAAATAAATATGTATGCTCATATCAAGCCTGCAAAAACAAACCTAGAGGTGGAGTAAGACTTTTTCCCAGTATTATATACACAGCACATACCACATAAAAAAGGATTGTATCTTTATTGTTGTATATGACATAAATCTTTGCCTCTAGAACTGCAATGAACTGTCAACATGTCCCAGGTGTACCCCACCTTCACCTCATATAAAACAGGATAGGCCTTAGCCCCTGTTCCATCCCATCACTCTGTAAATAACATATTTTCATTGCTTCGTGGCTAATTTAACCCTTAAACACCTAGAATTACATTTTTCAGTGAAAATCAGGTATTTTTTCACACTTAATTTACTGATCACACATGGTCATGGTCAAAGTAAATGAAAACATTATTATATGAAAACAGATAAAACTGAAGAAAAAGTGCCATTTTCTGTTAAATATACCATTAACTGAAAAACTGTCGTTTGTCAAATACATGGGTTTAAATGTTAAATCAATGTTGCAGATAACAGTAGTCAAGGCCAGCTGGTGGCATTGGTCATATAAGGGGTTGTCTAGGGCACCAACCGCTGGAGGGGCCACTGCTGGTAGGCAAGAAATAAATACAAATAAATAATAGAATAATTATTACAGTAAATAAAGAAATACTAGTACTGATAACGTGATAATCTCTCATTAACTGTCATAAAAGTAAAGAAATGATAAAAAAAAACAAACAAAAACAAAACACAACCCCCTCTGTAATTTCTCAGGTGAGCTCTCCCAGAGCGGTGCTCACTGAGCATGTGCATGAGTGACAGAGACAGAGCAGAGCTGAATGACAGTCAGACAGGTGTTGAACTAAGCAACCAGGTAAAGGCTGGAGAATTTATCATCATGAAAAGGCCTTCAAGGCCTTAACTGCATGGTTTAGAAGCAGAGAAAAGTGGAGGCAGAAAAGTAATCCAATTACAGAGGTATGTAACATGTTATAATGTTAAAAAATGTTTGATGTTACTAGCTACAGCTAGCTGAACTGAAATGAAGCAAAGCTGGCTAATAATGGAACTGGAGATGATTAAGTTATGAGATATCTGCTAAGGTGTCTGGTTTACTGCAGAACTGGTTTAGATATGTTTCTATATGGTTCATATATGTTTTTTTTTTTTTTTATCTAGTTTACTGCTGGTTAGCTGGTTACCTCCGCCAGGAGGTATTGTGATCACTTTACTTTGTGTGTTTGCATGCGTGCGTGTTTGTTTGTGTATTAGCAAGATAACTAAAAAAGTTATGGATGGATTTTCATGAAATTTTCAGGAAATGTTGATACTGGCACAAGGAAGAAATTATTAAATTTTGGTGGTGATTGGGGGCGGGGGGCAGATCTGTCTTGGTGGAGGTCTGCGCTCTCAGAGTGCTTTTCTTGTTTCTATATATTTTTTTTTTTTTTGTATCTGGTCTACTGCTGGTTAGCTGGTTTATATAGGTTTCTATCTGATTTGTATATGTTTCTATCTGGTGTACTGCTGGTTGGCTGGTTTATATATGCTTCCATCTGGTTTAGAAGTAGGTATATGCAATACTGACTAAAAAATAAGTAGGTAAGCGCTGTATAGCGCCGTATCCCCTGGACTACACCACTGATTTTAGATCAGTAGATGCTTTTGGTCAGCAGTAAAGAAGTTATGTGTTTGAGAGGGAGAAACCCATGAGACACAGGGAGACAGGCAAAACACCAAAGTGAGTCAAAGATTATGTGACAATTTGGGTTTGTTCAGCATCATTATAGTCATTTACTACATCCCAGTGCATCAGTAATAGTCCATCTATTGCTCAGACTTTGAATCCTAGTATATCCTGTCCACTGGAAATGTGGCTGTGACTGTGTTTCCAACCAAATCAGAAGCAAAAATGATCTTTTAAATGTCCTGAATACTTAAATATCCCTGCCGAAGAATATTTTAGACTCTCTTAGCATGAGTACATTTGATAAAAATAGGTACCACACACACACACCCACACACACACACACACACACACACACACACACACACACACACACACACCTCCATCCGGCTGTGAAGGCATGTTTATGAATGATGGATTGCCTGGTGCTGCAGGCGGAGAGGAAGCGCTGAATATTCATAGCCCCTCTTTTGAAGCGGACCTCCTCCGGCTCCATCAGACATCAGACGTATGCTGAAGGTCGGAGGAAAGCTGACTCACGTTAAACTGACCGACCCCTCAAACTCCCAATATCCACCCCCCCACCCCCCACCACCGCCACCGCCTCAACCCTCATGTCCACTCAGCATGTGACACTTTCCATCTGTATCCAGACAGCAGTAAGCGAGCAAGCATCCAGAACACAGAACCCACTTCACACATGTACACATGCAGGGAATGTGACAGGAGTCTGCAATCAGGCGTTAACACAAAGAACACAATTACTCAAACATGCAAAAACAAAAGGAGAAACTGTGCATTCAGTCAAAATCAAGCAGAAAATAAACACACACTCACATATACACAACACACATGCATAAATGTCAGATTCCAGTTGCTGGGCCAGGCTCATCTCTCGTTCAGGATTGGATGATTCTGTTTGGGAGGTCACACATCATGAGCCGTGATTGGTCGACTCAGGGGAGCACGCTAATCTTGACAAGTGTCGAACCGGTTGGTGGATTAGCTGAATGCCAACAAGGAGTGAGAAGCAAGAGGAAAGTATGTAAAACAGTATGTTTTCATATCAGACTCAAGATGATTTGATTTATTTGGTCTTTTTCTGGCGTTTGAGTTCATGACCCTGCCCCCCGAAGGGGAGGCAAGGGGTATTGTTTTTGGTTCGGTTTGTGTGTGTCTTTTGGTTAAATTCATACCAATGTACATGGGGGTGTGGTCCATGATTAATATGACTTATGCTAATGTCAAAACGAAAACGAAACTTAACATCCTTTCACCGTTCGGCTCCCAACTTGTACATCTCTCTTCTATAGGAGATCTTACACGTAATTTTAACAACTCCTATATCCACTTGGCCCCCTGCACTGCTCTATGGACCCCCCACAAACACTGAGCCCCATGAATTTGTCATGTTTATCCCCCCTTATCAGCGCCCCAGCATAGACTATCACTCACGTTTTACAGATCTGATGAAAAACTGGTGATGAACATCTTGCGCTGCTTTAAGAAAATTAAATATAGGGAAAAAAATATTTTGGAACTGCCACAAAAGTAGCCCTGGGTCTTCATGGGTTAATGGTGACGTACACCCAGACTTTAGAGCAGGGGCATCAAACTCATTTTATTTCAGGGGCCATATTCAGCTAAATTTGGTCTCCGGTGGGCCAGACCAGAAAAATAATAACAATAACCTATAAATAAGGACAACTCCAAATCTTTTACTTTGTTTTAGTGTAAAAAACCCCATTAAATTATGAAAATACTTACTTTTATAAGCTATAAAAAAAATAAAAAAAACCTTGAAAAAACTGAAATTTAAATTAAAAAACGTAAGAAAATTTAGTGCCATTTTAACAATATTATTCCTCAACTTATCATTTCTACATGTGCATTATGGGTAAGATCTATAAAGACACTAAACACTGAGGAACAGGCAGAAAAATGGTTAAAATTGTGCTTAATTTTCTTTAGACATTTCAAGTTGTTCATGTTTGTTAAGATTATTCACATTTTATTGTTACAGGATAGTTTGTAAGAGTAAATATTTTCATAATTTAATGTTATTTTTTGCACTAAAACAAAGAAAAAAAAAAGTTGTTAATTCTAGATTTTTTTGGCTTACTTCAAGATTTTTTTTTACTTAATTGAAGATTTTTTTTTTTCTTTTTGCGTAATTGAAGATTTTTTTTACTTAATTGAAGATTTTTTTTGGCTTGATTGAAGATGTTTTTTAACTTAACTGAAGATTTTTTTGTGACTTAATTCAAGATTTTTTTTACTTGAAGATATTTTTTTTTGGCTTAATTCAAGATTTTTTGCTAAATGAAGATTTTTTTGGCTTAACTGAAGATTTTTTTACTTAATTGAAGATTTTTTTTTGCTTGATTGAAGATTTTTTTTTTTTGTTTTACTTAACTGTAGATTTTTTTTTTTTTTTTTTTTTTTGGCTTAATTCAATATTTTTTCCTTAATTCAAGCTAATTTTTTTTTTTTTTTGGCTTAATTCAATTCAAGACAGTGGAATTTTTGCACTTGGCAAAAACATCCCAGGGGCTGAACTGGACCCTTTGGGGGGCCGCATTTGGCCCCCGGGCCGCATGTTTAACACCTCTGCTTTAGAGGCTTCAGAACCAACATCTGACAAAGAAACAATACATGGAATCATTAAACAAGAGACTAATGATTTCAAGGAACTGAGCTACTGGGAAATGGTTCTTGATTCCCGTCTGTAGTGAATACATATGGATGATAGATCAAAGATAACCCAGAGGATTTTTCTAGAGGATAATACCCTCATCCACAGCACATTGTGAAGGCCGTAGCATATGATTTCATATTTATTCAGTCACTGGATTGAACTCCTGTGGGAGACTTTGGACCGGGGCTTTACACAACGCTCTCCACTATCATCATCAAAACACCACATGAGGGAATATGTGATGTTCCTCCCTCCAGTGGAGTTGACAGACAATAGAATCAATACTGCCGATGAGCACTGAGGCCGTTCTGAGGACACATGATGGAAGAACACCTGACAAATTGGATTACGATACACGACGACAGTTCCCGATGCATCTCAACGTACTGCATCCTCAATTTTCTGCACGACTACACATGGCTACTTTTTAATTAATGAATCGAAGCAGTCAGGTAAATCAGGACCGTCTCTACGTGGAACACAGCAGTCTGTGATAGAAAGAGTTGCATTTTTTCTGTACCTGTATCTGTGCATGAACACCACCATATAAAACATAAATCCCTCTGCAGTGCTTTACAAGTAGAGATGTTGACTATCCACTGGCCTCAGTTCAATTCAGTTACGACGTCTGCATTGTGATGCATCATCCAAAATTCATGATATCCACATATACACAGGAGATTCACTTTTTTTTTTTTCTTAGACAATCCTGTCCACACATAGATATTGTCTATTTAACCCATAAAGACCCAGTACTACTTTTGTGGCAGTTCCCAGATACATTTCTCTCTCTATTTAACCTTTCTTTACCTGGAGCTGCTTACAACCAGGTAAACTGTTCATATTCTTCTTCACTGGAGTCAAGTTTTCTCTGTTTTGTGCGGCATGACCACCTGCCCATGTGCCACTGTCTCTCCAGGTGTTTGTAGTAATACTTAAAGGTTAACTGTGTGTACTGTATATCGGCTAAAATTCACTTAGGGGGTCAAATGAGTGGCCATTTTTGTCAAAAAAAAAAGTTGTAAGAAATGCATAGAACTGTTGAAATAATACTAATACATTTGTGCACAGACTACTGATATTATTTGACAGTGGAAGCTCTATTTTCAGAAATATTGGATTTTGAATAGCACGTGTATGTGAAAACTTTTGCTGGTGGACGGACGTGACATTACCCATGATACTCTGGTCAGTACCAGTACTTTATTAGTAATAAACTTATATACTTACTATTGCTAATTCTCCTCTTATTCATAAATGTTAGTATTGTGGATCTAAAACAATAACAGCTGACACAAAAACACAAAATGTGGCAGTGGACGGATGTGACATGGTTGTTACAGATCCCATCATACTGATGCTCGGCAGCCATGTCACCGTTTAGCCTAATGATCCCTGTGCAAAAACAAGGATCAGAATTATTTATTGTATAGTTTATCATCATACTAAAGAGTAAATAACAATATAGAATTGTTATTTCCTCATAAAAATGCTTCTTATTAGAAAACTCTTGATTTAAAAAGTGACGTGTGACATTCTTAATGTATGTATTGGCGTAACATAAGCAGGATGGATCAGCACCCTACTCCATACTGCAACCTGTAAAAATAAAACGTGATATGTAGGATAGAATCTTGTAAGAAAAACTGGGGAATCTAAAAGAATAGAATATTTGTTTTTCAGGTAAATTCGGTTAAAATATAACTTGGCCATTTGTGACATGAAAATATAGCATTAATTTTGATGAAAGTGGACATTTTTGAGCTGAAAACATAGTTCATATGACCATCAACATGTTGAACAGAACTGAAATCCTGTAAATTTGCATAATTTGCATTTACCAACACAAAGTTCCTTTGGGGATTCACTTAGATTGATTTCTTATGCACAAAGACATAAATAAGACCTCTAAGCAAATTTTAGCCGACGTACATAAATGAGCCTTAGGTTGTTCAACTTATCAACTGGCTCAACATCCTATGTTGCTATTCTGGTTGTAGATCTGTCCTCTTGCCTCCAGAGGCCTTTCGGTCTAGGTCCATTGTTAAAGCTCCTTGAAAATCATCAACAGTGGTGGCAAACTGTGGTCCCTATGGCTCTGAAGGTTGTTGGAAAAGGAGGAAACCATAAAAGGTGTTAAACTGGAGGTGGGGGACAAAACACAGAGGGTTTACCACAGCATTTCATCATCGACTTTGTGGAAATCTGATGTTTTCAAAAGCAGCTTATCTGATGGGGCATTGAAATGCAGAGAGGTAAAAATACAACAGACATACAGTAAATGCCACTTTTCCACAGAGGGTATCAGCTCTACTTGCCTGGACGCTGCACTGGTTTTTGGTATTCCTACTGCGTGAGAGCATGGACCACCGGATACTATCAGTTACCACATCTAGTGTGACCTTACTGAGGTTCCAGGTGAGCCAGAGCAATACTAAACATGACATAAAATCATGCAGATCATAGATTAGTCAATCCAGAAATATCACTGGGTCAAAACATATTTGTGTCATCAAGCTGAGTAGGGTGTATCTTGATAAATCTCCCACAGACGTGAGGTGTAGACAACTGGATTATTGCTTGGGGAAAAAACATGCATCTAACGTTTTATTTCAGAAATTATAATTTACTGTTTTAATCCATAAAGACCCCGTGCTACGTCACTTATATTGATTTCTTATGCACAAAGACATAAATAAGACCTCTAAGCAAATTTTAGCCGATATGTGAACTGTTATGTAATGCGTTGGTGTAGCCTTAATTTTTAAAATGTTTCTAATTTTATGAATGCTGGCACTTTACTTCTTACCCAGGGACAACAGTTGAAAAAAATTATTATTGGGGTGGGGGCTGTAGGATCTGGTTCACTATTGCCGTGTTTCCACTACGTTGTACCGGCTCGGCTTGACTGTACTCGACTTTGCTTTTTTGCTTTTCCATTACGAAAAAAGACCTGGAATCTGGTACCTGGTACTAGTTTTTTGATACCACCTCCACTGAGGTTCCAGGACTGGGGACCAGATACTAAAATGTGATGTGTAAACACTGCAGACCACTGCAGATTGGTCAGAGAGTCGTCTCTGTGACCTGCTGTTTTACAAAAAACAGATGCGGAAGTTGACAGTAAATATAGCGGTAGGTTAAGCCACATGATGACAGCCCGCAAAACTACACCATGGTTTGTCGAGGAGATTCAGATGTAAAAATTCAGCATGAGCTTGACGAGACAAGTTTATCAGCAACTCTCTGAGCAGACAACACGAAAGTAACGCGCCGCATCGCTGTGACGTCCAGGTACTGTAAAGTCGGTAGTATCCTGTAATGGAAACAGTCTCCAGGAATAGGACCTGGTACCCGAGTCACGTCGAGCTGGTTCCATGTAGTGGAAACGTGGCATATGACTAGATCTGTCACGGCGTATACTTTTATACCTTTATAGAAACAGAGGAGGTGACATCACTTCATCTCAGTTACATTTGCTGCTATTTTGTTTCTGTGACCAGATTGTGAGGAGGGGGTTGGACATCCACCTTTCTGCTGTTTCCTGAATCCACCGTCTGTAATATCTGATGGAGTCATGACAAGGTGGAGTGGCTTCTCTGGGTTTGATCAGTCGGTGCTGAACGTTAACTGAAATGTGTAAAGTTCAGTTTTTCTGTGTGTGTGTGTGATGACAGTAGAATCAGTGTGTGCGTCAGACAGACAGATGCATTAAATTGACAGCACCACCTAGCTCGGCACACCTGTTTTCTCCAACAAATTCAATTTGACGCTTCCTCAGCAGAGCATGGTGTTTTCAGAGGTGCTCGGCGGCGCCATCTGTGACAGAGCACCACACGTTTCCGAGGCCTTCGATGTACTGCAGCCAAACCAACAGGCAGAAAATGGGCGAGCTGAAGGGATGTCAGTGGATCTAATTTGAGTTTGACTGGTTTCTCTGTTTTTTTTCAGGACAGAACATACACGCCTGTCAGTTTGTCAGTCGTCCTGCAGCTTCACTTGAATCCCTCTGAAGTGTTTGCACAACATCAGGAAGTTCTTTCTCCAACTGGGCTTCAACCTCAAAGTTAAAGTCCATAAAACCAACCAGCTTACACATCATGGTGTGGTTTCTAGTGTAAATTAAATCTGAATGTTTAATTACTCCAGTGGGTTGGATCCCCCTGATTTTAAAAGCTTCTAACCCACTGAAATAAAAAATTCATCCTGTCTCCAGTCTTAATTTCAGTGGAGACTTTTAGTTTCCCACGATGAATAATTTACACTTAACATTACAGAAGATAACATGCAATGTCTTCTTAGCTAAACCAACAGTTTACACTGTTATCACGTGACACAAACATCTGCATGAGCTTATGAGCATGTGAATGTTACTGAGGGTCACATGAGGTCAGTGCTGCAGTTTTATTAAAGTCATCGTCTGTTTGACAACTACTGGCAGAAGTAAATAGCAACGTGCATGGATGATATAGGACAAAGGTTAAATGTCACAGTACAAACTGCATCCCACAATCCTGGGAGTTTAGGCCTATTCCCAGTCTCCACTCTAAAAACTAATCACAAACCCTGTGTTTGAGAGTAAGACCCAACCCCAATTAACCTCTTGGCCCTCCCCCTTACCCCTACCCCTCCGTTTTGCACGTTCACATGGAAGGGTGGTGTTGTCCCGATTCTCAATGGGCTCTATGCACAGCCCCACTACTTCCTGAACTTCAGGTGGGTCCTTTTTTCCTGTCTTTATTATTGGACACACTGGTTAATCCAGGTATGCCTAATTAATCAGTAGTCACAACAAGAAGTAGCAGGCACAGCTGGATTTATCAGTGTGTCCAATAATAAAAGACAGGAAATAAAGGAGTCACCTGAAGTTCAGGAAGTAGTGGATCTGTGCATGGAGCCCATTAGACGGAGGGGTAGGGCTTTTTAGTCCTTGAAATGGAGATTTTTCAGCACCACACTATGAACAGAGGGGTAGGAGAAATTTCCCAATTCTGTTCGAATCGTTGGCAAGTTGGAGGTAAACACAGCCAAAAAATTCTGCAGTGTGACGAAAGAGACATACAAATATAAGTATTGTCTTTGTAAATAACTTAATAATTTGATCGGCCGTTTAATGCCATTTCAGTGTGTTATAGATCGCATTTCTGCAGTTTATAGTTGATAGCTGCAAAAAGATGACCAAAGCCCATGGAACAGAGAGGGTTACAGCTGCTGATGGCATGGGGAATACTTTCAGAAACGAAGTTTTTGCATCTGTTTATAGCGGCATCAATGACTGCTGATTTTTTATTTTATTTTTTATTTTACCTTTATTTAACCAGGAAAACCTCATTGAGATTAAGAATCTCTTTTTCAAGAGTGTCCTGGCCAAGATGGGCAGCAGTACATTAAATAGTTACAGACAGACTTCCATATATAAAACAAATACATAAAAAGCACACAGACAAGTCAAACCTTCCAAAGTAAACTCAAAAAGTGCTCATGAAATGATGACGTAACACATCGCGAAGGGTTGTCCCATTTCATAGGGGAATGTTTCAACCCCTACCCCTTGCAGCTCCGTTTCAAGGGGTAGTGCCAAGTGCAAGGGCCAAGGGATAGGGGTAAGGGTAAGGGGTGAATTGGGATTGGGCCTAAGAGTCTATAAGGGCCTGGAAAGATATCAAAGAAATGGGACGCACTTTCCTACATCACATCACTATAGCAACAATGGCATGAGATAAAATGAGGAAGTTCAAGTTAACTGGGATTACATCTTAAAATAAATTACAGTGAAACTCATTCATTCATTTTCCAAACTGCTTAATCTTTGAGACGTCACGGCCAGGTACACCTTGGACATGTCACTGGTTCCTAAAAGGGCTAGAATTAAAATTTTAAAAAAATCAAAGTAAGTCATTTATTAGTTATTTAGGCACAAAAGGTGTCCCAGTAAAGGTTAGTTCACATAGGGAATCTATGTAGGGCATTTTACTCATACACACAGTGCCTACCATTAACATTACCGTTAGTGTTAGCACTTAGCTTATTTGTAATGGTGAACTGCCGCTGAACCTAGAAAATTAATTAACGTATAAAAACATACAGCTGTGAGGTTTAAGTACTAATCACTACGCCACTGCCCAGTGGTAAATGTTGGAGCGTTTGGGATTTCTTAGTTATCAAATGATCGATGTACTTATGATGCGTTCCAGGCCGGATTTTGAGCCCATAAGTCACGACTTGAAATCATGACTCATGACTTTGTAATGTTCCAGGCAAGTCACGCCAAAATGCCTAAGCATAAGGAATTGTGGTTGCTAAATGTAAACAAACCTGCATGGTGGACTGTACGGGGCTTATCTTCGTTTACAATCATTTCTGTCCCAGAGGTGTTTGCTCTTCGCTTATTTGAGGGAAACAGAGGAGGAAAAACGGAAAGAGAAGCTGTTACACCTTTTATATTCTGTTATTTGTATATTTGGATACATATTTGGTATTAATTTATTCTTGTCCTAACACTAGAGAAGCTGCTGATTTTGCATAACATTTGCGGATAAATAACAGTAGAGCAATACCTTGTTTTAATAAACAATTTGGCATAATCACCGCATCTATGGGGGCTGCCATTGTTGTTTCATGGGCTACGTGACATCAGAACTCGAAACTGGGAGTACATCAATCTAGTACGAGTTCACGGGTGGTAAGTCACAGGTTTGACTGCCAATCTAGTACATTTTCACCGGTAGAAGGTTGGAAAAACATGAGTTACAGTTGGCCTGGAACGCAGCATAGTTGAGCATATAGAGTAAAAATCAGTGGTTGATGAAGTGGTGTGCGATTCTTTCATTGCTCTGATTGTTCTCTTAAATCTTTGTTCATGTAGAGTTTTAATGTAAATGTCAGTCAGAGCTTCAAGGCTTTTACTTGCAACCCCGAGATTGACGTCATAACTTCAGGAATTGTGGGTAATGACTTCAGGTAAAGTGTGCATTAGGTGCTGACTTATGGAAAGGGGCGATAAAGAGCTCAGAACGTCTGTGATCGAGTCTTCAGTCCCTTCCATTTTACATCTGGACAGTCCTAAGCCCTTGTAAACTAATCACAGATGAAACTCTAATAGTGCTAGTCTTTTAGGGTGAACATTATGACTGAGAACTTCAAAATTATTATTATTATATATTATTGTTCACCGCTGCTTATCTGAAGGCATATTTGGTGCAGGTTTTTAAAGTTTCTACCACTATTTAGTCAAGCTCTAAACTAAACAAAACCCTGCCTCTAGAAGTATCTCATTGCCAGTCACTGGAAGAAATATATTTGTTACTATCACTTCAAGGTTAATAAGTGTCAAAAATGGTACTTTTCTAAATATTAAATGTCCTGTAAAAAGAATCCCAACAACAGCAAAGGCTTATTGAATTAGACTTGTGACAAATAGAGTAACAAAGGAACAATTGGGTCTGTTATGCCGTTATGAGAATTATGTTTTCAAAGAGTTAGCAAATTACCCTCTTAGCCGCAAAATGGAGCCTCTATTATCTCCATTTAGTGTTGCATGCTCCATTTCAGACAAAGAGAAGGAGGGAACAGAGACGGAGGGAGGAGAGAGAGAGAAAGAGGCAGATTAAACGGACCATTAGACCAAAATGACTCCTGTGAAGAGGGATCAGAAAACAAACAGGGCTTTGGAGAGCTGCTGGCAGAGTTAGCACAGACAATTACCGTCATTATTATTGCGATCATGTTTACAGTGATTATTTGCTGCCTACTTACTGCCACACCGTGATGCAGCATTACTGATGAGGGAGGGATGTGTCGCAAATGTAGGACAACAGATTAATTCAGAGCTCAAACGTCACAGGAAACACCTCTGATAACAAGAGGAACAAATGTTCACGATACCAGACAAAGAATACACCATTAAATAGCGCACATTCTGATCTGCGTGTTATTTTCCTGACCTGAAAAATCCTTAACACCTGAATTTATATATAAGTATATTAAAAACAAATGTTGCATGTTCTTGCTACATTAAGTGGAGATTGTTCATTCTACTATAACACATAAAATAGATAGGAATCTGAGTCCACGGGTATAATGGTCAATAGTATTTATTGACCACTAAATGTGTAACAGCACTAAAAACTGGTGCAATTTAGATATGAAAGTAGCAGCCGAGTAAGAAGTTGAAGTACCGGAGAAGATTATAGTAGTGGGATAAAAACTTGCAGAAGTTGGGGGGAAATTTCGAGTTTTAGAAAGGAGTAGGGTGGCTTAGAGCTTAAAAAAATAAAAAAAAGAATGGGTAGATTGCAATTTTTTTTTAGATAGAATTTCACACATTTCAACTTGTTTTATTTAATATAGTTTACTTTGACTTTAATTTTTTTTTAAATGATCCATTTCCAGCCACGTTATTCATGGGAGAGATAATAATAATATTCTTGTTCTGTGTCCGTCTGGGCGTCCGGTGTCCCCGTGTCTGATTACGAGGTTGCAGCACGGGAGGGCTACAATGCCGCTGTTGCACCACAGGAGGGCGCTTTAGCCATGTGTACAATGCTGCTAGTAATAATAACAATAATAATAATAATAATAATAATCATAATCATCATCATCATCATCATCATCATAATAATAATAGTAATAATACATTGTATTTATAGGCGCCTTTCTTGGCACTCAACGACACTGTACAGTAAACAGGAGAGTATAAAACAAGCAATAAAACAGAGTAAAAAATAAAAGGCAGGTTAAAAGAGAAAGCGATCCTAAACAGATGGGTTTTGAGTTTGGATTTGAAGAGAGGGAGTGAAGTGGTATTTCTGAGCTCTGGTGGCAAGGAGTTCCAGAGTTAGGGAGCAGAGCGGCTGAATGCTCTGCTCCCCATGGTGAGATAGTCAATAGCAATTATTGACCATTATGCAATATTATTTTCAGTGTTCTGACTATGTACCCCCTGTAACTCTTTCACTATTTGTTCCAAATATTCCAGCAGTTTCTGAAACCTGAGACCTTGCCCTTTATAGCCATTACTGCTGACTGTTTGCTGTGGCCGCTGCCCCCACGACCCAGACCTGGATAAGCCAAGACAGTGTGGTACGATACGCAGCAGCAACGACTCTAAGCTCGGCCAATAAAGCCCCATCCATGAGGCTGATCTTCTTCACCAGGTGAGAAAACAGTGCTCGCCGTGGCAGTAGTTCTCATCATAAACTGTTCCTCATTACATGGACAATATGTTTACCCATTTAGAGACACATCTGGGACATGTGGTTTTCCCAGTTTGGGGTGGAAAACTTGAACCCTGACCTCTGAAATGAGCGGAAGCCAGGTCTCATCACCAGCTCTGTGTGACTGAATGGGAGCAGATCCCTGTAGAGGGGGTCAAAGTTTGTGGAAAAAGCCAGAAATGAGGAGACACTGGGGCTCATGCAGCAACAGTCTGTTACCATTTCTTTTATTTTTTTTGTTACGAGAAAATGCACCAAATGTTCTTGCGGTCCAGATCTATTCTGTCACAGGTGTGGTTACGGATGGGAATTGTTGAGAATTTAACGATTCCGATTCCATTATCGATATTGCTTATCGATCCGATTCTTTATCGATTCTCTTTGCGATTCTCATTGGGTGAGGGAATGAAACAGTACAGACGGGTGTGTTTGCGTTAACTGTCTTTTATATTTCCATCTCTGCACGGAAAATATAACACATACAGTATGTACAAATAATAAGAACAGATGACGCCGGGCCTGGTTCGGGGGGGGTGTACAGTGAAAGTGAAACTAAAGACTCTTTACTAATTCCTCTATTTAGTCCATGGGCCAAGACCAGATATTTGGAATATTGGTACCACCCAAGGGGGCAAGTTCTAGTGATGCATTTTGAAATGGCCTATATCTATAGATAATATTTTGCTGTGATAGCCATTCCAGAGTAGTGGCTTAGTCCTAGCTAATTGACGCATTTCTACTTCATGGAACTGGTTCGACTCGGCTCGGCTTGTCTCCCGTTGTTGTGCGCCTCATTTCCTTTCCCTTCTTACCTTCGGAAACTTGTATTTGGGTACGACGTTTGCTGCCCGCACCAGAACTGGAACCGGCCGTCATTCACTCTGCTGCTACATTCACAAGCGCTGCTAAGTAGTGAATTAAATACGTGACATTCCTGTAAATGATTCACATGCTGTGTGAGGATATTGGAGGGATCCCCCCTTTAGAAGACATGGAAGCTTTGCAAGTGTTCCAAGTAAGTGGACCTGGTGTCATCTTGTTAGACGTGTTTCTGCCTTTTCGTGTTTCTGCCTCAACGCCATGTTGCCTAAGTTCTGACCAAAACAATGCAGCGTACATGTGACGTCATTGTGCATGCACAACGAAGGCGGAATTGCTAAGCAGAATTGTTAAGCAGGCAGGCAAACGATTCCAAGGAATCGAGCTACTGGGAGCCGGTTCTCAAAAAGAACCAGTTCTCGAGTCCCATCCCTAGGTGTGGTAAATGTTCAATCTTTATCGCTTAAATGCAGGTGTGGTTGATTGTTTGTAATTAGCATGTGACCACACCCACTAAACACCTTAAAAGGGCCTGTGTTATGCTGTGTGCAAACAGCCACTAACAAAGGGTTGGAAAAGAAGGAACTTTAGCAGCAGTAATGGCTTTTCCATTGGATATATGTGCAAAACTTTAATGATATTTACTAGATGTCGAAAAAACAGAAGTGCATAATGTCGGTTTTTCCATTAAATCACAAACGTGATAATTAGTGTATTTATTATCATGAGATGATACGAGAAGTCATTTCTTAAACCTGGCGACAACGGAAATATGGTGTTGATTTACAGATATATTCATTATTTTATATATTACCCCTCTATCCCGTAAGAAATTTAAAAAATGATTGGGTGTCCTGGTGTGTCCACACATACTGCGCCATGTTTCTTTTTTGTTTTGTTTGTTTGTTTGTTCATTTGCATGTATACAAGACAATAAAACATAATAATAATAACAATAAAAAAAACATGTCGGGGAAGCCAGAAACCAAAGTGGTTTATCATGGGCCTCCCCAAAAACTTGAAATAAAGAAAGTATTTACAATGTCAAGTAATGATATACAATCATAAGCAAACAAAATTAACTAAATGAAGAAAATAAGTCAAAAACAAGTATAACAAAGAAACTATATACATCGTGAGCAGTGCACATGGAAATAAATAGGAATCGACAAAACTATGAAACGAAATTCAGAATGAAACTAAAAAGTTATCTAACTAAGAAAAATAGTAATTGAATCAAGGAAAACAAACAGATCACGTGAAAGTAGTGCTTGGGTGTTCTATGAAATCCAATTTTAAGAGTTTTTTGAATCTAGGTAAGAACACACAGGTTTGCTGTGACTGGCTTAAATTGTTCCATATGATGGGGCCCCTATACAGTATTGTAAATTGTTTCTGATTGGATTTTGTCATAATCGGTCTTGGTAGATTCCGCTGTCTGGTACTGTGGTGATGAATGCCTGAGTTGAACCGGAAGAAGCCTTTGTATTGATCAGGTAAACATGAACTGTTATTGACAATTTTATGGACAAATATGACAATCTGTAATTTGTTGATGTCATACACAGTCATAACTTTTAAGTGGTGAAACGGACCAGCTGAGTGTGCTGTGAAAGTAGCATTGGCAGCGATTCTGACAAAGCGCTTTTGTAGTTGATAGAGTAGTTTGATAGATTTTGTGTATCTACTAGCCCAGATAATATTGCAATATGTTAAATAAAGATATATATTGAACTGTACAGTACAGTAAAGGGTCATAAATATGTCTTGTGTGAGCACAGATTTGACTTTTCTTATGATTCCTATGCTTTTTGAAATTTTCTTACAAATAAAGCTAATGTGATTTTTCCATGAAAGTTTTTCATCTAGCAGTATACCTAAAAAGTGAGTGTGATTTACCTGATTGATAGGTTTATCATTTATGAATATTCTAGCCTTCTCTTTGTTGTATTTCTTGTTCTTGTTCCTACCTGCACAGATAATGAAATTTGTTTTCTTGATATTAAGAGACTGTTTATTTGCCTTGAACCACTGATTCACATTGTACAATTCTTTATTAATAGATGCCAATAAGGTGTCAAAATTTTGTGGGACATAAATAAGTTTGTGTCGTCTGCAAATAATATAGTAAATAATTTCTTAGATACTGATGCCAAGTAAGTATTGTGCCAAGTATTAACGTAGATTAAAAACAAAAGGGGACCGAGAATGGATCCTTGAGGTACGCCACATGTTATGACTTTCTGAGAAGAGTTGTTATTATGATTAGAGACTAACTGTTTTCTGGCAAATAGTCTTTTAACCATTGCAGGGCGGAACCGTTGAATCCATAGCAAACAAGTTTGTCATGTAGAATGTCGTGGTCAACCGTATCGAAAGCTTTGGAAAGGTCGAGGAATATTTCTATAGCGTTTTTGTTATTTTCTAAGGATGTAGTGATTTTATCAACGCGATACTTCTGCTGTGTGAAACCCCGACACGGAGTTGAGCGTCTGCTTCGAGCATAACATCACTACCTAAGACCCGGCTACATGTAAACATAGCCTCAGACTCAACATAAATCCCTGTTCAGGCAGAGTATCAGTGAGCATGAGGGGTCAAGTGTTGTTCAACTGGGTGGAAGTAATAGTAGGTGCCACTTACTTTTTCAGTTGTTTATTTAAAAATAGTCAAAATATTAGAAATTGTGTAATGAGCCCTGTTTCAAATAGGTCCAGTAGGTCTGGGGAATTTCACCAAAAGATTACATAACAATCCTAAAGTACAATTCACAGTTTTCTAATAAAATACAGGAAAGTTTCAGCCTAAATTTTCCTATAGTTTTCTGTGGTTTCTGGAGGCTTAGGCTGTGTGTGATGGCTCTGTGCTGTTGTCTGACTAGGAATTTCAATTCTGCATAATTTTGGATCAACATTATCACAGTATTGACAATATCTGGAGGAAGTAAACACCACATTTTCCTGTACTGAAAGCTGCACAGTGTGTGTGTGTGTGTGTGTGTGTGTGTGTGTTGGCTTAATGTGTCCCACCAGAGTTTTATAATGAATGAAAAATGCACTTTTAATACTGTTTACGCTCCTGGTCCGTTTGCGTTTAGCTTTATGCTGACCTGTGTGTTGACATACATCATACCTTCCCTCTGCTCTGGACAGCACATACATTATATGGACAAAAGTATTGAGACATGTTGAATTCAGGTGTTTCTTTTCTAACAGGGGGCTGGGATAGACAACAGTAATGACAAATATCATAATAGAGTTTTATTTTGGGATAAATATCATTACATTGTATTGGTAAGTTGCCTCTCAATTTCTCTCAACACTGATTTTGTTCTGTTATTTTTAATCCACGACTATAATTTTATCTCTCATTAAACTTTTAGGCAATATGGATGTTTCTAAACTATATGGACAAAAATATTGGGACACATCATGGCTATAGCTGTAAGATTTGAGATTTAAGCATCGATATTTCTTTACAATTTAAAGGGAGATTTTTCTTCCTTAGTGAGATGTTAAGAATGTAGATTGTTAGTTGTGGTAAGAAAGTATTATTTTTAGTCAGAGCATGAAAAATATTGTAGAAATTTAGAGGTCGAACATTTAAATTCATAGTCATGGATAAAAAACAAAAAAATCAACATTGAGAGAAATTAAGTAAAAACCATCTCTGAGACATTTTGGAAACAAATATAACAATTTAAACAAAACAAACAAATGTAACGCAATGATATTTATCACAATATAAAACTATGTCTTTATTGTTTTGTATCTCAGACCCGTTAGAAAAAAAAAACACCTGAATTCAATGTGTCCCAATAGTTTTGGCCATATAGTGTATGTATGGCTGATGAGCAAAAGATGAAGAGTGAAGATTTGAAGGATAGGAGAATGATGTTTATCAGCGGAATCCATGAAGAACTGATATAACTGATGTGACGTCAGCTAATGGGCTAATTTTTTTCTTTTTTAAGTCTTGTAACTTCGTCAACTTCTTTTACTTCCTGTGCTCTTCATCATCACTTGTAAGGGTGTAAAATGACAACTGGATGTATTTTGTGGAATTTTTTAAATTTTTTTTTAAAATTTATTTTTACTTACAAAATCACAACACCAACAACAAGAGCTAGTCACCAGAAATAAAAAAAAACAACAGGAACTAGAAAAGCACTCGGTGAGCACAGACCTCTGCCAAGGCAAATCAGCAGTTGTCCCCCCACCCCCCACCCATTCACAACCAAAATTTCATCATTTGTTCCTTGTGCAAGTCTCAACAGTTCCTGAAAATTTCAGCAAAATCCTTCCATGACTTTTAGAGTTATCTTGCTAACAGACAAACAAACAAACAAAAAATCTGTCCTTTTTTTTTTTTTTTTTTACTTACATTTGTATCTCCTGTATATATTGAAAATGTAAAATATTTTGTGAAATGTTACTTTTTTTTTTAAATCTTACCTTCATGTAATATTGTGTATACATACTGTTTAATTATTCAATAAAAAAAAGTATCAACATTTCCTGAAAATTTCATCAAAATCCATCCATAACCTTTTGAGTTATCTTGCTAACAGACAGACAAAAAAAAAAAAAAAAAAAAAAAATCCATTGTTTTTTTTACTTACATTTGTATCTATATATTGAAAATGTAAAATATTTTGTGAAGTGTGACTATTTTTTATCCTACTTTGATGTAATATTGTGTATACATGCTGTTCAGTTGTTGAATAAAAAAAAAAAAAAAAAGTATCAACATTTCCTGAAAATTTCATCAAAATCCGTCCATAACTTTTTGAGTTATCTTGCTAACAGACAGACAAACACACAAACCCAGATGAAAACATAACCTCCGCCGTCCTTGGTGGAGGTAAAAATCCAAAACAAAAAAGACAATAGCCAAGAATTAATAGAAAAACAAAAAACCCCTCAGTACTCAGTGTGGACTCAGTATAACAGCAGATTTAACCCAGAGGCATGAACAGAAGTCGACCCGGACACAGGAAATGACATCACAGATTAACAGGTAAATAATGGCCAGAGTATAACGGACAAGTAAATGTTAGGATGAGGCCGTTACACCCCAAATAACTCCACACTTAACCTTTACACTCACATCAAGTGTTTTCAGGATCTGTGGGAATTTCTTTGCTGCAACGTCCTGCCTTTTTATTTTCTGAGAAATATTGAACATTTAACCTCAGAGGAGCAGCCTGTAACAAAGGATAAAGGTTAAACACGTGCACACATGCATTATGAAACGGGTTATGTATATATTAAACAGACAATAAAGAGCTTTAAAATATGTATTAGTGAAGTAAAAGTACACACAGTATACATCATCTGCATGAATAGTGGATTTCACCAATAAATAAGTCATGATATAGTGATGAGAATCAAAATCAGGTTCCATTTATTGATTTTTTTCCATGATAGTTTTTAACTTATTTGATTCCTTTGCTAAAAACAGGCACAGAAAGTTTCATGGATAACAAAAATAGCCCAAAGTCTGACTTTTGTGCTCATATGTGACTCATAGGAGCAGCACAGATTACATAAATTCAGATACTGGCCAAATTAAAAAGACATTAATGCCACGTGCACATTAATGCATCACTCGTGCATATGTAAATGACATGATAGTGATTGTAAATTCATCCTGGGGGCCAGATTAAACCTTCTGGAGGGCCGGTTTGGACCCGTGGACCGTGTGTTTGACACCTGTGCTGTAAAGGGATCATTTCACATAAGAGTGTAAATTTGCTGAAACATTCATCTGTATAACATGACCTTTAACCTTTTATAGTTCACTCATAGAAATACTCTGAAATTCAAAACTTCAGCCTTAATGTGTTATTAGAGGACATAAGAAGACTTTATTACTTCTGTGAATTCAAAAAATAAAAAATAAAAAAAATATTGTCATGTAGAAAATCAAAGTCAGTGAAGTTACCATATTTGGTTCCTTACCCACAATAGGCAAAAAAAAAAAAAAAAAAAAAAAATCCAAGTAGTAACTATAAAAAGTGCAAGAAAAATACATGTACAGTCACTTGCCCGATAAAGGGGCACTCATAGAAATACTCTGAAATTCAAAATTTCAACCTTAGAGTGTTATTGTATTTGTGAATTTTTTCAATTTTTTTTATTGTTATGTAAAAAATTGAGGTCAGTGTAGTTACCATATTTGGTTCCTTATCCACAATTGGCAAAAAAAAAAAAAAAAAAAAGAAAAATGCAAGAAGAAAATATAAAAAAAAAATACAAGAAAAACACATGTAAGGTGAAAGGAACATGTATTTTAGAACAGGACTCACTGTAACAGTTGCTGTCACTGTCTTGTAATGTGTGCAGAAATGACCAAAAATAGTCACTTGCCTGATAAAGGGACACTCATAGAAATACTCAGAAATTCAAGATTTTAGCCTTAGTGTGTTATTGGAGGACATAACAAGACTTTATTACTTTTGTGAATTTTTCAAAATTTTTCAGAGTCACGTAGAAAATCAAGGTCAATGAAGTTACTATATTTGGTTCCTTACCCATAAGTGGCAAGAAACAAAACAAATCCAGGAAGTAAATATAAAAAAATACAAGAAAAACACATGTAATGTGAAAGGAACATGCATTTTAGAAAAGGACTCACTGTAACTGTTGCTGTCACTGTCTTGTAATATGTGTGGAAATTACTAAAAATAGTCACTTGCCTGATAAAGGGGCACTCATAGAGATACTCAGAAATTCAAAATTTCAACCTTAGTGTGTTATTGGAGGACATAACAAGACTTTATTACTTTTGTGATTTTTAAATTTTTTTTTATTGTTATGTAGAAAATCAAGGTCAATGAAGTTACCGTATATAGGTCCATATCTGCAAGTGGCAAAACAAAACAAAACAAAACAAGAAAAAGACATGGAAGGTGAGAGGAACATTTTATTTTAGAACAGGACTCACTGTAACTTTTGCTGTCATTGTCTTGTAATGTGTTCAGAAATGACCAAAAATAGTCACTTGCCTGATAAAGGGGCACTCACAGAAATACTCTGAAATTCAAAATTTCAACCTGATGTGTTATTGGAGGACATAACAAGACTTTATTACTTTTGTGAATTTTTTCCACCTTTTTTTATTGTTATGTGGAAAATTGAGGTCAATGAAGTTACCATATTTGGTTCCTTATCCACAAGCGGCAAAACAAAAAAAAAAAAAAAAAAAAAAAAATGAAAAGAAAAAAATCCAAGAAGAAAATATAAAAAATACAAGAAAAACACATGTAATTTGAAAGGAACATGTATTTTAGAACTGGACTCACTGTAACTGTTGCTGTCTCTGTCTTTGTAATGTGTGCGGAAATGACCAAAAATAGTCACTTGCACGATAAAGCTTTCATTCTGGGATTGCTTTGTATTTGGCAAACCAAACCAAAGCACCTTGGGTTGTGGCGGTCATACCTACAAGCTAATTTTCTCTTTTCCCATCAGGGGGCCCAGAGTCCAGTGGTTTTTTTTTTTTTTTTTTTTTTTCGGTCATTGTTGGATAAAAAAATACAGCTTCTATAGAGTCCATCGATCATGTTTAGCTGTGTTTGCTTGTTTGTATGTTGCGTTATGTGTACAGCAAGCTGCTCAAACAAATTGCCCCTAGTGGGATTAATAAAGT
This sequence comes from Sphaeramia orbicularis, assembly GCF_902148855.1. Classification (NCBI taxonomy): domain Eukaryota; kingdom Metazoa; phylum Chordata; class Actinopteri; order Kurtiformes; family Apogonidae; genus Sphaeramia; species Sphaeramia orbicularis. The sequence goes on along the minus strand of NC_043978.1, from coordinate 19,473,593 downwards.
TGTTTGTATTGTGTTTTATTGAGTGCTACTGCTTCCCTACACATCTGTTACTGAGGGGGAAACATCCAAGTATGCTACGATAAAATAAACATTGTGTAGCCAGGCTTTTTTCAAATAAAACTGAAATTAAAATGATGTATAAATATTAATTTCATCCTTTTTTAGCTGATGACAGACTGTGTATATCATGCAATGGTGCTGAAAGTGAAGAGTCGGAAACAGAGCTGTTATCAATTCCTTTTTATTATATATAGAATAGAATAGAATAGAATAGAATAGAATAGAATAGAATAGAATAGAATAGAATAGATCTTTGTTGTCACTGTCACAGGAACAATGAAAATCAGTTTAGCAGCTTAGTTCAGTTTAGCAGCAAAACACTTTATGACTGTATAAGAAAAATAAAATAAAATACAAATATCACAGTGTTATGAAAAGTGAACTGTACAAGGGCTTCAGAATAAAATAATAATACACATGTGCTACTAAAGTAATGCTACAACTCCTGAAATGAACAAAATATACAGAAAGAATATACAAAAGCTAACTCCATACTACAGATGAGAGATATGTACAACGGATAGGATATATATAAGCAGAAGGAAGAATAGATGGAATTAAATGGTAGCAATAGAAAAGCTGCGCAATAGAAAGAAGAATAAAAGCAGAAATGGACCTAAATAAATCATCAAGTGTGTTCTCGATCCGTGTAAATAAAAGTCATAACTCATCATATCATATTTTGTCACTCCCATAATTTCCCCATCATCTCGTCTAAATGCTGTTATTAAATAAAACCCTTGATTTAGTCGTTGTGCGGCGGCAAAAAACAGCAGCTCTGCCCCTCAGCTGTCTGTTAGCGCCGACCTCATCAGCAGTAGGTGAAAAATATTTCCACAGCAGGTAATTAACTCCTTAATGAGAACGAGCCTCCGAGCTGCATTGGCTGTAGCCATGGCGACCGCTGCCACATGTCGCGTCCGTGGCGATGGCGCTGACGGGGCCTAACCGCACACCCACACAGGAGTCCGGGGTGGATCTATATTGCGCTGCCAGGCTGATGTTGACAAATGGACGTCTTTAGCGTCGAGGCCTATTAGCCCGCCGCATTGTCTGCCTCTGAATACGAGCGTCCGGCCGCTTTTTATTTGATTTGCCTGATGTATGGCAGAAGGCTCAAGCACGTCCAGCTGCATCGATCCTTTCTTTTAAAAACCTAAATGACTTCATTAACCTTTTTATGCAGAGCGATAATAGCAGCTCGGGGACCCGCCACGCCTCTCTTCTACATTTCCTGCGTTTCTTCGTGTAACCGGTGATGTCAGACTCTGCGTTGTGTTTAAAGACGAGACCTGCATATACAACTTTGGAGGCAGTTTCTGTTTGTTTTTTCTGTTATTGTCCCAAAGCTGTGGAACCAGTTGTCCTTAGACGGTAGACAGGCTCAGTTTCTGCCTGTCTTCAAATCATGTCTAAAAACGCACATTTTCTCGTTGGCTTTTAATCATTGAGTGAGATGGGGGGGGGGGGGGGTTATTTGTTTTTTTAGCTTACCAGCCAAAAGGCCATAAGCTACAGGGTGGGGAAGCAAAATTTACAATGAGCATTTAGTTGTTTTTTCTCAGCAGGCACTACGTCAATTGTTTTGAAACCAAACATATATTGATGTCATAATCATACCTAACACTATTATCCATACCTTTTCAGAAACTTTTGCCCATATGAGTAATCAGGAAAGCAAACGTCAAAGAGTGTGTGATTTGCTGAATGCACTCGTCACACCAAAGGAGATTTCAAAAATAGTTGGAGTGTCCATAAAGACTGTTTATAATGGAAAGAAGAGAATGACTATGAGCAAAACTATTACGAGAAAATCTGGAAGTGGAGGAAGCAACAAAAAACGTACCAAAGCTTTTATTAAAGCTCTCAAATCCAAAATCTTAGAGGATCCAACCAAATCCATGAGAAAAACGGCAATTGAACTTGAGGTAGACAACAAGACCGTTAGAAATGCAGTAAAATATGATTTGAAGTTAAAATCTTACACAAGAACACCAAAACACTTGTTGACAACAACAACAAATCCAGCTTTAGCGATTTTTGGGAATCATGTTTATGTCCGCCTTCTAGCCCAGATCTAAACCCTCTGGATTCTGCTATTTGGGGCGTTTTAGAACATGCTACCAATAGAACATCACACAGCAATGTTGACTTTCTTAAAGATACTATTAAAGAAGAAAGGGAGAAGTTGTCACCCGAATATTTGAGGAACACTTGCGCAAGTTTCAGGAAGAGTGTGAAGGCAGTTATTGAGAAAGAAGGAGGACACATAGAATAAAAACATTTTCTATTATGTCAATTTTCTTGTGGCAAATAAATTCTCATGACTTTCAATAAACTAATTGGTCATACACTGTCTTTCAATCCCTGCCTCAAAATATTGTAAATTTTGCTTCCCCACCCTGTATTGTCGTCATGCGGTGTCTGTCGTCGTCGTCTGTCGTCCGTTACAAAACTTTCAATCGTCTTCTTCTCCGAAACTAAAATTCTGATTGACTCCAAACTTGGTATACAGTTTCTTTGTGATGATGTCAACAAAAGTTAGAGGAATTATTTGGATCCAGATCTGATTCTGGATTTGGTGCGACTTTGAAAAATGTCCCCATTATAAGAGATAGGAAGTGGAGCGATGCAATAACTCAGTAAATATAAATGATATCCAGTGTAAATTTCTACAGTCCAGCCCTGATGAGGAGATGACCAAAACATAATGTCCATATGCTGATCAGGATCTTCTTCTGGATCTGGGAACTTGTGGAATATTTAACATGGGCTCGTATGGGGTCTATCAAAGAATAAATCCTGACCGTCCATGCTTTCAGCTTGGGCTATTTCTGTAAAATAATAAATACACATAACTAAGAGATAATAAATGGCATCTGGATACATTTCCCAAAGCTTTTAATTTGGCCGGTAAGCTACAGGGCCATTGGTCCTATTTTTTTATTTCTTATGCTGTTTTTACCAGATTTTAATTTGTCTTTGTTTTTATGATGGTTGTATTTTGTTGTTCTTACCCTGCTTTGCACCCTGTGTTATCACTGTTTTACTTATTTATTTCCTTGTTTTATTATTCATGTAAGGCACTTTGGCTAGCTGTAAAGTTCTTAAAGTGCTTTATAAACAAAGTTGGTATGGTATAGTGTATTCTTTTTCGCTCCTGACAAAAGCATCACAAGCTGCTTTTCCGTTGACCCTCAAATTGCGCAAATATCACTTGCACATAAAAATTTACCTAATGAAAATACAACAATTTCGCCAAAAGTCTCATTTTTTGATTCAGATTTTTTTGCGCTGGCAAGAGGTGGTTTTTCAGGGATAGCACAAATGGTATATCATGCAAAACTGCGATGGAAAGACCTTTTTTCGTAACTAGAGTCAGGGGAATTTAAAAAATGGATGTTGATGTACGTTACAACACGCGAAGAAGAAGAAGAAGCATGTCGCAGTATGTGTGGACACACCAGGAAAGCCAATCATTTTTTAATTTAGTACGAGATAGAGGGGTAATATATAATAATAATGAATATACAGGGTGGGGAAGCAAAATTTACAATATTTTGAGGCAGGGATTGAAAGACAGTGTATGACCAATTAGTTTATTGAAAGTCATGAGAATTTATTTGCCACAAGAAAATTGACATAATAGAAAATGTTTTTATTCTATGTGTCCTCCTTCTTTCTCAATAACTGCCTTCACACGCTTCCTGAAACTTGCGCAAGTGTTCCTCAAATATTCGGGTGACAACTTCTCCCTTTCTTCTTTAATAGTATCTTTAAGAAAGTCAACATTGCTGTGTGATGTTCTATTGGTAGCATGTTCTAAAACGCCCCAAATAGCAGAATCCAGAGGGTTTAGATCTGGGCTAGAAGGCGGCCATAAACATGATTCCCAAAAATCGCTAAAGCTGGATTTGTTGCTGTTGTCAACAAGTGTTTTGGTGTTCTTGTGTAAGATTTTAACTTCAAATCATATTTTACTGCATTTCTAACGGTCTTGTTGTCTACCTCAAGTTCAATTGCCATTTTTCTCATGGATTTGGTTGGATCCTCTAAGATTTTGGATTTGAGAGCTTTAATAAAAGCTTTGGTACGTTTTTTGTTGCTTCCTCCACTTCCAGATTTTCTCGAAATAGTTTTGCTCATAGTCATTCTCTTCTTTCCATTATAAACAGTCTTTATGGACACTCCAACTATTTTTGAAATCTCCTTTGGTGTGACGAGTGCATTCAGCAAATCACACACTCTTTGACGTTTGCTTTCCTGATTACTCATATGGGCAAAAGTTTCTGAAAAGGTATGGATAATAGTGTTAGGTATGATTATGACATCAATATATGTTTGGTTTCAAAACAATTGACGTAGTGCCTGCTGAGAAAAAACAACTAAATGCTCATTGTAAATTTTGCTTCCCCACCCTGTATCTGTAAATCAACACCATATTTATGTCCGTCGCCATGTTTATGGAATGAGTTCTCGTGTCATCTCGCGATAATAAATAAACAAATCATCGCATTTATGATTTAATGGAAAAACTGACATTATGCACTTCTGTTTTTTCGACATTTAGTAAATATAGGTAAAGTTTTGCACAGATGTCCAATGGAAAAGCAGCTACAAATACAACCCCACAAAACATGCTCTTCTCCCATAGAGATCAGGAACAATGGATCAGATAATACAGTAAATTATTAAAACAGAACATAGCATACCTGACAAAAGTAGCACAGATCCAAAAACTTCTGGTCAGTGAACCCCACAAAACATGCTCCTACACAGAACAAATGATACACAAATGTGTTTCAGCACATCATAAGCACCTCATAGACAGTTTGAAGTAGCTAGTTGATTTAAAAATGAAATTAGCAGAGGCGAAACCAGAAATTTCCCCCGACTGCACGACTGCTTATCTCTCCCATAGAGATCAGGAACAATAGGGAAGAGGTCAAGGCGCGAAAACACTAGTTATAGCGGACAGTGTCACATTATAAAGTACTCGTTGGGGAACAGACTCAAATTAGAAGTTCCACATACTGACTTAGAGGCCCTTAATGTCAGGCATTAACCCCGTGGTTTCCAACCTCTTTTTGGCTTGTTTAATGTCACAAATTTCTGGCGACCCCAGACATTCAAAACTGAGACATTTTTCTCTTGGAGATGTCTGAGCGGGACCAGACGGGTGAAGAATTCTTTCCATTCTCTGTTCGGTCCAGACTAGGGATGTAACGATATGAAAATTTCATATCACGGTTATTGTGACCAAAATTATCACGGTTATCATTATATCACGGTATTATTGAAATTGTGCTCAAAATGTTCAAAAAGTACTAATACACACACTGTTTCACCAAGTTGTATTTTGAAAAAAAAAAAAAAAACTAAACAAAAAACAAAAAACAAATAAAATAATTGGTACAATGCACTTTCTGTTGGCAGAAAGATTCAAATATTAACCCTTAGTGGTCTGAGCCTATTTTGTCTGTTTTTCAGTACTTTTGATTTTGCCTTTATATACTATATAAACTAATGTTTACTATACCCATGTTTGGGATCTGTTTTTTCTATCTCATCTGTCTATTATTTTTTCATTTTAACCTACTATATCAACATAAAAGGACAAAAAACCCACTAAAATATATAAAATCCGATTTGAAAAATTTATATAATTTATTGCATAAATAACACACAGATGCTAAACGAACCTTTTCAAAGACTTTAAAAGTGAATGTTGGTTCCAAATATTAGGTATAGACAATTAAAATAGTAATAAATTAAAACTATACTCAAATATTTGACATAAAAGCAGATCTTTACATAGATGTTTTCTCTGGGAAATTGCGATAATCAAACACGGTTATCATGATAATTAGAATTTAAACGGTAATACTAACCGTCTGCCATTTTGATACAGTTTATCGTTACACCAGTAATTGTTACATCCCTAGTCCGGACAGGTGGAAGCATAATAATCAATCAAGATATGCTCTCTCAGATGTTATATCCTGCATTTTATTTGAACTTGATTTTTTTTAGGAAAAATGTGTGGTGTTTTAATTATAATGAAACATACATTGAATTTTTAAGAAATATTTTTTGTTAGTAATTTATCTGCATTTTTTTTTTTTTATCAATTACTAGAAATGTCAGACAACCCCACATGAGGTCCCGACCCCAAAGTTGAAAAACACTGCATTAACCAAAACAAATGACAATAAAATGAACCGATTTTGTGCAATTATAAGAACAGCCAATACACTATGCCATCTGCATACACACATTGTTGCAAAATAATTGACCCCGTTACACTCGTACCTGTTCGTTTTCTAAGCGTCTCCTTTTCCTTATCTTCTACTCTACCTTTCCGCCTTCCCCATCATTTCCCTTAGTGCTCTTTCTCTACACAGCGTTATTGCTCATAATCACTCACAGTCTGTTTCTGTGACTAATAGGCCTATTAGAGGGAGATCGAGGCCGTATGGTCGCCAGGCAGCCTCACTCAGGCTTTCCAGTATCTGCGTCCTTCCTTCCACACATGCTACTGTCTCATTTGTGTGATCTAAAATGGAGTGTGTGTGTGTGTGTGTGTGTGTGTGTGTGTGTGTGTGCGTGCGTGTGTGTGTGTGTGTGTGTGTGTGTGTGCGTGTGTGTGTGTGTGTGTGTGTGTGTGTGTGTAGCTCAGGAGGTGGAGTGTGACACCGGAGGGGCTGGGTTTCATAGTGTGAGTGGACCTGTGGACCCAGATAATGAATGGATTCATGGTACAGTGAAGATAAAGAAGTCCTCCTTTGTTCTGAGTGTGTGACATAAACATAATCCTACTGCAAGAATAAGGAAAAGTGTAACGCATGACAAGTATCTGACAACCCAAATACTCAAGAGACATAATAAATAGTGACTTAATAACCCCAACTCTGATGTATTTTAGCTTTTGAACTCATAACTAAAAGTTTTTGTGCATATTTAGTGACAATTTGTGTCCATCTGATAAAACTCAGAGGCTTTTACCCTCTTTTAGCTCCGTTTCAGTCTCCATCAATTTGTGTTTTAGCTGTGAAATGATCCACTTTGTTGCAATTGTGACTTTGTGCCTTTACTCTTTGTCTTTGACCAGGACCACTTATTTTACTTATTTATTTATTTATTTATTTACTTATTTTGGTCTGGTATAATGTTTTTGCATAATTTCATCAGGTATATATTTACCTATGTTTCGTACTTTCTGGACATGTAGTTTTGCACTTGGTTTTGTATTCTTTTTGTTCTATCTTTGGATGTATTTAGTTTGGTTTGTCTGACTTTATACAGTATGATTTTATAGCTAGTTGTGTATGGCTAACCATTAAGGTTATTATTATTTATAAGGGGGCAGGAAATATAAGATTTTCTTCATCCTGCTCCTTTTCGAGCATGGGTGTGTACATGTTTGTTTACTTCATGATTATTGAATGTTTACTGATGAGATGCACAACCATGAACGAAATAAATGAAATGAAAAATTAAAGGTTTTTGCAGCTTGAATAGGAAAAACATAAAAGCACAGAAATATTTCACAACTCAGATAATCATGATTTATAATAAATAGTGATTTAATAATCCCAGCTGTGATGTATTTTCACTTTTTAACACACCTAATACTATTTATGTACTGTATATTTAGACAGAATTTATGTCTGTGATAAATACAAGGACATTTTTCCCTCTATTAGCTCTGTTTTTGTTTGCCACCAACTTGTGCTTAAGCTGCTAAATAATCCACTTTGTGACTTTGTGTGTTGTGTTTCCCTTTAACCACGTTCTTACAGCTTGAATCGGAAAAACAATAAAGCATAGAAATATTTCACAGCTGAAATAATCAAGAAGCATAATAAATAGGGAGTCAATAACCCCAACTCTGATGTATTTTTTCACTTTCTACAGTTTTTATGTGTAATTAGAGACTATTTTTATCCATCTGATAAATGCAAGGATGTTTTTTACCCTCTATTAGCTCTTTTTTTGGTCTCCACCAATCTATGCTTCATTTATCTTTTGAAAAGTTATTTGACTTATTAATGAGTAAACCTGTCATATGGTTTACATGACAGTGACCCAGTTTTGGTGTTGGTTAGTGTGATGCACAAAACTATAACTGAGAAAAACTGTAAAATGTTAGATTGTTTTTTTTGTTGTTTTTATGTGGGCAATTTTGTGGTAATGCATATGGGTACTTGTATGAAACTGGTCCCTAAAAACAGGACAGGGGGGCTAAAAATTCAAATCAGATGTAGACTAATGTTATGAAGCAAGTTCGGAAGCATTTTGGGCCTATTTTAAAAATAAATATTTACTGAGATAAAAGAGAAACTATTTTTCAGATAAAACACATTTTTATATATTATTTTACATTATATTTAATACAAAAATCTGCATGTAACACAGTCAAAAGGACAGAAAAATTATACGCTATTATATTTGTGAATATCTTTTTATTCTCTCACAGATACATTTTGGAATTGCATGAATTATGTAAGGCAGAGTGTTTCACAGAAATGACAGCTGTTGCAAAATCTTTTGCAATTTATTTGTGTTTAAATGGGCAGGTTCCGCATGTAATGCAAGTGGACATGATGGGTTACACACAAAACCTGGAATGAGACTGAGATTCATGAAAAACCTGCATGTCTGGATTAGAGAAATCACTAGGATCGTTTTTATTGTCTTGATTGGAAACTGCATATCATAACAGTTTTTTCTAGTAACATTTTTTAATTAATTTTTATTTATTTATTTATTTTTTAATAGAATGTCCTTTGTAATGGACAGCATTTTTTAAGTAAAACTGTGAAACTCTTGTCCCCTACAGAGGACACCAATGCTTTGCTGGGTCTCAGGAGGATATAAGACCATTACAGCCTGTCTCAATTTTTTGTCTTATTTTTGGCCCCAGTATTTGTATTACAAAATCATTAATGTTGTAGTATTAGAGTATTATTTCTTTGCATTTATCTGAGGTCATCATTAGGTACATCCTGGGGGGAAATATGTCTAAGTATCTCTTTTATTAGTGGGTCTAAAAAGCTGGCAAAAAGCAACATGGGTGTCTGTTTTAACAACATAAGTATAACATGAAGCTTCTATTACATCAATTCATGTTTAGTGGTTAAACATTTTTAAATCATGTAGTATTAGCATGACATACAAAATCCTTAAAGCTACAAGATTGCTTCATGTCAACACAACCTAATGGGTTTAGGTAGGAATCCCATCTGCAATACCCCTCCAGAGCAGAAGGTGGCAGTCATTTAGTCTAGCTCGGATCTAGCCTTAACTTTAATCCTAAACCTAGGATTAAAGCCCCGATGTAATCTAGATTAGTTAGAGAATAATCAAGCCAAATACTCAATTAGGATTCCCACACCAGAATGAACGAGGCCACATTGACTCATGATGTTTCAAAATGGCCGCTTCAAGATCAGGTGTTCTGGCTGATTCCACCTTCAAGCACATTGGTGTAAGAGCTTAAACACACCTGTGGAGCCTGATGGATCTGGAAAATTTTACGTAGGGAACCATTAAAAAAAAAAAAAAAAAAAAAGTAAGGAACCGTGACTGAAGGGAAGGTTTGAGAATCTCTAAGGATCTAAGAACAGGTCTACAAATTATAATCTAGTGATGGAATTTATGTTAGTGTAGTTCAGTCAGCATGATTAAGTAGTGACAGTGTACCACTTAAAAATCTTGCATTATCTATCCTGTCAAAATAATTTATCAATAATCATTAAACAGGTTAATGTGACCCAAGACAATTAAAGCTACACCTACCGATGTGGCATTTCTCACAGCACTTAGTAAAACTTTGAACATGAAGAACCCGCCTCCCTCCAAAGCCCTGCCCCCTTCCCTCTGCCTGAGCACTGAGGCTCCTCCTCCTCTCTCCTCCTCTCACCTGATGCACGATGGAAACAGAGGAGGAAGCAGAGGTGGAGGTCCGGTCCGTTTTAGCATGTCCGTGGACCCCTCCCTCAATAATCAGATGCATCATCCACCTGCCGCGGGCCCGCGGCTCCTGTTTCATTAGCAGACCCTGTATTTAAGGTTCTGGTGTGTGCAGCGCTGGGTCAGTGTCTTCACTGCGGTGCCCAGGGGATGGGCGCGCGCACTGTGAACGCGCGGCCTCCGTGAATTTTCCGTGGACATTTGAAGTTTCATAGTCCATACATTTATCATCCTACATCATCTTACATTGTGTGACACCATGTACATGTACCTGTATGAGTCCCACCGTCATAAAAGCTGACCCTTGTGCAGACCTGTTCAGTCCAGTACAGCTGACTTCCGGACTTTTATCTCCATCTTTCACTAATCAGACTCCCGTTTGTGCCCCTCAGTTGTTGTTTCTGTTCATAAATCCGTTTATTCCCTTCCACATGTGCATGTCAGTTCTATCCATACACATCCTAGATAGTAGACTGTGGTCAGTGACAGAAGCAGCACCAGTGAAGGATCAGATTCAGAGGGACACATATTGGATGTGGGGACAGCGATAATGGATCGGATGCTGGATGGCCATTATGGATGATTGACAGGAGGCTCAGTCAGGTTCGGCCAATTATTTCATTCGGACCGACTAAAATGATTGGTCAGACTTTTATCAGAAATATATGAGAATTAAACATTTTTGAGTTTCAAAACCTGGTGGATTTCTTTTACATTTTAGTTTGACACACATTTATTAGGAGCATTTTAAGATGACAAAAGAAAAGTGTAAAAATGCCAAATCATACGGTATAGCTTTAAGGCAAATCCTTCCTTAGAAAATATGTTGAAACAGCTTTTACAAATTAAGTTGGACATATACATTGCAAGTAAGTATTAGTAACTCCAATACTTTATTTTCACTCAACATACTTAGAATTAGTTGGTTCAACAAAATTGTGTCTCGCTAAATGAAAGCATTTTAATTACGTGGAAATCCTTTCCATAATTGTATTTCATTCATCCAACAACTAATTTTTTTGAGTGTACCAAAATGTACCCAGTTTCATAGAAGCATCCTTTTATAATCAATAAAATACAACATTAAAAACTCATCTGTTGGATAAATACAGATACCATCAGCCCCAGACTAAAGTAGTGCAGACTGGAGTAGGAATGTTCTGTGAGATCATTACCATAACTGACCTCTGTTAACCTCTTCATGTACTTAAAGTAGGTTATAGAAAATATACTGAATCCAGTCTGAGAAAAATGCAAATAACTGAACCCTTACAAGTAATCAAATCAACATAGAAAACGCATACATTAGCATCAAATCCCATCAGTTTCACTCAGAGACATTTGTCCATTTTCACTGATGTAAAGCTTCAGTGTCCTTATATTTCTGCACATGCTCTGTATGTATTAATGAATATTTAAACAACGTCATAAATTACCATCATGTTAGTGCTGAAATATTCTGTTTCCTCATCACACATAAGACGTCTGAGCAGGATAGAAGGCGTGCGAAAAGGCCAGCTTGCATGCAGCTCTTGCTTGCAGGAGTGAGTATGCGTTTCAGTGTGTATTTGTGAGTCTGTGTGTGTGTGTGTGTATTTGTGATTCTGTGTGTGTGTATATTTGTGATTCTGTGTGTGTTTGGCGATGTGTTTCTGAGCAGATCGGCCGACTCAACACTTCCCCTCACATCACATCAGCACGCCAACCTCTTATATAACCAACATCACAGAGAGGAGAGGAGAGGAGAGGAGAGGAGAGGAGAGGGGAGGAGAGGAGAAACGAGGAGAGGAGAGGAGAAATGAGGAGAGCAGGAGAGGAGGGGGGAAACGAGGAGAGGAGAGGAGAGGAGAGGAGAGGAGAGGAGAGGAGAGGAGAGGAGAGGAGAGGAGAGGAGAGGAGAGGAGAGGAGAGGAGAGGAGAGGAGAGGAGAAACGAGGAAAGCAGGAGAGGAGGGAGGAAACGAGGAGAGGAGAAACGAGGAAAGTAGGAGAGGAGGGGGGAAACGAGGAGAGGGGAGGAGAGGAGAAACGAGGAGAGGAGAAATGAGGAGAAGAGAAACGAGGAGAGCAGGAGAGGAGGGGGGAAACGAGGAGAGGGGAGGGGAGGAGAGGAGAAACGAGGAGAGGAGAAACAAGGAGAGGAGAAACAAGGAGAGGAGAGGAGAGGAGAAATGAGGAGAGGAGAAACAAGGAGAGGAGAGGAGAGGAGAGGAGAGGAGAGGAGAGGAGAGGAGAGGAGAGGAGAGGAGAGGAGAGGAGAAACGAGGAGAGGAGAGGAGAAACGAGGAGAGGAGAAACGAGGAGAGGAGAGGAGAAACGAGGAGAGGAGAAACGAGGAGAGGAGAGGAGAAATGAGGAGAGGAGAAACGAGGAGAGCAGGAGAGGAGGGGGGAAACGAGGAGAGGGGAGGGGAGGAGAGGAGAGGAGAAACAAGGAGAGGAGAAACAAGGAGAGGAGAAACGAGGAGAGGAGAGGAGAAATGAGGAGAGCAGGAGAGGAGGGGGGAAACGAAGAGAGGAGAGGAGAGGAGAGGAGAAACTAGGAGAAGAGAGGAGGAAAAACAAGGAGAGGAGAAACTAGGAGAGGAGAGGAGAGGAGAGGAGAAATGAGGAGAGGAGAAACAAGGAGAGGAGAGGAGAGGAGAGGAGAGGAGAGGAGAGGAGAGGAGAGGAGAGGAGAGGAGAGGAGAAATGAGGAGAGGAGAAACGAGGAGAGCAGGAGAGGAGGGGGGAAACGAGGAGAGGGGAGGGGAGGAGAGGAGAAACAAGGAGAGGAGAAACAAGGAGAGGAGAAACGAGGAGAGGAGAGGAGAGGAGAGGAGAGGAGAAATGAGGAGAGCAGGAGAGGAGGGGGGAAACGAAGAGAGGAGAGGAGAGGAGAGGAGAAACTAGGAGAAGAGAGGAGGAAAAACAAGGAGAGGAGAAACTAGGAGAGGAGAGGTTCTTGTTTGGAGAACAGGAGAGGAGAAGGGAGGAAAGGAGAAACAAGGAGGAGAGGAAGAAGAAGGAGGTTTTGGTTTGGTTTTGGAGGAGAGGAGAGGAGAAGGGAGGAAAGGAGAAACATGGAGGAGAGGAGAGGAAGGAGGAGAGGGGAGAGGAGAGGAAGAAGAAGGAGAGGAGAATCAAGTAGGAAGAATGAGGAGAGGAGAAATGAGAGGGGGGAGAAACGAGGAGGAAAAATGAGGAGAGGCGGGGGGAAAAGAGGAGAGGAGGGGAGAGGAGAGGAAAGGAGAAACAAGGAAGAGAGGAGAGGAAGAAGGAGAGGAGGAGAGAAGAGAGGAAAGGAGAGGAAGAAGGAAAGAAGAAACAAGTAGGAAAAACGAGGAGGGGAGGAATGAGGAGAAACGAGGAGGAAAAATGAGGAGAGGTGATGAGAGGAAAGGAGAAGGAATGAACAAAATGCAGAGGAGAGGAGAAACAAGGAGGGAAAACCAGAGGAGGAGAAGAGGAAGGGAGGAGAGGAGAGGAAGAAGGAGGAGAAGAGAAAAAAGTAGGAAAAATCAGAAGAGATGAGAGGAAAGGAGAAGGAATGAATAAAACAAAGAGGAGAAACAGAGATACAGAGTTAAAAGGAGAACCAAGAGAACCAAGGAAGAACAAGGAGATTAGAGGAGGAACCAGGAGAAAGAATGAGAGAAAACAGGAGGAAACAAATGGAAAAGAGAGGAGAGAGAAAAAATAAACAAAACAAAGGCAAAAGCCTTGAAGTCTGAAAACAATCAGAAGAAAAAGAGCAAGAAAGGAAAAAAAGAAAAGAGAAGAGGAGGAGCAGAAAAGTGGAGGTGGAGGATGGTCCTGGCCTGTGTTCTGACCTGAACCCACTACTGGGGTTAAACTGGGAACACACACACACACACGCGCACACACACACACACACACACACACACTAAACACACACACACACATGCTGAACACACACACGCACACACACACACACTGAACACACACACTCACTAAACACATACACACACACACCTACACACACACACACACACACACGCTAAACACACACACACACACACACACACACACACACACACTGAACACACACACACGCACACACACACTGAACACACACACACTAAACACACACACACACACACACACTCACGTAAATACACACTGAACACACACACAGCGTTAACAGAGCATGAGCTGCAGGTCACAACCTGACCACGAGATCAGTGTCAGCTCTGATCATAGGTTACAGGAGAAGAGAGGAGGCAAGAACAGAGGAGAGAGGAGGTGAAAACACAGAGAGAGGAGGTGAAAATACAGGAGAGAGGAGAGGAGAGAGGAGAGGAGGTGGAAACAGAGGAGAGAGGAGAGGAGAAAGGAGAGAGGAGGTGAAAACAGAGAGAGGAGGTGAAAATACAGGAGAGGAGAGAGGAGAGGAGAGAGGAGGGGAAAACAGAAGAGAGAGGAGGTGAAAGGAACGAGGAAGTGAAGAGAAAGGAGAGAGTGAAAACAGGAGAGAGGAGGTGAAAACAGGAGAAGAGCTGAAAACTGGAGAGAGGAGGTGAAAACAGGAGAAGAGCTGAAAACTGGAGAGAGGAGGTGAAAACAGGAGAAGAGCTGAAAACTGGAGAGAGGAGGTGAAAACAGGAGCGAGGAAGTGAAGAGAAAGGAGAGAGAAAGTGAAAACAGGAGAGAGGAGGTGAAAACAGAGGAAATAATGACAGATTATTTACAGGCAGACATAGTTCGTTGCAGTCGTAGGAGTTGTTAAAAACACACTGAGTTTTATTCAAAGCTGACGTGCGTTTGTTTACGGTCACACCTGTACAGCCTAAACCTGACTGACCTGTAGTGAGTGTGGATGTGTTGTGCAGTGTCTGTGACAGTTTCACCGTTCCCTGTGGACATGCAGTCGTGTCTTCAGTGTTGGTGTTTGGAATGTGTTCAGCTGACTATTCACATGTATCTCACTGAGACGCTGTCTTCACATTGACATTAAAGACTAAAAAGTGCTTTTGCAAAAACAATTCAATAATGTCAGTGAAATTGACCTTTTGGATTGAAAATGTCACCGTTTCTTTATTTTATTTATGTGGAATTCTGTTAGAATTTGTAAATAAATTCTTCAGTTACGCCCCAAAATGAGTCTTAATAGATCACAGAGTCCTTGACCTTTGACCAGTTAAATCAGTTTGTCGCAGTCTGAGGAACAGGTCGGACCGATCGCAGCTTTTTATGCGAAACATGTTTTATTCAGACCTTCTAGTCAGTGTTGTGTGTTGTGTCGTCTTTACATTTTCCTTTGTAAATAATAAGAGATTTAACCCATAAAGGCCCAGTGCTACTTTTATGTCAGTTCCCAAATATTTTTTTCCTTTCTTAAGCAATTTATCACTATTTATTAAAAAATTATCCTCTGTGTGAGTATACCCAATACTCTGAAAAAGAGTTACAAGTATTAGCTTTTACCTCCCTGATTGCTAAACACCACCTCCTCTTTAATTGGAAATCTACAATAGCCCCTTCCAGTACATAATGGATTAATGAGGTAATGTCTTTTTTAAAAGTAGAGAAAATTAGATGTTCGAAGCGAGGAAACTTGAACAAATTCTATAAAAAATGGCAAGCGTTTATGGATTTTTTTGAGACAATGTGATTCCCTTCCCCCTCCCTTTTTTTTTTTTTCTTTTTTCCTCTTTCTTTATTACTTACTTATTTATTTTCTTATGTTTATGTCACTATTTTAATTATTTTATGCAGACAATGTCTTAGTATTCCTTTCATTGTATTGTTTGTCTGGTTTCATCGTTATTTGTTACTAAAAAAATATGCAAATCTGAAAGTAATGGTGTTTACAAACTTGGTTAATGTTGACATCAGTGTGCCATGGTGTTGGCATGTATCCTTTGTTTTCTTGGACGCACATAAAAAAAATATGAAACAAAACAAAAAAAAAATTATCCTCTGTATTTTGTGTTTTTTCAGTGAAAATCAGGTGTTTTATTATATCTAATTCACTGATCATGTAGATGTTCATAAAAGCTAAGATTAAAGTTGAGGGTTATTATGCCAAAAACAGAGAAAACTGAAGACATCGTGACTTTTTTTCAGCAAAATCTATCAGTAACTGAAAGTGTCGTACTGGTGAAACAATGTTGTAGAAGATGACAGTGTTTCCACGGTAACTACGGAGCCTCTGAACATCCAAATGGGTCATATCTGATGACCATGAAAAGATGACAAACTGCATTTTACTTTTTTTTTTTTTTTTTTTTACTTTTTTTGTTTTATTTAATTGATGGAAATTTTACAACGTATTACAAAACACACAAATATACCCATCTGTACTTAATAACGTGTACATACCCCCACACCCGTATGTACACCCACTCATAAAAATATCCAATTGCCTATGTTCACAATAGTGAAGAAAAATAAAATATCTGTATATATACTCACACGTATACACAAACACATATGTTTACAATAACAAATACATATGCATTTACACTAACACACATACATGTCTACATATATACATATACAAACATACACACCTACATACATATATACACCTCCCCCCCCCTTTTTTTTTTTTTACCTCTGCCAAGGAGGTTATGTTTTCATCAGGGTTTGTCTGTTTGTTTGTTTGTTTGTTTGTTTGTTTGTTTGTTTGTTTGTTAGCAAGATAACTCAGAAAGTTGTGGATGGATTTGGATGAAATTTTCAGGAAATATTGATACTGGTACAAGGAACAAATGATTAAATTTTGGTGGTGATCAGGGGAGGGGTCTGATCTGCCTTGGCGGAGGTCTGTGCTCTCAAAGTGCTTTTCTAGTCTTTAACGCTTTAACAACAGCATTCTCTCCGATACTGCGTTTTGTGCTTCACAGCATTCAAATGACTGTAACTCCTGAATTTTTTCCACTATCCACAAAATACAAATGGCATCGGAAAGCTGAGATCCTGAGCTTTCTGACACTATATAATACCTTATGACAGCGATGTGGGAATCTATTACAAGTAGAAAAGAACTGTTTCGAGACTTCCACACAAGCTGAAATACACCTGGAAATAACACAAAATATGAACACAGTATATGGATAGGGGGGCACGGATTTTGATGGAATTTTCATCAGATTTTAGGGAAATGTTGATACTGGCGCAAGGAACAAATAATTAAATTCTGGTGGTGATCGGGGGAGGGGTCTGATCTGCTTTGGCGGAGGTCTGCGCTCTACAAGTGCTTTTCTAGAAAAGACAGCGCAGACCTCCGCCAAGGCAGATCAGTGGCCCCCCCACCCCCCCCACTCCTGATCACCACCAAAATTGAAACATTTCTTCTTTGTGCCAGTATCAACATTTCCTGAAATTTTCATCCAAATCCGTCCATAACTTTTTGACTTATCTTGCACACAAACAGACAGACAGACAAACCAATGCCGACAACAACATAACCTCCTTGGCGGAGGTAATTACGAAAAATAGTCACTTGCTCGATAAAGGGTTAAAGACACAAACGTAAAAAAAAAACAAACATATTAGCTTCATTTCTATTTCATTTTCCATTCCTGTCATTTTTACTTTTCATTCTCTCTTTCCATTCTATTTCTTCTTATTTGCATTTCTTTTTCCATCCCTTTATACAGGTGTTATCTCAGGTGACGATGTGACGCTGATTATCTATTCTTACTTTTCGCATTTAAACCAGAAATATTTTAAACTAATGCTGGGTTCCAGACCGGTTTTTGAGCCCGTAAGTCACAACTTCAAACCACGACTTCTTAGCGTTCCAGGCAAGTCACGTGAAGCTGCCTGAGCGCAAGGAATTGTGGTAGTTAGATGTAAACAAACCAGCATGGCGGACCGTATGTTTTGCTCATTTACAGTCATTTCTATCGCCAAAGGTGTTTGCTCTTTGTTTATTTGAGGGAAACAGAGGAGGAAAAACGGTGCATGAGGCAAGAGAAGCTGTTACACTGTTTATGTTATGTCATTTAGATATTTGGATATGTATTTGGTATTGATTTATTCTTGTCCTAAAGCTAGAGCAGCTGCTGATTATGCAGAACATTTGCGGATAAATAACATCAGAGCAATGCCTTGTTTTAAGCCTGCAGCATCCCATCCACCGAAGCCCTTACTAAGCACCAAGTGTGCCATTTTGGCACACACTGGTGGAATAATGTCAAAAAAAATTTCATACAGTTTGTTTTTAATTATTTTACACTTTTTTCTATTTCATCAACTTGAGCCATAAATAAAAATACCAAATACTAAATAATTGTCATATTTTTTAACCCTTTAAATGCCGTGTTTTTAATGTAAACAAACCATTTCTTTTTTTATGCAAAAAACAGAAAAAAATTATTTTTTTTTCCAATATACT
Source organism: Sphaeramia orbicularis (assembly GCF_902148855.1). NCBI lineage: Eukaryota > Metazoa > Chordata > Actinopteri > Kurtiformes > Apogonidae > Sphaeramia > Sphaeramia orbicularis. Next base: position 19,455,213 of record NC_043978.1, on the reverse strand, counting down.
ATATAAAAGTGGATCACATATTATTTGATTTTTGCAGCCTGGCATATGTCAATGATTAACAGCAACACTGGTTAATTTGCATTATTATTTTTGGCGTTAGGTCAAGTGTTCAAAAATACTAGCATCTGTCACCAAGTGTACAAAAAATGCACAACTATAAATCAAACTGTTAAATATTATATATTGATTTATTTTTCTGCTCTAATTTGATTTTATTTTTGTAAATCAAGGTCAGCCCTAATCATACATATCAAATAATCATTCATTTTACATTTTTTTAACCCTTTAAACAATCTTTTTTGATCATGATGTCACTACATTTTTTTGATGCAAAAAACACAAAATATGATTTTTTTTTTTTTTTTTTTCAAAATACTACATAAAAATTGGATTACATATTATTTGATTTTTGCAGCCTGGCATACGTCAATGATTAACAGCAACATTAACAACGTTAATAAATTAATTTAGACCCTCACCTCTCAAATGAAGCCCAGATATCACTAAAAGCATGATTGATGCCTTAATGGCTTACGGATCAAAAACAGTGTTTATAATGGAAGAAATAGTGCGTTTTAGGCACACTTGGGAGACAGATGCTAGTCTTGTAATTTTCTTTTGTTTACAATGTGCACATTTTAGTTGGTGGCCAGAATTTTAAAGATCATGCAAAAATGAACAACTTTTGAATTCTAACCTTATTTAAATTGTGAAAAATATATGAAGTTTTTTTAACACAAAGTGCAAAGTGTGCCTAAAAAGTGCACCCAGATACCGGAGGGTTAACAAACAATTTGCATAGACACCGCATCCATGGTGGCTGCCATTGTTGTTTCACGGGCTACGTGACGTCAGAGCTCGGAACTGGGAGAACATGGATCTAGTACGAGTTCACGAGTGGGATGTCACAGGTTTGACTGTCATTCCAGTGCATTTTCATTGGTAGAAGGTTGGAAAAATGGTTGGAAAGTTAGGGGGGGCCTTGAACGTAGCATAATTTTCATTCTTTTCCATCTTCTCTTGGCAGAACCTTAGAAAACACTAATATCTAAAATTAACTTGATGATTTATTTACTTTTAAACATTAGTAATAATCTTGCCGGTTGGTATTATTATGACATATTCTTTGTTTCAGATGAGGCTCAAAAACACGTACTGGCAGCTGCAAAAAGATACCCGAAGCAAACGGAGCGAATTCCATATGAACAGATGTTTTCAGTTTTTCAGTGCGTTTGACAGCTGCCAACTGACTGACACATGTAGATGGAATAATTTGTACTTGTTTCATGGTTGAAACACTATTTAACCATCAGTCATCATTAACAGGCCCAACATTTATTCACATAAAGTCACAAATTGAGAAATTGCATTAAAGCGATTTGACAAATTCTAACACAATTATAACCTCTTTATCGTGACTCTGACGCCTGCGTGTGACAGCAGGGACTTTCTTTCCTCTTCCTTTCAGTTGCTTTCATCGCCTCAGGTTTCTCGTCTCTGGCTCGGTAATTAGCCGCCGATCTCCTTTGAGTTAAACTTCGATGGAGTCGGAGATGTTGGTCCGGGTCGGGGCCTCTCGGAGCTAAGTGGTAATTAGCGCCGTGTTGTGTTTTGACCCGATCGGGGACAGAAGTGGGAGAGAAACTGAGTGAACGAGTGCAATCCTCAGTTCAGTGTTTTTCAACTGTGGAGTCGGCCTGGAATTCAAATGGGGTCGCCTGAAATTTCTAGTAATTGATAAAAAGAAAAAAAAATTATGGTGAGTTGAGAGAGACAATTTATTTAGTTTACTTTTATTTCGAGCACATAGAATCATCAGATAACAAAGAACCATACAACCAAGGTTATTATCGTTAACGAAAACTAACGAAATGACGATAACTAGAATTGAAAAAACATTTTCGTTAACTGAAATAAATAAAAACTATCATTAAAAGAAAAAACGCTAACTAACTGAAACTGTATTGTGTGCTTATAAAAGTAACTAAAACGTATAAAAATTATGGATAAAATTCCCTTCGTTTTCGTCTTTGTCAATGTCGGATTGGTATGAAATTGACTTATTTTGAGCTTATTTTTTCGAGCAATTTTATCTGGTGACACCATATGACACTTAACGGTTCGTCACTTCTCTTCACTTCTCGTTTACAGTCGTCTTCTCGTCCCCACTCGACCTGGACAAATGGAGACTAAAGTTGGGGAGGAAACAGTAGAGTCCTGTATAGGATTTATTTGAATATGATGGTGAGAAAGATAAAAGATATGAAAAAACTAAAACAAAACTAAAACAACACATTTAGAAAAAAATGAAAACTAATAAAAACTAGCAAACCTGCTCTAAAAACTAATTAAAAGTTACTGAATTAGAGAAAAAAAAGTCAAAACTAAATAAAACTAAACTATAATGAAAAATCCAAAACTATTTTAACCTTGCATACAACATGGTCAAACAAAATTTTTCAGCACTTGAAAAGGAGTGGGAAATGATAAACAACCTTACATTTTTTTTTCTTTTTTAAATTTTAATTTTATTGAATCCTTCAAAAGTTCACAAGTCACATTAAGAAAATAAATCAAGGACATCACAGTTAGTCCACAGCCCTAACACAGAGCCGAACACATTGCATCTTGCACTAAATTGGGAAGAACACACATTAGTAAGATGTCCATGTTGAAGGAACAACCCTTCCTTTTCCTTTTTCTCCCACAATCCCCCCTCTCCCCCAGCCAGTCAGTCATAAAAAAAAAAAAAAAACTTACATTTTTTCATAAATTAGAATCATTTTCAGATGCTTTTTAAATAATGATAAAGAAGATATTGATTGAAGTTCAGGTCGTAGATTAATTGCATTATCTGAAGACTGCATTGAGATATCGGCACCACTTTTATACCGTGGATGCATCTGGGCATGGAGCAGAAACCTATTGAAATTAGGTCACCTATGGCAGTAAGTTTCAACCGAATCTTACATTATATTTGGCCGAAGGGTATTAAAAGTGTGCAGTATGTCATGTTTTTTTTTTTTTTTTTTTTTTTTTTTTAATTTCACTAAAATTATAAATTTCCAGACAAAGGGAATGGAAAATGTGGACTTTTTTGGGTTCACATCTGATACAGACTAATGCCAAATGATAGAAAAAGAGAATAAATACATGAGCTGGCCTTTTAGGGTTAAATCCATGATGCTAACTCTTCAAACATGTCACATCACAATAGTTCCTGAAGACACACCAGGACTTTTCATTGGGCAGATGGAGGAAATACTGTACATGTTTGTGTGCGTGTGTGTGTGTGTGTGTTTGCATTGGTGTAAAGTTGGAGAAGTTTGAGTGTCGGCTCACTTTGCAAATTTTCTTCGAGGGCTTTTCTTGCTTCTGTTCTCCAGATGTCACACTCGACTGCATAACTGATGACTGCACGCACGCAAACACACACTCCAGTAACTGTAAGTGCACGCACAAAGACACACGCATACACACACTCACGCCACACTGTCTTTTACAGTAAGTCATTAGTGAGCTTGCATCACACACGGTTATCATGCAAGAATCCTCCCATCTGCTCACACTCCTGCCCAGCCTCATTACCGGGGGCTCCTGTTGATAACACACTCCTGCTCCTTTCTTTAAAGACTCCATAAATTATTCAGTAATTAAGAGGTTTGTGCTGTTGGGTTTATTCTGGAAATGTGCCGGGCTCCCTCCTCCTCTTCCTCCTCCTCCTCCTCCTCCTCCTCCTCCTCCTTCTCCTGTGCAGAGCGCTGACAGCTCTGCAGGAGGAGATGTGACAAATGTAGCAGGGGAACTCCTCCACGTGTCAACTTTCCCTCTGTGTTTTCTCTCTTGATCTCAGGGTCGGTAATGAGCAGACAGTTGGTTTATTGACCTTTACATGCACAGACACTAATGTAGCTGGGAGATATAATAATATTGTCATGTGAAAACAGATATTTCCTGGTATTACTGATGAGTCCGCCACTCTGCCGCAGTTATTATATCTGTTTACTGATGCATTCATGTGAGCGGCGTTTGTTTCACTGCTGCAGGTGGAGCTGTTCCAAGCCTGGTATTTTATAGATTTATTTAAATATATATATATATATATATATATATATATATATATATATATATATATATATATATATATATATATATATATATATATATATATTATCTCCTGGAGATCTTTCTCACTGGGACTAATGACTGTCAGCAGTGTTATGTTTTTATGGGGTTTTCACATAAAATTCAGTTGGTGTTGTGCTCGCTGTTGGGTTCAGACCCTGTTTGGGGGGCGTCGCAGAGGAGGTAAAGTAGGCGGGATTTTGGAAAACTTCTCTACTGCTTTTTCAGTAATAATAATAATACTTATGCATGTATCCAGTACCTTTTTTACCCTTTAATTTAGATGCTTTAACCCAGTAGTTCCCAGCCTTTTTTGGTTTATGACCCCATTTTAACATCACAAATTTCTGGCGACCCCAGACATTCAAAGCGGAGAATTTTTTTTGCTAAAATTAATTTGTTTTTGATCATGTAATAGTTTGCTATACTATGTTGCAAATAAATGTTAATTTTAGATGACATTTAGTCTATATAATGTATATTATTATGGACGGAGGCAGAAAAGCCAGGTGTAGATTACGGCACAAAGTGAGAATTTTATTTTCCTTGGTCAGGATATGTACAGTCAGTCCAGCTTGGATTTACAAGGCTGACAATTAATACTGAACAAACAAGAACTCAAACTATGAATTATGAAAGAGCTGCAGCATCTGAAACTGACCACAATGAACAATTGACAGATAAACAGAACCACAGTGCTTCAGTTTCAGCTTCACAGTTTGTCATGTCTTGTATGGATTGTGATATTTAAAGTGCATATATGTCATGACCCCTCCCTTCTGGTCATGTGGGCTGCTGTTCTGTCCTAACGTTTGTCTGCAGGTGGAGTTAGGGGCGGACCAGCGCACATGCGTGGCACGTCTGAGCCCGACACGCCACGCCTATTTATACTGGCGGTAAAGCGCCGGATACTCTCTCTCCTTCACCACGCAGGCCGACACCAGCGCCAGACCACAGTATTTTTTGTTACCTTTGTCTTTTGTTTTACACCATACAACACTCAGACTTATCACATTCATTCACCTCATTACTGATGCTACAGATGCCACATCACATACGAGTTACATTGTTTGCACATTCCTCTTTATTTATTGTAAATAAATCACTTCATTCTTTATTGCACATTTTGTTGTCGGCGTCCTTTTGTCATGCCTAGAGCTGGGCCATGACATATACATATTATAGTTTATGTTAAAAATGATTGATTATGCAAATCTGAGTGTGTGTGAGGTGACTAAAAAAGTGTATGTGAATAGTTTGTATGGATGCTTTGTGTTACTGGAAAAATATAAAGAAAAAAAAGTGTGTTAACAAGCATGTATTGGGATTGTCTCTCTCAACTCACCATATATTTTTTATCAGTATTTTTTTTTTTTTTTTTATCAATTATTAGAAATTTCAGGTGACCCCATTTGAATTCCAGGCGACCCCACATGGGGTCCCGACCCCAAGGTTGAAAAACTCTGCTTTAACCCTTAAAGACCAAGAACTATTTTTTAATTTAATTTTAACAATTTTTCGCTTAAATTAAAGTGGTTAAAACTTAGAACTCTATTGTGGCCTCTCCTAAAGGTTTCTTTTTTCTCTGTGAGTGATTTATCACCATTTATTCTAATATACACTGCATTTTGCATTTCTTAGTGAAAATCAGCTATTTTCCTGTATTTAATTCACTGATTATGTAGCTGTTTATAAAAGCTCTGAGTAAATTCAAAGGCTATTATATCCAAACAGAGAAAATTGAAGAAAGGCGACTTTTTCAGTAAAATCTGTCATTATATAAACATAAAAATAATTGTCTGGAGCCACTGCAATTTGTCAAACTCCATGGGTTTTGTGGTGAGTTAATGTTGCAGGAAAATATGGTGTTTCTATTTTCACTACGGAGCTTCTGAAAGTACAAAAACAAACAAACAAACAAAAAAAACACCTGATGTAGATGTCAAGCTGGGAAACTGCATTTTACCTCAAATATTTCAGTGCATTAATATAGCTCAGTAGATGTTTTGGTCACCAGAGGCTGTGTAGGTCTTTGAGGGTTAATACAAAAACAAAATCAGACATAAACATCATATTTGTGCATGAACTCCTTGTAGTCTGTGGTGTTAACTTGTCATCAGAGATTTTCACAGCCTAAGTTTAGCCTTTAAAGCAGAGCCTCGGAACAGAAAACCACATGAAAAGAACAACAAAACACAGCAGAGGAGACTGAACAAAAACATCTCACCTCATCTGTGTTTGTTAAAGTGATGCTGTAAACTAAACTGTGTTCTAATCATATGATTCATTTGTCATAAAACAGATAAATGCTGATGATAACACACAGAAAATTCAACAAACATAAAAATCTGCATCTTATGGATGAAAACAGCTCAACTCACCACTTACATGATGAGGTAGAATCGTACTTTTAGGATTGTTGCATTGTTTTTTGAGCACTGATGCACCCCAGACCATCACAGATGCTATTTTAACACTTTAACACAGTAACAATTCGCCCGGCTACAGCGGCCCCGATCCATGCATACCTCCTTCAGTCTCCTCCAACACCCCCGCTCTTACAGAACAGCCCCAGTTCATACCTATCTGGCAAACATTACATTTCCTACTGATTTATGTTCATGACTAAACAGTTTGCCGGTGACCTTTCCATCCTAATGTAGCCAAGCTCTGGCTCTGGTTTCGTTTCCTGTACGAGTGCTTCAAGCCTCTGAGAACGCACCATTCATGTACGAAGAGGGGTATGTGCGGGGGGGGGAGACAAATGGCAGTTGAGTTTGATAGACATATCACCGTTCAATCATTTGGATTGGACACTTAAAGTGATTGAATGGTGTTTTTTTCAGTCCTGTCCGTTCCACAGGTTAGTAATTTTTTTTAACCCTGTCATGCATTGTGGTCACTACAGTGGACAGTTATTCTCCAGCTGTTCTCTTGTATATTTATAGGTTTTGTTGTTTTAGTTTCATATGAGCCGACACAGTGGACACTTACGCAACATCCCATAATACACTGCAATTCATACCATTACTATAACTTTGCTGTTCTAGATAAACCTGATCTGCAGTAACATGTTTAAGTGTAAATCAGTTGTTATTTGTTAGACAAAAAGAGTTGTTTTTTGCATATTTTATGAGGTAATAACTAGCATTAGAATATGTTAAAATGTAAGAAAACATCAAATTAGCAGCCTTAAAAATGTTTTTTATTTCATTGTTTTCATTTTACTTTCGGATATTGGGTTTTAAATACATGTTTCTTTACTTAAAAAATTAAATGCATGGACATTTTTGTAACTCCATGAAAAAAAAAACTCAATCGCAGTTTTTTTTTCTATACCTAAAGAGGAATAAAAACACTCCAGAAAAAAAATCTTGACTAAGGTTCTCATAATTCATGCATGAAAGGGTTAATTTTTGTGTTAGAGCATTTAATTAATTGGTTGTAATCGGGGTGTGAAGGGGATTTTAAGTAATATAGTAAAAAATACTCCAGGAAAACATTTTGCACCCCACCTTTAAAATCCCCTTCACACCCTGATTTCAACCAGTTAATTAAATGCCCTAACACAGAAATATAAATTTTAGTCACCTGTTGAATGAACAGGACCGAAAAAACACCATCCAGTCATTTTAACCGGCCCATCGAAATGATTGCATGGTGATGTGTCTATCAAGTTCAACCGCTATTTATCCCTCCCCCCTTCCTCCATTACTCTGGAGGTGTGGCTTCGGGGGGATGTCTGAAGAAAGGGGTCTGGACTTTTGAATTGCGTATTTTCAAAAGGTAGCTTGCTCGAACCGTTTCTCCAGGATCTACCTTTAACGAACAGTGGTTTTCCAAAGTCCTCCAGAACACATGCTTTCTATTTATCATGGTAGTTCATATAGCTCATGCAGTAACACCTGAGGGCTGGAAGGTCACACACTTTCAGCAGTTGTTTCCATCATTGACCTTTAGACACTGACATTTCCCCAGATGCCCTGTATCTTTTCACAGTATTATTTACTGTAGATGGTGGATGGTTTTTGACCTGACTGATAATTCTCGAACAGAGTTTTCCGACCCATCCTTGTAGACAAATGCTTTGTCCAGACTAATGTGGACAAATGATATTTTTCTCAGACTGATCGCATGAAATAGTGTTGTATGTCACATAGGGATGTCACCATATGAAAATTTCATATCACGGTTATTGTGAGCAAAATTATCATGGTTATCATTATTATCACGGTATTGTTGAAATTGTGTTCAAAATGTTCAAAAAGTACTAATACACACACTGAAATAATTTAACCAAGTTGTATTTTGAAAGAAAAAAACAAAAAACAAAAAAACAAATAAAATAAAAGGCACAATGTACTTTCTGTTGACGGAAACATTCAAATATTAACATTTAATGGTCTGAGCCTTTTTTGTCCGTTTTTGAGTACTTTTGATTTTACCTTTATATACTATATACAGAAATGTTTACTATACCCATGTTTGGTATCTTTTTTTGTCAGCATAACTTCATCTATTTTATCTGTCTATTATTTTTTCACTTTAACCTACTATAAAAACATAAAAGGCCAGAAAACACACACACAAAAAAAAAAATCCAATTTGAAAAAATGTATATACTTTATTGCATAAATAACGCAAAGATGCTTAACAAACCTTTTCAAAGACTTTAAAAGTGAATATTGGTTCCAAATATTAGGTATATTAAATAAAATTGTAATAAATTAAAACTATAGTCAAATATTTGACATAAAAGCAGATCTTTACATAGGGTTTTTTCCCCTAAAAGTACAGTAATCAAACATGGTTATCATGATAATTGGAATTTAAACGGTAATACTAACCGTCTGCCATTTTACCACAGTTTATCATTATACCAGTAATCGTTACATCCCTAATGTCACACCAGTTCTTATGGCATTCGATGTGCTATACGTACACATTTTCATCCTTTCACATGTTATTTAATGCCATTTGATAGCTAATAGATGAAATTTCTTGTAACTGATAAAAATTTTATGAAACTTCCTAATAAAAAAATGTATGGTGAGTTGACAGAGACAATCCCAATCCATAAAAGACATGACAAACTCTGAAGCTGAAACTGAAGCACTGTGGTACTGTTCATCTTTCAAACGTTCATTGTGGTCAGTTTCAGATGCTGCAGATCTTTCATAATTCATAGTTTGAGTTCTTGTTTGTTCAGTATTAATTGTCAGCCTTGTAAATCCAAGCTGGACTGACTGTACATATCCTGACCAAGGAAAATCAAATTCTCACTTTGTGCCGTAATCTACACCTGGCTTTTCTGCCTCCGTCCAGAATAATATACATTATATAGACTAAATGTCATCTAAAATTAAGGTGCATTTGGAACATAGTATAGCTAACTTTTACATGATCAAAAACAAATTTATTTTACCTGATTTATACTGATAAAATACAAAATAAAGAGCATAATGTTGTAAATAAATGGTGATAAATCACTTAAGAAAGGTTAAATAGATACAAAAATTTATTTGTGAACTGGCACAAAAGTAGAACTGGGTTTTTATGGGTTAATGAAGAATTCAGACCCAAGCATAGCATTTACAGTTTATGTAGACCACAGGGAAATGTTTTAAAATGCATAATTCCATTTAAAAAAAGCAAAATATCACTCCTTTAAAAGAAAGAATCGAAAATAGTGGCGGAACCCTCAATGATGTTGCTTGTTGGTTTTATGGAAACCAGTTGGTGGAGACAAATGTGAGAGATTAAAGAGGAACTTTATGAACTACATCCATCAGTGGTGTAAAAATATACATCATCAAGTAATTTCAGCTCATTAATAAATATTTGATAACAGTGATGTGAAAATCATTAAATGTACAAACACACCAACAAGGGCTACCTGAGCTAATTAGCATGCTAACTGACAGACTATGTAATTAGATACAAATTAATGCTAACATGAGCTAATGCAGCTACGTTACGCTGATTATTGTAATTAATCACCAGTAAACTTCAGGACCCTCTGATTGTGTCGTTAATGCAACTCCCTAAGCAGCATTACTGCAGAGCTGCCTGTCGGGGAGAAAAATAAGATTTATTCGATAAACAAGAGCTGTGAATGTCCGACAGAGCAGCAGAGCTAACAGTAGTAAAGCACAAATAACAATTAATAATGGATTATGCAGAACGTTTTGGCTTTGGATCTAAATGGGGGACTTTTTTGGCTGAAAATATGTTTATTTTTGCTGTAAAGTTACTCACTTTACCCTGAGGGTCTATGGGAATCGACTCACATTTGGAACCAGCCCCCAAGTGGACATTTAGTGTACTGCAGTGTTTGATATTTCCACACTGGCTTCATTTTCAACCCTGCAATGTGCTGCTTGGTATATCCATGACGAAAATGAAGATATTAAAGAATGACACACATACCTACATTATTATTATACTTTACCATACTTTATATAATTATTTATACATACTTTTATAATTAACCCATAAAGACCTAAACAGCCACTGGTGACCAAAATCATTTACAGATATAAAAACTTAAATAACTGTTGATCCACTAATCCTATCAATACATGTAAATAATTGGTGTAAAATGCAGTTTGTCATCATGGTCATCAGATATGACCCATTTGGACGTTCAGAGGCTCTGCAGTTACAGTGGAAACAACATTGATTCACCAGTAAAACCCACTGAGTTGGATCAATGACAGTGGATGGAGACGCTGGGTTTATGTTCAGTTAATGATAGATTTTCCAAAAAAAAAGTCACTTCTTCTTCAGTTTTCTCTGTTTCTGATATCGTAACTCAACTTTAATTTGAGCTTTTATAAACATCAATCATGATCAGTGAATTAAATATAGGAAAATATCTTATTTTCACTTAAAAATGCAAAATACTGTGGGGGGGTTGATCTGCTTTGGTGGAGGTCTGCGCTCTCCGAGTGCTTTTCTAGTTTCATATATGATTACTAATTTGTAGCATATTAATTTATTGTTGTCAGGACTGTGTTGCTGTAAATTCACTGATGTGCAGGAGGGATGCTTTCTTCTGTTGTGTTTGTAAAAATGAATAAATATATATTTAAAAAAAAAAAAAAAGAAAGAAAAGAAAGAAAGGTTAAGTAGAGAGAAAAATTCCTTTGGAAACTGTCACAAAACTAGCACTGGGTCTTTATCTGTTAAATTATCAAAACTTTGTCATTTTGGTTTCACTTTGGTGTTTTAGTGTATATGAAATATTTTATGTGAGGACGGAATCTTTACTTGAAAACCATGGAGGGAAGTGCTGGAGAAAACACCTATGTAAAGATCTGCTTTTATGTCAAATATTTGAGTATAGTTTTAATTTATTACAATTTTGATTTTATATAGCTAATATTTGGAACCAATATTCACTTTTAAAGTCTTTAAAAAGATCCGTTAAGCATATTTATGTTATTTATGCAATAAATTATATACATTTTTCAAATCGGATTTTATATTTTTTGTGTGTTTTTTGGCCTTTTATGTTGATATAGTCGGTTAAAGTAAAAAAATAATAGGCAGATGAGATAGATAAAGTTGTGCTGAAAAAAAGATACCAAACATGGCTATAGTATATAGTAAACATTTCTTTATATAGTATTTAAAGGCAAAATCAGAAGTACTCAAAAAGTGGCCAAAATAGGCTCAGACCTCTAATGATTAATATCTTTAGTGTAATTTTTGCATTTCACACATTTAGTAAGTAGGTAAATTTTTATGTATAGAGCACTTTTCACAGACAGGGAGTCACAAAGTGCTTTACAGTACAAGACAATTAAATTACAGTTTAAAGCACAATTTAAGATACAACTAAAATATAGTTAAAATGCAACAAATACATTAAGTCAGGGGTCTCAAACATGCGGTCCGGGGTCCAAATGCGGCCCGTCAAAGGTTGATGAAGTTGTGCTGAAAAAAAAAGATACTAAACATGGGTATAGTAAACATTTCTTTATATAGTATATAAAGGCAAAATCCAAAGTACTCAAAAACAGCCAAAATAGGCTCAGACCCCTAAGGGTTAAAACCTGAAAATAATAACAAAAATACCCTGAATTGTATAGTGTGGTTCTGTATTTCCTATTCTAAGTGTAAAATAATGTTCCAACCTCATGCGAGGGGTGACAGACAGCAGAGCCTGTTGAAAAATGGAGGTGAACGGCAGGTGTGTCCTCCAGACGGTTCAGAGCGTCCTGCTGTTCGACAGTCAGCGCTGTGTAGATAAGAGAAAATGATGATCATTACAGGAAGAAGGCCGAGGTGTCAGACACGTTTCCTCTGCCACTGATCAGCTCATTAATCTTCAGCTGACCTTCAGTCCGTCAGTCAGTGAGGAAGAGGAGGAAGAGGAGGAGGAAGGCCTCTCTTTGGCTTTGGTGACACGGCGACGATGATGCTTAAGACGATACCACCAGTTAAAATCCTTCCTCTGACCTTTTTTAAATGTCACGCTCCTGTCAGTTTTTTTTACTGTTCACAACAAAGAATATATCACAGTCATATCGACAGAGATTATCATTAATATTAAAAGGCCCTTTAAATATCTTTCATTCATTTTAAAATATTAACATTATCCTCCTACATTCGCACAATACTTTTTAAGAGGAAGTTTTCAATATTTGTGGTCTGAAAACAATGAAAAATGTGACAATAACGCTTCTATTCATCATCATCATAACCATCATCCCTCTGTCATAATCTTAATAAGATGTTGAAGAGTGATAAATTCCAAAATATGTCAGAAAAAACAGCACTTGTAAATAATAAATGGAAGTAAATGGAAAGGAAAGTTAAAGCTGTAATGGACTGAAATGGAACTAAAGACGAGCAAAAGTTGAAATTAGACTTGTGTTTTTATGATGATATTTATCTCATGATTGAAAAACATATTAGTTGTTTTGAACTACAGTTTCATATGATGCTCTGCTGTTTAGAATGTACTGTCGCATATTTACAGCAATATTTTTTGCTGTTTGGAAGCCGCTTTGTGTTTTTTCCACATGGATTCATGCAGGGAATTTGCATAAAGGCAACACAAACAAACATGGAGGACAGTGAATGTGACCCAGAACATGAAGGAGTTCAGATCTGCATCATATGGACCTGGTTCAGGTCTGACTAGTCCGACACAAAAAAATGATTTGTCAAATTATGCTGTTTTTGTTGTATTTATTTATTTATTTATTTTATAAATAATTAAATTATTATTATTATTATTATTATTATTATTATTATTATTATTATTATTATTATTATTATTATACTGTAAATTATAATTTTAAAAATTATATTAAAATAGATTATAATATGATATATAATATAAAAGAACTAAATGAATCATTATTAAATTATATACTAAATTATTTGTATTTATTTTTTTATTATTTAGAATTAGGGTTCTGATCTGTCCAGATTTCAGGTGTATTTGTCTGTTCATCCTTCAGTCTTTTCAGATTATGTTAAAAATGACTTTATTGGTTATTTCAATACGATGTGAAATAGGAAATAGTAGAGCTAAATAAAATAGACCATGCTTTGGATTAGTGCAGAAACTATATATAGAATGTAGGTGATTAATGTACAAATGTTACTTATTATGTTTAAGTAACAAAGATGATGTGTTGCATTTATTTTTGCATAACATTAAATAAAATTTACACTTGTGGCCAAAGGTTTTGGGAATGACACAAGTTTTGTTTTTGTAAAATTGACAGTCTTAAAGAAATATTTAAGATACATTAAAGAACAAGTAGAAACATTATATAGGCTTTAAAGAAATAAAAAATCCAAAGTAGTGAAAAATATGTTTTACAAAAAATTTATGTCAGTTCTCATTACCCATTAAAACCCTGGACTGAACCATTTTCCATTTTATTCATTAATTCATTTTCTTCACTGCTTCACTGAAAATGTAAACACATTTTCTTAGTACACACACAGTCAATGAAAACTTTGAGACCATATTTTTCGACATAATTTTTATTTTGAAACCCTAAACTGGAATTTTTTCATATGAATCATTTGTTTAGGATATTGGCATACAGAAACCAAAATCTAAAGTTTCAAGAGTAATTTCAAAACAAAAAACTTAACAAAAGAAAATGGCACCTCCCAAACACAAAGTCACAACAGTAGCGGTCCTGGTCAGGAGTTGTCACTCTCTCTCTCCCTGGACATGGTCTATCATCAACAGAGCCTGTGGTGTTGTGGCGTTCAACCAGGTTTCTGATTGTGGGTTGGGAACAGCCCATACATATGCCTGGCTATATCACTGTAGCTCAAACCGGCCTCCACCATACCCAATGCCCAGAGACGTCGTTCACATGATAGACATGGCATGATGCCGTTCACTGGACTAACAAATGGTGGCCTTTTTTGGGCCTTTATATAGGCCTTCACAACCAATCCTCAAAATGTGCAGATCCCCACTGAGTATTGCTCAATGTGTATTTGGTCCACTTTTGCAAAGAGACCAACCCATGTGCAATGAACCGTGACAACATGACGACTCATCATTATCTCAACTACCCGAGCACTAAGTCATCAATAAACCCACAATGAATAATTACAACCCCCCTACAAGTAGAAATATGCAGACATTTCTACCTCAAAGTTTCTATTGACTGTCAGTATAAAAACAGGAAATAAGGAAGTGCCCTTTATGTGTTGAGTAACAAGACATGAGGTCTTTTCATATTCACTGAATTGACAGAAAATGGCCCATATTATTATGATATGTATCGTTATCTGAATATGAAACAGCCAATATCAAGATATGAGACTGTGTTGATATTTGTTGACATATATAAGAGGGAAGGGAGTAAAGGGAAGTGAAAGAAATAAAAAAAAAAAAAAGAAAATTCTTACTAATCTCATTAATTTTATTGTGCTTTTAGTCTTCTGTACAGCACTTTGGTCCACTGGCTGTTTTAAAGTGCTTTATAAATAAAGATGGACTGGAAAAAAGAGAAAACAATGGAAAACTAGAAGCACTCGTAGAGCGCAGACCTCCGCCAAGGCAGATTAGTGCCCCCTCCCCAATCACCACCAAATTTTAATCATTTGTTCCTTGTGCCAGTATCAACATTTCCTGAAATTTTCATCCAAATCTGTCCATACCTTTTTGAGTTATCTTGCACACAGACAGACAAACAGACAGACAGACAAACCAACGCCGGCAAAAACATAACCTCCTTGGCAGAGGTAATAATTTTTCCATTTGTTGCAATGTTTATTGTAGTGTCTTAGTTTTTTGTAGACTTTTATATTTTTATTTTAGTTAAACAACATACTTTTTCACTAGCAGTTTTATGTCCTGTCCACACTGATGCAGATATAAATAAATAAATAAATAAATAAATAAATAAATAAATAAATAAATACATAAATACATAAATAAATAAAATCCAAAGTACTGAAAAATATATGTTTTGCAAAAAAATTTATCAGTTCTCATCCTCCATTCTAACCCTGGACTGAACCATTTTTCCATTTTATTCATTAATTATTTTCTTCTCTTCTTCATTGAAAATATGCACAAATTTTCTAAATAAAAAAAGGGGGGAAAAAAAGAAAATTTATTTTTAAAAAAAAAATAAATTCTCATCCTTTAGGTGAAATATAAAGAGGAAGAGATGAAGGGAGTTGAAAGAAATAAAAAGAAATGAAGCAAAATTAAAAGAGGAAAAACTGAAAATGTAAAATAAATAACAGAAGACAGACATGGGAAGGAAATAAAAGCCCCCAGAGAAGGACATGAAAGGGAAAGGAGCCGTTGGAGAGGTGGAGGTGTGAGTGGAGGATGTGCTGATGAGTATTTCCACAGACAGGTATGAAGGATGGGCTTTTCTTACGGAGATTAAATTCCTCCCCATCACTGCTGACAGGAGACAGATGAGTCACAACAACACGTCTGCCTGAAAACAGTCAGCAGAGCGAAACACAACAGCAGCGACGACGACGACAGGAAAACAGCCAAGGTTAACAGCCCTGCTCTGGCGCTGCTCCAACAGCCCACGGTGGAAGCATGGGCGCAGACACCCCCAGCAGCAATTAACAGCAACGGAGGCACCAACAACTGCCACATCTGCTCCAACAGCAGCAGCTCCTACTCCCATGGAAACACAGGAATGACACCATGTAGACCACAGGTGGCAAACATACGGCCCACGGACCAAAACTGGGGTCCAAGGGGTCCAATCTGGACCATGGGATGAATGTCCAAAAGAAAATCCAAAATCCATTGAAATTCCAAAACCAAACTGACTCAGGGCTACTATAAACCAATTGCACTTAATGCAGGGGTCTCAAACTCATTTTCTTTCAGGGGCCACATTCAGCCCGATTTGATCTCCAGTGGGCCAGACCAGTCAAATAATAGCATAATAACCTACAAATAATGACAACTCCAAATTTTTGTCTTTGTTTTACTGCAAAAAACCTCACAAAATTATGAAAATACTTAGTTTTATAAACTATCCAAACAAATAAAATGTGAATAACCTAAAAGAAAAAAATTAATTTCTTAAGAAAATTAAGTGTGATTTTAACAATATTCTGCCTCAACTTATCATTTCTACATGTGCATTATGGATCAGATCTACAAAGACACTAAACACTGAATAACAGGCAGAAAATAGTTCAAATTGTGCTTAATTTTCTTTAGACATTCCAGGTTGCTCATGTTTGTTCAGATTATTCACATTTTATTGTTACAGGATAGGTTGTAAATGTAAATATTTTCATAATTTAATGTTATTTTTTGCATTAAAACAAAGACAAAAATTTGAAGTTGTCATTATTTAGTGTAATATGGAGTCATTATTTTTTGAGGGTTATTATGCTGTTATTATTTGACTGTAGATCATATTGGTCTGTATGTGGAACCTGAACTAAAATG
The DNA here is from genome assembly GCF_902148855.1 of Sphaeramia orbicularis. NCBI lineage: Eukaryota > Metazoa > Chordata > Actinopteri > Kurtiformes > Apogonidae > Sphaeramia > Sphaeramia orbicularis. Next base: position 19,438,157 of record NC_043978.1, on the reverse strand, counting down.
AGTTCCACAGCCTTGACTGTGAAATTTTTACCTTTTGCAAATTCATCCCATGGACCGGATTGGAACTTTTGGCGGGCTACATTTGGCTCCAGGGTCTCATGTTTGAGACCCCTAACTTAATGTATTTCTTGTATTTTAACTGTATTTTAGTTGCATCTTAAATTGTGTTTTAAACTGTAATTTAATTGTCTTGCACTGTAAAGCACTTTGTGACTCCCTGTCTGTGAAAAGTGCTCTATGCATAAAATTAGTTACTTATTTACTCAATGTGTGAAATGCAAAAATTACACTGAAGATATTAACCCGTAGGGGTCCGAGCCTCTTTCGGCCATTTTTTGAGTACTTTTGATTTTGCCTTTATATACTATATAAAGAAATATTTACTATACCCATGTTTGGAATCTTTTTTTTTTCAGCACAACTTCATCTATCTCATCTGTCTACTATTTTTTCACTTTAACCTACTATATCAACACAAAAGGCCAAAAAAACACACAAAAAAATACAAAATCCGATTTGAAAAATGTATATAATCTATTGCATATGTAGCCTGGTCTTAAAAAGTAATAAATATGAATAAGTTAATCTGTTCCATAAATAAGTAAATAACAAATAAGTTCATAAAAACAAAACATGTTCATTTGATTGTAATTCCTGTATTTGTAATAAGGAGTTGGTTTGTGTTTCTGTTTAGAAGAAATAAGACACTAATTAATGTTAGTGCTTTTATAATGTCTGTTGGATTTTGCTTGTGTAAGAAAATGTTTTGACATGTCATTTATTTTGTGGAGCTTGTCAATTGGTTTACCTGCTCAGTTGTCATTTAACTGTCGTCCAATCGTAAGATATGGGGGTGGGACATACGGGAGGCAGGTTAGATCGACGCGGAAAAGAGACTGAGAGAACGTCAGAGAAACTACCTGTGATTGTGCTGTAATGCCAAAGTATTGTTCCCCTACCAAGAAAGGTGCAGAGTTTGTCGGTGGTAAATGGGCATACAAAAGCATACAGAAGGTAAATATTTATATTGTGGTAATCACGGACTGTGTTTCTGCTGATAATGTTGTAATGTAAAGCTAAACGCGATTAGCGAATTAGCTTGCGCTAGCATGCTAACGGTGATTTACACACACTAAACTGTAGTAGCCTCACGGTACTTGTGTTAAATGTATGAATGTGGTGTGCTATGTGGACTCGGAATTATTTCATAACAGTGCATAGAGGCTGTCGATATGACGGGTTAAACAGGATGTATGTCTGTTTGTCAGAAGACAGGACCAACACACACTTCTTGGACCTTGTTTCCCGTCGGAGCTGTGGGCGGCAGGTGTCTGCGAAGAGCCAGAGGTCACGTGTGTCAGGGTCATGGATCTCCGGTCTTCCCTTTTCTTCACCATCCATCCATCAACCTCCTCATCCTTTCCCCATCATCCACACACACCACACGCTAACTGAGAACAGTGTGAGTAAAAAAACAAAACAAAACAAAAAAAAACAGAACAGTTGCACGTGCATGTATTTTATTTTATTTTGCTTGTCTAAGCGAAACGGTCGTGAAGTTTTTGACCTTGCCGACCCCAAGCATGGACTCAGGCCAGCACCATTTGTTTGGAGACTTTGGGTTACGTACAGTGTACACAGACGTTTGTTCTAGAATATTGAGTGTTGTGTTTGTTAAAGATATTGTGAATATCACTGAAAAATCAGTGAATATTATGGACCTGGTATTAAGTGGGTTCATTGCCTTTAAAAAGTGATATTGATCATTTAAACACAATACACTGACTTTATTTTTAGCTTACCGGCCGATAGGCCGTAAGCTATTGTCGTCATGTGGCGTCCGTCGTCGTTGTCGTTGTCTGTCGTCATGCGGCGTCTGTTGTCTTCTGTCGTCGTCTGTCGTCCGTTACAAAATTTCAATCGTCTTCTTCTCCAAAACTACAATTCCGATTGATTTCAAACTTGGTGTACAGCTTCTATATGATGATGTCAACAAAAGTAAATGAAGTTATTTGGATCTGGATCTGATACTGGATTTGGTGCAACTTTGAAAAATTTCCCCATTATGACAGATAGGAAGTGGATGAATGCAATAACTCAGTAAATATAAATGATATCCAGTGCAAATTTCTACAGTCCAGCCCTGATGGGGAGATGACCAAAACATAATGGCCACATGCTGATCAGGATCTTTTTCTGGATCCGGGAACTTACGGAAAATTTAACATGGGCTCTTATGGGGACGAAATTTCAATCATCTTCTTCTCTGAAACTACAGTTTTGATTGACTTCAAACTTAGTATACAGCTTCTTTATGATGATGTCAACACAAGGTATTGAAATTATTTCCATCCGGATCTCATTCTGGATTTGGTGCCACTTTGAAAAATTTTCCCATTATAACAGATAGGAAGTGGATTGATACAATAAATCATTAAGTGTCAATGATATCAAGTTGGAATTAGAATTTTTTGCAGATTTCATTGGAATATGACCAAAACATGGGCTATTTCTGTAATCTAATAAATACATATGACTGGGTGATAATAAATGGCCTCTGGATACATTTCCCAAACCTTTTAATTTGGCTGGTAAGCTACAGGGCCATTGGTCCTATTTTTAAAGTACTGTGTCTGAGTGGTTATTAGAATTCATTATAAATATTGGTTGATTTAAAATAACAATTATTACTAGCTCAGAGTTAATATATATTGAGTGAAACAAAGTAGGGACCAGCCCACATCAAACTATTTAAATTCATAATTATTCTTAGTAGGATTCATCATGTTTTTGTTTCATGTTCTGCTAAGTGGAGGCACCAAACAATTCACCCACTTACCTTATTCTTGAAGGTTAAAAGTATATCATCTGTTGCAGCTGTTATTTTAAGTTGATACTGCACCACAAAAAACAAAACTAAAGAACCTAGAGCCCGCCCAGAGTGATAAATTGACATAATTCATCATAAGTATTCTTAGTCACATGGGTAGGGTGCTACACATTAATGACACAAAGATGCTTAATGAACCTTTTCAAAGACTTAAAGTGAATATTGGTTCCAAGTATTAGGTATTAAAATCAAAACTGTAATAAATTAAAACTATACTCAAATATTTGACATAAAAGCATATTTTTACATAGGCGTTTTCTCCGGTTTTATCACGCCCCCGGTCCTTCTGGGTTCCGCATCCGGTTCAGGTGGGGGTCATTCTCACCTTTACCTATAATGCTAACGGAGTCTGTGGATTAGAATCCGCAGATTTGGCCGGTTGTTTCCGTTTTGAAAACGGACTTATAATAACGAAGATATGGTCAGAAATCTAATGCCCCCCCCACCTCATTTTCATACTTTTATTCACATTTGTTAGCTCCAGTTTCAAACCATCACATCTCTGGTTTTATTTACTCTATCAACATCAAATAAAAAGTGTTAGAGTTTTTCAAGTCCGCACTTTCAAATGCAATTGTTCCCAGTGGTCTACGTGACTGACCTTCAATGCTACGACGTGTTGAATATGTTATGTGATTGAGTCACGGTACCGTGACTGTAGACCCCGAAGGGTTAACAATCAAGGATGTTAAAATTATTTTAGTTCAGGTTCAGGTTCATTCAGGCCAATTCAATGTAAATTGGGTTGGACCAGTAAAATACTATCATAACAACCTATAAATAAAGATAACTCCAAAACAAACAAAAAAGGAAAATTACATTAAAATATTTGTGTTTACAAACTATCCTTTCTCAAAAAAAGGGAATAACATGAACAACCATGTGTAACTGGAAATGTTTTAAGAAAAATAAGTGCAATTTCAACTATATTTTAATTGCATCTTAAATTGTGTTTTAATCTGTATTTTAATTAATGTATATATGTATGTATATGTTAATGTATATATTATGTAAAGCACGTTGTGAATCCCTGTCGGTGAAAAGTGCTCTAGAAATAAAATTTGCTTACTTATTTACTTACTTAAACACTTTCATTATGTAATTTTACTTTTTTCACTCAAACGTCTCTGTTTGTGACAGAATAACCCTCAACTTTAATCTGAGCTTTAATGAATATTTACATGATCATTGAATTAAATATAGGAAAATACCTGATTTTGACCTAAAAATGCTAAATACAGAGGATAATGTTATAATAAATGGTGATAAATTTAAATAGAGAGAAAAATTCATTTGGGAACGGACACAAAAGTAACAATGGATCCTTATGGGTTAATTCAGGTTCCACATTCAGACCAATTCAATGTAAAGTGGGTCAGACCAGTAAAATACTATTGTAACAACCTAGAAATAAAGACAACTCCAAAACAAACAAAAAAGGAAAATTACATAAAAATACTGATGTTACTAACTATCCTTTTACAAAAAAGGGAATAACATGAACAACCACATGTAACCTGAAATGCTTTAAGAAAAATAACTGCAATTTTACCGATATTGTGCCTGTTATTAAATGTTTGGTAAATTTGTAGATCCACTGTAATCTGAGACATAATATTGTTGAAATTGCACTTGTTTTTCTTATTAAATTGCCGGTTGTTCATGTCAATCAAATTTTTTAAGGATAGTTTATAGATGTAAACACTTTCATATTCTAATTTTACTTTTTTCACTCAAACTTTACACTTGGAACAAAAAGAAAAGTTTGGAATTGTCATTATTTATATATTATTATGTTATTATTTTACAGACTCATTTTAGATCATATTGGTATGGATGCGGACCCTGAACTAAGACCCCTGTTATATAGTAACCAAAGATGGAATCGATCCTACATTTGGAAATAACATAAAAGCTTCTCCTTCGAGCCGGATTTGAACCAGCGACCTAAGGATGCCTGGCATGTCCACTACAGTCCTCCGCTCTACCAACTGAGCTATCGAAGGGAGTGCACAAGGTGAAAAATGTTTCAAAGATTAACAATAGATTCATTGAAATCAGTAACACAACATAAGACAAAATACAAGAGGAGGGAAGATGATGAAGTTAATGCAAAGTCAGACACAAAACACAGACAAACTGACATTTACCTTTAATATCAAAGGGAAACAAGTGATTTCCACAAATGATTTTTATTGTAATTTTCTTTTTATGAAACAGCCTTCCATCTCTGGTTTGTGCCCAGAGGCAAGAAGAGTTTATTTTTATAGAACATACACGGTTGAGTTCACCTTAATTGAATGGAAGGAAGATCCAGAGAAGAAAAACAACACAGTTTGAACAATGAAAGCCAAAGCAAAAGAATCCTCTGATGCATTTTGTCATATGTTGTGTTACTGATGTCAGTGAATCTATTGTTAATTTTTCAAACATTCTTTGCAGAGTCCATCCCCTTCGATAGCTCAGTTGGTAGAGCGGAGGACTGTAGTGAACAAACCAGGCATCCTTAGGTCGCTGGTTCAAATCCGGCTCGAAGGAGAAGCTTTTCTGTCATTTCCAAACGTAGGATCGATTACATCTTTGGTTAACACGGGTGTCAAACTCAGTTAATTTCAGGGTCCACATGCAGACCAATAGTAGTGGGGGGTGATAATTGGGATGAAAATTAAAATTTTGGAATTTGATTACGTCCACTTCAGGAGTGATGCATAAGGCTATTTAAAGGTATTTGGCACAAGAAATTCGTATCTACCTTTTAAAAAAAAAACCACCCCTTGCGAAGAACAAATCGTGGTATTAACCTTGCGATCGGTTGTTTCTGCAGCCGGAACTTAATGCTGGTATGTGTGGTAAATGTTGGTGAAACACACAGTGGATAACTAAAATGCAGTTGTTGAACATGGTTTTAGCGTGTGTTTATTTTATATTTTGCAGTTTCACCAGAACTTGTAGCAGTCCAATAGTAAGTTACCATGGCAAGTAGTCAACCCAACCCCGTTACCAAGCCTAAAACCCGCTCCAAAACTAAAGAGTTTAATGCTGATAGAGACTTTCCTCCTTGTGAACATTTCCAACCTCCATCAAAACTGCCCACTGTTCAGAGTGTGATAGGACTGCTAAGGTACCACTTGGAGGTGAGCAAGGCAAAGGTCACTACAGATATTGCGGTACGAGAAGTGGCAAAACAGATATACGCCAAGTACTATCATGACACTGTGTACTGCGTGTCGATCAGTACCATTCAGAGGAGAGTGGAGGCTCTCAGGAAGCAATTCAGTGAAGGAAGAAAGCGGTATGGACAGAAAGGAAAAGATAATGCAAAGGCTGTGAAAGAATACAAAGAGCTATTTGAGAGGAAAGGCGAACTCTTCGATGTGTATGCTGACGATCCCATGCGCCAGCAATCTTTGCAGAAGGAGTGGGGAGTCAGCATGAGTATAATGGAACGTCAGTACTACGAGGACCAGAAGACAGAACGCAAGATGATCTGTTCCAAAGGAGTGGACCCTGTCTGGTATCACAGTACAATGCGAGCCCAAAGGATGAGAGAAAGACAAGAGGAATACAGGAGAGAGAGAGAGCAACAGTTTCAGTACAAGACCCTCGAAAGTATCACTGAAATGCTCGTGGAGGCTGGCGAAATTCCTACAACATGCAGCAGTAGTGACGAGGATGAAAACGACCAGGCCCATAAGCGACAAAAAACTGAAACACGAGAAACACAAATGACAGAGAGACATTCTGCTGACACTAAGAGAAAAAAGAAAATACTCTTTAAAGACGTTGACGAGCAAGACACAAATGATCCACTTCCGAAAGAGTTTCAGCACATAAGAATCTCTGAGAGAAAAGTCTGCGATGAATTTTATAAAACTGTGGCCAATCTCTCTGGGAAGGGTCTTTCAGTGAATGAATCCAGCTCCGCTGTTGTTGAAGTTGGCAACACAATGTTTGGACACCAGTGGAAAAATGCTGGAGATTCTGAAGAGAACTTTGACATAAATACCACTCCAACTAACAGGAACATCAGAACGGCTCTGGAGCAAATTGAAGCACAGAGTCTGTCACTCGTTGTTGATAAGCTTCAGGAGGAGAAACAGAAGGGTAAAATGGTAACGCACGCGTCAGACAGTACCACGAAGAAAGGTGTAGGTCAATTCATCGTCCAGGGATTGCACGTTGGTCAGAATACCCCGTTTCCTCGGCCTATTCTGTCAATCCATGGCGAGACAACTGAGGACATAGCTATGCAAGTGGACATGGGCTTCGAAATTCTGGCGTCTGTCAGGGGAGTTGAAGCAAAAGACGTGTACAAGCTTGTAGATACACATATGACAGATAGCACCGAGCACAACAAGGGGTTTGCAAAACTGCTCGCTGAGATGTATAACCTTGACACACCTGTGGGCCAACTGTTTTGTGGCACCCACACTACACTGGGCTTCAGCAGTGCCATGAACAAAGTTATGAGGCTTGTGGAAGCGGACATGAAGATGGAACAGGTTTTGAAAGGTTTCATGGTGGATCTTGAGGTGGACAGTAAGAATGACAGCTTGGCTGGACAAGCACTTGACATGTGTCTCAAGTTAGTCGCTCCTGAGTATGCTCATAAGCCATGGAACCGCTACAAACAATTCCAACTTTTTCTCGAACAAAGACAAGTATCCAGTGTGCTATTTGCATACAAGGACAGCAGGTTTGGATGCCTGTCCAGGGCAGCAGCAGTGCTGATCTACAACTATGATCACCTTGTAGATTTCCTAAGACAGAACCCTCACATCAACAACAGACTAGCCTGCTTAGTAAGAGAGGTGATGGAGCTCCCGTACCTCAAGGTAGTGCTTGTTACGTTTGCCTGCCTGGGTGTACATGTGGTGGAACCATTCTATGCGAGAACGATCGAGAAAGACGCCACTCATTCCCAGCTCAAGGAGTTCTACAAAGGTTTGCATGCCGGCCTGGGTCAGCCAATCAGCGAGGAATATACAACGTTCACAAAGCCAGAGTATCCTGTCGTGTCGAATGAACTGTTCCTCGGTGTCAAGAAGACATACAAAGAACAAGTCTTGAAGGCTGTGTCAGATGTAGCTGATGAGCACACAGATGAAGTGCGAAAACTCACCAACCTGATGCTCCCTCATCTACAAACTGTTCTAGCCAGGCAAAGGAGAGACTATGGACTCGACGAGGAGACCTTCCCGGTGGACTATCCAGTGAGTGAGCAGGCAACGAACATTGATGAAACCCCTGTCCACAATATTGGCATGGAGCGTCAGTGTGGGAAGGTAGACTATAGGCTGAAGAAACTAGGCACGCTCAATGCAGTAAGCAGGTCCATCATCTTTCAGAAAAGTCAGGAATTGAGAGCTGGTCAGATACCTTCGTTCAGGGGTTTCAAGGCAGCAGTCGAAGCCAAAAGGGAGGTTGAACTGAAGTGGAGTAATTACACAAAGGAGAAGTTTGAGAAGGGAGCAGACCAGAAACAGGAAATGGCTCAGAGGAATGAGCGGAAAAGGCTAGATATGCTGGATAAACTCAAAGCCAGTGGTGGTCCTTTCACCGATAGTGGGGAAGTTGAAAAGTATCTTGCAAACGATACTCTGAGCGACAGCGCAAAGCAACAGAGGATGAAGTTGGAGCTACAGTTTGCCAGGGAGAGTTCCACACTTCTTCCTAAGGTAGATCCCATCTTTCGCATCCAGATGACACTGCCAAGTGGAAAGAGGAGGATGAAAACTGCAGAAGAGTTTGGAGATGCCCTTATGTCGTACTTGGGTAAAAGAAGTGACAGAACGACACTGGAGTTTGAAAGGTTCCAGCAAAGTCTTGACAAGCTGTCAGTTTCTTAAAGACGCTCTGTAGACCCTGATACATGTGTCTAGTGTCAATCTGTTGAGTATTTGACCGAAATAAATGAAGTTTATCAAATCAATGGCTGTTTGTAAAGTTTATTCATATCCGCAATATCGCTCGTGAAAATCCCAGAAATCACGATTTAGGGGCTGTATTTCATTTGCAAGAGGTGGGGTTTTTTTCTAGAGATACAGCCTTAATTTTGGTGGCAATGTATCTGTATGACAGGTGTTAATCATATCCCAAGTGGACGTTTTTGAATTTTGACCTTCGGATTTACCACCCCTAAGAGCGACAACTATTGAGCTAAAAACAGAGATAAGTAGGTACTTAATTTCTTATAAATACTCGATCTAGGTTTGAAATAGCTTGACTCTGAAATATTGACACTGTATTTTTTTTTTTTACTGTGAAGACTGTTTTATAAAAAGAAAATTACATCAAAAATATTTCATGGAAATCACTTCTTTCCCTTAGATATTTAGGTAAATGTCAGTTTGTTTGTGTTTTGTGTCTGATTTTGCATTAACTTCATCATCTTCCATCTGTTGCATTTTGTCAAATGTTGTGTTACTGATTTCAATGAATCTATTGTTAATCTTTCAAGCACTTTTCACATTGCGCACCCCCTTCGATAGCTCAGTTGGTAGAGCGGAGGACTGTAGTGAACATACCAGGCATCCTTAGGTCGCTGGTTCAAATCCGGCTCGAAGGACAAGCTTTTCTGTCACTTCCAAATGTAGGATCGATTCCATCTTTGATTAATCTATAACACAGGTGTCAAACTCAGTTTATTTCAGGGTCCACATGCAGACCAATAAGTCAGTAACACATTCCGTTGATTTAAGGTGAACTCAAACGTGCATGTCCTATGAAAATAAACTTTTCTTAGCTCTGGGCACAAACCGGAGATGGAACACGGTAAAAAACAGTGTCGATTTAACTCATATCGAGTTGAATTTAACTCTGTTTGAAATAACATTTGGTCCCACTCAGTGGCCATAGAGTAAAACTAACTCTATAGATACAGTCGGCAACAACGTCATAGCTGGGGTTGGGGAAATCTGAGGGGAAAAGCAAACACCCCCCCCCCCCCCCCCCCCCGCTATAATGCAAAACCGCATAATTTCAACTTGTATTGCTAAACCTATCAAGTTGTCATGACATACTTTGAGTCACTATTGCCTTCTGTCAAAGATCGATTTATCAAAAAAATTCAATCCACTGGGATTGGATTGTTGTCTGTATGTTTTAAAAGACCGACTTTTAAATGATCGACTCAGTGGTCTGAAGTGTCATTTACACACATCTGCTGCTACTTAAAGGAAAGTGCAAACATAAATATATTTAAAAACAGGTATAAAAAATTGTTTCTAAATAGATATATAGAAGATGAGGGATGCAAAGGAAGAAGGAGAGAAGAAGAGAGAGGAGAAAAATAATAATAAATGAATGAATAAATAAATAAATAAATAATTAAATAGGCTAATCATACAATACCAAGCCAGACATGGAAAGAAGTGCAGGAGTGAGAACTATTGAGCTAAAAACTTCTGTAGAATTAACCAAGACAATTTATACAACACGTGTACAGAGATAAATAAGTACTTGATTTCTTATAAATAATCGATCTAGGTTTAAAATAGCTTGACTCTGAAATATTGACACTGCATTTTTTTTTACTGTGAAGACTGTTTTATGAAAAGAAAATTCCATCAAAAATAATTTATGGAAATCACTTCTTTCCCTTAGATATTTAGGTAAATGTCAGTTTTCTGTGTTTTGTGTCTGATTTTGAATTAACTTCATCATCTTTCATCTGTTGCATTTTGTCAAATGTGTTACTGATTTCAATGAAACTATTGTCAGTCTTTCAAGCATTTTTCACCTTGTGCGCTCCCTTCGATAGCTCAGTTGGTAGAGCGGAGGACTGTAGTGGACATGCCAGGCATCCTTAGGTCGCTGGTTCAAATCCGGCTCGAAGGAGAAGCTTTTCTGTCACTTCCAAATGTAGGATCGATTCCATCTTTGATTAATCTATAACACAGGTGTCAAACTCAGTTTATTTCAGGGTCCACATGCAGACCAATGGGTCAGTAACACATTCTGTTGATTTAAGGTGAACTCAAACGTGCATGTTCTTTGAAAATAAACTTTTCTTACCTCTGGGCACAAACCGGAGATGGAACACGGTAAAAAACAGAGTGTCAGTTTAACTCTTAGAGAGTCGAATTTAACTCTGTTTGAGATAACATTTGGTCCCACTCAGTGGCCATAGAGTAAAACTTACTCTATAGATACAGTCGGCAACGACGTCACAGCTTGGGGCGGGGAAATCTGAGGGGAAAAGCAAACCCCCCTCCCCCCAGTCCGCTATAATGCAAAAACACAGAATTTCAGCTTGTATTGCTAATGCTAACAAGTTGTCATGACGTACTTTGAGTCGCTATTGCCTTCTGACAAAGATCGATTTATTAAAAAAATTCAATCCACTGGGATTGGATTGTTGTCTGTATGTTTTAAAAGACTGAGCCAACGTTCCGACTCAGTGGTCTGAAGTGTCATTTGCACACATCTGCTGCTACTTAAAGGAAAGTACAAACATAAATATATTTAAAAAGAGGTATAAAAAATAGTTTCTAAATAGATATATGGAAGATGAGGGATGCAAAGGAAGAAGGAGAGAAGAAGAGAGAGGAGAAAAATAAAAGTAAATAAATAAATAGGCTAATCGTGCAATAGCAAGCCAGACATGGAAAGAAGTGCAAGAGTGAGAACTATGGAGCTAAAAACTTCTGTAGAATTAACCAAGACAATGTATACAACACGTGTACAGAGATAAGTAGGTACTTGATTTGTTATAAATCCTCTATCCAGGTTTAAAATAGCTTGACCCTGAAATATTGACACTGTATTTTTTTTATTTTTTTTTTACTGTGAAGACTGTTTTATAAAAAGGTAAATTACATCAAAAACTAGAAAAGCACTCGGAGAGCACAGACCTCCGCCAAGCGCAAAAATTCCCCACATAATCGGTGATACAAATCCTACATTTATTTTTTAAAATAAAATCCGCCTTCTGGATCAGATCCGGATCAGCCTTTGAAATGTGATAGAGGACCCCATTGTCAATTCCTGAGTTAAATTTCATGAGTTTTGGTCAATAATTAAGCGAGATATTGGGAAACGAAAATTTTGGCCCCATTTACCACAATGTTAACGAAAATTTCAAAGTGATCCAGAATCCAGGATTTCTTCCGGATCACCCCCAAAAGTTAATCATTTCTTCCTCATCCCATTTCCAACAAACCCTGAAAATTTCATCAAAATCTGTCCATAACTTTTTGAGTTATGTTGCACACTAACGGACAGACAAACAAACAGACAGACAAACAAACCCTGGCAAAAACATAACCTCCTTGGCGGAGGTAATCATTTGTGGAAATCATTTATTTCTCTTTGATATTAAAGGTAAATGTCAGTTTGTCTGTGTTTTGTGTCTGATTTTGCATTAACTTCATCATCTTCCATCCTCATATATTTTGTCATATGTTGTGTTACCGATTTCAATGAATCTGCTGTTAATATTTTAAGCATTTTAGGTACAGCTCATTCCCTTCGATAGCTCAGTTGGTAGAGCGGAGGACTGTAGTGGACATGCTAGGCATCCTTAGGTCGCTGGTTCAAATCCGGCTCGAAGGAGGAGCTTTTATGTGGGATCAGTAATCGTTATGTATTCTTTGGAACTCATTTTAGTTCAGGGGCCGCATGCAGACCAATATGATCTAAAGTGGGTCTGACCAGTAAAATAATAACAAAATAATATATAATGACAACTCCAAACGTTTCTCTTTGTTTGAAGTGAAAAAAGTAAAATTACATAATAAAATTGTTTTACATCTATAAACAATTAGTGCCAGACACAACAAACCCCACCCCTCGCACGAATTGTAGCTGATTTTGGCATTGATCCGCTCTTTCATCCAATGGGCTAATCATTTCATTAAATGGGCTAATCGTACAATAGCAAGCCAGACATGGAAAGAAGTGCAAGAGCGACAACTATTGAGCTAAAAACAGAGATAAGTAGGTACTTAATTTGTTATAAATACTCGATCTAGGTTTGAAATAGCTTGACTCTGAAATATTGACACTGTATTTTTTTTTTTTTTACTGTGAAGACTGTTTTATAAAAAGAAAATTGCATCAAAAATATTTCTTGGAAATCACTTCTTTCCCTTAGATATTTAGGTAAATGTCAGTTTGTTTGTGTTTTGTGTCTGATTTTGCATTAACTTCATCATCTTCCATCTGTTGCATTTTGTCAAATGTTGTGTTACTGATTTCAATGAATCTATTGTTAATCTTTCAAGCACTGTTCACATTGCGCACCCCCTTCGATAGCTCAGTTGGTAGAGCGGAGGACTGTAGTGAACATACCAGGCATCCTTAGGTCGCTGGTTCAAATCCGGCTCGAAGGACAAGCTTTTCTGTCACTTCCAAATGTAGGATCGATTCCATCTTTGATTACTCTATAACACAGGTGTCAAACTCAGTTTATTTCAGGGTCCACATGCAGACCAATAAGTCAGTAACACATTCCGTTGATTTAAGGTGAACTCAAACGTGCATGTCCTATGAAAATAAACTTTTTTTACCTCTGGGCACAAACCGGAGATGGAACACGGTAAAAAAACAGAGTGTCGATTTAACTCTTAGCGAGTTGAATTTAACTCTGTTTGAGATAACATTTGGTCCCACTCAGTGGCCATAGAGTAAAACTAACTCTATAGATACAGTCGGCAATGACGTCATAGCTGGGGTTGGGGAAATCTGAGGGGAAAAGCAACCCCCCCCCCAGTCTGCTATAATGCAAAAACACAGAATTTCAGCTTGTATTGCTAATGCTAACACGTTGTCATGACGTAGTTTGAGTCGCTATTGCCTTCTGACAAAGATCGATTTATTAAAAAAATTCAATCCACTGGGATTGGATTGTTGTCTGTATGTTTTAAAAGACTGAGCCAATGATCGACTCAGTGGTCTGAAGTGTCATTTACACACATCTGCTGCTACTTAAAGGAAAGTATAAACATAAATATATTTATAAACAGGTATAAAAAATAGTTTCTAAATAGATATATGGAAGATGAGGGATACAAAGGAAGAAGGAGAGAAGAAGAGAGAGGAGAAAAATAAAAATAAATGAATGAATAGGCTAATCGTGCAATAGCAAGCCAGACATGGAAAGAAGTGCAAGAGTGAGAACTATGGAGCTGAAAACTTCTGTAGAATTAACCAAGACAGTTTATACAACACACATGTACAGAGATAAGTAGGTACTTGATTTGTTATAAATCCTCTATCTAGGTTTAAAATAGCTTGACTCTGAAATATTGACACTGCATTTTTTTACTGTGAAGACTGTTTTATAAAAGAAAATTACAATAAAAATAATTTATGGAAATCACTTCTTTCCCTTAGATATTTAGGTAAATGTCAGTTTGTCTGTGTTTTGTGTCTGATTTTGCATTAACTTCATCATCTTCCATCTGTTGCATTTTGTCAAATGTGTTACTGATTTCAATGAAACTATTGTTAGTCTTTCAAGCATTTTTCACCTTGTGCACTCCCTTCGATAGCTCAGTTGGTAGAGCGGAGGACTGTAGTGGACATACCAGGCATCCTTAGGTCGCTGGTTCAAATCCGGCTCGAAGGAGAAGCTTTTAGGTGGGATCAATCATTTCTGTATATTCTGTTGAACTCAATTCAGTTCAGGGTCCACATACAGACCAATATGGTCTAAAGTGGGTTGGACCAGTGAAATAATAACAAAATAATATATAATGACAACTCCAAACGTTTCTCTTTGTTTGAAGGGAAAAAAGTAAAATTACATAATAAAATTGTTTTACATCTCTAAAAAATTAGTGCCAGACACAACAAACCCCACCCCTTGCACGAATTGTAGCTGATTTTGGCATTGATCCGCTCTTTCATCCATACTCAATATTTGTTAAATATAAAAATTATATATGTGCCAAGTTTGACGTAAACAGAAACAAAATTGATGTTTTTATAGACATTTGAAATTTTACCCATTATAAGTAAATGGGAAAAGAAAAAGATTGAAAAATGTAACAAAAAATGTCAAAAACAAGCTATCACTTCGATATTTTACAGAGAGATGTCTACAGTTAATCTCTATACCTCTGCCACATTTTAAGTAAATTAAATTGAAATTGACATTTTTATAGTGATTTAAAATTTTGCCCATTATTAGTAAATGGGAAAAAAAGATTTTAAAAATTCATAAAAGATTTGAACTTTTACTTATTTTTCTCACAATGTAATAATGTCTTTTTCTGGGTCACTGGCAATTTATAAACCCAATTTGGTATAAATTCAGCCAGCAGTTTTGCTGCTTAAGTGTTAACAAACTAACAAACCAAACCAAAAACAATACCCCTTGCCCCCTGCTTCGGGGGGCAGGGTAAAAATTAGATCAACATGAACAACCTGAAATTTATTAAGAAAAAGAAGTGCAATTTTAACAATATAGTGTCTCAGAAATCATTATTTGTAATGTTTTAAACATTTTGAACATTGCATGTTCCCTTCGATAGCTCAGTTGGTAGAGCGGAGGACTGTAGTGGACATACCAGGTATCCTTAGGTCGCTGGTTCAAATCCGGCTCGAAGGAGAAGCTTTTCTGTCACTTCCAAATGTAGCATTGATTCCATCTTTGATTACTCTATAACACAGGTGTCAAACTCAGTTTATTTCAGGGTCCACATGCAGACCAATAGGTCAGTAACACATTCTGTTGATTTAAGGTGAACTCAAACGTGCATGTTCTATGAAAATAAACTTTTCTTGCCTCTGGGCACAAACAGGAGATGGAACGCGGTAAAAAAACAGAGTGTCAATTTAACTCTTAGAGAGTCGAATTTAACTCTGAGATAACATTTGGTCCCACTCAGTGGCCATAGAGTAAAACTTACTCTATAGATACAGTCTGCAACGACGTCACAGCTGGGGACGGGGAAATCTGAGGGGAAAAGCAAACCCTCCTCCCCCCAGTCCGCTATAATGCAAAAACACAGAATTTGAACTTGTATTGCTAATGCTAACAAGTTGTCATGACGTACTTTGAGTCGCTATTGCCTTCTGACAAAGATCGATTTATTAAAAAAATTCAATCCACTGGGATTGGATTGTTGTCCGTATGTTTTAAAACACTGAGCCAACGATCCGACTCAGTGGTCTGAAGTGTCATTTACACACATCTGCTGCTACTTAAAGGAACGTACAAACATAAATATATTTAAAAACAGGTATAAAAAAATGTTTCTAAATCAATATATGGAAGATGAGGGATACAAAGGAAGGAGAGAAGAAGAGAGAGGAGAAAAGAATGAATGAATGAATAAATAAATAAATAAATAGGCTAATCATACAATAGCAAGCCAGACATGGAAAGAAGTGCAACAGTGACAACTATTGAGCTAAAACCTTCTGTAGAATTAACCAAGACAATTTATACAACACTTGTACAGAGATAAGTAGGTACTTGATTTGTTATAAATCCTCTATCTAGGTTTAAAATAGCTTGACTCTGAAATATTGACACTGCATTTTTTTTTTTTTTGCTGTGAAGACTGTTTTGTAAAACGAAAATTATATCAAAAATAATTTATGGAAATCACTTGTTTCCCTTAGATATTTAGGTAAATGTCAGTTTGTTTGTGTTTTGTGTCTGATTTTGAATTAACTTCATCATCTTCCATCTGTTGCATTTTGTCAAATGTTGTGTTACTGATTTCAATGAATATTGTTAATCTTTCAAGCATTTTTCACGTTGTGCGCTCCCTTCGATAGCTCAGTTGGTAGAGCGGAGGACTGTAGTGGACATGCCAGGCATCCTTAGGTCGCTGGTTCAAATCCGGCTCGAAGGAGAAGCTTTTCTGTCACTTCCAAATGTAGGATCGATTCCATCTTTGATTACTCTATAACACAGGTGTCGAACTCAGTTTATTTCAGGGTCCACATGCAGACCAATAGGTCAGTAACACATTCTGTTGATTTAAGGTGAACTCAAACGTGCATGTTCTATGAAAATAAACTTTTCTTGCCTCTGGGCACAAGCCGGAGATGGAACACGGTAAAAAACAGAGTGTCAGTTTAACTCTTAGGGAGCTGAATTTAACTCTGTTTGAGATAACATTTGGTCCTTCTCAGTGGCCATTGAGTAAAACTTTGTCTATAGATACAGTCGGCAATGACATCACAGCTGGGGGCGGAGAAATCCGAGGGGAAAAGCACCCCCCCCCCAGTCTGCTATAATGCAAAAACACAGAATTTGAACTTGTATTGCTAATGCTAACAAGTTGTCATGACATACTTTGAGTCGCTATTGCCTTCTGACAAAGATCGATTTATTAAAAAATTCAATCCACTGGGATTGGATTGTTGTCCACATGTTTTAAAACACTGAGCCAATGATCGACTCAGTGGTCTGAAGTGTCATTTACACACATCTGCTGCTACTTAAAGGAATGTACAAACATAAATATATTTAAAAAGAGGTATAAAAAAAATGTTTCTAAATAGATATATGGAAGATGAGGGATACAAAGGAAGAAGTAGAGAAGAAGAGAGAGGAGAACAGAATGAATGAATGAATGAATAAATAAATAAGTAAATAAATAGGCTAATCGTACAATAGCAAGCCAGACACGGAAAGAAGTGCAAGAGTGAGAACTATTGAGCTAAAAACTTCCGTAGAATTAACCAAGACAATTTATACAACACGTGTACAGAGATAAGTAGGTACTTGATTTGTTATAAATCCTTTATCTAGGTTTAAAATAGCTGGACTCTGAAATATTGACACTGCATTTGATTTTGACTGTGAAGACTGTTTTATAAAAAGAAAATTACATCAAAAATCATTTATGGAAATCACTTGTTTCCCTTTGATGTTAAAGGTAAATGCCAGTTTGTCTGTGTTTTGTGTCTGATATTGCATTAACTTCATCATCTTCCATCCTCTGTTGCAGGTTGTCAAATGTTGTTACCGATTTCAATGAATCTACTGTTAATGTTTCAAGCATTTTTCACCTTATGCGCCCCTTCGATAGCTCAGTTGGTAGAGCGGAGGACTGTAGTGGACATGCCAGGCATCCTTAGGTCGCTGGTTCAAATCCGGCTCGAAGGAGAAGCTTTTAAGTGGGATCAATCATTTCTGTATATTCTGTTGAACTCAGTTCAATTCAGGGTCCACATGCAGACCAATATGATCTAAAGTGGGTTGGACCAATAAAATAGTAACAGTAATGTATAAATAATGACAACTCCAAATGTTTCTCTTTGTTCAAAGTGAAAAAAGTAAAATTACATAATGAAATTTTTTTATATCTATAAACAATTAGTGCCAGGCACAACAAACCCCACCCCTCGCACAAATTGTATCTTATTTTGGCATTGATCCACTCTTTCATCCATACTCAATATTTGTTAAATATAAAAATTATATATGTGCCAAGTTTGACGTAAACAGAAACAAAATTGATGTTTTTATAGACATTTGAAATTTTACCCATTATAAGGAAATGGGAAAAGAAAAAGATTGAAAAATGTAACAAAAAATGTCAAAAACAAGCTATCACTTCGATATTTCTCAGAGAGATGTCTACAATTAATCTCTATATCTCTGCAACATTTTAAGTAAATTGAGTTAAAATTGATGTTTTTATAGGTTATTTAAAATTTTGCCCATTATTAGTAAATGGGGAAAAAAAGATTTTAAAAATTAATAAAAAATTTGAACTTTTACTTATTTTTCTCACAATGTAATAATGTCTTTTTCTGGGTCACTGGCAATTTATAAACCCAATTTGGTATAAATTCAGCCAGCAGTTTTGCTGCTTAAGTGTTAACAAACTAACAAACGAAACCAAAAACAATACCCCTTGCCCCCTGCTTCTGGGGACGGGGTAAAAATTAGATCAACACGAACAACCTGAAATTTTTTCAAAAAAATAAGTGCAATTTTAACAATATATTGTCTCAGTTTATCATTTACGTATGTAAAGAAATCGCTATTTTTTATCTTTTAAGAATTTCTGGGTAGAGCATCCCCTTCGATAGCTCAGTTGGTAGAGCGGAGGACTGTAGTGCACATACTAGGCATCCTTAGGTCGCTGGTTCAAATCCGGCTCGAAGGAGAAGCTTTTATGTGCGATCAATCATATATATATATTCTGTTGAACTCATTTTAGTTCAGGGGCCACATGTAGACCAATATGATCTAAAGTGGGCCATACCAGTAAAATAATAACATAATATATAAATAATGACAATTACAAATGTTTGTCTTTGTTTAAAGAATAAAGTTCAAGTGAAAATTGTAAAATTACATCGTGAAAGTGCTAATATCTATAAACTATTCTTTAAACAAATTTCCTCAGTGCAATTTTTGCATTTCACATATTCATCCCATGGCTTGGACTGGACCCTTTGGTGGGCCAGTTTTGGTCCATGGGCCATATGTTTGACTGATTGATTGATGTATTTATTTCGCATATGAATGTCAAAACAGAAGAAAATAAATTAACAAAACACTTAAACATAAGACATATAATACATATTCGAAAAGGAGTGAGAAGAAGTATAACTTATAAACTCCCATCCCTTCTCCTTAAATAATTAATAACAGTATTAATCTTCCTAGTCTATGCATATCTATACTATATACTATAATATGACACTCCTGCTATATAACAATCAACATTAATTCCATTCACAGTACGGTGCCAATAGTCGCTTTTCCATTGACCCTCAAATTGCGCAAACATAACTTGCACATAATAATTTACCTAATGGAAAAACGGCAATTTCGCGAAAAGTCTCATTTTTCGATTAAAAGTTTTTGCGCTGGCAAGAGGTGGGTTTTCTGGTGTAGTGCAAATGGTGTATTACGCAAAACTACAATGGAAAGACCTTTTTTCGCGACTACTCAGGTGAATTAAAAAAATGGATATTGACGTACGTTACAACACGCGAAGAAGAAGAAGAAACATGTCACAATATGTGTGGACACACCAGGAAATCCAATCATTTTTTAATTTAGTACGAGACAGTGGGGTAATATATAATAATGATGAATATTTCTGTAAATCAACATGATATTTACGTTTGTCGCGATGTTTATGGAATGACTTCTCGTGTCATCTCGCGATAATGATAAACAAATCATTGCATTTGTGATTTAATGGAAAAACAGACGTTACACACTTCTGTTTTTTTGACATTTAGTAAATATCTGTAAAGTTTTGCGCAGATGTCCAGTGGAAAAGCAACTACTGACAGAATAACAGCTGGAGGATGTATTTATCTGTTGGTGACTGTGGTTGAATCCCAACAGATCAAATCCATGACGCGGTGTTGACGTTCACCAGAGTTGAGTCTGCTGTAAACCAAACAGTCTCATTTTCTACAACTTCAGTAACTTTAAAGTGAACACATTATGTAGTAAACGCCACAGGCACCTGTACAAACAGCAGCAGTAATGAGTAACTGGGACACTAATGTTTATCATGTAAACAGAGGGATGTGATTAGTCTGAGTTCCATGCAAACACCGTATCCTGAATATGATCAAAACTGGGATCAGCCTCCAAAGTGTTTTAAATGTGTTTGGATTTTAATGAAAAACATTTTGGAACCATGTTTTGCTGTTATGTAGATTTAATTTCCAATATTACTATTATCAGATCCATAGTTATTGGACATTTGGAACCAGGTTTTGATACTAATCCTCCTAAAGGTGCTCATAGATGTAATGGTGTCTAATTATTTATGATCATATATTTTTACCAAAATGAAAAATAACCAGACAAATTCTCGTGACACTCCGTTAATTTTTTTTTATATTTATTTATTTTTTAACACCAAATTGCCTCTAAATGCCACTTAACAGACTTATAACCAATGTTGAACCAGCTGAGAAAATAAACCAAATTCTTTTGGAAATATTGGAACAAAGGCTTAAAGTGTGATTGTTTAGTCTTATTTATAATGGAAAATACGCACATAGAAGACACAGAATGGTGTCAGTGGAATCAGGTCTGATTGTTCAGTGGAAAAATTCACTCCTGTATATGTATGTTTACTTTTATAGTGATAAAATGCTTTCTTTTTTTTTTTTTTCAAAGAGTGTTTTTTTATATGCAACTGAACTGTTGTGACCAAGTAAATTCCCCTGTGGATCAGTGAAGTTTGGAACGTTTTTCACAGTGTGTATTCCAGTGGTTCCCAACCTTTTTTAGCTCATGACCCAATTTTAACATCACAAATTTTTGGCAAACCCAGATATTCAAAACAGAGACTTTTGTTTTTGCTAAAATTAATTTGTTTTTGATCATGTAATAGTTTGCTATACTATGTTGCAAATAAACATTAATTTTATTAAACGTTTAGTCTATATAATGTATATTATTATGGATGGAGGCAGTAAAGCCAGGTGGAGATTACTGCACAAAGTGAGAATTTTATTTTCCTTGGTCAGGATACATACAGTCAGTCCAGCTTGGATTTACAAGGCTGACAATTAATACTGAACAAACAAGAACTCAAATTATGAATTATGAAAGAGCTGCAGCATCTGAAACTGACCACAATGAACATATGAAAGATAAACAGTACCACAGTGCTTCAGTTTCAGCTTCACAGTTTGTCATGTCTTTTATTGATTACGATTAATGATATAATAATAACAATAGCTTTATTTATATAGCACCTTTTAAAAACAAAGTTTACAAAGTGCTTTTGACAAGTAAAGAGCACAACAGCAGGATACAAGATGTAAGTAAAAACACTAAAACAGAAGCAACACAATAGGAGAGATGTGTACAACAATGCAGAAACATGACACTTCGAATAAATTAAATGAATCAGAATAAAGAGGACAGGGATAATGTAACATGATGCTGTCAAATCAACACAAAAATAAAGGCATGAGATAAAACAACATCATGTATGAGAATATAAACCAACAATCAAACAGGAAAAGATTCAAATTTTAAAAAATTTAAAATTAAAATTAAAAGGGACAAACATCACATAAAAGCAAGTCTATAGAAGTGTGTTTTAAGAAGTGATTTAAAAGATGCCACTGATTCCGCAAGCCTTATCTCCTCGGGCAGGCCGTTCCAAAGTTGAGGGTCCCTGTTGGAAAAGGCCCGGTCACCCTTAGATTTAAGCCTCGACTTTGGAACAGCCAGGAGCCCTCTGCCCAAGGATCTAAGGCTGCGTGCTGGCTCGTAGGTAACTAACATCTCATCTATATAATTTGGGGCCAGACCCATTCGGGCTTTAAAAGTAATCAGTAAAATCTTAAAATCAATTCTAAAACACACAGGGAGCCAATGGAGGGATGCAAGGACAGGGGTTATATGATGTCGCCTGTTAAAAGCAGTGAGGATTGTCTGTCTCACCATATATTTTTTAATAGTAATTTAAAAAAAAAAAAAAAAAAATCAATTACTAGAAATTTCAGGTGACCCCATTTAAAGTCCAGGTGACCCCACGTGGGGTCCTGACCCCAAGGTTGAAAAACTCTAGTGTATCTCCTTTGATGGCTCAGCTGGTAGAGTGGAGGACTGTAGTGGAATTACTAGGCATCAGGAGGTTGCTGGTTTGAATCTGGCATATGTGGGGTGCATTTAACCAATGTACTGCCTTCTGCCATCTTCACCCCCTGGCTGAACAGGAAAGAAAACTTTACAAATCAATTTTTGATTTGTTAAGGTCTCACAGTCTTAGTGTTTTTTTCTTTTTTTTAAATTAAATTATGGGTGAAAAGTGTGTTGTAATGCAAGTGCTATTGAACATGTACCAAGTAAAATATGACTGAAAATTGCTTAGTAATACCTAACACTACCGCAAATACAGCAAAAAGTAATCCATTACTGTAATTCATTACTTTTATAAGGCATTACTCCAAACACTGTTCATGAAAACATCACATCAGGTGTTTCTACACATGGTATTCAAACCTGTGCTCATCGTGTCCCAGTTACAGACAGTGTGTTTGTTTGTTCAGGGGTTCTGGAGTCGGACTGGGAGGATATCTACACAGACGAACGCCGACGCTGGACATTCAGTCGATAAACAGTAGTGATCGGTCTGGCCTGTGGAAGTCAGTTTGCATGGGAGGAACCCTAGACAGTTCTAGAGCAGATGTGTCTGGTTCCCAGGCTCGAAGTCGTGTTTTTTCTTTAATTGAACCCATGCTAGTGCAGCTCCGTCTGCAGGAGCCAATGACAGGGAAAGGGCAAAACTTCTCTCATGTGTCCTTTGAAAGTAAAAGTTGTAGCTCTCCTGATGCCAAACTCTAAAACCGCCTAAAACCCTAAAACCTCTGTGGCCTCTACATGCACTCACTGAGCAGTTCGGTCACTGGATTAGATGCACAGTGTAATTTGGAGGCTGAGTAGAGGAACTCTCTATGTCTGCAGCCGTTCTTAAAGCTTCCTATTCAACTAATTTAATCCTGGTCTCGCCTAGGGACACGTGAAATGTCTGTGCATTGTATTACTGGCTGCATACGCGTGGGCAGTTTGAGTGTATCTGCATGTTTTTGTGTCCATACACAATATCTCCCTACAGGAAATATGTTTTTGGATGTCTCTGATGCATTGGTACAGTACATACGATCTTATTTTTAGATGAAACCCAGGCAGCTCATGGCGGCACATTGAGCTCGGTCATCACGCGTCTCTGTTCTCTCCACATCCTCCCTGCCCCTTCCTGAATTATTCATCCGTTTGGGTGAAGTAACACACATCTATTATTCATTCTGCCTCCCTGGTGTCAAGCTACCCATGCAGCTACAGCTCTGTGAAACCTGAAGGGAGCGCTGCTTTGGGCGCTAGCACGCAGCTTTAGCTGGCTTACAGTATGCAACACTTTGCAACAGTAGCCATTGTACGGGGATTTGCATATATTGAATAGAAATTTAGCAAGTCAATGCTACTCCAAAGTATGAGCGGTGTTCAAAGAGAAAATGAGTTTAAATCCACACCGAGATTTTCACGAGGTTTCAAATTATTTTATGATGCTCACTGTGTTCTCTGGCAGCTCTCTGCTCGGCGTTACATTTTGGAGGATGCAGCAGCCTCACTCCACCGTGACGCCCCCACACGTGTGAAACATTGACTGGCAAGAAAACAAAATATGCAATTAAATATGTTGAGATCATTGGTTATCTTCATAATGAATTATTGATTGTGAAGAAGTGAACTGCTTTGACTTCACAGATAGTTGTTGGAGTTAAGCACATTTAAAAACAAATAAGTGTTTCACAGAGATTCAAGGTCTCAAGGAGACTTTATTTTCATTCTGAACCAGTACATGGAGCATGAGAGGAATAAATGACTAACTCTGGTCCCAGTAAAGCAACTCAGAAACAGACTGACAGCTGAATATGGAGCAAATCTATGTGACTGTCTCTAAATAGTTTGAAATATATTTATGATCATAAGTATTTGTATCTATGGTTCCATTTTGGTGTTGTGGCTCGTTGTTCATCCATATACGACGACCATGTGATGATCACGACCCTCTTGAGGATTAATGCTGCCTTCACATGCTAACAGGAAGATGATCCCTTCCACTAGTGTTCAAGGGCTTTTGTTGTTGTAGCAAAATAAACAATGGCTGACATACAGTTTATCCTGACCTACTTCATGGGTAAAATAGTTTTGGATGTGTTAATTTATCTGCAACAGCATTTTCAAATACCATATTTTCAGGACTATAAGCCGCTACTTTTTTCTCATGCTTTGAACCCTGCAGCTCATACAATGTTGTGGCTCAAGTATAGATTTTTACGGGCTAACAGCCTCCAGGGGGCGCTCAAGCAGGAAGCGCAAAAGTGAGACAGACAGGTGGAAGAGGTGATGCGGAGAGGAGAAGTTTAAAGCTTAACTTAAAAATCACTTTGCGTGTCATGCACAAACTCTCATCATGGAAGACACATGAAGAAATGCATATGATGCAGCTTTTAAGTTAAACCCAATCGATGTGTCTGTCCAAGAAGGAAATAGAGCTGCAGCACAGAAATGCCATTGAGAGGGACAACGGAAGAGAGACGTAGAAGGTGTGTGACGGAGCCTTTCTGAGGATGTTCAACTCCAACACTGAAGGAGACGACTGCAGTGGTTTCAATGAGCAGAAGGAAGATGAAGATAGAGATCAATGACTTTTCTGGGTTTTTTAACCGGCCGTGTTCCTGCCGTTTTACTGCCGTGTTACAAGCACTGTTTGGAAAAAAGCATTGAAGGTATGGAAATAAATATTTAAATAATCTTCCTGTTTACCATCTTTGTAAGTATCTCATGTCACAACATGGACACCTGCGGCTTATAGTCAAGTGTGACTTGAAGTCCGGAAAATATGGTAATTTTTTGGGTAAAATTTTTTTTGCAAATTTTATGGGGGGGACTGATCTGCTGTGGCAGAGGTCTGCGCTCTCCAAGTGCTTTTTTAGTTATTATATGTATTTATCATGCTTTTACTGTATTTATTTATTATCTTTTTTTATCATGCATTTACAGTAGCTTTATATCAAAATCTGGCCCCACCCACCTTGTAAATAGATTTGTGTTTAGCCAATCAGAATATGTTGTTATAAAATGGATGTTGACGTTTCCCTTGCAGTGAGATCTAAGTAACATACACACAAATGGTATCAATGTAATTGTTGAAAATATGGAACCTTTAGGAAGACAGTATTTAATAAGACACTGGAGGCTAAGATGCCAGCTGCTCAACTCCCACATTCATTTTTTAACCACAACAATAAACCACTGAGATGAAAACATGTTCACAGAAAAAGTCAACACAATGGAGTAAAAACAAATCAACACCAAAACATGCCTCCCCATTCATCAGGCAGTGTGCACAGTAGGGAACGAGAACTCCTCCACCCCCCAAACCTCAACATCAGGCCGAATCAAACCGCCATCATTTTACCCCCAACCTTCAAAATCAGTTTTCCCTCCTCCGTCAGCGTGGACTGATGAACGGCGCTCTCCAGCCTCAGTGGTTTTATAGTGTTTGTGGGATTCTCTGTGGGTTTGTTAAACTGACACCCTGCAGGGTTTGGCAGATGAGGACTCTGAAGCCATGAAGAAGACGAGAATGTGGAGGTGGTGGGGGGTGAGGAGAGAACAGGAGGGGCTCGTAATGAGGAGGAGGACGCTGTAGTGATACGTTAAAGCAGCTGGAGGCTACACGTTTACTAAGGCCTTCACAATGACGATTTAATATATTGAGTATATTAAAAGTAAAGTGTCCAAATCTATCAGCATACTGAATGAAATAAGGGACTTACTAAATAAAAACAGCCTATACATGATCTACTGTTCTTTTGGTTATGCCCTATTTAACATACTGTGCAGAAATATGGGGAAATGCAGGAAAAACTAGTACAGATACATTAGTAAAATTACAAAAACGAGCTATTAGAATAATTAATACAGTAGGATATTTTGAACTAATAATTTATTTATTCAACTTAATACCTTAAAATTGCCAGATATTCTATATATTAAAATATTAGAGGTGATTTATAAAGTTAAAAATAATTTTGTTCCAAATATTATTCAAGAGTTCTTTAAATTAAGAGAGAGTAACTATAATTTAAGAGGTCTTTATATTTTTGAATGTATGAAAGTGAGGACAAATGTGAAATCCAGATGTATTTGGGTTGTGAGTGTGAAATTATGGGATGGACTTGATGATGAATTTAAGTTTTTCACTTCTCTGATAAAGTTTAAAAAATACCTTAAAGCTATACCTACTAATGTGGCATTTCTCACAGCACTTAGTATAAGTTTGAACATGAACAACCCGCCTCCTTCCAAAGCCCCGCCCACTACCCTTTGCCTGAGCTCTGAGGCTCCCCTCCTCTCTCTTCTGCTCACCTGATGCTCGTGGAGGAAGCAGAGGCGGAGGTCTGGTCCACTTCGGTGTGTCCGTGGACCCCTCCCTCAGTAATGAGATGCGTTATCCACCTGCCGAGGGCCCGCGGCCCCTTTTCCATCAGTAGACCCTGTATTTAAGGGTCTGGTCTGTGCAATGCTGGGTCAGGGTCTTCTCTGCACCATGGAGATGAAGTTCCCTGGCAACGGGCGCACGCACTGTGAACGCGTGGCCTCCACGAAATTTCCGTGGACATTTGAGGTTTCATAGTCCATACATTTATCATCTTACATAATCCTACACTGTGTGACACTATGTACATGTACCTGTATGAGCCCCACGGTCATAAAAGCTGAGCTTTGTGCAGACCTGTTTAGTCCAGTACAGCTGACTTCTGGACTTTGATCTCCATCCTTCATTCATCGGACTCCTGTCTGTTCCCTTTGGTTGTTTCTGTTAATAAATCCGTTTTTTCACTTCCACATGTGCATTTGAGTTTTATCCATACACATCCTAGATAGGAGACTGTGGTCAGTGACAGAAGCAGCGTGAAACGTCAGATTCAGAGGGACACATGTCGGATGCGGAGACGGCGATAATGGATCAGGTGCTGGACGGCCGTAATGGATGATTGACAAGAGGTTCAGCCAGGTTCGGCCAATTATTTCATTCAGACCAAATAAAATGATTGGTCAGACTTTTATCAGAAATATATGAGAATTAAACATTTCTGAGTTTCAATACTTGGTGGATTTCTTTTACATTTTAGTTTGATACACGCTTATTAGGAGCATTTTAAGATGACAAAAGAAAAGTGTAAAAATGCCACATCATACGGTATAGCTTTAAGTAGAAGATCATTCAGGAATATTAAGTGGAGATGGTAGATGTGTTTTGTTTTGTTATTGATTATTTTGTTATAATGACAATGCTCAATAATGTACACATTTAAATTAATGTAAGGGGGGGGGGGTCCATATTTAACAACTTAACATGCTTTCAACCAAGGTTATTATCGTTCCAAAACTAACAAAATGATGAAAACTAGAATTGAAAAAAACATTTTTGTTAACTGACAAATAAAAACTATAATTAAAAGAAAAAAATGATAACTAACTGAAACTGTATTGTGTGTTTACAAAACTAACTAAAACGTATAAAAATTACGGCTATAACTCCCTTAGTTTTCGTCTTTGTCAATGTCGGATTGATACAAAATCGACTTATTTCACTCGAGCAATTTTAGCCAGTGGCCCCAAACAGCACTTCATGGTCCGTCACTTCTCATCACTTGTCGTTTAGACTCGTCTTCTTGTTCCCACTGTACCTGGAAACATGGAGACTAAAGTTGGGAGAAACAGCAGAGTCCTGTCTGGGATTTATTTGAATACGACGGTGAGGAAGAGAAAAGGTATTAAAAAAAAAACTAAACTAAAACTAAGCATTTACAAAAAAATGAAAACTTATAAAAACTAGCAAACCTGCTCGAAAAACTAATTAAAACTAACTGAATTAGAGAAAAAAAAAAGTCAAAACTAAATAAAACTAAACTATAATGAAAAATCCCAAACTGTTATTACCTTGCTTTCAACTTCTGACTCCCGGCTTCTGTGTTTCTATTATACAGCGGATCTTACACGAAATTTTCCCAACTTCTAACCTGTATCCACTGGACCCCCCCCACACACACACACACACACACACACACTGCTCTATGGGCCCCCCACAAATGCTGGGCCCATGAATTTGTCACGTTCACCCCCCCTTTATGGCACCCCAGGTAATGCCTTATATTACTGCATTACAGCAAAAAGTAATCCGTTACTGTAATGCATTGTTTTTGTAATGTGTTCCTCCCAAAACTGATAAACAATGAGCCGTTTTCTTTTCTGTTTTTGTATAAAAGCCTAGAAAACTCCCAGAGCCGGCATGTACATGAGGGCAGCTGTGTTTTAAGCTCAAATCTAATCTAAGCCTAGGTTTGTTTATGCCTGGGACATCACAGACAATGACAAGAGTAAAAATAGAACTGTTCCACACTCATGTTTTTCTCCATATCTGGCGATCAGAAAATGTACTGGTATGAGATTCAGTGATGAGTCAGAGGAACATATTTTTAAGCATTAAAAAGAAAAAAAAAATCAATAAAGTTCTCACAAGTGGTGGCTGCTCTCACTGTTCTGTGGAACCAGGGTTCTGTTTGGAAGCTTCCCTCTGTGAGATTTCCTCATGTATGTGTGTTTATGTGGAGTTTGTGCTGCGCTGAGTCGGACATCTGACTATTTTCTGAGCCAAGAGTGGCTGATATTACACAATCTGAACCTGTAGGAGAACATTAGCATTTTCACTGAAAATCCAACGTTGAACCTGAACACAGAACTAATTCTATTATGAATTATAGCTGTTGGCAACTGAGTGGAACAGCAAAGCACCAGATCAACTACAAAACTGTTATGATGATGATGATGATGATTATATTCATTACTTAATTTTTTTTTTTTTACATTTATTTCTAATGTGAAATCACCTGTTTTAGTACTGTTTTTATAATTACCTCTGCCAAGGAACGGCAGAGGTTATGTTTTCATCAGGGTTTGTTTGTCTGTTAGCAAGATAACTCAAAAAATTGTGGAAGAATTTTGATTAAATTTTCAGGCAATGTTGATACTGGCACAAGGAACAAATGATTAAATTTTGGTGGTGATCGGGGGGAACTGATCTGCCTTGGTGGAGGTCTGCGCTCTTCAAGTGCTTTTCTAGTTATAGTTTTGATTATTTTCCTTTTTTTTTAATATTCTAATTCTTCTTAATGTGTATTCACACCTGGAAAGTCCTATTAGCTCAGGTTCCACATACAGACCAGGAAAAATATTATCATGACCCCACCCCCACCCCACCCCCCGGTCTCCTTCACTGTACTGAAAACATAGCGCAAAAAGACCCCTTTACCAAAAATGTACCCAACCAATTTTTTTCCTGTATCGTTACACCAGTGGTTCCCAACCTTTTTTGCTTTGTGACCCCATTTTAATGTCACAAATTTCTGGTGGCTCCAGACATTCAAAACTGAGACATTTTTCTCTTGGAGATGTCTTAAGGGGGGCGAGACAGGTGAAGAAATCTGTCCATTCTCTGTTCTTTCTGGTTTCGACTGTGTCCAGGCAGGTTGAAGCGTAGTAACGCATGCAGTCACATGATTGGGTCAATCAAGATATGCCCTCAGAGATATTATGTTCTGCATTTTATTAAAACTCTATTTTTATTAGAAAAAAATGTGTGGTGTTTAAATTATAATGAAATATGTATTGAATCATTAAAAAAATTGTTTTTATTAGTAATTTATTTAAATTTTTTCATCAATTACTAGGAATTTCAGGTGACCCCATGTGAATTCCAGGCAGCCCCACATGGGGTCCCAACTCCAAGGTTGAAAAACACTGCATTACACCCCTAATAAATATGTTATTATTTTACTGGTTCAGCTGGATACAAGCGGTTGAAAAGAGTTTCCTTTGTAGGGTGACTGGGCGCACCCTTAGGGATAAGGTGAGGAGCTCAGCCACCAGGGAGGAGCTCGGAGTAGAGCCGCTGCTCCTCCACATCGAGAGGGGCCAGCTGAGGTGGCTCAGGCATCTGTTTTGGAGGCCTCCTGGACGCCTCCCTGGGGAGGTGTCCCAGGCATGTCCCACCGGGAGGAGACCTCGGGGAAGACCTAGGACACGTTGGAGAGACTATGTCTCTCGGCTGGCCTGGGAACACCTCGGGGTCCCCCTGGAAGAGCTGGAGGAGGAGTCTGGGGAGGGGGAAGTCTGGGCACCCCTGCTTAGACTGTTGCCCCCACGACCCGGCCTCGGATAATTGGCAGACAATGGATGGATGGATGGATGGATGGTTCGGCCCCCTTCGACCAAATTTGGCTGATTTTGGCCCCTGAACTGAAATGAGTTTCACACCCATGATTTAGATGATGTGAGTTCCAAACAATAGCATGTGAGACATTAATTCAGAGTGTGCATGGTTTTCACAACATCTTTAGACAAGGTTCATTTGAGTTTATGTAACATTCCCCACATGGTGTCTGTAGCCCATTAACTACAACTGTAGCAACAAAGAAATGTATTAATAAAACTAGAAAAGCACTTCGATAACGAAGACCTCCGCCAAGGCAGATCAGTCCCCCCCCCCCGCCTCCATCACTGTACCGAAAACGTAGCAAAAGACCTCTTTACCAAAAACATACCAAACTGTTTTTTTTTTTTGTTTTTTGTTTTTTTTCTGCACCGTTACACCCCTAATAAATATGTTATTATTTTACTGGTTCGGCCCACTTCAGACCAAATTTGGCCCCTGAACAGAAATGAGTTTCACACCCATGATTTAGATAATGTGAGTTACAAACAATAACATGTGAGACATTAATTGAGAGTGTGCATGGTTTTCACATCTTTAGACAAGGTTCATTTGAGTTTATGTAACATTCCCCACATGGTGTCTGTAGCCCATTAACTACTACTGTAGCAACAAAGAAATGTACTAATAAAATGATATATCTAGATGTTGTTGTTGTAGGTGCATGCTCATTACACAAAGCAGTCCACACACACACACACACACAAGTGTATTAAAAAGACTAATTTTCAGTGACCTAAATTGTTGTTTGTGTGTGGGTGAGAACCAAAAATGAAGAACAAAAGGGAATGTTTTGCAAACTATTCATATTAAAGTCGATGGGGCCTAAGAAGATACTCGACAACTGGGAAGGAAACACTGGCAATGGTGCAACAATTTACACCAATCAAAACCCTATTGTTTCCCCATCACATATGCACAACAACAACAACCAGCAGCTAATGAGGTAGTACTGATCTGCCAGAGCTGAGAATACAGACTAGAACAGGAGTAAAAAATGCCCCACAGTGTTTTCTACAGATTTCTACCTTTTTTGCTGCAGCAGAAAAAAAGTCTTCACGTCTGTGTTCATGTTCTAAAAGTTCCTCTGGTCGTTCTACCTCTGCATGAACGTCAAAGCGGTGTTAAAATGTAAATGTTAGTTCTGTTGGGTTCTGATTGGAGCACCGGCGTCTTGATTTGAGTAATGGCAGGTCATGTTTGTTCGGCGCTTTCAGTGATGCCACTCATCCTAATGAGCCCACTAGACTCCCAGCTGCTCATGTTTGGGTTCACGATATTTACTGAGCAATTAGTCATAAGGCACCGGCTCTGAGTGGGGTTTGATTGGACAAAGTGATCGACCTACTCCTTCACTTCCATCAAGGCTCCACGCACACGCTAATGTCTGAAAATGTACTTTTAAGAAACTAAACTTTCACCCTCATATGACACGATTTAGAAACTATACATCACCTGGTTTTCATCTCATGTCACTTTTCTTTAGGATAGTTTGCAAATGTTTCATCCTGTAATTTTCCTTTTTGCACTAAAACATAGAGAAAACTTTGGAGTTGTCATTACCTCCGCCAAGGAGGTTATGTTTTTGCCAGGGTTTGTTTGTCTGTCTGTCTGTCTGTTTGTTTGTCTGTCCGTTAGTGTGCAACATAACTCAAAAAGTTATGGACAGATTTTGATGAAATTTTCAGGGTTTGTTGGAAATGGGATAAGGAAGAAATGATTAAATTTTGGTGGTGATCGGGGGTGGGGGGGCCCACAGGGGGGGCCACTGATCAGCCTTGGCGGAGGTCTGCGCTCTCCGAGTGCTTCTAGTTATTTATAGGCTATTTTACTATTATTTTCCTGGTCTGGTCTAGGGATGCACCGATACCAGTATCAGGTATGGGGTCCAATACTCAGCATGTGTACGTGTACTTTTAAAAATACTCTGATACAACCACACTGATACCACTTATGGCAGCGTGACATTCACAGTTAAGTGCAGCAGGTACGCCGTGGAGGAGTAATGTCAGCAGTGTGGAGACTTTTCAAAATAAATGACGGTGATAAAAGTAACGGTGACTGCAAGTAACGTTAAAGACATAGACAATACGGATGGAGCGTTATGTACGTCCTCTGTGTACATTCCATCTGTTTTCCAGGTGCTCGCAGATGCTTACCCAGATGGAGAATACCACCAGGAACCGTGGAGGTAGAGGATCTGTTCAAAGAGCGACTGTGTGAGTTAGAGAAAAACTACTGACAGATTTATGACAACTACCCTCATCAATATCAGTATCCACATTAGTGTTACCTCTGTCATCTCCATGTTTATTATTACTGACTTTCTTCTTCTCAAAAAACTTTACTCTTCTTCTTGGTATTTGTCCAGTATGGTTAATTAAGAGTGTCGCCCCCTGGTGGATTGATTGAGAAACGCTCATTCCAATGCATTAAACGTCAGTAGCAGCACTTTGTTCCAGTCAGACTAAGGACAACGACAATAAAGCACATTTTCAAAAGGAACTAAGAACTGTAATGGGATTATTAAGTATTTATATCGGTACTCGGTATTGGCAAGTACTCAAATGTAAGTACTTGTACTCGGTCTGGAAAAAAGCGGTATTGGTGCGTCCCTAGTTAAAAGACTAAACTAGATCCCACTGAGCCTGTTTACATTCACACTAATACTCTGATTATTATCGGATAATTCAATTGATCATATGAACAGCATAATCTGATATCGTTAGCCTCATAGCATAATTGCCTAACTCATACACAAATGGACAAAAGTATTGGGACATGTTGAATTCAGGTGTTTCTTTTCTACACTGCAAAAATCCAAATGTTACCAAGTGTATTTTTCTCTTTTCTAGTCAGAATATCTCATCTCACTTAAAATAAGACATAATCACCTAAAGAGTAACTTTTTAGTGAGATATAAGAACTTATTTTTAGACAATAGATCTTAAGAATCTTATTTCAAGAAATCTTACCAAGATAATTTTCACTTGTTCTATTGGCAGATTTTTTTTGCTTAATTCAAGATTTTTTTTTTGCTTAATTCTAGTAAAAAAACATGTATACACAATTAAAATGATAGAAAATGGAACTCACCAAACGTGAGTGGAAGAAAATAACAGGAAGTTTGAGTCTACTATCTCCATGTACATCTGTACTCCAACAGAACTCCAAAAATGGACTGAAACATCTAAACCAGGGTTTTTCAGTTATCACATTTCTATGTTGTTATGTGATCAGATTTTCATGGTCATATAAACGGACTCTTTCAAACTCCCTATTCAGACTTCCTCTCACTCAACTATTTTAGCGACTAATATTACTCATACATGAGTCACTGCTATCATAAAATAATAGCAATTTTTCCCTGCTACTCCAGCCACGTCTGAAGACCAGACAAAATGAGCCCATTTACATTCACACTAATACTGATTATTATCCGATTTGTGGAGTTATCAGATTATTCAAATGATCCAATAAACAGCATAATCTGATACGTTTTATCAGATATCAGCAGTAATCAGATTATGAGTAAGAAGCTAGAAGAGTTTCTCACTTTTTAGCTAACTGAATATTTGGGAGAATGAACTGGAACATGGTGGTGTTTCTGTGTTGAGTTTTGCTTGTTCTATCCATTCCATGCCAGTTTTCTCCCGCTATCATAAACAGATATTTGTAGATGACTTCTCCTCTTTGACCACAGTACTGATGGAGATCTGCAGTTGGTCCCCATGTGTCTTCAATGGCAGCTCACTGCTTCCATTCCTTAAAAAAACAAGAAAAGCACTTGGAGGGCACAGACATCCGCCAAGGCAGAGTATTTTTTGTTTTGCTTTTTAGCTTACCGGCTGACAGGCTGTAAACTATTGTCATCATGCGGCATCCGGTGGCATCGTTTGTCATCTGTCATCGTTGTCGTCTGTCGTTGTTGTCGTCTGTCGTTGTTGTTGTCTGTTACAAAACTTTCAGTCGTCTTCTTCTCTGAAACTACAATTCTGATTGACTTCAAACTTGGTATACAGCTTCTTTATGACGATGTCAACAAAAGTTAGTGAAATTATCCGATCCGGATCTGATTCTGGATTTGGTGCGACTTTGAAATTTTCCCCGTTTTAAGAGATAGGAAGTGGATCGATGCAATAACTCAGTAAATGTAAATGATATCAAGTTGAAATTTCTACAGTACAGCCCTGATGGGGAGATGACCAAAACATAATGGCCACATGCTGATCAGGATCTTCTTCTGGATCCGGGAACTTATGGAAAATTTAACATGGAATCTTATGGGGAAGAAATTTCAGTCGTCTTCTTTGAAACTACAGTTCTGATTGACTTCAGACTTGGTATACAGCTTATTTATGATGATGTCAACACAAGGTATTCAAATTATTTCGATCTGGATCTGATTCTGGATTTGGTGCGACTTTCAAAAATTTTCCCATTATAACAGATAGGAAGTGGATTGATCCAATAAATCACTAAGTATCAATGATATCAAGTTGGAATTTGAATTTTTTACAGATCTGATTGGAATATGACCAAAACATGGGCTATTTCTGTAATATAATAAATACACATAACTGGGTGATAATAAATGGCATCTGGATACATTTCCCAAGGCTTTTCATTTGGCCGGTAAGCTACAGGGCCATTGGTCCTATTTTTTAAGAATTGGCTCACCTGCCTTGACTCACATATGAACTTAAGTGACAGCCCATTCTTAATCCATAGGGTTTAATATGACGTCAGTCCACTTTTTGCAGCTATAATAGCTTCAGCTCTTCTGGGAAGGCTTTCCACAAGATTTAGGAGTGTGTTTATAGGAATTTTTGACCGTTCCTCCAGAAGTGCATTAGTGAAATCACACACTGTTGTTGAACAGGAGGCCTGGCTCTCAGTCTCTGCTCTAATTCATCCTTAAGGTGTTCTATGGGGTTGGGTCAGGACTCTGTGCAGACCAGTCAAGTTCATCCACACCAAACTCTCTCATCCATGTCTTTATGAACCTTGCTTTGTGCACTGGCGCACAGTCATGTTGGAACAGGAAGGGGCCATCCCAAAACTGTTCCCACAAAACTGGAAGTATGGAATTGTCCAAAATCTCAGAGATTTCAAAAAACTGTCAGTTTCTTTCAGTTATGTCGTTATGTTGCTTGTCACAATATTGTGACTTTGGCACTTAAATCTTTAAAACCTGACGTGTCATCGCTGACACACCCTGCACACATATGCAGTTTGGATGGCTGTACTTCTTTCACTGTGTGTGCAATTGGAAAAATTCCAATGGATTCTGAAACCTGAGACATTGTGCTTTATAGGTTTTACTGGGTCATTACAGTAATTTCACTCATGTCTGTTCTAGAAGCTGGTGAAGAAGCCAGTATTATAACATGCAGTAAATTGTACATGATTGCTAGATTTTGAAAGATCTGGGGAAAAAAAGTACTCTGGAAAATGGGTAAACTGACTCGCTCACAGCATATTTTCTAACCTTTTTATTGTCCAAATAAGAAAAAAAAGTCCAGGAGGATCATTTTAGGCTTAGTGTTTAAATGGTTAATAATTTGCGTTATTTTAAACTTCCATTTTATATTAGTTTTTCATCTTTTGTGTTTTGCAAGGATAGTATGGCCAAATTTGCAGCATTCCTCCTGATATCATTGTCCTTGTCAAATGTACACATGATGATGAAGAGTTGAGGCGTAGATCTTTGATGCTACCCAACATTAGCGTGTTAGCTCATTGGTGTTACTTGCCAAACCAAGTCTTTGTGGATCCCTCTGATATGGAATATGCAGCACTGAATACCTTCACATCGTCTGTGTAGCCAAGGGGAAGGTAAATAAAGTAATGATTTATGTCAACACACACAGCTGAGCAGGAATTGATGCACTACTGTAAAGCGATCAGGAGCTTAAACAGTATTTAAGACTCCTAAAATCAATCTGCTGCAGGTAAAAGACTGAATAAGGAAAACTGCACTCCTCGCTGTGTTTGAGTTGAATAAATGCATTTAGTCTCTTCTGAACCTTAACTGGTGTTGGATTAAAGAAACGAACACACAGGCTCCACTGTTTGGCCCAGAAATGAGTTCTACAGAATATTTATATATAATGAGAGGAATGGTCTAAAAATATGATCTATTCAAGTCTCTTCCGCATTTTAAATGAACCATGATTCAGTTAGATCTGGACCCAGACCACTTTTTTTCACTGACCTAAAAGACAGTTTATAATGGAGATACATTGGTCGATATTCAAAGTGAAATTAAGTTCTCCTATGTTACAAGTTCTGCTGGAGTTCTTGACCTGTAGCAAGTTTTTCTCCTGCATTAACCTTGAAAGTAGGTGAAGTTGTGCTAAAAGCTTATATTTAGGTTTACTTTGGTCTGTTTGGTCTGTTGCGTTTCCACTACGTGGAACCAGCTCGACTCAGCTCGGCTTGGCTCGACTTGGTATTCCTGGAGACTGTTTCCATTACAGGATACTACTGACTTTACGTACCTGGATGTCATAGTGATGCGGCACATTATTTCCATGTCGTCTGCTCAAAGAGTTGCTGAAAACTCGCTCGTTGCGTGTTGTCTTGTCTGAATTTTTACGTCGGCCACTGAAGACTGAATCTCCTCAACCGACCACGGTGTAGTTTTGGGCTGTTAGCATGTGGATTAATGTACCGCTATATTTACTGTCCACTTCCGAATCTGTTTTTTGTAAAACGGCGGGTCACAGAGAAAACTGTCTGACCAATCAGTGGTCTGCAGTGTTGTATGTCATAGTGTAGTATTACTTGGAACCTCGGCAGAGGTGATACCAAAAAACTAGTACCGGGTACCAGATTCCAGGTCCTTTTCGTAATGGAAATGCAAAAAGGCTGAGACAAGTTGCGTCGAGTCGAGTCGAGCCGGTACTACGCAGTGGAAATGCGGCATTAGTCTCATCAGAGTTTCACATCCGGTATAAGGCTGTAGAAGCCAAGCCATTTGGAAACCCCTTTTAAGGTTCAAGGTTACTTTATTTGTACCCGTAGGTAGATTTATTTTGCAGTCTAGGTGATTGCTTTGATATTACAACAAGACATACATTGAACATGTAAGACAGGTACTTGATCGAGCTTACAGACAGGACAAAAAGACAGGACAAAAAGTGCTCAGTGTTCCACCATTCATCAATATAGCAGCATGGATAAGTAAAAGAATAAAATAAATTAATAAGATCAAATAAATAAAAACAAGATGCAATAGAACATAATAAAAACCCAGACAAGATAAAAACAGTCTGGGATAAAGACCAGGATAAGAACGTAAAAGTTAAAAATTTGAAGTCACAGTAATAATAAATAGAGCAAAGAAATGGAATAAATAACTAAAATATGTTAGTAAAGTGCAATGTCACTATTTCTTATTGAGCTCAGTGACGGCGACAGGAACAAAGCTACTTTTATAACGCTGTGTCCTGCACCTTGGGACTTGTACCCCTTATGTCCCACCGTGGAACCAGTCTGCCAGAGCATAGCTTTACATTTTTACATGCTGTTGTGCCATTTTGTAGAGCAAAAATCTGTATGGAACATGAAAACTAACTAAATGACTTTGCTGAAAGTATTGTCAAGAGGGGGGAGGTACTGTAAGTGAAGAGAAGGGGCCCTAGGACAGAGCCCTGGGGCCCACCTGTAATGACCAGGGAGGGATCTGATGTGATGTTTTACTAGAAAAGCACTTGGAGAGCGCAGACTTCCATAAAGACAGATCAGCTCCACCCACCCCCCGATCACTGCCAAAATTTAATCATTAGTTCCTTGTGCCAGTATAAAGATTTCCTGAAAATGTCATCAAAATCCTTCCATAACTTTTTGAGTTATCTTGCTTACAATAAGACAAACAAGCAAAAAAAAAATCGTCCTTAACTCCTTGAACCTGACTGCTGAATGTGAATAGACTTTTCACTATCACAACCATAATCTACTTTAACAGATGTTGTCATATTGGTTTAAAATGTGGAAAAACATGACAATAACTTGCGTCCAATCACCTCGTTGCCATCAACCACCACTTTAATACCTTAATACTTTAAAGAAACTATAAGTATCATGTTAATATTGATGTGAATTGGACAGAATTAGAAAGTGCTGTTTGGTCACTCTTTAGCTTGTTGATTTTTTTTTTCTTTTATTGGGATAACCTGGATCCCATTTGCTAGTAGAAGACGTGTGTGCTTTCATTTCTCATGTTTATGGTAGAATTTATCACACTTTATATTTCAGGCCTGAAACCAAAGCAGGAAAAGTCGATGCCAGACGACACGGAGGCTGGTTGCTTAGTTCAGCCATTTCTTTGTAATGCTACAGTATATGATATTTCATGAAAGATGCATTAAATTCAGGGTCTTGTATATTATTCACACTGTTTTTGCACCTCATGTCAGAGTGTTTGGGCTTGATGCAGAAAAGTGGATCCATTTCATCATAAAAATGGAAAAACACAGGTATGTTTTTTTTTTGTTTTTTTTTAGCCGTGGCTCAGCTCCACAGTGATGGCTGATGACATTATTTTGATATCTGCAATAGCGGCGGTGCTCTCTGATTGGCCGGCGTTCCCGTGGAGAGGCTTCTCATTACAGGCTGCTGTTTTGATATCTCCTTCTTGCAGACCTGCGCTCAGCACTTTCCGCCTGCTTAATTGACAATGGCAGCTTCCAGAGAAATGATACAGTGTCCTGCTCAGCCTGTTAACAAACACTCTGCTGCTCACCGTACATTTACAGATTACACCTGAGGAATCTTTCCTGAGGACGTGATCAAGTACACTAGGTCGAACTTTACCTGAATGGTAACAGACGTACGGCTCGGACGAGATGGAGAGAGTAATTCTGTGTAAATAACAACAGAATTAAGGTTCTTACTGCAAACAACAGATGATTTTGGTGTTAAACAACAAAAAGACAATGATTTACAAGTGAAAACAAGCATAATTAAAACCGCAAGTAGTTTTAAGGCCCTCGCCCTCCCGCCCTCCCGCCCTCCCGCCCGCCCACCTCCCCATGCAACCGCTGAGGCCACCGACAGTGAGAGGAGACCGTATCATTGCCTCCATCCAACATTCTGCGAGATAAGCACAGTTTTATACTCCTGAAAATGAACGCTTCATCACAGGCTCATCACAGCTACACCCGACATTTGATCAAAAATGCCAGTGATAACTTTTGATCACACGTATGTAGGTGATTTTTACCAAGTTTGGTTCAAATTGGATGTCACCCCTAGGAGGAGATGATGAAAGTATGAAGGGTGGGATTTTATAGGTTCACACTTCCATCCAATATGGCTGACTTCCTGTTGGGTTTAGGGCGGGGCATAATGTAATTTTTTACTTGTCCTACCATGGGCTATGTCTGTACCAAGTTTCATTTTTCTACATGGAAAAAAAAAATGGGGAGGGCTCCCATCTGCGTAATGTGTTTTGATTTTTGAGGGGGCGCTGCTGAGCCATTTTGTGATATTTTTTCTTGGCAACTTCAAATAAAAAAAATTTCACTGGGCTTGAATTTTTGGTCAAATAAAATTGACTTTTTGTTTACGTTCAGGGGGTCAAATTTGTGTTCAAAGTATCCAGGAAAAATAATAATAATGGAACCATGAGATTTTAATAGGCCCTCGCCGGCATGTGTGCCTGGGCTCGGGCCTGATTACCTCCACCAAGGAGGTTATGTTTTCATCGGGGTTTGTTTGTTTGTTAGCAAGATAACTCAAAAAGTTATGGATGGGTTTGATGAAATTTTCAGGAAATGTTGATGCTGGCACAAGGAATGGGGAGGGGGGGGGGGGGCACACACACACACTAATCTGCCATCTCCGACAGATGGTGAAATGGGAAACGTCAATATCTGTAGGGTTCACAATGATTATGCTTTCATAGGGCCCATAATTTGTAGCAGCGCCCCTGCCAGTGGGTGACATCACAGTTCTTTTGTCCTCTAACCTTCATACAGTCTGTGGGTTGGACATGCACTATGTACAACATACAGTAGTTGACATCTAAACTTGTTACATCTTATCCAAATAAATGCTTCTTTTATAAAAAAAAAATAGCTCATGATTAAGAATGTTTGCCAGATAGTTTTTTTTTTTTTTTTTTTTTTTTTTTTTTTTACATCTATTCTCTCTAAACTTTTATCAGCATCTACATGATCAGTGAATTAAATATAGGAACTACCTTATCTTCACTCAAAAATGCAAAATACAAAACATAATATTACAATAAATGGTGATAAATCACTTAAGAAAGGTAAAAAATAAGAAAGAAAAATCATTTGGAACTACCACAAAAGTAGTACTGGGTCTTTATGGGTTATTTAACTGCCATAAAAGGCACTGGTGTTCATTTATCAGCTAAAATTTGCTTAGAGGTCTTATTTCTGTCTTTGTGCATAAGAAATCAATATAAGTGAATCCCCAAAGGAACTTTGTGTTGGTAAATGCAAGTTCTGCAAATTTACAGGATTTCAGTTCTGTTGCAACATGTTGATGGTCATATGAACTATGTTTTCAGCTCAAAAATGTCCAATTTCATCACAATTAATGTTATATTTTCATGTCACAAATGGCCAAGTTATATTTTAACTGAATTTACCTGAAAAACAAATATTCTATTCTTTTAGATTCCCCAGTTTTTCTTACCTGATTCTATCCTACATATCACATGTTTTATTTTTACAGGTTGCAATATGGAGTATGGTGCTGATCCATCCTGCTTATGTTACGCCAATACATACATTAAGAATGTCACGTCACTTTTTAAATCAACAGTTTTCTAATAATAAGCATTTTTATGAAGAAATAACAATTCTATATTGTTATTTACTCTTTAGTATGATGATAAACTATACAATAAATAATTCTGATCCTAGTTTTTGCACAGGGATCATTTGTGGAAACGGTGACATGGCTGCCGAGCATCAGTATGATGGGATCTGTAACAACCATGTCACATCCGTCCACTGCCACATTTTGTGTTTTTGTGTCAGCTGTTGTTAAGTCTATAAGTTTATTCCTAATAAAGTACTGGTACTGACCAGATCATCATGGGTAACGTCACGTCCGTCCACCAGCAAAAGTTTTCACATACACGTGCTATTCAAAATCCAATATTTCTGAAAATAGAGCTTCCACTGTCAAATAATATCAGTAGTCTGTGCACAAATGTATTAGCATTATTTCAACACAGTTCTATGCATTTCTTACAACTTTTTTTTTTTGACAAAAATTTGACCCCCTAAGTAAATTTAAGCCATTATGTAATTTTATGTTTGTTTACATGTTTACGTATATAATTTATTTTTTGTGACTTTGGTTAATAGGTAGGAACTTTGTTGCGGTCTGTGTTGCAGCATTTTTGAGACCATGAAGACCATGATGAAACATTTTTGCTGCGCTTGTTAGATAGTATAAATTACTTGAATAAGACAAAAACGCAATTTGTCTTTCTATACTTAGATAAGACTTTGCATTGTTCATTTCCCTGAAGGATTTTGTGTTTGCCGTTTTCACTCCCTCTTGGTTTTGTGCAGCCAGTGAGGTACATTTATTTATGTTATATTGTGTCCCATATATTAGTTTCAGTCGATGTGTATGTGTGTTTTATTGTGTACTCGTGTGTGTTGCTTAGTTTGACGGTGGGTTTACCGGTGATAAGCTCCGACGAATAAATCTATCAGTAATGAAGAACTTTGGCGTTGTGAATTTCCTGGAGGGAGTGACAGGTGAAGACAAAAAAGAAATAACCTGCACAATAATCAATAAAGAAAATAAGTCTTTCATTGCATCTTTGACGTCATCCAAAATCAATTACAAGCTTTACCGCCTCAGAAGTGAATTATTAGCATTAAAACGTCCCCACATTAGCACATTTGCTGTCAAAGCCTTAAGAACAGTTTTCCTTGAGCTTAGACCAAGTCTTTGAAAGTCCAGGTCCAATAAACACTCAAGGTTACGCTAAGCCTCCCTGTCGTACTGTCTTATTGATCTTTTTTTTTTTTTCAAGCCACATTAGCAGAGTGGTTTTCCTTCGCATTATTTACTATATGTTTCAAAAACCAGTGAGCGATAATACCTTGATTGTCCTACTTTACAAAAAGGTGAATTCTGACAAATCGCTAAATGGTAACCATACAGCAAATGTAAACGTCTGTTTTTTTAGAGGAAAATAAACTTCAACAATTACCTCTGTGTTTTTCCCTCTTGCGTTCTCCCTGCAGTCATGAATATTCAGAAAGAAGATATTTATGGCTGCTAATGAATATTCTGCACAAAGTCTGCTCCACAAATTAGGTGAGCAGAGGGAATTGGATCGCCAGTAGGTGCTTCTCTCAAGGTAACAACAAGAGGAGAGGAAAAGCAGCTCAGTCTTGTGCAGAAAGGCTAATTTGATGTCATTATTACTGAGGTGTATACTGC
Source organism: Sphaeramia orbicularis (assembly GCF_902148855.1). NCBI lineage: Eukaryota > Metazoa > Chordata > Actinopteri > Kurtiformes > Apogonidae > Sphaeramia > Sphaeramia orbicularis. The sequence continues at coordinate 19,395,065 of NC_043978.1, read as the reverse complement.
ATGTCTGATGGCCTAAATTATATACAGACGAATATGGTGGAGAAAAACCAGATCAGGGCTGTTGTAAAGGGGGTCCACAAAGTATCTACAATTTAAAATATTTATTACAAAAGCAGTTGGTTAGATATGTTAACCCTTTATAGAGCCCTGACTGAAACACTAAACAAATAATATAATCGAAGCAAAATGTTAGATATATACTGATAATTGGCTAACTTTATCCTAATATTTTATATTTATTGAATACCTTACTTTTAAACATCCTTTTAAATGTAATGACTGATAATAACCTAGAAATAACTAGAAATTCAAACTTTTAAACTATTAGGGTCCCCAAATACACAAATAAAAGTACCAAAGACTAATAAAAGTGGGTTTAGCAAAATATGACCCCTTTAAGAGTCAAAAGTGTGGAACTGGTTTTAGTTCAGGGACTACATTCAACCCAATTGTGATTTCAAGTCAAATAATAGCATAATAAGCCATAAATGACTCCAAATTTCTTCTTGGTTTAATTAAAAAAAAAAAAAAAAAATAGAAAAGCATTCGGAGAGCGTAGACCTCCACTAAGGCAGATCAGTCCCCCCCCCCCAAATCACCACCAAAATTGAATCATTTGTTCCTTGTGCCAGTATCAACATTTCCTGAAGACATCATCAGACAAACAAACAAACAGACAAACCCCAATGAAAACATAACCTCCTTGGCAGAGGTAATAAATAATGACAACTCCAAATTTTTCTATACTATTTTGAAGAATATACAGGGTGTCCATAAAGTCAATTCCAAAACCAACTGCTGAGGTATGTTCATCAGATTTGTTCTATGTTCACAGTAATTATCACAGTTTTTAATCACATTGTGGGATTGTGTGTAATCAAGTAATTGGTCCATTTTTCTTCAATTAGTGCAAATGTTGACTTTGACCTTCGGACTGAATATGTGGTATCACAACTGGATGACCTTCAACCAACCATCATTTTTCAGGTAGATGCTGCACCACCACATTGGGGACTGCATGTTGGTGGGTTCCTAAATCAAACATTTCCAGAGATCAAACATTTTCTTTAACCCTTTAACAACAGCAATCTCTCCGGCGCTACATTTTGCGCTTCACAGCCTTCAAATGACTGTTACTCCTAAATCATTTCCACTATCCACAAAATTCAAATGGCACTGGAAAGCTGAGATCCTGAGCTTTCCGACACTATATAACACTTTATGACAGTAATGTGGGACTCTATTACAAGTAGAAAAGAACTGTCAGAGACTTCCACACAAGCTAAAATACACCTGGAAATAACAAAAAATATGAAGCCATAATATGAATACTGAATGTTCAAAACCGAAAAGCATGTTTGAGCAAATGTGAAATAGTTGAAACTTTATTTTTCCATCTCAAAAAGTTTTGTTATATACATATATATATATATATATATATATATATATATTTTTTTTTTTTTTTTTATTTTATAGTTGTTTTTCCAATGATAAATATGCTAAAAACTTCAAGTCCGTTTTTTTCTTTTTTATTCAAATGCACTGTTTTAAGCATTTATTATTTATGATAATGATAATTAATGGACAGATATTGAAAGTTAAATTCATCCTGAAAACAAAGGTGCAAAAGAACTGTTTAAAAAAAAAAAAGACATTTTCATTAAATTTACTTTTATGCGCTTTTTTCCAAAACGACTTACAGGGGAAAAACCAAAATAAAAGAATAATATACGAGAATAGATTAAAGACATAAAACAGCTGTACAATTAAAAACAGTGTTGTACAGAAGAATAAAAAAAGCAAAATGACAGACTAAAATACAAGAATAGATTAAAAAGACATAAAAACAGCTGTACAATTAAAAACAGTGAAATAAAAATACCATGTAAAACAACAGAATTTTCTGACACTTTTATTGCAAAGAAAACATGAAGACACCTAGGCGGCCTGTTATATCAGTCTTGACAGGGTTATCGACAAACACCCTTAAAAACTAAAAAAATTCTGATTCCACCTTCTAAAATCTGAATATTTTTAAGTGTCTTGATCCTTCTGTGAACTGTATATCTGTTTTGTGGAAGCAAACAACAAACAATGAAACACTCACTGACCTTTTTTTTTTCCAATTTTCTAATATTTTACCGTACAAGACCAGACATTATCGATTAAAAAAAACAGTCGAGTTGTTTCTCTCAGCCTTAGATATACTGTATGATGATATACTATATTGATATCTGAATAAAAAAAATAGATATTGGAATAAGAGATTTTAGTCATTTGACAGAGGTGTACTGTGACTGAGGTTCGAATTCATTTATCCATAACAATCGATGACTGAAAAGTAGCCAGACTGACCCAGGTTTGTGATGGAGCCTCTTAGTCGACTATCAATAACAGAGCTCAGAGAAGACGCAGTAATCTATACGCAGTTTGATTTCCCCCACAAGCATTTTCATAAACTTGTAGTTGTGGACGTTTTCTCAAGGACATTCTGATCAAGACTCCTCCTCCACTCTCAGCAGCAAATTAATCCTCCATGCCGACCAAAAATGAAATCTATTTTTAGTGCTTCATTAAAGGCCCTGCTATGTGGAGTCCCACACTAACACTGAGAACACTGAAGTAATTGGGAGTGGGTTTGTGTGAGCGTGGGGGGTGGTGGGGGGGGGGGTCATGTACCACTCACGATTAAATTTCAATGTTTGCGTTTTGAACATGCAACTCCTGCATCTCTAATGAGGATTTGTAGTGTTAATCAAAGGCGCTGCAGTGGGTGCCAATCAACATGATTACAGAGAGGATCACTGCAGCAAAGGATGCTGGGAGCTGGGAACATGGTCATTTGTGAGGGTGTGTTTATGTAGGTAAGGGAAAAATAGATGAAATGATCGGAGTGCAGAGGGAGCAAGGCGGCTGAGTGCTGGGTAATATCACCTCTTAATAGCTGGAGTTACATGAGCATCAGTTGTTCAACCAGACTGAAATCAGTCAGACTGTAGATTCAAAGTGAACTGCCTACATGGGTAAGAAATAAAATGATCTGGTAAAGGAGAAAATATGCTCTAAAAGTGTCTGCAGCAACATTTACAGAATATGAAGCAGAAAGAAAGTGAAACTAGAAAAGCACTCAGACAGCACAGATCACCCCCCCCCAATCACCACCAAAGTTTAATCATTTGTTCCTTGTGCCAGTATCAACATTTCCTGAAAATTTCATCAACCCCCCCCGCAAAGAACAGCCCACATTACACAGAAGGGGTGCACTGAGCATGCTCAGAAGTCCATCCAAAGTGCAAAGTCTGTTCTGTCAGTGTGTTTTTAAATTTTTCTCATTAATTCATTTATTTATTTGTTGAGAAGAAAAAACAAAGCTTTTATGTGCACAAGGAACTAATAGCAGAGCAAATACATAAATAAATCAGTGATCAAGATAATATAGCAATTGCCATGTACACTAGTAATAACTAGAAAAGTGCAGACCTCTGCCAAAGCAGATCAGCCCCCCCCCCCCCCCCCCCCCCCCCCCCATTACAACTTACATTAGTTACAAATGCACAAAATATTTCATAACAGACAGAATATTTGTAAAACTGCATTTACTTATCTTAAGACATTTTGGGTTATTCACATTTTTTTGTTAAATAATAGTTTGTTAATATAAATATTTTCATGTAATTTTACTTTTTTATGCTAAATCAAAGAGAAAATTTGCTGTTTTTATTATTTATAGGTTTAATATGATAGCATTTTACTGGTCTGACCCACTTAAGATCTAACTGGTCTGTATGTGGAATTGAAATCATGTTGACATCCTTGATTACCTCCGCCAAGTGAAACAGCGGAGGTTTTGTTTTCATTGGGGTCTGTCTGTCTGTCTGTTTGTTTGTTTGTTTGTCTGTTAGCAAGATAACTTAAAAAGTTATGGATGGTTTTTCAGGAAATTTTCAGGGAATGTTGATTCTGGCACAACAAGCAAATGATCTGCCTTGGCGGAGGTCTGCTTTTCTAGTTACCACCACCAAGGAGGTTATGTTTTTGCCAGCGTTGGTTTGTTTGTCTGTCTGTCTGTCCGTCCGTGTGCAAGATAACTCAAAAAGTTAAGGATGGATTTGGATGAAAATTTCAGGAAATGTTGATACTGGCACAAGGAACAAATGATTAAATTTTGGTGGTGATCGGGGGTGGGGGGGTGGGGGCACTGATCTGCCTTGGCGGAGGTATGCGCTCTCCGAGTGCTTTTCTACTTGTTAATATATTCAGTGTAATTTTTGCATTTCACAAATTGATCCTACGGGCCAGACTGGACCCTTTGGCAGGCTGGATTTGGCTCCCGGGCCGCATGTTTGACACCTGTGTTCTAGACAGATGAAGCATTATCGCAACAATTGTCACCCACCAAATATCTGTTGACTTAAGCTAAACAAACAAAGTGAAGGTACCGACACTGCAGGGAGGCGCCTGTAAAAAAAATAAAAAATAAACAAACCTCAGCTGTTCTACACTAAACTTTTTAACTGTTGCATAGCATGTGGGTGTATTTTGTTATAAATGACAATCTGAGTACACATAAACACCCAAAACAGCAGCTGCAAATGGAGACCCAGCCAATCATACCGGATGTCTGCAGTGTTTTAGACGGGCTGATACCTCCACGTGAAGTCATCTCCTTATCTACAAACAAACCAGCGCCTGCTCACAGACGCTTACAGTTGGAGTTGAGCTGTGAATATGAAGCATCTGCAGATAAACACATTTTTATTTCACTCTGAAAATAAATTCTGGATTCAGGTTTCCCACATTAATGCAAATGGGGAAAAAAAAAAACAGAGGAAAGGCAAACTATTGTGCCTGTAGACCCAGAAACCCCCAGAGGCTTAAAAACATCCCGCTCCAAAAAAGATAGAGAGTGAAGAGGAAATCAAGATGACAAACACAGTCAGGTGAAAAGGCGACAGAAACCAAATGAAGTCAAGTCTGCTGCAGACGACGGGCGTTTAATGAAGTGTGTGGAATTCTGACAACAAAAACAGAAACACCTTTGTATATTTAATCCATAAAGACCCAGATATCCACCAGCGACCAAAACCATTTACTGATCTAAAATGTCTAGTACTTGTTCATCCATTAATCCTATCAATACATGTAAATAATTAGTGTAATAACATACACTCATTCATCTTTTCATGGTCATCAGATATGACCCATTTGGACATTCAGAGGCTCCATAGTTACCGTGGAAACACCGTCATCTTCTACAACATAGATTCACCAGTAGAACCCATGAAGTTGGATCGATGACAGTGGATGGACACACTGGGTTTGTTTAGTTAATGATATATTTTAAAAAAAAACTCACTTTTTCCTCAGTTTTCTTTGTTTTTGATAGAATAACCCTTAACTGTTATCTGAGCTTTTATGGAGATCTTCATGACCAGTGAATTAAATACAGGAAAATACCAGATTTTCACTGAAAATAATGCAAAATTCATTTGGGAACTGACAAAAAAGTAGCACTGGGTCTTAATGGGTTAATGTAGATTGTCTCATTCCAACCTTTATTTGGAGTTTTGCAGAAATTGGGCAATACAAACAGTGTATCATATGTGACAAATCAATTGAAAATGAATTGTTGCACAAATTCTATTTTTTTTTTTTTTTTTACATGTATACAAAAACAAAACAATCCCAAGAACAACTACACTAACCTTCTCTATTATCTCATTCCAATGGGACCTGTCAGTGGGTGGAAATGTTAGGCTAGGGGTGTGTCAAACATGTGGCCCACAGGCCAAAACCGGCCCGCCAAAGGGTTTAATCTTTCCCGTGGGATAAATTTAAAAAGTGCGAAAAACTACACTGAAGATCTTAAACGTAGCGTAGAAGATGTTTTCCTGGAGCTTTTTTTTTGTTTACTATGTTGCTTAAAATCTCCTTCACACCCCGATTCCAACCAATTAATTAAATGCCCTAGCACAAAAATAAAATATTTTACTCACCTGTGGAAACGGACAGGACTGAAAAAACACCATCCAATCCTTTTAACTGGCCCATCGAAATGATTGATTGGTCTATCAAACTCTTTCCTGCACTTTATTGATCCTACCATGGGGAAATTTCTCAGTTGATAGCAGCAAATACAAAATAAAGTCTATCTTATCTTATCTTATCTTATCTTATCTGCCTGTTAAAGGGAAGTTTTTCCTCGCCACTGTCACCAATGACAAGTGTTTGCTCCTGGAGGATTATGTTGGGTTTCTGTAAATTTGATTTGATTTTGATTTGATGAAGCACTTTGTGACTCTGTCTGTGAAAAGTGCTCTATAAATAAAATTTACTTACTTAATTATCTTATCTTATACTAGAGCACAGGTGTCAAACATACCGGCCAAAGCCAGCCCGCCAAAGGGTCCTTTCCAGCCCATGGGATGAATTTGTGAAATGCCAAAAATGACCCTTAAAGAAGTGATATTTTGCTTTTTTTTAAATGGAATTATGCATTTCAAAACTCCATGGGGGCAGCCATGGTCTAGATGGCTGGAGAGTTGGCTTGTGACTGAAGAGTCACTGGTTCGATTCCCTGGACTGGCAGAGAGTTGTTGGCTGATGTGCCCTTGAGCAAGGCACTCAACCCTCCCATTTGCTCCCCGGGCGCCTGACATGGCAAGCCCACTGCTCCTGGCATGCAGTGTGTGTGATGCATGACATAGTGATGGGTTCAAGGCAGAAGACAAATTTCAGTGTGTGGTGCATGTTTACGTGTGTGACAAAAACTACGACTGACAAAGTAAAGATTCTTCTTTAAAACATTTCCCTGTGGCCTACATAAACTGTAAATGCTATGCTTGGGTCTAAATTCTTCATTAATTCAACTCCACAGACCTTATATGTGCAAATGTTGTGATGTAACTAGTTCTAGACATAACAAATTAAGAAGTAATTAAAACAGGTTGTAGAAATTCAGTCGATTTTTGTCAAAATGAATATAAAGATAGCTTTGCAGCACCTAGAGGGCTCAAATTCAAACTTTTTAAACTATTAGGGTCCCCAAATACACAAATAAATGTGTATTTGTAGAAGATTTGTTAAAGACTAATAAAAGTGGGTTTAGCAAAATGTGATCCCTTTAAAAGTCAAAAGTGTGGAAGTGGTTTTAGTTCAGGGCCCACATTCAGCCTAATTGTGATCTCAAGTAAAATAATTTCATAATAACCCATAAACGTCTCCAAATTTCTTCTTGGTTTAATGTAAAAATAATTACAAAAGTGAATTAATTAATTATTAAGTAAATAAATAAAATAACATTATGCCTATAAACAATGACAATACAGTGGGTAGTATTACAATAAATGTTAATATATTAGCTAATAAAGTTTAAAATAGAGAAACATTCATTTGGAAACTCCACAAAAGTAGCACTGGGTCTTTATGGGTTAAACCTCCATCTCTCTCTCCTCTGTTGGTGGTTCTTTGGTGGTTTCTGCTGCATGTCTTCCTCCTCTCTGGCCTGTTTGGGTAACATGGTGATCGGAGGGGAGCAGCAGCTCTGCAGGCATCTGCTCATTCTGTTCGAAACTGTGTGCAAGTAAACACTATTTTGCTCGAGACCATCTGTCCACGCTCAGATCTGCAAGAGAGTTGGCAGACTTGGAGGTAGACGAGAAGGAAGAGAGAGAAAGGAAAGAAGGAAGGAAGGAGAAGTGAGGAAAGAAATGCAGGCACAGAGGAAAGAGGTAATGTGTTGTAGAGATTAAAAATACTCCGTCTCCAGATCCAGTGTGATATCTATGGAAAGTCAAATCCAAAATGTTTAGCAACAGTCAGACAGTATTTTAACAGTAGTGGCAACAACAAAAACATTTCCTACACCACAGGAGACCAGGAACAGAAAAGAGGAAATGTGGATAAGGTAAGGTAAGACAAAATAAGATAACATAAGGTAACATAACACAACATAAGATAACATAAGGTAAGATAAGATAACATAACATAAGGTAAGATAACATAAGGTAAGATAAAATAACAACATAAGGTAAGATAAGATAACACAAGGTAAGATAAGATAACATAGGATAACATAAGATAAGATAACATAACAAAGTAAGATAACAACATAAGGTAAGATAAGATAACATAACATAAGATAACATAACATAAGGTAAGATAAGATAACATAGGATAACATAAGGTAAGATAACATAACATAAAGTAAGATAACATAAGATAACATAAGGTAAAATAAGATAACATAACATAAGGTAAGATAACATAACACAAGGTAAGATAAGATAACATAAGATAAGGTAAGATAAGATAAGATAAGGTAAGAAGATAACATAAGATAAGAAAAGGTAAGATAAGATAACATAAGGTATGGTAACGTAACATAACATAACATAACATAGACTTTATTTGTTTATTTGCTTCTATCAGCTGAGAATTGTCCCCATGGTGGGATCAGTAAAGTGCAGGAAACACAGAAAATATACATTTGTGAAACATTAAAATATAAGGAGAAATTTAGAATATTCATATACATTTAAATGTAAAGATTATATCCATATTTTGCTTTAACATGCTGCTGAGTTTACTCTTGCACTGTAGTATTTATTTATTAGGGTTTTTTTTTTACTGTTATTTATTGTTTATACAGAATTAATTATTATAGATTATTTTTTAGGATGTTGTACACAGCTCATCCTGAGTATTGTGCACACATTGTGATATGGGGGGGTGGGGTTACAAATTATTGGAGAAAGCTGAATAAATGCGTGTAGGATCCTGGTGAATGCAGATGCTTCCACACAGGTTCACTGCATGGTTGAAGCGTCCCATGGAGCTCTGTAGTAAAACTGACAACAGACCAGATGATAGTGAAAGGAAAAAAGATCTGAGCGACTGTGTAAGAGGGTTCACCGTCAGGGCACAGGCTGCTCAGCTGGCGAAGGTTTCAGTAGCAACGAAAGTAATGTTTGCATTTAGATCCACGGGAAAGACAAAAGTCAACATTATGTCACACCTTAGATACTCACACATTAAGGCTCCGACAGAACAGGTGGGTTTGGTTCATTACAGACAGATTTGGGCAACGTGGGTCGAATAAAGGTCAGAATAATTTGGCCCCTATTCACAAGTTTATGTCAGAAAATGTGTTTTGTTTTGTTTTAATCTAATTTCCCCCAAAATAACACTATGATCATTGCATTCATTAAATTATGGATATTCAAGTTCACAATTTGACATTTTATGAAATATAAAAGTGGGTTCAAAACAAAATCAGGACTGAATTTTACCAACCTGTCGTGATCCATCACCTCAGATAGATAGATAGATATAGATGGATGGATGGATGGATGGAGAGGGGGGGTAGAGAGAGAGAGATGATAGATAGATAGATAGATAGATAGATAGATAGATAGATAGATAGATAGATAGATAGATAGATAGATAGATAGATAGATAGATAGATAGATAGATAGATAGATAGATAGATAGATAGATAGAGAAGGAGAGAGGGGGGTAGAGAGAGAGATGTGAGATAGAGAGAGAGAGATGTGAGATAGATGGGGGTAGAGAGAGAGATGTGAGACAGAGAGAGAGATAGATAGATGGATGGATGGATGGAGAGGGGGGGGTAGAGAGAGATGTGAGATAGATAGATGGATAGTTGGATGGAGAGAGGGAGGGGGATAGATAGATGGATAGAGGGAGAGAGAGAGAGAGATGATAGATAGATAGATAGATAGATAGATAGATAGATAGATAGATAGATAGATAGATAGATAGATAGATAGATAGATAGATAGAATGAGAGAGAGACTAGATAGATCCATCCATCCATCCATCCATCCATCCACAGAAACAGTCATACCACATCAACAACAAATAAATAAATGTAAAGTGTAAATAGGTGAAAATAAATTAGATTAAAAAGAAAGTAGAATTAAAAGACCAAATGTGTATTCTACCCATCACATTAAATATAAAAACCCCCAGAGGACAGAAGTGTTCTGGAGCTTCTACCTCCTATACACCCCCACCCAGCTACTCCTCCTCCCGCTCTGATCTGAACTATAGATTAAAAAAAGGAATTTCTGCTTTTATTATTATTTCTTATTTAATCCAAACTGAGTGGTGAACTTTGTTGTAAATTTTGCCTGTTGAGCAGAAGTGAGTGATGGTTTACACTTTTATTTAAAGTTCAATATCAGTCAAATCTATGTCACATTACACAGATAAAACCACTGACGAAGATAATAGGAATGTTAAATCATATCTTAATTTATTATCTGTTCCACTTTTCAGAGAGATTATACAGAATTTCATTACAAAAAAAACTCATCTAAAGTATGTGTGTTGGATGTCCTCATCTTGGGACTGTTGTGTTGACGGAAGTTGGAAAATCTTTTTGTTGGAAGGGCTGCATGCGCTAAATAAGCTTTGCTTTACTGTTTTAGCTTTACATTAGTTTTTATTTCCCAATTTTTTATTAGTGCAGTAAGTCACATCGCCATGATTTGAGCCTCAATTTGTGATCATATTGACCCCACTGGACTAAAGTAATGATTAGGGAGAACTGAATTTCACAAAATCACTCATAAAATAATACGAATCACCTATAAAAGCCTGGCTATGTCTGACCGTAGGAATGAAACGATTATGCTAAGCTAGGCTAAGCTAAGCTAACGGATGGGCTGCGAGAATAAGGCAATCGGTGCACTGCAGTGCAAACTGATTTCCCCACTTGGAGAACTCATTAGTGCATAACAAATGAATTAAAAAAAAAATAAGTGGTGAACTATTCCTTCAGGGTTTTAGAGGCTGGTAGATCCCATCAGAATAGCCCACTGGAACGGTTTGGGTTGACTAGACTGCATTGCATATTCTTCCGCCAGCGCAGAATGTGTGCGTCATCGTGACAGGACAAGACAACGAGCATGTGCAGAATGGCAGGAATAAAGTCCAAACGGAATAAAGGGTTTACATGTCTGAGGAATAATTTAGACCGGATTCAAAAGTGTATAAAACCAGTGACTTTAGTCATGTTTAAATTTAATCCGAACTTTTCTTTTTGAACTGGAATAAGGTGTTTACATGGGCATCTGAAATAGGATCTAACCTTTAATCAGTTTAAACCAGGAATAAAAGTTGTCATGTAAACACACGGAATAAAGCAAAACCACTGAAGAAAAGGAACACAACACATACTCAGAGCAGCTTTTATGACACTTCTATAAGCAGCTCCATTCATTGGAATAGTGTGTCGGGAGTTAAAGGGTTAACTGCATCTATTCTACACATAAATACGAGGGCTGTTCAGTAAGTTCATGGCCTCACCCAGAAATGCTGGTTGTTATAATACAGGATGTTCCATTCTTTCGTGATGGGATAGTGATGCTTGAACATCGATGGACCAAGTGCATTGCTGTAAATGGAGATTATGTTGAAAAATAAAATATAAATTATCACTGTGTTGTTCTGTTCTGGGTGAGGCCATGAACTTATTGAACGGCCCTTGTATGTTTAGATGAATGAATGAATGAATGAATTTATTTTTGGTTTTACGTCAATCATTTTATTCAGTACATCAATTGTAATAAACATAAAAACCAAAAAAGGAATAGGCTAGAAGCAAAAGCTTATTTTTTTGCCTATCCTTTTCAACTAATACACTGCTTACATCAGCTTAAATGTGTACAGAATTGAGCATTTACACCATAATAACGAATAAAGAAATAAAAAAAAGTCAACAACAAAAACACATCTACCATCTCAATTCAATATTTCTGAATAATTTAAGATTTAGATGGAAAATGAGCACATTAATGAGTCTGATCCTCACCTGTGATACATGTATTATAACAGTGAAGAGCCACCAACTGGAATTGTCTATACGGATTCAATCAGAAAAGTACAAAACAAAGACGTACAAGCGAATACGGGGTGAACATTGCGAATTAGAGGAAAGGCAACCTGCCAAACCGAGAGAGCTGAGCTCTTCAGTCTGTGTTGACGTCGGAGTCCATCTGCTCGTCTTTACGGCCGGTGTTATGTGTGCGATTGTCAGACCGTCTGTCTGTTTATCTGCTCCTCACATTCCCAGAACAAAGGGGAGGAAATAAAAACATGTTGACGGGGTGAACACCCATCCACAGCTTTCCATCCACAACTCCAAAGCGGCCGTTTTTAGCTAATCACTGCGTCAGATCTAAACATCTGCTGTCAGTTCTGTTAACCAGGCCGTGTTGACTTTGACATAATTAATTGTCATAACTGGTACCCGCCTGGAAAAGAGGAATTATGGGTATTTGCGTATTGGCAGCGACAAACTGAGAGCCTGTTAACAGCGACTATTGTTGTCAGCTTTGGAAATCCACTAATGTCGCCTACTATAGTTGTATCTGTCAACTTTGGGGTTGAAAATAACATACATTTTCCGTCCCTCCACCCACAGTCCACAGTTCCTCTAAATTCATACGAGATGACACGGTCAGTCCACAAATCACCATTAAACACGTTGTTCTAACTCATAAAGACCCAAACATCCATAGTTGACCAAAATCATCGACTGATCTAAACTGTTTCATACCTGTTGATCCACTAATCCTATCAATCCATGTAAATAATTGATGTAAAGCTTTACCTTTAATTCTACAAGTGTCTGAATTATAAATATAAAATGTGAAAAATATGGAAATACTGTTGTATTCTTGTAGAACAGGCCACCGAGTACATGATGATTATCATGTTTTGTACGGCAGTGATGGTTTAATACTAGGACTACGACGCATTTTTCCTCATCTTTTATTAAATGTAATAGTAGTTGCAATCAGACTATACATTTTTCTCTAGTTTTTCTTGGTTTCTGGATCCCTAATGCTTTTAATTAACCCATAAAGACCCAGTGCTACTTTTCTGTCACTTCCCAAATTAACCCATAAAGACCCAAAAAGCCACTGAAGACACATCTAAACTGTTTAATACCTGTTGATCCACTAATCCTATCAGTCAAAAACAGCTTCTACACCACTGCCGTAAATGTACTCAGTGCTGCTAAAAGATAATGCAATAGAATGTGATTGTGTTTGTGTGTTTTTACTTTTTATTCTATTTATTATGTGGTTTGTGTTTGTTTTTACAATGTTTTTATGTCAGATGAATGTATACCATTAAGGATCGCACTTTTTAATTTTGTTGTACAATGACAATAAAATTCTATTCTATTCTATTCTATTCTATTCTATTCTATACATGTACAGGGTGGGGAAGCAAAATTTACAATGAACATTTAGTTGTTTTTTCTCAGCAGGCACTACGTCAATTGTTTTGAAACCAAACATATATTGATGTCATAATCATACCTAACACTATTATCCATACCTTTTCAGAAACTTTTGACCATATGAGTAATCAGGAAAACAAACGTCAAAGAGTGTGTGATTTGCTGAATGCACTCGTCACACCAAAGGAGATTTCAAAAATAGTTGGAGTGTCCATAAAGACTGTTTATAATGGAAAGAAGAAAATGACTATGAGCAAAACTATTACGAGAAAGTCTGGAAGATACTATTAAAGAAGAATGGGAGAAGTTTTCACTCGAATATTTGAGGAATACTTGCGCAAGTTTCAGGAAGCGTGTGAAGGCAGTTATTGAGAAAGAAGGAGGACACATAGAATAAAAACATTTTCTATTTTGGAAATTTTCTTGTGGCAAATAAATTCTCATGACTTTCAATAAACTAACTGGTCATACACTGTCTTTCAATCCCTGCCTCAAAATATTGTAAATTTTGCTTCCCCACCCTGTAAATAATTGGTGTAAAATACAGTTTGTCATCTTTTCATAGTCATCAGATATGACACATTCAGAGTCTCCGTAGTTACCGTGGAAACACTGTCATCTTCTATAACAATGACAGTGGATGGACACACTGGGTTTATGTTCAGTTAATGAGAGATTTTGTTGAAAAAGTCATTTTTTCCTCAGTTTTCCCTGTTTTTGATATAATAACCCTCAACTTTACTCTGAGCTTTTATGAACATCTACACAATCAATCAATTAAATACAGGAAAATACATGATTATCACAAAAAAAGCACAAACACAGAGCATAATATTATAATAAATGGTAATAAATCACTTAAGAACGGTAAAAAAAAAAAAAAAGAGAAAAATTCATTTGGGAACTATTGATTTACTAATCCTATCAATCCATGTAAATAATTGGTGTAAAATACAGTTTGTCATCTTTTCATGATTATCAGATATGACCCATTTGGACGTTCAGAGGCTCCGTAGTTACCATGGAAACACTGTCATCTTCTGCTACATTGATTCACCAGTAAAACCCATGGAGTTGGATCAATGACAGTGGATGGACATACTGGGTTTATGTTCAGTTAATGATAGACTATTTTACTGAAAAAGTCATTTTTTCTTGTTTTCTCTGTTTGTGATATAATAACCCTCAACTTTATTCTGAGCTTTTATGAACATTTACATGATCAGTCAATTAAATACAGGAAAGAGTTTAATTTCAGAGCTGATATCTATCCATTTTCCATGTTTTCTTGATAATAACCAAAATCAATTCAGTTCTTACATCAATATCTGTGGTATTGTACTAACAAAAACAGTGCTTTTAGGCATTCCATGTTTTCTTTTCTGTCTGTTTTAGTCACATGCTACACACAGGAGTTAGTACTTGACTGCATAACTGTTGTTTTTGATTACTTTTGATGGTCTAATAATTTTTTCCCTGACGACAGATTATTATTGCTGAGGGACTCTATATACAGACTATAAACAGAAATAAAATTCTTGACAATCTATATCAAAATGTACTAAAATAAACTGGCTGAGGAACATTTATGCTAAAACCTACCCATAATGCAACACGCTCACTAAAAAAACACAAACTATAAAACACTGCAGGTAAACCCAATATTAGACAGGAAATAAAGAAAATTGGTATCAGCAAATCAGAGCTGGCTAATAAAATAGCAGCTGGTGCATCTCTAGAATTACAGGGAGGAGACATTACCCTTCCATTCATACGAAATAGATCCGAATTTACATCTGTTCCACAACACATTAGGTTTTTACATGAGTAATGCATATGAGAACAAGGTGTAATAAGCAGGACGTCCAGCTGCTCTGGTATCATCTGTTGTAACGTGTGTGTGTGTGTGTGTGTGGGGGGGGGGGGGGGTGAATCTCGGATGATGCTATGATAAAATGCCTGGATGAATGAATGCTGCAAACCAATTTCCCCCCAGATATAAATAAATTACCCATCTATCATGTAATTCGTGGTAAATGAAGCGTTCGAACATACACAACTTTTTACCACCATTCTCATCTCATCGAGAAAAAAATTGATCTCACCGTCTTGTTTAACCCATAAAGACCCAAACAGCCACTGGTGACCAAAAGTATCTACAGATCTAAAACACTCTAGGCTGGAAAATTGGGTAACACTTTATAATAAGTACACACTATGAAGCATTAGTTAAGCATTAACAAATACTGAATTCATCATTTATAAAATATGTTTCTGACATGAATACTCATTAGTATATGGTTTATCAGCACAGTTATAATGGTTTTACTAATCATTTGTCATCATTCATCATTCAGTCATGCAGTTTGTTTGATAATCCCATGTGCTGTGTCTTTCCTTTGTTGGAATAACTCAGACTTTTGTGAATCTTTAAGGCCTTGCCAACCTTTAAATCTCATTTGTAAATGCTTTATATGGCACAGATAGTCCACACTTTAGATTAGCTCACACTGTATACTTAATTAATGAGTAGGAAGTGCTTTATAACTACCTGAAATAATGAATTCCTGTATTAAGAACTGTTTATAGGACATCTATTGGAAAATAAATGTGTGAGTTAATATAAAATACACACTAACATATTCACTAACCATTAGTACACGTCTGAATATTAAATGTTTAAATGCTGAATCCATAATTTATGAAGTATGAAAATACAATCAATAAGCGCATTGTAGATGAGCTTATTAATGATGAGTAAAACCATTATAACTGTGCTTATAAACCATATATTAATGAGTATTCATGTCAGAAATATGCTTTATAAATGATGAATTCATTATTTGTTAATGCTTAACTAATGTTCTTATTAATGATGAGTAAAACCATTATAACTGTGCTGATAAACCATATATTAATGAGTATTCATGTCAGAAACATGCTTTATAAATGATGAATTCATTATTTGTTAATGCTTAACTAATGTTCTTATTAACTGTTTCAATGCCATGGGCCGATTAAATCGGCTTTGGAGAACACGCCATATTTGTGTACAAACAAACCATCCACCCCCATTTCTTTCTCACATTTCGATGACGTTCTTTCTGTGTCCCCCTTTTGAGACCAAGCAGACGGGAATTTGAGGTCACGCGACCGAATAATATTTTTATATCTTTTTAATGTTTCTTATTCTCCGGTGTTTCATCAGAGGGAGCCCTCCATGCCGGGGGGCGGCTGTGGACTCCGGGGGCTGTGGCGCCTTCTCTCACTGGGGTCCGCTCCTTTCTGGTGGGTGGGGGTCCCAGTTGGCCCTCTCCCACTAGTTGGGATGCGGGGCTGTGTTGCTGGTGCCTGGTCGCCGGGGTCGGGGGCTGCCTCCTGGTGCGGATGGCTCCCTGAGACAGCGCCTCCTAAATTGATGTTTTACTTTTACTTGTACATTTTTGTTCTGGTCTACCCGTGCTCAGTCAGTCTTCTTAAGTATGTGTGAGCTTGTGGGTTTGCATGTATATGTGTGTGTGTGTGTGTGTGTGTGTGGGTGAGTGGGTGGGTGTGGGTGGGGGGCGGTACTGATTTTTAAACTGATATGTAAAGCACTTTGTGCTACAGTTTTTAATGTATGAAAAGTGCTATATAAATAAAGATTATTATTATTATTATTATTATTATTATTATTATAAATTATGCAAATTACGATCAATAATGAATCGGCTGCGTCCGGTGCGTTTTGAATCTAATCAGCAATCGGTCGGATGTTACCGAGCGGTTTCCTGCAGGATTCTTCAAATATTATAAAAACGATGCAAAATACTGAAAAATAGCCAAATTCTGTGGCACTTTTAAGGCGTATTAGCCCCTTAACTGTCTGGCACCGAAAGAGTTAATGATGAGTAAAACCATTGTAACAGTGCTGATAAACCATATATTAATGAGTATTCATGTCAGAAATATGCTTTATAAATGATGAATTCAGTATTTGTTAATGCTTAACTAAATCTTCATAGTGTGTACTTATTATAAAGTGTTACCGAAAATTGCAGCTCACAAACTAATAAGGGACGCCATAATATTTACATATAGTGTGTGCTTCTAAACTATTGTCATTAACACCACTGGGATATTTTCATGGTTTGACTGTTAACATTAGGGATGCACTGATACCACTTTTTTCCAGACCGAGTACAAGTACTTACATTTGAGTACTTGCCGATACTGAGTACCAATATGTGTACTTAATAATACCATTACAGTTCTTAGTTACTTTTGTAAACGTGCTTTATTGTCGTTGTCATTAGTCTGACTGGAACAAAGTGACGCTACTGACATTTAATGCGTTGGAATGAGCGTTTCTCAATCAATCCACCAGGAGGCGCTGCTCTTAATGCATACTGGACAAATACCACGAAGAAAAGTAAAGTTTTTAGAGCAGAAGAAAGTCAGTAATAATAAACATGGAGACGACAGAGGAAGTAACACTAATGTGGATACTAATGTTGATTTTGATGAGGGTAGTTGTCATAAATCTGTCAGTAGTTTTTCACTAACTCACACAGTTGCTCTTTGAACAGATCCTCTACCTCCACAGTTCCCAGTGGTATTCTCCATCTGGGTACACATCCACGAGCACCTGGAAAACAGATGGAATGTACGCAGAGGATGGACAGAACGCTCCGTCCGTATCCGTCTGTGTCTTTAACGTTACTTTTGTCACCGTCATTTATCTTGAAAAGTCTCCACACTGCTGACATTACTCCTCCGCTGCGTACCTGCTGCACTGAACTGTGAATGTCACGCTGTTGTAAGTGGTAGCAGTGCGGTTGTATCGGAGTACTTTTATGAGTACAAGTACAAGTACACACTCTGAGTATCGGACCCAATACCTGATACTGGTGTCGGTATCGGTGCATCCGTAATTAACATTATTGATTTTCTTACTCTTGTTTGTATTTTTAATGTTGAATTTTTTTTTAAAAATCCCTTTTTTTAACTGTACAACTGTAGTTTTGTGGTTATTTCCATGTCTTGTTTCATGTTTCCCTGAATTTGTTTTTAGAGGGTTTGAATAAATAAATAACAATGATACCGTGTGCACAGAAAGACCCAAACAACCACTGGCAACCAAGACCGTACACTAATCTAAACTGTTTAATATCTGTTGATCCACTTATTCTATCAATACTTGTAAATAATTGATGTAAATTGCAGTTTATCGTCTTTTCATGGTCATCAGATATGACCCATTTGGACATTCTGAGGCTCTGTAGTTGAACGTGGAAACACCGTCATCTTCTACAACATTGATTCATCAGTAAAACCCATGGAGTTAGATCAATGACAGTGGATGGAGACACTGGGTTTATGTTCAGTTAATGATATATTTGCTGAAAAAGACACTTTTTAAAGTAGTTTTCTCTGTTTTTGTTGTAATAATCTTCAACTGTCATCTGAGCTTTTATGAACATTTACAGGGGTTGGACAAAATAATGGAAACACCTTAAAAAATCAACAAAATATAATTTAATATGGTGTAGGTCCGCCTTTTGTGGCAATTACAGCCTCAGTTCTCCGAGGTATTGATGCATACAACTTGTGAATTGTTTCCAAAGGAATTTTAAGCCATTCTTCAGTTAGAATACCCTCCAACTCTTTTAGAGACGATGGCGGTGGAAATCGACGTCTTACTTGAATCTCTAAAACTGACCATAAATGCTCAATAATGTTGAGGTCTGGGGACTGTGCCGGCCATACGAGATGCTCAACTTCATTAGAATGTTCCTCATGCCATTCTTTAACAATTCTAGCTGTATGGATTGGGGCATTATCATCTTGAGGTGAAGGTGTTTCCATTATTTTGTCCAACCCCTGTACATGATCAGTGAATTAAATAGAGGAAAATACATGATTTACGCTGGAAAATTGCAAAATTCAGAGGATAATAATATAATAAATGATGATAAATCTCTTAACTCTTTATCAGTCTGTGCTTTTCTAGTTTTATGTATATATTTCTTGGTTGTTGTTTTTTTTTTTTTTTTTTTGGCCACTCACAGGTAAGGAACCAAATATGGTAACTTCATTGACCTTGATTTTCTACTTAACAATGAAAAATGTTGAAAAGTCTTGTTAAGTCATCCAATAACAGAAGAAGGTTAAAATTTAGACTTTGACAGTATTTCTATGTGTGCTTTAAAGGGTTAATAAAGGTGAAATCTAGAGGAAAAACTCCTTTGGGAACTACCACATGAGTAGCACTGGGTCTTTATGGGTTAAAGTATTTGTTGTCTAATAACGTTTATAGTGATTGTGAAATGCCTTTATCAGGGTCGTCTTTCTTCCTCTGTAAACTGATGAAGACAAACCTCTTCTTGGCCGACTTGGGCTGAGTTGATCTGATTTTGACAGGACAACAGTGCAGTTTATTTCCACATTATGATCCAGGCTTTGGATGTTCGGTCTCAGCAGGTCGTCCTGTCAGTTTCTGCGGCTCAGTACAGTGGTCCATTTGTTTTCATGTGTTGTAAATCACTCCGTGGCTCTGCCGGTGTACCTGTTCGACCCTTCATTCTCGGAGCTGCTGATGTGATGTGAATGATGCTGCTCTGTCTGCCCTGACCCTATTCTGTCTTTCCATCCTTCACTCACTCTGTCACTTTTTCTGTCAGAATCACAATCACTTTTTCTCGTCTTTCAGGACACACGGTGAATACAGAGGAGCTTAGCGCGAGTCTGTTCGAACACATTCAGAGGACGATACGAATTCACACTGTAGAGCAGAAAACTCCAAAGTAATCTGTTACTTTTACTGCTTTCACTGCAGCAACCATTGGAAAATATATGCTGTTGTGTGCAGTTTATATAAAATAAGGCCATTATACCTCAGCATGACCTTGTGCCTTGACCTTTGTATTAACATTTAACAGTCTGAGTGAGCGATTGATTGATTGATTTCAAGCTTGTTCACTCTAAGTATAGTGTTGTTTCAATTTCACAATAAGACACAGATAATATAACATCCAGTGGTGTAATCCAGGGTATACGGCGGTATACCTACTTATTTTTCAGTCAGCATCACATATACCCACTTCTAATCCCCCTGATGTGCCCCATTCAGTAGTATCTGAGCCAGACTGCCCATGTTTTCCCCTGGGATGGTGAAGCCATGACCCGCCCTACTCTGCCTCTAATTGGCTAGTACTTGGTACTTTCACTGATTAGACTGGTTAACTTTAGGCATGAGGACTGATGAGCCAATCAGAGGTGGAGAGGAGTAGAGCGGGTCATGCCGAAGAAAGTATTGCTAACTAGCGCTGGCCTCCTCTGGAACCTGATTGGACACCTCAGGTGCCAGTGCCACCCCAGCTGATTGACAGGCAACTGCACGTCTCATTGAAGATGTGCGATTATTATTGATTATTATTGATTATTGATTATGAATTATTGATTATTATTAAGAAAGGCAGAATAAACGTCTTTCAAATGAGTGACACATCGAGAGAACCTACTTTCATGGAATACATAAATCTGAGGTAAGTTTTAAGGTGGTTTCAGAATGAGTCACTGTTTTAAACTTCTGGTCATATGACTGAACATTTAGAGAAAAGATTTTGTCACAATAGTTAAAGGTGCGGGAGACTTTCGTGACCTATTTTTCATCGAATCTGTAAAACCTGTCATATCCTCAGTATCAGGAATCTGTAAGTCTTTCTGTGATTACTCACCTGAATCTCTTGCATTACGGTGAACAATTTTAGTGCCATCCACCAGAAACAAAATGTGTGTTTACAAACAGAGCTAGAAGACCACTCGGACATCTTTGGAATTTTGTCGCGACATGCATTGCGGGAAATGGAGGCTCGCGCAGCCACCTGACAGCGTCAGCTGCTAAAGACACAATGCGGAAACGGCAGGAGCTCCCTTCCCTCTATGCATATTCCTCCAGCCGTTTCCGCGTTTCAGACATGTTTGTTTCATCCATATAATATCATATGGTCGCGCTGCCGCTGCAGGTGGCTGCACGAACCTCCCTTTCCCACAATGCACGTCGCGACAAAATTCTGAAGATGCCCGAGTGACCTTCCAGCTCTGAATGTAAATGCACGTTTTGTTTATGGTGGATGGCACTAAGAAATTGTTCACCGTAATGCAAGAGATTCAGGTGAGTAATCACAGGAAGACTTCCAGATTCATGATACTGAGGATATGACCGAGGTTTGACAGATTTGATGAAAAATTGGTCACGAAAGTCTCCCATACCTTTAAACTATGTGAGTAGGCTAACATTATGAATTGCTAATATTATCCTATGTTTGCCTCATGTTGAATACATTTCCATTCATGCAGCTGCTTGTATGACCAGTAAAACCTACAAACTGCTCCTGATCAAGTCATGATAATTTTATAATAGTGAACAAATACCACTGATGGATTTTTGGGTAAACTAACTTGAGTAGTCTGACATGTCACTGTTCCTAAAACAGGGCGTTTTTCTGAACTACTTAAAAAAAAAAGGCAGCAATTGAGCGTATACCCACTTCTCCAGAGACCACTACACCACTGACAACATCCACACATTATATACATAAATATATACAATAATTCACTATTAATATACACCCCTAGTAGTTGAAAGGGACTGAGAAGAAGTCAAACTTATTCACCCCACCCTCAGTTTCACTTTTACATTGTATGGGTGTAGTTATATCAGAGAAATTAGTTGCAAGCATGCATTAGTAAATACTGTCAATGACTAAAGTAAAAAATAAGAAAAAACAAAACACACACACAAAAGAAGAAGAAGAAGCAGAAAAATAAGAAAACACCAAATGACCTTCAAAGCCCTGGGATGAACAATGTGCAAAATCCCACAGTGTATACCTGTTACACATTTAATTCAGAGAAGATACAGAAACATGCTGGCTTGTAAAAATGGAACTGGATGCGCTACAACATTGTAATATTTCTGGCATACTGCTTTTGACACATTATATTGAGAAACCACATATTTTCTGGCTCACTAAATAGAACTGGAACACAAGGTAGATTTCAGATTATCTTTGTTCATTTGAAGCCGCTGCAAGACCCTCCAAGTTCAGTAAATGGGGAGGGATAGTGGATCTGGAGATGGCTCTGTAGCTCGATGGTATTGTTGTTAGATTTGTCACAAAAATCCAGACGATATCTATGATGTTAAAGTAAACAGAGGCTCATTTAAATATGGTTATTAGATAGAAGTGCATTCAGATAAACAGTTGGTGGTGTTCATTCTCCACTCAGGTGACATTAAACGATAATAGAAGACCAGTGAGTTATGAGATGATTAAAATGTCACCAGACAAAGGTCAAACAGTGGAAAACGATGCGACAATAGTGATGAAACATAACATTTGTAAAAATTACATGTTTGATATTGCAGAGAGAGGACCAATCATCCTTAGTTGTATTGTCAGTGGAGTCACAGAAGTATCGATGTGAAATTAAATTGTAATTTTCAGATGAATGGATGAGAATGGGGAATTGCCATGTGAATCATGAAAATACCAATAAAAAGTTAATTGGAAGAAAAAAAAAAAGAAATATAACATTTGTGTTTCATCCATCTGTTTCTATACAGACAGATGACCGGTTCAGTCATGGTTCCAGCATTTACCCAAAGGGCCAAGTCAAGAGAAGGTTAACATCTGGTCAAACAAATTGAATTACAATAATCTACATCACACTTATATTTGTGGGTAGTTAATTACTTATATTTTCAGGAAAATATATTTTGAAATGAGAAAAAATTTGTGACAAAATTTTTTGAAGAGTTTTATGAGTGTGAATGTTTGGAAAGTGACCGTTTCTGCTGTCATTCTGGGTTCATTTTATAAACTCTTATAAATAAACTACATTTATTCCAATTACATTGATATTTGACTATTATATGAATTAAGCAAAATAAATCTTGAATGAAGCAAAAAAAAAAAAAAAAAAATCTGCCAATGGAACAAGTGAAAATGATCTCAAGATTTCTTGAAATAAGATTTTCAAGCTCTCTTGTCTCAAAATAAGTTCTTATATCTCACTGAAAAGTTACTCTTTAGGTGATTATGTCTTATTACCTCCACCAGGAGGTATTGTGATCACTTTGCTTTGTGTGCTTGTTTGTTAGCAAGATAATTCAAAAAGATATGGACGGATTTGCAGGAAATTTTCAGGAAACGTTAATACTGGCACAAGGAAGAAATTATTACATTTTGGTGGTGATCGGGGGTGGAGGGGTGGGGGTGGGGGGCAGATCTGTCTTGGCAGAGGTCTGCGCTCTCCGTGTGCTTTTCTTGTTTTAACTGTGATGAGATATTTTGGCCAGAATTTTGTTTTATGTGTTGTTTTATTACTTGCTGTTTTTAATCACCTTTTACATGTTTCTTTTATAATGTTTTAAATGTGTTTCTTTTTGTTTCTTTTATTTCAATGTCCTGTGTGAAGCACCTTGAATTGCCTTGTTGCTGACATGTGCTATACAAATAAACTTGCCTTGCCTTGCCTTGCCTTGCCTAGAAATGAGAAAAATACGCTTGGTAAGATTTGGTTTTTTGCAGTGTGGGCGCCTGCTGCTCCTAGTCTGCAGTGTGTGTTGGGTTCCTCCATTTCTAGTGATGGGTTAAGAGCAGAAGTTAAATTTCAGTGTGTGGTGCATGTACTGTATACTGACAACAAAGGATCTTAATCAAGTCAGTTTATCTAAGACAGATATTCGTTTTTTGCAGATAAAAACAGCTCATTATAAAGTAACATTAACTAGATTCTTATTTGAAGTGATTAAAACACTAATTAGTTTTATAATCAGGGTGCAATTTGTTTGAGGGGACAGGGAGGATCACCCCCCCCCCCCCCGCCCGGTTTTTATATCCTCACTTCTTCTGCTCAACGAATTTCATCCTAGGGTGGGGGGGTGGGGGGGCACCAACCAATGTAAATAACAGGCAGGTTGTGACAGTTTTCTTCCACCTATGTCCTACATCAGTGGCACTAACATTCACCTGAACCGAACTGTCGGCAGTCTCAGATTTTGCAAACATTCCCGTGCACTGGGGTGCTGTAAGGGGTGGGAGGGTGTTAAACGTGACAAATTCATGGGGCCCAGCATTTGTGGGGGGCCCATAGAGCAGTGGAGGGAGTCCAGCGCATACAGGTTAGAGGATGTGAAAATTTTGTGTAAGATTCGCTGTGTAGAGTGTTTGCTGGTGGATGATTCTGTTGGGTTTCTGTAAATTAGCTTAGAGTCTGGTTTCCACTGACTCGGTATGTAAAGTGTCATGAGATAACTTTAGTTACGATTTGGCGCTATATAAATCAAATTTGATTGATTGATTGATGATATAAGAGAAGAATAGAACCCAGGAGTTGGATGTTGAAAGTATGTGAAGTTTCACTTTCGTTTCATGCAAGCATTAGTTATGTTAGTTGTGGACCACACCCCGACTTATATAACTGCCCCCCCACCCCATGTGTTTCACAAATTGCACCCTGCACACAAACACACACACAAATACACAAAGTGGCTGTTTTGTAGTACTTTTATTTATTTTATTTTCTATTTGATCTATAGCAGGAGAATTATATTATTCCTTTTTTTCTGTATTCTATTGTCTCCAAAAATTGGGGGAAAAATGTTCAAAAATTCATAATAAATGCATTATAGATATTTTGATATTTTGCCCCCCCTCTGTGTTTTTTTGACAAATCGCACCCTGATTCCATTCTGTTTCTGCAGATATAAATCCAACAGACTGTCCCTTTAAAAAGGCCCATATTAAGGAGTTTAGTGTTATCATTAGTGCAGATGGACTCTGGGGAATGAGCAGCTGTGTGCTGGACATCTCTACAAACACTCAGGTATTTGAGGTGCCTGATTCTCTCATTAATTAGAGCAGAATGGATTTGGCCGGCTGAATGTTGCTCTGTATGCACAGCTGCTGAGGCTGAGGAGGGTGAAGGGAAGATGGAGAGGACACAACACACTTCAGTCCCATTTATTTTATCTCAATGAACACACACAAAAAACAAAATGTCATTCTGTCCCATGATACGAATCTGCTTCTTTTCAATCAGTGCAGACATGATCAGATCTGGATTATTTATTGTCTGCAGTTGTGCAGCTACAGCACAGTGTAATGAAAATGTGGAAACAGGAGAATAAAATGGTAGAAACAGACCAGATGTAAAGCGTTTATTTGCACTATATCAGACCTTTCTGCTCCATTAGACGAGACAAGTTTATTTATTTATTAGTGCATTTCATACACTAATGAATAAATGGAACATTACCTTCCTGCTGCACTGAAGACCTCCACCACTACAGGCTTTAATGATCATGTTTGCTTCAGCTGATCATTGTTTTGATTTGGTGTAATTTTGTTCAATCACAGAAAAACATGTCGAAGATGTGTTAGGACTGGGCAATATGGACAAAAAATATTCCAGACAGATATTCTGTCTGTTTTTAAATCCTTTTTTAAATCCCATCTTTTCTCCTTGGCTTTTGAAACCACGTGAGATGTCTGAATGCATTATTTTTATTCAGTGGTTTTATTCGGTATTGGTTTATTGTTCTTATT
Source organism: Sphaeramia orbicularis (assembly GCF_902148855.1). Taxonomy (NCBI): domain Eukaryota; kingdom Metazoa; phylum Chordata; class Actinopteri; order Kurtiformes; family Apogonidae; genus Sphaeramia; species Sphaeramia orbicularis. The sequence continues at coordinate 19,369,190 of NC_043978.1, read as the reverse complement.
TGTTGTTGTTTTGAATTGTACAGCTTTTTATGTTTGAATCTGTTCTTGTATTTTATTCTTTTATTTAGGTTTTATCTATTCTTCTGTGTTTGTCTTTCTTTATTTATTTGAATTTTTGGATTTTTTAATTTTATTTTTACAGTTGTTCTGTGTCAGGGGTGTCAAACTTATTTTAGTTCAGGGGCCACATTCAGCTAAGTTTGATCTGAAATGGGCCAAACCAGTAAAATAATAACATAATAATATATAAATAATACAACTCCAAAATTTTCTCTATGTTTTATTGTGAAAAAAGTAAAATTAAACTATGAAAATGTTTACATCTACAAACTATCCTTTCAAACAACGTGAATAGCATGAACAAACTGAAAAAATAAGTGTAATTTTAACAATATTATGCTTCAGTTTATCATCTCCACATGTCCATTATAACTTACAGATCACTGGATCTACGAATATACAAAACATTTAGTAACAGGCAGAAAATTGTTAAAATTGTACTTATTTCTCTTAAAACATTTCAGGTTATTCACATTTTTTTGTAAAATTCTAATTTGTTTTAGTGTAAATACATGAAAATATTTACATTTTACAAAGAGAGAAATTTGGAGTTGTGAGTATTTATAGATTATTATGATAGTATTTTACTGGTCTGACCCACTTGAGATTGAATTGGTCTGAATGTGGAACCTGAACTAAAATAATTAATATCTCAGTGTAAATTTTGCATTTCACAACTTCATCCCAAGGGCTCGACTGGACCCTTTAGTGGGCCGGTTTTGGCCCCCGGGCCGCATGTTTGACACCTGTGTTCTATGTCTTTTAATCTCTTGTTGTATTTTACTCTGTTATTTTGTTTTTTATTTTTCTGTACAGCACTTTGGTCCACTGTGGTTGTTTTAAAGTGCTTTACAAATAAAGTTGGATTGGATTGGATATATAACATCAACCACAAAAAAGTGAAATGTGGTCAAAGTTATGTTTATTTTCTCAGTTCAATATGTTTTTATATTCTCTTTTTGTGAATAAAATAAGGGGTTATGAGTTTTGCAAATCATTCAATGCTCTTTCTATTTACTCAACATTACACCTTTTTTTTAATGGGTGCTGTATTCTTATACATATATATTTCAATATGTTTTCTGAAATATAACAAGTTCTAACAATATATCTATGAGGCATATACGCAATATTATTGATGGAAGTATATCGGTGTACAGACACTACATGAATTTTGGTGAACAACGCGCCATTGAAAACATGCGGTTTGACGTAAACATCCATTTGCCACATTATTAGCAAATTTTCTGCAGCCAGGGAGCATACCAAAATCTGTCTAGTTGTGCATATTTAGTCATAATAATACTTATATGATATAACAGGTTCCCATTCTATTATTACAATTAAAGGGCTGTGAAAGAAGGGTTTTCAGAACAAAATGGTTGATTGTCTTAATACTGAAAATAAGAATTGATAATCAAACAGCTGTTCAATAAAAATGATCAATAAATGAAAAGCAATGTGATGTGTGTATTTTGAATAAAAAGACCCAGGAGTTGAGTAGTTATTTATTGTGTTACAAAACATTAGGTACAATAATTTTGCTCTCTTATTACAATAAAATTGTGCACGTTTTCACGCTCATTGGGTCGCCATTTTATCAGTTTTTATCTGATTTTCTTCAAATTTGGAGGATTGCAAGATCTAGTAATAAGATGGCCAACGAAACATTTTGGGAATGGTTTTGGGGGTATCTTTTTGCAATTGTGATTAATAACTGATGCAAATATACTTGTACACCTTGATTGTGATCAGGCCGTTAGGTTTTGATTTTTAGTCAAATCATTGCTAAATTTCCATAGTGTGCCTCGTGTTAGGTTGGTTTTACCCATCAAGGACATTTATTTCATCCTATAATAGATACAAACACCCATTCATTTAAAAGTTCAATACCAGAAAAGACAATGGAAAATAAACAAGGAGTAAACAGAGGACGACCAGACCAGGAAAGCCCATGTAGCGCACGTTATTTTCCTGTTTGGAGGTTGGGTTTTTCAGTCAGAGCCCCCCAGATATTGGTTTGGAGATCCAGGACGCTGGCCTCCTCCTCTTCGTCCTCTTCCTCCTCCTCTTTCTCCTCCATCTCCACAGCAGCAGCATCAGCCCTCTGAGGCCAGGAGAAACCATCAACCTGGATCTGTGCAGTGTCTGTTGTGTTGCCATAGATAGAACATGCCAGCGGCTCTGCTGGATGGATAGCTAACAATTCCTCTCCCTGCAGACGGGACCCCCAGACGGGTAAGCCCAACGCCCACGCCTCCTGCTCCCCTCGCTTCCCTCCCACGCCGTCTGTATTTCTGTCTGTGTGGACAAGGGGAAGCTTCAATGTTTGTGCCCCGGGGCGCCGAAGCACACACTGGCGAAGACGGGAAGTCAAATATGAGAATCGCAGGAACATGTACTGCTTTTTTATTTTTAACAAGGGATGAAAATTAGCTGCCAGCCAGGATATGTGTAAACATCTTCTGTGCCAAGTGTGTTAGTGTTTGAACCGGCGGCTGTGGTGGAGGAGAGTTCAACACCAGCCTTCGATGCCTGGAAGGAGAAGCTCAGCAACACCAACAATGTTTTCTCTGAACAGGTGAGAAGGTGAAGCTGGCTGGTAGTTTAGTTAAATGTAGTAACAACACACTGAGCTGTGTTTAAGGTTCACGCACCATGTGGACGAACAAATCTACCGCCACCAGCGTTGAAACTGTTGAACGGGCAGGTCATGACACACATCCACAGCTATAGAAAGGCTCAAGTTTTAAAGAGCTTATATGCTTCCACTGACCAGTGAAGTTGGAAATTATACTGACAGTCAATAGAAACTTTGAGGTAGAAATGTCTGCATATTTCTACTTGTAGGGGGGTTGTAATTATTCATTGTGGATTTATTGGTGACTTAGTGCTCAGGTAGTTGAGATAATGATGAGTTGTCATGTTGTCACGGTTCATTGCACATGGGTTGGTCTCTTTGCAAAAGTGGACCAAATACACACTGAGCAATACTCAGTAGGTATCTGCACAATTTGAGGATTGGTTTTGAAGGTCTATATAAAGGCCCAAAAAAGGCCACCATTGTTAGTCCAGTGAACGGCATCATGCCACGTCTATCACGTGAACAACGTCTCCGGGCACTGGGTATGGTGGAGGCCGGTTTGAGCTACAGTGATATAGCCAGGCATATGTATGGGCTGTTCCCAACCCACAATCAGAAACCTGGTTGAACGCCACAACACCACAGGCTCTGTTGACCACAGACCGCGTCCAGGGAGAGAGAGAGTGACAACTCCTGACCAGGACCGCTACTGTTGTGACTTTGTGTTTGGGAGGTGCCATTTTCTTTTGTTAAGTTTTTGGTTTTGAAATTATTCTTGAAACTTTAGATTTTGGTTTCTGTATGCCAATATCCTAAACAAATGATTCACATGAAAAAATTCCAGTTTAGGGTTTCAAAATAAAAATTATGTCGAAAAATATGGTCTCAAAGTTTTCATTGACTGTGAGTGTACATTCACCACTGTCAAGACTCAAGATATAAAGCAGGGTTGTCCAACTCATTTTAGTTCAGGGGCTACATTCAGCCATCCGCCAAAGCAGATCAGCCCCCCCCCCCCCCCCCCCCCCATATTTTGAATAATTACATCGATACCATTTGTGTGTGTATTTTTTTTTTCCATAAGTGTATTTATGTATTTTTTTTTCAAAGAAAATAATCCCTTTACAACAAATAATTAATAAGTAACATGCATTATAGCTGGTACTGTCCAAGACATAAATAATTTTTATCATCCTTAGAGGTCACTGATGGTACGAGAGTTCACTTAGTGGTCTCAGAGTGAGACGCGTTTCAAATAAAACGGAAAAAAAAAAAAAAAAAAAATAGGACCAATGGCCCTGTAGCTTACCGGCCAAATTAAAAGCTTTGGGAAATGTATCCAGATGCCATTTATTATCATCCAGTTCTGTGTATTTATTATATTACAGAAACAGCCCATGTTTTGGTCATATTCAGATCTGTAAAAAATTCTAATTCCAACTTGATATCATTTATAATTACTGAGTTATTGCATTGATCCACTTCCTATCTCTTAAAACGGGGAAATTTTTCAAAGTCGCACCAAATCCAGAATCAGATCCGGATCCAAATAATTTCACTAACTTTTGTTGACATCATCATAAAGAAGCTGTATACCAAGTTTGAAGTCAATCAGAACTGTAGTTTTGGACAAGAAGACGATTGAAAGTTTTGTAACGAACGACAGACAACGACGCCAGACGCCGCATGACGACAATAGCTTACGGCCTCTCAGCCGGTAAGCTTACAAACAAAACAAACAGACGTATACTACATACAGGGGTTGGACAAAATAATGGAAACACCTTCACCTCAAGATGATAATGCCCCAATCCATACAGCTGGAATTGTTAAAGAATGGCATGAGGAACATTCTAATGAAGTTGAGCATCTCGTATGGCCGGCACAGTCCCCACACCTCAACATTATTGAGCATTTATGGTCAGTTTTAGAGATTCAAGTAAGACGTCGATTTCCACCGCCATCGTCTCTAAAACAGTTGGAGGGTATTCTAACTGAAGAATGGCTTAAAATTCCTTTGGAAACAATTCACAAGTTGTATGAATCAATACCTCGGAGAATTGAGGCACTAATTGCCGCAAAAGGCCGACCTACACCATATTGAATTATATTTTGTTGATTTTTTAAGGTGTTTCCATTATTTTGTCCAACCCCTGTACATTGCAATACTCATTTGTTGATGGCCATATTCAAAGAGCATGCCTCCAATACTTTCCTCCCCTCTAAGAACACCATAAAAGATCTCCACATTCTGTCAAGATGAGAGGTTTACCCTTTAACATAAAGGTGAGTTTTCCAGTTGTAGGATGTTCGACAGTCCTGCAAACCATGCACTTGGTTTAATAGTGGATTTCCAACATTTGGCTGTGATATATTTAGCATGTAGCATACATAAGGTAACCATACATTTACACAAATGGTAAATGTATGATTGCCATTTATGTGTATGTTACTTAGATCTTCAAAAAATTCAAACTTCTCTCAGTTTTTGATGTGAACTTTAACCAGACCTGAGTCTTCATGTACAGTTATGTTTACTTAACTCATATTCTTCCCAAAGTTTTTCAGAATTTCTTTATGTTGTCCTCTGTTATTCACAATTATCCTTCACGATATTCAAGCAAATTTTATCTTCCGTGCTGCCAAACTTCTGTCTGTCAGTATTCTCTGAAATATCGTGAACCAAATCTGTGGAATAATCTACGACCTGATCGTCAATCAACATCTTCTTTATCATTGTTTAAAAAGCATCTGAAAAGGACTCTAATACATGAAAAAATGTAAGGCTGTATATCATTTCATTTGTATTTGATGATTTGTAATGTGATTTGCATTTTTGTTGCTTTTACTTTAGTTTATTAATTCAGTTATATTGTATTTTTAATGATTTTTTCTTTTTCTTTTTTTTTCCTGTGTATTGTTCATTTCCAGGGAGGTATTCATATAAGCCTTTTTTGGCTTCTAACCTCTCCTGCACAATGATGTTACTTGTTTGAATGTTGTTGTTTTTTGTATTTTCTCTTGCTGTTTTATGATGGGCAAATAAATAAATAAATAAATAAAATCTCACTGCAAGGCAAACGTCAACATCCATTTTATAAGAACATGTTCTGATTGGCTAAACGCAGATCTGTTCCCAAGGTGGGTGGGATCAGATTTTGATATGAAGCTGCTGTAAATGCATGATAAATACATATAATAACTAGAAAAGCACTCGGAGCGCGCAGACCTCTGCCAAGGCAGATCAGCCCCCTCCCATCATCCAAATCCTTCCATAACTTTTTGAGTTATCTTGCTAACAGACAGACAAACAAACCCCCCCCACCACCACCACCAATTACCCCCAAAATTGTATCATTTGTTCCTTGTGCCAGTAGCAAAATTCCCTGAAAATTTCATCCAAATCCTTCCATAACTTTTTGAGTTATCTTGCTAACAGACAAACAAACATGAAAAGGACTCAGAGAGCGCAGACCTCCGCCAAGGCAGATCAGTGGGCCCCCATGGCACCCACACCCCTAATCACCACCAAAATTTAATCATTTGTTCCTTGTGCCAGTATCAACATTTCCTGAAAATTTCATCCAAATCCGTCCATAACTTTTTGAGTTATCTTGCACACGGACAGACAGACAGACAAACCAACGCCAGCAGAAAACATAACCTCCTTGGCAGAGGTAAAAAGCACTCGGAGAGCACAGACCTCCACCAAGGCAGATCAGTGGGCCCCCATGGCCCCCACACCCCCAATCACCACCAAAATTTTATAATTTGTTCCTTGTGCCAGTATCAACATTTCCTGAAATTTTTATCCAAATCTGTTCATAACTTTTTGAGTTATCTTGCTAACAAACAAACTAACACACAAAGCAGAGTGATCACAATACCTCCTGGCAGAGGTACCAGACAGACAAACAAACCATGATGAAAACATACCCTCTGCCGTTCCTTGGCAGAGGTAGTAAAATGATCAACTGAAAGAGGTCAGTTCCTACAAATAGGAATAAAGCTGTAAAACTAAAAAAAAAAAAAAACCTCAACTGGAATAAAAAAATAAAAAAAATACAGAGACTAGAAGTATAATGATTCTGGTGTGTGTTCAGTTTCTGTCATAATAAAAGATGAAGTCTGATGTGTGTATTAATTCAGCAGAAGAGACAGAGTGAGACAGTTTGGTCTGAGTGAGCGTCCACGTCGGTGACAAATGAAAATGTCTGAGACGTGGCTGAGCTGCAGACCGCTGACGGAGGCAACGGCGGGATCTGTAACGGGATTTATTCAGCTGTAGAAGAAAAGACAGCAGAAGGTGTGTGTCTGTCCGACTGGGTTTGGGTAATCACAGGGAGGATGAAACAGAAACACACTCACCCCGAGTCGTGTTTGGTGAAAATCAGCAGGAGACAAACGCTGAATAAAGTCTGGGTTTTACGTGTGATCTGGGGGGGGTCCACTGATCTTTGTTTTCGTGCTGTAACAAACGGTGACATTCATCTAAAGAGCTTTCCTCCAAATATGCATGAGATGAATATTTCATGTTTCTGCAGGTAGCTGCCTCCCAGTGTCCTAAATGAGATTTTTACCTTCTTCTTCCAGTGGGAACGTCTAAAACCTGATCGCCTCCCGCTGTGGAACGCCACCACATTTACCTCGATGTGATACAGCTGTCATCTCACCAACACGTCCTCATCAAATCGGCCTGTTGTGCTCTAGTTAGTGTCACAATTGACAAGGATGACCCAGGAGGGGTCAAAGGTCGTCACAGTCATTAAGGACAAGGCACTTTATGTTTGGGAGGGGGGGGGGTACTGTATTACATCAAAACCAAAAAATAGGACCAATGTCCCTGTATCTGACCGGCATGTTCTACCATGAATCAATATCAAGTTGAATTTGAAAGGTTGTCAGGTTCTGTCTCTCTGTAAGGCTGCGTTCAGACAGCAGGTCTTAATGCACAATTCAAATTTTTTGGTGAAATCTGATATTTTTCTGTGCTCGTTCATAGTACACATTAAATGCAACTTTTATTACTTTTAAGTATGAACTGAATGCGACCCTGAAGTGACCTGCGTGCGCAAAAGAGGTCCTGACATAACACATGACCACACAGGCATGCACTGTTTACTTCCGTAAACATGGAATGCAGAACTGCGACCCTTTGTCACATTTTAATGACATAAAGGTCAGATAAATGCGACCTGGCCGTTCAGACTGAAGTCGCACTGCAAAATATCTGCTACATATTGGATTTAGGAACACATATGAAAGTGGTCTGGGTCAGATTTAAAAAAAATCTGATTTGTGCTGTTCAAACTGTCTTTAACAGATCAGATACAGGTCACATATGGGCAAAATAATCAGATTTGGGCCACATTTACCTGCAGTCTGAACGTAGCCTATGTTAGAGTCCTGTGGTGTTGATGCAGGAGATCAGTGTCCTAATAGAAGTGGGAGGTACTGTCACTGGAGGAGAACTCAACTAATTCAATGAATATGACTTCCTTTCAGTGATCAATAGGAACTATATTGATATCTGTAACCATTTCCATGTTTATATATATACCAGTGGCAGCTGGTGAAATTATTTTGTTGTGGGGTGCAGTATCCAAGTTCAGACTGCAGGTAAATGTGGCCCAAATCTGATTATTTTGCCCATATGTGACCTGTATGTGATCTGTTAAGGACAGTTTGAACAGCACTAATCTGATTTTTGTCAAATCCAACCCAGGCCACTTTCAATTGTGGTCCTAAATCTGATACATATCTGATATTTTGCAATGCGACTTCAGTCTGAATGACCAGGTCGCATTTATCCAACCTTTATGTCATTGAAATGCGACAAATGTCACAATTCTGCATCCCAGGAGGAGGAGTGGCGAAAAACCATATTTACTTCCATAAACACAGTGTGTGCCTGCGTGGTCACGTATTACGTCAGGACCTCTTCTGTGCATGCGGGTCACTTCAGGGTCACATTCAGTTCTTACTGAAAAGTGATAGAAGTCGCATTTAATGTGGAATATGAACGAGCACACAAAAGAAATCAGATTTCACGAAAAATCCAAATATTGCATTAAGACCTGTTGTTTGAATGAAGCCTAAAGGCGGCCATACACTGTGCGATTATTTCGATCGTTGCACGCAGCTTCATCTCAAACTGTGCGAATCATTCGTAAAGTCAGACTCACGATTCATGTTCTCACACTGTACGGACCGATGCTCGTACGCGACCTGACTGCTCACACTGTACAACCATAGAGGACGCACCACACGTTCCAGTGTTGTATCCAGAAATACAACGTTAAAATACCAAGGAATCCGAAAGTGCATAGACGATTGTGTATTGGCGTGAGTCACGAAATGCTAGTGCTAAACAAAAACCAACGAACTGGTTTGGCAATATGTGCCATTATCTGCGGGGAATCAAAAAAGAAGAAAAGACGATGACGTGTTTGGTGCAGGAATTGGTTTGCCAGACGTGGACAGTATGGGCTGTCATCCCACAGCAGAACTGGAGGTAAGCTGCAACAGCTAAACTGCACTAGGCCAATAGCCAGCTACTGTTAGCTTAGAATTAGCTTACAGTAGCTGGCTATTATTGTATTTGCGCATGCACAGTGTGAGAATTTGAGGCACGTCGGCTCGTGGCACTGCTTTGACAGTGCGATACACTCACGAGGAGCGAGCAGGATTTCAAACAGCTCCGTTTTCCTTGCGAACACACGATTGCTGGTCGTGAGGTGCTAATCGCTTCTCTTTACCCCATGTACACTGCACGAAGCACGACACACGATTAGAGGCACATCGAGCCCGATCCCAGAAAGAGTCGCACGAGTGAGAAATCGTCTCTAAACTCGCACAGTGTAAGGTCGCCTTAAGTCAGTTTTCAGCTTCACTATAACCACATATCATCATTAGGATACATGTACATGCATTTTACAATATTAATATAGATTAAAATAAAAATACACAGTATGTGTTTTCAGTCATGTATTTTTTATACATAAATTTCACCTGTCTATCCTTCAAACATGCATTTTTTCTATGCTTATTGTTAAAGTCAGACATCTCCCTAAAAAGTATTTTTCCAGTGATCATATGGACAATACATGTAGACCAGGGGTGGACATAGGACATGTTATTTATAACCAGAGTGTATTATAGTAAACGGAGAGCCTTGGCTGCAGATTATTGAGCCCCAAACAGGAAACATGTGACTTGACTGCTCACTAAACAACTGAAAACATTTTCAAACTCCACTTGAACACAGATTATAGACAGTACTCACAGGCTGTATCATGTATAGCCAGTTTCTTTAAATATTAATGTTTTTGTAAAAGTATTTGATGACATGATTGTGATTCCTATCATCTTCTTCTTCATATATACATATATATTTGAAATAAATCCACCAGTTGTTTCATCGGAGGAGATGTTTGAAGAAATTGCTAACGAAGACAAAAATGACGACTAAGACAACACTGGACACAGCACCTTCACAACAGCTCATGTGGGCAAAAAAGTTAAAAACAATAGTCCATTTGCTTCCATTCCAGCTGATAAATGATGAAGAATGCTCTGTCTAGTCTGCCATTCTTCGCAGATAAAATGCAGACTGGGTAAAACAGAAGTGACAGCTTTACTGTATCATTTGTAGTTGGAAGATGAGATCAGAGGTCAGCACTTTTTTCTTTTTTTTTTTTTTTTTTTATCACAGGTGGAAGATGTTAAAGCTCAGGGCTCAATGAAGCCTTAAAGTGAACAAAACAAATGCTCCTGCTCTTCAAGCACAGACACACATCTATCATGTGACTGAAACAACACTTTACCAGGTTTACAGCCTGAGACAAAACAATGAGCAACTCTAGACATGTGCAGTGTGTTTGGACTGCACATAGAATACTGAACCATGGGACTTCCTGTACACCCTCTTCACACATGAATTATTGAGAAACAGTCAATCGGACATGTCTAATTGGATTCAATTCTTATTTTGTGTCACATACACAACTGCATATCCATGTTTTGAATGTAGATTAATGCTTAATTTGGCATAAACCTGTAGATAAACAGTGGATTTATGACTCACTCCTTTTCGAATACGACTTTTTTTCTTTTTTTGTGTGTGTATTATTATTTTATGCTTCCTTGAATTTTCATTTCTATATTATGTTGTGCAAACAAGTCAATTAGTAGCAATCAGGAAGCTTGTATCATTTCCATATTTGAAATAAATCAATTAAAAAATAAATAAATAATTGGTTCATCAGTAGCCACATTAAATGACTTGATAATATATGAAAATAACAAAAACAATAATTATCAGGTAATCTGTGTGGTAATTAACACTTATTATTAACACTGTTGGACTAATTATTGCAAATATTGTAGTTTCAATTGAAGCTTTAATTGAATAACTGTACAACATGCATAAAAGGGATATAATCTTTTTACCTGGTCACTATTTATTTTTTTTTTTTTTTACAATTTATTCTTCTGTGGAAGGAGGGATGACAGAAATTTAAATCTATGGTGTAACAGCTATAATTTATTCTGTGCATATGACAATAAAAACTATGAAACCTCTTGAATCTTGAGAAAAACTCTTCTTTTCATGGTAACTTTACAGAGAGTGAATGTTTAAATAACTCACCGTTTAGGTTCTATTAAAGATTAAAGTTACAGATAATTAAAGACACGGCTGCTTTGACTGACAGGTGTGTGTCTGCTGTGTGGGCTTTGATTGACAGCTGCCTCAGCCGCTGAGTCAAACGTTCTCAGTTCTTGATTGTTGAATGAAAAGTGTTTTTTTTTTCTTTTCTGACAGCTCTAGTTGTTGTGTTTAAAGAGCGACACTAACGAGACCATCAGAGGAGCGTATGATGAATTTACTGCCTAAACTGCTTAATTCCAATATTCAGTCTGCTGTTGGAATAATCATTATCATTATCTGTCATTAGCAGATGATAGTATTTATTCCTACTGGTTTGTCAGTATGGCTGTTAAACATAAATGTAATTAGAGTTTATACATTACACAGTATTACTGTTATTGAACCTAACTGAACGTGTTAAACCTCAAAGACCTAAACAGCTGCCAGCGACCAATACCATCGACTGATTTACAAATGATTAATAACCTCTGAACCACTAATCCTGTCCATACATGTAAATAATTCAGGTAAAATGCAGTTTGTTGTCTTTCCATCATCATCATATATGACCCATTTAGATGTTCAGAGGCTCAGGGGTTTGGTTTAGTTTAGTTTAGTTTAGTTTAGTTTAGTTTACAAAACAGGGGGAAAAAATAAAACAAAACTAAAATAAAAAATAGAATAATAGAAAAAAGAACAACTGTGGTGAACATGGAAACACTGTCATTTATTCACCATTTAAACCACTTTTTTTTCAACCTTGGGGTCAGGATCCCATGTGGGGTCACCTGGAATTCAAATGGGGTCGCCTGAAATTTCTAGTAATTGATAAAAAAAGAAAAATCTCTCTCTCTCTCTCTCTCTCTCTCTCTCTCTCTCTCTATATATATATATATATATATATATATATATATATATATATATATATATATATATATATATATACACACATAGTGAGTTGACAGAGACAATCCCAATCCATAAAAGACATGACAAACTGTGAAGCTGAAACTGAAGCACTGTGGTACTGTTTATCTTTCAAATGTTCATTGTGGTCGGTTTCAGATGCTGCAGCTCTTTCTTAACCCTATAAAGCCAAACGTATCAAATTTGATACATGAGTTTTGAACCCTCTACATGATCAGTGTGATATTTTTTTTCTTAAAAAAACCTGATGTATACAATTAGATACATGCAATACACAGATAATCCACCAGGAGGGAGGAATTATTTCACCAGAGGCCTTTCCGGTGACACTACAAGACCATCATTAATGAGGAAGGAGGAAGAACTCTGAGAATTTTGAAAAGGAATTACCAATTAGTTAGACATGTTTGTGTTATATTATGTTTTTGTTTGTTCAAAAATAATAACATTTGAGCATTGAGATCTGATGTATCAAATATGATACAAAATTGAAACTCATACATGGAAAGTGATATTTGAAAAAAAATATTTATTTATTTATTTTTTTGGTGGTTCAGAAGGACCAATAAAGGCTCCAGTTTCAAAGAACTGGAATTTTCTGTCAGTGATTTAATGGTTCAGGCTTTACAGGAATAATTCATAGTTTGAGTTCTTGTTTGTTCAGTATTAATTGTCAGCCTTGTAAATACAAGCTGGACTGACTGTACATATCCTGACCAAGGAAATAATAAAAATAATAAAATTCTCACTTTGTGCAGTAATCTACACCAGGCTTTTCTGCCTCTATCCATAATAATATACATTATATAGACTAAATGTCATCTAAAATTAATGTTTACTTGTAACATAGTATAGCAAACTATTACATGATCAAAAACAAATTAATTTTAGCAAAAAAAAAGGGTCCATTTTGAATGTCTGGGGTTGCCAGAAATTTGTGATGTTAAAATGGGGTCACGAGCCAAAAAAGGTTGAGAACAACTGAATTAAACCCATGCATTTTGACAAATAACAGTGGTTGCAGACACTTGTTTTTATGTTCACCTAATGATATATTTATTTGAAAAGGTCACTTTTTCTTCAGTTTTCTCTGCTCTAATATCATAACCTTTTAATTTACTTTGAGTTCTTAATGAACATCTACATGATCAGAGAATTAAATACAGGAAAAGACAGGATTTTAACTGAGAAATGCAAAATGACGATATAATAATAAACAGTGCTAAATCACTTAGAAAAGATTAGATTTGGAAGTCATCACAATTTTTTTTTTTTCCTTATCTGTAAACATAATCATGTAAGCCAAGTCTGGTAAAATGCATCAGTGCAGGTAATAATGTGCATAAAAATCAATAAATATGCAAAAACCTGCTGTGCACAGATAAAAACGGACCAACTGGCCACTTCCTGTTTGCGAATCTCCAACTGTAATGATATTACATTTTAGAACTAATACAGAGGGCATCAAATTTGTCTTAAAAAATAAATATATAATTATTATTAATGCCTCTAATAAGATGCCAATAAGTTTCCAGTGGGTCAGCCTGAAACCGTTTTAGTAGTTTGTTTTAAACCAGACTCACATGAGCAGTGATTTTACTTTGTAAAACCACAGCCGTGAATACGAATCTGAAATAATGTATTAAAACACCACAATGACACAGTAAAACAGGCTGTTGAATTGTTCTTTTTTTTGCCTGAGGAGTCTTCAGGGTTTTAGTTTCCCCTGTGACTGTATGACAGCCAGAAAAAGCTGTAGAAATATTCTAAATAGTGCACAAACTTAGACAGATATTGTCATTTTAGTCGGGTCCAAAAACTCAAACAAACCCTGTCAGAGCCTCATGTGGTTCTGCATGTGTCCAGGGATTCTCTGTTATACGGAGGTCCCTGAACTACTCGTGTCTCATGTCCACATCTGGGCATTCGAAGACAAATCACTGTTATACTAGTCCCTTTCTGAGGTTGCAGTCCTTTTCAGACTCATGCAGTGGGGGGATTAGACTCAGAATGGTGATAAAGTTAGATTTACTTTGTATATTTGATACATTTTGGTTTTATTTGTGACATTGAAGAACTTTGCATGACATTACACACGGTTAAATGTTCTACTTCTCAGTCTGCCAACAGTTTCTTTTAGTGATGGGACTTTTGGTTCTTTGAAGGGAGCCGTTCAATCAGGAGCTGTTCACTGAAAAGAGCCGTTCAAAAGACTGGCTCTTTTATGTTTTTTGCATTATTTTGAAACACCAATGTTTTAATGACTAAATAGGCTACATGTGATGATTGACATGACATTTTAAAGATGTTTAATTGGAGCGGCAGTAAATATTATCTTATTGTACAAAAGAATAGTTAGTTAAAATGTGTGGACTAAATACATGACATGAGAGGTGACATTAGGCAAATGCTGGAATTTGACTAAAAATATCACGGTACATTATGAGAAAGATATATTTGAAAGATATATATTTTCTGCAAATATTGCAAATTGCATGCCCATCTTTTCTTTCTGAAAAGTGCATCCAAATACTCCTCCTTTTTCTTTGGCTCATTACTCACAGGTGGTCACTCACTCACTCTCAAACTTTTCTCCGGTTTCGTCCAGTCTTCCAGCTCCGCCTCCTCCAGTATGTTCACCTCACGCTTCAAACTGTTGTTTTTTGTTAACTTCTTGCCATGAGACATGCACACTTTTTTTTCTGCTCGAACATTCTCCTCCTGCCCAAAGCCTCCCCAGTGACACTAAATTGACAGGCAATCAGACACTCCCTCCTTAAAAAAAAAAAAAAAAAAGAACGGCTTTTTACAAAGACTCGTTTCCCATTGTTCATTTCAAAGAGCTGTTTAAAAGATTCGATTCGTTCGTGAACGTCACATCACTAGTTTCTTTCCCAGTGCTGTGCGTAGCCTTAACAACTCCATATCACATACTTAACAATGTATGTTTTATTTTTTGGTATTTGTGTGTAAATAACGCACTTTATGTTCATGCACTTTGTCCAAGTGAGTGTCGGTTGATCTAGGGGGGCACCTGTGTTTTTATTACTCTCATTCATGTAATTCTTCATTGTTTTTTACTTTGTACTGCCTTTCATGTATTTTTGTGCTGAGCTCTTGCGAGTCATTTTCCAATGCATTTTTTCTGCAAATGGTAAATAAACTGATTCTGATTCTGATTTGTGCTTCCAGCGGTGTCTGTCAGTCCTCTGATTGGTTTGTCGATGAGCGTCTGAAGATGGTGTGTTGTTAAATCAACTTTTTGTAGGATGAACTACCAGTATTGTGTGATTTTTATGCTGCTGCTGAGTTCCTTACGTTCAGATTCACCGGTCGCCCCCTCTCATCGTCTCAGGAAACACATTAAAATTTGCAGTATTTTTATATGTTCACTTTTTACTCTTTCATCACTTCACCTCCTTGGCTCATTTTCTCTTCTTTTTTTCACAACTTCTTCCTCTGCTTCTTTGTAATTGGTCTGAAGGTTTGACTCTTCTATAAAAAGCATTCATCCTCATTCTTCGTTCTCTGTAAATGAACAGAACCAGAGTTCAGATTCAGATGGAACATTTTATGTTTTTAATTTATTGTGCATGTGTGTCATTTTCCAGCTGCTGTTCAGTCATTTTTAAGAATTTCACTTCACACTGCTAATGTTTTTGCTTCCTTCTTCCCATCTTGTATTTGTATATGATCTTTCAGGCGTTATGACACTGGTAATCACTTCTATCAAACATTAGATACTGCAAAAAAAAAAAAAAAAGTAATAATAACCTGTGAGGACTGAATCTGAAAAAACTCCACCACGCTGATAATTGGCCTGATATTTGTTAAGTGTGTTTCCACCTTTAAAGGAATAAAAAGTTCTCATATGTAGGAAAGAGCTTTTATTTCAGATTGAGACCATTAAAGATTGACAGAAAAGGACGCTGAGTCCACTGTGCTGCTGCTCTAATCCCAGCTGTGTCCACTGCAGCAGACCTGAATGTAAAACACACTGGAGAGGAAGCAGCAAAACGTCCTGAGCATCAGAAATAGGCGCTTCTGCGTCCAAACTAGATGTGGGCTGAGTGACTTTAACTGGATCTAAAAATGGAAATGGAGTTCCAGTCTGATCTGGTTTAACACAAAGGCCCTGCAATAAATTGTACCTTCATGTGTAATAGTGTTAAGTTTTTGTATAAAATGTTTAGAGGTGTGGTTTATTGTAGGTGTTTCAAGTGGTGAAAGAAGTTGTCACATCCTTTACTGAAGTGACAGAACTAATGCATCAGCAACTAAATGTAGTAAACACACAGTACTGCATAAGTTAAAGGCTACCATAAGGTCTGGGCTTTAACCCTTTAAACCAGTGGTTCCCAACCTTTTTTGGCTCATGACCCCATTTTAACATTACAAATTTCTGATGACCCCAGACATGTTTTTGCTAAAATTAATTTGTTTTTGATCATGTAATAGTTTGCTATACTATGTTCCAAATAAACATTAATTTCAGACGACATTCAGGCTATAAAATGCGGGGGGGGGGGGGGGGGGGGGGGGGGGGTGTGAGACAACCGGAGAAAACACCAATGTAAAGGTATGCTTTTATGTCAAATATTTGAGTATAGTTTCAATTTATTACAATTTTAACTTTATATACCTAATATCTGGAACTAATATTCACTTTTAAAGTCTTTGAAAAGGTTTGTTAAGCATCTTTGTGTTATTTATGCAATAAATTATATGCATGTTTTAAATTGGATTTTATATTTTTTGTGTTTTTACTCCTTTTGTGTTGATATAGTCGGTTAAAGTGAAAAAATAATAGACAGATGAGATAGATGAAGTTGTGCTGAAAAAAAAAAGATACCAAACATGGGTATGGTAAACATTTCTTTATATAGTATATAAAGGCAAAATGAAAAGTACTCAAAAACGGCCAAAATAGGCTCAGACCCCTAAGGTTAAGAAGATGGTTAAATATGACTGATATTCTGGGCTGTTCAGTGCAGCGGCTCATACTACTCCACACAAGTGGGGGCGCTGTTCTGCCAGTGGCAACTTTTTTCCAACAGTGCTGTTAGTTTATTCAAAGGTAAAACTGCATTATAAAGACATAATATACACAGTCTGTGGTAATGTTGTACTGAAGCAGATGGTACTGAGTAACATAAAATTGGGTACGTACCATAATTTCCCTCAAAATACAATAATTTTAAGCTTCTGGTAGAATAATTTGTAATTTCCCATCTGGCAACACTGAAACCGGACAAAACTGACAGATTTTCACATGATTAACGGGCAACAAGTGAAGAAAAAGTTGTGTTGACAAATAATTTTCAATTTGTGAACTTGTCTTATATTTGATATTTGGCAAAGTAACAGAAGATATTTGAGAATTTATTGGACTGAAAATATGTGGGAATTTTTGAGGGTAAAATTTGGTGGAACTGTTAATAACTCATGGGCATCTGAAATGTGAGTGTGTGGCTAAACTTGTTATATTTCCCACTGTGTGAAATGTTCGTCTTAATATTACCTCCTGTCATTAAATAAATGTAGAGGAGGAAAAAAAAAAGAACAGGAGTATCCAATAGTAGAAAATGAAAATAGTGTCTAAATTTGCAGACACTGTTTAATTTAGAAAACTTTGGATGTTGCAGGTCAGAGGTTTATCAAACATGAGCCTCAGAAAATGCCTCAAAATCCATAAAAAGATGGAAAGTAAAGTCTGAAAGTGAGGTGGGTATTTTTTTTTTTTTTTTTTGGAGTAAAACATGATTGTCCAGATGGCAGCTCAGAAGATGGAAGTGCTGTTTGGGCGCCAAATTACTGGTTACGATGCTCCGTAAATAAAACGGCGCTCGGTGCCAAATGAGTGCATCGGTGTGTGTGGATGTGTGGGAGACTAATGGCTTAGAATTAGCAGTAGCATGTGGGCCGTCTGTCAGCGCTATCCACCGGTAAATGGCACTTGGAGACATCTGGGTCAAGCCTGCCTCCTCTGCACACAGCCGTCCGTCCATCCGCCCGCCTGGCGCTTTGGAATTATGGGTAGTCTTGTTTATACGTATATGCCTGTTTTGGCTTGGGTTCAGTTCATTTAAAGTTCATTTCACCAGCAGATTGACTCTTTCTCAGGGGAAGTGAGAAAAAACAAGGTGTGAAACTCTTTCCAATCGTCAAACCTGTTAAATGACACACCTTCTATTTTATTTTAAACTTTATTATATCGTAAACTTTACATATTGTAAAAATACACCGTGTCGTATGGCTTTTAATATAGAAAAACTAGGCAGATGTACTTGATATGAGCAAACATATTGAGTGTATGCATGTGTTAGTCAGAGGAGGTGGGAAGTTACATCTTACAAATACTCACATTTTCTTGTTTTTTCTTTTTAGAGGCACCTATTTTCAGGGCAGGCTTGTTGCTTTAGTTTTTTTTTTTTTTTTTTTCTAACTTGTCTTGTCCAGCATCCTAACAGCAGAATGGTAGTCTGGCTGCCTATTGGTGCTGAACAAATTTGCTTTGCCAAGGGAAACTTCATAAAGTATATGAGGCTCCCCTTGATATTCTACTGTCTTTGTTGCTAATCTTGTAATCTTCGCAGCATTGTAGTAATGTCAAAATTATCATATCATCATTAATTACATTTTTTTTTTTTTTTTTTTTTTGAGAGAGAGGTTAAAAAAATACCAAATACTCAAATGCTATATTTGTGATGTAAAAAGACCATGTTTTTGATGCAAAAAACTTAAAAAAAAAAAAAAAAAGTTTTGTTTTTTTTTTCTAATATGCATAAACATTGGATTACTTATATTTTTTATTTTGCGTCTGGCACATGTCAGTGACTAACAGCAACGCTGGTTTATATGCATTATTATTTTTCATGCTAGGTGAAATGTTGTAAAATGTGTCAATGTGCATTTTTTACTCACTTTGGAGAAACGTGCTAGTGTAGTTACCATTGTTACCTCCACCAAGGAGGTTATGTTTTCATCTGGGTTTGTCTGTTTGTTTATCTATCTTTTTCCAAGATAACTCAAAAAGTTATGGATGAATTTTGATGAATTTTTCAGTAAATGTTGATACTGACACAAGGAACAAATGATTACATTTTCATGGTGATCGGGTGGGGGGGTGTGGGGGGAGGCTGATCTGCCTTGGCGGAGGTCTGTGCACTCTGAGTGCTTTTGTAGTTCTCATTGTTTTAGCATTTATTGTAGTTTTTATCCTCATCTAATCCCTTCTCCCTGATTTTATTTATTTTGTCAATTTGTACACGTTTTCTCTCCTAATATGTATATAGTCACTGAAATTTCTAAAATACGTGCATGGCAGTGGGTCCAAAACGGCTCTTGAAATCATACATGTTATGCTCTGCAATATAAACTGCTATTCCAAAATAAACTAGAAAAGCACTCGGAGGGTGCAGACCTCTGCCAAGGCAGATCAGCCCCCCCCACCGATTTAATCAAAATCTCCCCCGATCACCACCAAAATTTAATCATTTGTTCCTTGTGCCAGTATCAACATTTCCTGAAAATTTCATCAAAATCCATTCATAACTCTTTGAGTTATCTTGCTAACAGACAGACAAAAAGACAAACAAACCCAGATGAAAACATAAACTCTGCTGTTCCTTGACAGAGGTAAAAATTATTTTAAAAATTTATATATATTTGATGTGTCGGCGCTGACACGCCCTGTGCATATGCATTTAGGATGGCTGCAACTCTTTCACTGTTTGTGCAACTGGAAAAATTCTAACAGTTTCTGAAACCTGAGACGTTGTGCTTTATAGGCTTTATCAAGTTATTACAGTAATTTCCCTCATGCCTGTAGAAGAAGCTGGAGAATAAGCCATTTTAGCAGAATTATAACATGTAGTAAATTGTAAATGACTGCTAGATTTTGAAAGTTCAAAGTGCTCTGGAAAAATGGGCAAAAGGACTGATTCACAACTGTGTCAAAATAAGAAAACTAAAAAAAGCACTTGGAGAGCACAGACTTTCACCAAGGCAGATCTGCCCTGCCCTGCCCCCCCCCCCCCCCCCCTCCCCGATCACCACCAAAATTTAATCATTTGCTCCTTGTGCCAGTATCAACATTTTCTGAAAATTTCATGAAAATCCGTCCTTAACTTTTCAAGTTATTTTGAACACGGACAGACAAACAAACAAACCAGCAAATCAACGCCGGCAAAAACAGAACCTCCTTGGTGGAGGTAAAAAAAAAAAAAAGTCCAGACGAACCATTTTAGACTTAAGGTTTAAAGGGTTAAAGTTGTTTCGAGCAGATTGTTAAACCCACAGGTCAAAGTTTAGTTTGACAGAAGTTGGCTGACCCTCCAAACACCCCTGACCTTAATCCAGTCCAACACCTTTGGGATGAACTGAAACTCCAGTTGTGATCCAGACTTTATCACACAGCCCCACCTTTCTGACCTCCGTTACTTAACGTCCAAGACTCGATACACAGACTTCCTTATGTGCGTTTTATCCACCGTAGGTAGAGAACATCTGTGGGATTAGAAAAAGGACTTTTAAGACCTAATCTGGTGGTAAAAATTAGGAAAACCCAATTGAGGATGCAGTTCGGTGTGTTTTGCGGAACCTCTGTGACGTGCGCTGCTAATAATTCATCACCTGAAGTCGCGGTGGATGGTTCAAACACGTCTAACTGGGGGGAAAATGTTCAGAGTGGAAGCGCTGTCACAGTAAAGCAGGTTTCCTCACTTCTCTCTCACCCAGGAGGTTATCTCAGTCGACCAGCTTAAAATAGAGCAAAGTCAAACTTGGCACCGTGACGCTTCAGGGAAACCAGGCGCTGTTTCAAAATGCTGAATTTACACTGTCGGCTCAAATCTGCCTTTTCTGCATCTGTGACACAGTTTGGATCTTTGAAATGTTGTCCAAACAAATGGAAAAAATCTGACTCCATGTGGGGAAAACGGCTAAACTTGGACTTCACTGGCTGCAGATTAGATAAACCCCAACTTTATCTGGATAAAGGAGGACAGTTTTTATTCACTCTGTGGAATCAGAACTGGAAAAAATTACAAATCCCACTTCCTCAATGTTACGATGGTCGCCGCTTAAACCCGGCGCCAGGGGTAGCTGCAGTTCTGCCTCTGTTGCCATGGTAACATGACGTGACACTTTTAGCAAAATATAATTCTACTAGCGCATTGACCTGTGGGGATCAACAGGTTCTAGATGTGGTAGTTTTTATGCTGTTGTGTATTCGTCCATGCTGTACCACATTTGTCCAGCAGTCACCGCCAAAGCATTCTGGGCATAGCAATGTGATTGTAAGGTTATTGTATTAAAAATTACTAATATCGTCCAAAATATTGGTCTTATCAACTTGCCATTTTCGCTAGTCTGTTCCTTGACCAAAAATACTTGTTTGCTGAACCGCAGTAGCAGCAGCAGTCAGCTTTTTCTGGATTTTGTGTGAATCCCCAGACACACACACACACACACCCCTACACCTGGCTTTTATAATATAGATACATCTGTGTAACCAGAAGAATGTCAGTGAAAAGCTAAAAAAAAAACAATTGCAGAACTATTTTTGTGACAACTTCCAAATGATATTTTCACCCTTAAGCGTTTTACCACCAAGTTTTATAACATTATTCTCTGCATTTTGCATTTTTCAGTTAACCCATGAAGACCCAGTGCTACTTTTGTGTCAGTTCCCAAATTAATTTTTCTTTCTATTTAACCTTTAAGTGATTTATCACCATTTATTATTATATTATTTTCTATATTGTGCATTTTTCACTGTGAATCATGTATTTTCTTATATTTGATTTAGATATTCATGAAAACTCTGAGTTACTTCAAAGGATATTATATCAAAACAGAAAAAGTGACTTTCAGTAAAATATATAATTGACTGAACATTAAAAACAATAAAACAATAGATGTCATTCCACCAGTGACCAAAAGCATGTACTGATCTAAATGTTTAATACCTGTTGATCCACTAGTCCTATAAATACATGTAAATAATTGGTGTAAAATACAGTTTGTCATCTTTTTATGGTCATCAAATATGACCCATTTGGACGTTCAGAGGCTCCGTAGTTACCGTGGAAACACCGTCATCTTCTACAACACTGATTCACCAGTAAAACCCATGGAGTTGGATCAATGACAGTGGATGGAGAGGCTTAGTTACTTTTTCAACAGAGATATTAACTGAAAATAAACTTTTTCTTCAGTTTTCTCTGTTTCTGACACAATAACCCTCAAGTTTCACCTGAGTTTTCATGAACATTTACATGATCAGTGAATTAAATATGGGAAAATACCAGCTTTTCACTGAGAAAATGCAAAATATAGAGGATAATATTATAATAAATGGTGATAAATCACTTAAGAATGGTTAAAGAGACAGAAAAATTCATCTGGCAACTGCAACAAAAGTAGCACCGGGTTATTCATGAGTTAATAAAACACAAAAAAGGTTTTTTTGGTCTTTTTGTCTAGATTTGATCATGTGGTATAAATCCAGCTGCAGGGCCCCGCTGAGCTGCTGCGCTGTCAACCAGTGACCAAAAGCATGTACTGATCTAAAATGTTTAATACCTGTTGATCCACTAATCCTATTAATACATGCAAATTATTCAGATAAAATACAGTTTGTCATCTTTTTATGGTCATCAGATATGACCCATTTGGACCTTCAGAGGCTCCGTAGTTACCATGGAAACACCGTCATCTTCTACAACGTTGATTCACCAGTAAAACCCACGGAGTTGGATCAATGACAGTGGATGGATACACTGAAAATAAACTTTTTCTTCAGTTTTCTCTGTTTCTGATAAAATAAACCTCAACTTTCATCTCAGTTTTCATGATCGGTAAATTAAATATAGGAAAATACCAGATTTCCACTGAAAAAATGCAAAATATAGAGGATAATATTATAATAAATGGTGATAAATCACTTAAGAACAGTTAAAGAGACAGAAAAATTCATCTGGCAACTGCTGTAAAAGTAGCACTGGGTCTACATGGGTTAATAAAACACAAAAAGGTGGGGGGTTTTTTGGTCTTTTTTGTCTAGATTTGATCATGTGGTGTAAATCCAGCTGCAGGGCCCCGCTGAGCTGCTGCGCTGTCAAAAATCACCACTAATTACCAGCAAGGTAAATCCCCCCGTAGAAACAGCTTAAATCAATTAGCCCACAGTGTGGACGGCTGGGCTCAGTCCTTGCCGCCTTTCTCACGATCCTGTCGAACTGTGGGAAGCCGGTCTGATCACCCACTCTCCTCCCCGAGGCTTCACCTCCCTCCTCCCCCTCCCCTCCTCATTTCCCCCTCTCCCTCCTTTTTCTCATCCGTCCGTCCTCGCCTGCTCTTCCAATCCAGACTCTAAACACTCACTGCTGATTTAAAGACATCTTCTCTTACTGCTACATTATAAAAAGATCATTTCACCAGTGGAAATATGCCTCATATTCACTTTCTCTCCTCACTGCCCTTTCACTTGGCAAATGTTCATCTAGATTTAGTGACTTTTCAGTCTCTGACGACTTAATATCTCACAAGTGAACACTGACAAATAGGGGTAGAGGATAATATTGGTTTGCTAATATATCAGCGTAGTCATTAGCCTGATGGCAAACTCTGGATTTGAGCCAAAGCAGCGTCTGCTGATAACGTCGGACAATCTCTGCTGACAAAAAGGCAGTTAGTAAAAGCCTGGATGAGAATTTATCTCCTCAGCGCTTTTCATTATTCTTTATTTAAATATGTATTTTGCCAAGTTCATTATGGAGTTGTCATTCAGGTGAAGTACTGTAGCTTCTATCTTTATCAGGCTGAGATTAGTGTCCAGTGTTGGTGTGACGCTGTGTGTGCGGACCATTTTTTTGGTCTAAAGCTGCAGTGCTTGATCATTTTTTCGCCTTCACTGAGCAGAAATTTCTTAATTAAATTGCAGCATATTGTAATTCAGGTAGTCTGAGAGGTAATGAATGACTCCTGCACCAAACTCTTGGCTCTGTTTTCAGGTTGTTCTATAGTTTTGAGCACTCACACATACTGTAGGTGTTGTCAAACAGGTACCAGGAGGTACTTTTAGGCTATGTTTGTTTAAATCAGGCCTGAAAACATTATTGTTTACTGCAGATTTCCCTTAAACTCTTAAATAATGTCTTTTAAATGAACTTTAAAATCACATTTTATTGCTGATGATTTTAATGTCTATTTTAATTTTAATGTTTTTATATTTTAACTTTCTCTCATCTTAAATATATTTTATGCCTCTCCTGTGATGCTTTTATGTTTTACGTAAAGCACTTTGAATTGTCCTGTACATGAAATGTGCTATACAAATAAACTTGCCTTACCTTACGTTCAGACTGAAGGTAAATGAGGTCCAAATCTGACTTTTTTTGTCCATATATGATCTGTATCCGATCTGTTAAAGACAGTTTGAACAGCACAAATCGGATTTTTAAAAATCTGACCCAGGCCACTTTCATATGTGGTCCTAAAATGAATGAATTTTAACCTTTTCATGTATGAATTATGTGAAACTTAAGCAAGATTTTTTTTTTCCCTCAGTGATTTTAGTCCTCTTTAGACATGAAAAAAACAATGTTTTTTTTTTTTTGTTTTTTTTTTGTGAACCTAACCCAAAAATGTCCACTCAACTGGACACCATGTGTTTAATTTTTTGAAGCAAAGAAACATGCATTTATTGACATACTGCATGAAAACTATGAAATAAAAACATCTTTAAATGCTGCTAATCTGATGTTTTCTCACATTTTAACATACTATAATACCAGTTATTACTCACTCAGATAATATGCAAAAAACACCCTAACTTTTTGTTAAAAACAAAAAACAAAAAATAACTTAATTACAGTCTAATAACAATTAACAATTGATTTACACTCAAATTTCTTGCTGCAGATCAGGTTTATCAAGAACAGGAACGTTACAGTAATGGTATGAATTACAGTGTATGGGATGATGCATAAGAGTCCACTGTGTTGGTTGATATGGAACTAAAACAACAAAACCCATGAATATATAAGAGAACAGCTGTAGAATAGATGTCCTCTGTAGTGATCAGTATGCATGAAAGGGCTAAAAACAATTTTTTTCCCCATTTACTTTTAATGGGCAACATTTCAAATGTCTTTGAAAACATCAATTTTGTTTCAGTTTACTTCAAACTTGGCACATATATAGAGGCAATTGATATGCTGACATCAGCACATGCATAGACATGATGACATCGGATGGATCGATCCCAAAATAAGCTATAATATGTGTGAGGGGCGGGGTTTGTTGAGTCTGGAACCACTTGTTCAAATTGAATTAATTTTTCCCAAGGAATTTTAGGCTGTTCGTGTTTGTTCTTATTCACATTATACTTTGTACACGTAAACACTGTAATAATGAAATTTAAATTTTTTCACCGTTATTATTTTATTTTCTGGCCCATTTGAGGTCCTATTGGGGTGTATGTGGCCCCCAACACCCCTGAACACATGGATACAAACTTGTTTTTTCAAAATCTGCTTTGCTATTATTATTATTATTACCTAATGTCTGTCCACACTGATACAGATATTTTGCAAATATAGATGGATCTTCTTCTCTCCATTTCAGCCCCATGTTCACTCGTCCACTACGTTTTCGGTCTCAAAAATGGAGAGCACATGGACAACAGCAGCATTTCTGGACAATAAAGGACATGCCCTCCTGCTGCAGCTCCCTCCTCCAGAATAAATCCTGTTTCATGCCGCTTTGGTGTGCAAAGATATTGCATTGTGTTTTAGTTTACTTTGAGTCGGCATAAGCAGGTGCACTGGAAGTTGAACTAACGTGAACTAAAAAGCCGCATCATCACAACCAGGCCTCTGTTGTGGGACTGAGTCTACCTGCTTTAGGCTCTGTGGTGTTTATGACAGGTATTATCAGTGTTGAGATGCACTGTAGTGGAGGAACAGGACAGACTGAACCGCTAACACCAGGGAGTGGAGGGGGGAGGACAGAAGAGATGACCAGAAGGAGCTGCAAACACTCAGTCTGACATGGTTCTGATGTGTTTATTATGTGAAAACACCAGACTGTTGCTGAAGAGTGGGTTCTGTTGTATTATGTTGTTTACACCTCCATGTCTATGAGCTGTATTTCCCTATTCCCCAGTTAATAATATAGTTTATTTCTGCATGTAACACCTGCTACAGTGTCTGTGGCTTTTATTACCTCCGCCAAGGAGGTTATGTTTTCACTGGGGTTTGTTTGTTTGTCTGTTAGCAAGATAATTCAAAAAGTTATGGATGGATTTGGATGAAATTTTCAGGAAATGCTGATACTGGCACAAGGAACAAATGGTAAATGGACTGAACTTGTATAGCGCATTTCATGTACCTTCATGGTGCCCAAAGCGCTTTACAATTCCTCACATTCACCCATTCACACACACACTCATACACCAGTAGGCGGCTGCTGCCATGCAAGGCGCTGCCAGACCCTACTGGGAGCAATTGAGGGTTCAGTGTCTTGCCCAAGGACACTTTGACATGTGGACAGTTGGAGCCAGGATACAAACCACTGACCCTTTGGTCATTGGACGACCTGCTCTACTAACTGAGCAGCACAACAGATGATTACATTTTAGTGGTGATCGGGGGGGGGGGGGGGGGGGGGGGGGGGGGTGTTGATGAAATTTTCAGGAAATGTTGATACTGGCAGAAGAAACAAATGATTAAATTTTGGTAGTGATCGGGGGGCTTGGTCAGGACTTATTCTACCACCTTTTTAGTGTCAGTTTAATAAAACTCCTTAGTCCACATGAGTGCAAGTAAGCTGTGGTTACACACTTTCAGTAACGTGATTAAACTAGAAAAGCACTCAGAGAGTGCAGACCTCCACCAAGGCAGACCCCCCCCGATCACCACCAAAATTTAATCATTTGTTCCTTGTGCCAGTATCAACATTTCCTGAAAGTTTCATCAAAATCCTACCATAACTTTTTGAGTTATCTTGCTAACAGTCAAACAATCAAACCCAGATGAAAACTTAACCTCCGCTGTCCTTGGCGGAGGTACAAAAAAAAAAAAGAAGATCAAATTTGGTTGATTTTGGGGGGTTTTCTTTTTTTTTTTAACCCAGAAAGTCCCAACGCTACTTTTGTAGCAGTTCACAGATTAATGATTCCCTCTATTTAACCCTTACTTAAGTGATTTATCATCATTTACTGTTCATCATCACTGTTGTTTTCGCCACCTTTATTGCATATTCATAAAGTGGTAAAATTTGACAAAAGTACTCTTTGGTCCTGAGTGAACAATGAAGAAAGACAATATTATTAATATATTTCTGACTCTTTTTTATGGTTAGAATATGACACACCTCAGAATACTTCAGAAATATATGGGCAAGAAATGCCAGTATCCATGGTTATCAGAAAATGAACTCAAACATGTTAAAATGTGAACATTTATTAGTTTTGTAAGTATTTCTATGTCGCAGGAATGAGTTCTTTTAGGTTTGCAGAAAAGGAAAGTGTGAGCTGAGCAAAGAGTCCTGACATTTTCTGACATTTTATAGACGAACAGTACGATATCAACATGTAGATAATAATAGTATTTATTATGAACCCACTGAACAGTCGAATGAGAATAAGAATAATGCACTACCATCTACTTTCATCACAGGTACACAGTGTACGTCTATCTTTAGATTTTGTACCCCTAACTTGGAAATTTAAAACCCCTCTCATTGGTTTCAGGGCTTTAGCTGCAACTTTTCTTTCTTTCTTGAATCAGAGATTAAACTTTGCTGATCCCTGCAGACAAATGGGTTGTTGCAGCAGCAGAGTAACAGGATTCAGCCGGGGAACAGAAACTAGAATAGCAGCACACAAACAGAATGTAAAATAAGCAGGAAACACAATGCAAACGAAGGGAGGGTTATGTAAACACATCCTGCTGAGAGTTTCAAAATGTTAAGTAGGCCGCAAGAGTCAGTGGGAAACAATAGCAAAGCACTAATATTTCTGGATTTGCTTACAGATGTTCCTGTTCACCTGAGCTAATGAGCTATGAGGGGAAAGATATCGCTCAAGGGCACGTCGTCAGGACTGGTGGGCTCTGCGGTTTTAGTTATTAGTCGTCGCTTTGCCTCCAGGTCAGAGTAAATCCTAAAACCTCTGAATGGCCCGGCCTTTGTTAGCATACATTTGAAGACATAAACCCTGCTTAATTATTGAAAACAAAAAGTGAAAGGTGCACACAACCACCACCATCAACCCTTCCTAAAGAAAGGGATTTCTTACATTTATTTTGTTGTAATGGTGGACACTGGAACTGGAGCTGGACTGGCAGAGAGAAAAAAGAAAGAGAAAACTATACAGGAAAGTGAAAGAGCACAGAGTAAAACACCGGTACACCTCTGCATTGAACTGATGGATAGAACTAAGGGAGTTAAAAGGAATGAAAACAGACCTGGAGTTGTTCCTCTTCCCTCTCCAGGTGTAGAATGTTTCTGTTCTTTCTACATATTGGAACATTGGATTTAACTATAGTAGCTGTTGGTACCTCAGTCAAACACTTCGTAAATGTTTCTGCGTTAGCCACACGGCTAGCTCTGTGACACTGGTAATCTGTTTTAAACTTAGGGCTTTTTAAAGTGAGACTGAAATGGCTCTGTATGGAGTTGAATGTTCATGCCAAAGCCTGGAGAATACTGTGAATGCAGAAGGTTGAAGCAGCTAGAGCTGAACTACTAATGCAGAATGATGAAGATGTTGAATGACTGAAGTCATTTATGAAAATGAAAAGAATACTTTGTGGAAAAGCTAGTGCAAAGCAGTGGCGGCTGCTCGTCTTTCAGAGAGGGGAAGCTCATTGTCGGCTTACATAAAAAAAAAAAAAAAAAAAAAAAAGTCAGGTTATTTAAACATAAATTCGGCCCTCCATTCCTTTTTAAGAAAATGGTCAGTGACTTTATCGTACCAAGTAAACAAGAAAACGTTGAAATTATGTTAATTGAAACAAGGAAGTCCAATGAGTGTGTTTTATTTACAGTGCAAGAAATGAACAAGTAATTTTGTAGTGGTTTCTCTTGATTTCACAGCAGAATACGCAATGGTGTAAAACTGAATGAAGGAGTAGATCTCAAAACAGCTGTCAATCAAATAGGATTCAGCCTTTCGACTGATCCTCCAATCAGCATGTGGAATCCTGGCGTCCAGCCCAGCCGAGCTCCTCCCACAGCTCCATTCACCCCCAGAGACGCCAAGCGTCTGGGGGCGGGACAACATCGTGGCATTTATCCAATTACCGTCCAGTTTTGAGGCAATGAAAAAAACTGTTCCACTCAGTCCTATTGCAGTGCATGGACACTGAGCATCTACAGCGCAACAGGAATGTATGAGAAGTGAACAACATCGAGTCCACTGATTAGTGATAAAGCTGATTCTGAACGAACTCGTCTTTGAGATGAACATGTTCTAACACACTTGTAGTCAATGAAATGTCTAATTGTCACTAAACTATGTTACAAATGGACTGTATGAAGTTTGCTTGTTGTCTTGTTTCAAACGTCACTTTGCACCTGCAAGTTACTGTCTGGAAAAAGAAATGCAGATGTGACGAGAGAGAGAGTGCGGGGAGTCAGGTGACAACACCACTTGGGGAATTGCACCCCAGGAAATTAGTAAGAGAGGCTCACAGGTTCAAATTTGAAAAATACCACAGGGGCATAGACGGTTTCAATTTAAAACAGTTTATTAAACAAGATATTATATTATTAAAAACAAAACTGCTTCTATTAAAAAGCTAGCACATGGCCCATAAAGGTGAACAGGACTGGGGCTTACCACTACGACAGGGATCCAACAAAATATAAAAAGAGGACCACAAACCAACACCTGTGAAACTGCACACCAAAGAAAACTGGAAGCTGTGAAGAAAAATCCACCACCAGGGATCATGCTGCTGCCCTAGGCCCACGGCACCTGTTCAAAAGAAAAGAGAAAACAATTAAAAAAAGGCCATGTGCTGCCCCCAACCCCTCAACTAAAATAAAGAAAAACACAATTAATCAAACTATAATACACAGAACTAAACAAAACACAATGAAAAACTAAGAATAAACAAAACACTAAACAAAAAAAGAGAAAAATATATACTAAAAATTCAATTAACCAGAAACTTAACTATAAGCAAAAGTTACTAAACAGAAAAATACAGAATGATAAGCAAATTAACCATACAAAAAGAAAGCAAAACACAATAAACCAAAATTCAATCAAACACAATATAACAAATGGAATACATACAATTATAATAAACACAACCCAATAATACGCTAACACAGAACAAAAAGAACACAATATAACAAAAGATTCAACGAAACCAATTCAATATAATACAAACAAACAAACAAACAAACAAACACACACTTAACACAACGGAATACAAATCAACTAAATGAAAAAAAGGAAATGCCTAGAGAGGGGAATGGCACATCCGTCTTGCTCCGCATGCGCCCGCCACGAGCTTTGGCAGGGCGAGAGGCGAACCTAGGTCGTACGCAGAGAGCACGGATGTAAGATTAAAATAAAACCATAAAAGTCAAAACAGCCAGAACAGCAGCGCTTCGGGAGGATGAGGAAAATGCGGTGGTGGAATCTGGGGTTATGCGCCGGCTCCACAGTCTTGCTATGTGTAAAATGAAGTTTTTAACCCGGCTCCACCACACAGTGCACATACACCTGATCGAACACCAGCAGGGAAACGCGCTTCAACACACTGCTCCAGAGTCAGCCGCACTGTTCAGCTTCGCCGACCCGCCACCAGTGTTATACTGGATTTAAAAAGAAACGCCACACGGCTAACACTGCTGCCGACAAGGAAGAGAGAAAGTGTGGTTGCACCTGCGTATATATACGGCACGTAGCACCTCCCTTCAATCAGTGCCAATTTGGCACACGGGGGGGAAGGGAGGAGCAAATCCTCCTGCCAGACAGACTTGTAAAGAGGTTCCACTCTTCAGTCATTAGCTTCAAGACACCTTGGCCAGAGTTATGCTATTACGACAGTAGGTGCTAGTGCTCAGGGGAAACGGAGTCTTTGTCCCTTAAAAACACCACCGATTCCAGCTGAAGGTGTTACTGCAGTCCACTTTAAAAAATTCTCTGTTCAGGACCTTTAAACATTAGTAGAACGTAAAATGCAGTAAGTTTTAGTAGCTTTTTAGCCAAGCAGCAGAGCGGCCAAATCTGTCCGTATCTATCCAAACTAAAACTAAATAAACTTTACTGACTTAAATAAATAAATAAACTTTACTTACTTACTAAACCACACCTTTAACTGGATTTTCCTCTTCATTTTGAATAGCAACATGCCCTGAAATGGTGTTAGGACTGAAGGGGCACATGTCCGCCATTTATTAGTGGGAGTTAGAAACAAGATTTGGCAACCCCATCTGGAGCTATGGTCTGTTTTATTCAGTTATGCTGCTTGTTGCAATACTGCAACTTTGGCACTTAAAGGGTTAAAAAGTGACCGGTTTCAGGTGGAAAAACTGTGAAGAGAATGGACTGTTTGTTTTAAAGAATCATCCCAGGCTGAAACGAGGAGGCATCTGGACACTTCACTGCACAAAGACTGAGTTATGCTCCACAAATATTCATTATTTCAGTCCCTCTGCAAGGCCTGAATCTTAAAGATGCTGGAAAATGATGCTGCTGAGAAAAAAATTAGCAGTAGATCTTCTGTAGTGGGCTCCAAATGTCACCTAGACCTCAGTTCGGTCTAAATCGACCCCCGATGGAAGATTAATGTTAAAATAAGCCTGGCGATGAGGCTTGGCGGCGAGCGGCTCAACGACAGCATGCTGAAACGTAATGCTGCCAGGTCAGAACGCTGTTTCATTTCACATTCCTCCCTCGTAATCTTTACAGCAGATGGCAACATGCGATATTTCACATTAAATCGCATATTATGTAGCATATGACATTTATGATTTGATATCTGTCAAACTGCATTCATACTGGGGATATTTGTGTTTTCAACATTTAACTGAGAATTACTTCAGTTTAATTCAGTTTTATTTTTATAGCAGCAATCATAATACATGATTATCTCAAGGCACTTCACAAATTCAGGTCAGGCCTTAAACAGACTGAACAAATCCTCCAAGAGCGAATTTGCTCGACCCCCCCAATATCACACAACAATAGCTCCATATCAGTCTCTCTGTCCATAGAAAACTCAACCATCCTTCTGTGACCTTCCTATCTCCAGATGTTTTCAAAAACCACCCTAATCCTAACCACCCTCAGGCGTTTTTTTTTTTTTTTATCCCATAACCTAACCTAATTTAACCTAACCTAACCTAACCTAACCTAACCTAACTTAACCTAACCTAACCTAACCTAACCTAACCTAACTTAACCTAACCTAACCTAACCTAACCTAACTTAACCTAACCTAACCTAACCTAATCTAACGTTAAGGGTCAGGGTTAAGGGATAACACCACACCTCATTCAAATACATGCACCCATACTAAACAGGGTGGGCCCAATTCTGCAGGCCAGTGTAAATAAAGTCCAATGGACCCCTGAACCCCAACTCTAACCATCCCCTAACCCTATAGTAATTATACTAACACCATCTGATATACTTCTGACAGTTCTAGTTCAGTTATCTGTGCATCAGCTGCATCCATGTGTCTCCCCCTACATCCCCCCCTCGCCCCACAGTCTCTCTCTATCTCTATCTCTTCTTTCTCCTCCTTTACTCTCTCTCTTTAAACCCCAACTGGTCAAGGCAGACGTCCATCCCCCAGGAGTCAGGGTCTGCTCCAGGTTTCTACCTGTTAAAAGGAAGTTTTTGCTTCCACTGTCACCAGTCACCAGTGTTTGCTTATGGAGGATTCTGTTCGGTTTCTGTAAATTGGCTTAGAGTCTGGTTTCAACCAACTCGATATGTAAAGTGTCATGAGATAACCTTTGTTATGATTTGGCGCAATATAAATAAAATTTGATTGACTGATTGATTCATTAATTCATTGATTGGTTGATATCCTAACCCTAACCCCCTCCTTACCCTACCCTAACCCGTAACCCCTAACATCTCACCCTAACCCAAACCCCAATCCTACCCTAACCCTCTAAAACCAGGCTTATATATTCAGTAGATTAAAGACTGGAGACTTTGTACTCCGCTGCAGCCAGTGATCAGGCACGCCTCCTCACACACCTACTGAGGAAAGAACAAAAAGAGTATGGAGAAGGGGAGAAACATTAACAGAAATACAGAAGGAAACAGTAACAAAAAGAAACACCAGTGTAGGTACACATATACAGGTATTCATACATAATGTATGTATGGATGGATATGTGTATGTATGTATGTGTGTGTGTGTGTATATGTGTGTGTATGTATGCATCAGTGGCGGCTGCTCGTCTTTCAGAGAGGGGAAGCTCATTGTCGGCTTACATCAAAAAAACTGTCAAGTTATTTAAACATAAATTCGGTCCTCCATTCCTTTTAAGAAAATGGTCAGTGACCTTATCGTAGCAAGTAAACAAGAAACACTGAAATTATGTTAAATTGAAACAAGGAAGTCCAATGAGTGTGTTTTATTTACAGTGCAAGAAATGAACAAGTAATTTCGTAGTGGTTTCTTTCTTGATTTCACAGCAGAATGCATGACAATATTAAACTGAACTCTGTCAGTGAAGGAGCAGATCTCAAACTAGCTGTCAATCAAATGGGATTCAGCTTTTCGACTAATCCTCCAATCAGCACGTGGAATTCTGGCGTCCAGCCCAGCCGAGCTCCACCCACAGCTCCATTCACCCCCTGAGACACCGAACGTCCGGGGATGGGACAACATTGTGGCATTTATCCAATTACCATCCAGTTTAGAGGCAATGAAAAAAACTGTTCCACTCAGTCCCATAGAAGTGCATGGACGCTGAGCGTCTACGGGCAAATGCACTGAGCAGAGACTGAATGAGAAAACAGCGCAACGGGAATGTATGAGAAGTGAACAACATCTGTTGATTTGAGATAAAGCTGATTCTGAACAAACTCGTCCTTGAGATGAACGTGTTCAAACACATTTGTAGTCAATGAAATGTCAACATAACCGAACATATTTAACCATTTAATTTTCGTAATTTTAGGGGAAGCCGAGCTTCCCTTGCAGTCTATGAGAAATCACCTCTGGTATGTATGTTTGTATGGATGGATGGATGTGTATGTGTGCGTGTGTGTGTGTGTGTGTGTGTGTGTGTGTGTGTGTGTGTGTGTATGCATGCACACTCAGTAGGTTTGTGGAGCATGCTTTATCAGAATGCTTGCATTAAAGATTGATGTGTACTTGTGGAAGTTACAGTTATTAGTTTATCCTTAACTAAGAAATGATTAATAAGAAAATATTTGCTGAAATAGTTCATGGTTAGTTGTAGTCGTTCATGACAGTGTGTTTCCAAAATTAAAAAGCAAGGCATAAACGGGTTGTTAGTAGCTGAAAGCGATGAAACACTTGCAGTAAAGGTAAGAACAAAAAAAAGACAACAGTTGTGAATGTTTTTGTTCATTTGACAGCAGGGAGATGCTACTCCACTGTGCACTGTGGCTACACTAACACACAAACACACACTCCCCTGGGGTGGATGCAGCAGGTTCAGTGCACATTTCCATGATAAGAGTTGAGATGACAGCCGTGGGGACGTAAACGGCTTCTGTTTGCAGGGAAACATCAATCACACACAATAGCTGCCTCCCAGGTGGCGCTGACCTCTGGTGACCCCACAGCTCTTCCACACTTCCTCCTGGATACTTCCTGTGCATGTGGTATTTACACTGAAAAGCACACGGCTGACTGCAGCTCCCACAAACAGGCCTGAGCCCAAAGTGTTTTTTAAGCTTTATCTGCAGGCCCAGACTCCACACTGACAAAAGATGCATATAGATTTAGTCTCGATAGACGTTCAAGTTTGAGAAATGATTTCCAACCACCAGTTAAACGCTGTTAAATTCTCTCAGTGACTGTGGCAGATAATCAACCAGTCTGTATTTTTTATTGCACCAGAGTTTATTATGGAGTTTGACTTGTTGATGGCAACAAAATGCAGTAAAAGCTTTGCCAAAATAAGCTTTTTTTTCCCCTTTCAGTGAGAGACCCTGAGGCTCAGTCAATAAAATAATTGGACCGGTGGCAGTTAAAGTCAGAAGCATTAGGCAACAGTAAATATTCAGGGACTAGTTTATTATTGTTATTATGGTCCATCATCCTGTCAGTTGAAAGAAAAGTTAGAAATACCACTAATTTAACCCTTAAAGACCCAAAAGCATCTACTGATTAAAAATGTTTAACCCTTTCATGCATGAATTGCTGGTAAACTAGTTGTGTTTTTGACATGTCAGTAGGGGTTCACACATGTAAACATACACCACACACACTTTAACTCATCACTAGATCATGCATGCATCACACTGCATACTGGGAGCAGTGGGCTCGCCATATCAGGCACCCGGGGAGCAAATGGGAGGTTAAGTGCCTTGCTCAAGGGCACATCAGCCAAAAACTCTCCGCCAGTCCTGGCAACCCATCGGTCACAAGCTGACTCTCCAGCCATCTAGGCTGCAGCTGCCCCCATTAAACATATCCAACCAGAAAAACACTCGGAGGGCACAGACCTCTGCCAAGGCTGATCAGCCCCCCCCAATCACCACCAAATTGTAATCATTTCTTCCTTGTGCCAGTATCAACATTTCCTGAAAATTTAACCAAAATCTGTCCATAACTTTTTGTGTTATCTTGCTAACAAACAAACAAACTTTGATGAAAATATAACCTACTTGGTGGAGGTAATTATATTTCCTCAGTATCTTATTACTTTAGCACAGGGGTTCCCAAAGTGGGGTACGCATACCCCCAGGGGTACTTGGAACAAGCCCAGGGGGTACTTAAAATGTTTTTGGAAAAATACATTAAATAAGTCATCATGTACTGAATACAAATCTGTTACCATGTTAATTATTTGGGAACTAAGAACACTACTTATTGCACAAATTTAACCATTTATCAGAAATGACACGTCTGTTGTCTGATTTTCATCTACATGATTCTCCATACTTTGTCCATAGAGACATATGTTGACTGGAGACGGGACAGTCCAGCCCCAAAACTCTCTGACCTTGAAACCATATTGTCAGAGCAGAGTGAGGCTGGGCATCATTCTGCAAAACACCCATGAACTACAGGGGGAAAAAAAGGATGAATTCACTACAAAAATCTAAATTTTACCACTTGAAATTTTCTCATTTCTAGTCCAAATATCTCATCACACTTAAAATAAGACATAATCACCTAAAGAGTAGCTTTTCAGTGAGATATAAGAACTTATTTTTAGACAATAGATCTGGAAAATCTTATTTCAAGAAATCTTGGCAGATTTATTTATTTATTTATTTTTTTGCTTAATTCCAGATTTTTTTGCTTAATTCAAGCAAAAAAAATCTGCCAATGGAACAAGTGAAAATCATTCATTTCATTTAACCTTGCCTAAGGTCTGGTTTTTAAAACTTCCCTGTTCCTACTATTTATGTGTTTCAAAGGCTTTTTAAAAATTTTTATTCTTTTGTGGAGTGAAAGTACTCCTGTCCCTTTTAAATTAAGACTGTTGTATCAATTATATTTATTCGATTTATTGTATTTGTATTTATTGGGAGGAAGGGGTGCAATATACGGTCTAGGTGTAATACAGAATTGTGATTAAGAGGACTTCAAGGTTTGTGACTGAGTAGTGTTTTGTTACAGTAGTGCTGAATTTGAAGTGTAGCACATAGTTGTCCAAAACAAATTTCCAATAAAGGTTCATCCTGATCCATGAGAGCAACCCTGCAATGAACGGGAAACTTGTCCAGGGGTTACCCTGCCTTTGCCCCATAGGGTAGCTGGGATAGGCTCCAGCAACCCCCCCCCCCCCCCCCCCCCCCCCCCCGACCCTAGTGAGGAGAAAGCGGGTTCAGAAGATGAATGAATGACTCATCTGACCACAGTACAAGTTTTCGGTTCCACAAACTTTACTTTTCCACCCAAATACAGATATGGGCCTTCCCATTTGTGTAATTTGGTTTCAACTGGTGTCTTTGCAGACACTGATGGACTGTGTTTTTCAAGTATTTCCAACCCATGTGTCTATTTTCATCACAGTAACACAATGGTTTCTTGTGCACTCGAAGGTCGCACACATTCTGCAGTGGTTTCTGTACCACAGATGGGGAAATATGCTCTTACAACTCTCAAAGTTTGGCACAAAGTGGTGAGTCATGACTTGTTCTTGTAACTTTTCAGTCTTAAACTCTATGTGTTTGGTACAGCAATGCATCCCATTCACTGAAGGAAAATATTTTAGACTCTTTATCTCATAATTATGTGAAAAGATCTTGTAATTATAAGATACTGTATCTCATAATTACAAGAAAAATAAAGTCTTTCAATAATCCATCCCATTCTATAGACCGGTCTTTCTCAAAAGAGGGTACGCGTACCCTCAGGGGTACTTGGAAGAAGCCCAGAGGGTACTTCAATTTGTTTTTTGTTTTTTAAACACATTAAATAAGTCATCAATATTGAGAATTAATGCTGAAATTTAAAACACAATAAATACATTCATATGATAAAATTGATGTTTTTTAAGCTTTGGTAACATTTTAAGAATATTTGCATTTTATATTATTCAAGGTGAGTTTATTTGAGTATTTCAGTAATTATTTTCTGTTGATGAAAGGTTCATTTATTCATTAATGACCAATTAATTGATTTTTCCAGTCAATGAAAGAGGGCACTTTTCAGTTTATATTTTGCACACAAAATTTACTTATAAAGATGTGTTATTTTTTATGTGTTAAAGTTAAATATAAGTTGTTCGTTAACAAAGTTTTGAAAGTAAGGTAATAATAAAACGATAATATAATAAGATAATAATAATAAAAATGATAATAAAAATAAAATCCTAATTATAAAAGACACCTTTGGCACAGGAACAAATTTTGCCTAATTTTTTAACTAAAAAATGCTGAGGTGAGAATTAGGGGTACTGGGCTAAAAAAATATATTTCAGGGGGCACAGCACTGTAAAAAGTTTGAGAACCCCCTCTATAGACACTAGGAAATATGGTGTGGGATTCAATCTTGGATCGTGACACAGCAAAATATTAGTTTCTTATCAGTTTGTCGACACTATGTAAACGTGTCGGGTCACTGGGATCGTTCTGGCAGAAGCCCACTGGGATTGACCCACAGGAACACTTACACCAGTACAGGATGCTGTGCCCCATCCTTCTCCCTGATCACCACAGATAGATCACATAACTGATAAAGATCTCAACATTACGAGATTGGATCAGATGTTGTACACTCTAAGAAATGATATGCTGGCTCAACGTAAAAATTTGATGTAACAATTTCCATGCATCTTTTTAAGTAATTTCAACTTGGCCATAATTGCGTAAATGCCACAAGACTTTGCTAATTAGGCAAACACTATTATTTTAGTACAAACAACATGATTTGCTTTGTACTCTACAAGCTTAACCCTTTCATGCATAGCGGTCACTACAGTGGAAAGCTATTCTGCAGCTGTTCTTTTCTATATTCATGGGTTTGGTTGTTGTATTTGCATATCTCATATTGCATAAATTTGCACCATTTCATACACTGCAATTCACACAATTACTGTAACTTTGCTTTTCTTCATAAACCTGATCTGCAGTAACATGTTTGAGTGTAAATAAATTGCTAGTTTTCAGACTGTAATTAACAGTTTTCTTAAACAAAAAGGTTTTTTTTTTTGTATATTATCTCCATGAACTGAGTAATAACTAGTATGAAAGAATGATAAAAAGTGAGAAAACATCAGATTAGCTGCATTAAAAATGTTTTTATTTCATAGTTTTCACACAGTATATCACTTTCTCTTATTGTGTTTTAAATACATGCTTCTTTGCATCAGAAATTAAATGCATGGTGAGTGCTGAGTGGACATTTTTGAAACTCCATTAAAAGTAGGCTCATTAAAAAATTTCAATCACACTGTTTTTTGTTTTTTTTTGTTTTGTTTTGTTTTTTTTTTTTCATGCCTAAAGAGGAATAAAAACAATCAGGAAAAAAAATGTTGACTAAGGTTCTCATAATTCATGCATCAAAGGATTAATTAAGTCAAACCAACTTAATTTTAATCATGTAAAAATTCTCCATTTAGTTACTAACTTATTGTTTTACTTTTACTCTGCTAAAAAATGTCCATGCAAATTGTTACCTTAATATTTTGAGTAGGTCGAACTTAGGCCTATATCTGTATGTCAGAACAAATTACACACGGAAATTCCAGTTTTATGATCAAACTGTTTATTATAACACCATGCATCCGAATTGCCAGAATGGACTGCATATTGACATTTCAATATGTATTCAACATATACTGGCTAAAATTTGCGTAGAGGTCTTATTTCTGTCTTTGTGCATAGGAAATCAATCTAAGTGAATCCCCAAAGGAACTTTGTGTTGGTAAATGCAAGTTCTGCAAATTTACAGGATTTCAGTTCTGTTCAACATGTTGATGGTCATATGAACTATGTTTTCAGATCAAAAATGTCCAATTTCATCACAATCAATGCTAGATTTTCATGTCACAAATGGCCAAGTTATATTTGAACTGAATTTACATGAAAAACAAATATTCTATTCTTTTAGATTCCCCAGTTTTTCTTACCAGATTCTATCCTACATATCACATGTTTTATTTTTACAGGTTCATTATGGAGTATGGTGCTGATCCATCCTGCTTATGTTATGCCAATACATACATTAAGAATGTCACACGTCACTTTTTAAATCAACAGTTTTCTAATAAGAAGCATTTTTATAAAGAAACAACAATTCTATATTGTTATTTACTCTTTAGTATGATGATAAACTATACAATAAATAATTCTGATCCTAGTTTTTGCACAGGGATCATTTGTGGAAACGGTGACATGGCTGCCGAGCATCAGTATGATGGGATCTGTAACAACCATGTCACATCCGTCCACTGCCACATTTTGTGTTTTTGTGTCAGCTGTTATTGTTTTAGATCCACAATACTAACATTTATGAATAAAAAGAGAATTAGCAATAGTAATTATATAAGTTTATTACTAATAAAGTACTGGTACTGACCAGATCATCATGGGTAATGTCACGTCCGTCCACCAGCAAAAGTTTTCACATACATGTGCTACTCAAAATCCAATATTTCTGAAAATAGAGCTTCCACTGTCAAATAATATCAGTAGTCTGTGCACAAATGTATTAGCATGATTTCAACACAGTTCTATGCATTTCTTACAACTTTTTTTTTTTTTTTTTACAAAAATGGCCACTCATTTGACCCCCTAAGTAAATTTTAGCCGATATAAATATATATACTACAATTTTAAATTACAAAGGAGGAAAATGTGTATTATCCAGTCCTTGCATAATAAAAAACTACTGTTGCAGAAATTCATTGCCAGTTAATAACCATAACACTCTTCAGCTTCCGTAAAACAAAATCTAACAAGACTAATGCTGTGGTCGAATTGCTACATTAATTAGCTAAAAGTCTTCCATTACTAGCTTAAACGCTACCACCTGTAGCTGAGGAAAAGACTTTAGTGTGATGTAAAAACAATTCGTTGTCGTGTGTGTTGATAGTTATTAGACTGTTGTGAATAAAATGAAGCAAAATTATACTTATCAAGCCTTAAAGTTTAGCAAAGTTCTGCGCAAAATTATGTTTCTCCTTTTTCTTTTGGCGCCTCCCTCCATTTCTTGTGGAAGGCGTGGTCTGGCATGTCAGCTTTGTACTCAGCTTTTAAAGGAAGTTTACAACATTTTTAAGTTGTACTAATTTAATATACTTCTGTTAAGGCAGAAATGTCTGTTCAAAATCAATATGTTACTAAGTTAAGGCTGTTTTCCTTATTTTTCATTTAGACCAACTTAATAAAACTAGAACCCCCCCACCCCTCGATCACCACCAAAATTTAATCATTTGTTCCTTGTGCCAGTATCAACATTTCCTGAAATTGTCATCCAAATCTGTCCGTAACTTTTCGAGTTATCTTGCACATGGACAGACAGACAAACCAACACTGGCAAAAACATAACCTCCTTGGTGGAGGTAATAACTTATAAACTAAATACAATGCGTAAATGTAACAAACTTCATTTTTTAAGCAGAAAAAGCTCTTGATTTGAAGCTTAACTTACTAACCC
The DNA here is from genome assembly GCF_902148855.1 of Sphaeramia orbicularis. NCBI lineage: Eukaryota > Metazoa > Chordata > Actinopteri > Kurtiformes > Apogonidae > Sphaeramia > Sphaeramia orbicularis. Next base: position 19,327,669 of record NC_043978.1, on the reverse strand, counting down.
CAAGAATCATTTCTTAGAGTGTAGTTATGTGACAGTTGGTCTTTTTTGTCCTTCGCTGAATACAACGTCCTACCGTAGACAGGACTAGAATGAGCTGTGGTCATTTGTAATAATTGCGGAGGTCATCTGTGATTGTAATTCCACACAAAACAGCCTTGTCTGTAATTTGTAAAGTACAAATTACACCATAAATATCCTTCCCCATTTCAACCAACACAGAGGTCCTGTGACAATATTAGACAGGGAAAAAATGAACATCTCTGTGATTTAGTGGGATTTGCAGCATTTTTTTGTGTCCTCTGCACATTTATTCAGACTATTTCCTGGTCAAGGACTATGTACGGCAGCAACAAGAAGGAATGTTTTTGTACCGTTTAACGGTTTCTGTTTGGAACCTGACCCTGATATCAGAACCAGAGGATAATGTCCATCCATCTGTTTTCTAAAGCACTTAACCCTTGTGTGGGCCATGGCTGAATAATGTGTACAGTTGAAATAATGGGTGTTACAGGCATCAACATCTAAAATTGGTTATATTTACAAAAGACAATGAACTTGTCAAACTACTGTGACTTTTTATACCTTAAGTACATTTTTACTAATAATATTTCAACCACAGAGACCCAAATAGCCATCGGTGACACAAACCATCTACAGACATAAACTGTTTAATACCTGCTGATCCACTAATCCTATCAATACATGTAAATAATTGGTATAAAATACAGTTTGTCATCTTTTCACGGTCATCAGATATGACCCATTTGGATGTTCAGAGGCTCCGTAGTTACCGTGGAAACACTGTCATCTTCTACAACATTGATTCACCAGTAAAACCCATGGAGTTGGATCAATGACAGTGGATGGAGACACTTGTTTTTAAATTCAGTTTTCTTGATTTTTCTCTATTTTGATATAATTACCTCCACCAAGGAGGTTATGTTTTCATCTGGGTTTGTTTTTCTGTCTGTCTGTTAGAAAGATAACTCAAAAAGTTATGGACGGATTTTGATGAAATTTCCAGGAAATGTTGATACTGGCACAAATGATTACATTTTGGTGGTGATCTGGGGGCGGGGGGGGAGTGGGGGGGGGGTGCTGATCTGCCTTGGTGGAGGTCTGCGCTCTCCGGGTGCTTTTCTAGTTAACTTCTAATTTACTCTGAGTTTTCATGAACATCTACATCAGTGGATCCCAAACTTTTTTGGCTCGTGACCCCATTTTAACATCACAAATTTCTGGTGACCCCAGACATTCTAAATGGAGACCTTTTTTTTTTTTTTGCTAAATTAATTTGTTTTTGATCATGTAATAGTTTGCTATATTATAAATGTTAATTTTAGACGACATTTAGTCTATATAATGTATATCATTATGGATGGAGACAGAAAAGCCAGGTGTAGATTACTGCACAAAGTGAGAATTTTATTTTCCTTGGTCAGGATATGTACAGTCAGTCCAGCTTGGATTTCCAAGGCTGACAATTAATACTGAACAAACAAGAACTCAAACTATAAATTATGAAAGAGCTGCAGCATCTGAAACTGACCACAATGAACATTTAAAAGATAAACAGTACCACAGTGCTTCAGTTTCAGCTTCACAGTTTGTCATGTCTTTTATGTATTGTGATTGTCTCTCTCAGCTCACCATATATGTTTTATTAGTAAGTTGTTGTTTTTTTTCTTTTTTTATAAATTACTAGAAATTCCAGGCGACCCCATGCAGGGTAATGACCCCAAGGTTGAAAAACACTGATTTACAAGATCTATGAATTAAACATAGAAGAATACATGATTTACACCAATAAATGCAAAATACAGAGGATAATACTTGAAAAGCACTTGGAGAGCGCAGACCTCTGCCAAAGCAGATCAGATTGTGCAGTGAAATAAAGTGTGTTTGACCAGGACATGTCTGGGCTCACTGTTATGTGTTGCTGTCTTTTTATTAACATCCTGGGCTAACATGTTCATATGCCACTGAATTGTACACTCACAGTCAATGAAAACTTTGAGATCATATTTTTCGACATAGTTTTTATTTTGAAACCCTAAACAGGAATTTTTTCATATGAATCATTTGTTTAGGATACTGGCATACGGAAACAAAAATCTACAGTTTCAAGAATAATTTCAAAACAAAAAACTTAACAAAAGAAAATGGCACCTGCCAAGCACAAAGTCACAACAGTAGCGGTCCTGGTCAGGAGTTGTCACTCTCTCTCTCTCGCTCTGGACGCAGTCTATCATCAACAGAGCCTGTGGTGTTGTGGCGTTCAACCAGGTTTCTGATTGTGGGTTGGGAACAGCCCATACATACACCTGGCTACATCACTGTAACTCAAACCGGCCTCCACCATACCCAGTGCCTGGAGACGTTGTTCACGTGATAGATGTGGCATTATGCCGTTCACTGGACTAACAATGGTGGCCTTTTTTGGGCCTTTATATAGGCCTTCAAAACCAATCCTCAAATTGTGCAGATACCCACTGAGTATTGCTCAATGTGTATTTGGTCCACTTTTGCAAAGAGACCAACCCATGTGCAATGAACCGTGACAACATGACGACTCATCATTATCTCAACTACCCGAGCACCAAGTCATCAACAAATCCACAATGAATAATTACAACCCCCCTACAAGTAGAAATATGCAGACATTTCTACCTCAAAGTTTCTACTGACTGTCAGTGTAGTCTGATACTGCAGTACTTGTGGTGAAATAGCTGTGTGGTATTTCATGAATGCACCGGTTACTGTGGAGGAAAATCCTCCCTGCAGGACGCCGTCAGCTCAGGTGTAAACGTCAGCGTGTACCGCTCTGTCATTTCACTTCATGCTGAACTTGACAGTTTGTGAGCAACTGCTGTCAAAACCTTTTATCACAATTGACTTTGCATCACGGTTCGCTAGAACAATCTTGGAAGGCTTCTGCAGTCGGCTCAGTTTAAGTGTGCTTGCAGTTAGGTGCTATTTATTCCTCCCACATGCTGTGTTACAGTAAATAAAGTCAATAAGGAGGAGAAACAGAACGTCACATACAGTCGGTGTAAATCTGTTCAGCAAGGAGAGAGTCTGATGTTTTGGATAAAGGAGCAGGATGAGAAAGTCGATATGGATTTAAGTTTATGTCTGCTGAGGAAGCATTGAAGTGAGATGGTATCTTTGTGTCCATACTAAAAAGGGAAAACCTGCAGGGGTTTGCTGTTTCCCATCAATTCTCATAATGTTCCTCATAAGCAGTGTTGGGAGTAATGCATTACAAAAGAAATGCATTACAGAAACAGATTACTTTTTGCTGCAGTGTAGGCATTACTAATCAATTTTCAGTCATATTTTACTCAGTACATGTTCAATAGTGCTAGTTGAAAAAAATGCAAGTGTTCCTGCTGGGATTCAAACACTGTAGACTGTTGTTACTTACTGAACTATCTGTCCACGTGTACTTTAGGATGCAAATGTATGCATCCCAAGGCTCTCCTATCTCTTGTATGGGGGGAGGGGGGGTTCTACTGTGCACACACCATTTATGACTAGAGTCTGCATGTAACTCAAAAGTAATACACGAGTCAGTAATGTAAGGTTAGGAATTACTTTTAAACAACTTGTGTCAGGCACAACAAACCCCGCCCCAGCTCCAGCTCATGTCATCATGTCTATACATGTGCTGATGTCAGCATATCAACTGCCTCTATATATGTGCCAAGTTTGAAGTAAATGGAAACAAAAATGATCTATTAATAGAAATTTGAAATTTTGCCCATTATAAGTAAATGGGAGAAGAAAAAAGATTTTTAAAAAAATTTGAACTTTGACCTACTTTTCCCAAAATATAACCACATCTATTCAGGGTCATTGGCAACCTATAAACCCAATTTGGTATGAATTCAACCTACAGTTTTGCTGCTTAAGTGTTAACAAACAAAGAAACAAACCGAACCAAAAACAGGGTAATTACAATGTACAGATCACAATGGATCTACAAATATTAATAAACATTAAACATTTCAGGTTGTTCACATTTTTTGTAAGAGGATAGTTTATAAATGTAAACATGATCATGTAATTTACTTACACTAACATAAAGTGAAAACATTTGGAGCTGTCAAAGGTTATTATGATCGTATTGTACTGGTCTGACCCATTTTAGGTCATTTTGGTTTGAATGTGGAACCTGAACTAAAATTATTTTAACAGTCTTGATTGTTAATATGTTCAATTTATTTTTAGCTTTCATAAACTCATCCCACAGGCCGGATTGAACCCTTGTGGTTTGAATTCAACCAATAGTTTTGCTGCTACAGACATGTGAAATTTTGCCCATTATAAGTAAATGGGAGAAAAAAAAAGATTTGAAAAATTCATTAAAAAAAGTTTAACTTTAATCTACTTTTCTCAATGAATTCAACCAATTGTTTTGCTGCTAGACTGTTAACAAACAGAGAAAAAAATAAACTGAACCAAAAACAATACCCCTTGCCTTCCCTTCGGGGGGTGAGGTAATAACAGTAACAAGTAATCTGTAATGAATTACAATTTGGAAGTAACTTGTACAACACTGCTCATAGGTCAAAGTTGTGTGTGTGTTGCAGCTGTGTGTGGATGTCAGGTGAGGAAAAGGTGTCGGAACATCCCCAGATTAGCCCAGAATCAGACAGAGCTTCATCTCCTAATCCCCATTCACCCAGAGAGCTACTGAGACAATGACAGGGATTTGGGAAGTGGCTTTAGCCCATGTGGAGCACAGTGGGTCTGTCAGGGTGAAGATAATCATCCTCACTTCCTCTGCTGACAGGAAGTCAACGCAGACCCCAGGAAGTTGTCGGATCAGAGCGGGTCAATCTGTTGTTTTTAGCTGCGGTGTTTGCTCGAGACGTCACATCCTCAGGAAGTCTCGCAAAACATTTAGTCTTCAGGTTCCTGTTGGAGGCACTGCACCGGAGAGAAGGGAGTAAATAATACTATCTGTACCGATGAATCTGACAGTGGAGTCATAAGTGGAAGCAGAAAAAACTATTTGTAACAGTCAAATTCAAAACAGTGAAAAAGCATTGGATCTTATTGAGCTGCACAATGCAAAATATAACAACATAATAGAATAAAACAGATTTTAAAGACAGTTAGTGGTTATTTAAACAGTGAAAGAGTGTAAAATAGTGATAGCAGGTGTAAACACACTGATACAGCCTGATCACAATCAAGGGTACCAGAAAGGGTGCACATATAGATAAAAAACAATAATGCTCTATCAAAAAATCAGGCAAGCCATTTTATTTGTCTGATATTTCTCTTTTAAAATCCAAAATATTTTTGTATTATGGTGTCTACTAAAAATTTCGCAGGCTTGTACCCCTGTCAAATCATAAATTATTCAGTGTACGGACACTCCAGCCTAATAGCCTCCATATTTAATGCCTACAAAGATATACAAATGTTTCAGCACTCAGGATAATCATGCATTGTTTGTTGCATAGATGTCGTGTCCAAAGCATGCGTGCTGAAAAATTCCATATATTGACAGAAACAATAAAATTAGACCCACATATTTTGAATATGGTGTACAGACACTACTTGGTGTACGGACTCTACAAGATTGGAATGGAAATCTGGTTTACCACATGGTTGCATCTGTGTTAGATCTGTAACTAAGTCTTCCTGGTACAGGAGGAAATAAACATTTGTGAACAAGTTATAACAATATATCTATAAGGCATAGACACCATATTATTAATGGAAGTATATTGGTGTACGGACACTACAGGAATTTTGGTGAACAACGCACCATTGAAAACATGCAGTTCGACGTAAACATCCGTTTGCCACATTGTTCCCAAATTTTCTGCAGCCAGGGAGCATATCAAAATCTGTCTAGTTGTGCATATTTAGTCATAATAATACTTAAATAACAGGTTCCCATTCTATTATTACAATTAAAGGGCTGTAAAAGAAGGGTTTTCAGAACAAAATGGTTGTCTTAATACTTAAAATAAGAATTGATAATCAAACAGCTGTTCAACAAAAATGATCAATAAATGAAAAGCAATGTGATGTGTGTATTTTGTAATAAAAAGGACACAGGAGTTGAGTAGTAATTATTTACCGTGTTACAAAACATTGTGTACAATAATTTTGCTGTTATTACAATAAAATTGTGCACGTTTTCACGCTCATTGCATCGCCATTTTATCAAGTTTTTATCCAATTTTCTTCAAATTTGGAGGATTGCAAGATCTAGTAATAAGATGGCCAAAGAAACATTTTGGGAATAGTTTTGGGGGTATGTTTTTGCAATACTGATTAATAACTGATGCAATACCTTGATTGTGATCAGGCCAATAACATTTGTCATCTTGAGTGTAATTTGCTCTTATTTTACATCAGAATTTACAGTCAAGAAAACTGACAACAAGAAAATTACAGAGTCCATATATGTGCATCATCTATAATGTAATCTACTGAAATGTGTGTCAAAGCGTTGCATCTTATTGAGCAGCATAGTGCAAAATATAAGAAAATAATAGAATAAAGCTGATTTTAAAGACAGTCAGTGGTTATTTAAACAGTGAAAGAGTGTAAAATAGTGATAGCAGGTGTAAACACACTGATAACATTTGTCAACTGAGTGTAATTTGCTCTTATTTTACATCAGAATTTACAGTCCAGAAAACTGACAAGAAAATTACAGATTACATATATGAGCAGCATCTATAAGGCAAGGCAAATTTATCTGTATAGCACAATTAATACACAAGGCAATTCACAGTGCTTTATAAAAATGGAAAAGAGACAGGTTAAAAATACACAGTTACAATTAAAACATAATCAGTAAAACATAAATTATAATCAATTAAAATAAAGTAAAAGAAAAGAGTGCAGACAGAACTCTTTCAGTTGTTTTATGCACATCATGTAATCTACTGAAATGTGAGTCAAAGCGTTGCATCTTATTGAACTGTTTGTCAGTTTGGCAGCTATTTTTTAATTGAACTGAATTTTATTTTATTTTATTTTATTTTATTTTTATTTTATTAATTTGCACATACATAACATTAATCACAGACATAATTAAAGCTGCAAGCAGCATTGGGCGGGACCTCGCACCGGGCGATCCGCCTCCCCCGCGATCCGCCACCCGTGACTGTCGACGCCTCAGCTCCACTCACACCTGTCCGTCCCCATACCAGTTCCCACCCTTTAGTGTCTATCCTCCTTACATCTGTACAGAACACCAGTGACCCTCTGCTGAAACCACCATCACCTTTAAAATGAGACTTTTATTTTGGAAACCCTACTGTGTGTATGTGCATTTGTTTTTAATGTGAGAGAAAGAATCAGTTTGAAAAATTAATTGAAATTGTATGAATAAGTGAGTATAAAAGTGATGATTTACCACATTTAAGGCTTTTATTTTGGAAAAACCCTATTGTGTGTGGATGTGTGTCTGTGAGAAAGAGTACTTTTGAATGAAGAAACATTGTACAAACAGTTGAGTGTTTGGTCATAAAAATGAAAAGAAGTTATGTAATAGACATTTTGTATTATTCTTAATTTTGGTTTTATTTTGAAAAAATGTAGTCCGTGTACTTTTGAATGTGTGCAAAATTTCCAATATCCACAATACAATGCAGTAAAACCTGTTTTAAAATAAAATAAAAAAAAAAAAAAAATTTATTTGGATTACCTGGGACTTGAACCAGGGTCCTTCGGCTCCATAGGCAGCTACATGAACCACTGCACTACAGAGAGACATGTGAAAATGTGCACCAGCAAGACTTTTATAGGGATTTTGCCATTTGGAAAAGTGAAACTAAACATAGTCTTCAAAAAATCGCTATGATTCCATAACCGTAGGTCGTATCTGAAAAATTCTTTCACTTTTGGATTCTGCAGACTTGTGGGAATTCAATGAGGTCTAACTTTTATGTCAAAACTCTGAAATGAATAAGCAGTAATTGCAGAAACGTAGAGTAACTTTCAAAGGCAGATTGCCAACTTCCTGTTGGAGTTAGCTCATGAGTGTCAGTGTATGATTTGTCGGGCTCAATCAGACCAACATTTTGGCATTTGTTTCATGTTTCTGTGACATTCCTACTGGCTGCTAGGGCAGATTTGTGTGTTTTTTAGTACATAGGTGGCGCTACAGAGTCCATTTTGGCACCCAAGGGGTTAATTTTTGATATTGTATGAAAGTGTTCACCAGCCATGACATACATGGCAAATTTGGTGAGTTTTGGAGCATGTTAAGGGGGTCAAATGGCAGTCTAAAGTGGAAAAAGTATGAAAATAAAAGAATTGTTATAAATCAACAACCGTACATCCTATCTCAAAATTTTTGCATGTGAGCATTGTGCTGAGTCCCATGAACGTGTAGATATGTCACATGTCAGGAAAAACTGCAAAGTGAAAAATGAGTTCCAAACATCACAACTTTGCGGGCTTGTAAAAAAAAAACTAAGACAGTTCCGGAAAAAGTGAGAGATCACTTTTTTGAGGAGGTTTCACTCTATCTTTTGATGCTATTTAGAAGTCAATATGACAAACGGTGTCATCGGAGTTAGTTTTAGAAATTTTATTTTGAAAGGCATATTGCGAACTTCCTGTTGGAGTTAGGTCATAAGTGTCAGTGGATGATTTATAGTGCTTCATCCAACAATAATTTTGGCACTGGTTTCATGTCTGTACGACATTCCTAGTGGCCACTAGGGCTTTTCCCATTTTTTTCACATAGGTGGCGCTAGAGAGGCCATTTTGGCACCTATGGGGTTAATTTTCACATTTTATCAAATTTTTCGCCAGGCCTGACATGTGTGCCAAATTTGGTGAGTTTTTGAGCATGTTTAGGGGGGCAAATTCCAGTTTAAAGCGTCACGGAAAAATAATAATAATAATAATAATAATAATAATATAAAAACGAACGAAAAACAATAGGGCCTTGCTTGCAGGCAAGGCCTCTCACTGTGTGAGAGGGCCTTACCTTTCGGCTCGGTCCCTAATAAAACAGTGAAGGTGCAGGGAGAGGGCAGAAATCCAAAAATGGCTTGAAAGAGAAGCAAATTTGTCCAATGTGCCATCGTTTTACATCAGAATTTACAGTCCAGAAAACTGACAACAAGAAACACATATATGAGCAGCATCTATAATGTAATCTACTGAAATGTGAGTCAAAGCGTTGCATCTTATTGCGCTGCAAAATATAACACATTAATAGAATAATGTTGATTTTAAAGATACCCAACGGTTATTTAAACAGTGAAAGACTGTAAAATAGTAAAAGATATAAAAGTAATCTGCACATATGACACACATACACTGCATCTGTGTTTGGTTTTATATACAGGGTGGGGAAGCAAAATTTACAATGAACATTTAGTTGTTTTTTCTCAGCAGGCACTACGTCAATTGTTTTGAAACCAAACATATATTGATGTCATTATCATACCTAACACTATTATCCATACCTTTTCAGAAACTTTTGCCCATATGAGTAATCAGGAAAGCAAACGTCAAAGAGTGTGTGATTTGCTGAATGCACTCGTCACACCAAAGGAGATTTCAAAAATAGTTGGAGTGTCCATAAAGACTGTTTATAATGGAAAGAAGAGAATGACTATGAGCAAAACTATTACGAGAAAGTCTGGAAGATACTATTAAAGAAGAATGGGAGAAGTTGTCACCTGAATATTTGAGGAACACTTGCACAAGTTTCAGGAAGCGTGTGAAGGCAGTTATTGAGAAAGAAGGAGGACACATAGAATAAAAACATTTTCTATTATGTCAATTTTCTTGTGGCAAATAAATTCTCATGACTTTCAATAAACTAATTGGTCATACACTGTCTTTCAATCCCTGCCTAAAAATATTGTAAATTTTGCTTCCCCACCTTTTACATATTCATACAAGGTTTTTGCACTAATGATAACAGGTGCACACACACTGATACAATTTGGCAGCTATTTATTTGCTTTATTTTATTTTATTTTATTAATTTGCACATACATAACATTAATCACAGACATAATAAAACAGTGAAGGTGCAGGGAGAGGCAGAAATCCTAAAATGGCTTGAAAGAGAAGCCAATTTGTCCAATGTGCCATCGTTTTACATCAGAATTTACAGTCCAGAAAACTGACAACAACAAGAAACACAAATATGAGCAGCATCTCTAATGTAATCTACTGAAATGTGAGTCAAAACAGTCTCCAGTTAGTCGTGTAAATCAGGCAGGTCTGAAAGGCATTTGATTAATATCTGACTGTTTACACAATGTTATATCAGTGAATATATGTTTTATTGAATAGAAACATTCATCCTCATGTTATGTTTGGTGTTAAAGTGGAAAGTGTGTCACGGCGTCTCTGAACTCCAAAAGAGGTCGTGCATATTTCTGCATCTCACAAAAGTTCATTAAGTACAGCTCATTAAGTATCTGACAGTCATTAATGTTGTGTTTCGTTACTGTTGTGGGATAATAAAGACACATGGATAGTTAATAAAACTTTTTATAAATATTTATGTACCAGAAACTGACAGACACCATTTACACCAACTACCATGAAACTGGGTTTATTTTGGTATCTGCTTTCTAGATCCTATTATAAAAGAGAAATGTAGACATATTTCCCCCCAAGATGTACCTAATGATGACTTCAGATAAATGCAAAAAAAAAATTATACTCTTGCTCTGAGCCATCCCAAAATTAATGAATTTTTAATAAAATATCGGGGCCAAAAACTGGACCACAACTGGGACAGGAAAAGCTACCGAGGTGGCATTTTATCTTGAAAACATGGCTGTAAATGGTCTTATATACCACTATAAATACAGACACTGTGTTCAATTTGATGAGTCTAGTGGTTTTTCTAATCCAGACATGTGGGTTTTTCATGAATCTCAGTCTCATTCAATATTTCGTGCGTAACCCATCGTGTCCACTCACGTTACATACGGAACCTGCCCATTTAAACACAAATAAATCACAAGTGCTTCCAAACTTGCTTTATAACTTCCGTCTACATCTTGTTTGAATTTTTAGTCCCTCTGTCCTGCTTTTAGGGACCAGGGGCTCGTTTCTGGGTTAACTAGCAAACACAACCTTAGCACACCCTTTAACGCAAATAGCGAGCTAATGATGGTGTAGCAAACGCAGAGGTTTAATGAACGCAAAATCCGTTTCTGGGCTGGTTTGCGTTCGTTAATGTTAACACAACTATTAACAAAAAAACGAATGAATGCCTCCACTCCCGCTGTTTCTGATTAAATTTGCCACTTAACGAGTGTAGACTTTCAACCAACTAGCTCAGAAACAGGACAATGTATTTTGCGTTGTGTTGGAGTTGACGAATTACCAAGTGAGCCCAGAAACGGGATAACACAAAATGCTTCTACGTAACACATTTTGTGTTGCATTGGGCTTAACGATTTAACAAGTGAGCGCAGAAATGAGCCCCAGTTTCATAGAAGCACCCAGCTCCAATATCTGTGGGTTTTGCCTTTGACATCATGAAACATTATTTTAATATCATTCCAGTATCATTAATGAATTTGAAGATTAACAAAGAGCGAGCTACAGAGACAATGAGTGTGTGTTGAGTTCACACCAGTTTTCAGCAGGTGATGTTTGTCCCTGTTGAACCACATACAGTAAAATGATACGGACTGCTCTATTGTGAAGCAGGCGCTTTTTGCAACAAGGCTTATTTGCATACATCTGCATAGAAAGAGGCTGATTTTGCGCCAAAGGTATGAATATTCCCCAATTTACATCCCTGCAAATAACATTTGCATGGATGGATATTTGGAATTGTGTTCCATGAAAATAGAACAATTTCACAGTAAAAATGAAACTGTAATAATCGCCATGCTTTTCACTTGCACTGTCTTATTTTATGGATTTATTGTCTACTGTTACCATCCATACTTATTATTTTTTCATTCTTTTGCACAGTCTGTATTCTTGTATTGTTGTAAACTCATCTTTTCATTGCAGATCTTCACCATTTCATTCGTAGTTATTATTGGGATGAAATGTCAAGTGTATTTGTTATTTAGTTGGCAGTGTTTACGCCTCATGGACTTGTCTCTGACCTCCTGTGATATAGACAATCTGTACAAAACAAACAGAGCAAAAAATACAGAAATCATTTTGGTTTTACATCTTGTGCATTGCCTTCTAGTGCTTTGTAGCCTGGACTGGACTTGAGGTCTGATGGGGTTTGTATCAAATCAATGAATTGAATTTTTTCCACCTTAAAACTTGAAGGATTGTAATGTTACTGCCTTACCTTCAAAGTAACATAAGGCTAAAAAAAAATCTACAGAACACTGCAAAAAGTGACCAACAAAATGTCCGTATTTGACCAACTTTCAGAACTAACTAAATAAATAAATAAATAAAACAGGACAGTTGCATGTCCTCACAGCAAACTGCATTAATATTCATCTGTGCTGCAGCGTTGCAGCTTTTTAGGGCAGCAATCAGTGTTGGTGAGTCTTTTCGTCCCAGTTTGGATCATTACTGGACAGAAACATCCTACTGCTGTCCCACAGGTCAAACAACTGGGACAGCGTCAAAACATCCTCCTCTACCTGACGGTGCAGCCATTTGATTTATGTTCCTCATTGCTTTTATTTGTCATTTGATGGTCAGACTGTGTTTTAATCTGTCATCTGCTGGACGTGTAGTATTTTTATCCTTGTGTTTTAACTGCTCCTTTAGTTTGATTCTTTGACATAACGCCTGCATTTTCAACAACACTCTCCCTGTCGCCACACTGCCTGAAAAAATGCCACTATTGTGTTATTCTGAAAGACGAAAATACATATAAGCTCTGGGTAATGTGTCACTAAAGAACCAGCTACCTGAGACTGAAGATCAAATCTTGGCTTATGTACTGGGTTTGGGGAATAAAAGTGTTTTGTTTAAGCTTTGGAAAAGATTATAGTTTCATTTAAATATTACAAAATTCACTGTGTCATTTTTTTATCACACATTTGCAGACTTTTTTTCTGTATTAAACCAAGCCCTGGTATATTTCCATAACTATACCCAAGTACTGACAGGATCTAAACATCAGCCTGGAAGTCACAGGATAGAATCGAATCGAATCGAATCGAATAGAACAGACTTTTTTTTTTTTAGTGATAGTTAATAAGACAATGTGGACAGAAAAACAACAACACATAAACAAAGGGAAACTAAAACAAATAAACAAACAAACCAAAAACAAAAACAATGAGAGAGTATTGACAAACAACAACAACAACAACAACAACAACAACGTCATATTACAATGAAAAAGATCATAAATACAAATAGCAACTAAATCATATATACACATATATAGAATAGAATAGACTTCATTGTCATTACACCAGTTGTGCAATGAAAGTGCAGGTGGTCTCTACCAGCGACAGTGCACTTACATCTAAATAACATCACAATAAGATACAGACACATATTAGATATTATAAAATATAAAGTAGTGTGAAATCTAAATGTGTGCAAAAAGAGATATACTGTATGAAGGGTAGAGTTAAGAACATTAAAAGTATAAAAATGTGCAAATGTAATATTGTAAACACTGAAAAACATCCATTTAACAGTGTGAACAGTGTAAACAGCAAATGGAAGTCAAGGTTAATTGATTTGGTTATTTCTAAGGCCGATGCCAATTTTTAATGCTGATATTTAAGGCCGATTTTTTTTGTTTTTTAAAGCACATTGACCATAAAATACAACTGAAACACTTAAATAATTAAGATTTTTATGCAGCAATATAAATTAAATTATTAATACACGTACAGATAGTTACTCTTTTAGTATTTATTAAATTTCAAGTGCTGCCCACACAGGTGCCTGATCAAATATCTTAGAGTGTTTTTACTACTGATCAAATATCTGCTTTCAAAAAAAAATAACACCGATTGCTACCAATATATCAGCCTGATATATCGGCCGGCTGATATATCGGTCTACCTCTAAATGTAGCAGTGTAAACAGTGTACACATACATGTTACAGCGTAAATGTATTTTTTTAAATGTATTTTTTCAACTTTATTGAAAATATATAGGTATACAAGACATCAAGATGTCACAAGGAAAAACCATCTAAACAAATAACTTAAAATAATGCAATGATTTAGAGACACAACGCAGAATAGACAAATAGTAATAATGAAAACTTAAAATATACAGATTTAAGAAAAATAAAATAAATAAATATATCAGAGAGTAAGTTCAGTCCATTTTAAAGAGTTCTTTATAAATTGCCAAGGTGTTAGTGCTTTTTTTGTTAAAGATAAATTCCAATGATTTAATATATTTTTCAAATTCCATCAGAAAGACTTTAAAGTTTCGGTTTATTTATTTTTGTGTATTTGAAATTTTCCTATTTACAGCATAAATAGTGCAGTGTAACAGGGTATAGCTCATGGTGTTATTATGTATGAATGCAATGACTGAAAAGTGCCACAAGTAGTTAAAACATGATAATAGTGATGACAGTGATGTGCCACATACCTAGAAAAGTTGATATGAAACATATTTTTCACTTAAATCATTGCAATTTCATGTGTCTGTGGTTACAATGGCAACATTATATTGGAACTGGCTACCACACTTTAATGAAAACCAGCTGTGAAGTTACCCAAAATATCTACTTTTACTGAAAAAATCACATTTTATTAAAGATACAATTTTTTTTTCATGCTCATTGTATGTCTCTTTGTAGCTTTAGTCTCTTGGACAACACTCCCCCTGTTTCTTTATAGTCGATGAGTTTGTCTTGTTACAAGCACGGCTCAGAAAACCTTTTTGGTATCAGAGAAAAGGGGAGGAAAGAAAGCGTGTTCACAGCTGCCAAGTCTGAAATGTTCAGACCCTGAAGCCTGACTCATCACTGCCGGGGTCCAGGCTCCCTGCTGCTGGATCTTGTTGATCCTGTCAGGCTGTAGGAGATCCACAACGGGGCCCTGAGGCAGAGACGACACCCATCATCTGGAAGAGATAAAGCCTGAGGGCAGGATCGTGTCTGCTCGGCAGTTCTGACTGGGCCATTAGCGATGGCGATTTGGACTGAAGATCGTATGAGGGCACGACTTTGACTCTGCTTTTGATATGTAGTCAAACTGTATTAGGTAATATTAATGCTGAATCATCACTAAGGCTTCGTTTACACTGCAGTCAAAAGTGACCCAAATCTAAATTTTTGCCCATATGTGACCATATCTGATTTTATATGACAGTCTGAACAGCACAAATCCAATTTTTTCAATTCAGAGCCAGGCCATTTTCATATGTGGTCTTAAAATCGGATACATATCTGATGTTTTGCATTGCATTTTCCGTCTGAATTCAGCATTTTATTTGACTTATGTTATTGGAATACAACAGTTGACACAATTCTGCACTTCAGGAGGCAGCAACATTCATATTTACTTTTATAAATGAAGTGTCCTGCATTTGATGTCATGTCTTCTTCTGAGTCTTATGGTCACTTCAGGACCATAGACTGTTCATATATAGACAACTGCAGAAAAAAAAAAAACAGATTTTAGCAAAAAATCTGAACTGAGTCTTAAGACCTGCAGTGTGAACGTAGCCTCAGTCTGCAACTCGAGAGATCTTTTTAACCTCTTTCAGCTCATAATTTGGGTTAGAGATGTAAATGATTGAGTGTTATGACCCTGGGTCATAATTTGGCTATTTATGTGTATATGTGTATATGTTTTCTGTTTAGTGTGTGTGTTCTCCCCCGTCCTGGAGGTGTGCTGTGCCCTTTTTGTGTCTGTCTTTTTTTTTTTTTGTAGGTGAAGCTGCTGATTGGTGGAGCAAGATAACCCTGCCCCTTTAAAAATGGCACTGATCCTCCAGTTCGCTCTCTCTCCTTGTCTGCTGCCAGCTCCCAATCATGTTTCCTGTGTGGGGTCGTCAGTCTTCGTTCGTTCGTGTGTTAATTCACAATTTTGTATATAGTTGTAAATAAAGTTTTTTTTTTTTGTAAATCGGTCCTTTTTCTGGTAGGGGAGGACGGCTCTTTTATTTTCACGTTTTCTTCTGTTTTTATTATTGGGAGTTTAGGTTAGTTTTCTGTATTTTATTTCTTGCATTTATTTTGGATTAGGCGATTTAGTTTTGAACTTTGAAGAAGATTTTTGTTTGTTGTTTTAGCCGTGCCCTCCCCTACCCCTTCTTTAGTTGTTAAAAAAATAAATATAGTGAACTTTAGTTTTTTGACTGATGTGTGTGCTTGGGAGCTGGGAGGGGACAAAAGTGAGAATATTATGTTCGCCCCGGTAAACCCCAAGGCCGGGGCGTAACATTAAGACATAATCACATTCTCTTCACTCAGCAATAAGTGTGAATTAAGTTTAACCTGATTTTTCCACACTGACCTTGTTAAAAATGGTTAAAGTTGACATATTCTCCTCCATTCTGACTGGAAAATCTGGAATCTCTAAATCAGTATCCACTGGGCTTAGATGTTTCCTTCCCACTGATGTTGTCATAACTCCACATCACATTTGCAGCCAAGTTGCAAAACTATATTACAACTGCTTCCAAAGGTTTTATGTATTGTCACAAATCCTTTTGGTTGTTTGGCCTCTCAAAGTCAGTTCAGTCCAGACACTTATATCAGACTTAAAGCAACACCATGGAAATTCTGCTCGCGGGGTAGCCCTACAGGGAAATCTGGACATCCCTGCTTAGACTGTTGCCTCCGTGACCTGGCCCTGGATAAGCCAAAGAAAATGGATGGATGGATGGATGGATGGATCTGTCGTAAAATCTGTATCTCGGTAATACTCGCACATTTGTTGACAAGCCACTGATGCCGGCAAACTTCCTGAGGCTAGACAATTAATGTGCGTTCAACCATGTCTTCAGGCCAGGTAAAGTAGCCCTACAGCATTTTATACAAACAATATTGGTTTATTTTTAACTAGAAAAGTACTCGGACAGCCAAGACCTCCGCCAAGGCAGATCAGTCGTCTGTCCGCGTCGGTGATGACAAAATTTGAAAACTGCTTCTGAGTTTTCCAGAGCTCATGCTGACATATTAAAACATTAAATTTTCTCTCAAACTTGTTTTTTTCTTGAAGGTGCATTTTATTTGTTTAGTAGTAGTTTATTTGGTCGTTAATTAATATAAACAACAAACAAAAACAACATATCCATTGTTCCATTTACAATGCGACCAAAAGGGTTTAGGCTGAAGTAAAGATTTATTTTGCTTAACCCTATTTAGAACTAGAAAAGCACAGACTTCCGCCAAGGCAGATCAGTGTTGCCCCCCCCCCCCCCCCCGATCACCACCAAAATGTAATTATTAGTTTCTTGTGCCAGTATCAACATTTCCTGAAAATTTCATGAAAATCCATCCATAACTTTTTTAATTATCTTGCTAACAGACAGACAAACAGAGGTAAAGAAATGAAAAAAAGGTGTAGCCCGTTAGCTACTAGCTTGATAAAACTGCGGAAGGCTACTGCTAGAATAACTTGACGTATGGGCATAAAAAGAAGGCTGTGATTTCAATAACACAACCTGAAACATAGTTAGCTTAAATGCAGATTTTATAGAGAATTTATCCTTACTAGTGTTGTGGAGGTGTATACAACAAAGAAATTCATGGAGAATGGATTGGTTGTCAATCAGGAAAAAAGGTAAACAACATGTAGATCCAAAATAGGAGGTGTGCAGGATCCCAAAAAATTCAACCATGAAAAAATAAAGGAAGGTCCACACAACCTGTGAGCTCCCAATTTGTCAATCAGGCCTTCCTTTATAGTGCACAAGTGAGAAACTGACAAACGAAGCTTCGCCCTCTCTCAGAAGTCAGTTCTGACCTGTCCAGGAAGTCAGTCTAACTTACAGTAGCCTGCGCTAAGCTTAAATGTGATTGGTTAATATGATGTATGACACTGTCGCTAAGCAGAAGAAAGAAAATAAGATACAAACAGACAGAATGCAAGACCTTGGAGTTGTCCTGGGAAGTTTTAGGGAGTTGGGTTATGCTGTATCTTGTGGTATCGTTAGAGACAAAGTAGCTTACAAAACATGCAGAATTGAGAAACTGACTGAGAGTAAACATTCATATCTAGGCCTGTGGTTAGAAAGAGAATGAAAACTGAAGAGCTATCATAGGTGTCTTATAAACTACTAGAAGACTTATGGTCAGTATTAAAATCAGTATTAACACTAGTCCAACAGTAACGCCCCCAGATCTCCATGGGTGGGGCATCCCTCCTCCTCTTTCAGCTCATGCCAACGAGTAAAAGCTGAGCCAGTATTCACCCTTTTCTGGCCTCTAATTTTATCACTTTCATGCTTTCTTTTCTTTGTCTCTTCGGACAACACCCTTACCCTCTTTGCTTTTCTTGCTTCTTCAGCCGTGACCGTTAGCCTATTTGTAGCTTTCCGCCACTCATAACTTTGTTCACCTGCCTCGTCTTTGGAAGGTGGAGGTGGAATGTGACGTATGAAGTAAAGCAGTCAAATTTTGTCGTTCTTTTCATGTAGGAGTTCCAAACCAAAACCGGGAGTTGCATAGTGCCAGTGCAGGTG
Source organism: Sphaeramia orbicularis (assembly GCF_902148855.1). Lineage (NCBI taxonomy): Eukaryota > Metazoa > Chordata > Actinopteri > Kurtiformes > Apogonidae > Sphaeramia > Sphaeramia orbicularis. Next base: position 19,309,098 of record NC_043978.1, on the reverse strand, counting down.
ATACAGCTGCTCTGGAGCGATGACGAAAGTGGAATTGAACCTATAGTGAGTTGTTGCACCACCAAAATGACCTTGAAAATTTAGTTTGAGGGCTGAAAAACTCCATGATGTTGCTTTAAAAACCCTGTAGCAGAGCCAGAGGTTGAAATTTGACAATGAATAAACAAATTGGAATGAATAAAGAAAATATATCTATCAACAAATACACAGTTGCTTCATTCAGGGCGGGTTTCTGAAAGTGGAGGAGCTGATGTTTCACAGACATGAAGTAGATGAGTTGGACAGTGTGTATAAAAGAAAATCTGGATGAATGGCCTCGGTTCTAAAGCATCCTAATTAGGGTGGAACGCACTGAAGTCATGAATGATTAGACAAAAAGGAGCATCTGCTAATTTCCATGTCAAGCTCAATATGTTTGATAGGAGGGGATGAGAACGGCCAACAAACCACTTTTAGTGTCAAAGAAAGTGACGAAGTGATAAAAGCTAGAATTACTGTTGTTGTTTTGACCACCGGACACAGCTGTAAATGAGAAGAATGGAGTTTGATGCTGAAATGGCAGCATTTCTTCAACAAGGGTGAGTTTGATTATGACGTTTATGAAGGTATAAAGTTATTATGGGACGTTATTATCTTTGCTAAGTTGCTGTTTGCGTATCCACGGTTTAGACTAAACTGTGACAGTTCTGATCTTGTTTGTTGGGTTCAAACAGATCTTTAGTTCAGCTACTGACAACACAAGCTGAACAGAAAACAGAGGTGATGAGTGGATTTATTGTGGCTGTTTTCAGTGTAAAAACAGAGCTAAGCTAACAGAGCTATAATGTAAACTATCAGCCGATGTAGCACATGTAGCTTATAAGACATGGTGTTATTTTGAGCGACTGCTAAAATAGGTTCTGTGAGTTTTAGTTTGAAGAAGAAAACTTGATAATACCATAATACAGATGTGTGGAAATAATGAGCTTAATATTTTATTCAGTGAGTGATACAGTCTGTGGATACATAGCATTGGTGGTTTTGGTTAGTCCTAAGTGTGTTCTGGTACCAGACTGACCACTACTGTTCAGGCTTTTTAACCCTTTCATGCATTGTGGTCACTACAGTGGACAGTTATTCTACAGCTGTTCTCTTATATATTTATGGATTTGGTTGTTTTAGTTCCATATCAGCCAACACAGTGGATCCTTATGCATCATCCCAAACACTGAAATTCATACCATAACTGTATCTTTGCTGTTCTTGATAAACCTGATCTGCGCTAGCAGGTTTGAGTGTAAATCAATTGTTAGTTGTTATTAGACTGTAATTAACAATTTTCTTAAACAAAAAGGGTTTCTTTGCATATTATCTCCATGAAGTGAATAGTAAATAGTCTTAGAGTATGTTAAAATGAGCAACATTAAAAATGTTTTTATTTCATAGTTTTCACACCGTATATCACTTTCTGATATTGTGTTTTAAATATATGTTTCTTTGCTTCAGAAATTAATAACAAGGTGTCCAGCTGAGTGGACATTTTTGTGACTCCATAAAAAACAGGGTCATTAAAAAAATTTCAATCACATAGTTCTTTTTCATGCCTAAAGAGGAATAAAAACTCTCAGGAAAGAAAATCTTGATTAGGGTTCTCATAATTCATGCATCAAAGGGTTAATATCAATACAACATAGAACCCCTAAACCCTTTCTCAGGCAAGTGACTACTTTGGTCATTTCCACACACATTACAAGACAGTGACATCAACAGTTATACAGTGAGGACAGTGAGTCAACAATCTCAGGTCCAATGTGGTCTAGGGTCTGTGAGGTCCACCTCTGCATGAACAGTGAGTGTACCTGCTTTGTTAGGTACCATGAAGTAATGGTACTAATGTAAGGAATGATGTTCAGAGAGATAATGTGGATGTGGACAGGTGTCTGGATCAGCACTTATGTTACTGGAATGTTCTAAAAGTGATGTTCTTTTCACCTGACATGTTTTTCTTGTATTTTTTGTATATACTTCTTGGATTTCTTTTTTTTTTTTTTTTTTGCCACTTACGGGCAAAGAACCAAATATGGTAACTTCATTGACCTTGATTTTCTACATGACAATAAAACATTTTGAGAAGTTTTTCAAATTTTCTACCAAGGCAGATCAGTCCCCCCGATCACCACCAAAATTTAATAAGTAAGTAAGTAAGTAAGCAAATTTTATTTATAGAGCACTTTTCACAGACAGAGTCACAAAGTGCTTTACAGTGCGAAGTGCAAATAAACAATACAAGTAAAAATACAATTAAAATACCATTAAAACACAATTAAATACAATTAAAACACAATTAAAATATAATAAAAACATAAAGTGCAATCAGTTTGTAGCAGCCCTGAGTCAGTTGGGGAAATTAAAAAGCCTACTTGAACAAGAGTGTTCTGAGGTGTTTTGAAAAACTCTACAGAGTCCATAGACCGTAAGTGTAGAGGCAGGTCATTCCAAAGACACGGTGCTACAGCTTTAAAAGACCTGTCACCCCGTGTGCTAAAACAGCTAATCATTTGTTCCTTGTGCCAGTATCAACATTTCCTGAAAATTGTATCCAAATCCATCCATAATTTTTTGAGTTATTTTGCTAACAGTCAAACAAACAAACAAACAAACAGACAGACTGATAAACCCCGAATGAAAACATAAATATTCATCAGATCACCCTTCGCTAAAATCAGCTTTCCCTACAAATAAGACACATCAGATTTTAAAGAGTTAATCATCTCAAATGACAACCGTCAACACCATGAGTGAGACCTCCTCATGCTTTTTCAGTCACTAGCTTTGTTTCTATAATACGTGAAGTTAATCTGAAGTGAACTTTTGTAAAGTCACAAAAAATGACGTTTGCTAATTTCAAGATCCATCCATAACTTTTTGAATGATCTTGCTAACAGACAAACAAGCAAACAAACTAGAAAAGCACTTGAAGAGCGCTGACCTCTGCCAAGGTCCCGCCCCCCCCCCAATCACCACCAAAATTGAATCACTTGTTCCTTGTGCCAGTATCAACATTTCCTGAAAATTGTATCCAAATCTGTCCATAACTTTTTGAGTTATCTTGCTAACAGACAAACCCCAATGAAAACATAACCTCCACCGTTCCTTGGCGGAGGTAATAAAGTCATGTTATGTTCTAAAATAACACACTCAGGTTGAAATGCTGAATTTCATTGTATTTCTCTGAGTGAGGGTTAAACAGTGTCAGCAGACTGGACATGAAAGTCAAACAGTATTTTTCTGGTGCGGCAGGTTTGGCCAAAGTCCACTGAAGAAACACTTTACTCTAAACTGTTATTCCCTTTCATGCGTCACCTGAAGTAACCTGAATTCCAGATAAAGTTTTAAACCCTCAATTTTATTTCATTTTGACATTTAGCCTTTAGCAAAAGTGCCAAAGACAGATTGAGGACGGTCTTTTTTGGCTAAATAAAGGTTAAATATTCCCTGAACCCCATTGTGTGGCTTTTATGTCATCATGCTGTCAGCAGAGATGAATTATCGCCTCACCTCTGCAATAAACAGCGGACACTTTCACCGTTGTGTTGTAAACAGTTTGATTTGATTTCTGAGCCCTGAACAGCTCCGTGTTCTGCTCCTGCCGCGGGTATCACACCCCTCCTCCTCCTCCTCCTCCTCCTCCCCCCTCATCCTGAACTTGACGTCCCTGATAGCGTCTCCAGACAGCAGGTAGGACGGACAGCCCTGATCATTAATTGATGACACAGCGGCCCTGCATCCTGTTTGGTGTGAGTCTCAGTGGTCATTGTCTGAAAAACAATCCATGCAGAAAGTGGAAGGATGGTGAAGAGGAAAGGGGGAGGGGCAGAGAGAGAGGGGGGGTGATGAGGTTTTGACTCGCCGCAGAGTCAAAACAAGCAGCCATTCACCGCAGTGTCAAAACAAGGTCATGTGGACGTGGCCATTGCTCAGAATGCACTATTCCCACGCAAACAGGAGAGGTTGCAGCAGCAGCGTGCAGCCGGTCTGGGATGAATGATTTATCTGCTGAAGGGGGGGGGGCACAACGGCAGCTAATGGAGCTGGATGTTCAGCTGCAGAGGATGCTGGGAGGAGGGGTGAAGATGTCCAGATAGAGACAGGAAGCCGAACAGAACAAGACTCAGACTTCTTCTTGTGTTATCACGTGTGGTGAACAGGCCAGACAGCTGACATGTGTATGTGCACAACAGGCTGCGCTGATATTACCCCCACCTCCACCACATCTGAGAGGCAAATATTCAACTCTGTCGTCCACTACATTTGTCTGACAGCTTTAGTCACTTATTTTTATGTTGAGGGTTTTACTCAATGAATAATAGAAGAAGCTTTTAAACACTGGTGGAGCAAGTATTCAGATCCTTTACTTGAGCAAAAATACTAAGGCTGCTATTTTAAACTAATAAGTAAAAGCAAAGAAAAAAGTATTTTTTGGAAGAGGTGAAGTGTTTTCAATGGGGGCTTGATCCAAGGCCCAATCCCAAATTGCCCCCCCACCCCCCACCTGACTGATAAAGTGTAAAGCAAGTCAGTCATCATTGCACAATAAACCCCAATAAGTGATACAAGACACTGACTCAAAGCAAAAAGTATGTCAGTAAATCGTTATATAAAATGATGTCTGCAGATGAGAAGGGAACTTCGTCATTTCTGATCAGCTGAAAAAATTATGCGATTGTTACGAAATCACAAAACTTGGACCCAAATGCACGAGACTGACACAGAGCAACTTAGTTTGAGTATTTATTTACTCAAATTAATTAAGAAACAAAAATCTCTTCACAACTTTTGAATCAAAAAATATACACAAAAATCTTCTCAATCAAGGTATCAAAAAAAACAAAAAGATCTTCTCAAACGAGGTATCAAAAATACTAACAAAAAGGTCTTCACAAACGTGGTATCAAAAATTTACACAAAAATCTTCTCAAATCGAGGTATCTGAAAATCTAACAAAAAGTTCTTCGCAAATGTGGAATCAATAAACTTACAGAGCGAATCAAAACAGCACAGAGGAACAGGAGAAGGTCGAGGGAGTTCTTGACTTGTCATAGCATGAAAGATGCACTGACAACAGACGCGAGTAGAGGAGGGTATATAAAGAGAAGAGGGATAATGAGCCCCAGTTGAAGACAATCAGGGAATCAGGGAGGACACAGACAAGGCAGACACAGTGCACACAAATGAACAAAACCCCTCACCAAAATAAAACAGGAAATGAACGAAACCAACAAACATAAATTACTAGCGCCACTGAGGGTGGTGCATCACAGCGATTAATTTGTTCTCCTAGTATTTAATCCAAATACAGTTGTTCCCCCCAACAAAAACATTAAAACAGATGGAATGGGGGCTTTTATTTTGAAAAACCACTACAAATGTTCCCTCAACTACAGTACCAGGCCTTTATGCATCTGTTCCCATTTTGAGATATAAATAATGAAATGTGCAAATGGTTAAAAAAAAAAAAAGTTACTCAAGTTCATCTATCGTAACACAACAATCCTGAGCTAAGGTGGACCTTAGTGGTGCTGTGACGTAGTAGTTAGCACTTCCACCTTACCCCGTTTCAACTCTGGTTTCCACCATCATTAAAAAATAGGTATCTATGTCAGTTCTCCTGCCCTTGACCACAATGCTGTTGAAGATCGGAGTGCCTTCAATGGCAGTTCACTGCTCCTAATGTGCTAATGCTAATGCTAATGCTAGGTACTGTGTGTGAGTATTAGAATGGGTAAAATTAACTAAACTAATTTCTCTACAGGGATAATCATCAGAATTAACTTTTAATCTTTCTTACATATGACGCTTCAGAATGAACTTTATTGAGCAATTAAGATGGAAATTAAAGCGCAAATAGTTCTATAGGACTTTATAACATAATGTAGTATGATTTATATCATTTAGGTGACTTTTTTCATCTTATTCCATCATTATTACCCAAAACTACACTGTGATGTTGTCAATTACAAAACACCACGTTCAGAAATTGCAGAAATAATTAAAACAACTGCCCTGCGATGAACTGGCAAAATGTCCAGGGTGTACCCCGCCTTCACCCATAAGTAGCTGGGATAGGCTGCAAGCGATCCCCGTGATCCTAGTGAGGATAAAGCAGGTTCAGATAATGAATGAATGAATGAATGAATTAAAACAACTGCTGCTGCCACCATCTTTAAATGCCCTGAGAAGATGTCTGGAAGTGTGTGTCATTAGCAGAGACAGCTGATTGCACTAAGGCACAAAGATGTTGAAGTAGCAGAATGATGCAGCACCATTTGGATGTAAGCAGAGACACATGAAGCGGTGCAGAACTGAGGTTCTCTAACCGTTGATTTCAAGGACGCCACTGACAGGATCGGCCATGAGTGATGAGGAGAGAGGAGGGCAGCGGGTAGAGGGGGGAGGTGAGGAGGGAAGGAGTCAGGTGACAGAGGCTGAACGACTGTGGTCTGTCAGTTCGATGAGCCAAAGCCTTTTGGATGGACCAATCGCCACTCTGTCACCTGAAATCACAGACTGAACCGCAGCGGATGAGATGGATTCAAAGACAAAAAAAGCAAGTGGTTATTAGACTGTAGTTCTAACATCATTTTCATTTTCATGCTTGTTCAGAAGTAGCTCATGACACTTTTACTTCTTACCTCCTTAGACTGCTTACACACTTAATGTAAACATTGCATGAACACATAATGCACATCTGTGTTCTGGCAGCACTTAAAGCACACTGCACTGTGCTTCATTTCTGATCTTAACCCTTTATAGGGCACTCATAGAAATACACTGAAATTCTAAATGACATCCTTAGTGTGCTATTGAAGGACAAAACAAGATTTTGTTACTTTTGTGAAATAAAAAAAAAATATATATATAAAAAAATATATAAATACATATATATATATACATATATATATATATATATATATACATATACATATACATATACATATATATATATATATATATATATATGTATTCTTGTTGAAAATCAGGGTCAATGACATTACCATTACCATATTTGGTTCCTTGCCCGTAAGTGGAAAACAAAAAAAAAATCCAAGAAATATACATAAAACTAGGAAAGCTCTTGGAGAGTGCAGACTTCCGCCAAGGCATATCAGGACACCCCCCCCCCCCCCCCCCCAAAAAAAAAAATCACCACCAAAATTTAATTATTTGTTCGTTGTGCCAGTATCAACATTTCTGTTGCTGCTCTTTCACATAGCGAGGTTTAGTTGAGTTTAGTGTAGTTTGGGTTATTCAACAAGGTCCAGGTACAAAAAAAGTAACAGTAATCTCAGAGAGAAACAATTTAGCTAAAATCTCATTTCCATCTGTGGTCTCTGGGTAAGTGAGGATAAACGCAAAACATACACCTACCAAAAGTGGTTGCTTAAATTTTGGAGGTCAAACATGCATATCAGACCACACCATGCCCAACCAGCCCGCATACCATGTAGAAATGTTCAACAAACACATCCAGGACTACCCCATCAACATACTTTAACCCAGTGTTTTTCAGCCTTGGGGTCGGGACCCCACGTGGGGTCGACTGGAATTCAAATGGGGCCACCTGAAATTTCTAGTAATTGATAAAAATAGAATAAACTTATTAATAAAAAAATCTATGTTGAGTTGACAGAGACAATCCTAATCCATAAAAGACATGACAAATTGTGAAGCTGAAACTGAAGCACTGTGGTACTGTTTATCTGTCAAATGTTCATTGTGGTCAGTTTCAGATGCTGCAGCTCTTTCATAATTCATAGTTTGAGTTCTTTTTTGTTCCGTATTAATTGTCAGCCTTGTAAATCCAAGCTGGACTGACTGTACATATCCCAACCAAAGAAAATAAAATTCTCATTTTGTGCAGTTATCTACACCTGGCTTTTCTGCCTCTGTCCATAATAATATACATTATATAGACTAAATGTCATCTAAAATTAACATTTATTTATAACATGGTATAGCAAACTATTACATGATCAAAAACAAATTAATTTTAGCAAAAAAAAAAAAAAAGTCTCCATTTTGAATGTCTGGGGTTGCCAGAAATTTATGATGTTAAAATGGGGTCACGAGCCAAAAAAGTTTGGGAACCACTGCTTTAACCCTTTATCAGGCAAGTGACTATTTTTGGTAATTTCCATACACAATACAAGACAGTGACAGCAACAGTTACAGTGACGACAGTGAGGCAACAATCTCAATCTAATGTTCTGAAAGTCATGTTCCATTCACCTTACATGTGTTTTTCTTATATTTTATATATTTACTTTTTGGATTTTTAGTTTTATTTTTTTGGATAAGGAACCAAATATGGTAACTTCAATGAGCTTGATTTTCTACATCAAAATAAAAAAAATGTTGAAAAATGTCCCAAAAGTAAGTCACAGAAAAAAAAAATATTAGATCACTCTTGTTTTCTTCAGTTTCTTGTTCATTTTAATGCCTGGTAGAACTAAAGGTACATTTGTTTGGGCAAATATAATGAGAACAACAAAAATATCTCATAAGAGTTTAATTTCAGAGCTGATATCTATCCATTTTCCATGTTTTCTTGATAATAACCAAAATCACTTCAGTTGTTACATCAATATCTATGGCATTGCACTGACAAAAACAGTGCTTTTAGACATTCTGTTTTCTTTTCTGTCTGTTTTAGTCACAGGACACACACAGGAGTTAGTACTTGATTGCTTAACCATTGTTTTTAATAACTTTTGATGGTCTAATATTTTTTTCCATGACTGTATGTCCTCTGATAGCACAGTAAGGTTGAAATTTAGAATTTCAGAGTATTTCTATGAGTGCCATAGAAAGGGTTAAGTTTCACAGTGAAAGGGTAAAACAACAGTCCATCTAATGTTAACAATGGTTAAATTATGTTAAAGGTTTAAGAAAGTGTCTCTAGTTAAAAAAAAACAAAACAAAACACTAGGACTAGAAAGTGAATATCTTATGATCATCGTTAAAAACAGACTAAATTAGAATTCACAGTGCCACCTCTTTTCAGACTTTGCAGCCTGTGCCATTTGTTATGTTAGTTTGCGTTGGTTTAGGGCCGGAGTCCAAGCACGGAACAGCATATTTATCTGCAAACTGTTTAAAGCTTGCTTCATCACTTTTCTGATGTGGTCCTTTTTTATTGTGCTGTCACTGCAGATGAAAAGCTCATCACTTACTTCTTGTTTAGTGGTTTGTCTTCCTGCAGATGTTTCCCAAGAAAAAGCCTTCTAGTGGTTCCACAGACATCTGGGGGGCTTTTAATGTGAAATATTTACAGAGTTGTAGAGTTGGTTTAGCTTCAAAGGAGGAGTTTAGAGGAGAGTGGTGAGTTTGGAAATCAAGTTATCGCGTGCTGTTTTTGTTCACGTTTTTCCACAAACCATTGAGCCTTTTCAAAAGCCTCCATTAGAGACCAAAATTTAGCTCTTGGACATGCCTATTACATTCTTGAACTCAGGTAAAACTCCCAAAATACACTGAAATGACTCAGAAAAACACAAACTAAAAAGCAGATCCCAAGTTAACACAAGAGACTACATCAGTGTTTTCCAACCTTGGGGTTCGCCTGGAATTCAAATGGGATCGTCTGAAATTTCTAGTAATTGATTAAAAAAATTAATAAATAAACCTTACTAATATAAAATATATGGTGGGTTGACAGAGACAATCCCATCCATAAAAGACATGAGAAACTGAAGCTGAAGCACTGTGGTACTGTTTATCTTTCAAATGTTCATTGTGGTCGGTTTCAGATGCTGCAGCTCTTTCATAATTCATAGTTTGAGTTATTGTTTGTTCAGTATTAATTGTCAGCCTTGAAAATCCAAGCTGAACTGACTGTACATATCCTGACCAAGGAAAATCAAATTCTCACTTTGTGCAGTAATCTACACCTGGCTTTTCTGCCTCCGTTCATAATAATATACATTATATCAACTAAATGTTGTCTAAAATTAATGTTTATTTGCAACATAGTATAGCAAACTATTACAAGATCAAAAACAAATTCATTTCAGCTAAAAAAAAAAGTCTCTGTTTTAAATGTCTGCCAGAAATTTGCAATATTAAAATGGGGGTCACGAGCCAAAAAGGTTGGGAACCACTGGGCTACATCATCATATTCTACATCCTTTATATTTCTTTCAGCGACTTATATATAATACTATATACATAGTCTTCTTTGGCAGTCACTATTAGCACAATTTATCTTTTGAATTATACTTATTTTGATTATACTTTCTTGTTTTCGCTAAGAATATAGAGCAAAGACAATGTAGAAAACAGACCAAGTAGAAAATAAATAGGAGCCTTAGTAAGAGTAAATAAAAATAGGAAAGAGAGGGTATACATATTACAATTATGAAATCAGAAGCACGCAATTCTCACCACTCCAGAGTTAAAATGACACTTTGGGCAGTAAAAATACTCAAATTATTTTTTAGTGTTACATTTCTGACACTCTTAGTGTTATTCTATGCTATTTTTGTATTTTCTATGCCACCAATGGAGATTTGTAGCCCTGGTAGCTAATATACAAACTGTGTCCCAGATGTCACAGAATGAGAAAAAGCATTAAAATTAAAATAAACTAATAAACTCATCAGAATACTTTAATGATACCTGAAGGAAATTAGGTTAAAAAAAATATGGTTTGCCATTACAACAGATTGCACTTCTGTGGCGTATAGTTATTATATGTTTTGCACTACAACGAGGATGGGATGGGAAATACAGGTACATATATGTAGACAAAGGTTTAGACTTTTTCTAGAAGGGGTTTTACTTTGGATCTCTAAAGCTGTGAGTGAAAAGAGAAGGTTTTTATAAATCATATCACCTAAGGGATGTGAAACCAGAAAAACCAACGCTCAGTCTGTTTTAGGTTGTATGATGATCTGTACAGGATTAGAAACTGTTCAGTAAAATGATTAATTTCAACCAGCGTTTATCTTCCCCAAATGAAAAAGACTTTAATTTGAACATTTGCAGAAGCAACATTTCAGTTTGATAAAGTACCTTCTTACTCACTGTAACTTTTACCAAATATTTTGCAGGGTGGAAAATGAGTTTTTGGGATTAATAACTGTCACGGTGCAAAGGCCTGAATCTAATGTTTACAGATCTGAACATTTGGAGGAGCCTGAGTCGTGTAAAAAGTGCAATCGAACCATTTTGGATCCGTCGTCTGAGACAAGAGTGAACTAATCCAATAAATGTGGCTACACTCCCAGCGTCTCCACAAACATGGCAGTGTGTTTGTTTTTCCGCAGAAACGACTGCTGTCAGTCTGTTTCCTTTTTTCTCGATGCAAAAAAATTGGCACATGAAATACTTTAAGGTGTCGGCTCAGTTTATTGGATCAAAAACTGAATGAGGTGCAACTTTTCAAACCCCACTGATTGTTAAAACTCTCACTCTTTGTGTTAAACTCTTGGGCTTTGATTGCTGTTGTTCATAAACCACTGAATCCTCTCTAAACAGGAGACTCCGCTGACCAGAGGAGAAATATTGGGCCGTGCTGTACTGGCAGCATTTCCAGGCCATGAGGTTGGCAATAATGCAGCAGGCACAGCAGACCGGCTGGTGACTGAAGCTCAAAATGAGTTTGGCTAAAGCAGAGGGCTTTGAAAGGTAAAACAAAGTGGGCTATCATGGAAAATATGAGTAGTTTGTTCCAAGACAAGAGTTATTTATAGTATAAAGCAGATATGGAGGAAAGTTCTTTTCGGAAGGTAATTGGAACTGTGAATGTCTGGATTGGATTGGAAGGGAATGAATTTCACTACTAAACTTTTACTCTTTCACAGCACTTTTTAGAGTCAACTGAAAGGAACACGAAACAAAGAAAATATAAAGTTTTCTGCTTTGGTTTAATACATTATGAACCATTAACGCTGAATCCAGCTCCACAAACTAAATGACTTGAAAAGTGCTAAAATATATGTAAATCAATATGTTGACATGCACAGTTTAACATATGCCATCACAGACCACAACTACTACACAACAAAGAGTGACACAACAATGAACAACATTACAGATTTGTACTTTCTGTCTGCTCTATTTTTAGTGCAGAACAAATGCATGATGTTCGACTGCCAGGCCCCGATTTGGTCCAGAACACCCAGTCCAGTTCCAGTCCAACTGGTCTGTTTACATGCAGGAGTAGATCAACTTGCAATTGCATTGTAGTCTAGACTATAATGCGATTACTCGTAAAACTAGAAAGATTTCAGTTGAGATAATGATTATGTGTACTTTTAAAGTCCAGCTTTAGTTGGACGAATGCAATAATTTGTTTTTTTAAAGTGTACCTGAACCAGTCATGCTTACTTGTGCTTTAATTGTGCTTAGTTTATTAGTTATAAGCAACAGAGCCACAAATTCAGTTAAAAAAAAGGAAAAAAGAAAGGCCATGTTGATTTCGGGTAATGGAGTCTGAATAAACAACAGCAGTCAGTGAGTGAGACTGAGTGGAAAGCACATGTTGGCACTTGTTGTTTGTGCAGCTGTAAGGTTTGAACTTCACCACTGACCCAGGGACGCAACCACCACTGGCCGATAACGTGTCATCTTAGACTGGTGTCTGCTGAAACCACCTTCCAGGGCTCCATTCTCATGTCATCCTTTAAAGGGTTGAAAATGCGAAACTGCGTTTTCTCGTCGCGTAGAGTTTACATCACAGGCACGTACCACTACAGGAAAACAACATGTTGGATTATTTCCCTGCGATGGCCAACTTTACTATAACCCTTCGCCATGTTCCATTTCGTTTTTTGTGATTATAATTTCACACTAGGAGAGAACAGGAAGAGAAGTAGAAAGGTTCTACGCAGGCGTTTGGTCTTGGTGGCGGCATGCATACTACATCAATGAAGAGGAAATTTCACACACTTTTGCGTGTCCGTCTGCGTGCATATTTTCCCCAGAAAATGCACGTCTAAGCACAGAAAAAGTGAGAACGCAATGCCACTTATGCGTTTTCGGTTCAGATTGTTACTGTCTAAACGTAGCATTAGTACCCTCCAAAATTTGCTAGCGGTCCATGAATAACATCACTTACGATAGCGTGAAAACAAAAATGAAACTTAACATCCTTTCACCGTTTAGCTCCAGACTTCTACACCTCTCTTCTACAGCAGATCTTACATGAAATTTTAACAACTTCTACATCCACTGGGCCCACTACACTGCTTTATGGGCCCCCCACAAACACTGGCCTCATAAATTTGTCATGTCCCCCCCGCCTTATTGGCGCCCCAGCAACGGGCTATGACAGCAACCTATGGCTCCTGGGCCAAACGTGGCTCTTGAGCCTCTCTCTATGGCTCCCCTTGTCAAAAAATGTAAGGAGCATTTTCAAATGAACTGAATGAACGGTTACTTGTTAACATTGTTACAGGCCTAAATCAATTCTAACATTGTCCATCTGCAAGAATGTGCAGGCTATACACAGAATAAAATATTTTTTGACAGCATATAAACAAAAATATACGCCACACTACATTATTTTCTTACCAAATATAATAAAAGATACTCCATTTGCATTTGTTAGTAGTTTGTTTAAAAGTCAGCCCATATACTTGAAAGTTGAGCTTTTCATCTATTACACAATCGAATTTTGTTTTGGAAACAGTATGCATCATTAAAAAATTTCACAAATCTTGAATGTTTTCTTTATTGTAGTTGTACAATTTCATAAATGCACCAAATATTGCCTTATTGTAGTGGAAATACAAAGTTAAATAAACTAATGACAAACAGGCTACAGAAGAACAGCCACTTCATGGTAAAATGCAGATGTGTTAAAATATTTTTGTTATTGCTCCGGTCACATTTTTTCTTCTTTTTCGAGTCAAAAATAGCTCTTAAGATTGTAAAGCTGGCAGATCTCTGGGCTATGATGTAAGTTACCTGATGGAACCACTAGTATTGTAAGTGATCTTTTCAAATAGCTAGCGATGAAAATTCACCACAGGTACCCTTTAAGTGTCATGTAAACCCACTGGGTAAGAGGGTGATAAGAACCATTAACGGGGAGGTGCCTAAGAACATCCCCCAGACCAGGAAACGCCTATTCAGAACAATGTTACGGTCTGAAAATACCTTGATACAGCCTCTACATGAGTAAACTCTTTGTTGGTCATTCAGAATACAGGGCTTTAGAATAATCCAAGAGACAAAATGTACGAGCGTGAACCATCTTTGGCAGAGTCGAGTGTAGGCTAGGGTTCCATATGTCAATCAGAACCATCTATTCGAGATATCACTAACACAGGAATACCTTCAAAACAGGCCGTTCATCCATGTCCTTATGAGGGTTGCGGGGGTGCTGGAGCCTATTCCGGCCCCCTATGGGTGAAGGCGGGGTACATCCCACTCACAGGACCTCCTTGCTGTGAAGGGATAGTGCTAACCACTGCACTGCCATGCTGCCCTAATGATGGACCAGATCTATTAATTATTAGAGGCTCCAAATATAGCAAATGAGACTGAAATGGAAAAAAAAAAAATCACTGACTTAGTATTTTTAGAGAGTTCAGTCAAAGTCTAGAGCAGGAGTGTCAAACTCATTTTAGTTCAGGGACCACACACAGCAAAATGTGATCTCAAGTGGGTTGAACACAATACTCTATAAATGATAATCCAAAATTTTCTCTATTGTTTTAGTGTGAAAAAAGTTAGTGACATTATGAAAATGTGGATACAATGTGAACGATGTACAACCTGAAATTTCTGAAGTAAAATCAGTGCAATTTCAACAATATTATGTCATTAACACAACTTACAAATTACAGCGGATCTATTAATACACAAAATATTTAGTAACAGGCAGAATAATATTGAAATTCCAATTATTTTTCTTAAGACATTTCAGCGTGTTCATATTTGTTCAGGTTATTAACATTTTATTAGGAAAGGAAAGATATAAAAGCAGGTAATTTTCATAACATAATTTTCCTTTTTACCTCTGTCAAGGACAGCGGAGGTTACATTTATAATCAGGGTTTATTTGTTTGTCTGTCTGTGTTTTAGCAAGATAACTCAAAAAGTTATGGATGGATTTTGATGAAATTTTCAGGAAATGTTGATACTAATACAAGGAACAAATGATTAAATTTTGGTGGTGACTGGGGGGGAGTGATCTGCCTTGGCGGAGGATTACGCTCTCTGAGTGATTTTCTAGTTTCACATTAAAACAATTAGAAAATTTGGAGTTGCCATTGCTTAGCTGAGAGTTTGTTACGCTATTTCACTTGAGCGATCATCAGTGGTATTACAACCTGGGGCGCTGCTACCAGTTGTGGACTCCATGGAAGGTAAACATTGTCAACCTTCAGAAAAGAAATTATCTGTAGATCTATCGTCAGAGAGGGGAGGTGGGGGGTGGTTATAAACATAATGTAACAACTGGAGGTATAGGGGTGCATTTCATAAATGCTGTTACAACGGCAACAGGTGTGAAAAAGGAAAGTGAAACTTAATTTCAAACGTCCGACTCCCAGCTTCTACGCCTCTCTTTTACTGCGGAGTTTACACGTAATTTTCACAACTTCTAACCGATACCCACTGGGCCCCCTGCAAATAATAATAATTATACATCACACTTATATAGTGCTTTTTTGGACACTCAAAGATGCTTCACAAACAAACAAAACAAAGACAACAAAAGGGCTCAAGAAAATGCAAGTTTGAACAGGTGAGTTTTGAGTAGTGTTTTGAAGTTTTGTATTGAGTTCCTGATGTTTTGTGGGAGTTCCATAGGGTGGGGGCGGCTGCAGCGAAGGCTTAGTACCCCAAGGTCCAGTGCTTTATCCTAGTGGTGGAAGTGAGGAAGTTAGTGTTGGCTGATCCCCATCATTCTGGGCCCCATGAATTTGTCATGTTTACGCCCCCTTTACAGTGCCCCAGATTACAACTATAGGATACTCATGCAATGGCTTAACCCCTTTAGTCCTATCAGCCTGCCCGCGGGCCGAAAAAATTATGTTAATATTTATCTATAATAAAAATATAATAAATCAGGACAATGAATGTTTTTTTCAACTTTTACTCAAAGTTTAGACCCTAATGTTAATAAAAGTACATCAAAAGTGTATTTTAGTGCAAACTTTAATGTTCAAACATGATTTTTAATCTTTGTGGGGTGAAATATACGCTATTAAAAATCTCAGACACGAACAATTAATTTATACATATCATCGTCAATCCAGCTGAAAAAAAACAGACGAGGATAAAAAATTCTAATTTCTCTTTTAGTTTGTTACAGTTTACTCAGGCATAGTAATAGATACAATATTTTAGACAATGGGAATAGATTCTGTGAGGTCTCCAAATGTCCACAGACACCAAGAACATCCATATGAACCTTATTATTGTGAAGTAATTCTTCATTTACTTTGGGTATGTCTTTTTAGGCGTTTTTCCTCTGAAAATATGGTCAGGGTTAAACAGGTTAATATTGGAGGCATTTACATGTGGACGTACAGGAAAGACATTTGGTTGTAAAAATATCCGATCAAGTCATAGTTTACAAGAAGATTACACCTCGTCTACTGTTGTTTACACCCGAGAAATCAGCTTTTAGAGGCCGTTTTGAATCAACAGCTGTATTTTCTAAGTTTTACACCTCTTCAACAGCTGCCTCCTTCAGGTGTCACGGTTTTACCCAGACCTGTGTTAACTGACCACATCAACACCTGTTTTAACCTCCTACACTTGCTCCCAGTGTGTTTCAGAATTGATTTTTTAAGCGCTGACTGTTGACGGCCTCTCTCTCTCTGTCCTATATACCTGACCTCTTAATAACTTACGAGCCCGTATGTAGTCGGTCTGTACTCAGTCAGACAACTCTTATCTGTTCCCGAGGCTCTGCCGAAAACTAGGGGAGACGGAGTTTTCCCAGTTAGAGCTCTGAAGTTCGAAAATCAGGTCAGAGTCAGTAGCCTCTTTAAAATCTGAGAGTCTGTCCTGGTTTTACCCTTTATTGATCAGCTTCTATTGCTTCATAAATGCTCTTTGACGATGTGCTGTGTTAATTATCTTATACATTAATTCATTAGTTTCCGATTTTTTTTTTTATTATTTATTTTTTTTATCTTGAGAGCTAAAAAAGCTGCTGGACTCTCAGGATCCAAACTTTCAAAACTACATAATGAATTTCTACATTTTCTGCATTTTTTTTTTTTTTTGTAACTTAAATCTTTATTGAGTTTTTTTATAGAATTGTAACAGTATCCCAAAAGAAAAAAGACAAAGACAAACAAAAGAGACTCCACCAAACAAGAGAAGAGAAAAAAAAAAAAATTAAAACAAAAAATTAAAACAAAAAATAACGAAAGCTCTAATAAGTACAAAAGAAAACTTTGTGCCCGGGTAGCAAGAGCCAGTCTATTGATTTTGTGTAAATATAGTCCATTTGTTCCAGTTTTTATTCAGTTCTGGTTCTTGCAGCCTCAGTCTGTGAGTTAATTTTTCCATTAGAAATATTTTTTCAATTGTGGATACCGACTGGTTCTTTGATGGAATGGTTGCCTTCCCCCAGGTTCTTGTTATAGTTTTTTTTTTTTTTTTTGCAGCTATTAAGAGTATTTTCACCAAATATTCATCCTTTTTAAGAATGGTAGTGTTCCAAAAGTTACAAAGATATAGAACATCAGGAGTCAGTGGAATTGGATAACCCAATACATGGTGCAGTACATTCTGCATTTTTTTTTCCCTTTTTACTGTGAATACATAGTAAATCAAAATGTAAAGTTACAAATGTAAAATTATAGTGTGAGTGTTGTCCTGAATAATCTCCGTTTTGTGATGGAAGTTTCCAGCACTTCAGACACCATTTTGAAGCAAGAACACAAAAACTCACTGAATTGGGGTTAAAGCAAATATACTGTAACATGTATGAATATCGAGACAACAGACCACAACTGTCCAAAGCCAACAGAAGAATTTTCAAAGCTTATATACTGTATGTTTAGTCCTTTCCGATGTTAGGTTAACTACCAGTTGGTTGGTTACTCGTAAACTCCACCTATGTACACATTTGACCTTAAACAGGAAAAGGAGGACAGTTGGTCAGTGAAGTCACTAGTGTTTCCTTAAAGAGAAGGTAGACCAGTGTTTTTCAACCTTGGGGTCAGGACCCCATGTGGGGTCGCTTGGAATTCAAATGGGGTCACCTCAAATTTCTAGTAATTGATAAAAATAGAATAAACTTATCAATAAAAAATCTATGTTGAGTTGACAGAGACAATCCTAACCCATAAAAGACATGACAAACTGTGAAGCTGAAACTGAAGCACTGTGGTTCTGTTTATCTGTCAAATGTTCATTGTGGTCAGTTTCAGATGCTGCAGCTCTTTCATAATTCATAGTTTGAGTTCTTGTTTGTTCAGTATTAATTGTCAGCCTTGTAAATCCAAGCTGGACTGACCGTACATATCCTGACCAAGGAAAATCAAATTCTCACTTTGTGCAGTAATCTACACCTGGCTTTTCTGCCTCCATCCATAATAATATACATTATATTGACTAAATGTTGTCTAAAATTAACGTTTATTTGCAACATAGTATAGCAAACTATGACATGATCAAAAACAAATTCATTTCAGCTAAAAAAAAAAGTCTCTGTTTTAAATGTCTGCCAGAAATTTGCAATGTTAAAATGGGGGTCACGAGCCAAAAAAGGTTGGGAACCACTGGGCTACATCATCATATTCTACATCCTTTATATTTCTTTGCTTGTTCCTGAGGGTTCACGGCGCTGCACAGCAACAATTCGCCGGCTGAGGCTCTGCTCTGCTCTGAACTCGGGTTGGGCTCTGACACCGTCTATGGTCCGGTCCGGCCGAACCGTCTCCGACACCGGCTGAGGCTCCGTCCCCTGCTTCGCTCCCGTACATCTCGGGCTTCTACCCCGACTACAGCCCCGGCTGAGCCTTGGGCTATCCATGCCTAGCTCATTCAGTTTCCTCTAACACCCCCACTCTTCCAGAACAGCCCCAGTTCAGACCTATGTGACTAATGTTCCATTTCCTAGTGGTTTATGTTAGTGACAAAACAGTTTGCAGGTGAACTTTCCATCCTAATATAACTAATACAGCCAAGTTCTGGCTATGCTTCCTGCTCAAGCGCTCCAGCCTCTGGGAAGGCAAGGAGGGGTACGCGCAGAGGGGGGGAGGGGTGAATGGCAGTTGAGTTTGATAGACATCACCGTTCAATCATTTCGAGTGGGTGCTCAAAATGATTGGATGGTGTTTTTTCAGTCCTGCCCGTTCCACAGGTGACTGATTTTTTTAATTTTTGTGTTAGAGCATTTAATTAATTAGTTGTAATTAGTTGTGAAGGGGATTTTAAGGAATATAATAAAAAATGCTGCAGAAAAACATCTCAGACCCCACCTTTAATTTTAGCAAAAAAATGTCTCTGTGTTGAATGTCTGGGGTCGCCAGAAATTTGTGATGTTAAAATGGGGTCATGAACAAAAAAAGGTTGGGAACCACTGAAGTAGACAGTAAGTCTCTGACTCATCAATTAGTAGACAGTGAAGGAAACAACAAGCTTGACATGTGTGACAAGTTAAAATGAGAATACTGGACACTGCAACATTTCACTTTTCTTCGTCAGTTTCGAGGCCCAAACAGCCCTCCCCCTTAGCCCTTCCCCTCCGACTCATCGAGAATCGGGACACCCCTGCCCCTTCACGTGAACAAAATGGAGGGGTAGTGGTAAGGGGTGAATTGGGATTGGGTCTTAGTGTTTTAGATGCGTTGTCTGAAAGTTTTTGGCCAATTTGTGAGGAGTGATAATCTTACTGTCTTTTCATTTCATCACTGCTCATGAATATAAAATCCGCTCTGTGCTTTAACTTATACTTTAATGATTCTGGAGGCTTCACTCAGACGATGTGGAAAATAACAGGCGTAGTCCCTTATGAGCCAATCAGTCTTGTTTGTTCTTATCCCTGTGGTTTGGTCTCATAGCAACAGAGTCAACATTGCATCAAGGTGTGCCAAACACTGGTGCTGTGTCACATTGCATCATCATTTGGCAACAGGTAACCAATCTGCTTTAAAACACCTGAAGCAGATGTTAGTTTGATGGTGATGCCAGCACCAGACACAACCACTATGTGATTCTGGAAAATAAATCACTCAGCTCCGCAGCGCTAATTAGACAACTCCCAAGACGGTGTCAAACTCCACGCTGCCTAGCAACAAGGATGATGCAGCACACCTTGAGTCCTTGAAAGTCTGTGATGCTCGAGAACTAAACTTTATGATTAACGGAAGAGCAGAGCAGTTCTCTGACTACAATAAGAACAGGAGAGCAGAGGAGTTCCCACCTGGTCCATTTAATCTCCATCATCATCATCTCACTCTGATCGGCTGCCAGGTGTTCAGCCTGTTCTCTCCCCCTTCGTCGTCTTCTGTCTCATTCAATCTCGCTCAGGTTTCCTCGCCAATTCCTGTCATTGTCTCACACCTGAACACACATCTATCTGAGGCGCAAAAATAACAGAAAACAGTAACTTAAATGTACAATAATATGCCAGTTTCCATCCAAAGGTATGAAAAAATGGAAGTTTACAGACAGTCAGCAGAAGAAAATGCACATTTCTAAGCATTTCCATCCACTACTGATGGGAATGAACAGCTGCTTCTTAACCCATAAAGACCCAGAGCTAGTTTTGTGGCACTTCCCAAATGAATTTTTTTAATGACATTCAGAGGTTCTGTAGTTACCGTGGAAACACCATCATCCTCTACAACAGGGGTTTCAAACTCATTTCAGTTCAGGGGCCACATACAGCCTAATATGATCTAAAATGGGCCGGACCAGTAAAATGATATAAGTAATAGGATGAGACCTTGTGAATAATGTCAACTCCAATGTTTTCTCTATTTTTTTGAGAAAAAAGTAAAATTCCATGATGAAAATGTTTACACCTACAAATCGTACTTGAATATAACATGAACAAATATGAACAACCTGAAAATTCTTAAGAAAAAAAGGTTGATCATTTATACATGTGCAGCACAACTTAAAGATTTAGTAACAGGCAGAATATTGTATAAAATTCCACAAACTTCTCTTAAGACATTTCAGATTGTTCATATTTGTTCAGGTTATTCATATTTTTTGTAAAAGGATAGTCTGTAAATGCAACTTTTTTTCTAATTTTACTTTTTTTTATACTAAAACAAAGAAGAAAATTTGCAGTTTTCATTATTTATAGGCTATTATGATAATATTTTACTAGGCTGATCTGCTTTAGATTGAATTGACCTAAAATGATTTCAACATCCTTGATTATTAATATCTTCAGTGTAATTTTTGTATTTCACAAATTCATCCTAGGGGCCAGATTGGACCCTTTGGCGGACCAGTATTGGCCCACAGGCCACATGTTTGACACCTGTGCTACAACATTGATTCACCAGTAAAACCCATGGAGTTGGATAAATGATAGTAGATGGAAACACTTGTCTTTAGTTCAATTATTGATATCTTTGCTGAAAAAACCTAGTAGTAGTAGTAGTAGTAGTAGTAGTAGTAGTAGTAGTAGTAGTACACTGAAAAAAATGTTTTGTTGAACAAACGTAATTTTATTTCGTCAAGTTTTTGCATGAAATAATTTTATCTTAAGCTAGACATAATATTTATGTTGACTCAACTAATCATTTTTAAGCAAATTCAAATAAATAATATTAGTAATTTTACCTCAATAACTTTGAGTACATTTCACTTAAATTTCTTTAGTAAGTCTCTCCCTGTAGCTGATGTACTTCTCCAGAAGTGTTTTTAAATAACTGAAATACATCCAAGCAAACATCAACTTACTGTGGCCAGCCATGTTTTGCAAGGTTGCACAATGAAACGCATTTACCTCGGAAATTGGAATTTCCGACCCGGATCTTTCCAAGTTCCGAGTGCACTCGAACATAGCATTATGGGCCAATTAAGATTATCTGAATTTTTCCAAGTTAGATTTAATTGAACGAAATATGTTTGCCATAATTTTGACTTTTTATGTTGGAATTATTTATATTTTATTAGTGGAGTCAAATAACACAAATATTTTATTAAAATACGCTTGTTATTTATATGTAACATTTACTAGGAGTCAGAATCATTTTTTTCAGAGTAGTAGTAGTAGTAGTAGTAGTAGTAGTAGTAGTAGTAGTAGTAGTAGTTTATTCGGTCGTTAATTGTAGTAACAACAAACAAAAACAACATATCCATTGTTCCATATACAATGCAACCCAATGGGTTTAAACTGAAGTTTCGACTCATTTTGCCTAACTCTATTTACAATTAACACAATGTTTCTATATGAAAACAAACAAACAAAAACATTTTCAATGTAATCATTGCTAAATCTACAACAGAGGAGAATACATATTTAATTTAATTCAGGTAAATCCTGTCCTTATCTCAACTACCAATATTGATCCTAGTCTTTTAAACAAGTATTTTCTTTGGTCAATCCTGGGCTCTATATTTTTGAATAATAGTTCATTTGTACATCTTTTGTTTTAGACTGTTTTAATTGATCTTCCAGGTCATTCCATAGATTAACCCCTCTAATGGAAATACATCTCCTCTTTTTTATCTGTTCTTGCCGGTTCCGGACTCTCATTTTTTCTTCAGTTTTCAGTTTTCTTCAGTTTTCTCTGTTTCTGATATAAGAACCTCCAACTTCAATCTGAGCTTTACTGAACATCTACATGACCAGTAAATTAAACAACGGAAAATACATGATTTTCACGGAAAAAAAATGCAAAATACAGAGGATAATATTATAATAAATGGTGATAAATCACTTTAGAAAGGTTAAATCTAGAGGAAAAATTAACTTGGGAACTGCCACAAAAGTAGTTTCAGGGTTATTCAGGATCTCCCATAGGACTCCACTCTTTCAGCACCGCAAAGGATGTGACATGTCTTCATTCAGAACTTCATTGACAGAAAGGGATGACTTATTTTTATATGCTAACGCAGAAGTTTGCATCTCTGCAGATCCCTCAACCAAAAGCTAATGGTATTATTTTTCCTTTAGGTCCCAGAATATTATAGAAAATATTTTAATTAACAAAAAGTTTATGATGATGGTAACGTATAACAAAAAATAAACATTAACATTAGGCGATATAAGAGCTACACTACAGCCATATGACCTCAACATTACCATCACCGACTTCCGATGTCTAATTTTGTTTACCACTTCAACAAAAACCCTTCCTCTTGGGGTCTTTACACACTGGGGGTGCCATGAATAAACATGAAAATGCAAATTACTGACCTGTATATATTTCACGTTAAAACTATTCACACTGGCAGTGAGGTGAGTTTGCAACACTTATGAGACTTGTTCATTAAACGTGAATATATGTGTTAATGAATATATGCGTATAGTATTCAAAAGCCTGACCAGGGACAAAGACTGCAAATGAGCTGAAGCTATATATGCATCACACTTTCCCTTTGGTGGCAATGCTGTATGCATCGTCCCAGATAAACATTAAATAACTTAACATATTTACACCAGGTTGGAATATCTGACAGTCCAGTTATTAGTCAGTGCCTCTCCACATATTATCCTTGGTCGCCTGACTTCTGACCTGCAACCTGCAAAAGCTTGGAAAAATCTAACTTGTTCCAAAAAAAATAAAATGCCTCCCTTTCACTGATAAAGTGAATGTATCCATGACTTAAATGTACAAAATATGCAATTTAATCATGTGAAAACATATTGTTTTCATATACCTTTAGTGTGACCCAGTGGACTAGTAAACCTTTTTAAGACTGCCATTATAACAGGCTGCCAAGGTGTCTTCATGTTTTCTTTGCAATAAAAGTGTCCGAAAATGTCTTTTTTACCAATTATTTTACACCTTTGTTTTCAGGAAGAACTTAACTTTCAATATCTGTCCATTAATTATCATTATTATAAATAATAAATGCTTAAAAGAGTGTGTTATTGTAAAAAAGACAAAAATGGACTTGAATTTGTTTGCATATTTATGGTCAGAAACAACTGTAAATGTCCATAATGAAACTTTATGAGATTGCAGAAATAAACTTTAAACTATTTTACATCTGCACAAACATGCCTTTTGGTCTTGAACATTCAGTATCCATATTATGGTTCATATTTTTTTGTTTTTTCCAGACATTTTTTAGCCAGTGTGAAAGTCTTTGAAACAGTTCCTTTCTACTTGTTATAGAGAAAAAAAAACAATAAACAAAAACTTAAAAACGGAGGAAAGTAGTACCACCCCCGACCAAGGTTATCATAGTTTTGGATTTTTCATTATACAGGGTGACACAAAAAAATGGGAACTTTTTAACATTCCAATAAAACCAAGAGTGATGGAAGAAAAATATTTTATTCATCGTAACTGAAACCTTAAAACATGCCATTTAAGAAACAATGATGGAATTTTCATTTTTTAAAAATTACTTCCTGTAGATGGCGTCCTCCTGTACGAATGCATTCTTGAAATCTGTTGTTGAGATTCCTCATTGAGCGCTGCAACATCTCAGCTGGGATACTGTGAATTTCATCCTGAATTCTCTGTTTTAACTCAGCCAGAGTTCTTGGTCGAGTCGTGTACATTTTACTCTTGAGATAGCCCCACAAGAAAAAAATCACAAACGGACAAATCTGGCGATCTAGGGGGCCAGGGAACGTTACCGAATCTTGAGATCACACGGTTACCGAACAATTCTCGCACAGCCGCCAATGGTTACTAAAATAGGAGTGTGTTTACTTGCTCAAGGTCACTGTCTCACAGTGCTGCCACTTGCTCATGTCTGCCAATACGCACTTCAAAAATACCCATTTTTTTGGGTCACCCTGTAGTTTAGTTTTGTTTAGTTTTGACTTTTTTTTCTCTAATTCAGTTAGTTTTAATTCGTTTTCAGAGCAGGTTTTCTAGTTTTTAGTAGTATTCCTTTTTTTCTAAATGCTTAGTTTTAGTATTAGTTTCAGTTTTGTCGTATCTTTTCTCTTCTTCACCATTGTATTCCAATAAATCCCAGACAGGACTCTACTGCTTTCTACCAACTTTAGTCTCCATGTTTCCAGGTAGAGTGGGGACCAGAAGACGTATGGTGCCACCAGCTAAAATTGCTAGAGCGAAATAAATCACTTTCGTATCAATCTGACATTTACAAAGACGAAAAGACGAAAGGGAATTTTAACCATAATTTTTATATGTTTTAGTTAGTTTTGTAAGCACACAATATAGTTTCAGTTAGTTATCATTTTTTTTCTTTTAATTATAGTTTTTATTTATTTCAGTTAACGAAAATGTTTTTTCATTTCTAGTTTTCGTCATTTCGTTAGTTTTCGTTAACGATAATAACCTTGCCCCTGACCCACACTGGTACACATTCACTTTATTACGAGTGTTATAGCTATTCTATTCTGTTATGTTTTCTATAGATGTTTGACCAAAGTGGCCTCCATGTAATGTAAAATTTTTCAGTTGATTCTCTGAGAGAAAATTGGATCTTTTCCAGTTTCAAGAAAGACATTACGTCCGTTATCCAGGCATGTTCTACTATAGGTCTGTGCGACTTCCAGTGTGGGAGGATACATCTATGGGCAATCAAAGAAGCAAATGCTAACACAGTTAGTTTCTGTGTGGTGAACTTAGGATAATTCAGGGGGACTCCAAAGATGGCAATAAGTGTACAAGGTGTTGTATCAGCATCTAGAACTGTAGACATAATCTTAAAAAAAAAAGTCTTGCAGAAACCAGACAACCTTAAGCAGGACCAGAAGGTATGGCCAAGGTGGGATGGGACAGAGGCACATTTATTACATGCTCCATTAGTACCAGGAAAATATTTTGCCAATTTAGCTTTGCACGAGTGCATCCTCTGTGGCACCTTAAGTTGTATTTGTAGTGATGGGACTTGTGGTTCTTTGAAGGGAGCCGTTCAATCAGGAGCCGTTCACTGAAAAGAGCCGTTCAAAAGACTGGCTCTTTTATGTTTTTTGCATTATTTTGAAACACCAATGTTTTAATGACTAAATAGGCTACATGTGATGATTGACATTACATTTTAAAGGTGTTTAATTGGCGCGGCAGTAAATATTATCTTACTGTAAAAAAGAATAGTTAGTTCAAATGTGTGGGTTAAATACATGACATGAGAGGTGACATTAGGCAAATGCTGGAATTTGACCAAAAACATCACGGTACATTATGTGGACTAGTCTGTAGCCTAAAAATGAAGAAGAAAATAAAACATTTTCTTGTGAAATAACATTTTATTCTCCTCAAAACAAGAACAATAAATGCATGCAAACAAATGGAAAAAAATTTCACAAAACACAAAAGTGAATAATCACTGCAATTAAAGTACTTAAATACCTAAAAAACTGTAGTGCAAATAAAATACTTAAAGTAACATTGCAAAATAACCTGATATCTCTAATGTAAAAATCAAAATGATACCACATCAGGAGTTCTCTCACTTCTACTCTGTATATAAAGCCAATGCCTCCCCAGTGACGCTAAATTGACAGGCAATCGGACACTCCCTCCTTAAAAAAAAATAAATTAACGGCTCTTAACAAAGACTCAGTTCCCATTGTTCATTTCAAAGAGCCGTTCTAAAGATTCGATTCGTTCGTGAACATCACATCACTATGTATTTGTATTTTAATGGACCCCAGGAAGAGTACCAACCACTATGGTGGAAGCTAATAGGGATCCGTATAAACAATAAACAATAAACTGTAATGCTGTCACTGTCTTGTAATGCATGTGGAAATGAACAAAAACAGTCACTTGGGTAAACCACAAATGATGTCTCAAGCTTTTAACCAAAATCTGCTTCATAAAAACACTGGAAAGCTAAAATGCTAACTCACTTCCGGGTTCGTTTTGTCATTTCTGTAATACTCAAAAAAAAAAAAAAAAAAGGTTTTGTAAATCATATTCAGTGCTTTGTTCTTTTTCAGCTTCTATAATCAGAGCATTCCTCATTAGACTTGAAAACTAACACTAAAGCCGAGTCAAAGCCGATCAATTCTTCAAAATAAACCGAAACCTCTTTTGCATTTATAAAAAACAAATACAAAAACAGATCAAAAGGATAAATAAACTAATGGGAATTTCAAGTCAGCTGAGTGTTACAGAAGCAAATGCGAGTCCTCGTCAATGCACCGTGACATATTTAGAAACGTGCACATACCCACATACTGTGTACACACTTGCGCAACACACACACACACACACACACACACACACAGGTGGGCTGCAGCACCCTGTAATTAAATTCTGAATCTCCCACCTGTGTTACAGAGGCAGATCTGACTGAAGGTAATTACAGGCTGCGACGGAACAAAACAACACACACAAAACCACTTAAAAGATCCCACAAAAGAGAGAACACGCACTCGAACAGATTCAGACACACACCTGCAACAAAGCGCCACGCCGTCATAAATGAACACAACAGGGGGGTTCCGTCACCGTGTGTTTCCCATCAGGGTTTCACTGTAAATCTGCTGCTGGTGTCTGGCCTCAACGTCCCATTTACCCAACATATGAGCCCCTGTAAACCCCCCTCCCCCTGATCCTGGTCCACACTCAGCCCCCCAGAGTCTGGACTCATTAACACCTGACACCCAGAAACCAAGTCATTGTCTTTCATTTGCACTCGCTGACACCATAAGGGATGGAAACTGAAAAGACATTAGCGATTCTGGTTCCATTATTTACAGTGTTGGGAGTAATGAGTTACAAAAGTAATACATTACAGCACAGGTGTCACACACACGACCCGGGGGCCAAAACCGGCCTGCCAAAGGGTCAAGTCTGGCCCCTAGGATGAATTTGTGAAATACAAAAATTACACTGAAGATATTAATAATCAAGGATGTTAAAATCATTTTAGGTCAGTTCAGTCTAAAGTAGATCAGACTGGTAAAATATTATCATAATAACCAATAAATAATGAAAACTGCAAATGTTCCTCTTTGTTTTAGTGTAAAAAAAGTAAAATTAGAAAAAAAAAAAAAGTTACATTTATAGACTATCCTTTTACCAAAAATATGAATAACCTGAACAAATATGAACAATCTGAAATGTTTTACGAGAAGTGTGGGGAATTTTAACAATATTCTGCCTGTTACTAAATCTGCAAGCTGTGATGCATATGTAGAAATGATAAACTTAGGCGTAAAATTGTTAACATTGCACTTTTTTTCTTAAGAATTTTCAGGTTGTTCATATTTGTTCATGTTATGTTCAAGTACAGTTCATAGGTGTAAACATTTGCATAATGGAATTTTACTTTTTTCACTCAAAAACAGAGAAAACTTTGGAGTTGACATTATTTATATGTTGTTATTCCATAATTTATATCATTTTGCTGGTCCGGCCCAGGTTATATCATATTAGGCTGTATGTGGCCGCTGAACTGAAATGAGTCTGACATCCCTGCATTACAGTAATGAATTACTTTTGGCTGTAATGCACAGTGTTGGGCAAATTACTTTAAAAAGTAATTAGTTATAGTTACTAGTTACTTTCTCAAAAAAGTAATTGAATTAGTGATGGAATTACTCCTTCATAAATGTAATTAGTTACCAGGGAAAGTAATTATTATGTTACTTTTTTGAAAAACCTTCAAATATGTAAAAGAAAACTGATTTTTGAGCGTGTTTCACGGGCCAGTTGCATAGAATAGAAGATCAGACAGGTACTTCATTTAACTTTATATTTATTGGAGTGTGAACAAAATTAAAGACATCCCTGAAATAATAAAGCAGTGTCATCCTTTGTGGGTTCTACTGCCTTTCTTTCTTATCCTCTGGCAAATTTTAGTTAAGGAAAACAAGTGATCGAACGTTTGCGTCTTGAGGTGACTTCTCTCTGATTATATTAGTCCTATCTAAAAGAAAATACTCATTCAGATGGAACCGATGTTCCCACTAAACAGAGCTTCTATACTATGACTTTGGCCAGGCTGGGGTCCACCAGGGCCCGACTTTTTCTGCACATAAGGGGATCTGCATTTATAGGAAGAACATGTTTCTCCAGTTAATCCTACATCACTTTTTTCAGTCGCTCCTCCCTGATACAGTAGTAAATGTCTTCAGTCCAGTCAGTCAGACTCACTGATAACTCCTCCTCTAAGTTAGCTGCACACGTAGCTGTATTCAAGTGAATGGGGTGTGCTGCGGGCAACTCAATTTTGGAGATGTCATTAGTCGTTCATGTGAAGGCAGCATGGACAACACAGACTCATGGACACACAGGTGAAGCATGAAGGCAGTGTGGGTAATTTGAATGTAAGAACGGCTAGCAACAAATTGTGCCTCTAGTGCCTTGCTGAGCGAGCCAGGACGGTTAACAGCTGATATCAGTGCAAAGTAACGCACCACATCTTACTGTCGGTAATGGCGTTGTAACGTTTCAAATAGTAATTAATTAGATTACCCGTTACTGGAAAATAAAAACGACGTTAGTAATGCCGTTATTTTTAACGCTGTTATTCCCAACACTGGTAATGCAGTAGTAGTCGCTTTATTTATCATTGCGAGATGACACCAGAAGTCATTCCATAAACACGGCAACAAATGTAAACACGGTGTTGATTTACAGATATATTCATTATATTACCCCTCTATCTCGTACGAAATTTAAAAAAATTCTTCAGTTTCCTGGTGTGTCCACACATACTGCACCATGCTTCTTAGAAAGTCCTTCTTCTTTGCTTGTTGTAACATCCATCACCATCCATTTTTTTTTTTTTTTGTTCACATGACTCTAGTTGTGCAAAAAGGTCTTTCCATTGCACTTTTGCACATTATACCAGTTTTGCTAAGTCTGAAAAACCACCTCTAGCAAGCACAAAAACTTTCCATTGAAAAACAAGAGTTTTGGCGAAATTGTCATTTTTCAATTAGGCAAATTTTTATGCGCAACTTACCTTCACGCAATTTGAGGGTCAATGGAAAAGTGACTAGTGTAAGGCATTACTAATTAATTTTCAGTAATATTTTTCTCAGTACATGTTCAGTAGTGCTTGTGTTACAACACACTTTTCATCCATAATTTAATTGCTTAAATGAAAAAAAAAAAAAAAACCAGCAAGAATGTGAGACCTTAAGGAATCGAAAATGTACCTGTAGAGTTCTATTTCCTGTTGGTGTTCAGCCAACGGGTGAAGACGGCAGAAGACACTCCATTGTCCACATGGACATATGCTCATTTCTAACCCTAACCCTGCTTTACAGAAGCTAGTTAGCATGATCCCAGATAGCAAAATCATTATGGCTTAAATCTGACCTAAAACTGGCATGCCATTTCGCAGAGTTCTGGGTGGATGTATGGGCTCTAAATGGCCCAAAATAGGCAAGCCAAAATCAAACCAGAAGGAAGCCAAAATTCACCCAAAACTAATTGCGGACTTCCAAAATACAGCCATAATTGTCCCAGAAAAGCCCCAAATCCCCATAATCCAGCCAAAAAGTAGCCAAAACATGCCATACCATCCCTATACTTGATCCCGCTCTTTGCCCAGTCTTTTGGTTAACCAGACATATATGCCAGAACTCAGCCATATATTGCTGGTGCCTCCATATCTATTATGGATAACCTTAATCATACCACAGTTAAGCCTAAAGGTTTTCATAATGCCAAAAGAAAGCCAAAAATGCCAAATGTATGCCATAATACTGCCAAAATATTTGCTATCTGGGATCCCTGTGATCAGCAATGACAAGGTCAGCTAACGTTTCTATGACTAGTTAGAATTCTTCATCATTTGCGGATTTATCTACCGGGGTCCTCGGCGTTGTGCCCCCTGTTTGAACATGTAAAATGCTGTAAAAAACGGAAGTGTTCCTGTTGGGATTCGAACATTGTAGACCAGGGGTCACCAACCCTGGTCCTGAAGAGCCACTATCCTGCATGTTTTAGATGTTTCCTTCTTCCAGCACACCTAACAGGTCTTACCTTATCTTATCTTACCTTCCCTTCCCTTACCTTATCTCAGTCACCCAACACAGTGGGCAATTTCCAGCAAAAAAAAAGAATAAGAAAGATGAAAAGCAAAGCTGAGAAGGACAAGAAGAGGATACGCAGGGAAAGGAAATAGCAAAGAGGAAATGGAGAATAAAAAAACTCCATCTGAGCTCCAGGTTTCTTTTACCGTCACTGTCGCTGCACTGGCCCATGGTGAGACCGATGCATTTGCACCTCTTCAACTTGTGACAGAAATGTGTCTCATGGTGCGATCACACTTAACCTGTTTCATACGGTTCACATACTGTGAAATGTTGCGTGTGTTCAGTTTAATAGGATGGATGTTAGTCCACTTCCTCCTGACCTGCTTTTATTCGGTCCTTCTGGTTTTTAGCTGACTTTTATTTCTAACGACACAGATCCAGTAGGAGTTTGAGGATTAGAGAAGATGAATAAACCCAAACACTGGAAAAAATCTACAACTTACCAAGTGTATTTGTCTCGTTTGGAGTTAAAATATCTCATCACATTTAAGATATAAGGACTTATTTTTAGATAATAGATCTTGAAAATCTTATTTCAAGAAGAAATCTTACCAAGATAATTTTCACTTGCTGTATTGGCAGATTTTTTTTATTTATGCTTTTTTTTTTTTTTTTTTGGTTAATTCAAGATGTTTTTTGCTTAATTCAAGATTTTTTTTTTTTTTCTTAATTCAAGCAAAAAAATCTGCTAATGGAACAAAATTATTTATTTATTTATTTATTTATTTTGAACATGCAAAAAACACAATAAAATGAAACAAAGCAAAATAAGTCAAAAGCAAAATAACATTTAAATGAACAGAATTTATCTTCAAGTACGTGCAAGTCGGAATTTTGCACGGTTGAAAAGGAGTAGGAAGAAGTATAAACTTATTTAATCCTACCCCTCAAGTGCTTTTACACATTTATCACTAACTTAATACAAGAATCAAACAATACATTTTTCCTAATTCTAGCATTCAACCACAACTAATACATAGTAAAGTAATTGAATTATGCACAACAATATTATCATGGCAGTACAGTCATACAAACAGACTCAACAATTCAACAATTTTCTTCAATAATTATAACATATTTATCAATACAACATTATCCATAAACAAACAGCCCTCATTGTCATTATCAAATACTAAATTATCTTGGTAAAATTTCTTGAAATCCGATTGTCAAGATCTATTGTCTAAAAATACGTTCTTATGTCTCACTGAAAAGTTACTCTTTAGGTGACTGTGTCTTATTTTAAGTGTGATGAGAAATTTTGACGAGAAATGGGAAAAATACACTTGGTAAGATTAGGATTTTTTGCGGTGAAGGAACCAGTAAACTCCAGTTTACCATCAGTTACCAGAATACACTTGGCATTTGTTCATTTCCCTGTGGGTTCATGTAGAAAATGGCCAAGAGTATAAAGCCCACATATCTGAACAGAAGGAGAAACAGATCTGCTTTTAAATATGATCAAGCACTTGGATTTCTGCAGGTTTTGGATAAGAGCAAATATCACAACGCCGACCTTTATAAGAAGGTTTTTGAAGGAATGAAAGAAGGAGATTGTGTTTGCGCAGTTGAACATGTTCAGTGTGTTTAGCTCCTTGGATCTTCTTTTCCTTATATCCCCCTTTTTCATAAACATGAATGTTAGAGGAATATTCACTTTCATTGTTAGTTAAAGCTGCAGTACATGATGATTTTTGCATTACTGAAAAAATACCCCATAATTTCCATTCATTCATTTTCTGAACCCACTTTATTTTCACTAGGGCAGGGGTCACCAATCCTGGTCCTCGAGGGCCGGTATCCTGTTTGTTTTAGATGTATCCCTCTTCCAACACACCAGATTTAAACCATAAGCCTATCATCAAGCTCTGCAGAAGCCTGATAATGACTGTCAGGTGTGCTGGAAGAGGGAAACATCTAAAACATGCAGGATACCGGCCCTCGAGGACCAGGATTGGTGACCCCTGCACTAGGGGGTTGCTGAAGTCTATCCCAGCTACTTATGGGCGAAGGTGGGGTACACCCTGGACATGTCACCAGTTCATCACAGGGCTGAACATATAGAGACAAACAACCACCCTCACATTCACACCTATGGGAAACTTAGTTTTCTTAGACTTCTTAAACTTAGATATCTCTTTGGATGATGGGAAGAAGCCAGGGTACGCAGACATGGGCAGAACATACAAACTCCACACAGAACGTCTCACCCCTATCAACTGGTGTTGGAATTGAACCAGGACCTTCTTGCTATGAGGCGCGAGTGCTAACCACTGCACCACTGTGTCGCCCATTCAGCATTTTGTAAATCAAGTGATCTCGTGAAGCAGATTTTGGTCGATTTGTCATTGTTGTTTCGTTCCCCAGACCCCTGTTAGAAAAGACACACTTGAATTTAACCTGCCCCAATACTTTTGTCCATATAGACCACAGGTGTCAAACATATGACCCATGGGCCAAAACTGGCCCGCCAGATGGTCCAATCCAGCCCATGGGAATAATTTGTGAAATGCAACAATTATGCTGAAGGTATTAACAATAAAGGATGTTAAAATCATTTCAGTTCAGGTTCCACATACAGACGAATATGATCTAAAGTGGGTCAGACCAGTAAAATACTACCATAATAACCTATAAATAATGACAACTACAATTTTTTCTCTTTGTTTTAGTGTAAAAATGTAAAATTTCATGAAAATTTTTACATTTAGAAACTAGAAAAGCACTTGGAGAGCACAGACCTCCACCAAGGCAGATCACCCCCACCACCACCACCAAAATTGAATCATTTGTTCCTTGTACTAGTTTCAACATTTCCTGAAAATCAAAATCTGTCAATAACTTTTTGAGTTATCTTTTCAACAGACAGACAAACAAACAAAACATTTCTTTTAACTTATCTTGTCCAGCATCCTAACAGCAGAATGGTAGTCTGGCTGCCTTTTGGTGCTGAACAAATTTGCTTTGGCACTGGAAACTTCATAAAGTGTATGAGGCTCCCCTTGATATTCTACTGTCTTTATTATGAGTTTTGTTGAACCACATTTTGATGCCGGACCTGACATGGAGGGATGGGGGTGAGGGGGGTAGAACAAGGAAGAAGGTGGACTTTGTATTTACTAAAATGTTTTAATTACAATGTACTTAAATGATTTAAGTTTTATTACATTACTATAAAATATTAAGTATATTCTACTAATTTGTAGACATAGTCAAAAGTACGAAAAAGTTTACTATCACTAAGTTTTAGTCATAACCATACCTTTTTATCTCTGCATTGCATTGTGGGTATTGGGCATGTTGTTGAAAATGTGTTTGTTTCTGTGCAGGGGTTCAGCGGGGTTGTGGTGTTAGTGTTAATTTTGACTTAATGTGTGTATGGCAGTGTTTACTGGCATTTTTGTGTTTGTTTTTGTATTTTTGTAGAACTGCACCATGAGTGAGAGCCATAGGCCCAACAATGGGTTTCCTGTTCAACTATAATTATTTTTATTTGAAGAACATCTTTATGCCTTGC
Organism: Sphaeramia orbicularis; assembly: GCF_902148855.1. Lineage (NCBI taxonomy): Eukaryota > Metazoa > Chordata > Actinopteri > Kurtiformes > Apogonidae > Sphaeramia > Sphaeramia orbicularis. Next base: position 19,274,503 of record NC_043978.1, on the reverse strand, counting down.
CAAATTATAAGTACTTCCTGTACTGGTAAGTTACACTGAGCTAACTTCCTGCCTAACTTCCATCCACGCTACAGTATATTGAGTTGAATAATTATACAAAATAATTTGTATTGCAAAAGTTTTTCATTTAAATCAACTTGGAATTGAGTACAATGAACTGATAATATTAAGTTTAATGATTATACAAAGGAATTGACATTGCAACAAATTTTAAGTTAAATTAACTTGGCATTTAGTGTGTTGTACTTAAAATAGCAATTCCATTCAAATCAAGCATTTAAGTCCAACTTCTCAACAAAAGGCGACTGTGCTTTTGCAATTCTGGCCCCAACCCTCTGGAATAGTCTTCCCCATTACATCAGATCATCAGATTCTATAGACACCTTCAAGCGACTCTTAAAAACTCACTTTTATAAACAAGCATTTCATTAAATCTCTTCTGTTTACACCCCAGTGAATTCATGGTACTGACTTGACTTCTTCCCTGGAGTGTCTGCGCTTTATCACCTCACACGTTTTCCCAGGATCATCACAGGTTTTCCTAAGATCATCTCTGGACCTGCTGCTGCGGTCCTGCCTCTCTCCACCTTCATCGTCATCACTCACTTATCCATATAGTTACGATAGTGTTTATTATACTGTTCTATACATGTTCTAGTTCAGTTATCTGTGCATGCGTCTCCCCCTACCTCCCCCCTCTCCCCCAGTCTCTCTCTATCTCTATCACTCTCTCTTTTTCTCGTCCTTTACCCTCTCTCTTTAACCCCAGCTGGCCAAGGCAGACGGCCATCCTTCAGGAGTCTGGGTCTGCTCCAGGTTTCTGCTGTTAAAGGGAAGTTTTTCCTTCCACTGTCACCAGTCATAAGTGTTTGCTCCTGGAGGATTCTGTTGGGTTTCTGTAAATTGGCTTAAAATTGGATTTGATTTGATCTTTCTCTCCTTTATGTGAAGCACTTTGTAACATGTTGTTTTAAAAAGAGCTATATATATATTAAAAAAAAAAAAAGTTTAAATAAAGTTTAATACACTCAAGTTTTCATTACTAATTGCTTAAATTTTTTAAAGCCACCGGTTTCCTCAAATTTTTTAAGTAAACTCAACTTACCTGGTCTTACAGTGGAATGAAACTTTGTAGACGTAAACACTATTATGATGTAATTTTACTTTTTTCCTCTGTTATTATTTTACTGGTCTGGCCCACTTCAGGTCCTATCAGGCTGAATGTGGAACCTGAGCTAAAATGAGTTTGACACCCCTGATATAGTGTGTGTGTGTGTGTGTGTGTGTGTGTGTGTGTGTGTGTGTGTGCGTGTGCATGTGTGTTGTGGGAATGATGTGCCTTCATGCATCTGTCCATGTGAATATGCTTATGAATCAGCTTTGTGTGTGTGTGTGTGTGTGTGTGTGTGTGATGGCCATCAGGGGACTTGTCTCTACAGATGGAGGCTCAGTTATTCCTTAATGAATTCAATTACAGAGATGGGACCATACATCAAACCAGAGCTCTGAGGCGAACACCAAACTCATCTGTGGCTCCAGAGAAACAATTTGGAGTCTCGCTGCTCCTCCTCCGTGTGTTTACTGAGTCACGAACCGAGCCAAAAACATGGAGGATTTATGTTTGGGAACCGGAGGACGACAGGACGTGGCGCTCCACGGTGGCTGGACGGCTCCACGGCCAACGCTAATGTCTTCACTCTGTACACGGTTCAGACTGAGTGGTTCGGTTCTGTCTGTGCAGCAGGAGGGAGAGAGCGAGAGGGGGTTTTTAGAGTCATGCAGTGGTGTTTGAGGAGAAATAAGTTGTCTGCAGTTGCCAAGGACACTGCTGTTATGCGACTCCTTTTGTAAGCAGTGGGAGTCTATTCACAGCAGACTTTTGTTTCTCTCAGCAGCATCTAAAATGTCTAAAACTGTAACTTTCTAAACCACTCAACTCAGCAAAACTAACTTTTCAGTCCTATGGAGCTGTAAAACCTGAGAGCATGTTTATATGACGATCACTGAGAGTAATCAGATAATGGTAATTCTCAGATGTGATGCGTTTACATACTAGAAATACAATAATCAAAAAACCCCTGGTTTACATGTTTCAGTTCATTACACTGGTCTGCACAAGTATGGATTTATATCAGTTTAACCCACAAATTAACTAGTACATTGGTCAGCAACCTTTGTAATCTAAAGAGCCATTTTAGGACTGAAATAGAAAAACAAGACTGTCTGGAGCCAAAGCATATCCTTATATCTTTCTTCAAAGTAGTAACTGTTTTAAGAAGCTCTTTAGGATTAGTTTGTAGAGAATATGTGGAGAATAATCATACTTTTCTATTTTCTTTTCTTCAGACAAAGTATAGTTTTTAGATGTTACCTGCTTGACTATACCTTGTCTGAACAAAAGAAAAAAGAAAAGTATAATTACATTAACAGAATACAAAATGAACGTCATTAGCCTTATGCGGAGAATAAATCAAAGTTTCAGTGTATTTACAGAACCAAAAAGAAATTATACAACTAAAGAAAACTGATATTTGTCACTATTTTCATTCGAAAATCAACTGATGTGCGAAGACTTTCTTTGCAATGAAGAATATAGACCAGGGGTGTCAAACTCATTTTAGTTCAGGGGCCACATTCAACTAAATTTGATCTGAAGTGGGCCGAACCAGTATAATAACATAATATAATAACATATAAATATGCCAACTTTGAACTTTTGTCTATGTTTTACAGTGAAAAAAGTAAATTTACATTATGAAAAGGTTTACATCTACAAGCTATCCTGTCAAAAGATGTGAATAACATGAGCAAACTGAAAAAATAAGTGTCATTTTAACAATATTCTGCCTCAGTTTATCATTTACACGTGTACGTTATAACTTACAGATCACAGTGGATCTACAAACACGCAAAACATTTAATAACAGGCAGAATATTGTTAAAATTGTACTTACTTCTCTGAAGACATTTCAGGTTGTTCATATTTGTTCAGGTTATTCACATTTTTTGCAAAATTAATCTTTGTTTTAGTGTAAATACATGAAAATATTTACATTTACAAAGAAATATTTGTAGTTGTCATTATTTCTATGTTATTATGACAGTATTTTACTGGTCTGACCCGCTTGAGATTGAATTGGTCTGAATGTGGAACCTGAACTAAAAGGATTGTTAATATCTTGGTGTAATTTTTGCATTTCACAAATTCATCGACGAATACCTTCAGTGTCTTATAATTAAAAAGTAATCTACTTTTACTACTACTACTTTTTTTTTTTTTTTTTTTAATTCATTTGGAGTATAGTCTACATTTTTACAACTGCTTAACATCAGAATCACTTTGTGGTTGCAGCAATAATAGCAAAATGTGTAAAAATAAATAAATAAAAAATAAGTGTCATTCATTTCCATAGCCACATTGACCCACTGGAAAAAGGCCCAACAGCCATATGTGGCCCTGGAGCCACAGGCTGCCTACCTCTGAACTAGTACGACTAAAAACGTAGCTGCCCACATCAAATTCAAACTAGAAGTACTCAGAGAGCGCAGACCTCCGCCAAGGCTGATCAGTGGCCCCCCCTGTGGGGCCCCCCCACGCCAAGGAGGTTATGTTTTTGCCAGGGTTTGTTTGTTTGTTTGTTTGTTTGTCTGTCTGTTTGTCTGTCCGTTAGTGTGCAACATAACTCAAAAAGTTATGGACAGATTTTGATGAAATTTTCAGGGTTTGTTAGAAATGGGCCCCCCCACCCCCGATCACCACCAAAATTTAATCATTTCTTCCTTATCCCATTTCCAACAAACCCTGAAAATTTCATCCAAATCTGTCCATAACTTTTTGAGTTATGTTGCACACTAACGGACAGACAAACAAACAGACAGACAGACAGACAGACAGACAGACAAACAAACAAACCCTGGCAAAAACATAACCTCCTTGGCGGAGGTAATAATAAATAATAATGATGCTAAAATAAAACTGTCTGATTAAATGCTATGATTAGATGTATCCAAGGGTTGCATTAATATACAATGACACATTTTTCATTTGGATAATGGGTTGACTTTAAGTAGTTTAGAGCTGCAACCGATTAATCGACTCAAAGCGATCCAAAAAAATCATTCAGCCACAATTCTCCTGAATCAAAGCTTTGTTTCCTTCATTTCTCTGCTGTTAAACATTGGTTCCACTGTTGTGTTTCACACGGACGCTTATTGTGACGCACAAAGAAGCTTCAATTCAGGAAAACTGCAATAGAATATTTCCCTTCAATCAATTCGAGTCGATTAATCGAACCGTGAATTTTTGCATTCGCTTCAAGCACCTAATCGATTAATCGGATGCAGCTCTAAAGTAGTTTATATAAATGCTTAGATTTGGTCTCATTATATTTGTATATCCTTTCAATAACATGCATAAATCTATTTTGTGATGCATCAGATGTACAAGGCGTGTTCTCAAAGTGGCTGGTTTGTCCTTTCAAGGTGACAATATAATGTAGCAGTTGTATTAAAAAGTGCAAAAAAAAAAAAAAGAGCACAAATGGTAAAATGTGCTCTTATGACTTTTTAGATGTGTTTTGAGAACTGTTTGCAATGGTTTGTCCCTGGGAAAAAAAAAAAAAAAGAAAAGTTCAGGAGACATTGCTCTAAAGTGAGATTTTAATCTAGTTCTCTTTCAAACTGTTCTGTCCTTTAGAACGTCCCATTAGACCAACGTAATGGAGGGGTCCACCTCCCCCTCCAATCTACCTGTCAGGATCATTCATCCTGATGCAGCGCATGCACTGGGGCCACATGGAAACCTGCATGTATTTGTTCCACAATGGACGAGGACGCCTGCAGCCCAGAGGAGGTTAGTGAGGAGCAGGACTACAAAAGAAACCGGAGGGCGGCTCAGAGAATCCCTCCAAGCTGAGGTCCCGGGAAATAATTGGGGTGAGGAAGGCATTCAGAGTGAGGCTGTGGTGTTTGGGGTAGGGGGGTGGGGGTGGGGGGGATGCAGGGTGGGGTGAAGTGGGGTGAGGTTATATGCTGATGCAGGAAAACGCAGTGCGCAGAGGAAAGAGGGGGAGGCAGGGGAGTTTGAGGGCGGGCAGGGTGGGATTATTAGGATAATGGCTCTGGCACGAGACGGGGGAGCCGGTCCGGGCCTGGGAAAAGACAGGAGCTGTGTGAAAGTGTGTGGATGTCTATCTCTGTGAGGACCACGTTCAGCAGCAGACCTTGAGACTGAGGACATGTTTGGATAGAACAGATAGTTTTGGGAACTGAGGACAGAGCTTAGGTTGGATTTATTCAGCCAGAAAAACATGGTATAAAACTCCTGAAAGAGGAAATTAATGGTTTATACTAAGGGGGAAATATTCACCATTAACTAAGGCCGTGGTTTTCAGCCTTGGGGTCGCATGGAATTCATATGAGGTCGCCTGAAATTTCTAGTAACTGATAAGAAAAATGTAAATAAATTACTAATAACAATATTTTTTTAATGATCTAGTATGTATTTCATTCTAATGAAAACACCACACATTTTTCCTAATAAAAATCAAACACAAATAAAATGCAGGATATAACATCTGAGAGGGCATATCTTGATTGACCTGATCATGTGACTGCATGCATTACTACGCTCCAACCTGCCTGGATACAGTTGAAACCGGAAACCGGATCTCCCAGAGAAAAATGTCTCCATCGCCAGAAATTTGTGATGTTACAATGGGGTCACGAGCCAAAAAAAGGTTGGGAACCACTGCACTAAGGGCTGATTAGTGTAGCTATTAGAGGCATATTGGCTCTTTATTATTCATTATACACTCTTAACCAGTGGTTCCCAACCTTTTTTGACTCATGACCCCATTTTAACGTCACAAATTTCTGGCGACCCCAGACATTCAAAACAGAGACTTTTTTTTTTTTTTTGCTAAAATTAATGTTTTTGATCATGTAATAGTTTGCTATACTATGTTGCAAATAAACATTAATTTTAGAGGACATTTAGTCTATATAATGTATATTATTATGGACGGAGGCAGAAAAGCCAGGTGTAGATTACTGCACAAAGTGAGAATTTGATTTTCTTTGGTCAGGATATGTACAATCAGTCCAGCTTGGATTTACAAGGCTGACAATTAATACTGAACAAACAAGAACTCAAAGTATGAATTATGAAAGAGCTGCAGCATCTGAAACTGACCACAATGAACATTTGACAGATAAACAGAACCACAGTGCTTCAGTTTCAGCTTCACAGTTGGTCATGTCTTTCATGTATTGGGATTGTCTCTGTCAACTCACCATATATTTTTATTAGTATTTCTTTCTTCTTTTTTTTTTTTTAATCAATTACTAGAAATTTCAGGCGACCCCACAGTTGAAAAACACTGCTCTTAACCCTTTATAGTTCACTCATTGAAATACTCTGAAACTCTAAATTTCAACCTTGGTGTGTTACTGGACATCATCATCTACCTCATCGTCGGTTGCTGTGACAACAGTTTCCCTCCTCTTGACGAAAAACATCTGAGCAGCACTTGCTAAAAAGTAAACACATGCAATAAAATGACTGTTACAAGGTTATAAACTGACAAACATCAGTCATATTCACTATTTACAGCTTCAAAATGTGTACAAAATCTGTCTGACTCACTGTATAATGTTTTAAAACCAACATGTTTCTGGACCTCACTGAGGCTGTTTACAGAAATGACCCAAAACAGTCACTTCAGTAGATTGTCCTCAGTGTTGTTTTGTGTGTTTTTATGATGATTTTGTCTTTTGTCATTTGTCTTGTCACCTGTCTAGGGACTACAGATGGAAATTAGCACTGTTTCTACAATCTGGCATATTTACAACAGCTTTATTTATTGCTGTAGATGTTCATTAATATGCACTGTCCCTAATAAATAAATAAATAAACCTGCCCAATAAAAGGTTAAAAGTCAGACTGTTGTGCATTAATACTTAATGAACAACAGCATTAAGATGATAAATATGCTGAAGTTAATTACATAGAAACATATCGTCTACTGAATAAATAATCTTTTTCAGTACATCGGTAAATCTGATGTTATGCCTAATTAATCAATTTTAAGGTAGAAAATAAGAGTTTGAGAAACTTGATCTGTTATATTCATTGTTTCAATGACAGTGTATGAGTGCCACATTAAGTCAAATTAAAAATTCATGAATTTAGTGGGAAAAATATAGTTTTTGTACCTGACTCCATTATTTTTTTTCTCATAAATTTATGACTAATTTCAGAAACTTCCTATTTTTTTTTTCTCACAAATTTCTGACTCAAGTGTGTTTAGTGTTTTAGAATTTCACCTGAAATGCCCCTCATGTCATTGAAGTAATGAACTTCACTGAAATTCCAACTAAATTTACATTTTTTAAAAAACTTTCCTTCTGTACTTTGACTGTCATAGAAAACACATAAATAAATAAGTCTTTTAGTTTTTAGTTTGTTTTTAAATAATAAAATGAACTAAAATGACTTAAGTGAACACAAGTACAACACATATACAGCTGTTTTATGTCTTTAATCTATTCTTGTATTTTTTATTTTGTTTTTTCCCCTGTAAGTTGCTTTGGAAAAAAGTGTCTGCCAAATGCATAAATGTAAATGTAAATGTAATATATACAGGTTTAATTAAATCTGCTTGATAATATTAAGGGTCAGGTTGGCGTAATTTTTTAAGGAACCAGTGATCACATTTTTGATGGTTTTGCTCTAAGTAATGCTTTTTTATTCTGCGTGGTCATATTGTAAAACTAAACATACTTTTCTTCCAATAACTTCCTAAATACTGTTTATTTGTCATGAAGTTTTTTTATCCAAACTGTTCTCCTTCAGTGCTGTTTTACACCCTGCATGATGCTACTTCTGAAAATTTTGTTCAGAATACCCTTTTTATATGGTATTATTAATGCTTATTTTCAGACATACCCAGATTTCCCCTTCAGGAAATATACATTTGTCCAATGAAATCCTTAGTTCTCACAGTTTTTATTAATTACTATAAAACTGACCATTCAACCGCAGTGTATCCTCCATGTGCGATGCACTGTCTCCAGGACACACTAATACACTCTGGCCTCGAGTCAAACATCTCTGAGGCATAAAATTACTTGAGCATCCCGAAGACAAAGTCATTATGGTTAGCAAAACGGAGTTTAAATAAATGGAGCTCAACTAATTGAAGAAAATTAACAAAATGGCCGAAGAAAATATTCCTATCAAGTTGAGTGCCAGTCTTTGCTAACAGTCGACTGGTTTACAGGCGCTACTTCATTTTCTATTCATATACGAGGTGAAGATCTTCACGGTCATCAGGTAACATTACAGAAGGAGACAAAAATGGAACATGGTGATGCAGGTAATTTGCACCTGAGTCTGATGTGCATCACATTTCACTTTGCACTGGTGAGAAACAATTTAGCTCAGGATGTGTTCTGCATTCTTAAGTACTTAGTTATTAAATTAATGCAGTTATCACCTGAAACAAAAGAATTTCAGATGCAAAAAAAGAGCAAAAGCTGGTATAAAATGTTTAATACCAGTTGACCCACAAATCCTATCAATCCATTTAAATGATTGGTGTAAAATACAGTTTATCATCTTTTCATGGTCATCAGATATGACCCATTTGGACGTTCAGAGGCTCCGTAGTTACCGTGGAAACACTGTCATCTTCTACAGCACACATGTCAAACACGCGGCCCGGGGGGCAAATCCGGCCCGTCAAAGGGTCCAATCCGGCCCTTGGGATGAATTTGTGACACGCAAAAATTACACCGAGATATTAACAATCCTTTTAGTTCAGGTTCCACATACAGACCAATTCAATCTCCAGTGGGCAGGACCAGTAAAATACTATTATAATAACATAAAAATAATGACAACTCCAAATTTTTGTAAATGTAAATATTTTCATGTATTTACACTAAAACAAAGTATAATTTTGCAAAAAATGTGAATAACCTGAACAAATATAAACAACCTGAAATGTCTTAGGAGAAGTAAGTACAATTTTCACAATTTTCTGTCTGTTATTAAATGTTTTGTGTATTTGTAGATCCACTGTGATCTGTAAGTTATAATGTACATGTGTAAATGATAAACTGAGGCAGAATATTGTTAAAATTACACTTATTTTTTCAGTTTGTTCATGTTATTCACATCTTTTGAAAGGATAGTTTGTAGATGTAAACCTTTTCATAATGTAAATGTACTTTTTTCACTCTAAAACAGAGAAAAGTTTGGAGTTGACATTATTTATATATTATTATGTGATTATTTTACTGGTTCGGCCCACTTCAGATTAAATTGGGCTGAATGTGGCCCCTGAACTAAAATGAGTTTGACACCCCTGTTCTACAACATTGATTCACCAGTAAAACCCATGGAGTTGGATCAGTGACAGTGGATGGAAATGCTTGGTTTATGTTCAGTTAATCTTCACTGAACTGCCTTGGCGGAGGTCTGTGCTCTCTAAGTGCTTTTCTAGTTTATGTAAATGTTTTCACACCTTTATGGAAAAAATGCGTTTCACCTGAAACACTCTAACTCTGATGCAGAATGCACTAAGGTGCAAAGTTAAAGGATGTGTTTGTGTCAGCATGTGGTTAACACATATGCTAATAGTGAGTCCAATCCATTGTTTTGCATCCAGTCATTGGTCTTGGTCATGAATCGTCTACATTTAAATGGTCTCAAATACTACAGTAATATAAAATTTTGAGGCTGTTGTGTTTGAGAGAACTTTTTCATAAAGTAAGTGCAAAGGATGTGTTAGGACAGTGGAGCTGGGTGTGAAATAGTAAACCTTTAGGTTAAGGTCAGGGTAGAAGGCGTATTGCATGTCGATACTGGGGGAGGATAAACATGTGTGAGGGAGATTGGTTCACACAGTAAAGGTGCCTTTGAGTCACCGCCACAAACAGCCTCCAGGGAGACGTTAACACTGAGGCTAAACTGCAGATGTCAGAGAGGGAGGGAAGAGAAGAAAGGAAGACGGAGTTCAGGCGAGAGGAGAATCAAACTGTGATGGAGAGAAAAAAGGGGAGGAAACGAGGAGGAGAGGGGAGGAGGACGACAAAGGAGGAGATATGGGACATGAAAGAGGAGAAGGTGTAACGGGAGAAGGAGGTGAAGCTACGAGGGGAGAGATGTTCAGAAAGGAACAGCGACGAAGAGGAACAAAGTGAAAATAAACACGGATGGATGAAGCAACGTAGAGAGGAAAGCTGTTTGTAAGAAGATAAAGAGCATGAAAGAGTAACAGGAAAGGAAAAGCATGAAGGGTTTAAGAGCAGAAAAGGAAGGGAAGATGGGAAAGGGGCAAGGAAACTTCGCAGCAGAATCTTTGCTGTTTTTCTGCTTTTCTGTTTTTCTGCGTGTAACTTTGACGAACTCTGAGAAGAACATTTGTACTTTTCACCAACTTATACTTAGACTAACTTTACTGATCCACAAAGGAAATCACTTGGTGACTACAGCTCAGTTGTGTACAAAAACACTCTGGAAAAAACACGAGCAAAAAAGAAAAAAGAAAAGAAAAACAAAAGTAAGTGTGAAGAGATAAAGGCAATGAATAATATATAGAGAATACATTACTACTATACAATACTAATACAATTTTTACTATCTTCACTATTTAATCATTTATTACTGTTTTGCTTCTATGATGTGAATGAACGTCTTATTTTCTCATTTATTGTTGATGTTGTAGATGTAGATTGGATGTGAGGGTTGAATGGCTGCAGTAGACGAGCTAATACTGAATAAGGAAAGTAAATAAACAAGGAGGTAAGAAACTATGAGGAGAAAGTGAACGGTCGGAAAAACAGGAGGGATGTTGGGAGAAGAGTGATGAAAGAGAGCGAGACGACGGTGAAGAATGAAGACAAAGGAGAGGGAGTGAGAAAAGAAACACTGAAGGAGGAATCACAGCAGCGGAAGAAACAGAAAAACCAGCGAAGAAGAAAGAAAAGTGCAGTGGTGAAGAGGAAGAGGAGCGATAGAAGAGACTTCACTGTCATTGGGTGTGCAATGAAATTAGGAGTTCTACGATATGGAAAAAAAAGTAATACGTTAGAAAATAAGAATAGAGCGAATATAAAATGACAAAAACTAAAAAGTAAAATAATAAAATAGAACATAATTACTATTACTTACTTATATTACTTGTGTATTGTTGACATGACTTCTATTACTATTGTCACTTCATCACTTTATTCTAACTTTTATTCTGTATGTATATATATATATATATATATATATATATATATATATATATATATATATATATATATATATATATATATATATAAAAACACAGGCCAAGATCCTGTGGGACTCTCAGATCCAGACTGACAAGATGGTGATGGTCAATCAGCCTGACATAGTGGTGGTGGATAAACATCAGAAGACAGTGGTAGTGATAGATGTAGCAATCCCAAGTGATCGCAACATCAGAAAGAAAGAACACGAGAAGATTCAAGAAATACCAAGGGCTGAAAGAGGAGATAGAGAAAATGTGGGGTGTGAAGGCAACAGTGGTCCCAGTAGTGATGGGGGCACTAGGGGCAGTGACCCCCAAGCTGAGAGAATGGCTCCAGCAGATACCAGGAACAACATCTGAGATTTGAGTCCAAAAGAGTGCAGTCCCAGGAACAGCTAAGATCCTGCACAGAACCCTCAGGCTCCCAGACCTCAGGTAGAGGACCTGAGTCTGAAGGAAACACCACCCAGGTGGGCCAGAAGATATATATATATATATATATATGTATATATATCATAATTTTATTATATTATATCATAGTATGACATAAGCTACTTATTATCATTATTGTTATTATTATTACTTTGAAGTACTTTCCAATGTATAATTGCAATTTTTTTCACTACTGGTTTTTTTTTTTTTTTTTAATAGTAATTGTTTTGCTTTTTCCTTGTGATATTTCTTGTGTGTATATTTACTGCTTGTGCTGTTTTTGGAATCTCAGTATCCTGAGGGCCCTGAACAAAGGATCAATACATTTCTATCTAATCTAATCTAATATCATATGATCTATCAAATTTTTCAAAAAGTAAAATAAGAATAGAATGTAAAAGTAGAATAAAATAAAAATAGGCGTAAAATACATTGTGGAATGAGTCTATAAAAACTGTGCATTTATGTTTGATAAATATTAAATAAATATTTCGCTGTTATTGCAAGAACAGAGGATTTTGCATGTGCTGCAGAGGATTATTGCACAACTTATTGCACATAATTCACATTATATTGCATATAATTCATATTTTAAGGAGGAAGAGGAGGGGCTGGCATCGCTTTTTGAGTTTTCCCTTTCAGTCATGGTTGAAGCAGAAAAGCACCAAAAAAAAACCATGTCTGTGCTTTTACAGAAATCCTGCAAACTCCGGCTTAATCAACATGAATAAAGGCGGTATTCCTCGTGCCGGCGGCGCTGGATGCTGAAGGGCAGCCGGGTCACAAACTGCTAAACTAAACAACCAACTTTATTTTTATTCCTCCCTGTCTCCCTCCCTCGGCTGTGCTGTAAAGGTTACAGAGAAAGTTGAGTGTTAGAGGAAGATTAAGTTTCAGTAAAACTTCTGAAATATGAGGGGAAAGGCGGGGGGGTTGGCAAATGCTGAAAAAAAAAAGGCTGCGTAGGTACAGCGGGCCCTTGGGGAGAAAAGTGCGAGCAGGCGAAAAAAGGGTGGGTGGAAAACTGAGAGGGGACTCGGAAAGCCGGCCTGACAGCGCAATTACATAGCATCATAAAGCATGAAATGATTTTCCGGACCGCGTTGGGGAGAAGTCAACCTGAAGAGGGGCACGAGCGCAGGGTCACACCGAGTGTAATTTAATCGTTGGCTCAAATCTTTCTGTTCCAAAAGGCCTCGGGTGTCGATCCGTTGGAGTCGGGTTCAGTCGTCGGCTCTTCAGAAGGCCACGATAATTCTAGGAGACTGTTTTAAGCCTCACTCATGGCGTGGCCACACGGTCTAATCATCTGGTAATAAGACTCATTTAGCTGAACCGTTCACACTAAGTGAATGAGGGGATTTTTATATTCGCAACATTTAGAAGAAGCTCCTTAAACGCTCTGACTGGAGGTTAATAAAGGACAGTAAGAGGTTGGAAATGTTCAAGATGAGCTGCAGTTGGAGAAGAGGCTGGGTTCTGCATGAAGTCAAAAAGAAAACCAATGTCCCTTTATCTCACTGACATGTTCTACGAAGAATCAACAAGAGTCTATGTCAGTTTCTCCCAGTAGAAGTGGGTGGCACTTTCACTGGAGGAGAACTCAACTAATTCAATCAAAGGAAATTAAGGGAAATGACAAATTTTACGATCCAAAGACGAAGAAAAGATTCTGTTTATCAAATAATAGTGTAAATAGTAAATGTAAATAGTGTAAAATTACAAAATACAGAGAGGAAAGGGCTTTGGGGGGGAATCCAGTTGTTTTTCAGCATGGGGCTTTGCCATATATGTGTTGATAATATCGAGCTTAAATATGGATGAATTAATATATTATTACTATAGTACTATATAGGACAATATAGAATATTATATGTATATATACAGGGTGGGGAAGCAAAATTTACAATGAACATTTAATTGTTTTTTCTCAGCAGGCACTACGTCAATTGTTTTGAAACCAAACATATATTGATGTCATAATCATACCTAACACTATTATCCATACCTTTTCAGAAACTTTTGCCCATATGAGTAATCAGGAAAGCAAACGTCAAAGAGTGTGTGATTTGCTGAATGCACTCGTCACACCAAAGGAGAGTTCAAAAATAGTTGGAGTGTCCATAAAGACTGTTTATAATGGAAAGAAGAGAATGACTATGAGCAAAACTATTACGAGAAAGTCTGGAAGATACTATTAAAGAAGAATGGGAGAAGTTGTCACCTGAATATTTGAGGAACACTTGCACAAGTTTCAGGAAGCGTGTGAAGGCAGTTATTGAGAAAGAAGGAGGACACAGAATAAAAACATTTTCTATTATGTCAATTTTCTTGTGGCAAATAAATTCTCATGACTTTCAGTAAACTAATTGGTCATACACTGTCTTTCAATCCCTGCCTCAAAATATTGTAAATTTTGCTTCCCCACCCTGTATATTATACTGTATATGTATATGTGTTTTTGATTTTGTTTGTTTTTTAGTTTTATTAATATCTGAATGCTGATACAACTATGATAATTTGTAAATGGGTATTATTATATTAGTGTATATAGGAATAAGGTTGTTGTTGTTTGTCTACGTGTTCGAAATAAAGATTTCAATCAATCAAAAAAGTCCATATATGACTTCCTATCAGTGCTCAGTAGTAACTATACTGATATCTCTAACCATTTAAATACATAAAGCATCAAATTGGTAACTTGATGGTGCAGTGGATCGCACTCGTGCCTCACAGCAAGAAGGTTATGGGTTTGATTCCAGCACCAGTTGATGGGAGTGGGACCTTTTGGAGTTTGTAGGTTCTCCCCATATTTGTGTGGGATCTCTCCAGATACTCTGGCTCCTCCCACCATCTAAAGCAGGGGTCACCAATCCTGGTCTTCAAGATCTACTATCCTGCAGGATTCAGATGGATCCCTCTTCCAACACACCTGATTCAAATGATAAGCCAATCATCAAGCTCTGCAGAAGCCTGATAATGACTGTCAGGTGTGCTGGAAGAGGGAAACATCTAAAACATGCAGGATAGTAGCTCTCAGGGACCAGGACTGGTGACCTCTGATCTAAACACATGTACCAATAGGTTATTCTAAGTAGCCCATAGCTGTGAGAGTGATTGGTTTTTCATCTCTATATGACAGCCCGGTGAGGAAGTAGCGACACATCCAGTGTTAACCTCAACCATAGGTAGGTGGGATAGGTGCCAATACCCCCGTGACCGTCTTGTGGACAAAGTGGTTCAGAAGATGAATGAATGAAAACCATCAGTATATGGACGATTACAAGTAAATGCACATGTTTAACATTTCAACAATTCACCTAAAATCTAAATTTCTCTAAACTGTGAACAAACTCTGTGGACATTGTCCCATGGAAACTACAAACAAAATTTGAAATGAATCCAACCAGTAGTTTCGGAGAAGATCTTTGAAATCTAAACATTGGTGACCTTCAGTTTGACCCTTCAAGGTCACTCAAGGTCAAAGATCATGGACCCAAATGAAAGACCATATATGACTTCCTATCAGTGCTCAATAGTAATTGATATCTGTAACCATTTAGATGTTATAAGCATCAAAATATGGACTATTATAAGTAACAGCAAATTTTAAATACTTAAAAAAAAATCATCAAAAATTCAAAAATCGAAATTCCTCAGAATCGTGACCGGACTTTGTAGACATTGTCCTAAGGAAGCTACATATAAAATCTGAAATGAATCTGACCAGTAGTTTCACCTGAGAAGATGTTGGAGGAACTTGCTAATGAGCATGAAGACATCACCTTCACAGCAGCTCATGGTTTATCGGCCGGGGAACTAAAAATAAGGAAAACAGTCAGCGAGTCCGTTTCCCAGAACAACACAGACTACAGCTCAGGTACAGGAAAGAAAAGATCACAGAGGCCACAAAACTAGAAACCTTAACAAATAATTCACCTTTTTTAGGAGAATGTTTTCAGTTTAATTACTCACAAGGACTCTAATATATTCTTTGTGACCTTTAGTAAAAAAAAAGTCATGACAACCAAAACTCTAATGAACACGTGAAAATTTAGATCATTAAAATAGAGAAGCGAACAGCTCTTATTGGAGAAGCTTGAACATTGTGCTTTAAAAGAAAATACAGACAAATCCTGGATAAAGGCTATTCCGGAGACTGATGTCATGTCACACCACTTCTTATGGTATTTGGTGTGCTATACGTACACATCTTCTACCTCTGATGTGTTATTAAACGCCATTCAATCATGTGTCAATTTACACGAAGATCTCCGGTTTACATAACCCTAACCCAGTGTTTTTCAACCTTGGGGTCACCTGGAATTCAAATGGGGTCGCCTGAAATTTCTAGTAATTGATTAAAAAAAAAAGTAAAACACTAATAAAAAAATTTTAATGATTCAATATATATTTCATAATAATTAAAACACCACACACTTTTCCTAACAAAAATCAAGTTAGAATTTTAAAAGATCTACACAAGCTGAAAGCTACTGGCCGTGCAATTGAGAGAAGAGCTAAATCATCGGGTCTCTTAGTCCATAAGTTCGCATTCAAGGAGCACCAAAAGGCCGGAGCTAAGTCTCTCAAGGACGTTAAATCCAAATTCTACTCAAACATCATAAATCATAATCCATCAGTCACAATCCTGTAGTCTCCGGCCCCACAGTACCAACCTTCCCCTCCCTCCCAGAACTAAACTTCAGACCATGGGAGACCAGGCCTTCTCCTCTGCTGCCCCCCTTATCTGGAACTCCCTCCCTGACCACCTCAGAGCTCCTCAGTCACTGGACTCCTTTAAAAAGGAGCTAAAAACATTCCTGTTTAGACAGACTTTATGGCCCCCCATGATACTTTGTTTTATTCGCTTAATCTTTTATTCCTGGTACAGTATTTTATTTTTTATTGGACTGTCTTCTCTCTGTAGTACTTTGAGATTCTGCTGAATGAAAAGTGCTTTATAAATGCAATGTTATTATTATTATTATTATTATTATTATTATTATTATTATTATTATTATTATTATTATTATTTATTATTATTATTATTATTATTATTACTATTATTATTATTATTATTATTATTATTATTACTGTTATTATTATTATTATTATTATTATTATTATCATCATCATCATCATTATTAAAATAAAATGCATGATATAATATCTGAGAGGGCATATCTTGATTGACCTGATCATGTGACTCCGTCCATTACTACGCTTCAACCTGCCTGGACACAGTCACAGTCAGAAAACCTGATCAAACACAGTATATGCATATATGGACCTTCACCAGGGTCAATGACATAAGTGTAGCTAAGATTTCCCAGAATTTTTCTGATGCTGGCCAGACTAATTTTTGGAATTCTATTCATAATCCTGAACAAACTTATTCATCATGGAGGAAAAATGTGTTGTTGGATTGATCTTAAAGGATGAATGTCACAGAAAGACATTATGAAGACAAACAGGCTTTCTGAAAATTGGTGATTCTGGGAAATCTTAGCTCCATTTCTGTCATTGACCCTGGTGAAATTGGGTCAACTGACCAGCTCCATCCAACTTCCGAGAAGTCTCTACTACAGGCATCAACCTGAGCCAGTTCTGGGAAACCTATAATTATTCTATCTGAACCATCATGCAGTTCCACACCCTGGTTCAAATATCTCAAGTATTATCATAACTTGTGCAATAATCAATGCCATTATACGGTTCAAAATTCCATTTACACCTACGTTTGTATACAATTTGAAGAAAATATCATCATGCAGTAAAAAAAAATATTAAAAATAGAACCAGTTCTATCCCAAAGCTAAAATTTTGTGCACAACATCTTGAAACATATATGAAGACATGGTAAAAATTATAAAAATTTTCATTAACTGGCCACATGGTAATTTGGGTGCTCAAATAAAGAGTATTTTTGTGAAAAATTGAAATGAACCCATTTTATTCATTGCCTCACAGCAACACTTTTTATTGAAATGTAATCTTTTTGCAGTATATTGTTGCATTTTGACCATAAGAATCTATGCAAAAAAATGAGGTCTCTACATTCATCCATTATGGCACAGTGCAAGCCTGAAGACAGAGGACATTTGGAAGAATTAGCCTTTTCACCTGATTTCAAGGCCTCATGGACCAAACATGAAGGCACCTACAATTATTTTAATGCAAAATATGGTCTTTTCAGGGGGATTTCACCCCAGACAGTAAGTTTCAGCAGAGTGGCTTGAATACCTAAGGAGATATAGCTCCTCAAAGTTGGCCGAAAAGCAAATTTGCAAAATTAAAAAAAAACAAAACAAAACATTAATTTTCAAAGGGCTGTATCTCCTAAACTATAACAGATATGACATTAAAATTTTGGATGTGTTCATTTATCTGGTTAGTGAACAAGTGAATTTTTTTCAGAATTTTCTGAGGGGGTCACGTGGGGACCAGTGGTTGAATTGCCATGGAATGACCCGATAGCCATTACAATAATAACCTCAATGACGCACATACGTACAACAACTTTCTCTGAGACAGTATCAATCGATCAGACATGAAACATCGAACAAAGCAGTGTATTGCTTGTTTTAAACAAAACCTTTGTAAATGCATTAGCTTTTATGCAAAATATGTAATGATTTGAATAACAACCATTTTAAATGTAATATTAAATTTGTATAAACCTGTATTTTCCCCTCATTTACCAAATATAAATGTAATTATATTGTACCTGTGTACTTCAGTACTAATATCTATAAAGCTATAATAATACCTGACAACAAATAGACATCTTAATGACCCATGAATAATGCATTTTTTAACCTATGAAAAAATTTGCATTTGAACCTGTCACACACACACGTGGAAAGATTATTATGTGTACAGATTACACACCAATGAAAAGTGGCGTGTATATTTACGCGAGTCATAATATCATGTTGCTACTATGGGTTTCAAGGTTAACACGGTGCAATGAACACATCCAATGATATTGATGATATTGAATGATAATAAAAAAATAAGTAATAACAGATAGGTTTTTAAATTATCCTTCTCCAATTGGATTTTGGAAATAAATCCGTTCTTTGTTTTTAAAGTATAATAAGTGTGAAAAAGTGTCCGAATCATTGTGAGGATGGTGTGGTTTATTGAACTACTGGGACAAGTTGGATAAAAACAACCAATCAAAAACAACTAGACTTTATTCATATAAAACAACAATGATGCTCAGACTTTAAACATCCACAGTGTCTTTTCAATTGGTGGAATGCAGTTAGATTTAGTTGTATTTTTATTATGCACCATATTCATTTCTACTTCTACTTTTTTTTTTTTTTGTCTGAGTACTTAAACTTGTGCAACAATATTAAAAACCTGAGTTTATTGTAATGCTTCTTCCTGTTTGTTACCAAAGGTTGACATTATTATCATCTGTTAAAACCTGATTTATATGTGAAGATATGCAATACATTTTGGAAATTATTGGACCACCTGTTATTTTCTATAGATGTTTAATATAACAGTCCAACAAATTATATTTGTGGAAATAATTTAGAATTCTTATTTTGTTGAAATTATCATATGTACTTACTTTACTGTTGTTTTATTGTCATTAATTTGATTATAGGTCATTTCTTTATTAAATTTTAATAGAAAAATTTCATGTGTTTTTCCAGATATTTAACTTTCCTGACAAATGTTGATTTTTCACTGTAATAATCATAACTATATATATAAAAATTAAAAAAAAAAAAAAAAAAATAGCTGATGTGAATTTTCATTCCACAGACTTCAAACCAGTTCAGACCTGAACATAAAAACACGCTCTATATAAACTCAACCTGCAGAAGCTTTCATGGGAATTCAGGACCATTAATCGTTTTCCATAAATTTAGCAGTTTTTCAGAGACTGTGATAATCCTTTTTAATGCAGCAGCCCGTCGCTGACAGAGCACACTCTGTAAATATGAAGACTTTATTCCAAAACTGAGATGTCAACCTTTGGGGAAAACAAACTGGCACAGTTTCTCTAAAAACTGACGGCGGGTATAAAAAATGCAGCTCCTCCTCAAATACTGCTGAAACTACCTGTCAGTCTTGTCACATCTGAAAACTATCCACAAAAAAAAGTGTGTTTCTTTTGCAGAGTAGGGGTTTATCTGCAGGTTTCCTCACTGGGGATTCACATATTCAGGCTACAACACATACAGGGGTGTGAAAAAGGGTTTGCCCCCTTCTTGATTTCTTACTTTTTTTGCATGTTTGTCGCACTTAGATGTTTCAGATCATCAAATAAATTAACCCTTTCATGCATAGTGGTCACTAGAGTGGACAGTTATTCTACAGCTGTTCTCTTACATATTCATGGGTTTTGTTGTTTTAATTCCATATCAGCCAACACAGTGGACACTCATGCATCATCCCATACACTGACATTCATATCATTCTTGTAACTTTGCTGTTCTTGATAAACCTGATCTGCAGTAACATGTAAATGTAAATCAATTGCTAATGGTTATTAAAATGTAATTTACTTTTTTTTTTTTTTTTTTTTTACTTTTTTTTTTCTTTTTGCATATTATCTCCATGAGGTGAGTAATACCTAGTATTAGAGTATGTTAAAATTTGAGAAAACATCAGATTAGCGGCATTAAAAATATTTTTATTTCATAGTTTTCACACAGTATGTCAGTAAATACATGTGTCTTTGCTTCAAAAATCAAACGCACGGTGTCCAGCTGAGTGGACATTTTTGCAACTCCATGAAAACTAGGTTCATAAAATAATTTCATTTGCATTGTTTTTTTCATGCCTAAAGAGGAATAAAGACACTCAGGAAAAAAAATCTTGATAAGGTTCTCATAATTCATGCGTGAAAGGATTAAAATATTGGACAAAGATAACACAAGTAAACACAAAATACAGTTTTTAAATTGAAGGTGTTTATTATTAACCTTTTATTGCACAAGTGACTGTTTTTGGTCATTTCTGCACACATTACAAGACAGTAACAGCAACAGTTCCAGTGAGGCAACAATCTCAGTTCCACTGTGGTCTCCAGGGTCTGTAAGGTCCACCTCTGCATGAACAGCGAGTGTACCTGCTTTGTTAGGTACCATGAAGTAATGGTACTGTGAACATGTTCTTTTGTTGGAAGCTCCAGGGATGAGTCTGGGTTCAGCTTGGTCTCAAAACTGACAAAATTTATCCAGACCACCAGTGTTGAGCAAATTACTTAAAAAAAAAAAAAAGTTATAGTTACTAGTTACTTTCCCAAAAAAGTAATTGAATCAGTAACATAATTAGTCCTTCATAAATGTAATTAGTTACCAGGGAAAGTAATTGTGTTACTTTTTTGAAAAACCTTGAAATATGTAAAAGGAAACTGATTTCTGAGCGTGTTTCATGGGCCATTTGTATAGAGTAGAACAGCAGACAGGTACTGCAGACCATGACTGTGGTGAGGCTGGGGTCCACCAGGGCCCGGCTTTTCCACCACATAAGTGCATATCTGCATTTATAGGAAGAAGATGCTCCTCCAGTTAATCCCACAGCTCCACTTTTTTCAGTCGTTCTTCCCTGATACAGATAAATGTCTCCAGTCCAGTCAGTTGGACTCACTGATAACTCCTCCCCTAAATTAGCTGCACACACAGCTGCTGCGGATAACTCAAACTTGGACATGTCATTAGTCATTCAGGTGAAGGCAGCGTGGACAACTCAGACTCATGAGCGCACAGGCAAAGAATGAAGGCAGTGTGGGTAATTTGAATATAAGAATGGCTCGTAAACGAATGACTCGTAAACGAACGGCTCACAATGAATCGGTTCTTACCGTTCACTGAAAAGAGTCGTTCAAAAGACTTGACTCATCCGCGAACGTCACATCTCTCATGCCGTGCTGAGTGAGCCAGGACGGATAACAGCTGTTAGATATCAGTGCACAGTAACGCACCACATTTCACTGCCGGTAACGGCGTTGTAACGTTTCAAATAGTAATTCATTAGATTACCCGTTATTGGAAAACAATAACAGCATTAGTAACACTATTTTTTACGTCGTTATTCCCAACACTGCAGACCACAAATTAGATGGACACACAGCGCTGAGGACTCAAACAATGAGCCCCGAACCTAAGATGAATTGTACATTTATCTCCCTGTGGGCGGGCTCACCCATACACATGGGTTGGTCTTAACTTACCGTTATCTAAATGGATCAAGCAGAGGTGAGGCCTCAACTCTAAGTAAACTAATGCCAGCAATAAGCTTACTTCTTATCACCTATGTTTGACAATACTGTGTGTGTGTGTGTGTGTGTGTGTGTGTGTGTGTGTGTGTGTTTAGACATGTATCTAAAAGAATAGAAGATAATTAACTCCTATGCATACAGATATTTCCTGTCTTAACAAGCTGAACATACTGACCAACTATTTAAACTAGAACAGGGTAAAACATAAATCTGGTCACAAAGAACTCATCACTAATGTTATTGAAATAAAACAAATTAAACAAATGAATCATGTTAAAACATTAACTACTAACTAATAAAATAATTCATCCTAATACTTCAATACCTGAATTCCAATAATATTTCAGTACTAATGTAAGAAATGATGTTCAAAGGCATACTGTGGATGTTGACAGGGGTCTGGATCAGCACTTATGTTCTAAAATAAATGTTCCTTTCACATTACATTTGTTTTCCTTGTATTATTTTCTATACACTTCATGGATTTTTAAAATTATTATTATTATTTTTTTTTGCCACTTACGGGTAAGGAATCAAATATGGTAATTTATTGACCTTGATTTTCTACATGGCAATAAAAAAAATTGGAACATTTTCACAAAAATAATAAAGTCTTGTTCTGTCCTCCACTAACACATTAAAGTGGAAATGTTGAATTTCAGAATATTTCCGTGAGCGAACTATAAAATGTTAAGGGAAAAAAAATTCCAATCCCTGTGTGAAAAAGTGATTGCCCCCTAAACCTAATAACTGGTTGGGCCACTCTTAGCAGCAACAACTGCAATCAAGCGTTTGCGATAACTGGCAGTGAGTCTGCGCTGTGGAGGAATTTTGGCCCACTCACCTTTGCAGAATTGTTGTAATTCGGCCACATTGGAGGGTTTTTGAGCATGAACTGCTTTTTTAAGGTCATGCCACAGCATCTCACTGGGATTCAGGTCAGGACTTTGATGAGGCCACTCCAAAGTCTTCATTTTATTTTTCTTAAGCTGTTCAGAGGTGGACTTGCTGGTGTTTTGGGTCATTGTCCTGCTGCAGAACCCATGTGCGCTTCAGCTTGAGGTCATGAACAGACGGCCGGACATTCTCCTTCGGATTTTTTGGTAGACGTTACAATTCATGGTCCCATTTACCACACCAAGTTAGGGCAGCACCTTTTTAGCCAAAAATAAAATTCATATTTTTTCCTCTAAAAACTTGATTGTCAATTTTGATTCAGGCTGGTGGTGGTGTTTTAGCTAGCATGTCATTTTTGTGTGCAGCTCGCAATGCAACGCTCTGCTCCCACTCTGGTGTGGGATGATGTTTGAGGTGTTGAAATAAGTTGGTTGCGCTGCTGTCTTTGACAAATATCACCTTCAGGCAGAGTTTGCATCGAGGAATGGTTTGGTCTTCATCAGAAACTTCGAAGATGTACCAATTCCACACAGCCGACTTGCTATTTTTAACCACGATCTTCTCACTCTCCTTAGCAAACGCCATTTTTGTACTGATGTGTGGAGACCAAAGACTGTGGAAGCCACTCTCACAGTTTGGAGGAGGAGCCTACGGTAGCCTGGAGGAGGAGCCTACAGTAGCCCAGAGGAGGAACCTACGGTAGCCTGGAGGAGGAGCCTACAGTAGCCCAGAGGAGGAACCTACGGTAGCCCAGAGGAGGAACCTACGGTAGCCTGGAGGAGGAGCCTACGGTAGCCCGGAGGAGGAGCCTACGGTAGCCTGGAGGCACATTGCACAGAGATACAAGAGAGATGAAATTCGATTGGATGATTACCCATTTTTAAACATCGACCGAATCAGGGCTGCATGATTTTGCAAAAACCTGACACTGCAATTTTTTTTAACCCTGCAATATATTTTGCGATATGAAAAAATACTCAGGTGGATATAATAGCTGTGTGGCGCCAAAGTAAATGGTCAAACAAATTAACTGTGTTTCATCTCGTTGTGGCGACAGGTGCTAGACACTGTCGACACAGAACACGTGTTTCAGTTTCATCCTTCTTGTAGCCGAAATAATTCCAGATAACTGACGTTGCTTTTCTTTTTGGCACCAAGTCTTTGTCTTCGGTGATTTTCTCTTGTTCGTTGCTCATTTTTCAATATTGTTACCAGCGACTCACTCCATGTGCAGGGGCGTGGTCTGCTTCAACAAACTGATTAGGAACAGTTGTGATTGGTGGATCGCTGCGTGCAGTGTGTGTCAGATACCCAGGCTGAAATTAGATGAGAACACATTGAGTTCATTTGCCTCCTACACTGCAGGACCTGTGATGTGACTATTGCGCACACGTACATTGTAATAACGATGCTCCAACAATATACTGTGTAGCTCTAGACCAGTGGTTCTTAACCTGGGTTCGATCGAACCCTAGGGGTTCGGTGAGTCAGTCTCAGGGGTTCGGCGGAGGTCAAGACACACACTCGACTCATTAGTCGGGTGTGTGTGTCGGGCTAGGTCCGTGTATGTAAACAAATGGCTTCGGAGACTCTTTCTCTGATTGACATCCAATATACACGGTGTATTGTTGTTGCTTATAGCACTACAACACATCCGGAAGTGTTTATAATCTCTTCCACTTGTCTGACGATGAATTATTTGAGTATTTTCCACATCGTTGTTATGATTTTTGCTACTTCCTGTTATCCACGGAGGCAGCCATGTGTAGCGTTTGTTTACATTTTTCGGTCATCGCACTGGTCAGTTACAATCATGTGACAACCGATGCACCATCGCAGATGGAGAAATTGTATTACGCTAAAGCCGAGCTAGTGTCGTAATAAAACAACGATCACAAAAATACTGAAGGAGTAACAAAAACTTTTTTTTTTTTTTGATACACTACATGCAGTTATCTTTTTTTTTGTCAAAATTGCGTGGTTCGGAAAGTTCAGAGTGAGACGAAACGAAAACCGGGTTGACCTGACGGCCTACACATACATATACACAACAGCAGAAGTCACATGATTTGCAGTAAATATTCATTATTATTGTAGCCTAATGGAAATTAGGTGATGGGTATGTGTTAAAACGTTAAAAATGATAAATAGCATAAATACAATAAGTTCATTATTGGAATACATAAGGTTAAAAATTAAAACCATTTCAGTGTGGTTGTATTAAAAAAGGTCATGTCTTTGTGAAAAGGTATGTAATTTGTTGTAAGTTCATGCACTGTATTGGTTTTGTTCTTTGAACACAGTGATGTTAATGCACGGTTCATTTTGTGCACCAGTAAAACATATGCCTGTGTCTTGAATTTGAAAAAAAATCATATTGTATTTTTTAATAAAGAAGGGTTCGGTGAATGTGCATATGAAACAGGTGGGGTTCAGTACCGCCAACAAGGTTAAGAACCACTGCTTTAGACCTAATCAAATAAACCGATTTCGATTTAAAATCCATTAATCGTGCCGCCCTACAGCAAGTCTTCCAGGTCCTGAGGCAGCAAAACCATCACAGACCAGCACCACATCTGACTGTTGGTATGATGTTCTTTGTCTGAAATTCTGTGGTACTTTTACCCCAGGTGTAACGGAACACCTTACACCACAGGTCTCAAACATGCAGCCCGCCAAAGGTTCCAATCCAGCCTGTGGGATGAATTTGCAAAGTGCAAAAATTCCTCAGTCAAGGATGTGGAACTCATTTTAGTTCAGGTTCCACATACAGACCAACATGATCTACAGTCAAATAACAACAGCATAATAACCTACAAAAAAGAATGACTCCAGATCTTCTTCTCAGTTTGACGTGAAAAAAACAATATTACATTGTGCCTACAAATAATGGCAACTTCAAAATTTTGTTTTTTAGTGCAAAAAATAAAATTAAATTATGAAAATATTTACATTTACAAACTATCCTGTAACAATAAAATGTGAATAACCTGAACAAATATGAACAACCTGAAATGTCTAAAGAAAATTAAGCACAGTTTTAACTATTTTCTGCCTGTTATTCAGTGTTTAGTGTCTTTGTAGAGCTGATCCATAATGCACATGTAGAAATGAATAAAGAATGAATAAATGAAATCTTTATTTCGAACATGTAGACAGTGAAATCAAAACAAAAATCAACCAACAAAATATAAGTACTAGTACATAAATGATTGATAAGCAAACAAACAACTAAATAAATAAATAAAAAATAACAACAACAAGAACAACAACAATAATAATAGTATAACAATATCACACATCCTTTTTCCTATATACACTAATATGATAATACCCATTTACAACTTTTCCTACCAGATATAAAAAATGATAAGCTGAGGCATAATATTGTTAAAATTGCACTTATTTTTCTAAAGAAATTTCAGTTTTTTCAGGTTATTCACACTTTTTTTGTTTGAATAGTTTATAAAAGTAAGTATTTTCATAATTTAATGTTTTTTTTTTCTTTTTTTCACAACAACAAAGACAAAAATTTGCAGTTGTCATTATTTATAAGTTATTATGTTATTATTTGACTGGTCCGGCCCACTGGAGATCAAATTGGACTGAATGTGGCCCCTGAAAGAAATTGAGTTTGAGAGCCCTGCCTTACACCATCTGTAACACCTTCCAAAAAGTTCAACCTTTGTCTCGTCAGCCCACAGATTATTTTCCCAAAAGTCTTGGGCAAACACTTCTTTCACACTACTGTAGATTACATCAGTTTTCAAAGGGATTCTGTTATTGTCCAAACACAAACGGCCTCAAATGACCTGAAACCTGTACATGTTAAAGGTTTAATATGGGCTTAAAATTCCAAAGAAACAGCAGATGTTATCTCCTGCTGACTGACAGGACTAAATTGCTACAAACACCTCGAGCGGCTGAGGAATCTTTCGCCCTGACAAGAAGAATCATTGCGTGTTAAAGCTCAACATGATGTAAGCGTCTAAGATTTCATCACATGCTGATGGATGAGTGACTCAGATTTCTATAGAGTATCTTCACACAAGCCCTGAGACACCCGATCTCTGTGGAAACAATGCCTGTACAGTATTAGAGTTTTCTAAGAGTATTGTTAAGTGCTCCAGCAGCACCGGCCTTATCTGATCTGAAGCTTTGTCATGGATGGTGAAGATTATAGAGTCAGGTCACGAACAGGTTGGGTGTCGGCATCAGCTGTGAAAAGAAGGTGAAAATATCTAAACGCAAACAAAAAATGACAAAAAAAGTATCACTCTGCAGCAGGGGTGTCAAATTCATTTTCTTTCAGGGTTCACGTTCAAATGTGCTGCAGAGGACTGCTCTGTAAAAACTGTGAAACCTGGTTCTGTAAAGACTTGAAGCATCTTTATCTACACTCAAGGAAAAAAGAAACGCACCATTTTAATTTTCTCGATTTTTTCAGAAAT
The DNA here is from genome assembly GCF_902148855.1 of Sphaeramia orbicularis. NCBI lineage: Eukaryota > Metazoa > Chordata > Actinopteri > Kurtiformes > Apogonidae > Sphaeramia > Sphaeramia orbicularis. Next base: position 19,247,186 of record NC_043978.1, on the reverse strand, counting down.
ATGACAGTTATTGCAAAATTGCAAACTACAATGAGTTCAGTACTATTCTGAGTCAAAATTACATGGTTGTTTTCCTGGTTGCGGTTGATTGATTTTGATTAACAATAAGAACTGTATTTTTGTATTCCTCACCCATGTCTGCTCATGAGTCAAACTCACAGATGAATTGGACCTCTCCTCAATTGTGCACAACCATTCCCTATAAAAAGACACCAAAATGGAGCAAAAACACATTTGTCCACAATGCCACGACTACTGCAACTGGAGAGGGATCGGGCTGAAACCTGTCACGGAGATGTGACCCCTGAATGTCACGGTCCTGTGCAGCGGTTGTAAGACGCGGTCAACCAGATCTGGGATGGTCATTGGAGGAGCCGGTGGTGTGGTAACGCTCAGCAAGGCGTACAACAGTAGAGTGGTGGACTCCAAACACCCTGGCTACGGCCCGTCTGCTCCATCCAGCTTGAAGTATGCCAATGGCCCCATCTCTCTCCGGTTGCAGAAGTCGTGGCATTGTGGACAAATGTGTTTTTGCTCCATTTTGGTGTCTTTTTATAGGGAATGGTTGTGCATAATTGAGGAGAGGTCCGATTCATCTGTGAGTTTGACTCATGAGCAGACATGGGTGAGGAATACACAAATACAGATCTTATTGTTAATCAAAATCAATCAACCGCAACCAGGAAAACAATCATTTCATTTTGACTCAGAAAAGTACTGAACTCATTGTAGTTTGCAATTTTGCAATAACTGTCATATTTCTGAAAAAAATCAAGAAAATTAAAATGGTGTGTTTCTTTTTTCCTTGAGTGTAATTTTTTGCTGAAAGTTTCATGAAGGTATAAAGAGATTTTTGGGGAAGATTCAGCTTTCCGTTTTCCTTTAACTCTTTAAAACCTGGTGTGTCATCGCTGACACACTCTGTGCATATGCAGTTTGGATGGTTGTAACTTTTTCACTGTTTGTGCAATTAGAAAAATTCCAACAGTTTCTGAATCCTGAGTCGTTGCACTTTATTGGATCATTACAGTAATTTCACTCACACCAGTATTAGAAGCTGGAGAAGGAGCTGTTTTAGCAGAATTATAACCAAGGTTATTATCACTAACGAAAACTAATGAAATGGCGAAAACTAGAATTGTAAAAACATTTTCGTTAACTGAAATAAATAAAAACTATAATTAAAAGAAAAAATGATAGCTGAAACTGTATTGTGTGCTTATAAAACTAACTAAAAACAGATAAAAATTAGGGATAAAATTCCCTTTGTTTTGTTTTTATCAACGTCAGATTGATATGAAATTGATTTATTTCAATTGAGCAGTTTTAGCTGCTGGCACCATACGACACTTGACGGTCCGTCACTTGTGGTCACTTGTGGTTTCCAGTCGTCTTCTCGTCTCCACTCTACCTGGAAACATGGAGACTAAAGTTGGGAGAAAGCAGCAGAGTCCTGTCTGGGATTTATTTAAATACAACAGTGAAGAAGAGAAAAGATATTAAAAAAAACACTAAAAACTAAACTAAAACTAAGCATTTAGAAAAAAATGAAAACTAATAAAAACTAGCAAACCTGCTGTAAAAACTAATTAAAACTAACTGAATTAGAGAAAAAAAAAAGTCAAAACTAAATAAAACTAAACTATAATGAAAAATCCAAAACTATAACTCTGATTAGAACATGCAGGAAATTGTAAATGACTTGACTTGAGTCAGACTTAAGTCACCAGATTGAGGACTTGTGACTTGCTTGATTAACAGTGGTAAAAGACTTGACTTTGACTTGCAATTCATGACTTGAGACTTGCATGAAATGACTCCACAAGTCATTGCTCTCTTGGGTAATATGTGAATTATCAAAAATATATTTTTTCAATCAGACATTTCCGTTGCATGTGGGTGAACCTGGCAACCTGTGATTTAACCAAGTGACGCTCCCATCACTGACTGCAGCGGTTGTAGAGTAGGCGGAGCTTGGAAGATTGAAGGTGCTGCTGGCACACCAAAATTATAAAATTTGGTTTCAAAGACTTTTCTAATGAAAACAAAAAAAGATTCACCATGTGCAAGGTCTGCAGTGCCAAAATTTCGGACACCTCCCGCACCATGTCGAGTTTCATTCAGCATTTCAGACTACACAAGGAAAAATAAGTAATGTCACTACCTGTACCATTCTTTTTAACCTGACGTTAGCTTATGTTCCATCTCTATATGTCAAAAGTGCCAAGAGCTTCCTGTTGGCATTACAGACCACATCAAGTCTGAATCATGTTGACGTTTTAGTTTTAAATTGATCCAGCTTATCAAATAACAGAGCATTTGACTAAAATACAACATGTGAAAGGAGTAATGGACATAGAAGTCATACTTGTTCAGGTTCATTCTTTGATGCAATGTTTTTTGCAGCGGATACTGAATGTTCAAAACCAAACAGCATGTCTGAGCACATGTAAAATAGTTGAAAGTTTATTTCTGTAAACTCAAAAAGTTTTGTTACAGACATTTACAGTTGTTTCTGAAAATAAATATGTTAAAAACTTCAAGTCCGCTTTTTTCTTTTTTACTAAAACACACTGTTTTATGCATTTATTATTTATAATAATGATAATTAATGGGCAGATATTGAAAGTTAAGTTCTTCCTGAAAACAAAGGTGCAAAAGAATTGGGAAAACAGACATTTTCTGACACTTTGATTGCAAAGAAAACATGAAGACACCTAGGCGGACTGTTATAATGGCAGTCTGAAAAGGGTTAAAGGATTCCTTCATTTTCATTCCCATCCATTTCATTCACCACAGGCTTGGTCCATTTCAGGGTTGTGGTATTACCAGTGAGCAGAGACGCCCAGGGCCTTGGTCCAGCTCCTCCTTGGGGATCCCCTTGGCCATCTGGGGCATCAACTCCCTCCAGCTACTCCTGGAAAAGCCTTGGGGGCTCCGCCTTGTTGGCTGAGTCTGGTAAACCTCCAAAGGGAGGTGCCCAGGGCATCACATGCCCCAACCACCTCGACCGGCCTCTGTCAATGTGCAGAGGCAGCGGCTCTATCTCTGAGGATTTATCGGATTTCAGAATTCTTCACCCGATCTCAGACCGTAAACCCGGTCACTGAGCAGAGGAAACTGGTCTCAGAATGGTCGATCTCGCGGGTTCTTTTCCCATCACTTGAGAACAAGATACTTGAACTTGTCGACCTGGGACAGACTCCCCCCGGACCTGAAGAGAGCATGTTGTCCTTTTCCAGGACAGAAACTCATTTTCATTGTCCTAACAGTTCTGTGTTTGTGCAGCATTTTAGGTAATGTGTAGAGAAACGTGACTGGACTGATGTTTCAACCACCGTAAAAAACAGCAGCACAGTGAAAAGTCAGGGTCATTACTAGACCTTGTTTATAAAATTTTGCCTTGTATATATCCTTTATTACCTGTATATTTCTTCATATGTTGTACATATAGCTTGCCTGTAGTATAAAGTCAGCTCTTTGTATAGTTTAGAACTAGTTTAGTAGTATTTGTGTACACTACCAGTCAAAAGTTTGGACTCACCTGGTTTTTCTTTATTTTCATGACTATTTACATTGTAGATTCTCACTGAAGGCATCAAAACTATGAATGAACACATATGGAATTAAAGTGAGACATAACTCAAAGCATGTTTTATATTTTAGATTCTTCAAAATAGACACATTTTGCTTTTATTACTGCTTTGCACATTCTTGGCATTCTCTTGATGAGCTTCATGAGGTAGTCACCTGAAATGTCTTGAAGTCTTGAAGGAGTTCCTGGTGATGCTTATTGGCCATCTGTGGTCCATCTCATGTCATTTAAATGAGAAGGTGAGTCCAAACTTTTGACTGGTAGTGTATTTAATAGTTTATCTTTGTACATATATTTGTATATTTCTAATATTTTTGTGTATTTTGCTAAATATATTTATACAGTCTTTTGCACTTAAAGTGTTTGTTCCTGTAAGAGTGACAGTAAAGATCTATTCTATTCTATTCTATTCTATTCTAGAGCTGTATTATCAAACAGTAGTGACTCCGTCCATGCGACCGACCAAAGTAATACATCAACTGCCAATGACTCCAGAAATGGAAGAAAATGACCACAAACTGTTAAAAATACTTAATAACTGTTGCGATTTAATCTGTGACAACTCCATGATTATCATTAGAGGTAGAAAGCGGGAAAATAATGTGGTTTTGGTCAAAATAATGTAACATGGCACTAATGTTCACCTGAACCGAACTGTCAGAATTCCCGAACATCCCCATGCACTGGGAAAGGGGGGGTAAATGTGATAAATTCATGGGACCCAGCATTTGTGTGTGTGTGTGGGGGGGGCATAGAGCAGTGGAGGGGGTCCAGTTGATACAGGATAGAAGTTGTAAAAATTTCATGAAGAGAAGAACAGAACCTGGGAGTTGGACGTTGAAAGTATGTAAAGTTTCACTTTCATTTTACACCAGTGTTAGTTACATTAGTTATGGCGGGCACCCCACCTATATAACTGCTGGCCCCCCCAACAAAAAAATTAAATAAAAAACAAACAAACAAAAAAAAAACATCCCCCACTGTTTTTTTTTTTTTTTTTGACAAATCACAGCCTGGTTTAGAAAATAAAACTAAAATGCTCCTCTTACTCAAACACATACCTATAAACGGTAAAATCAGAGAAAGTGAGGATTTTCCAATGGTCTCGTTCTTTTCCACAGCTGCATTACATGTGATCTTTTGAAATAGCTGGCCATGAAAATTCATTAAAGGTACCCTTTAACAGGTTAATAGGTCAGTGTAAGTCGCCCTTAGGTGTGATGGTGACAGTGAATGGTTCATTTGCCCTGTGATGAATTGCTGACACGTCCAGGGTGAAGCCCGCCTTCATCCATTGGTCGCTGGGAGAGACTCCAGCGACCAAGACCCTCATGAGGATAAAGCAGTTCAGAAAATGAATCAACCAATGGAAACCGTCTCCTGTGTTTCCTTCCATGAGTAAAAGAAGTCAACTAAAAGAGGATCGGCCATTTTCACCTTCTTGTTTTTCTGTAAAATCAGGCTGAAGTGAACATGAGGTTGAGTCGTTTTGAAGGGAAAGAAACAACTAAACAACAACACATTTTCTTCTGTTTAGTGAAATCTTTACTGTCGCAGCAACGGCACACAACAGGATGCGGATGTAACATTTCAAGTTGTAGCAGCAGAACAATTTTTAACCGAGACGCCTCATTAAATACTGATGTGTCGACACAAAATAGAGGCTGCGATCTCTTTCACCTCCAAACTGTTAGTGGCCCAAAACAAAATCAAAAGCATAAAAGCTTGAATACAAAATAGAACTAGTCTCTGATCAGGTGGAAAATATATTAGTTCAGCGAATGTATGTACACTTTACAGCCTCTCACAACCTGAAGAACATCAACCAATGACACAAACTTATAAATTAATATAATAACAGAGACTTTCATCCAATACAATTAAGAAAACCCCGAACACAGCATATTCAAACTAAACTAACTAATCTATTTTTCTATTCAGCATCTCAGCAAACATTGGCACGTAACCTGGGATTGCTTTAAGTGTGGAAAAGCCAACACTTTTGGAATACTTTGGTCTGTTCAGCAAACAGCTAAGGCATCAGCAAAAAATTCACCTGACCTTTGACCTGGACAGAAGACAAACATGATTGATCTCACGCTACCTGAATATTAAACGCTTGTTCGGGTTTTGTTAAGCAGAGAAATGACGAACTGTGAGTGCGTTCAGATGTCTGATACTGTTAAGTACTTGAGTGAATGCAAAGTGCAAGATTATAGACAAAAACATTCTATTTTTTCTTTATACTGTCCTGAAAACCACAACAAAACCCTTAAAGCTACTATTAATCGTATTTTGTTTCTGCTCTGATGCTTTAATTTGCTCATGACAGTAAGTGCAGCTTTAAAATAGGCACATTCTGGCTGTTTTCAGTTTTACATCCATAGTTTTATCTGCATTCGAATAGCCTCAAGCATGAGTGAGGTCAAAACTAACTAAAATAATAGAAGAAATGCTGTCAAAACTATGTGTCCGAAAAGCTTGAACCTATTTGACCAGCAAATCACAAACAAAATCAAGTGTTTTTGGTATTAGATGATGCAGTTCGTTAGCTACAGGCGACATTCCTATGACCAGCACGGTGTATTATACTTGTCCCCTTTGTTCTATCTCACCACATCCATATGATGGGATGCAAAATGGCAGCAGGCGTGTTGACTTTTGGAGTTTTTCTTGCAGCCTCAGACTTATCCTGGATTCCCTTTGTGATCCACAGCCCTCCTCTCTGACAGTTGTTCCGTTTCCTTTGGGTTTGATATTTTAAGGGATGCACAATGGCTCGTAGTAGTTGAACAACCATCCAGGGAGGACACCGCTAAAATCCCTCATCATATTCCCCATCGTAGCCATAATCTGGAAAATGAGAGAGGTGAGTTTAGCGATGATTGATTGGTATCTTTATTTCGATCATGTAAGTAGCCGCTTTTCCATTGACCCTCAAGTTGCGCATAAAAATGTACCTAATTTAAAAATTTACAATTTCGCCAAAAGTCTTCATTTTTCACGCTGGGAAGAGGTGGTTTTTCAGGCGTAGCGCAAATGGTATATCACGCAAAACTGCAATGGAAAGACCTTTTTTCACAGCTAGAGTCAGGTGAATTTAAAAAATGGATGTTGACGGACATTACAACAAGTGAAGAAGAAGAAGAAACATGTCGCGGTATGTGTGGACACACCAGGAAACCCAGTCATTTTTTAATTTATTACGAGATAGTGGGGTAATATATAATAATAATGAATATATCTGTAAATCAAAACTATATTTACGTTTGTCGCCATGTTTATGGAATGACCTCTCATGTCACCTTGCGATAATAAATAAACAAATCATTGCATTTGTGATTCAATGGAAAAACCGACGTTACACACTTCTGTTTTTTCAACATTTAGTAAATATTGGTAAAGTTTTGCACAGATGTCCAATGGAAAAGCAACTAATGATAATTTAAAAACAAAAATGCAAATAAATGATAATCAAGAGAATGAGAACAAAACAAAACAGTAACTTAAAACTGCAACGTCTTAAGCCTCAAAATTTTCATGAGCGAAAAGGAGTAGGAAGAAGTATAAACTGATCTAATCCTACCCCTTCAAACCTTTCCATGCTTAACGACAACAACACTGTCCCAAATTTATCAGCAATTTTGAAACATGTACATTTAGTCACTCATCCATATTATAACATGTTCACCAACACATTGCAAAATTCAGATCCAAATAATAAACAAGTACCTTATGGAGTTTATTTATCAATGTACCTCTGGAAAATCATTTCTTTTTGTCTCTTTTTAAACAGTCATACTGGCAATTTCTTTTAGTTCTGTACTCAATCTGTTCCACGGTTTAACTCCCCTAACTGTGATACAGATGCTTTTCAATGTTGTCCACACGCTTCTGACCTTTAGATTTAAAATTTCCCTTAAATTTTCCCTGAATCCTGGAAAATAACTGGGTACAGAATATCGAACTTTTAGAAAATGCTGCAAGATTAAGGTATTTTGCAAATTAGGTCTTAATACAGAAGAAAAGAATAGAATCTTACCTACTTTTCACAGATGGTGACCAAAAGCATCGACTGATCTAAAATATTTAGTAACTTTAACCCACTAATCCTATTAATATATTAAATAATTCAGGTAAAAAGCAGTTTCTACCAGCAGCGCCACTGATCACAGGTATCAAACATGAGGCCCACGGACCAAAACCAGTCTGTTAGAGGGTCCAATCCGACCCCTGGGATGACTTTGTAAAGAGCAAAAATTACACTGAAGATATTACAGATCAGTTTAGCTCAGGAGTCTCATACAGACCAGTATGATCTCAAGTGAGTCAGACCAGTAAAATCCTATCATAATAATCATAATCATAATAATATAAAAAATATAACAACTACAAATATTTCTCTTTGTTTTCACACAAAAAAAGTAAATTTCCATGAAAATGTTTACATTTACAAACTATCCTTTCACAAAAAATGGTTTATTAAATGTAATTTCAATAATATTCTACCTGTTACTAAATGTTTTCTGTATTTTTAGATTCACTGTGATCTGTAAGCTGTAGCCTAATGCACATGTGTAAATGATTAGCATACAAAAATTGCAGTTATTTTTCTTAAGATATTTCAAGTTGCTTAAGTTATTCACATTGCTGAATGTGGACCCTGATCTAAAATGAGTTTGACACCCCTGGTCTACATGATCAGTGAATTAAAAATAGGAAAATATCAGATTTTCACTGAAAAATGCAAAATGCAGAGGATAATATTGTAGTCAACTGTGATAAATCACTTCGCAAAAGGATAAATGTAGAAAATAATTCACTTGGTACAAATATAGTTCTAGGTCTTTAAGGGTTAAAACGGTGTGAACAGATGTTCACGTCAACATCTTGACTGATGTTTTTACAATTAATCATCTTGTTCAGGATAATGTGAATGGAATCATTACCTCCGCCAAGGAGGTTTTGTTTTTGCCAGGGTTTGTTTGTTTGTTTGTTTGTTTGTCTGTCCGTTAGTGTGCAACATAACTCAAAAAGTTATGGACAGATTTGGATGAAATTTTCAGGGTTTGTTGGAAATGGGATAAGGAAGAAATGATTAAATTTTGGTGGTGATCGGGGGTGGGGGGGCCCACGGGGGGGGGGCACTGATCAGCCTTGGCGGAGGTCTGCGCTCTCCGAGTGCTTCTAGTTCTATATCAAATCACCAGGTTTGCAGAAAAAACCCCACATCCTCTCTAATGCAAATATTCTTGGATCTATAAATGGATGTTCTTTTCTACATTGGGGCCTTTTGTCCACATGTGAATGCTCAGACTTCCAGTTTGTGTGTATCTGTGTGGAGCTTTTGTGGAATATTTGGATGGAAAATAGAGTTCTGAAAGTCCCATCAGCTGTCGTATCAGTCTGACAGTGAAGCTGATCGTCACCATCACATGTTGGAAAAAACTAAACCCATAAAGACCCAAACATCCACCACCGACCAAAACCATCCACTGATCGAAACTGTTAATATCTGCTGATCCACTAATCCTATCAATACTTATAAATAATTGGTGTAAAATGCAGTTTTTCATTTTTTCATGGTCATCAGATATGACCCATTTGGACGTTCAGAGGCTCCGTAGTTACCATGGAAACACCATCATCTTCTACAACATTGATTCACCAGTAAAACCCATGGAGTTGGATCAACGACAGTGGATGGAGACATTTGTTTTATGTTCATTTAATGACAGATTTTACTGAAACGGTCATTTTTTCTGCACTTTTCTCTGTTTTTGATATAATAACCCTCAACTTCAGTACTTTAATTCAAATGTGCTATAACTTATTTTTACCTACGGGTACTGTTATTATTATTGTTTTTTTTTTTTTTTCTGATACAGTACTCTATTTTATAAGTGTGTATTTGTGTTTGTGCAATAACTATTTTTATATGTTTTAGCTGTGCTTATGTTTTGTTTCTGTTTTTGTTCATGTCTTTTTTTTTTTGGATTCTGTGACTCAGGGAAATGCACAACAATTCCAATGTACCTATACTGCGATGTATCCGTGCAAATGGCAAAGAAAGTCTATTCTATTCTATTCTATTCTATTCTATTCTATTCTATTCTATTCTATTCTATTCTATTCTATTCCAACTTTAATCTGAGCTTTTATGAGCATTTTCATGATCAGTTCATTCATTCATACATATCCTCACTAGAATCGGGGGGGTGCTGGAGCCTATCCCAGCTACCTGTGGGCGAAGGCGGGGTTGATCAGTAAATTAAATATAGGAAAATATCTGATTTAAACTGATAAAATGCAAATACAGAAGATAATATCATAATAAATGGTGATGAGTCGCTTAAGAAAGGTCAGATATGGAGAAAATTTCATTGGAAAGTGTCAC